>NC_090340.1:2945381-4181467 GCF_035084215.1 Heptranchias perlo | reverse complement strand
TGGGTTTAAACCCCACTGTGCTTTTCAGCAAGTGATCCCATGTGACACCAGCGTGCAGTATTGAGGGAGTGCAGCATTGTCGGAGGCGCCGTCTCAGGGTGCAATCTACATTGATAACTAATACTCCACAGTAATCCGGCAGCCATTGAAACTGTTCCCTTTCCATCAAAATTAAAATCCTTCGCAGACAGTCGGAGGTCCCGATTCTCACAGGTTTCATAACCCAACAATTAAGTTTTATATTACCTTCCTTTTTATCCCTCTGTCTCACAAGTTAATTCCTCTATTTATAATGACCTAATTTGCAAAACCGTCGTGGGTCAGAACCATTATTAATCCAATAAACGTCAATGAGGGAATGAAAGGGCTTGTGGGGTTCGGCCGCACTGATTTACAATTGTGTCTCTTCTAATCCATGCTGGTGCCTGGTCATTAAACTCTGTGAAAACACCTTGGTTCCTGCACACAGGGTGACTGATGTTGACTGCGAGTAAATGTAACTACAATTAATTAGATCCCAGCTCCATTCAATGCCTTTTCCTAACTCGTGCTCACTGCCCGCTCAACAGAGATCAGTTCATTGTTAGGCCTCGTGTATTTCTATTTCAATGCTTTCTGCCATTATCTATCCCGTTCTCTGATTTACAAAGAGCCAGATTTCAGGGTTGACACTGGCGGGCATCCCATGGCGTTGCTCACAGCCAGTTGGCAGAACGGTTGCTTGTCACAACAGAAGTGCTGCATCATGTGCGGACAATGTATTATTCTGCCACACAGGTGGAGCTGCATTTACGACAACCCACCCTTTTCAGGTAAGAGGTCTGATAGCAGCAAGAAGACACAGCCTGAGGTCAACCAGATTTTAATTGCTGTTCAGGGAGTGCCGTTTGTAGATTGGAAGGAGCTGATAAATTCCCTGTTCCAGATCACGGTGTGTCTGATTGTGAATAATGTCTCACTATTCTGTATGGGTCTGACTGTGACTTATGTCTCACTGTTCGATATGGAACTGTCTGTGAATCAATTCTCACTGTTCTATATATGCCAAACATGTCTGACTGTGAATTATGTCTCATAGAATGATTACATCATAGAAGGAGGCCATTCAGCCCGTCCTGCATGTGCCAGCTCTCTGTAAGAGCAATCCAGCTCGTCCCACTCCCCCGTCCTTTCCCCGTAGCCCTGCATTTTTTACCCTTCAAATACTTATCCAATTCCCTCTTGAAAGCCACGATTAAATCTGCCTCCACCACCCCTCCAGGCAGTGCATTCCAGATCATATCCACTTGCTGAGTAAAAAAGGGTTTCCTCATGTCGCCTTTGGTTTTTTTGCCAATCACCTTAAATCTGTGTCCTCTGTTCCTTGACCCTTCTGCCAATGGGAAGAGTTTCTCTCCATCTACTCTGTCCAGACCCCTCATGATTTTGAACACCTCTATCAAATCTCCTCTCAACCTTCTCTGCTCTAAGGAGAACAACCCCAGCTTCTCTAGTGCCCAGAATTGGACACAATGCTCCAGTTGTGGTCAAACCAGTGTTTTATAAAGGTTCATCATAACTCCCTTGCTTTTGTACTCTATGCCTCGATTTATAAAGCCCAGGATCCCCTATGCTTTTTAAACCGCTTTCTCAAGCTGCCCTGCCACCTTCAATGATTTGTGCACATATATCCCCAGGTCTCTCTGTTCTTGCATCCCATTTAGAATTGTGCCCTTTAGTTTATATTGCCTCTCCTCATTCTTCCTACCAAAATGTATCACTTCTCACTTCTCTGCATTAAATTTCATCTGCCACATGTCTGCCCATTCCACTAGCCTGTCCATGTCCTCTGGAAGTCCATCACTATCCTCCTCATTGTTCACTACACTTCCAATTTTTGTGTCATCTGCAAATTTTGAAATTGTGCCATGTACACCCAAGTCCAAATCATTAATATATATCAAAAAAAGCAGCAGTCCTTGCACCGACCCCTGGGGAACACCACTGTACACCTCGCTCCAGTCCAAAAAACAACCATTCACCACTGTTCCCTGCTTCCTGTCCCTTAGCCAATTCTGTATCCGTGTTGCTACTGCCCCCTTTATTCCATGGGCCACAATCTTGATGATAAGCTTACCATGCGGCACTTTATCAAACACCTTTTGAAAGTCCATATACACCATATCAACTGCATTGTCCTCATCAACCCTCTCTGTTAACTCATCAAAAAACTCTATCAGGTTAGTTAATCACGATTTGCCTTTAACAAATCAGTGCTGGCTTTACCTAATCAATCTATACTCATCCAAGTGACTTTAAATTCTGTCCTGGAATATTGTTTCTATTGTTTTGAGCTTAAACTGACTGGACTGTAGTTACCGGATTTACCCTTGCACCCTTTTTTGAACAAGGATGTAACTTTGCAATTCTCCAGTCCTCTGGCACCACCCTTGTATCTAAGGATGATTGGAACATTATGGCCATTACCTCCACAATTTCTACCCTTACTTCCCTCAGCAACCTAGGATGAATCCCATCCAGACCCAGTAACTTATCTACTTTAAGTACAGGTAGCCTTTCTGGTACCTCCTCTTCATCAATTTTTAGCCCATCCAGTATCTCAAATAACTCTTTTTCTGTGATTTTGGCAGCATCTTCTTCCTTGGTAAAGACAGATGCAAAGTGCTCATTTAGTACCTGAGCCATGCCCTCTGCCTCCATGCATAAATCTCCTTTTTGGTCCCTAATCAGCCCCATCACTCCTTTTGCTACCTGTTCTATTTGTGACTGACTCTGATTTATGTCTCACTGTTCTATATGGATCCGAATGCAAATTATGTCTCGCTGTTCTCCATGTGCCTGACTGAGTTGTGTTTCTATGTGTCTGACTGCCAATTGTGTCTCATTATTCTATATGGGTTTAACTGTGAATTATATCTCATTCTACTATATGATCTGACTGTGAATTATGGCTCACTGTTCTATATGTCTGGGTATGAATTATCTCTCTGTACTCTATGGATATGACTGAATTATGTCTGTTCAATGTGGATATGACTGTGAATTATGCATGGCTGTTTTATATGGATGTGACTGTGAATTATAACTCATTGATCTTTCGGGGTCTGACTGTGAATTAGGTCTCACTGTTGTATACATGTCTGACTATGATTTTCTCACTTCTATATGGATCCTTCTGTGAATCATGTCTCATTGTTCTAAAGCATTGAATCATATAATGTTTACTGCCTTTCGGCCCATTGAGCCCATTGCGGCTCTTTTTAAGAGCAATCCAGTTAGTCCCATTTCTCCGCTCTTTCCCCGTAGCCCTGCAATTTTTTCCCTTCTAGTATTTATCCAATTCCTTTTTGAAAGCTACGATTGAATCTGCTTTCACCACCCTTTCAGGTAACACATTCCAGATCATAACTACTCACTGTGTAAATGTTATTCTTTTGGCTCTTTTGCCAAACACCTGAAATCTGTGTCCTCTGGTTCTCTACCCTTCTGCCAATGGGAACCGTTTCTCTCTAAACCCTTCATGATTTTGAACACCTCTATCAAATCTCCTCTTAACCTTCACTGGTCTAAGGAGAACAATCCCAGCTTCTCCAGCCTATCCACGTAACTGAAGTCCCTCATACCTGGAGCCATTCTAGTAAATCGTTTCCGCACCCTCTCGAAGGCCTTCACATCCTTCCTAAAATGCAGTGCCCAGAATTGGACACGATACTTAATCAATGGCAAACCGGTGTTTTATTAATGTTCAACATAACTTCCTTGCTTTTGTTCTCTATGCTGCTATTAATAAAGCCCAGGATCCCATATGCCCTTTTAACTGCTTTCTTAACCTGTCCTGCCACATTCAAAGATTTGTGCACATCTACCCCCAGGTCTCTCTGCTGCTGCACCCTTTTTAGAATTGTACCATTTAAGTTTTATTGCCTCTCCTCAATCTTCCTGCCAAAATGTATCACTTCACACTTCTCTGCGTGAAATTTCATTTGCCATGTGTCCGCCCATTTCACCAGCCTGTCCATATCCTCTTGAAGTCTATTACTATCCTCCTCATTGTTTACTACACTTCTAAGTTTTGTGTCATCTGCAAATTTTGAAATCATACCCTGTACACTCAAGTCATTAATATATATCAAAAAAAGCAGTGGTCCTAGTACCAACCCCTGTGGAACCCCACTGTAAACTTTCCTCCAGTCCGAAAAACAACCGTTCACCACGACTCTCTGTTTCCTGTCACTTAGCTAATTTCGTATCCATGCTGCCACTGCCCCTTTTATTCCATGGGCTTCTATTTTGCTAACAAGCCGATTATGTTGCACTTTATCAAACACCTTTTGAAATTCAATATACACAACATCAACCGCAATGGTCTCATCAACTCTCTCTGTTCGATCATCAAAAAACTATCAGGTTAGTTCAGCAATTTGCTTTTAACAAATCCGTGCTGGCTTTCCTTTATTAATCCACACTTGTCCAAGTGACTGTTACTTCTGTCCCGGATGATAATTTCTAAAATCTTTCTCACCACCGAGGTTAAACTGACTGGCCTGTTTGGATCTGACTGTATTATCTCTCACTGTTCTATATGGGTCTGACTGTGAATTATTAAATAGCGCCTTTCACAAACTCTGAACATCCTTAATCGCTTTACAACCCAGGAAGTATTTCTGAATTGTCGTCACTGTTGTAATGTAGGAAACACAGCATCCCTGGGAGTGTTTCAGACAGTTTAGACGGAGCTTTACTCTGTATCTAACCACTGCTGTACCTGCCCTGGGAGTGTTTGATGGGACAGTGTAGAGGGAGCTTTACTCTGGATCTAACCCATGCTTTACCTGGAACGTGTTCCGCTCCCCAGTACTAACATACTTGGGGGTGATTTTGACTTTGGGTGACAGTGTAAAATGGGCCATATCAGTTTCCCCACCCGTTAAACACCTCTCGCGTCTGTTAACCTCCTCTCGCACCTGTTAATCACCTCTGCCATTGACTTCAATGGAAACAACAATCAGGAAAGGTGTTTAACGGGTGGCCGAGCCGATATCGCCCATTTTACACTGTCGTCCAAAGTCAAAATGACCCCCATGACCTTGCTGGGCAGAAATAATTCCCCAGAAACACTACTGTCATAATATTTCTTCCAAATCACAACATCATCTTTTTCGAGACAAACCTGAAGTTGATTGGCTGCAGGCATCATTGTAAAACACCACTTTATTAGAATAATTTTAGTCTTCACAAACTGTAAATGTTATAAAAAATAAAAATATCCAACAATGAATAGGAGCTTACATTCCACACTCAGGATAAGTAGCTGTATGAACACCACCCCTGGTAAATAAGAAAATGTTTGTTTTAATCTTCAACTTCTTCCAGTTCTGATGAAAGGTCATTGAGCTGAAATGTTAATTCTGTTTCTTTCTCCACAGATGTTGCCTAACTTGCTGAGAATTTCCAGCATTTTCTGACATTCTTACTTGTTTGGCTGGCTAACAATAGGGTGTCTCCGAGACCGGGATTCGTTTGAGCCAATGTCTCTGGTACTGAATGGGGTCCCACAGTCTCAATAATACACACCGGGACACGACAAGAAAAACACAGTGTTCATGGAGACCCTCAGCCACTGTGTGTCGTCCTGGATCTCAACCATCAGTCTGGGGGTTCCCAGGGTGTCTGTAGGAGGTGCTCAGGGTGTGAGAATGGAGTTCCCCGGGTGGCCGGCTGTAAGGGGTTCCCCGGGTGGCCGACTGTAAGGGATTCCCCAGGTGGGCAGCTGTAAGGGATTCCCCAGGTGGGCAGCTGTAAGGGATTCCCCAGGTGGGCAGCTGTAAGGGGTTCCCCAGGTGTGCAGCTGTAAGGGGTTCCCCAGGTGTGCAGCTGTAAGGGATTCCCCAGGTGGGCAGCTGTAAGAGGTCCCCCAGGTGGGCAGCTGTAAGGGGTTCCCCAGGTGGGCAGCTGTAAGGGGTTCCCCAGGTGGGCAGCTGTAAGGGGTTCCCCAGGTGGGCAGCTGTAAGGGATTCCCCGGGTGGCCGACTGTAAGGGATTCTCCAGACACAGAGAAGCAGTAGTGAGCTGGATCTCTTTCCCTTGTGCGTACCATTGTCTTGGGTTGCTGTTCAGTGTGAAAAGTTTAATGATCCCCTTAAAAAACATTGAGTATTATGAGCTTTAAAGCAGTTTTGGATTGGGTACGCACAGTGATGGAGATATTGACTCATGACTCTTGAACATATCCATGCCATTGGCTTTTGCCCCACCACCCATTTCTCTGACCGCAGCCAGACACGCAGTGCTGGCTGGACGTTTCCTTAGAGGGAGCATGCACTGTAGTTGAGTTGCCTGTCTCCCCCACGTCACTCCCTGTCGCTAACCAAAGATTAGCACCAGCCCGGAGCTGGAAGCAGGTTTGGCCTAAACCCATGATCTGGAAGGCACCATAGAGGCGGGGAGAATGAAGGAATGATTGGATTTCCTGGCAGTGACCCTATACTGTAACCATCAGCTGAACAGCGGCCAGCTGTGGATTTTATGTTGAGCTCCATGCCTATCCTTCAGCAGAGCATTGGTGACAGCCAGAGCCCCGCTCTGCAGAAAGCGCACAAAGTTATCTCCCACCAAGGGGCCAAGAGCATGGAGTCCCCGCTCCTGCCCACACTCGTATGTATAGCAGTCCACGTCTACAGGGTTACGCTTGCAGTTAACTGGGAGCTCCGTGTTCACTGCCAATGACCTTCCCTGATCGAGCAGAAATGTCAAATTGGGGTTCGAGCCAATCAGGACAAGAGCTACAGCAATATTGAATGTCCTTCTTTCTCCTGATGTCATATCCTGAAGAATGCACTTCCTGTCCGGGGTGAAGCACAACACTGTGTGTTTGGGGAGGCTGAGGTATCCTTCGTAGGGCCCCGTGGCAGTGCAGGACTGTTGAGCCATCATCTGGTGAACTTTGTGATACTCGGGGCACATCACCTTGGGAAGCTGGTTGAAGATCAGGCCGGGGTCGTTGACCCCTCTGCGGAAGACGTGGATCACGGGGGCGTTGCTGTGGTGAGCAGAGATGACAGCGTCCCCAGTGGTCAGGCTGCCCCCCACAATCAGAATGGGGTCAAAGTTCACCCCCGTCTCCTGCTCCTTGAGGGCTTCTTCTAGGTCCGAAGTTGTGTGGTGAACAAATGGAAGGTCTTCGCCTTCAACCTCAAGCCAAGCAAGCCTGTCCTAAGTCCCTGTTGCCAAGACAATGTTCTCTGCATAGATGCAGAAAGGCATCTCTGAACCATCTTTCGTTTCGCTGTAACCTTTCACCTCAAACAGGCTTGTGCGGTGGGATTGGCGAGAGGCCTGAGCTCCGGCCATATTGTCCATGGACACACATGTTTGCTTTTCCTCGTCGGGACTCGGGCTGACCCTTCTCACCGAGGTCACGACGGTGCCGCACGCAAAGTTCTCCCACAAACCCTTGGCTTTGGTGTAGTGCTGGTAATACTGGGCAATGTCTGCTGTCATGGCCCTGTCGTTCCCCAGGCATCTGTAAAACAATCCAAAGCACTGTCAGAGGCTGAGAGAGATAAAACAAACCATTGAACATTCAGTCAAGGAAGGCTTGCAGCTGAGTGAAACCTGCGATCTCAGTGTATGAGAACGACATGGTCAAACAGCTCAGACCAGCTAAACGCTCAACAGTTAACAGTCTCTCCCAACTGCCACTGTATGACTTGTGTGTGGATCAGTGCCAGACACAGACTGTAAAACTCAATCCCAGGTGTCCATTAATCATAATCTATATGTAGACCATCTAAACCCCTCAGTTAGATTGCTACTTTGGAAACACTCTCACTCTGTGCTATTCCATATGTTTTGCCTATTCGAATGGAGCCCGATACACAATAAATAATTGCAAGCCCTTATTGGATTATCGACAAGTGACTCCATTGAGTGTCCACCTTGCCGACACTGATCCTATTGTCCCAATGAGCACAGATTTACACGGTGATCTCTAATTCCAGAGACTGCTGCTTCGTAGACAGGTTAATCTGCTGAGTAATCTAATCGTGCTGTTTCCTTCAACATTGAGACCAGAGCCTGAAAATGATGTGACAGAATCGTTCCAAGCGGGTTAGTCACTCGGAGGCTGTGATTCATTGATTGGTGATGCACTCTGGCTTCTTCTGTAACACACTGTGAACTTTGGCAGAGATTTTTAAAAATTATTCTCAGGATGTGGGCGTCACTGGCAAGACCAGCATTTGTTATCCTTCTCTAGTTCATCCCTGTTTAGTTTGATACTGAGTGACTTGCTGGGTCACTTGAGAGGGCAGTTATGAGATAACCAGGTTGGTGTGGGACTGGAGTCACAAATAGGCCAGACCGGGTAAGGACAACAGGTTTCCTTCACTAAAGAGGCATTAGTTAACCTATTGGGTATTTTGATAATCTGACCGCTTCATGGTCACTTTTACTGATAACAGCTTTTTCTGTCCAGATTCTTTAAACTAAATTCAAATTCTCAAAGAGCCAGAGTGGGATTTGAACTCATGTTTTCTGGATTGCGAGTAACATAACCACTGCACTACCGTACCCAGTGAGTTACTTCGAGGTAGATGGAGGAGTCACCTCAGGTGCTCTCTGGATGCTCAATTGATCCAGTTCAGGGTGTGCCCGGCTCTTGCAATATTGGGGTGAATTTTCACTTCACTGCCGGCCATAAAGGGGCTGTAGTGGATCGGTCGCCCGTTTTACACCCTGTCCAATTATTGCTTCCATTCCTGTGTTCCAACCGGCAGTAAAAGTAAAAATTTACCCCATGGAGTCCGTCCAATTGAGCTCGCCCAGTGCTCAGCTGCTAAAGTTTACTGAGCAGGATGTCCAGGGACGCATTAAAGCATCGGCCTATGGGACCCGTGCCCAGCGACCCTTGCCACAAATGGGGCCTCTGCCAGGGGTGGTGAGCTTTGCCCAATAGGCTGCCGGAGTGTTACAGCCTGAGGAGCTGGGTCCCCCATCATATTGGAACAAGACGTGCCCATCAAGGCCTGTCAGTCCCAGCGTCGGAGAGCAGCAGCCCAGCCTACTCAGTTTTAGTGAGGGGGTGGGGGTTGTTGTGCGGGGGTAGGGAGAGACCATGAATGTTCTTGGTGCCCAGAGCCCCAAGAATTCTTAATTCGGCTCTCAATATGGCACTGAGCTACACAGACCAAGCAAGGGGTCCCAGGTTTGATCACTGGTGGTACAAGGTCTCTAGGGGCCCCACAATTAGCCAGGATTCCTACTCCTCCACTAATCCATGTCCAGGCTCAGTGGCTACTTGGGAGAAGTACTGAGATATTGCAGACCAGCAAGGAGTCAGCGCCTTCAGAAGAGGAGGGGAGAAAATCGAGCAAATATAGTGTGGCTGGGCTATCGTTTAAAACATAGAAAAGCCTTTACCTTCTCTTGGCTCTCATCCAGTCCCTGAAGGGAAGATCAGGAAGCTGCATCCAGTCACCAAGACTGAGGGTGACCATGGATCCCTCAATAGACTGTCATGGGGACAAGAACACTGGAAGGTTAGTCCTGAACACCGTCTATGCTTTTCCTAAATGAAAGTAAAGCCACTTTACTCACAGCCTACTCAACCTGCCGTAGAGTTACTGAACACATCTACACATGGATCAATTAACCTTGCACTTCAGCAGTGACCAATCACTATGTGGTGCAGTACGTCCCTTTTAACTTGGGTCTGTTGGGAGCCAAACAAAACCCATGAGGTAAAAGGGCCCACAGTGAAGGAATGTGCTTAACTTCTCAGCGGTTTGGACTAAATTGGTTGGGTCCAACCCAACTCGTGACGAGTGCGGAGTTAGGGGTTAACCAGTTGCTTCATAAACAGACACTACTGAAACAACAATAATTATCACCCCCAATAGATATTCTCCTTGGCCTTCCATCTGGACCAGGTCACCTTGAACAAATTTCAACTTGGGATGATTTGTCCTGAGGTTGTCCAAGTCGGGCAGCTCCCCCTCCCCCGACCCCCGCCATTCACATTATGTGCAGACTTCCCCTTGCTGGGACATTACGAAGGATGAATTGTACCCGCAACCCATGGTCACCAGTCATGATGCCACAGGTTGGCATTTCATGATGTCACAGGTTGGCATTTCACAAAGTCACAGGGGAGAAGTTCTGTGCAAAATGGAAGCTCCCAAACTGGCAATTTTAAAGATAACTCAGGATAAGATGGTGACAGAAACACCCGCAAGTCCATTGATAGTCTTTTAATGTGCAAAACGGGAGGGATTCAAGGCCACAATTGCCCATCCTTTGTTGCTAAGTGGATGATGTCAGAGCAGATTACTCCCTTTACCTAAACTGATATTTCCATGGTCAAACTCTTTATGAATTTGTGCAGTGAGTTAGTCACTGGTATTAGGACCTGGCTTCAGATTCATCCCAGGAGGACATCTTCTCTCAATTGGCTGTAAGAGTTCATTGAGCAATGAGTTTGGGACGGACTCGAGCAGCCTCCTACTGAGCATGGAACACATCACCAAACTGGCATAAATTGGCCATAAATTGGCAATCTCACTTAGTAAGGCCACATGATGGCTGGTGTGAGATATGGAATATCACAGCGTGCAGCTCAGAGGTTGGGATAATATAGATATTAATATTGCTCTGTATCTAATCTGTGCTGTACCTTCCCTGGGAGTGTTTCATGGGACAGTGTAGAAGGTGTTTTACTCTATACATAACCTATGGTGTACCTGCCCTGGGAGTGTTTCATGGGACAGTGTAGAAGGTGCTTTACTCTATAACATAACCTATGGTGTACCTGCCCTGGGAGTGTTTCATGGGACAGTGTAGAAGTTGCTTTACTCTGTGTCTAACCCATGCTGTACTTGCCCTGGGTGCACTAAATATTGTAACCCTCTCTCCAAGTCTGCTCTTTCGTAACATGGCTCCCCAATGGGATGGTGGGAGCACTGAAGTTATCCTTATATTCGGATATCCATCTCATAGTTCATTGATTGACACGTATATCAGTGCTAGCTTGGCTCTGCAGGTATCACTCCTCCCCTGAGTGGGGGAAGCATCCAGAAGCCCTAGTAATATTGAAGTCAATGCGAATCAGGGGGAAATCTCCATTGGCTGGAGTCATACCGAGCACAAAGGAAGATGATAGTGGTTGTTGGAGGCCAATCATCTCAGCCCCAGGACATCGCTGCAGGTGTACTCAGGGCATTGTCCTAGGCCCAACTATCTTCAGCTACTTCATTAATGACCTTCCCTCCATTATAAAGTCAGAAATGGGGATGTTCGCTGATGATTGCACAGTGTTCAGTTCCATTCGTAACTCCACAGATAATGAAGCAGCCTGTGCCCTCATGCAGCAAGACCTGGGCAACATCCAGGCTTGGGCTGATAAGTGGCAAGTAACATTCACACCACACAAGTGCCAGGCAATGACCATCTCCAACAAGAGAGGGTCTAACCACCTCCCCCTGACATTCAATGGCACCGTCGAACCCCCACCATCAACATCCTGACGGTCACAATTGACCAGAATCTTAACTGGAGCAGCCACATAAATACTGTAACTACAAGAGCAGGTCAGAGGCTGGGTATTCTGCAGTGAATGATTTACTTCTAGATTCCCAAAGCTTTTCCACCATCTACAAGGCACAAGTCAGGAGTGTGATGGAATACTCTCCACTTGCCTGGATGAGTGCAGCTACAACAACACTTTGGTAGTTGACACCATCCAGGACAAAGCAGCCCTATGATTGGCATCCCATCCACCACCCTAAACATTCACTCCCTCCACCACCGGCCTACCGTAGCTGTAGTGTGTACCATCCACAGGATGCACTGCAGCAACTCGCCAAGGCTTCTTCGACAGTGCCTCCCAAACCCGTGACCTCTACCACCTAGAAGGACAAGGGCAGCAGGCACATGGGAACAACACCACCTGCAAGTTCCCCTCCAAGTCACACACCATCCCGACTTGGAAATATATCGCTGTTCCTTCATCATCGCTGGGTCAAAATCCTGGAACTCCCTTCCTAACAGCACTGTGGGAGAACCTTCACCACACGGACTGCAGCGCAAGAAGGCGGCTCACCACCACCTTCTCAAGGGCAATTCGGGATGGACAATAAATGCTGGCCTTGCCAGCAACGCCCACATCCCATGAAAGAATTTTAAAAAAAACTCTCCCCCTGAGTCTGATGGTTGTGGATTCAAGGCCCATGTCTGGGACTTGAGAACATTACCTCGATTGACTTTCAGTCCAGCACTGAGGGAGTTCTGCACTGTCAGAGGTGATGTGTTTCTGATGCGATGTTGAACAGATAGATCTGGTGAAAGTATTGCTGGTTATGCTGACTAAAACTGTACAGTACTCCAGGTGTGGTCTCAACAAAGCACTGTACAATTGCAGCAAGTCTCAGGATAAGGGGATAAGGGCTCAGCCATTTGAGACTGCGATGAGGAGGAATTTCTTCACTCACATGGTTGTAAATCTTTGAAATTCTCTACTCTAGAGGGCTGTGGCTGCTCAGTCGTTGAGTATATTCAGATCTGGGATAGTTAGATTTTTGGACTCTAGGGGAATCGAGGGATATGGGGATCGGGTGCGAAATTAAAGTTGAGGTCGAAGATCAGCCATGATCTGATTGAATGGCAGAGCAGGCTCGAGGGGCCATCGGGCCTACTCCTGCTCCTATTTCTTATGTTCTTATAACTTCCTTACTCTTGTACTCCAATCCCCTTGCCATAAAGACCAACATACCATTTGCCTTCCTAAGTGATCCAGGTGTGATCTCACCAAAGCCCTGTACATTTGCAGGAAGTCTCAGGATGAGGGTTAACCTGCATATTAATGTTCTGTGTGTTGTGTACAAGGACACCCAAATCCCACTGAGCACCAACATTTAATAGTTTCTCACCATTTCAAAAATATTCCATGTTTCTGTTCTTCCTACCAAATGCCAATTTGCGTGTGGCCCAGGTGGTAATCCAGAGTTTGCTACCTTTGAGGTTCTACTTATTAACTCGGACCCTAACTCCTCAAACTCCCTCAGCAGAACCACATTCCTAGTTCTACCTATGTCGTTGGTTCCTATGTGGACCACGACAACTGGATCCTCCCCCTCACGCTCCAAGTTCTTCTCCAGATACGAGGGGATATCCTTAACCCTGGCACCGGGCAGGCAATACAGCCTTCAGGACTCCCGGTCGCAGCTGCAAGAAAAGTGTCTATCCTCCTGACTATACAATGCCCCACCACGACCAGATTCCTTTTTATTCCTGAATAGCCTCCTGTACCATGGTGCCGTGATCAAATTGCATTTCCTCCCTGCAGGCTTTGTTCTTATCCAACAAGTACCTCGTACTTGTTGGATAAGGTTAAAGACTGAGGCTCCTCCGACACTGTGTCCTGGGTCCCCATACCTGCCTGACTCGCATTCACACTCTCCTGTCCCAGAGCACTGACCAAATCTAAACTGCTACCTAACCTAAAGGGTGTGACTGCCTCCTGGATCAAAGAGTCCAGATAACTCTACCTCTCCCTGATGCATTGCAATGCCTGCAGCTCGGACTCCAGCTCAACAACTCTGAGCCGAAATTCCTTGAATTGCAGACACTTACTGCAGATATGGTTACTTGGGATCTCACTGGGTCCACCAACTCCCACTTGCTGCAGTTACGACATACCAAGTGCCCTGCCATCCCTATCTAACCTTGTTTTATATATTTAATTACTTAAACTTTTTGTTCACTCGGTATTTTTAGTTTTATTAACTAATTACTTTTTCTAGTTTAAGTTATTAATTTTAATGAAGTGTTTAAAATTATGAAATGATGGGACAGGGTAGATAGAAGCAGACTGCTACGAATAGTAGAGGGGTCAAGAATGAGGAGCTATAGATGCAAAATTAAATGTAAGAGATTTAGAACTGAGGGCAGGAGAAAGTTCGTCACACAGAGAGTTGTGAGGCTGTGGAATTCACTTCTAGGATTAGTGGTTGAGGCAGAAACTTTGTCAACATTCAAGATATGACTGAATGGGTGGATGAAGGGAAAGGGGATGAAGGGATATGGGAACAGGGCAGGTAAATATGATTCAAACTATTTGATTGTGTGGAGGGTAAATGCTGACATGGAATGGTTGGGCCAAATGGCCTGATTCTGTGTTGTAACTTCTATGTATTTCAGTGAAGGGTGTGATATGGTGCTTTATATATACATGCCTATCCCACCAATACAAACAGACACAGGTACACGGAGAAAGAGGTATTGCAAGCAACATACAAGTGAATTGTCTTGATAAATATTTTGATACTTACATGCCAAACCCCTCCCAATGGTCCCTTGCCCAGGACCAGATGAGGAATGTAGTGGTCGGGTTCTAGTCTCCAGCTTATCACCAAATCCATGGATACACCAAAATCATCATCGGGACACGGGAGGGAATCAAACAGAATGGCGACCGGATTGTAGGAACATCCCTCCAGCCCTTCAGACAGGAACTCCAAATCCTGAGATGACCAGGGCAGACAAAGAAGGGTGTGAGGAATATCCATTGTCCAATGTGTAATGAGAAAGCTACCAACCTATCAATACCAATTTATATCTCCAATCCCTCCTACATGGAGTCCAACAGATACCTGGCTCTCCAATTCAGAGCCTCTAACCTTTCCATCCCAACTTCTCTTGTCCCCCTCTCCTTTATCAACACTATGCTCTGAAGTTTCCTCTCTCGTTCAGGTACCTGTACAGCTAAGGAATATGATTACACATGGGTACAGTAGTGTAGTGGCTATGTTAACCCAGAGGCCTGGACTAATAATCCAGAGAACGTGAGTTCAAATCCCGCCAGGGCAGTTTGAGAATTTGAATTCAGTTTAAAGAATCTGGAAATAAAAAGCTGGAATCAGCAAAAGTGACCATGAAGCTGTTGGATTGTCATAAAAACCCAACTGGTTCACTAATGTTCTTTTGAGATGGAAACCTGCCGTCCTTTCCTGGTCAGGCCTCGAAATGACTCCATTCCCACACCAAAGTTGTTGACTCTTAACTGCCTTCTGAAGTGGCCTAGCAAATCATTCAGTTGTATCGAAACCGTTAGAAACAAATTCATCACCTTCTCTGAGCAACTTGCCAGCGACACCCACATCCTGAGCATGAAAAACAAATGGTGTCACCCCACCCCCGCAGTGGGAAAGTCCAAACCCAGCGACTAGGCAACTAAAATAGAATTGGCGCTGGTTTCCTGAGCACGGCTGGGTTTACTCGCTGGTAACCTGCACTCGTAAAATCATCTCCAGGGAATCAACTCCCGCCCAACTGTATCTCCATCACTCTGTGTTATACAACGATATCATTTTGAGAAATAAACAGTGTTCCAGGGCCACTGAATGAGAATAAAATCACTCAGACTGTTGGAGAAGGCGGTCCTTCTGGCTTTGAGGTACATCGGGGTGATACTGCTGCTTTTCCTGTAATTCGTGCTTCACCAACCAAATGGGGCTCTTAAAAATCACACAGTTAAAGGTCCTAGTTGCTGCAATTTCTTTAATGGGTCTTTGATGAAGCAGAATGTAGGACAAGTACCAGTGACTGCGCCAGTGTTCCACACCCTGTGCATTATCTGTAGACCATTAATATTTTTGCTCTCCTGCTCCATGCATCATCCCTCGCCCATGGACCTGGTACCCTGGACCTTATTGTCCTAGTTTAACAACCCAGAGGTTATGAGTTCAAATTCCACTGTGGTAAAATTGTAAGACCGCATTCAATGACTCTGGTCAGTTATGAGCTGGCACCAGAAAAAAATGACCATGAAAGCGGTTGGATTATTGCAAAAACCCAACTGGTTCACTAATGTCCTTCAGGGAAGGGAACCTGCCGTCTTTACCCAGTCTGACCTCCAGCCCACACTATGTGGTTGACTCTTACGTCCTTGGGCCAACTCAGAGTGGGCAATAAATGCTCCCCTAAATCCCAAAATAAACAGGCGAGTACCTGACCTGAAGTTAGTCACCTGTTTGGTCTGTTCTAGAACAGGCGATGAGACGAAACGATTATCTTCCCAATTTCCACTTGGAGAAAATAGCATGACCAATTTAGCGGGTGAGAAACTTGTGCCCTATCACTGTGTGGCACCGAATGGCTGACTGTGGCATGAAAAGCTCTCATGAGGCCATCACTCTCCTTGCTTGGACAATGAAGCCTTGACTTGGATATATTTGGAGTGCTCATCAGGTTGAGGGATGTTAGTGGATGGAGTGTCAGCATCAAACACTCTCAGGTTAGGTCAAGTACAGACAGATGTGGAGTAAAGCTCCCTCCACAATATCTCAACCACATGTCTCAGATCCAGCCCTAATGCAGTGTGATATTTGTCCCTTTCCCCATTCCAGCCATCCTGAGCCAGTTTTGTGCTGTAAACCATGTCCAGTAGGAACTGGTTTGAAACTGTCCAAATTCATAGGACCCCTACAGCCAGAGGAGACATTCAGCCTGAAAGGCCAGTGCCTAACCCACTGAGGCACCTAGTGTCCCCATTCTTTAGATGGGAGGAAAGAGAGAAGAGAGGAGAGAGGGATGAGAGAGAGAAAGAGGAGAGAGAGAGAGGAAAAAGCGGGAGAAGAGAAAGGGAGAGACTTCCTGACATCCGCTCTCCAACTCAAAAAGTTCTGCTTATTGTTACCTGTTCTACGATGGATATTCCCAGATTCTCCTCCGATTTCCGTTGAAGAATGGGATTAGGATGGATTGAAGATTCCTTAAAGTAAGGCATATATCCAGACAGGAAGTAGGATAGACAAATGCCTGAGGGTCCATTCCCTGTTTAAAAACAAAAATGATCAACTGTTGTGAATTCACTCTGCTCTTTTTAACTTTAATTGTGATTCGACATCAGTCACCAAATGAGATTGGGGCCGTTTGTTAATTCAATCAATTGAGGGGCATGAAATAAGACAAATTCTGCACATTCCAGACCAAAACTCTGTTCAACTACAGTGACACTTTACAGTGAGGGGTTTGTAAAGTATCTGGAGCTTCCTGTGTATTAATTATATCATCCAGTACAAATCAGTCCACTTCATCAGCACCCCATCCACCACTTTAAACATTCACTCCCTCCACCATCGGCGCACTGTGGCTGCAGTGTGTACCATCCACAGGATGCACTGCAGCAACTGACCAAGGCTTCTTTAACAGCACCTCCCAAACCCACGACTTCCACCACCTATAAGGACAAGGACAGCAGATGCATGAGAACACTATCACCTCCAAGGTCCCCTCTAAGTCAACACCATCTCGATTTGGACACATATCGGCCGTTCCTTCATTATCACTGGGGCAAAATTCTGGAACACCCTGCCTAAAAGCACTGTGGGAGCACCTTCACCACATGGACTGCAGCGGTTTAAGAAGAAGGCCCATCACCACCTTCTCGAAGGTAACCAGAGATGGGCAATAAATGCCAGCCTTGCCAGTGGCTCCCGCATCCCTTTAACTCATTCATCTTGCATGGATCCCAGCGGAAGTCATTAAAAAATGTGCACTGACCAAATTATGGTCTGGATTTGATTCGGACATCCGTCTGTTGACTGGGTGGAATTCCAACTGGACACTGGAGAAAGGACCAGAGTCACCTGAGAGATCGTCACTCAGGGCTGGATTCAAATAGAAATCCCGGAAAAAGAGCAACATGGAGGTCCTTCAGAGGAGGATCCCGGGCGGAAGGTCAATGATACCCACGGCCCATCGCAATTTTAACAACCGGGCCTCATTTTAAATTCAGCCGCCGAACTGCCTGCCTGAATCAGGTGTCCAGGAGCAGCTCGTCGGGTTCCAGGCCCAGAGCCTGCCCAGCCTGCAGTCTGGTAAATCCAGACAAAAGCGGGGTGTAAGAATTAACCCAATAACAGATATAATTTAGTATAGTTATAATCAATAGTAGAAGTAGAATTAAATGTACTAAGAATTATGTATCTATAAATGTAAACTGTTCTGTGTATCAATATAGTAAGAACCATGTAACGTGTATTTAATAAGAAAGGAGAGAGAGGGAAACCAGGGAATTATAGACCAGTTAGCCTAACATCTGTTGTGGGGAAAATGCTATAGTCTATAATTAAGGATAGGGTGATTGAACACCTCGAGAATTTTCAGTTAATCAGAGAGAGCCAGCATGGATTTGTGAAAGGTAGGTCGTGCCTGACAAACCTGATTGAATTTTTTGAAGAGATGACTAAAGTAGTGGACAGGAGAATGTCAATGGATGTTATTTATATGGACGTTCAGAAGGCATTTGATGAAGTCCCACATAAGAGACTGTTTGCTAAGATAGAAGCCCATGGAATCGAGGGAAAAGTACGGACTTGGTTAGGAAGTTGGCTGAGCGAAAGGCGACAGAGAATAGGGTTAATGGGTAGGTACTCACATTGGCAGGATGTGACTAGTAAAGTCCCGCAGGGATCTGTCTTGGGGCCTCAATTATTCACAATATTTATTAACGACTTAGATGAAAGCATAGAAAGTCTCATATATAAGTTTGCCGATGACACAAAGATTGGTGACATTGTAAGCAGTGTAGATGAAAACATAAAATTACAAAGCGATATTGATAGATTAGGTGAATGGGCAAAATTGTGGCAGATGGAATTCAATGTTGACAAATGTGAGGTCATCCACTTTGGATCAAAAAAGGATAGAACAGGGTACTTTCTAAATGGTAAAAAGTTAAAAACAGTGGATGTCCAAAGGGACTTAGGGTTCAGGTACATGGATCATTGAAGTGTCATGAACAGGTGCAGAAAATAATCAAGAAGGCTAACGGAATGCTGGCCTTTACATCTAGAGGACTAGAGTACAAGGGGGCAGAAGTTATGCTACAGCTATACAAAACCCTGGTTAGACCGCACCTGGAGTACTGTGAGCAGTTCTGGGCACCGCACCTTCGCAAGGACATATTGGCCTTTGAGGGAGTGCAGCGTAGGTTTACTAGAATGATACCCGGACTTCAAGGGTTAAGTTACGAGGAGAGATTACACAAATTGGGGTTATATTCTCTGGAGTTTCGAAGATTAAGGGGTGATCTGATCGAAGTTTATAAGATATTAAGGGGAACAGAGGGTGGATAGAAAAAAACTATTTCTGCTGGTTGGGAATTCTAGGAGTAGGGGGCACAGTCTAAAAATTAGAGCCAGACCTTTCAGGAGCGAGATTAGAAAACATTTCTACACACAAAGGGTTGTAGAAGTTTGGAACTCTCTTCCACAAATGGCAATTGATACTAACTCAATTGCTAAATTTAAATGTGAGATAGATAGCTTTTTGGCAACCAAGGGTATTAAGGGATATGGGCCAAAGGCAGGTATATGGAGTTTGATCACAGATCAGCCATGGTCTTGTCAAATGGCGGAGCAGGCACGGGGGGCTGAATGGCCTACTCCTGTTCCTATGTTCTTATGTCATGATGAACCTTAATAAAACATTGGTTCGACCACAACTGGAGTATTGTGTCCAGTTATGGGCACCGCAATTTAGGAAAGATGTGAAGGCCTGAGAGAGGGTGCAGAAAAGATTTACGAGAATGATTCCAGAGATGAGATGCTTTCGATACGTGGATAGACTGGAGAAGCTGGGGTTGTTCTCCTTGGAACAGAGAGGGTTGAGAGGAGATTTGATAGAGGTATTCAAAATCGTGAAGGGCCTAGACAGAATAGATAGAGAAAAACTGTTCCCTTTGGCGGAAGGGTCAAGAACCAGAGGACATAGATTTAAAGTGATTGGCAAAAGAAGCAAAGTTGACATGAGGAAAAACGTTTTTACGCAGTGAGTGGTTAGGATCTGGAATGCACTGCCCGAAGGTGGTGGTGGAGGCAGATTCAATCATGGCCTTCAAAACAGAACTGGATAAGAACTTGAAAGGAAAAAATTTGCAGGGCTACGGGGTTAGGGCGGGGGAGTGGGACTAGCTGGATTGCTCTTGCAGAGAGCCTGCACAGACTCGATGGGCCAAATGGCCTCCTTCAGTGCTTTAACCTTTCTATGAAAGTGTTGGTGGGCCGAGAAGGATGCATGATGGTTATTATAGTCAAGTTTGCAGTTAAAACTAACAGAATGCTGACAACATTAAAGTGGGAATTAAGAGACCTTGGGAAAATCACAGGTGCTAAGGGAGGATGTGCTGTAATAGCATAAGGTCTAAAGACATGCAGATAAAGGGACTGAAGGTGAAATAAATCAAGAAGTCACACAGGCTTAGGCCTCTCTATCTCGAGCCCCTGCAAGCTAGTGAATAGAAATCTGTTTATACAAACAGTCCTGTGAAGGCTGACAATGCAAACTCTAAGATAAGGTACCGTTAAGCCTTTAACAACAAGACACGGATGGTACCAGGAGTTGCTTGGAATGTAACTCCTAAAGGGTGAGAGATATGATTAATGGTAAGGCTGAGAGATGTGGATGTGATAGTGAACTGCCACATAGACTGAAAAAAGGGGATAAGAAGAGACCTCAAAAGCTGAGGAAGGCGTGCAAGATTCTGGCGAGGAGGAAGAGAACTCTTCAATCAACAGAACACAGCAAGACAGAGAGAGAGAGAGAGAGAGAGAGAGACCACACCGCAGTCACTTGGAGGGATACTTCCAAAGTTTCAAGGAACAGAATGTGACTATTCCTGAAAGTAGGGATTTAAATCCTACAATTGGCGACCACGAAGCGACTATTTTTGTCAACAGCCAAAACCTGGTATTACTGGATATAAGGTAACGGACACGAGGATTATCGCTTGATCACCGGTCAATCCTTGTGGAGGGTTAGGAATAAGTAACAGATAGTGGCTCTCTAAAGTACACCGAGATGCTGAATGGAGACCTTTGGAAGGAGTATAGTACCCGGATAGAGAAGAAGTGTAGTGGGACCGATGGACAGGTCTTATTGTTAGAATGCCTAGGTGAAGGCCCAAGGCAGCTGAAGGCACGGCTGCCAATGGTGGAGCAATTAAAATCAGGGATGCACATGAGGCCAGTATTCAAGTATCGGAGACCGCCAAAAACAGTTACAAATGTCTCGGCAACCTGAAGCAATAATCCAGCCATTAACCTGTATATCCTGCATGGTCCCTTTATATAGTGCTGGTGGAGATCCTCTGGGCACTCGAAGACACGTTCAGATGGTTGGGGTTAAGACTGTGCGCTGATTTGAGCGCGTTAAGTCCCAAAATGGTGTCTATCACTTTAAATCAGCGTTGCAGACTGATTGAAGCCATTTTCTCCTTACTTTATTTGCAGCTGGCGTTCAGTATTTGCGCATGTGCTAACTCCGATATCAAGATGGTATCTGACGCTCGTCATGCTGGAACAACGGGCACAACACAGCCCAAATTAACGCCCAACATTTCTGAGGGCAAGTGGAGTTGCTAAGCAACAGCACAGAGACCAGATTAAGGCTTTGTGATTTTGAAAGGTTCAGCTGCAGAACAGGTTCAAGAAATGGAAAGTTTAACCAGGGGGATAATGTTTAACATGTCTCCATTTAATGTTTTATTTCCTCAAAGTCATTTATAGTTAACCTTGAAGTAGCAGGTGGGGTGACCACTTGGCTGTTTTTTGATTGCTCGTACGGAGAGTTCCAGAACGCAAAGCAACCCCCAAAAGTTTGTTTCTAATACAGAAAGAAAGAATTTGCATTTGTATCACCCCATTCACATCCTCAGGATGACCCAAAGCAATGAAGTACTTTCGAAGTGTAGTCACTGTTGTAATGTAGGAAATGTGGCAGCCAATTTACGCACAGCAAGATCCCACAAACAACAATGTGATAATGACCAGATAATCTGTTCTGAGGTTTTGGTTGAGGGATAAATATTGTCCAGGACACTGGGGAGAACTCCCCTGCTCTTCTTTGAAATAGTGCCCTGCGATCTTTTACACCCACCTGAGGGGGCAGACGGGGCCTCGGTTTAATGTCTCATCTCAAAGACGGCACCTCCGACAGTGCAGCCCTCCCTCAGTACTTTACTGGAGTGTCACCCTGAATTATGGGCTCAAGTCTCTGGAGTGGGATTTGACCCAAGAATTTCTGACTCAAAGTCTATTGGAAGTTTTGTGTCTTGTGTGTGAAAGTGTCATTTGTTGAGCGGGTTTAGGGTTTTTGAATCTTCATCTTAGAACACAGGCCACAGTCTCGACCCCACTCCCCGGGGGTAATTTTAGTATTTTGCGATATCGCACGGAGATGGATGATTTCAAAGGGAAGGAAAATGGACGGAGAGAATAACAGGCGGCCAATTGATATTACCAATAGGTCTATCCTGCCCCCTGTCGGGTGCTGAGCTCAGTAGAAGCTGCCAATGCCAGGAGTGAGTGTGAAGCTGACCATTATCCTACCCCACGGGATATTTCTTTGCTCCTTCCTCCAATTTTTCATCCCCCCACCCCCCTCCCCAGATTTCCCCCTAAGTCCTGTCTCAAGCTGTTCCATGGGTGGTGGTTGCACCTCTGCCAAGCATTGAGCCGAGCAACAAGTGTTTGCAGGCTATTCTACCATGGAGGGTATCACCATCGAGTCTAATCCATTCTCCCCCACGGCCAGACATGTGTGCTTATAACAGTGGTGGGGGTCGGGGGGGACTTCTGGTACCCCCCCCCCCCGCACCCGCATGGCACATTTGACAGTGCGTTTACCCACAATGCCACTGAGAGGACCAGTGTGTGCAATGTGATGCCCCACAGAGTCGAATAGGGAGTCAACACTCACTATCCTAGCTCACACTAATTCTGCGACACAGTGGACAGAAGATCACAGGCAGTATGTCTGTAAATCTCTGATCCGCGCTCCCTGCATGAGGCGCCCCAACAGGCAGAATCTCGCAAAGCTTATCCCATGAAGAACTGGGTGAAGTGCTGTCACCAGTGGAAGTCTTGGGTCCCAGCCTGCCTCGAGCTAGCTGGTCTCAGCTGGAGTGACAGTGGGGGCAAGCAGCCAATCCAGTCAGCGTTTAGAATTCTAAAGAATGACTGGAGCGACTTGGGCTCTTCAACCTGGAAAGGCGGCACCCACGGGGTGATCTTATGGAGGGATATAAGATTGTTAAGGGTACAGAAAAAATTAACCAAGGATATTACTTTAATTTAAACTGTGCGAGTAGAACTACGGGTTTAAACGTATGAAGGGTATTATTAGGACTGATATCAGGACGTTCTCCTCGAGGAAACTCGCAGATAGAGTACTGGAGGCTGAGACCTTGGAATCATTTAAGAAACAATTGGAGGTTATATGGGGGAGCGGGGGGGCGAGGGTTGGGGGAGCTTTAGGATCTCCATGGATGGGCCAATCAAAATGGACCGAATGGCCTTTTCTCATCCATTACTATCTTGTGGTCTGGCCTCGGTGCCTTGGACTGCTCCAACCTTCGAGAGAAAATTGGAAATTCTTTTAAAAAATATTTAAGCATCACTGTGGGTGGTGGATTTAAATAAATGCCTCCTAACTATAGAGGAGATTCTGAGGCAGGAACACAGGCAGCTGACTATTCCGTTCTGTATTTGAAACTGGTCCCTTTGAATCACTTCCTGCTAGGCCGAGGCCTTGCCTCCTCCAGTCAGCTGTGCGAATAAATCCCAGGAAAAATTCCTCAAAGTTGAACGAGCCGTAATTTTCAGCAAATCGTGAGCTGCACTGCGGTCCCATCGAGTCAATACAGCCACCTGCAACTTCACAGAGGAGGCACTTGGGTAAAGGCCTGAGGCCCACAATACAGGGCCCCAGGAAGGTTGAAAAGAGTAGGAGAGAAGGCAGGGTAGTTGGAGAGTAATGCTCACCGGATGCCAAGATTGGATTTAAAAGCTTGAAGATTGTAGGAGGAAGGGAGGATCGATGGAGGTGAGGAGATCCACAGATTTGAGGCCCTGAGAGAGAATGTGTTTGAGTAGGAAGTGTTGCAATGAGTCTTGACTCCAACACAGGGAGGATACAGGGAGAAGGAGGAGTGCGCTGGATCGGCAGGAGTGATTCAGGAGATCGGTTTGCGGAATTATCTTACCGATTACAATGACGGGGAGGGGAGTGACTCTCTTCATTGGTGCTGGTCCAGTCTCAGCCATTTCCCTCACAAACTCACTTGTAGTCACTGCCATCTCCGAAAGATTCCACCACTCGAAATCTGCCGAAACAGGAACAGCAAGGGTTAAATGGCATCAGCAGGATCATCCTGAGACAACAGACTGTCTGGTTAATCCCTCATTGTACCCAGTGTCTGATTAACCCCTCACTGTACCCAGTGTCTGATTAACCCCTCACTGTACCCAGTGTCTGGTTAATCCCTCATTGTACCCAGTGTCTGATTAACCCCTCATTGTACCCAGTGTCTGATTAACCCCTCATTGTACCCAGTGTCTGATTCACCCCTCATTGTACCCAGTGCCTGATTAACCCCTCACTGTACCCGGTGTCTGATTAACCCCTCACTGTACCCAGTGTCTGATTAACCCCTCATTGTACCCAGTGTCTGATTAACCCCGCACTGTACCCAGTGTCTGATTAACCCCTCATTGTACCCAGTGTCTGATTAACCCCTCATTGTACCCAGTGTCTGATTAACCCCTCATTATACCCAGTGTCTCATTAACCCCTCATTGTACCCAGTGTCTGATTAACCCCTCATTGTACCCAGTGTCTGATTAACCCCTCATTGTACCCAGTGTCTGATTAACCCCTCATTGTACCCAGTGTCTGATTAACCCCTCATTGTACCCAGTGTCTGATTAACCCCTCATTGTACCCAGTGTCTGATTAACCCCTCACTGTACCCAGTGTCTCATTAACCCCTCATTGTACCCAGTGTCTGATGGACTCCTCACTGTACCCAGTGTCTCATTAACCCCTCACTGTACCCAGTGTCTCATTAACCCCTCACTGTACCCAGTGTCTGATGGACTCCTCACTGTACCCAGTGTCTGATTAACCCCTCACTGTACCAGTGTCTGATTGACTCCTCACTGTACCCAGGGTGTACCAGAATAAATAGCTCAATTTTTGAAGCATAAATTGAAATTCAACAGATCCCTGGCTTGATCCTGGGTTTTTACAGCCTGTTCTGTTCCAATTCACTAAAATTCAAAGAGTAAAACGGAACTGAGACTAAACAAGAACTGAGAGTAAACGAGGACTGAGAGTAAATGGAGGACTGAGAGTAAATGGAGGACTAAGAGTAAATGGAGGACTGGGAGTAAATGGGGACTGAGTGTAAATGGGAACTGAGAGTAAATGGAGGTTGAGAGTAAATGGGGACTGAGAGTAAATGGAGGACTGGGAGTAAATGGGCACTGAGAGTAAATGGAGGACTGGGAGTAAATGGGGACTGAGAGTAAATGGGGACTGAGAGTAAATGGAGGTTGAGAGTAAATGGGGACTGAGAGTAAATGGAGGACTGGGAGTAAATGGGCACTGAGAGTAAATGGGGACTGAGTGTAAATGGGGACTGAGAGTAAATGGGGACTGGGAGTAAATGGGGACTGAGTGTAAATGGGGACTGGGAGTAAATGGGGACTGGGAGTAAATGGGGACTGAGTGTAAATGGGGACTGGGAGTAAATGGAGGATTGAGAGTAAATGGGGACTGAGTGTAAATGGGGACTGGGAGTAAATGGGGACTGGGAGTAAATGGGGACTGAGTGTAAATGGGGACTGGGAGTAAATGGGGACTCAGAGTAAATGGGGACTGGGAGTAAATGGGGACTGAGAGTAAATGGAGGATTGAGAGTAAATGGGGACTGAGAGTAAATGGAGGATTGAGAGTAAATGGAGGATTGAGAGTAAATGGGGACTGAGAGTAAATGGAGGATTGAGAGTAAATGGAGGACTGGGAGTAAATGGGGACTGAGAGTAAGTGGAGGACTGAGAGTAAATGGGGACTGAGAGTAAATGGAGGACTGAGAGTAAATGGAGGATTGAGAGTAAATGGAGGATTGAGAGTAAATGGGGACTGAGAGTAAATGGGGACTGAGAGTAAGTGGAGGACTGAGAGTAAATGGAGGATTGAGAGTAAATGGAGGATTGAGAGTAAATGGGGACTGAGAGTAAATGGGGACTGAGAGTAAGTGGAGGACTGAGAGTAAATGGGGACTGAGAGTAAATGAGGACTGAGAGTAAATGTGGACTGAGTGTAAATGGGGACTGAGAGTAAATGGAGGACTGAGAGTAAACGGGGACTGAGAGTAAATGGAGGACTGAGAGTAAATGGAGGATTGAGAGTAAATGGAGGATTGAGAGTAAATGGGGACTGAGAGTAAATGGGGACTGAGAGTAATTGGAGGACTGAGAGTAAATGGGGACTGAGCGTAAATGGGGACTGAGAGTAAGTGGAGGACTGAGAGTAAATGTGGACTGAGAGTAAATGTGGACTGAGAGTAAATGGGGACTGAGAGTAAATGGGCCCAGCGATGAGACACTGTTCTTGGGGCTTCTCTGGGTTCAATGACTCGGTTCGAGCTGATAATGTCCATAATACTGTTTGCAAGTTAGAGATGTTGACATTGGTTGTATGACCAGATTCTGACCTTGACAAGCAGTAACACTGCAGAATTCACTCAGGAAACACATGGGCACTGGTGTTACATCACAAGCCAACAGCACATGAGCATCTCACAATCAGTGAGGCTGACAGACAGAATGTGTACATCCCAGATACGTACATCCCGGATACATACATCCCCGATACGTACATCCCGGATACGTACATCCCGGGTACGTACATCCCGGATATGTACATCACGGGTACATACCTCCTGGATAAATCCATCCCAGATACGTACATCCCAGATACGTACATCCCAGATACGTACATCCTGGATATGTACATCGCAGATACATACATCCTGGATAAATCCATCCCGGATACGTACGTCCCAGATACGTACATCCCAGATACATCCATCCTGGATATGTACATCCTGGATACGTACATCCCGGAGACGTATATCCTGGATAAATCCATCTCGGATATGTACATCCCAGATACGTACATCCCGGATACGTACATCCCGGATAAATCCATCCCGGATACGTACATCCCGGATAAATTCATCCCGGATAAATCCATCACGGATACATACATCCTGGATAAATCCATCCCGGATATGTACAATCCGGATACGTACATCCCAGATACATACATCCCAGATACGTACATCCCGGATAAATCCATCTCAGATACATTCATCCCAGAAAAGTGATAGGATCTGTCGTAAATGTCTGATTTCAGTTGAAGGAGAGAACAATCTGACAACTCACTGCCAATATAAGAGGCAGTGAATGAGAGATGCCAGTAATGCAGACTGCCCCTGGAGGCTGGTGTGCTGACCTGAGGGCACTAAGATTCTGTGTCAGGATATCAGAAGGGCTGTGCCAGTGAAAATGCAGATTATTGTCGAGGGTTAGAGGAGCAAACGTAAACATTGGTCTCCTGGGGCTGAGACAGGAGAAATTATCATGGGGAATCAGGAAATGGCAGATGCGTTAAACAAATATTTTGTATCTGTCGTCACAGTAGAAGACGCAAAAAGCATATAAAAAATAGTGGGGAACCAAGGGGCTAATGAGAGTGAGGAACTTAAAGCAATTATTTTTTTTAAATTCGTTCATGGGATGTGAACGTCGCTGGCAAGGCCGGTATTTATTGCCCATCACTAATTGCCCTTGAGAAGGTGGTGGTGAGCCGTCTTCTTGAACCGCTGCAGTCTGTGTGGTGACGGTTCTCCCACAGTGCTGTTAGGAAGGGAGTTCCAGGATTTTGACCCAGTGACGATGAAGGAACGGCGATATATTTCCAAGTCGGGATGGTGTGTGACTTGGAGGGGAACGTGCAGGTGGTGTTGTTCCCATGTACCTGCTGCTCTTGTCCTTCTAGGTGGCAGAGGTCGCGGGTTTGGGAGGTGTTGTCGAAGAAGCCTTTGCGAGTTGCTGCAGTGCATCCTGTGGATGGCACACACTGCAGCCACAGTGCGCTGGGGGTGAAGGGAGTGAATGTTTAGGGTGGTGGATGGGGTGCCAATCAAGCGGGCTGCTTTGTCCTGGATGGTGTCGAGCTTCTTGAGTGTTGTTGGAGCTGCACTCATCCAGGCAAGTGGAGAGTATTCCATCACACTCCTGACTTGTGCCTTGCAGATGATGGAAAGGCTTTGGAGAGTCAGGAAGTGAGTCACTCGCCGCAGAATACCCAGCCTCTGACCTGATCTCGTAGCCACAGTATTTGTATGGCTGGTCCAGTTAAGTTTCTGGTCAATGGTGAGCCCCAGGATGTTGATGGTGGGAGATTCGGTGATGGTAATGCCGTTAAATGTCAAGGGGAGGTGGTTAGACTCTCTCTTGTTGGAGATGGTCATTGCCTGGTACTTGTCTGACGCGAATGTTACTTGTCACTTATGAGCCCAAGCCTGGATGTTATCCAGGTCTTGCTGCATGCGGGCTCGGAGTGCTTCATTATTTGAGGGGTTGCAATTGGAGCTGAACACTGTGCAATCATCACCGAACATCCCCATTGCTGACCTTATGATGGAGGGAAGGTCATTGATGAAGCAGCTGAAGATGGTTGGGCCTAGGACACTGCCCTGAGGAACTCCTGCAGCAATGCCCTGGGGCTGAGATGATTGGCCTCCAACAACCACTACCATCTTCCTTTGTGCTGGGTATGACTCCAGCCACTGGAGCGTTTTCCCCATGATTCCCATTGACTTCAATTTTACTCGTGCTCCTTGGTGCCACACTCGGTCAAATGCTGCCTTGATGTCAAGGGCAGTCACTCTCACCTCACCTCTGGAATTCAGCTCTTTTGTCCATGTTTGGACCAAGGCTGTAATGAGGTCTGGAGCCGAGTGGTCCTGGCGGAACCCAAACTGAGCATCGGTGAGCAGGTTATTGGTGAGTAAGTGCCGCTTGATAGCACTGTCGACGACACCTTCCATCACTTTGCTGATGATTGAGAGTAGACTGATGGGGCGGTAATTGGCCGGATTGGATTTGTCCTGCTTTTTGTGGACAGGACATACCTGGGCAATTTTCCACATTGTCGGGTGGATGCCAGTGTTGTAGCTGTACTGGGACAGCTTGGCTAGAGGCGCAGCTAGTTCTGGAGCACAAGTCTTCAGCACTGCAGCTGGGATATTGTCAGGGCCCATAGCCTTCGCTGTATCCAGTGCGCTCAGCCGTTTCTTGATATAACGTGGAGTGAATCGAATTGGCCGAAGACTGGCTTCCGTGATGGTGGGGATATCGGGAGGAGGCTGAGATGGATTACCCACTCGGCACTTCTGGCTGAAGATGGTTGTAAACGCTTCAGCCTTGTCTTTTGCACTCACGTGCTGGACTCTGCCATCATTGAGAATGGGGATGTTTGCAGAGCCTCCTCCTCCCGTTAGTTGTTTAATTGTCCACCACCATTCACGACTGGATGTGGCAGGACTGCAGAGCTTTGATCTGATCCGTTGGTTGTGGAATCGCTTAGCTCTGTCTGTTGCATGTTGCTTCCGCTGTTTAGCATGCATGTAGTCCTGAGATGTAGCTTCACCAGGTTGGCACCTCATTTTTAGGTACGCCTGGTGCTGCTCCTGGCATGCTCTTCTACACTCCTCATTGAACCAGGGTTGATCCCCTGGCTTGTTGGTAATGGTAGAGTGAGGAATATGCCGGGCCATGAGGTTACAGATTGTGCTGGAATACAATTCTGCTGCTGCTGATGGCCCACAGCGCCTCATGGATGCCCAGTTTTGAGCTGCTAGATCTGTTCTGAATCTATCCCATTTAGCACGGTGGTAGTGCCACACAACACGTTGGATGGTGTCCTCAGTGCGAAGACGGGATTTCATCTCCACGAGGACTGTGCGGTGGTCACTCCTACCAATACTGTCATGGACAGATGCATTTGCGACAGGTAGATTGGTGAGGACGAGGTCAAGTAAGTTTTTCCCTCGTGTTGGTTCGCTCACCACCTGCCGCAGGCCCAGTCTAGCAGCTATGTCCTTCAGGAGTCGGCCAGCTCGATCAGTAGTGGTGCTACCGAGCCACTCTTGGTGATGGACATTGAAGTCCCCCACCCAGAGTACATTTTGTGCCCTTGCTACCCTCAGTGCTTCCTCCAAGTGGTGCTCAACATGGAGGAGGACTGATTCATCAGCTGAGGGAGGACGGTAGGTGGTAATCAGCAGGAGGTTTCCTTGCCCATGTTTGACCTGATGCCATGAGATTTCATGGGGTCCAGAGTCAATGTTGAGGACTCCCAGGGCCACTCCCTCCTGACTGTATATCACTGTACCGCCACCTCTGGTGGGTGTGTCCTGCCGGTGGGACAGGACATACCCAGGGATGGTGATGGAAGAGTCTGGGACGTTGGCTGAAAGATATGATTCTGTGAGTATGGCTATATCAGGCTGTTGCTTGACTAGACTGTGGGACAGCTCTCCCAATTTTGGCACAAGTCCCCAGATGTTAGTAAGGAGGACCTTGCAGGGTCGACTGGGCTTGATGTTTTGCCGTTGTCGTGTCCGGTGCCTAATGGTCCGATGCCGGGTGGTCCGTCCGGTTTTATTCTTATTATGACTTTTCGTCGCGAGATTTTACAACTGAGTGGCTTGCGAGGCCATTTCAGAGGGCAATTAAGAATCAACCACATTGCTGGGCCATGAGGTTACAGATTGTGCTGGAATACAATTCTGCTGCTGCTGATGGCCCACAGCGCCTCATGGATGCCCAGTTTTGAGCTGCTAGATCTGTTCTGAATCTATCCCATTTAGCACGGTGGTAGTGCCACACAACACGTTGGATGGTATCCTCAGTGCGAAGACGGGACTTCATCTCCACGTGGACTGTGCGTTTTCACTCCTACCAAGACTGTCATGGACAGATGCAATTGCGACAGGTAAATTGGTGAGGATGAGGTCAAGTAAGTTTTTCCCTCGTGTTGGTTCGCTCACCACCTGCCACAGGCCCAGTCTGGCATCTATATCCTTCAGGACTCAGCCAGCTCTGTCAGCAGTGGTGCTACCGAGCCACTCTTGGTGATGGACATTCAAGTCTCCCACCCAGAGTACATTCTGTGCCCTTGCTACCCTCAGTGCTTCTTCCAAGTGGTGTTCAACATGGAGGAGGACTGATTCATCAGCTGAGGGAGGGCGTTAGGTGGTAATCAGCAGGAGGCTCAGTGGAGAAAAAGTGCTTGAGAAACTAATGGGATGAAAAGCCGATAAATCCCCTGGACGTGATGGCCGACATCCAAGGGTTCTAAGAGACGTGGCTGCAGAGATAGTGGATGCATTGGTTATGATCTTCCAAAATTCCCTAGATTCTAGAATGGTCCCAGTGGATTGGAAGGTCGCAAATGTAACCCCGCTATTCAAGATTGGTGAGGGAGAGAAAACAGGGAATGACAGGTGAGTTCGCCTGACATCAGTCGTCGGGAAAATGCTGAAATCCATTATTGAGGAAGTGGTAACAGGGCACTTAGAACATCATATTATGATTGGGCAGAGTCAACATGGTTTTTTGAAAGGGAAATCGTGTTTGATAAATTTATTTGAGTTTTTTGACGATGTAACTAGCAAGGTAGATAAAGGGGAACCAGTGGAAATTTGGATTTTCAAAAGGCATTCGATAAGGTGCCACATAAAAGGTTGTTACAAAAGATCAGGGCTCATGGGGTTGGGGATAACATATTAGCATGGATAGAGGATTGGTTAATGGACAGAAAACAGAGAGCAGGGTCATTCTCAGGTTGGCAGGCTGTAACTAGTGGGGTGTCGCAAGGATTGGTGCTTGGGCCTCAGCTGTTTACAATCTACATTAATGACTTGGATGAAGGGACCTTGTGCAATGTATCCAAGTTTGCTGATGATACAAAGCTAGGTTGGAAAGCAAGCAGTGAGGAGGACACAAAGAGTCTGCAAAGGGATATAGACAGGTTATGTGAGCAGACAAGAAGGTGGCAGATGGAGTATAATGTGGAAAAATGTGAGGTTATTCACTTTGGTAGGAAGAATAGAAAAACAGAATATTTTTCAAATGGTGAGAAACTGTTAAACGTTGGTGTTCAGAGAGATTTGGTGTCCTGGTACATGGAACACAGAAAGTTAGCGTGCAAGTACAGCAGGCAATTAGGAATGCAAATAGTATGTTGGCCTTTATTGCAAGGGGGTTGGAGTACAAGAGTAAGGAAGTCTTACTAGGATTGTACAAGGCTTTGGTGAAACCTCACCTGGAGTACTTTGTACAGTTTTGGTCTCCTTATCTAAAGAAGGATATACTTGCCTTGAAGGGTGCAATGGAGGTTCACGAGATTAATTCCTGGGATCAGAGGGTTTTCCTGGAGTTTAGAAGAATGAGAGGTGACCTCATTGAAACTAATAAGATTCTGAGGGGGTTTGACAGGGTTGATGCTGAGAGGTTGTTTCCCCTGGCTGGAAAGCCCAGAACTAGAGGGCATAATCGCAGGATAAGGGGTCGGCCATTTAAGACTGAGATGAGGAGGAATTTCTTCACGCAGAGGGTTGTGAATCTTTGGAATTCTCTACCCCAGAGGGCTTTGGATGCTGAGTCATTGAGTATATTCAAGGCTGAGATAGATAGACTTTTGGACTCTAGGGGAATCGAGGGATATGGGGGTCAGCTGGGAAAGTGGATTGAGATTGAAGATCAGCCATGATCTGATTGAATGGCGGAGCAGGCTCGAGGGGTCGTATGGCCTACTCCTGCTCCTATTTCTTATGTTATCACCACAGAACAGTTCATGCAGCGAACAATCTAAACTTGGCCTTTGTTTGCTTGACTGTTGGATTTCAGATTCACCATGTCCCTCCCCCCCATTCAACAAAAACTTGAATTTAAATCATGCCTTTAATGTAGTAAAACATCCCAAGGCACTTCACAGAGCGAAATCAGACAAAAAAACTTGATGCCAACAGGCGAGAAAAGCTTGGTCAAAGCTGTTTTATAAGGAATGTCTGAAAGCAGGAGAGAGTTTAGGGAGGGAATTCTAGAGTTTAGGGCCTATGCAGCTGAAGGCATGGCCGCCAAAGAAAGTGAGAGATGGACAAGAGCCCAGAGTTGGAGGAACGCAGAGATCTACGGGATTGTAGGGCTGGAGGAGGTTACAGAGATCGGGAGGGGCGAGGCCATAGACGGATTGTAAGAACATAAGAACATAAGAAATAGGAGCAGGAGTAGGCCAATCGGCCCCTTGAGCCTGCTCCGCCATTCAATAAGATCATGGCTGATCTGATCCTAACCTCAAATCTCAATTCATGTCCAATTTCCTGCCCGCTCCCCGTAACCCCTAATTCCCTTTACTTCTAGATAGGGAAGGGCGAGGTCATAGATGGATTGTAGGGCTGGAGGAGGTTACAGAGATAGGGAGGGACGAGGCCATAGATGGATTGTAGGGCTGGAGGAGGTTACAGAGATAGGGAGGGACGAGGCCATAGATGTATTGTAGGGCTGGAGGAGGTTACAGAGATAGGGAGGGACGAGGCCATAGACGGATTGTAGGGCTGGAGGAGGTTACAGAGATAGAGAGGGGCAAGGCCATAGATGGATTGTAGGGCTGGAGGAGGTTACAGAGATAGGGAGGGACGAGGCCATAGATGGATTGTCGGGCTGGAGGAGGTTACAGAGATAGGGAGGGGCGAGGTCATCGATGAAATTGAACACAAAGAAGGGAATTTTAAAATCGAGGCATTACCGGACCAGGAGCCAATGTAGGTCAGCGAGCACAGAGGGTGATGGGTGAACGGGACTCTGTTTCTGTGTGTGTCTCTCTGTTTCTGTGTGTGTCTGTGTCTCTCTCTTTCTGTGTCTCTGTTTCTGTGTCTCTCTGTTTCTGTATGTGTCCCTGTTTGTGTCTGTGTCTCTCCGTTTCTGTGTTTGTCTCTGTTTATGTGTGTGCCCCTGTCTCTGTTTCTGTCTCTCTGTTTCTGTGTCTCTCTGTTTCTGTGTCTCTCTGTGTCTCTGTCCCTCTGTTTCTGTCCCTCTGTTTCTGTGTCTCTCTGTTTCTATCTCTCTGTTTCTGTGTTTCTCGGTTCTGACCGTTAGTGGAAAATGGTGGACAGTGCGTTTGTGTTTCTGATACTGCGCTCCATCGAGCGACTCTCCGTCCCCACCCCCTCCCCCCAGTACCGGGAGTGGGGACTGAGAAAATGAGCCCATAAGGCTTTTGAATGTTTCATTTCCTAAAAGAGTCCCCATCGCAGTGTGTAACCACTCCTCCCGCTCCCCTTCGCAGTGGTCCTGAGTCAGACGGATCTGTGGGGTCTGGGGCGGGACCCTGGGTTTGTGTTGAGTTGGCTGAGCTCAGATGCTGGGGGAGTGGGGGCTTGAGGTGGAAACAGTTGGCGTCAGTGCCTCAGGGTTAGGGGTGGGGGGGGCATCAGCCAAAGTTCCCGCTACTGATCGCTACCCTGTGACGTCAATGGAGGAGGATGGTGTGACACCCTCTACAGTCGAATAGCCAGCAAGCATTCACTGTACAGAGGCACACGTGATGAATGAGTATGTAGGGCAGGGGAATAGACTCGAGTGAAAGGCAAACACTGGCAGGGTGGAGGGGGAGAAAAGGATAGAAATACCCCCGGGTTAGACAATCCAGCAGTCAAGCTTACCTGTAAGGGCCAGTCACCAGGGAAAGCTGTTCTGTAGTGGCTGATGATTAGAATGGTTACAGCACAGAAGGAGGCCATTCGGCCCGTCGAGCCTGTGCCAGCTCTCTGCAAGAGCAATCCAGTAATTCCCACTCACCCGCCCTTTCCCCGTAGACCTACAATTTTTTTTCCCTTCAAATACTTATTCAATTCCCTTTTGAAAGCCACAAATGAATCTGCCTCCACCACCCCCTCAGGCAGTGCATTCCAGATCATAACCACTCGCTGTGTGAAAAGGTTTTTCCTCATGTCATCTTTGGTTCTGTTGCTAATCACCTGAAATCTGTTTCCTCTGGTTCTCGACCCTTCCGCCAATGGGAAGAGTTTCTCTCTATCTACTCTGTCTAGACCCTTCATGATTTGAACACCTCTATCAAATCTCCTCTTATCCTTCTCTGCTCTAAGGAGAACCCCAGCTTCTCCAGTCTATCAACGTAACTGAAGTCCCTCATCCCTGGAACTATTCTAGTAAATCATTCCTACACCCTCTCTAAGGCCTTCACATCCTTCCTAAAGTGCGGTGTCCAGAATTGGAAACAATACTCCAGTTGTGGCCAAATCTTCGACAGCACCTCCCAAACCCGCGACCTCTACCAGCTAGAAGGATAAGAGCAGCAGGTACATGGGAACCACACCACCTGCATGTTCCCCTCCAAGTCACGCACCATCCCGACTTGGAAATATATCGCCGTTCCTTCATCGTCGCTGGGTCAAAATCCTGGAACTCCCTCCCTAACAGCACCGTGGGAGAATCGTCACCACACGGACTGCAGTGGTTCAAGAAGGCGGCTCACCACCACCTTCTCAAGGGCAATTAGGGATGGGCAATAAATGCCGGCCTTGCCAGCGACGCCCAAATCTCATGAACGAATAAAAAAAAATAAAGCCCAGGATCCTGTATGCTCTTTTAACAGCTTTATCAACCTGTCTTACCACCTGGAATGACCTGTGCCGAAATATTCCCAGATCTCTCTGTTCCTCCACCTCCTGTAACACAGTATGGGGACTCCCGGCACACTGCTCATTCCTGGGAGTGCTTCCTGATTATATGTCAGTGTTAGCAACCGGGAGGAGCCTGAGCAGGAGCGGGAGCCTGAACCCCGACACTCACAGTCTGACCCCACACACTCACACTCTGACCCCAAACACTCACACTCTGACCCCACTCACAGTCTGACCCCACACACTCACAGTCTGACCCCACACACTCACCGTCTGACCCCACACACTCACAGTCTGACCCCACACACTCACCGTCTGACCCCACACACTCACAGTCTGACCCCACACACTCACCGTCTGACCCCACACACTCACAACCTGACCCCACACACTCACACTCTGACCCCACACACTCACAGTCTGACCCCACACACTCACAGTCTGACCCCACACACTCACACTCTGACCCCACACACTCACAGTCTGACCCCCCACACTCACAGTCTGACCCCACACACTCACACTCTGACCCCACACACTCACACTCTGACCCCACACACTCACAGTCTGACCCCACACACTCACAGTCTGACCCCACACACTCACCGTCTGACCCCACACACTCACACTCTGACCCCACACACTCACAGTCTGACCCCACACACTCACACTCTGACCCCACACACTCACACTCTGACCCCACACACTCACACTCTGACCCCACACACTCACAGTCTGACCCCCCACACTCACAGTCTGACCCCACACACTCACACTCTGACCCCACACACTCACACTCTGACCCCACACACTCGCTGTCTGACCCCCCACACTCACAGTCTGACCCCCCACACTCACAGTCTGACCCCACACACTCACAGTCTGACCCCACACACTCACCGTCTGACCCCACACACTCACACTCTGACCCCACACACTCACAGTCTGACCCCCCACACTCACAGTCTGACCCCACACACTCACCGTCTGACCCCACACACTCACAGTCTGACCCCACACACTCACAGTCTGACCCCACACACTCACAGTCTGACCCCAAAAAATTCACACTCTGACCCCACACACTCACACTCTGACCCCACACACTCACAGTCTGACCCCACACACTCACACTCTGACCCCACACACTCACACTCTGACCCCACACACTCACACTCTGACCCCACACACTCACACTCTGACCCCACACACTCACAGTCTGATCTTACACACTCACAGTCTGATCTTACACACTCACAGTCTGATCCCACACACTCACAACCTGAACCCATACCCACAGTCTGAACCCTACTCTCTGTTTCCTGTCTGTTATCCAATTTTCAATCCATGCCAGTATATTACCCCCAATCCCATGTGGTTTTATTTTGCACACTAACCTCTTTTGTGGGACTTTATCAAAGGCCTTCTGAAAATCCAAATGAACCACATCCACTGGTTCTGCCTTATCTATTCTACCAGGTACATCCTCAAAAAACTCCAGTAGGTTTGTCAAACACAGTTTCCCTTTCATAAATCCATGTTGACTTTGTCTAATGTCGTTGGTATTTTCTAAGTGCCCTGTTATCACATCCTTTATAATAAACTCTAGCATTTTCCCTACTACTGATGTGATGCTAACCAGTCTATAGTTGCCTGTTTTCTCTCTCCCTCCTTTTTTAAATAGTGGGATTACACTTGCCACCCTCCAATCTGCAGGAACTGTTCCATAATCTATGGAATTTTGTAAGATGACAACAAATGTATCCACTATTTCCATGGCTACCTCTTATAGTACTCTGGGATGCAGATCTTTATGAGTCTGTCTGTGTGTATGTCTCTCTGTTTATGTTTGTCTCTATCTGTACGTGTCTTTGTGTTTTTTGTGTGTTTCTCTCTATTTCTGTGTGTGTCTCTCTCTATTTCTGTTTCTGTGTATGTCTTTGTCTGTTTCTGTGTGTGTCTCTCTGTTTCTGTGTGTATCTCTGTCTGTTTCTGTGTGTGTCTCTCTGTTTCTGTGTGTATCTCTGTCTGTTTCTGTGTGTGTCTCTCTGTTTCTGTGTGTATCTCTGTCTGTTTCTGTGTGTGTCTCTCTGTTTCTGTGTGTATCTCTGTCTGTTTCTGTGTGTGTCTCTCTGTTTCTGTGTGTATCTCTGTCTGTTTGTGTGTCTCTCTGTTTCTGTGTGTATCTCTGTCTGTTTCTGTGTGTGTCTCTCTGTTTCTGTGTGTGTCTCTGTCTGTTTCTGTGTGAGTCTGTTTCTGTGTGTGTCTGTCTGTTTCTGTGTGTGTGTGTCTCTGATTCTGTGTATGTATGAGTCTGTTTCTCTGTGTGTATATCTCTATTTCTGTGTGTGTCTCTCTGTTTCTGTGTGTATCTCTGTCTGTTTCTGTGTGTGTGTATCTCTAATTCTGTGTGTGTGTCTCTGATTCTGTGTATGTGAGTCTGTTTCTCTGTGTGTATGTCTCTATTTCTGTGTGTGTCTCTCTGTTTCTGTGTCTCCCTGTTTCTGTGTCTCTCTGATTCTGTGACTCTCTTTTTGTGTTTCTCTGTTTGTATTTGTATGTTTCTCTGTTTCTGTGTGTGTGTCTCTGTTTCTGTGTCTGTCTATATCTGTGTGTGTCTTTGCATTTCTGTGTGTGTGTCTCTGTTTCTATGTGTGCATGTGTGTGTGTGTGTGTCTGCTTCTGTGTGTGTCTCTGTCTCTGTGTGTTTGTCTCTGATTCTGTAACACTCTGATTCTGTATCTCTCTGTTTCTGTGCGTGTCTCTCCTTTTCTGTGTCTCTATTTCTGTGTGTGTCTCTGTCTCTGTGTGTGTCGTTTCTGTGTCTATATGTTTCTGTGCGTGTCTTTGTCTTTCTGTATGTGTACCTCTATTAGAGTGTGTGTGTCTCTCTGTTTCTGTGTGTGTCTCTCATTGTTTCTGTGTGTGTCTCTCTCTGTTACTGTGTGTCTCTCTGTTTCTGTGTGTCTCTCTCTGTTACTGTGTGTGTCTCTCTCTGTTACTGCGTGTCTCTCTGTTTCTGTGTGTGTCTCTCTCTGTTACTGCGTGTCTCTCTGTTTCTGTGTGTGTCTCTCTGTTTCTGTGTGCGTCTCTCTGTTTCTGTGTGTGTCTCTCTCTATTACTGTGTGTGCCTCTCTCTGTTTCTGTGTGAGTCTCTCTGTTTCTGTGTGTGTCTCTCTCTGTTACTGTGTATCTCTCTGTTTCTGTGTGAGTCTCTCTGTTTCTGTGTGAGTCTCTCTGTTTCTGTGTGTGTCTCTCTCTGTTACTGTGTATCTCTCTGTTTCTGTGTGTGTCTCTCTGTTTCTGTGTGAGTCTCTCTGTTTCTGTGTGTGTCTCTCTCTGTTTCTGTGTGTCTCTCTGTTTCTGTGTGTGTCTCTCTGTTACTGTGTGTGCCTCTCTCTGTTTCTGTGTGAGTCTCTCTCTGTTACTGCGTGTCTCTCTGTTTCTGTGTGAGTCTCTCTGTTTCTGTGTGAGTCTCTCTGTTTCTGTGTGTGTCTCTCTGTTTCTGTGTGAGTCTCTCTGTTTCTGTGTGTGTCTCTCTCTGTTACTGTGTATCTCTCTGTTTCTGTGTGCGTCTCTCTATTTCTGTGTGTATCTCTCTGTTTCTGTGTGTGTCTCTCTGTTTCTGTGTGTCTCTCTCTGTTTCTGTGTGTGTCTCTCTCTGTTACTGTGTGTCTCTCTGTTTCTGTGTGTGTCTCTCTGTTTCTGTGTGTGTCTCTCTGTTTCTGTGTGTGTCTCTCTGTTTCTGTGTGTGTCTCTCTCTGTTACTGTGTGTCTCTCTGTTTCTGTGTGAGTCTCTCTGTTTCTGTGTGTGTCTCTCTGTTTCTGTGTGCCTCTCTCTGTTTCTGTGTGTGTCTCTCTGTTTCTGTGTGTGTCTCTCTGTTTCTGTGTGTGTCTCTCTGTTTCTGTGTGCCTCTCTGTTTCTGTGTGCCTCTCTCTGTTTCTGTGTGTGTCTCTCTGTTTCTGTGTGAGTCTCTCTGTTTCTGTGTGTGTCTCTCTGTTTCTGTGTGCCTCTCTCTGTTTCTGTGTGAGTCTCTCTGTTTCTGTGTGAGTCTCTCTGTTTCTGTGTGCCTCTCTCTGTTTCTGTGTGAGTCTCTCTGTTTCTGTGTGAGTCTCTCTGTTTCTGTGTGTGTCTCTCTGTTTCTGTGTGCCTCTCTCTGTTTCTGTGTGTGTCTCTCTGTTTCTGTGTGCCTCTCTCTGTTTCTGTGTGTGTCTCTCTGTTTCTGTGTGCCTCTCTCTGTTTCTGTGTGTGTCTCTCTGTTTCTGTGTGTGTCTCTCTGTTACTGTGTGTCTCTCTGTTTCTGTGTGTGTCTCTCTGTTTCTGTGTGTGTCTCTTTCTGTTACTGTGTGTCTCTCTGTTTCTGTGTGCCTCTCTCTGTTTCTGTGTGTCTCTCTCTGTTTCTGAGTGTGTCTCTCTGTTACTGTGTGTCTCTCTGTTTCTGTGTGTGTCTCTCTGTTTCTGTGTGTGTCTCTCTGTTTCTGTGTGCCTCTCTCTGTTTCTGTGTGTGTCTCTCTGTTTCTGTGTGTGTCTCTCTGTTTCTGTGTGTGTCTCTCTCTGTTTCTGTGTGCGTCTCTCTGTTTCTGTGTGTGTCTCTCTCTGTTTCTGTGTGAGTCTCTCTGTTTCTGTGTGTCTCTCTCTGTTTCTGTGTGTGTCTCTCTGTTTCTGTGTGTCTCTCTCTGTTTCTGTGTGTGTCTCTCTGTTTCTGTGTGTCTCTCTCTATTACTGTGGGCTTAATTTTGAAATGGTGGCGGGTTGGCAGCGGGGCGGGCGGGGATGTTGGTCAAGGTGCACGTGGCAAAACTGAAAAAAAAACGTACCTTTCCCCACTCGATCGCGACTTAACTGATGCTCATTGATCTTGGATCCAGGTTTCATGCCCGGCAGCCGGTCTGATTGACAAGCTGGCTGCTGACAGGAGCTGCAACGCCAAGGTGGGTGCGGGAAGAAAGATAGAGAGAGAGAGAGACGTTGTCTGGCGCTGGAACAGAGAGTGGGGGGGGGGCACAAAGATTGGAGGGGGGGACAAAGATCGGGGGGGGGGGGGGGACAAAGATGGGTGGATATCAGACATCGCGGGGGGGAGACATTGGGAGACATCGGGAGGTGAGGGATCGGAGAAAAGACATCGGAGGGTGAGAGATCGGAGAAGAGACATCGGAGGGTGAGAGATCGGAGAAAAGACATCGGTGGGTGAGAGATCGGAGAAGAGACATCGAGGGGTGAGAGATCGGAGAAGAGACATCGAGGGGTGAGAGATCGGAGAAGAGACATCGGAGGGTGAGAGATCGGAGAAGAGACATCGGAGGGTGAGAGATCGGAGAAGAGACATCGGAGGGTGAGAGATCGGAGAAGAGACATCGGAGGGTGAGAGATCGGAGAAGAGACATCGGAGGGTGAGAGATCGGAGAAAAGACATCGGAGGGTGAGAGATCGGAGAAGAGACATCGAGGGGTGAGAGATCGGAGAAGAGACATCGGAGGGTGAGAGATCGGAGAAGAGACATCGAGGGGTGAGAGATCGGAGAAGAGACATCGAGGGGTGAGAGATCGGAGAAGAGACATCGGAGGGTGAGAGATCGGAGAAGAGACATCGGAGGGTGAGAGATCGGAGAAGAGACATCAGAGGGTGAGAGATCGGAGAAGAGACATCGGAGGGTGAGAGATCGGAGCAGAGACATCGGAGGGTGAGAGATCGGAGAAGAGACATCAGAGGGTGAGAGATCGGAGAAGAGACATCGGAGGGTGAGAGATCGGAGCAGAGACATCGGAGGGTGAGAGATCGGAGAAGAGACATCGGGGAGTGAGAAATCGGAGAAGAGACATCGGAGGGTGAGAGATCGGAGAAGAGACATCGGAGGAGTGGAGTGCATCTGACATCATTGGAAAGGCAGGAGTATTTACTTCTTGATGTTCTGAAATGTAATTTTATTTAATTTATTTTGTTTATTTTTTACTGATTCGGCACCAATCAGAAGCCATGGGAAAGCCGCTCAGGTAAGTTTAAAATCGTTTGAACTACCTGATATGTCAGAAATAAAGTACCTTAAGTTCCACAATGAGGTAAATTTACTTGTATAAATATCGTCCCATTGGCTTTAATTGGCGGCGGAATTTCCGGGTTCGGGAACGCCGCACGCACTCAGATGACTCTGGGTTGTGCACATTCCTCAGCGGGTTGGAGCTGAGAATCCTGCCCGCTCCAGAAAATCCCGATTTTCACTGCCCCCCCGCCCCCCACCCCACGCACCCGCACTTCCAGTTGAAAATTGAGCCCTGTGTCTGTGTCTCTGTTACTGTATATGTGTCTCCGTTTCTGCCTGTGTCTCTTTGTTTCTGTGTGTCTCTGTTTCTGTGTGTCTCTGTTTCTGTGTGTCTCTGTTTCTGTGTGTGTGAGTCTCTCTGTTTCTGTGTGTCTCTGTTTCTGTGTGTCTCTGTTTCTGTGTGTGTGAGTCTCTCTGTTTCTGTGTCTCTCTGTTTCTGTGTGTGTGAGTCTCTCTGTTTCTGTGTGTCTCTGTTTCTGTGTGTGTGAGTCTCTCTGTTTCTGTGTGTCTCTGTTTCTGTGTGTGAGTCTCTCTGTTTCTGTGTGTCTCTGTTTCTGTGTGTGTGTGTCTCTCTGTTTCTGACAACTAATATTGAATCGGGGAAAGGGACTCGATAAAATTAATATAAGTAAAGCCACAGTAATGAAGAAAATAATAGCATGAAAGAGTGACAAATCCCCAGGACCAGATGGTTTCCATCCCAGGGTTTTAAAGGAAGTAGGTGAGCACATTGCAGATGCCCGAACTATAATCTTTCAAAGTTCTCTAGATTCAGGAACTGTCCCTCTAGTTTGGAAAATTGCATATGTCACTCTGCTTTTTAAGAAAGGAGAGAGAGGGAAACCAAGGAATTATAGACCAGTTGGCCTAACATCTGTTGTGGGGAAAATGCTGGAGTCTATAATTAAGGATAGGGTGACTGAACACCTCGAGATTTTTCAGTTAATCACAGAGAGCCAGCATGGATTTGTGAAAGGTAGGTCGTGCCTGACAAACCTGATTGAATTTTTTGAAGAAGTGACTAAAGTAGTGGACAGGGGAATGTCAATGGATGTTATTTATATCGACTTCCAGAAGGCATTTGTTGAAGTCCCACATAAGAGACTGTTAGCTAAGTTAGAAGCCCATGGAATCGAGGGAAAAGTACGGACTTGGTTAGGAAGTTGGCTGAGCGAAAGGCGACAGAGAGTAGGGATAATAGGGAGGTACTCACATTGGCAGGATGTGACTAGTGGAGTCCCGCAGGGATCTGTCTTGGGGCCTCAATTATTCACAATATTTATTAATGACTTAGATGAAGGCATAGAAAATCTCACATCTAAGTTTGCCGATGACACAAAGATTGGTGGCATTGTAAGCAGTGTCGATGAAAACATAAAATTACAAGGCGATATTGATAGATTAGGTGAATGGGCAAAACTGTGGCAAATGGAATTCAATGTAGACAAATGTGAGGTCATCCACTTTGGATCAAAAAAGGAGAGAACAAGGTACTTTCTAAATGGTAAAAAGTTAAAAACAGTGGATGTCCAAAGGGACTTCGGGGTTCAGGTACATAGATCATTGAAGTGTCACGAACAGGTGCAGAAAATAATCAATAAGGCTAATGGAATGCTGGCCTTTATATCGAGAGGTCCAGAGTACAAGGGGGCAGAAGTTATGCTGCAGCTATACAAAACCCTGGTTAGACCGCACCTGGAGTACTGTGAGCAGTTCTGGGCACCGCACCTTCGGAAGGACATATTGGCCTTGGAGGGAGTGCAGCGTAGGTTTACTAGAATGATACCTGGACTTCAAGGGTTAAGTTATGAGGAGAGATTACACAAATTGGGGTTGTATTCTCTGGAGTTTTAAAGGTTAAGGGGTGATCTGATCGAAGTTTATAAGATATTAAGGGGAAACGGATAGGGTGGATAGAGAGAAACTATTTCCGCTGGTTGGGGATTCTTGGAGTCGGGGGCACTGTCTAAAAATTAGAGCCAGACCTTTCAGGAGCGAGATTAGAAAACATTTCTACACACAAAGGGTGATAGAAGTTTGGAACTCTTTTCCGCAAACGGCAATTGATACTAGCTTAATTGCTAAATTTAAATCTGAGATAGATAGCTTTTTGGCAATCAAAGGTATTAAGTGATATGGGCCAAAAGCAGGTATATGGAGTTCGATCACAGATCAGCCATGATCTTATCAAATGGCGGAGCAGGCACGAGGGGCTGAATGGCCTACTCCTGTTCCGATGTTCCTATGTGTGTCTCTCTGTTTCTGTGTGTGTGTCTCTCTGTTTCTGTGTGTGTGTCTCTCTGTTTCTGTGTGTGTGTCTCTCTGTTTCTGTGTGTTTGTTTATGTTGCTGTTTGTCACTATGCTTTTTTGGATGTATCTCTCTGTTTATGTGTGTGTGTCTGTTTTGTGCGTCTGTTTCTGCTTATGTCTGTTTCGGTGTGTGCCTGTATCTGTTTGTGTCTCTCTGTTTCTGTGTGTGTGTCTCTCTGTTTCTGTGTGTGTCTGTCTGTTTCTGTTTGTGTGTCTCTCTGTTTCTCTGTGTGTCTCTTTCTGTGTGCGTCTCTGCCTCTGTTTCTGTGTCTCTCTGTTTCTGTATCTCTCTGTTTCTGTGTCTCTCTAATTCTGTGTCTGTCTGACTGTATGGCCCCGATATTAGAGGTGGGATGGCAGCGGGAGGGTGAATTGGCGTGTGGGTAACCCGCCTAATAAAAAATGTTAGTTTCCCATGCGATCGTGAGTCAATTGGAGCCACTTAACATGGCTTCTAGGTTTGCCGTCCGAAAGCTGTGCAGTGGGCAGACTGCACACCCGCATCGCAGGCTGTCAGCTGGAAGAGCTCTATTTAAAGGGGCAGTCCTCCAATGGCTTTTGCTAGAGCAAAGACCCACACAGCACAATGAAGCAGCACAGGGACGAGGCTGCTCCAAGATTCAATGATGCCTCACTCCAGGTGCTACTGGATGGGGTGAGGAAGAGAATGGATGTGTTTTACCCGGCAGACGGGAGGAAGTGGCCTGCCTCTGCCAGCAAGAAGGCCTGGCTCGAGGTGGCAGAGGAGGTCACCAGGAGCAGCAACACCTCCCGCACCTGGATCCAGTGCAGGAAGTGTTTCACTGACCTATCTAGGTCAGCCAAAGTGAGTACACTTACTCATTCTCCTACACTCCGTCTTCCACATCACTGCCCCCACCTCCCAACTCACTCTGAATTGCCAACACTACTCTATCACATCACTCCTCACACACACTCAAAGCTCATCCTTAACTTACCTGCACTTCCTCACCTCCCCATTACTCATCCCACCACTACCACTCAACCCAATCCTCATCCAATGTCATGGCTCTGTCTCATACTCACCCTCTGATGCATCTCTTTTACGGTCAGCCTCACCCAAACCAATGCATTCAGCGATTGGCCACGTCACCATCACTCACTCACATGTCTGTACTTTCTCAGCTTCTAAGAGAAGAGAGCGCAAATTGCATGGGAGACCAGAGCGGGTGCTGAAACAAATTGTCGTCCTCACAGTGCCGGAGCAGGAGGCCCTGGAGCTGAGCCGAACCCTCAAGTGCCTGTCCGTCGGGGACGCCAAGACTGGCTCCCGACAAACGTCCGGTGACACAACTTTAACATTCATCACACACAATATGAATTGATGTTAACATGCCTTGCCATCTTCAGCACCTTCCTCAGAGGAGCTCCCGGCCTCTGAGGGTGCACCGTCACATCTTAGCGAGCCATCCACCAGCGCAGATACTCACACCCCAGTGGGTCCTAGTCCTCAGTTAGTTGGGTTGGCACCTGGTAAGTCACCGCACACATGTGAACACGAGCAGACACTGGTGGCAGGGGCCACTGTGGAGAGTCTGCGTTGGTGGGCACAGTCCTCTCCAAGCTCTGCTCAGATGGACACAGATGCTGTACCCTGGGGACCATACTTTAAAATGAGATTAAAGGACAGCAGCACATTTGCGAGTTACTGGAACAGGTGCCATGCGGACTCTCCACAATATCCCAGAGGATGGAGGAGTCCAACTCCTGCATGAGTGGAATGGTGGCACAGATACGGGAGGGAATCTCTGAGGTCGTGTCACAGGGACGTGAGCAACTGTCTTAGCTAATGTCACCGTTAAGTGCGGAATGTCTGCGATGGAGGGAAGCCGAGCCTCCATTGAGCTTCAAGCACTGCCCACAAATGAGTCCATTCAGACCCTGACAACTGCCATTCGGACTCAGGGTGAATAACATTCTGCCATCTGAAACAGGCAGGCAGATACACTAACACTGGCCTTACAAGGCTTCACACATGTCCTCCAAACTGTTGTCCAGCAAGGTGGTAGGAGTGATGTGGGCCTGGCCCAGGAGAGGGATGATGGCGAAAGGGGACGTGGAAGTGGGGACGCCACTCAAAGCGCACCTACGTCTCACCCGTTGCCCCCCTCAACCAGTACCCGCAATACTGCCTCCTCTCCGGGTGGCCGAGTCTGTCTCTGTACAGGTGCAGGTGGAGCAGTCTTTGGAGGGGCCCTCACGGGCTCCAAATCCCAGAGGGCCTCGGCCCAAAGCATCTAATTGGTCAGGGCATGAACATGAACAACCTGCCACAACCTCTGCTGCAGCCACAGGGGATGAACCACGTAGAAGTAGTCGGAACAGAAAGGCAAAGGTTTTGTGAGCACAAAGGGGATGCACAAGCGTGTTTGACGGTTGGTCATGTTTTATATTTATATTAGCTTTTTGTTAAAATCACATTAAATATTATGATTGACACCACTACTGCCATGTCTTGGCCATTCTTGACTGGCTTTTATGATAAGGCCCTTTCATAAGGTTCACCATGAATGCCGAGACTTGATGCCACCCATTGGGTCACTCTACAGTGGGCGTATGTGTAGTTGCAGGACTGTTTTGTGCAGGGAGGAGTCGGTGGCCTGGTGTGGGTGATGCTCTTTCCAGTTGGTCTGAGGACTGGACTCTTCACACTTTCTGATGTTCGGACAACTGTCCACATATCAGTGACTCCCTGGCCTCACGAGCAGCTCATGGGTTCCTCCTGCTCCTCCTCCTCCTCTTCCTCCTCTTCCTCCTTCTCCGCCTCCTCCTCAACATGGGCGGGAGATGTGGATGGGGCCTCCTCAAGCGGCACCCCTCTCTGTTGTGCCGTGTTGTGCAGGGCACAACAGACGACTATAATGCGTCCCACTCTGTCTGGTGCGTATTGAAGCGCTCCCCCAGAATGATCAAGTCCCTAAATCGCATCTTGAGCAACCCTACAGCATGTTCAATAATAGACCTGGTGGTGATGAGGCTGTCATTGTCGCCATGCTGTTGCTCGGTGATAGGGTTCCTCAGATGTGCCATGAGCCATGTTTGCAGGGGGTATCCCTCGCCCCTGAGGATCCAGCTCCTAAGGGTGTTCGGTGCGTGGAAGAGGCCCGGGATGTTGGATTTCCTCAGGATGAAGGAATCGTGGCAGCTGCCAGGGAATCTTGTGCACATGTGAAGGAATCTTTTGCAGTGGCCACAAACAAGCTGAGCGTTGATGGAGTGATACCCCTTTCTGTTGATGAACAGTCCTGCCTCATGTGGAGTTGCTGGGATTGCAATATGGGAGCAATCGGTTTCACCCTGCACCCGTGGGAAGCCAGCCGCAGAGTGGAATCTCACTGCCCTCTCTGTCTGGCTGAGGTCGTCCATGGGGAAGTTAACGTATTGCGAAGCCCTGTGGAACAAGCTGTCGGTGACCTGCTTTATGCACTTGTGTGGTGATGACTGAGAGACCCCGATGATGTCCTCGATGGCACCCTGGAATGATCCAGAGGCAAAGAAATTGAAGGCAGTGGTGACTTTGACAGCGACAGGTAAGGAGATGCTGCTCGGCCCAGCCAGGAGCAGGTCGGTGTGAAGGAGGCTGCAGATGTCTGCGACTGACTCTGAGCCTCTGTATGCACTGCTCCTCAGAGAGGTCCAGGAAGCTGAGCCTCGGTCTGTAGAACCTGTGGCGAGGGTAGTGCCTCCTGCTACGTCGCTCTCTCTGTTGTTGCCCTCCGTGCTCTTGTGCAGGTGCCTGTGGCGCAGCACTGTGTTGTGGAGCTCCATGTGGCGGAGGTGGACGCCATGCTTGGCGAGGCTGGTTATGTTGCTCGTCCTTGGATGTCGTGGTGAATGCAGCCATGGTGCCCCCATCCTGATGGTGTCAGTTTGAGGGGATCTGAAAAGTAGTTAAATGTGTGTCAACAGAAGAATTGTGAGTGGAAAGTGAGAACTTTCAGTGAAAACACAAAGATCTCGCAGCCAAAAGTTTGAAAGAACTGAGTGCCCTGCTTCAATAACTCACCTTTTCTCCCCATCTGTCAAACAGGGATTTGAATGAGCAGCTGGCTGAAACACGTCTGTTAGAACTTGGAGTGTTTCCCACAGCACAGGAAACAGGCTGAGGATGCTTCAAAATCGCACCCCTGCCTCAATGTGGAGAAAATTAAGTCGTTCAAGTAATTAAACTATCTAAACAACTGTGTAAAGTATCATCCCGTCAGCTTTAATTGCCGGTGGGACTTCTGCATTCGGGAGGCGCACCCGAACCCAGATGTGTCAGTGGGGAACCTGGAAGTCGGCTGGTTGGAGCCGGGTTCCGAACCCGATCGGGATTTCCCGAATTTTCGGAGCCCTCCCCCCCACCCCGCCCCCAATGCACCCGCTACTTTCCTGCAAAATTGAGCCCTGTGTCTCTCTGACTCTGTGACTCTTTGATTCTGTGTCTCTCTGTTTCTGTGTATGTCTTTTTCCGTGTTTGTGTCTCGCTGTTTCTTTCTGTGTGTGTCTTTGTGTTTCTGTTTGTGTCTCTTTATTTCTGTTTGTATCTCTATGTCTGTGTGTCTCTCTCTCTTTCTGTGTCTCTCTCTTTCTGTGTGTGTGTCTCTTGTTTCCTGTAGGTATCTCTCCCAATGTGTGTGTGTATCAGTGTATGTGCCTTTGAATTTCTGTGTTGGTGTCTCTATTTCTGAGTGTGTTTCTCTGTTACTGTGTGTCTGTCTGTTTCTGTGTATCTCTGTCTGTTTCTCTGTGTGTCTCTCTGTTTCTGTGTTTGTGGCTCTTACTGTGTGTGTCTTTCTCTATGTCTGTATGTGTCTCTGCTTCTGTGTGTATCTTTGTGTTTTTGTGTGTGTCTCTCTCTTTCTGTGTGTGTCTCTCACTTTCTGTGTGTGTATCTGTGTGTGTGTCTTTGAGTTTCCGTGTTGGTGTCTCTGTCAGTGTATGTCTCTCTGTTTCGGTGTGTGTGTCTCTCTGTTTCAGTGTGTGTGACACTTTGTTTCGGTGTGTCTCTGTGTATGTATGTAGCTCTCTGTTTATTTGTGTGTGTCCCTGGTTACTGTGTCTCTCTGTTTGTGTTTGTGTGTGTGTGTGTGTGTCTATGTTAATGTGTGTCTCTCTCTATCTCTGTTTCTGTCTGTGTCTCTCTCTGTTACAGTGTGTATCTCTGTTACTAAGTGTCTGTCTCTGTTACTGTGTGTGCCTCTGTTCCTGTGTGTGTCTATCTGTTTCTGTCTCTCTCTTTTTGTATCTTTCTTTTTACTGTGTCTGATTTTGTGTTTCTGTGTGTGTCTCTCTGTTACTGAGTGTGTTACTCTGTTTCTATGTGAGTCTCTGTTTCTGTGTGTGTGTCCCTGTTTCTCTGTGTTTGTTTCTGTGTGTGTGATTATGTTGCTGTTCGTCTCTTTGTTTTTTTGTGTGTGTCTCAGTTTATGTGTGTGTTGGTTTGTGTTTCTGTTTCTCTGTGTGTCTGTATCTGTATGTGTCTCTCTGTTTCTGTGTGTGTCTCTCTGTTTCTCTGTCTGTCTCTCTCTGTTTCTGTGTGGGTGTCTCTCTCTCAGTTTATACGTGTGCGTTTGTTTCTGTTTCTGTGTGCGTCTCTCTCTGTTTCTGTGTGTGTCTCTCTTTTTATGTGCGTGTATCTGTGTGTCTTTGAGTTTCTGTCTTGGTGTCTCGGTCTCTGCATGTGTGTTTCTGTTACTGTGTGTGTCTCCATCACTTTGTTTCTATGTGTTTCAGTGTGTGTGTGTCTCTCTGTTCATTCGTGTGTGTCCCTATTACTATGTACCTCTGTTTGTTTGTGTGTGTGTCTCTGTTACTGCGTGTCTCTCTGTTTCTGTGTCTGTGTCTCTCTGTCATGTGTGTTTCGATATCTATGTGTGCCTTTGTTTTTGTGTGTGTCTCTGTTTCTGTGTGTGTTTATGTGTGTTTGCTTCTGTCTCTGTGTGTTTGTCTCTGACTCTGTGACTCTCTGACTCTGTGGGCTCAATTTTCCTGGGAAATTGTGGGTACATTGGGGGTGGGTGAGCTTTGAAAATTGGGGAAATCCAGTTCAGGTTCAGAACTCGGTCCAACCCGCAGACTTCTGGGTTCTCCACTGACACGTCTGGGATGCCTCCCGAACGCGGAAGTCCCACCAGCAATTAAAGCCGGCGGGATGAGACTTTACACAGTTGTTGGGATAGTTTAAGTAGTTGAACTACTTAATTTTCTCCACTTTGAGGCAGGGGTCCAATTGTTAAACATCCTCAACATGTTTCCTGTGCTGTGGGAAACACTCCATGTTGCAACAGATGTGTTTCAGCCAGCAGCCAGTTGCACATTCAAATCTTATTTGACAGATGGGGAGAAAAGGTGAGTTATTACAGCAGGGCACTCAGTTCTTTCAGACAAATTTTTGGCTGTGAGATCTTTGTGTTTTCACTGAAAATTCTTACATTCCACTCACAATTCTTCTGTTCAAAAATATTTAACGACTTTTCAGACCCCTCAAACTCACACCGTCAGGATGGGGGGGCGCCATGGCTGCATTCACCACTACATCCGAGGACGAGCAACATCACCAGCCTCTCCAGGCACGGTGTCCACCTCTGCCAGTTGCAGCTCCACAACACAGTGCTGCACCACAGGCACCTGCACAAGAGCACGGAGGGGAACAACAGAGAGGGGTGCCGCTTGAGGAGGCCCCATCCAAATCTACCATCCACATTGAGGAGGAGGAGGCAGAGGAGGAGGAGGAGGGGGAGGAGGAGGGCGAACCCATGGGCAGAGCAGCGGCTCACCTGGCTGCTCGTGAGGCCAGGGAGTCACTGATATGTGAACAGTTTTCCTAACATCAGACAGTGTGAAGAGTCCAGTCCTCAGACGACCTGGACAGAGCAGCACCCACAGCAGCCCCCGCCCACCCAACCCCTCTCTGCACAAAACAGTTCTGCAACTATACATAGACCCACCGTAAAGGGACTCAATGGGTGGCATCAAATTGGGCGTTCATGGTGAACCTCATGAAAGGGCCCCATCATAAAGCCAGTCAAGAATGGCCAAGATGTGTCAGAAGTGGTGACAATACTAATATTTAATGTGAGTTGAACAAAAATCTAAGATAAATAAAAAACATGACCAACCATCAAACACCCTTGTGCATCCCCTTCATGCTCACAAAACCTTAGTCTTTCTCTTCCGATTACTTCTACGTGGTGCATCTCCTGTGACTGCAGCAGAGGTAGTGGCAGGTTGCTCTTATTCATGCCCTGACTGATTAGATGCTTTGGGCCTACGGCCTCTGGGTTTCGCTGCCCGTGAGGGCCCCTCCAAAGACTGCTCCACCTGCACCTGTGCAGGGGTAGACTCGGCCACCTGGAGAGGAGGCAGCATTGGTTGAAAGGGGGGCAAGGGTGAGACATGGGGGCGCTTTGAGTGGCGTCCCCACTTCCATGTCCGCTTTCGCCATCATCCCTCCCCTGGGCCAGGCCAAAATAACTCCTACCACTCTGCTGGAGAACAGTTTGGAGGACATGTGTGAAGCCTTGTAAGGCCAGTGCTAGTGTATCTGCCTGTTAAAGGCAGCAGAATGTTGTTCACCCTGAGTTCGAACGGCAGTTGTCAGGGCCTGAATGGACTCATTTGTAAGCTGTGCTTGAAGCTGCATGGAGGCTAGCCTTCCCTCCATCGCAGACATTCTCGCACTTACTCGTGACACTATCTCAGAGGTTCCCTCCCGTTCCTGTGCCACCATTCCACACATGCAGGAGTTGGACACCTCCATCCTCTGCGCTATTGTGGAGAGTCCGCATGGCACCTGTTCCAGTAACTCGCAAATGTGCTGCTGTCCCTTGATCAATCTCCTTTTAAAGGATGGTCCCCAGGGTTCAGCATCTGTGTCCAGCTGAGCAGAGCCTGGAGAAGAGTGCTCCCACCAACGCGGACTCTCCTTAGCTGCCCCTGCCATTAATGTCTACTCGTGCTCACATGTGAAATCCAAAACCCCCAAGAAAGAAGTATACAGTTTGGCAAGTTGTGGGAGTGGCTTAGGGAATAGGATTGACTGGCAGGAGTTCTGAGCCAGGCTAACCTGACTAAGGTGCATTCATACGGACATTTCACACTGACAGGCCGGGTGGAAGGGAACCCTGGCAGATTGACGTCATCACCATTTAACATAATTACTGGGAACAATACCCCGAGGGGGAACTCAGAGACACTCAGTCCCAACCAAAACTGGTGGAAGGCAGGAAATGGCCGGGCCATTGTCTTCCAGGAGAGAAGCCAGTTAAGCAAGATGGGTTTGAGATCGAAACCCATTACCTGCCAATGGGGGCCATCAAATCAGGAAATGACAGATACCCAGTAATCAGAACCCATTGTCTCTCCAGGTGCAAGGCCTGGGAGCGGGAAAATGAAATAACATTTCTCACAAAGATTTCAAAGGTTATGAGTCACTCCAGCCCACGGGGGTGGCGGGGCGGTGGGGGGTGGGGGGAGTCCAGACAGATCACCTGAGTCAATACATCGACCAGTACTGGTGGGAGAAAAGATGATGGGTTTTGGGGATATAAGGAGCCGTTTGGCAACAGTTCTGGGCTCAGCTCTGAGCTCGGCTCTGCTCTCTGCTCTGCGCTCTGGTCTCTTCTCTCTTCTCCTTGGCATCAATCTACAGCGAGTCGCCTGAGTGGGGCTCGGCTCGATTCAACGGAAGACCGCCAGAAGCTGAGCGATGCTCATCAACGGACCTCAACTCAAACTGGAACTTGGATGCTGTGTCGGCGGTTCGGAACCAGGAGCGAGACGTGCAGGAAGAAACTGCAATCAACAACGGGCAATCGGGGTCAGCATATTACCTGCACCTACACATCCACAAGACCACTTAGCTGTGTGAGGGGGTGATTGTAAGTCCCAATCAGTGCTGGGGGGGGGTCCTGTGTTAGTTTATTTCACGGGAGGGTTCTCTTATTTGGCCGTGGTAATTTAGCATGATAGGGCTTATTGGACAAGCCGGGGTTGTACTGTTTGTACTGTTTACTGGTGTTATTGTTAATCTTATTAAACACAATACGGTTGAGCCCGAATACATGCATACGAGTCTTAGCTGTCCTTATAATCCCTATCATTCCAGAATTTATAGTAAGAGGTGTGTTTTCGGTACATCTGAGAAAATCACTTACAGCCTTACACACAATCCATCAATGGTGCAGAAACTGGGCCTCACACACTAAGGTGTCCTTCCTCTGCCTTGGCAACGGGCAGTTGCAGGGGCAGTCTGTAAACACCATGTATTATTGTTCAATATGTATAAATGCGTAGGCTTCAAGGAGATCTTGAAACATTTGCCTGAGGAAGGAGAAAATCTCCGAAAGCTTGTGAATTTAAAATAAAATTGCTGGACTATAACTTGGTGTTGTAAAATTGTTTACAATTGTCCTTCCTCTACAGTTGCACAAGAGGAAAAGGACCCACCGTGACACGGGATAGAACAGGGGACACGGACGGGATGGCTGCTTACTTCCACGAGGGAAGGTGGCCGGGGTGGTTGGGGTCGAATTCGACTGGATACTCCAACCACACAGGTTCCACCTTTAGGGAGACCTCCATACTGTGTCCCAAGCTGCAGATCACAGCCTCGCGGGTTCGGGGGACTGAGGGGAATCGCGTTTGTTTAAAATGTGAGGGACACATTCCCTTTGGACGGTGGTGGTGGTTGAGAAAGTTGGACCAGACCACAGGTAACAGATCCGCAGACTGGGAGAGACTGGGGGACGACATGTATCGACAGATTACAGGGATGAATGGGGGCGTGGAAGTGTGCTGGGGCAAGTGGTGGAGGGAGGAGCATGGCATTTCCGTGTGTGTGTGGGGGTCGGAACGGATCTGCCCGACGGGTGTGTCGATTGTCTTTTCACAGCGATGGCAGGATTCCGGGGCCGGGATCGGATGGGATCGGAGTCTGGACTCCTGCGTGATCCCAGACACTTCCAACACAGTCAATTCCACAGAAGTTGTTGCACAGGAGAGGAAGGCCCTGCCCACAGCCCCACCGGTACAGGGGACCGAGATTAGGTGCCCCGCCACCACACCAGGATCGAGAAAGGGTTAATATTGGTCCCGACCGGAAAGATCTTGTATCACGATGTACATTATGAGGTAGCGTCGGTCATTTTAAATTTAACCCGAGTGCAGCTGCCCCGGTGGTGTCCAGTAGAAATGGAGAGACTTTGCGAGACCTTGTTGAAAGAAATGTTCCGCCAGTTTTATGAGCGAAGTTGCGGGGATGAGAGTCGGGAGGGGTTATAAACATTAAATACAAACAGTCGTATTGGTTCGGGGAGACAGAGGAGAGGGTGTTCAACGATGCTGCCACAGCGTTTAGCACAGGAACGTCTCTGATAAACAGTTTGGACGATGCACAGCTGCAGGTGCAGGTCAACACTTTAAGGGACCAGCTGCAAAAGATACTGGGGGAGGGTAACGAGCGAGAGGGGTCAGAGTTACGGAAGGACCAGGCTCTGACCATATATTTAAAGCAGGTGGTAGCCGAGCTGGAGGCACACGCTCAGACGATCAATAGTTTGATCAGGGAGGATCAGAATGTGTCGGCACAGGCAGCTAGTAATGATGGGTGTGTGTTGTACGGTGCATGGTTGCTGAACGAAGGGAGCAGTAATTTGGAGGACCTGCAGCAAGGTCGCGTCCCTTCCTGGGTTACCAACCGACACCTCACCGCGCTGAGCCCATGTGATAATCTGATGAGCCCGTGTCAACTCCGACTGGTCTCAGACCCATACCCGGTTCCAGTTGAATGTGGCCAGTCCAGTCACACAGTAATTGGGGATTGTACTCCGGATACCGGTAATGGGCAGGTCACCGCGGCCAGCACCGGTTTACCAGGTAGAAAACATTGACGTCCTGAGGAACGGGGTGCACGTGCGGCATCATGGGACCCCACCGTTTGTAATAAAGTGGGAGCACGCCATGACCGGCACTGAGCTCAGGGGGTGCCAGGGCAGAGGGACGCACGTGGTGTTGTGACCCCAGCACCTGAACACGTTCGATCGACCAGTGTGTGGGTTTGAATCGGACCGTGCGGAGCCCATCAATTGCACCATCGAGGTGATGGCCCAGAGCCACGTTCCACCCCAGGTAGCAGTCAGTAACACCCTCCCACCTCCTCACTCTCCTCCATTAAACAGCGAGCTTCAGTCAGTAACACCCTCCCACCTCCTCACTCTCCTCCATTAAACAGCGAGCTTCAGTCAGTAACACCCTCCCACCTCCTCACTCTCCTCCATTAAACAGCGAGCTTCAGTCAGTAACACCCTCCCACCTCCTCACTCTCCTCCATTAAACAGCGAGCTTCAGTCAGTAACACCCACCCACCTCCTCACTCTCCACCATTAAACAGCGAGCTTCAGTCAGTAACACCCGCCCACCTCCTCACTCTCCTCCATTAAACAGCGAGCTTCAGTCAGTAACACCCTCCCACCTCCTCACTCTCCTCCATTAAACAGCGAGCTTCAGTCAGTAACACCCGCCCACCTCCTCACTCTCCACCATTAAACAGCGAGCTTCAGTCAGTAACACCCGCCCACCTCCTCACTCTCCTCCATTAAACAGCGAGCTTCAGTCAGTAACACCCTCCCACCTCCTCACTCTCCTCCATTAAACAGCGAGCTTCAGTCAGTAACACCCGCCCACCTCCTCACTCTCCACCATTAAACACTCTCCACCATTAAACAGCCCAGGTAGCATACACGAGCAACGGGACGCAGTGTCACAACGAGCGTGGACCAGTATCGGGTACACAACTGCACTTGGTGCCCTGTCACCGACAAAACTTTCTTCTTCAAACCCCACACAGGGGTTCAGGTGGCGCAAGAGCGCATCATCCCCATTTCAGATTTCACCACGGTACGCCTCACGGTGAACGACGCGGTACGCCTCACGGTGAACGACGCGGTACGCCTCACGGTAAACGAAACGGTACGCCTCACGGTGAGCGGCGCGGTACGCCTCACGGTGAACGACGCGGTACGCCTCACGGTGAACGACGCGGTACGCCTCCCGGTAAACGAAACGGTACGCCTCACGGTGAGCGGCGCGGTACGCCTCACGGTGAGCGGCGCGGTACGCCTCACGGTGAGCGACACGGTACGCCACACGGTGAACGACACGGTACGCCACACGGTGAGCGACACGGTACGCCACACGGTGAGCGACACGGTACGCCACACGGTGAACGACACAGTACAGGACCTGCAGCAATACGTAACACGGTTCGTGTATGAAATTCCTCCTCTGCCCGAACCCCTCACAGAACTAATAAGGAAAGTTGAACTCTCTCAAAAACACTTCCACACCCTAAAACAACGGAACAGGGAAGGAATAAAAGAAATGGCTTCCCCGTCCTGTTGGGACTTTGGTTTGAAAGTCAAGATCCCATCATGGATCCGAATAGTTTCACACACAATAGTAATGGTCCAACTAATCATGGTGTTGTATCTGTTAAAGTTATCCTGTAAAAAGGGAAGGAAAGCACTCTGAAATCGTTGGGAGGCCCTAATGAAAGGGTGACCAGGAGTTTATCTGCCTGTAAGTGTGTTGAATTGAATTGTTTGTCTGGTTTAAGAAACGGGACCCCAGGTGTAATTGATCAGTTATGGACGGTTTGGTTGAGACCCACAATGCACCTCCCGCAGTGAAGACGACGAAATTTGTGATATTTTTGGTTTTGATGATGAAATATCAAAGGGGCGAATGTAGCACCAGCGTTCAGGCCATTTTTATGAATCATATTTTAAATCCAAATCCCTAAGAAAGAAGTATACAGGTTGGCAAGTTGTGGGAGTGGCTTAGGGAATAGGATTGACTGGCGGGAGTTTTGAGCCAGGCTAACCTGACTAAGGTGCATTCATACGGACAGTTCACACTGACAGACTGGGTGGAAGGGAACCCTGGCCGATTGATGTCATCACCATTTAACATAATTACTGGGAACAATACCCCAAGGGGGAACTCAGAGACACTCAGTCCCAAGCGAAACTGGTGGAAGGCAGGAGATGGCCGGGCCATTGTCTTCCAGGAGAGAAGCCAGTTAGGCAAGATGGGTTTGAGATCGAAACCCATTACCTGCTAATGGGGGCCATCAAATCAGGAAATGACAGACACCCAGTAATCAGCACCCATTGTCTCTCCAGGTGCAAGGAAAACGAAATAACATTTTTCAGAATGATTTCAAAGTTTATGAGTCACTCCAGGCCACGGGGGTCGGGGGGGGGCGGGTGAGATCCAGACAGATCACCTGATCAATACATCGACCAGTATTGGCGGGAGATAGGGTGATAGGTTTCGGGGATATAAGGAGCCGTTTGGCCACTGTTCCAGGCTCGGCTCTGAGCTCGACTCTCTGCGCTCTGCTCTCTTCTTTCTTCTCCTCGGCATCAATCTACAGTGAGTGTCCCGAGTGAGGCTCGGCTCGATTCAACGGAAAACCGCCAGAAGCTGAGCGCTGCTCTTCATCCCTCATCAACGGACCTCGACACAAACTGGAACTTGGATACTGCGTCAGCGGTACAGAACCAGGAGCGAGACGTGCGGGAAGAAACTGCAAGCAACAACGGGAAATCGGGGTGAGCATATTGCCTGCGCCGTCACATCCACAAGACCACTTAGCTGTGTGAGGGGATGATTGTAAGTCCCAACTAAACTTTAGAGGGTTTTAGTGCTGGGGGATCCTGTGTTAGTTTATTTCATGGGAGGGGCTGCTCTTATTGGGCCGTGGTAATTTAGCACGGTAGGACTTATTGGACAAGCCAGGGTTGTACTGTTTGTACTGTTTACTGGTGTTATTGTTAATCTTATTAAACACAATATGGTTGAGCCTGAAAACGTGTGTCTGTGTCTTATCTGTCCTTATAATCCCTATCGTTCCAGAACTTATATTAAGAGGTGTGTTTTCGGCCCGAAAAAAACAATTACAGGAGGCTAGCATTCCCTCCAACCCAAACAATCCCGCATTTTCCCACAACACTATTTCAGAGAGTTGCTCACATCCCTGTGACACTATCTCAGAGATTCCCTCACATCCCTGTGACACTATCTCAGAGATTCCCTCACGTCCCTGTGACACTATCTCGGAGAGTTGCTCACGTCCCTGTGACACTATCTCAGAGTTTCCCTCATGTACCTGTGCCTCCATTCCACTCATGCAACAGTTGGAATCCTCCATCCTCTGCGCTATTGCGGAGAGTCTGCGTGGCACCTGTTCCAGTACCTCGCAAATGTTCTGCTGTCCCTCGATTATTCTCCTTTTGAAGGATGGCCCCCAGGGTTATAAGAACATAAGAAATAAGAGCAGGAGTCGGCCAATCGGCCCCTCGAGCCTGCTCCGCCATTCAATAAGATCATGGCTGATCTGATCCTAACCTCAAATCTAAATTCATGTCCAATTTCCTGCCCGCTCCCTGTAACCCCTAATTCCCTTTACTTCTAGGAAACTGTCGATTTCTGTTTTAAATTTATTTAATGATGTAACTTCCACAGCTTCCTGGGGCAGCAAATTCCACAGACCTACTACCCTCTGAGTGAAGAAGTTTCTCCTCATCTCAGTTTTGAAAGAGCAGCCCCTTATTCTAAGATTATGCCCCCTAGTTCTAGTTTCACCCATCCTTGGGAACATCCTTACCGCATCCACCCGATCAAGCCCCTTCACAATCTTTTATGTTTCAATAAGATCGCCTCTCATTCTTCTGAACTCCAATGAGTAGAGTCCCAATCTAGTCAACCTCTCCTCATATGTCCGCCCCCTCATCCCCGGGATTAACCGAGTGAACCTTCTTTGTACTGCCTCGAGAGCAAGTATGTCTTTTCTTAAGTATGGAGAACAAAACTGTATGCAGTATTCCAGGTGCGGTCTCACCAATACCTTATAATACCTCCCTGTTTTTATATTCTATCCCCCTAGCAATAAAAGCCAACATTCCGTTGGCCTTCTTGATCACCTGCTGCACCTGCATACTAACTTTTTGATCTTATTGAACTAGGACCCCCAGATCTCTTTGTACTGCAGTACTTTCCAGTTTCTCGCCTTTAAGATAATAACTTGCTCTCTAATTTTTCCTGCCAAAGTTGCATAACCTCACAATCTGTGTTCAGCATCTGTGTCCAGCTGAGCGGAGTCTGGAGAAGATTGCTCCCACCGACACGGACTCTCCACAGCTGCCCCTGCCACCATGTCCACTCGTGCTCACGTGTGTGGTGACTCACCAGGTGCGAACCCAACTAACTGAGGACGGGGACCCACCAAGGTGTGTGTATCTGCGGTGGTGGATGACTCACTAAGATGTGACGGTGCCCCCTCGGAGGCTGGGACTCCTCTGAAGAATCGCCCTCTGCTGTCACTGCGGTCGCTGAAGACCCTATAAGAGAACAGAAGGCAATATTAGGCATCATCACAGATGTGTCATGTTACAATGAGCATACTGAGGTGCTGAAGATGGCAAGGCATGTTAACATCAATTCATATTGTGTGTGCTGAATGTTAAAGTTATGTCACCAGACGTTTGTCGGGTGCCGGTCTCGGTGCCCCCGATGGACAGGCACTCGAGGGTGCTGCTCAGCTCCAGCGCCTCCTGCTCCGCCTCTGTGAGGATGACGATTTGTTGTGGCCCCCCCTCCGGTCCTCGCCCTCGCCCGTGCATCCTGAGCTCTCTTCTCCTATAAAGGGAGAAATTGCAGACGTGTGAGTGAGTGATGGCGACGTGGCCAACCACCGAATGCATTGGTTTGGGTGAGGCTGACCATGAAAGAGATGCATCAGAAGGTGAGTATGAGACAGAGCCACGACATTGGATGAGGATTGGGTTGAGTGGGGTGAGTACTGGGGAGGTGAGGAAGTCCTGAGGAAGTGCAGGTAAGTTGAGGATGAGCTTTGAGTGGGTGCGAGGAGTGATGTGAAAGAGTAGTGTTGGCAGTTCAGAATGAGTTGGGGGGTGGAAGATGGAATGTATGAGAATGAGAAAGTGTACTCACTCTGGCTGATCTAGTTCGGTCATTGAAACACTTCCTGCACTGGATCCAGGTGCGGGAGATGTTGCTGCTGCTGGTGACCTCCTCTGCCAACTCGAGCCAGGCCTTCTTGGTGACAGAGGCAGGCAATTTCCTCCCGTCCACTGGGTAGAAGACATCCCTCCTCCTCCTCACCCCATCCAGTAGCACATGGAGTGAGGCATCATTGAATCTTGGAGTAGCCTTGCCCCTGGGCTGTGTGGGTATTTGCTCCAGGAGCAGCCATTGGAGGACTGCCCCTTTAAATAGAGCTCCTCCAGCTGACAGCCTGTGATGAGGGTGTGCAGTCCGCCTGCTGCGCAGCTTTCGGACGGCAAACTGGCAGCCACGTTAAGTGGCTCCAATTGACTCGCGATGGCATGAAAAACGGACGCTTTTATTGTGTGGGTTACCCACGTGCCCAATAACCCCCCACCCCCCCCGACCCACTCCCATCCTGCCTCCATTCTAATATTGGGGCCTGTGTTTCTCTGACTCTGTGACTCTCTGTTTCATGTCTCTCTGTTTCTGTGTCTCTCTTTTTGTGTCACTTTCTTTCCGTGTCTGATTTTGTGTTTCTGTGTGTGTCTCTCTGTTTCTGTGTGTCTGTGTATCTGTGTGTGTGCCTTTGATTTTCTGTATTTGTGTCTCTGTTTCAGCGCATGTGTCTCGGATCCTGTCTCTCTCTCACTCTGTGACTGTCTGTTTCTGTGCCTCTGATTCTGTATCTCTGTTTCTTTGTCTCTCTTCTTATGTGTCTCTGTTTCTGTGTGTGTCTTTGTGTTTCTGTGTTTGTGTGTCTGTTTTTGTCTGTGTCTCTATTTCTGTGTGTGTGCCTTTCTGTTCATGTGTGTGTGTCTCTGTTACGGTGTGTGTGTCTCCGTTAATGTGTGTGTGTCTCTTTTGCTGTGGAACTCTGTATCGGTGTACGTGTGTCTCTGTTACTGTGTGTCTTTCTGTTTCTATATGTGTGTCTCTCTGTTTGTGCGTGTGTCTCTGTGTTTATGTGTGTCTCTGTATCTGTGTGTGTGCATTTCAGTTTATGTGTTTGTGTCTTTGTTTCTGCGCTTGTGTCTGATTCTGTGTCTCTCTGTTTCTTTGTGTGTCTTTATATTTCTGTGTTTGTGTGTCTGTTTCTCTGTGTACCTCTCTATTTCTGTGTGTGCCTGTCTCTGTTCATGTGTTTATGTATTGTTATGTATTGTTAATATAATATATTATTGTTGGGTGAAAATAAATTCACATCTAATCTGTGGTAAAGTAAAAGGTGCAGTTTATTAAAACAGAGCTCTGGGAGAAGGGTCTCTGACCCCGCGGTCTGTGCGAGCACCTTCTCCCCGATCAACAAAATTCACAAGCTTATATACAGTACAAGACTGGAGCACACCGATAGCCGTTACTACATTACTTATTCCTTAGCCAATCCGACTCTGTGGCAACATTCAAAAACAACCTAATTATAACTTTACATCGTGAGCTAAACCCCTTCTTTTAGTTCTGTCTTTTATCCAGTTATCTGGACAGTCGGGTCCATTTTTGCTATATCATGGCTTTTGGCCGATCTGAGTCAGTGACTGGTGATTGGACATGGCTCAAAGGTTAATCAAATATACCCTGCATACACCCACGTGACAGTTGCTACTTCGTAACCTGATTGTTCTGCAAATTTTAACCTTGTCTCCACATGCTGAATCACTTTGTCTCAACTGAAACCAGGTTGTCATGCTGTGTCGCTTGACTGCAACATTCAGCTGGTTCAAATTCCAACCAATCAATTATTATGCATTGTTTCCGTTAAAATGTGTGTGTCTCTGTTACTGTGTGTGTCTTTTGAGTTTCTTGTGTGTGTCTCTTTTTTATGTGTGTGTATCTGTATGTGTGTCTGAATTTCTGTGTGTGTGTCTTGGAGTTTCTATGTTTGTGTCTCTGTTTCTGTGTGTGTCTCTCTGTTTATGTGCGTGTCTTTCTGTTTATGTGTGTGTGTCTGTTTATGTTATTGACTTTTTACATGTTTGTCTGATTATGTTTGTCTTTGAGTTTCAGTGTTTGTGGCTCTGTGTCTGTTTCTGTGTGTGTCTCTCTGCTTCTGTGTGTGTTTCTCTGTTTCTGTTTGTGTGTCTCTCTTTTTCTGTGTTTGTGTCTCTGTTCTTGTGTGCGTGTCTCTCTGTTTCTGTATGTGGGTGTGTTCTGTGTCTGTCCCTGTTTATATGTCTCTCTATTTCTTTGTGTGTTTCTCCATTTTTGTGTGCGTCTCTCTGTGTGTGTCTCTGTATTTCTGTGTCTCTCTGTATCTCTTTGATTCTGTGTCTCTCTGTTTCTATCTCTCTTTTTGTGTGTCTCTCTGTTTCTGTGTTTGTGTCTCCCTGTTTCTGTCTGTGTGTGCCTTTGTGTTTCTGTGTTTGTGGCACAAGATCTGTGTGTCTCTCTCTGTTTATCTGTGTGTGTCTCGTACTGTTTGTGTCTCTCTCAGCTTCTGCGTCTCTGTTTCTGTGCGTGACTCTCTGTTTCTGTGTGTGTCTGTTTCTGTATCTGATTTTGTGATTCTATGCATGTCTCTCTGTTTCTACGCTTGTCTGTCTGTTTCTGTCTGTGTCTCTCTCTGCTCCTGTGTGTGTCTCTCTTCCTGTGTGTGTCTCTCTCTTTGTGCGTCTCTGATTCAGTGTATCTCTATGTTTCTGTGTGTGTGTCTCTATTTCTGCGTGTGTCACTATCTCTGTTTCTGTGTCTCTCTGTTTCTGTGTATGTTTCTCTGTGTGCCTATATTTATATGTGTCTGTCTCTGTGTGTGTCTTTGTTTTTCTGTGATTGTCTCTCTATTTTTGTGTCTCTGTTTTTGTGTGTTTATCTCTGTTGCTGTAGGCTCAATTTTAAAACAGAAGTCCGGGTGGATTGGAGGCCGGGGTGGGGGGGGAAGAAAATTGGGATTTTCTGGGAGCAGGCAGGAATCCCGACTCCAACACACTGAAGAATGTGGAAGTCCCGCAATTAAAGCCGACGGAACGATATTTAAACAACAATTCAAGTACATAAAATACTTGAAATGTGCATGAATATAATTAGTTATGCCGGTAAGCGATTTTAACGATGCCTCAACGTATTTCCCATGTTGTGTGAAACACCCCTGGTGAAGGAGTTGTGTTTCAGCCGGTGGCCATTTCGATATTGAAATCCCTGTTTGACAGATGGGGATAAAAGGTGAGTTATTGCAGGAGGGCACTCAGTTCTCTCACACAAACTTTTGGCTGGGAGATCTTTGTGTTCAGACTGAGAATTCTTGATTTCCACTCAGAATTGTTCTGTTTACACATAATTACCAACTTTTCATAGAATGATGGAATAGAATCATAGAAAATGTATGGCACAGAAGGAGGCCATTCAGCCCATCATATCCACCCCAGCCGAAAATGAGCCACCAGCCTAATCCCACTTTCCAGTCCATGGTCCATAGCCTTGCAGGTCACGGCACTTCAGGTGCACATCCAGGTACTTTTTCAATGAGTTGAGGGTTTCTGCCTCGACCACCCTTTCAGGCAGTGAGTTCCAGACCCCCACCACCCTCTGGGTGAAAACATTTTTCCTCAGTTCCTCTCTAATCCCTCTACCAATCATTTTAAATCTATACCCCCTGCTAAGGGAAATAGGTCCTTCCTATCCACTCTATCTAGGCCCCTCATAATTTTGTACACCTCAATTAACTCACCCCTCAGCCTCTTCTGTTCCAAAGATAACAACCCCAGCCTATCCAATCTTTCCTCACAGTTAAAATTCCCCAGTCCTGGCAACATCCTCGTAAATCTCCTCTGTACCCTCTCTAGTGTAATTACATCCTTCCAGTAACATGGTGACCAGAACTGTACACAGTACTCAAGTGTTTTGTACAACCAGTGTTTTGTACAATTCCTGCATAACCTCCCTGTTCTTACATTCTATGCCTTGGCTAATAAAGGAAAGTATTTCATATGCCATCTTAACCACCTTATCTACCTGTCCTGCTACCTTCAGGGATCTGCGGACATGCCCTCCAAGGTCCCTCACTTCCTCCACATCTTTCGGTATCCTCCCATTTATTGTGTATTCCCTTGCCTTGTTTGCTCTCCCCAAATGCATTACCTCACACTTCTCCGGATTGAATTCCATTTGCCACTTTTCTGCCCACCTGACCAGTACATTGATATCCTTCTGCAGTCTTCAGCTTTCCTCCTCACTATCAACCACACGGCCAATTTTTGTATCATCTGCAAACTTCTTAATCATGCCCCCTACATTTAAGTCAAAATCATTAATATATATCACAAAAAGCAAGGGACCCAGTACTGAGCCCTGAAGAACCCCACTGGAAACAGCCGTCCAGTCACAAAAACAACTGTCGACCATTATCCTTTGCTTCCTGTCACTGAGCCAATTTTGGATCCAATTTGCCATATTCCCTTGGATCACATGGGCTTGTACTTTTTTTGACCAGTCTGCCATGTTGGATCTTGTCAAAAGCTTTGCTAAAATCTATGTAGACTACATCAAACGCACTACCCTCATCGGCCCTCCTTGTTACCTCTTCCTACGACTTGTACGTGGTGCTACTCCTGTGGCTGTAGCAGAGATAGTCGCAGGTTGCTCATGTCCATGGCCGGACTGCTTAGATGCTTTGGACTTTCGCCCTCTCGGTTTTTGAGACGGTGAGGGCCCCTCCAAAGACTGATCCACCTACACCTGTGCAGGGACTGACTCGGCCACCTGGAGAGGCGGCAGCATTGCGGGTACTGGTTGAGAGGAGGGCAACGGGTGAGACATGGGAGCGCTTTGAGTGTTGGACCCACTTCCATGTCCCCTTTTGCGATCATCCCTCCCCTGGGCCAGACCCACACCACTCCTACCAATCTGCTGGAGAACACTTTGGATGACATGTGTGGAGCCTTGGAAGACTAGTGCTAGTGTATCGGTCAGCCTGTTTAAGGTGGCAGAATACTGTTCACCCTGAGTCTGAACGGCCATTGTCAGGGCCTGAAGGGACTGTCTGTTTTTGTGTGTGTGCGCATCTGTATCTGTGTGAGTCTTTGAGTTTCTATGATTGTGTCTCTGTTTCTGTGTGTGTTTCTCTGTTTCTGTGAGTGTGTGTGTGTCTCTATGTCTCTTAGTGGGTTTATTTCCATATGTGTCTCTGTCTCTGTGTGTGTCTCTTTCTGTGTCTCTGTTTCTGTGTGTGTATTTGTGTTTTTGTGTGTGTGTCTCTATTTCTGACTTTGAGTCTCTCTGTTTATGGGATGTGGGCGTCGCTGGCAAGGCCAGCATTTATTGCCCATTCCTAACTGCCCTTGAGAAGGTGGTGGTGAGCCGCCTTCCTGAACCGCTGCAGTCCGTGTGGTGAAGGTTCTCCCACACTGCTGTTAGGTACTCGCTTTGTGGGATAGATGCCAGTGCTGTAGCTGTACTAGAACAGTTTGGCTAGAGGCGTAGCTAGTTCTGGAGCACAAATCTTCAGCACTACAGTTGGGATTTTGTCAAGGTCAATAGCCTTTGCTGTATCCTGTGCACTCAGTCGTTTCTTGATATCATGTGGAGTGAATTGAATTGGCTGAAGACTGGCTTCTGTGATGGTGGGGATATCGGAGAGGGTCGAGATGGATCATCCACTTGGCACTTCTGGCTGGAGATGATTGTAAACGCTTCATAGAATCATAGAAAGGTTACAGCACAGAAGGAGGCAATTCAGCCCATCGAGTCTGCGCTGGCTCGATGCAAGAGCAATCCAGCTAGTCCCACATCTCCGCCCTTTCCCCATTGCCCTGCAAATTTTTTCCTTTCAAGTACTAATCCAGTTCCCTTTTGAAAGCCAGGATTGAATCTGCCTCCATCACCCCCTCGGGCAGTGCGTTCCAGATCCGAACCACTCGCTGAAAAGTTTTTCCTCATGTCACCTTTGGTTCTTTTGCCAATCACCTTAAATCTATGCCCTTTGGTCCTTGACCCTTCTGCCAATGGGAACAGTTTCTCTCTATCTACTCTGTCAAGACCCTTCATGATTTTGATTCAGCCTTGTCTTTTGGGTGTGTCTCTTTCTCTGTGTGTGTCTCTGTTACTGTGTCTCTCTGTTTAGCGGGACCAGAGGCGAGAGGCCCGAGAGCGTGATATAAAGGACGGCGACCTGAGGCCCGAGACCAGAGCGGGGCAGACCTGAGCGGGACCCAAGACCTGAGACTAGAGTGTGGCAGACCTGAGTGGGTCCCGGGACCTGACGCCAGAGTGGGGTGGACCTGAGCCGGACCCGAGACCTGAGACCCGAGACCCGAGACCAGAGCGGGGCGGACCTGAGCGGGTCCCGAGGCCCAAGACCTGAGACCCGAGACCTGAGGCCAGAAGGGGGCGGACCTGAGTGGGTCCCGAGGCCCGAGACCTGAGACCCGAGACCCGAGACCTGAGGCCAGAAGGGGGCGGACCTGAGTGGGTCCCGAGGCCCGAGACCTGAGACCCGAGACCCGAGACCTGAGGCCAGAAGGGGGCGGACCTGAGTGGGTCCCGAGGCCCGAGACCTGAGACCCGAGACCCGAGACCTGAGGCCAGAAGGGGGCGGACCTGAGTGGGTCCCGAGGCCCGAGACCTGAGACCCGAGACCTGAGACCAGAGCGAGGCGGACCTGAGCGGGTCCCGAGACCCAAAACCTGAGACCAGAGGATCAAAAACAACAATGATTGGGAGAGACAGATCGCGACATCAACTCAGCCGTCTTCGTCAACCGAAAGGACTTCCACTCCCTCAACGTGCAGCTGTTGTCCGACCACACACATCGAATCATGGAGGTCGGTGCCCGTTACCCTGGGAGCAGTCACGACGCCTTCGTCATGCGGCAGTCCAACATGCCAGATATCTTTTACCCGACTCGGCAAGTCAAAGGCTGGCTACTGGGCGACAAGGTCTATCCCCTCACGCCGTGGCTCATGACTCCGGTCAGGAACCCACGCACAGGTGCACAGTAGACCTATAATGAGAGCCAAACAACGCTTCCGCTGCCTGGACCTGTCTGGAGGAGCCCTGCAGTACTCCCCTGAGAGGGTGGGCTATTTGTGGTGGTAGCTGCATGCTGCACAACCTCGCCATCATGAGGGACCAGCCTTTGCCACCAATGATTGCAAAAGACCCTGAGCCAGAGGTGGAGGAGGAGGAGGCTGAGGAGGAAGAGGAGGAGGAGGAGGAAGGGATGGAGCCGGAAGAGGAAGTGGAGGAAGATGCAAGGGTGTAACAGGAATCACACGCCTTGTTTGCAAGGGCTCTGCGTGCTCGCCTGATCTGTGCCCACAATCAATAATTGGAACTCCATCCCCCAACTCACCAACAGTCTTACATTCCCCACCCTTCCACTCTCACAAGACAATCAAATCACCCTCCATCAGATTGCACATTGGTGTCCCTCTCAGCTCATTGCATAAATAAAAACCACCACCAAATGCAAAATCAAACTCTCATTTATCAATGAATAAATGAAATTATGCAAACGTAACAGAACTATTCACCCTTGTGCATTCCCTTAGTGCCTGTTGTTCGTGTGCCTTTACCTATCCTAAAGCTCCTACGAGGTGCTTTCCCAGTGGCTGGAGCATGGGTGGTGGGAGGCTGCTGGCCTTCAATTGAGGAGTGTGCAGATGGCCTTGGGGGACGACCTCGAGCAGCTCTGGGCCGGAAGGGCCCAGCTTCAGACTGCACCGTCTCAGCATGGGCTGCAGTAGTCTGGCCTGGCTGGCCGATAGGCTTCAACAGGGGCATTGGCGGAGTGGCTGTGGTGGGAGCAGGAAGGCTGTCATCCTGAGAGAGGACAGTAGGTCCGACTGCCATGGCACCACTGCCACTCTCCCAGGGCGGCGCCTCAGCAATCCTGGTGATCAGATGGAGAACGGATTGCTGGAGTGCTGTGATGCCCTGGAAGCCCCGTTCTACAGTGGACCCCAGGCCCACAATAGCAGCAGTCTGAACTTCCAAGGCAGCAGACTGAGCTGCAAATGCTGCAGTCAGACCTTGGATGGAAGATGTTTGTGCTGCAATGGATGCTGTGACATCAGTCATCAGATGCTGCACATGGTGGGTTCCACATGTGCACTGATGGTCCATGGTCAAATAGCTGAATACAACTCAGCATCTGGTTTTCTGAGTCCTTGTCCGGGGAGGGGGATGTGACATCCCTTGCAGGGTGCCAGCGCACATTGGAGAATCACGGGCAGGTGGGCACGCGATTGTCTGATGTGGGCACGCGTTTGTGTGACCCGGCCACGAGATTGTCAGACGTGGTACCTCATCATGGTGGAATACTCTGGAAAGCTGGCCTGCTTGGTGAAGTCCCGACAAGTGGAGACCGGGGTTATGGGTTGACATTGAGTGGAATACTCGAGTCTGGTGGGTGTGGGTGGCCCTCCTTCATCGTATGGGGTTGTGTGAGACAGTAAAACCCTCCCCCCACCGTTTCGGGCCAGCCACCCTATTGGTTGGAATAAAGCTGGTTATGACCATGGAAGGAGTGTCCACCTCGCGGCCTGTCAGACGGTTAATCAGCCCACGAATCCTTCCACTACTTTACGGTGAAGAGAGAGCGAAGGCAGAACAACATCGAGCCACAGTCCTGACACGCCTCACCTCCCCTCACACCCTTGTTTACACAGTCCAGCTTATCTTCAGGAAGTGTCAGCTTCCTGTTTCTGAGAGATTGTTTTTTTTATTTGTGTTTGATGGTGGATGACCTTTGAACCGAGATCTCAGGGCCCTGTCCAGTGATTTTCCACACAGTCTCTGACGACTGCTCGGTGGATTGTCCAAGAGGCTCCACCACAGACTGATCTCGAATCATTCCTGTGCCATTGTTGAGAACCAGGCCTTCCTGCACTCTGGGTAAAGGCAATGTGATAATGTTAGGGATATGTAACCGAGGGGCCTGGGCTGATAACCCAGAGAACGAGAGTTCAAATCCCACTCTGGCTGTTTGAGAATTTGAATTCAGTTTTTAAAAACCTGCAGATAAAAAACTGGTATCAGTAAAAGTGACCATGAAGCAGTCGGATTGTCACAAAAACCCAACTAGATTTTAACTAATGTCCTTTAGGGAAGGAACCCTGCCGTCCTTACCTGGACAGGCCTACATGTGACTCCACTCCCACACCAACTTGAACAGTCACATTTCGAGCACTGGGTACAATTCTGTGCCCTGCTAACCCACACCTCGGGTACTGGGTACAATTCTGGCTTTGGTCCCCGAACACCTGGAGTACTGGGAAAATACTGGGCATTGATACAGCTTCATCTGCATTACTGGGTAAAAAATTGTCATTGATACCCCCACACCTGGAGTACTAGCTACAATTCTGACAATGGTACCTCCTATCCTGGAGTACTGGGTACAATTCTGTGCCCTTGTACTCCCACACCTGAGGTATTGGGTACAATTTTGGGCACTGGTGCTCCCAACATCTGGAATACTTTGTCCAATTCTGGACCCTGGTACCCCCACACCTGGAATATTGTGTACAATTCTGGGTCCTGGTAATCCTATTGCAGAAGTACTGGGTACAATCCTAGGCACTGGTAGCCCCACACTTGGACAACTGGGTATAATGCTGGGCCCTGGTAACCCCACATCTCGGGTACTGGGTACAAATCCAGTCCTGGCTCCTTCATACTTGGAATACTGGGTATGATTCTGGACACTGTTACCCCCACACCTGGAGAACTGGGTGCAATTCTGGGCATTGTACCCCCAAACCTTTAGTACTGGATACAAATCTAGGCCCTGGTACAGCCACATCTGGAGTACTGGTTACAATTCTGGGCCTTAGTATCCCCACACCTGGAATACTGGGTACAATTCTGGCGCTGCTACCTCCATACCTGGAGTGCTGCGTACAATTCTGTGAACTGGTACATCCGCACCTTGATTACTTGGTACAATTCTGTGCCCTGGTACTCTCACATCTGGAGTACATGGTACAATTCTGGGTTCTGGTACCCCTACAGTTGGAGTACTGGGGAGAATTCAGAGCCCTGTTACGCCCACACCTGGAAAACTGGATACAAAGCTGTGCCCTGGTACCCCTAGAGCTGGAGTACTGGCTACATTTCTGGCAATGGTACATAAACACCTGGAGTACCGAGTACAATTCTATGCCCTGGAACTCCCACACCTCCAGTACTGTGTACAATTCTGGGCTGTGGTATCCCCCACACCTGGAGTGCTGGGTGACATTCGGGGCTGTGGTGCTCCCCAGAACTGATATACTGCATATAATTCTGGGCACTGGTACTCCCACACCTGGAGTACTGCATGCAATTCTGGGCAATGGTACCCCTACACCTGGAGTACTGCATACTTCCCAACTTTTGGTACTGTACACCAATCTGGGCACTGGTACAGCCACATCTGGGAAACATTCTGGGAGCTGGTACCCCCTACAGTTGGAGTACTGTATACGATTCATGGCCCTGATACCAGCACACCTGGAGTACTGGGTACAATTGTGGGCCCTGGTAACCCCACATCTGGAGTACTGGGTACAATTCCAGGTCCTGGCTCCTTCACAACTGGAGTACTCTGTACAATTCTGGACATTAGTACCACCACAACTGGAGTACTGGGTACAATTCTGAATCTTTGTACTGTCACATTTGGAATACAGGATACAATTCTGTGCCCTGGTGCCCCTACAGATGGAGTCCTGGGTATAATTCTGGGGTCTGATCCAGCCACATTTGGAGTACTTGGTACAATTCTGAGCCCTAGTACCCCCACATCTGGAGTATTGGATGCAATTCCAAGCAATGGTACAGCCACAACTGGAGTACTAGGTTCAATTCTTGGCCGTGGTAGCCCCACAACTGGAGTACTAGGTACAATTATCGGCGCTGACTCCGTCACACCTGGAATACTGGGTACAATTCTGAGCACTGATACACCCACTTCTGGAGTACTGGGTACAATACTGGGCCCAGGCACCGTTCAGCAGCACGGCTAAAAGGAGCAGTCAGAGGCCCGAAGATAAATCAAAATCAACAAAAAAAAATCAAGGAGTGGTGACACGGGACAGAGGGGGGTGAATGTTACATTTTTTTGCTCCCTAAGTTAGGGCAGGGTTTAAACTAAGAGCGGCAAAACTTTAACTTTCACTTGCTATTACTTCATTAAATTAATGACTTAAACTAAATAAACTAATTAGTTAATAAAACTAAAAGTAATCGAGTGAATAAAAAACTTTAACTAAATCAATAAATATTTGAGGGGGTGCAATTCTGGGCATTGGTGCAGCCACAACTGGAGTACTGGATGCAATTTTTGGCCCTGGTTCCCCCACACCTGGAGTACTCAGTACAATTCTGGGCACTGGCACCCCCATAATTGGAGTACTGGGTACAATTCTGGGCCCTGGTATTCCCAAACCTGGAGTACTGCATACCATTCTGTGCACTGAAACTCCCTCATCTGGAGTGTTGGGCAAAATTTGATGCACTTAAACAGGCACACCTGGAGTACTGTGTACAATTCTGGGCCCTGGCATCCCCACAACTGGATGACTGGGTTCAATTCTGTGCACTAGTATTCCCACACCTGGAGTACTTGTTACAATTCTGGCGCTGGTAACTTACGCCTGGAGCACTGGGTACAATTCTGGGCCCTGGTACCCCACATCTGGATTACTGGGTACAATTCTGGACCCTGGTACCACCACACCTGGAGTACTCAGTACAATTTTGCGCACTGGTACAGCCACACCTGGAGTATTGGGTACAATTCTGGGCCCTGATATTCCTACACCTGGAATTCTAGGTACAATTCTGGCACTGGTACCCACACCTGGAGTACTGGATACAATTCTGGGCAGTGGTAAAGCTACATCTGAAGTATTGGGTACAATTCTAGGCCCCTGTACCCACACACATGGAGTACTGGTTACAATTCTGGGCTTTGGCACCCCCTAACTTGGAGTACTGTGTACTATTTTGGTCCCTGTTACCAGCTGGAGTACTGGGTACAATTCTGGCCACTGGTACCCCTACACCTGGTGTGCTGGTTACAATTCTAGGCATTGGTATGACCACACCTGGATTACTATGCACAATTCTGGGCTTTGGTAACCCACAACTGGATTCCTGAGTACAATTCTGTTCACTGGTATTCCCACACCTGGAGTACTTATTACAATTCTGGCACTGGTAACCTTACGCCTGGAGCACTGGGTACAATTCTGGGCCCTGGTACCAACACACCTGGAGTACAAGGTACAATTTTGGGCCTTGATACAGGCACACCTCGAGTATTTGGACAATTCTGGGCACTGGTATCCCCAATCCTGGACGACTGTGTACAATTCTGTGCCATGGTACCCCTACAGCTGGAGTACTGGGTACAGTCGTGGACCATGTTCAAGCCACATCTGGAGTACTGGGTGCAATTCTGGGCCCAGTTAACTCCAAACCTGCTGTACTGGTTAGAATTCAGGCACTGGTTCCCTCACACCTGGAGAATTGGGTTTGATTCACTGCTCTGGTACAGCCACAATTGGAGTACTGGGTACAATTTTGGGTCCTGGCATCCCCATAACTGGAGTACTGCGTACAATTCTGTGCACTAGTACTCCACCACATGGAGGACTGGCAAAATTCTATGCACTTATACAGCCACACCTGGAGTACTGTGTACAATTCTGGGCCCTGCTATTCCCACGCCTGGTGTTCTGGGTATAATTCTGGCACTGGTACCCCCACACCTGTAGTACTGGTTACAATTCTGGGCTTTTGTACCCCCAAACCTGGAATACTGTGCACTGTTACTCCCACAGCTGGAGTACTGGTTACAGTTCTAGGCATTGGTACAGCCACACCTGGATTACTGCAAACAAATCTGTTCGCTGATACTCCCACACCTGGCGTACTTGGTACAATTCTAGCACTGGTAACCTTACGCCTGGAGTACTGGGTACAATTCTGGGCCCTGCTACCACCACACCTGGAGTACTCGGTACAATTTTAGGGCCTGGTACGGCCACACCTGGAGTGTTTGGTACAATTCTGGGCACTGGTACTCCCAATCCTGGACTATTGGGTACAATTTTGTGCAATGGTACATCCACACCTCCAATTACTGGGGCCTGGTCCCTGCACCCATGGAGTACTGTGTACAATTCTGTGCCCTGGTCCCCCTACAACTCGAGTACTGGGTACAATTGTGGGCCCCGTTAACTCCAAACCCGGAGTACTGGTTAGGATTCTGGCACTGGTTCCCTCACACCTGGAGAACTGGGTACAATTCAGTGCTCTGGTACAGCCAATACTGCAGTACTGTTACAATTCTGGGCACTGGTATCCCGGCTGGCTGGAGTCATACCTGGTACAAAGGAAGATGGTAGTGGTTGTTGGAGGCCAATCATCTCAGTCCCAGGGTATCACTGCAGGAGTTCCTCAGGGCAGTGTCCTAGGCCAAATCATCTTCAGCTGCTTCATCAATGACCTTCCCTTCATCATAAGGTCAGAAGTGGGGATGTTTGCTGATAATTGAACAGTGTTCAGTTCCATTTGCAATCCCTCAGATAATGGAGCAGTCTGTGCTCGCATGCAGCAAGATCTGGACAACATTCAGGCTTGGGCTGATAAGTGACAAGTTACATTCACGCCAGACAAGTGCCAGGTAATGACCATCTCCAACAAGAGAGAGTCTAACCACCTCCCCTTGACATTCAACGGCATTACCATCACCGAATTCCCCACCATCAACATCCTGGGGGTCACCGTTGACCAGAAACTGAACTGGACTAGCTACATAAATACTGTGGCTACAAGAGCAGGTCAGAGGCTGGGTATTCTGTGGCGAGTGACTCACCTCCTCACTCCCCAAAGCCTTTCCACACATCAGAGGTGTAATGGAATACTCTCCACTTGCCTGGATGAGTGCAGCTCCAACAACACTCATGAAGCTCGACACCATCCAGGACAAAGCAGCCCGCTTGATTGGCACCCCATCCACTAACCTAAACATTCACTCCCTCCACCGGCGCACTGTGGCTGCAGTGTGTACCATCCACAGGATGCACTGCAGCAACTCGTCAAGGTTTGTTCGACAGCACCTACCTAACCCGTGACCTTTACCATCTGGAAGGACAAGAGCAGCAGGCACATGGGATCACCACCACCTGCACATTCCCCTCCAAGTCACACACCATCCTGACTTGGAAATATATCGCCGTTCCTTCATCGTCGCTGGGTCAAAATCCTGGAACTCCCTACCTAACATCACTGTGGGAGAACCTTCACCTCATGGACTGTAGCGGTTCAAGAAGGCGGCTCACCACCACCTTCTCAAGGGCAATTAGGGATGGGCAATAAATGCTGGCCTTGCCAGCGACGCTCACATCCCATGAATGAATTAAAAAACCCTCGAGTAATGAGTATAATCCTTGGCACTGGTACGGACAAAGTTGGAGTACTGGCTACAATTCTGGGCTCTGGTACTCACACACCTGGAGCAGTGGGTACAATTCTGGACCCTGATACCCCCACATCTGGATTAACGGCTACAATTCTGGCTGCTGGTATCCCCACACTTAGAGTACTGGGTACAATTCTGGGCACTGGTACTGGAGTGCTGGGTAAACTTCTGTCCACCGGTACAGCCACACATGGAGTACTCAGTACAATTCTTGCACTGGTACCCCTAAACCTGGAGTACTGGATACAATTCTAGGCATTGGTACAACCACATCTGATGTACTGGGTACAATTCTGGTCTCTGTTAACCCCAAACCTGGAGTACTGTGTACAAGTTTGGGCTCTGGTACCTCACAGCTTGAGTACTGGGTACAATTATGTGCGCTGGTACTCCCACGTCTGGAATACTGGGTACAACTCTGGCACTCATACCCCCACACCTGGAGTACTGGTTACATTTCTGGCACTGGTACCCGTACATCTTGAGTACTGTGTACAATTCTGGGCCCTGGTATATTCACACCTAGTGTACTGGTTATAATTTTGGCATTGCGATCGCCACACCTGGAGTATTGGTTACAATTCTGGGCCCTGGTACATCCACATCTGTAGTACTGATTAAAATTCTGGGCACTGGTATGGAACATCTGGAATACTGGGCACTATTCTGGCCTGTGATGCACCTACACCTGGAGTGCTGGGTAAAATTCTGGGCACTGTTACCCCCACATCTGGAGTACTGGTTACATTCTGCCACTGGCACCTCCACAACTAAATTTCTGGGTACAATTCAGGGCACTGGTACCCAAATATCTGGAGTACTGGGTACAATTCTGTGCCCTTGTAACATTACATCTGGAGTTCCGGTACTATTCTGGGACCTGGTACACCCACAGCTGGAATACTGGGTACAATTCAGGTCACTGGTACCCCACCATCCGGAGTACTGGGTACTATTCTGGCCTGTGGTGCACCCACACCTGGAGTACTTGGTACAATTCTGGGCTCTGGTCAGCCACAACTGGAATTCTGGGTGCAATTCAGAGCACTGGTACTTCTACACCTCGAGCACCGGGTAAAGTTCTGGGCACTGGTACCCCCACATCTTGAGTACTGGTTACAATTCTGCCACAGGTACCCCCACACCTGGTGTACTGGGTAAAATTCTGGGCCCTGGTATCCACAAATCTGGAGTACTGGGTATAAGTCTGCACCCTGGTACCACTGCATCTGGAGTACTGGGTACCATTCTGGGACCTGGTACACCCACAGCTGGAATACTGGGTACAATTCAGGTCACTGGTACCCCACCATCCGGAGTACTGGGTACTATTCTGGCCTGTGGTGCACCCACACCTGGAGTACTTGGTACAATTCTGGGCTCTGGTCAGCCACAACTGGAATTCTGGGTGCAATTCAGAGCACTGGTACTTCCACACCTCGAGCACCGGGTAAAGTTCTGGGCACTGGTACCCCCACGTCTGGAGTACTGGGTACCATTCTGGGACCTGTTAGCCCCACATCTAGAATACTGGGTACAATTCAGCTCACTAGTACTTCCACAGCTGCAGTACTGGGCACAATTATGGGCCCTGAATGCCCACATCTGGAGAACTGGGTACAATTCTGGGCACTTGTGCTCCCACAGCTGGATCAATGGGTATTATTCTGGGCCCTGGTACATCCACACCGAGAGTACTGGCTACACTTCTGGCACTCGTACTCCTATACCTGGAGTACTGCATACAATTCTGGGCCCTGTTACCACCACATCTGAGGTACTGGGTACTATTCTGAGACCTGGTAGCTCCACACCTGGAATACTGAGTACAAATCAGGTCAGTGACACTTCCACATCTGGAGTACTGGGTACAATTCTGGCCCCTGATACTCTCACACCTGGAATACTAGGAACAACTCTGGGCCCAGGTACCCTTACAACTGAAGCACTGTGTACAACTCTGGGCCCAGGTACCCTTACAACTGGAGCACTGTGTACAACTCTGGGCTCTGCTACCACAGCACCTGGAGTACTGGATACAATTCTGGGCCCTTGTACCCCCACAGCTGGGTTACTGCGCACAATTATCTGCCCTGATAAAGCCACACCTGGAATACTGGTTACAATTCTGGCATCGATAACACCATGCCAGTAGCTCTGGGCACTGGGACCCCCATTTCTGGATTATTGGATATAATTCTGGGCATTTGTACTCCCACAGCTGGAGTACCCTTTAAAATTAGGGGCACTGGTACAGCCACACCTGGAGTACTGGGTATAATTCTGGCCCGTGTAACCCCCAAACATGGAGAGCGGTACAATTCTGGGCAGTGTACCCCAAAACCTTTAATACCGGGTTTAGTTCTGAGCCCTGGTACTGCCACACCTGGAATACTGGGTACAGTTCAGGGCCCTGGTTCCCCTACAGCTAATGTACTGGGTACAACTCAGTGACCTGGTACCCACACACCTGGAATACTGGGTATAATTCCAGGCCCTGGTATCCCTACAGCTGGAGTACTGGGTAAAATTCTGGACCCTGTTATGCCCACATCAGGAATACTGGATAAAATTCTGTGCATTGGTACCCTTACACCTGGAGTACTGGGTACAATTCTGGGCATTGGTGCCCCTACATCTGGAGTACTGGGTACAATTATGGCCATTGGTATCCCTACATCTGGAGTACTGGATACAATTATGGGCATTGTTACCCCTACATCTGGAGTACTGGGTACAATTATGGGCATTGGTACCCCTACATCTGGAGTACTGGGTACAATTCTGGCACTGGTAACCTTATACCTGGAGCACTGGGTACTATTCTTGGATCTGATACTCCCTCACGTGGAATACTGTATACAATTCAGGGCACTGCTACTTCCACACCTGAAGTAGTATGTAAAATTCTGGGCATTGGTACAGCCACGCCTGGACTACTTGGTACACTTCTGGGCACTCGTACCCCCACACCTGGAATATTGGGTACAACTCTGGGCACTGTACCCCCAAACCTAGTTTACTGGATTCTGGGCCATGGTACAGAAACTCCTCCATTACTGGGTACAATTCTGGCCCTGACACTCCGACATCTGTAATACTGGTTACAGTTCTGGCACTGGTACCCCCACACCTGAGTACTGTGTAAAATTCCATGCACTGCTACCGCTACACCTGGAATACCAGTGCCCAGAATTTTATGCAGTACTCCAGGTTCCGAAGTACCAGTGCCAGAATTGTACCCAGTTCTCCAGGTGTGGGAGTACCGGTGACCAGAATTTTACCTAGGCCTCCAGGTGTGAAGGTCCCAGTGCCAGAATTGTAACCAGTACTCCCGGTGTGGAGGTCCCAGTGCCAGAATTGTAACCAGTACTCCAGGCGTGGGAGTACCAGAGCCAGAATAGTAACTGGTACTCCGTGTGTGGGGGTACCGGTGCCAAAATTGTTTCCAGTGCTTCAGACAAGGGGGTACCAGTGCCAGAATTATAACCAGTACTCCAGGTGTGAAGGTCCCAGTGCCAGAATTGTAACCAGTACTCCAGGTGTGAAGGTCCCAGTGCCAGAATTGTAACCAGTACTCCAGGCGTGGAGGTACCAGAGCCCAGAATTGTACCCAGTACTCAAAGTGTGGGGGTACAGAGGCCCAGAATTGTATTCAGTACTCCAGGTGTATGGGCACTAGTGCCAGAATTGTACCTGGTTCTCAAGGTCTGGGAGCACATGTGCCCTGATTTGTACCCAGTGCTCCTGGTATGTGGGTACAAGGGCCCTGAACTCCAAAGTGTGGCTGTAATAGGCCCAGAATTTTACCCAGTACTCCAGGTGTGGGGGTACCTGTGCCAGAATTCCACATAGTACTCCAAACGTGTCTGTGCCAGTGCACAAAATTTTACCTAGTACTCCTGGTGTGGGTTTACCAGGGACCATTTATGTACCCAGTACTCCAGGTGTGTGGGTACCACTGCCAGAATTGTACCCAGTATACCAGATGTATGCGTACAAGGACCCTGAATGGCACCCAGTACACCACATGTGGCTGTACCAGTGCCCAGAATTGTACATAGTCCTCCAGGTGTGGCTGTATGAGGTGTGGGGCTACTATTGCCAAAATTGTACCCAGTACTCCAGGTGTGGGGCGCCACAGCCCAGAATTGTGCACAGTATTCCAGGTGTGGGTGTACAAGGGCACAGAATTGTACCCAGTACTTCAGGTGTGGCTGTAGCTGGGCCCAGAATAGTAACCAGTCTGCCAGATGTGGGGCACATGGGCCAGGAATTGTACCATGTACTCCAGGTGTGGGGCTACCAGTATCCAGAATTGTACACTGTATTCCAGGTGTGGGAGTACCAGAGCCCAGAATTGTACCCAGTAATCCATGTGTAGGGGTACATGGGCAATGCATTGTATGCAGTACTCAAGATGTACCAGGGCACAGAATTGTACACAGTAGTAAAGATGTGGCTGGATCAGGAGCCAGAATTGTACCCAATTCTCCAGCTACGGGGTACCAGAGCAAAGAATTTTACCCAGTACTCCAGGTGAAGCTGTACCACTGCCCACAATTTTAACCAGTGCTCTGGGTGTGGGCGTACAAGTGTCCAGACATGTACCCAATATGCCAAGTGTGGAGAACCAGTGCCCAGAACTTTACCTCGTAACCCAGGTGTGGAATACCAAGGTCCAGAAAAGTACCCAGCACTCCAGATGTGGGGTCCAATGCCCAGAATTGTATTCCAGGCTTGGATGTACTGGGGCCCTTAATTGTACCCAGTGTTCCAGGTGTGGGGGTAGCAGTGCCAGAATTGTACCAAGCACTCCAGGTGCATGGGAACCAGGGCCCATAATTGTACCCAGTACTCCATGTGTCGCTGTAGCAGTGCCCAGATTTTTACCCAGTACTCCAAGTGTGGGAGTACCAGGGACCAGAATTGTAAACCATACTCCAGGTGTAGGGGTACCAGCATGCAGAATTTTACCCAGTACTCCAGATGTGGCTGTAAAAGTGCATAGAATTGTACTCTGCACTTCAGGTGTGGGGGTACTGGTGCCCAGATTTGTACCTAGATTTTAGGTGGTGGTGTCCTTGGGCCCAGAATAGTACCCAGTACTCCACGTATTGGGGTACGAGTGCAAGAATTGTACCCAGTACTCCAGGTATGGGGCACGAGGGGCCCAGAATTGTACCCAGTATTTCAGGTGTGGCTGTACCAATGCCCAGAATTTACCCAGTACTCCAGGTACTCTAGCCAAGCTGTGCCAGTACAGCTACAACACTGGCATCTACCCGACAATGTGAAAAATTGCCCAGGTATGTCCTGTCCACAAAAAGCAGGACAAATCCAATCCAGCCAATCACCGCCCCATCAGTCTACTCTCAATCATCAGCAAAGTGATGGAAGGTGTCGTCGATAGTCCTGTCAAGCGGCACTTACTCACCAGTAACTTGCTCACCGATGCTCAGTTTGGGTTCCGCTTGGACCACGCAGCTCCAGACCTCATTACAGTCAATGGGAATCAGGGGGAAGACTCTCCAGTGGCTGCAGTCATACCGAGCACAAAGGAAGATGCTACTGGTTGGTGGAGGCCAATCGTCTCAGCCCTAGGGCATTGCTGCAGGAGTTCCTCAGGGCAGTGTCCAAGGCCCAGCCATCTTCAGCTGCTTCATCAATGACCTTCCCTCCATCATAAGGTCATAAATGGGGATGTTTGCTGATGATTGCACAGTGTTCAGTTCCATTCGCAACCCCTCAAATAATGAAGCAGTCTGAGCCCGCATGCAGCAAGACCTGGACAACATTCGGGCTTGGGCTCATAAGTGGCAAGTAAAATTCGCACCAGACAAGTGCCAGGCAATGACCATCTCCAACAAGAGAGTCTAACCAGCTCCCCTTGACATTCAACGACATTACCATTGCCAAATCCCCCACCATCAACAGCCTGGGGGTCACCATTGATCAGAAACTTAACTGGACCAGCCATATAAATACTGTGGCGACAAGAGCAGGTCAGAGGCTGGGTATTCTGTGGCGAGTGACTCACCTCCTGACTCCCCAAAGCCTTTCCACCATCTACAAGGCACAAGTCAGGAGTGTGATGGAATACTCTCCACTTGCCTGGATGAGTGCAGCTCCAACAACACTCAAGAAGCTCGACACCATCCAGGATAAAGCAGCCCGCTTGATTGGCACCCCATACACCACACGAAACATTCACTCCCTTCACCACCAGCGCACAGTGGCTGCAGTGTGTACCATCCACAGGATGCACTGCAGCAACTCGCCAAGGCTTCTTCGAAAGCACCTCCCAAACCCGCGACCTCTACCACCTAGAAGGACAAAAGCAGCAGATACATGGGAACAACACCACCTGCACGTTTCCCTCCAAGTCACACACCACCCCAACTTGGAAATATATCGCCGTTCCTTCTTCGTCGCTGGGTCAAAATCCTGGAACTCCCTTCCTAACAGAACTGTGGGAGAACCTTCACCATACGGACTGCAGCGGTTCAAGAAAGCGGCTCACCACCACCTTCCCAAGGGCAATTAGGGATGGGCAATAAATGCCGGCCTCGCCAGTGACGCCCACATCCCATGAACAAATTTTTTAAAAGTACCAGTACCCAGAATTGTATCCGATGTTTCAGGTGTGGGAGTATCATGGCCCAGAATTGTACCTTGTGCTCCAGATGTTGGGTTACCAGTGCCCTGCATTGTACCCAGTACTCCAGATGTAGGATCACCAGTGCCCCGAATTGTACCCAGTATTCCAGTTTTGTTGGTAACAGGGCCGAGAATTGTTCTCAATCCTTCACGTGTGGTTGTACCAGTGCCCCGCATGTCACCCGGTGCTCCAGGTGTGGGCGTACCAGGGCCCAGAATTGCACCCAGTACTCTGGGTGTGGGAGTACCAGGGCCCAGAATTGTACCCAGTACTCCAGTTGTTGGGATACCATGGCAAAGAATTGTACCCAGCACTCCAGGTATGGTGGTACTAATACTCACAATAGTACCAAGTATTCCAGATGTGAGGGAGCAGGGCCCTGAATTGAACCCAGTATCCCACATGTGGCTGTAGCAAGGCTTAGAATTGTACCCAGTGCTCCAGGAGCGGTGCACCAAGGCCCAGAGTTGTGCACAGTAATCCATGTTTCTCTGTGCCGCTGCCCAGGATTTTACTCAGTACTCCAGGTGTGGGTGTACCAAAGCCCAGAATTGTAACTAGTAATCCATGTGTGGTAGTACCAGGGCACAGAATTGTGCCCAGTACTCCAGCTGTGGTTGTACCAGTGCCCAGATATTTACCCGGTGTTCCAGCTGCAGGAGACCAGAACCCAGTTTTGTATCCAGTACACCAGGTGAGGCTGTACCAGTACTCACGCGTGTACCCAGTACTCCAAGTATGGGAATACCAGGGCCCAGATTTGTACCCAATACTCTTGGTGTGGCTGTACCAGGGCCTAGAATTGTACCCAGTACTCCAGGTGTGGCTGTACCAGGGCCCAGAATTGTATACAGTACTCCAGGTGTGGGGGTAGAAGGGTCCAGAATTGTACCTAGTACTCTAGGTGTGTCTGTACCAAGCCCCCAAATTGCACTCAGTACTCCAGATGTGGGGGCACCAGTGTAGGAATTGTACCCAGTTCTCTAGGTGTGCCAGTAATAATGCCCAGAATTTACCCACTACTCCAGGTATGGGTGTACCAGCACCTCGAATTGTACCCAGTACTCCAGGTGTGGGAGCACCAGTGTTCTGAGTTGTACCCAATACTATAGGTGTGAGGGTACCAGGGTCCTGAATTGTAGCCAGTATTCCAGTTGTTGGGGTACCATGGGCAAGAATGGCACCCAGTCCTCCAGATGTGAGTGTACCACTGCCCAAAATTGCACTCAGTACTCCAGGTGTGGGGGTACCAGGGTCGAGAATTGCACCCAGTACCCCAGTTATGGCTGTACCAGGGCCAGGAATTGTACTCGGTATTCCGGGTGTGAGTATACCACTGCCCAGAATTGTACCAGTACTCCAGGTGTAGGGTTACCGGTTCAAGAATTGAACCCAGTACTCCAGGTGTCAGGCACCAGGGTCCAGAATTGAACCCCGTAATCCAATTGTGAGGGTACCAGGCCACATAAGTGTACCCAATACTCCAGGTGTGGGGGTAAGAGTGCACTTAATTGTACCCAGTACTCCAGGCGTGGGGTTATCGGTGCTAGAATTGTACACTGTCCTCCAGACTTGGAAGTAGCAGTGCCCTGAAACGTGACCAGTACTCCAGGTGTGGCTGTACCAGTGCAAAAGTTAATGCTCAGTATTCCAGGTGCGAGGATAGCAGTGCCCAGAATTGTATCTACTCTCCCAGCTCTGGGGCTAGCAGTGCCTAGAACTGTATGAAGCAATCCAGGTGTGGCTGTACCAGGGCCAAGACTTGTACCCAATACTCCACTGTTGGCTGTACCAGGGACCAGGATTATACCAAGTACTCCAGGAGTGAGGCACCAGTGCCCAGAATGGTACGCAGTATTCCAGGTGTGGCTGTATCGGTGCCCAGAATTTTAATCAATACTCCAGGTGTGGGACTACCAAACCCCAGAATTGTAACTTGTCGTTCATGGGCGGCATTACGAGGGCACAGAATTGTGCGCAGTACTCCAGGAGAGGCTGTCCCTACGTCCAGAAATGTACCCAGTGCTCCAGATGTGGGAGAACAGGCCCCAGAATCGTAACCAGTACTCTGGGTGTGAGTGTACCAGAGCCCAAATTAGTACCCAATATTCAAAATGTGGGGCACCAGGGCCAGAGTTGTATCCAATACTCCAGGAGTGGGGCACCAGTGCCCAGAATTGTACACAGTATTCTATGTGTGGCTGTACCGGTGCCCAAAATTTTAACCAGTACTCCAGGAATCTAAGTACCATTGTCCTGAATAGTAGCCAATGTTCCACATGTAGGGTGACCAGGGACAAGAATTGTACCCAATACTTCAGAAGTGAGGGTACCAGGACCCAGAATTGTAATACTACTCCAGATGTGGGGGTACAAGGTACAGAATTGCGCCCAGTGCTCCAAGTGTGACTGTTCCAGTGCCTAGAATTGTACCAGTACTCCAGGTGTGAAGGTATTTGTGACAGAATTGTACCCAGTACTCCAGGAACAGGGTGCTAGGGCCCAGAATTTTACTCAGTACTCCAAGTGTGACTGTTCCACTGCCCAAAATTGTACCAGTACTCCAGGTGTGGGGGTACTTGTGCCAGAATTGTACCCAGTACTCCAGGTGTGACTGTATTAGTGACCAGAATTTTACCAAGTACTACCGGTGTGTTTACCAGGGCCCAGAATTGTACCCAGTACTTCAGGTTTCGGTATAACATGGCACAGAATTGTATCCAATATTCCACGTGTAGGGGTACCAGGGCGCAGAGATGTACCCAGAACGCCTGCTGCAGCTGTACCAATGCCCAGAACTGTAATATGTACTCTCGGTGTAGCTGTACTGGGCCCAGAATTGTACCCAGTGCTGCAGGTGTGGGGATACCAGTGCCAGAATTGTACCCAGTACTCCAGGTGATGCTGTACCCGTGCCCAGAAATTTACCCAGTGCACCAGATGTGTTTACCAGGGCTCAGAATTGTACCCAGTACTCCAAATGAGGGAATACCAGGTCCCAGTTTTGTACCCAATATTCCAGGGGTGGCTATACTGGTGCCCAGTATTTTTCCCAGTCCTCCAGGTGTGGGGGTACCAGGGCCCAGAATTGTACCCACACTTACATTTGTGATGATACCAATGCCCAGTACTCCAGTGGTGGGGGTATTAGTGCCCAGAATTTTACCCAATACTCCAGATATGGAGTACCACGGCCCAGAATTCTTCCCAGTACACCAGATGTGGGGGTACCAGGGCTCAGAATTGTACCCAATAATCCAGGTATGGATTTACCAGTGCCCATAATTGCACCCAGTACTCCAGGTGTCAGGGTATCAGTGCCAGAATTAGGAATGTAGGAAGATAGAAACAGGTGCAGGCCATTTAGCCCCTTGATCCTGTTCCTCCAATCAAGCAGTTCATGGCAGATCTATGACCTAACTCCATATACCCACCTTAGCCCAATATCCCTGAATGTCTTCAGTTAGCAAAAATCTATTAGTCTCATATTTAAAATTAACTCCCATTTGCAGAAGAGAGTTCCAAACTTCTACCACCTTTTGCGTGTAGAAGTGTTTCCTAACTTCAATCCTGAAAGTCCTGGCTCTAATTTTTAGGCTATGTCTCCAACTCCGAGACTCCCGAAACAGCGGGAATAGATTTTTTTTATTTGTTCATGGGATGTGAGCATCACTGGTGAGGCCAGCATTTATTGCCCATCCCTAATTGTACTTGAGAAGGTGGTGGTGAGCCGCATTCTTGAACCGCTGCAGTCCATGTGGTGAATGTTCTCCCACAGTGCTGTTAGGAAGGGAGTTCCAGGATTTAACCCAGCGACGATGAAGGAATGGCGATATATTTCCAAGTTGGGGTGGTGTGTGACTTGGAAGGGAACGTGCAGGTGGTGTTGTTCCCATGCGCCTGCGGCCCTTGTCCTTCTAAGTGGTAGAGGTCGTGGGTTTGGGAGGTGCTGTCGAAGAAGCCTTGGCGAGTTGCTGCAGTGCATCCTGTGGATGGTACACACTGCAGCCACTGTGCGCCGGTGGTGAAGGGAGTGAATGTTTAGGGTGGTGGATGGGGTGCCAATCAAGTGGGCTGCTTTGTCCTGGATGGTGTCGAACTTCTTGAGTGTTACTCGAGCTGCACTCATCCAAGCAAGTGGAGAGTATTCCATCACACTTCTGACTTGTGCCTTGTAGATGGTGGAAAGGCTTTGGGGAGTCAGGAGGTGAGTCACTTGCCACAGAATATCCAGCCTCTGACCTGTTCTTGCAGCAACAGTATTTATGTGGCTGGTCCAGTTAAGTTTCTGGTCAGTGGTGACCCCCAGGATGTTGATGGTGGGGGATTCGGCAATGATAATGCCATTGAATGTCAAGGGGAGGTGGTTAGACTCTTTCTTGGTGGAGATGGCCATTGCCTGGCACTTGCCCAGCACGAATGCTACTTGCCACTTATCAGCTCAAGCCTGGATATTGTCCAGGTCTTGTTGCATGCAGGCACGGACTGCGTCATTATCTGAGGGGTTGCAAATGGAAATGAACACTGTAATCATCAGCAAACATCCCCATTTCTGACCTTATGATGGAGGGAAGGTCATTGATAAAGCAGCTGAAGATGGTTGGGGCTAGGACACTGCCCTGAGGAACTCCTGCAGCAATGTCCTGGGGCTGAGATGATTAGCCTGCAACAACCACTACTTCTTCCTTTGTGTTAGGTACGACTCCAGCCACTGGTGAGTTTTCCCCCGATTCCCTTTGACTTTTCTCGGTCTCCTTGGTGCCACAATCGGTCAAATCCTGCCTTGATGTCACCTCTGGAATTCAGCTCTTTTATCCATGTTTGGACCAAGGCTGTAATGAGGTCTGGAGCCGAGTGGTCCTGGCGGAACCCAAACTGAGCATCGGTAGCAGGTTATTAGTGAGTAAGTGCTGCTTGATAGCACTCTCAATGACACCTTCCATCACTTTGCTGATGATTGAGAGTAGACTGATGGAGTGGTAATTGGCTGGATTGGATTTGTCCTGCTTTTTGTGGACAGGACATACCTGGGCAATTTTCCACATTTTGAGGTACATGCCAGTGTTTTAGCTGTACTGGTACAGTTTGGCTAGAGGCACGGGTAGTTCTGGAGCACAAGACTTCAGCACTACAGCCAGGTTGTTGTCGGGTCCCACAATACTCCAGTTGTGGCCGAACCAGTGTTTTATAAAGGTTCAACATACCTTCCTTGCTTTTGTACTCTATGCCTCTATTTGTAAAGCCCTGGTTCCCGTATGCTTTTTCAACCGCTTTCTCAACCTGTCCTGCCACCTACTCCAGCTGTAGTGGTACCAGGGCCCAGTAGTGCACCCAGTATTCCAAGTGTGGAGGTACCACTGCCAGTATTGTAACCAGTACTCCAGGTGTAGATGTACCAGGGCCCAGAAATACAACTAGTACTCGAGGTATGGGGGTGCCAGTGCTCATAATTGTACGCAGTGCTCCAGATATGTGAGTACCAGTGCCAGAATTGTACCCAGTAATCCAGGTGTGGAAGCACTGCGCCCTGAATTGTACCCAGCATTCCAGGTGAAGGAGTACCAGGATCCCGTATCATACACAATGCTCCAGGTGTGTGGGTACCAGTTTCAGAATTGTACACAGTCCTCCAGGTGTGGAGATACCAGGGCCAAGGATTTTACCTAGTACTTCAAATGTAGCTGTTCCAGGGCCCAGAATTGTATCCAATACAATTGCAGTGGCAGAATTACAATTCTGTCACTGGAACCACCGATTACAACTCTGGCACTGGTAACCCCACACCTGGAGTACTGGTCACAATGCTGGACCTGGATTACTGGGTACAATTCTGGCACTGGTACTCACATATCTGGAGCACTGCGTACAATTATGGGCACTGGCACCCCCATACCTGGAGTACTAGTTATATTTCTGGGCCCTGGTACATCTATACCTGGAGTACTGGTTACAATGCTGGACTCTGGTATATCCACACCTGTAGTACTGGTTACAATTCTGATACTGGGATTTCTACATATCGAGCACTGGTTACAATTCTGGCACTGTTTCGACCATAACTGGAGTACTGGATTCAGTCGTTGCCTTGGTACCACCACACCTTGGATACTGGGTACACTTCTGGGCCCTTGTGCCCCCCACACCTGAAGTACTGGGTACAATTCCGGCACTGGTAGCCCCATACCTGGAGTACTGTGTGGAGATCTGGGCACTGGTACCCCCACACCTGGAATATTGGTTACAATTATGTGTCCTGGTACAGTCACATCTGGAGTACTGGGTATAATTCTGGGCATTGGTGCCCTCACATCTAGAGTACCAGGTACAATTCTGGGCATTGGTGCCCCACAACTGTAGCACTGACTGCGGTTCTGTCACTGGTAACCGCACACCTAGAGCATTGGGTATAATTCCACCATACCTGGAGCACTGGTTACAGTTCAGATACTGGTACCTCCACACCTGGAGAACTGGGTACAATTCTAGGCATTGACACACCCACATCTGGAGTACTGGGTACAATTATGGACCATGCTACAGAAACATCTGGAGGACTGGCCATAATTCTGTGCCATAGTACTCCCACACCTTGAAGACTAAGTACAATTCTGGCACTGGTACCTTCACACCTCGAGTGCTGGGTTCAATTCTGGGTACTGATACGTCCACAACAGGAGTACTGGGTATAATTACATGCCCTGGTGTACTGGAGTGCACCTGGGGTACTCAGTTCAATTCTGGGCCCTGGTAACCCCACACCGGGATTACTGGGCAAACTTCTGGGCACTGGTGCAGACACATCTGGAGTGATGGGTACAATCTTGGCACAGATATCCACACACTTGGAGCACTGTTTACGATTCTAGTGCATAGTACCCACACATCTGGAGTACTGGGTTCAATTCTGGGCAATGGTATGCCACATCTGGAGTACTGGGTGAAATTCTGGACACTGGCACCACACACCTGGAATGATGGTTTCAATTCTGCCTCAGGTACCGCCTCACCTGGAGCATGGGTTACAATTCTGGCATTGTGAACTCCACACTTGGAATACTAAGTACAATTCTTGGCCCTGGTACCCCCACACCTGGAGTACTGGATACAATTCAGGGCAATGGCACTCCCACACCTGGAGTACTGAGTAAAATTAGGGGCCCTGATATTCCCACACCTGAAGTACAGGTTACAATTCCAGCACTGGTATCCCCACACCTGGAGTACTGGGTACAGTTCTGTGCCCTGTTATAGTCATGTCTGGAGTACTGCGTACAAGTCTATGTCCTGGTACCGTCACATATGGAGTACTGGGTACAATTCTGGCATTGGTAACACCACAACTGACGCACTGGTTAAAATTCAGGCACTGGTACGTCACACCTGGAGCACTGGGTACAATTCTGGGCACTGGTACATCCACGACTGGAGTATTTGTTAAAATTCTTTCACTGGTACCTCCACACCTGCAGTACTAGTTACAATTCTGGCACTGGTACCCCCACACCTGGAGTACTGGGTACAATTCTGGGCACTGGTACTTACATACCTGGTGTACTGGATACAATTAAGAGCCCTGGCACACCATATCTGGGGTACTGGGTACTATTCTGGGTCCTGGTACACCCACACCTGAAGTACTTGTTACAATTCTGGGCACTAGTACAGCCACATCTGGCGTACTGGGTACAATTCAGGGCACTGGTACATTCACACTTGGAGTACGGGGAAAAATTATGGCAACTAGTACCCCCACACCTTGGAGTACTGGGTATAAATCTGGCACTGGTACCCCCTTGCCTGGAGTACTGGGAACAATTCTGGGCACTGGTACCCCCACATCAGGAGTACTGAGTAAAATTCTGGGCACTGGTATGCCCACACCCAGAGCACTGGGTACAATTCTGCAACTGGTACCCCCACACCTGGATTACTGGGTACAATTCTGGCCCCTTTTACCACCACACCTGGTGCACTGGGTACAATTCAGGGCGCTGGACCCCCCACACCGGTAGTGGTTTGGAGGGTAGCAAATGTAACACTGATATTCAAGAAAGGAGGGAGAGAGAAAACAGAGAACTACAGACCAGTTAGCCTGACATCAGTCATCGGGAAAATGCTGGAATCCATTATTAAGGATGTGGTAACTTGGCACCTGGAAAATTATGGCGTGATTAGGCAGAGTCAGCGTGGTTTTATGAACGGGAAATCGTGCATGACAAATCAATTAGAGTTTTTTGAGGATGTAACTAGCAGGGTCGATAAAAGGGAACCAATAGATGTTGTATATCTGAATTTTCAGAAGGCATTTGATTAGGTGTCCCATAAAAGATTATTACACAAGATAAGGGCTCATGGGGTTGGGGGCAATATATCAGCATGGATAGAGGATTGGTTAACGGACAGAAAACAGAGAATAGGAATAAATGGGTCATTCTCAGGTTTGCAGGCTGTAACTAGTGGGGTGCCACAAGGATCAGTGCTTGGGCCTCAGCTATTTACAATCTATGTAAATGACTAAGATGAAGGGACCAAGTATAATGTATCCAAGTTTGCTGATGATACAAAGCTAGGCGGGAAAGTAAGCTGTGAGGAGGACACAAAAAGTCTTCAAAGGGATATAGACAAGTTAAGTGTGTGGGCAAAAAGTTGGCCGATGGAGTATAATGTGAGGAAATGTGAGGTTATTCACTTTGGTAGAAAGAATAGAAAAACAGAATGTTTTTTAAATGGTGAGAAACTATTAAATGTCAGTGTTCAGAGAGATTTGTGTATCCTTGTACATGAAACATAGAAACTTAACATGCAGGCAATTAGGAAGGCAAATGGCATGTTGGCCTTTATTGTAAGGAGGTTGGAGTACAAGAGGAAGGAAGTCTTGCTACAATTGCATAGGGCCTTGGTGAGACTGCACCTGCAGCACTGTGTACAGTTTTGGTCTCCTTATCTAAGGAAGGATATACTTGCCTTAGAGGCGGTGCGACAAAGGTTCACTTGATTGATTCCTGAGATGAGAGGGTTGTCCTATGAGGAGAGATTGAGTAGAATGGGCCTATACTCTCTAGAGTTTAGAAGAATGAGAGGTGATCTAATTGAAACATGTAAGATTCTAAGAGGGCTTGGCAGGGTCGATGCTGAGAGCTGTTTCTCCAGGCTGGAGAGTCTAGAACCAGGGGCATAGTCTCGGGATAATGGGTCGGCCATTTAATGAGATGAGGAGTAATTTCTTCACTCAGAGGGTTGTGAATCTTTGGAATTCTCTACTCCAGAGGGCTGTGGATTCTGAGTCATTGAGTATATTCAAGGATGAGGTCGATAGGTTTTTGGAATCTAAGTGTATGAAGAGATTATGGGGATCAGGCAGGAAAGTGGAGTTGAGGTCGAAGGTCAGCCATGATCTTATTGAATGGCGGAGTGGGCTCCATGGGCTGTATGGCCTAATTCTGCTCCTATTTCTTATGTTCTCATGTTCTTCGTACTGTGTACAATTCTGGGCCCTGGTACCCCAACACCAGAATTACTGGGTAAAATTCTGCACAATGATACAGACTCACCTGGAGTAATGGGTACAAATCTCAGCCCTGGTCCTCCTACATCTGCAGTACTTGGTATAATTCTGTGCCCTGATACACCTACACATGGATTAGTGGATACTATTCTGGGCTCTGGTACACCGACGCCTGGAGTACTGAGTAAAATTCTCGCCCGTGGTGCCCCCACACATGGAGAGCGGTACAATTCTGGCCAGTGTACCCCAAAACCTCAATTTCCGGGTACAGTTCTGAGCCCTGGTACTTTCACATCTGGAATACTGGATACAGTTCAGGGCCCTGGTTCCCCTACAGCTAACATACTGGGTACAACTCAGTGACCTGGTACCCCCACACCTGGAATACTGGGTATAATTCTGTGCCCTGGTAACCCTGCAGCTGAAGTACTGGGTACAATTCAGGGCCCTGGTGCCCACAACTGGAGCAGCGGGTACAATTCTGGCACTAGTACCCCCACACCTGGAGTACTGAATAAAATTCTGGGCTCTGGTACATCCAAACCTTGGGTATATGTTAAAATTCCTTCACTGGTACCTGCACAAATGGAGTATTGGTTACAATATTGGCAGTGATACCCCCACACCTGGAGTACTGGGTACAATTGTTTTCCCTGGTCCCTCACATCTGGAGTACTGGCTATAAATCTGGGCACTGATACAGTCACATATGGAGTACTGTGTACAATTCTGTGCTATGGTACTGTCACACATGGAGTACTGGCTACAATTATGGCACTGATATTTCCACACCTGGAGCACCGGGTACAGTTCTGGGCCCTGAAATGCCCACATCTGGAGAACTGTGTACAATTCTGGACACTGGTATCCACACATCTGGAGTACTGGGTACTAATCTGGACCATGGTACCCCCACATCTGGTGCTCTAGGTACGATGGCACCTGCACACCTGGAATACTGGTTACAATTCGGGGCACTGGTACCCCCACACCTGTAGGACTGGGTACAATTTTGGCCACTGGTATACCCATTCGTGGAGTACTGGGTACTATTCTGGGCACTGGTTCACTCACACATGGAGTACTGGGTAAAATTCTGGCCATCGTACTATAGGAAACAGAAGCAGGCATTAGGGGGCAATGCAGAATAGGGTAAAGAAGCTGAAACTGAGCTTAGGCCATCTGAAATGGGAGGAGAGGGTGAAGGAAGAGTCTGGGGTTAGTTACGATGGAGAAAGGAGGCTATGGAGCTGAGTACTTGAGATTCTTAGGGGAAAAGATAAACTGAATCCCATTAATATGCTTGAGACTGCCACAAACTCAAGAACCAGGGGATAGGAAATCAAGCTTAGAACAAGGAAGGTGCATGGAAAGTTTAGATATAACGACTCTGCATTTCCGTGAACTTTTTGGTTTAAAAGTTCTTAATGCTGTGTGAGCGGAGTGGGGTAGGGGTGGTAGGTGGGTCTCTAATTCGGGGCAGGATCTGGTTTCATTGTGTTTCTGATACTTTTTTCATTTCTCAATATTTCCGGTTGATTTAGGAGAGTGTGCATATCAATGCCAATCTACAAATGGGGGGGGGGGGCCGTGCAATTTTTTAATGATTTGTTCATGGAAAGTCGGCGTCATCGGCAAGGTCAGCATTTATTGCCCATCCCTAATTGCCCTTGACAGGTGGTGGTGAGCTGCCTTCTTGAACCGCTGCAGTCCGTGTGGTGAAGGTTCTCCCACAGTGCTGCTGGGTAGGGAGTTCCAGGATTTTGGCCCAGCAACGATGAAGGAACGGCGATATATTTCCAAGTCGGGATGGTGTGTGACTTGGAGTGGAACGTGCAGGTGGTGTTGTTCCCATGTGCCTGTTGCCTTGTCATTCTTGGTGGTAGAGGTCGCGGGTTTGGGAGGTGCTGTTGAAGAAGCCTTGGTGAGTTGCTGCAGTGCATCGTGTGGATGGTTCACACTGCAGCCACGGTGCGCCGGTGGTGAAGGGAGTGAATGTTTGGGGTGGTGGATGGGGTGCCACTCAAGCGGGCTGCTTTGTCCTGGATGGTGTCGAGTTTCTTGAATATTGTTGGAGCTGCACTCATCCAGGCAAGTGGAGAGTATTCCATCACACTCCTGACTTGTGCCATATAAATGGTGGAAAGAGTTTGGAGAATTAGGAGGTGAGTCACTCGCTGCAGAATACCCAGCTTCCGACCTGCTCTTGTAGCCACATTATTTATGTGGCTGGTCCAGTTAAGTTTCTGGTCAAAGGTGACCCCCAGGATGTTCATGGTGGGGGATTCGGCGATGGTAATGCCGTTGAATGTAAAGGGGAGGTGATTAGACTCTCTCTTGTTGGAGATGGTCATTGCCTGGCACTTGTCTGGCGCGAATGTTACTTGTCACTTATCAGCACAAGCCTGAATGATGTCCAGGTCTTGCTGCATATGGGCACGGACTGTTTCATTATCTGAGGGGTTGCGAATGGAACTGAACACTCTGCAATCATTAGCGAACATCCCCATTTCCGACCTTATGATGGAGGGAAGGTCATTGATGAAGCAGCTGAAGGTGTTTGGGCCTACGACACTGCCCTGAGGAACTCCTGCAGCAATGTCCTGGGGCTAAGATGATTGGTCTTCAACAACCACCACCATCTTCCTTTGTGCTAGGTATGACTCCAGACACTGGAGAGTTTTCCCCCTGATTCCCATTGACTTCAATTTTACTAGGGCTCCTTGGTGCCACACTCGGTCAAATGCTGCCTTGATGTCAAGGGCAGTCACTCTCACCTCACCTCTGGAATTCAGCTCTTTTGTCCATGTTTGGACCAAGGCTGTAATGAGGTCTGGAGCCGAGTGGTCTTGGTGGAACCCAAACTGAGCATCGGTGAGCAGGTTATTGGTGAGTAAGTGCCACTTGATAGCACTGTCGACGACACCTTCCATCACTTTGCTGATAATTGAGATTAGACTGATGGGGCAGTAATTGGCTGGATTGGATTTGTCCTGCTTTTTGTGGACAGGGCATACCTGGGCAATTTTCCACATTGTCGGGTAGATGCCAGTGTTGTCGTCAGAATGGAACGGCTTGGCTCGAGGCACGGCTAGTTCTGGAGCACAAGTCTTCAGCAATACAGCCGGAATGTTGTCCGTGCCAATAGCCTTTGCTGTATCCAGTGCACTCAGCCGTTTCTTGATATCACAAGGAGTGAATCGAATTGAAGGAAGACTGGCTTCTGTGATGCTGGTGATATCGGGAGGAGGCCGAGATGGATCATCTACTCGGCACTTCTGGCTGAAGATGGTTTGCAATCACTTCAGTCTTGTCTTTTGCACTCACATGCTGGACTCTGCCATCATTGAGGATGGGGATGTTTGCAGAGCCTCCTCCTCCCGTTAGTTGTTTAATTGTCACCACCATTAAGGACCGGATGTGGCAGGACTGCAGAGCTTTGATCTGATCCATTGGTTGTGGAATCGCTTCGCTCTGTCTATAGCTTGTTGCTTCCCCTGTTTAGTGCATGTAGTCCTGTGTTGTAGCTTCACCAGGTTGGCACCTCATTTTTAGGTACGCCTGGTGCTGCCCCTGGCATGCTCTTCTAACTCCTCATTGAACCAGGGTTGATCCCCTGGCTTGCTGGTAATGGTAGAGTGAGGAATATGCCGGGCCATGGGGTTACAGATTGTGCTGGAATACAGTGATGCTGCTGCTGATGGCCCACAGTGCCTCATGGATAAAACCGGATGGACCACCCGGCAACGGACCACCAGGCACCGAACACGACAAAGGCAAGCCAAGCCCAGCCGACCCTGCAAAGTCCTCCTCACTAACAACTGGGGATTTGTGCCAAAATTGGGAGAGCTGTCCCACAGACTGGACAAGCAACAACCTGACATAGCCATACTCACAGAATCATACCTTTAAACATTCACTCCCTTCACCACCAGCGCACCGTGGCTGCAGTGTGCACCATCCACAGGATGCACTGCAGCAACTTGTGAAGGCTTCTTTGGCAGCACCTCCCAAACCCACGCCACTACCACCTATAAGGAAAGTGCAGCAGGTATATGGGAACAACACCACCTGCACGTTCCACTCCAAGTCACACGCCATCCCGACTTGGAAATATATCGCCGTTCCTTCATCGTTGCTGGGTCAAAATCCTGGAACTCCCTACCAAACAGCAATGTGGGCGAAACTTCACCACACAGACTGCAGCGGTTCAAGAAGGCGGCTCACCACCATCTTCTCAAGGGCAAATAGGGATGGGCAATATATGCTGGTCTTGCCAGTGACACCCACATCCCATGAACGAATAAAAAAAAGATGCCCAGTTTTGAGCTGCTAGATCTGTTCTGAAGCTATCCCACTTAGCACTGTGGTAATGCCACACAACACATTGGATGGTGTACTCAGTGTGAAGACGGGACTTCGTCTCCACAAGGACTGTGCAGTGGTCACTCCGACCAATACTGTCATGGACAGATGCATCTGCAACAGGTAGATTGGTGAGGATGAGGCAAGTCGTTTTTTTCCCTCGTGTTGGTTCGCTCACCACCTGCCGCAGGCCCAGTCTGGCAGCTATGTCCTTTAGGACTCGCCCGGCTCAGTCAGTAGTGGTGTTACCGAGCCACTCTTGGTGATGGAAATTGAAGTCCCCCACCCAGAGTACATTCTACGTCCTTGCTCCCCTCAGTGCTTCCTCCAAGTGGTGCTCAACATGGAGGAGGACTGATTCATCTGTGAGGGAGGGCGGTAGGTGGTAATCAGCAGGAAGTTTCCTTGCCCATGTTTGACCTGATGCTATGAGATTTCATGGGGTCCTGAGTCAAAGTTGAGGACTTCCAGGGCCACTCCCTCCTGACTGTATATCACTGTATCACCACCTCTGGTGGGTGTGACCTGCCGGTGGGACAGGACATAGCCAGGGATGGTGATGGAAGAGTCTGGGACATTGGCTGAAAGGTATGATTCTGTAAGTAAGGTTATGTCAGGCTGTTGCTTGTCTAGTCTGTGGGACAACTTTCCCAATTTTGTCACAAGTCCCCTGATGTTAGTGAGGAAGACTTTGCAGCGTCGACTGGGCTTGGTTTGCCTTTGTCTTTTCCGGTGCCTAGTGGTCCGATGCCGGGTGATCCGTCCGGGAATAGGGGGACTGGATCATTTGCTCAGAACACAATGCGGCCTAGACAGATACCGTTCCTGCTCCACATTCTGATTCTCTTACCCTCTGATTGCCCTGTAATTACATCGAAATTACAATATGGAAACAGCCCACTGAGTCCGTATTGTTGTTTATCCTCCACACAAGCCTTAATCCCACGGATCTTCCCTGCTCCCATGTCCTTTTATTCCAATTTCCTTCAACTACCCAGCTAATTTTTCTTAAAAGTTGACATGATCTCTGCTTCAATAACTAACTCTGGTCGTGCATTCCACAACCTCACAGCTCTCTTTGTGAAAAGGCTTCTCCTGTTTCCTGCTTTGGTGGCCAACTTAACTAACTGGATAGAGTTTTTTGAGAAGGCAACAGAGAGGGTTGATGAGGGCAATGCGGTTGATGCTGTGCATCTGGACTTTCAAAAGGCATTTGATGAAGTGCCAAATCGACTTTTCAACAAAATTGAAGCCCATGCAATAAAAGAGGCAGTGGCAGCATGGATACAAAATTAGCTAAGTGACAGGAAATGGAGTGGTGAAGGGATGTTTTTTGGACTGAAGGAAAGTATACAGTCGTGTTCCCCAAGGGTCGGTACGAGGAACACTGCTTTTTTGGTACATATTAATGACTTGAACTTGGGTGCACAGAGCACAATTTCAAAAATTTGCAGATGACACAAAACTTGGAAGTGTAGTAAACAGTGAGGAGGATAGTGATAGACTTCAAGAGGACATATGCAGGCTGGTGGAATGGGCGGACACATGGCAGATGAAAGCTAATTCGGAGAAGTGTGCAGTGATACATTTTGGCAGGAAGAACGAGGAGCAGCAATATGAACTAAATGGTACAATTCTAAAGAGGGCGCAGGAACAGAGAGATCTGGGGGTATATGTGCACAAATCGTTGAAGGTGGCAGGGCAGTTTGAGAAAGCGATTAAGAAAGCATACGGGATCCTGGGCTTTATAAATAGAGGCATAGGGTACGAAAGCAAGGAAGTTATGTTAAACCTTTATAAAACACTGGTTCAGTCACAACTGGATTATTGTTTCCAATTCAGGGTTCCGCACTTTAGGAAGCATGTGAAGGCCTTAGAGAGGATGCAGAGGAGATTTACTAGAATGGCTCCAGGGATGAGGGACTTCAGTTAAGTGGATAGACTGAAGAAGCTGGGGTTGTTCTCCTTAGAGCAGAGAAGGTTGAGAGGAGACTTGATAGAGGTGTTCAAAATCATGAAGGGTTTAGACAAAGAAAATAAAGAGAAACTGTTCCCTGGTTGTTGGAAGGGTCGAGAACCAAAGGTCACAGATTTAAGGTGATTGGCAAAAGAACCAAAGGCGACATGAGGAAAAACTTTTTTATGCAGCAAGTAGTTATGATCTGGAATGTGTTGGCTGAAAGCGTGATTGAAACAGATTCAATCATGGCTTTCAAAAAGGAATTGAATAAATACGTGAAGAAAAAAAAATTGCAGTGCTATGGGGAAAGAGCGAGGGAATGAGCCTGCACAGGCCCGATGGTTGGAATGGCCTTCTTTTGTGCAGTAACGATTCTATGATTCCAACTCTGGTTGGAAGTGTTCCTGGAGGTTCCATCACATGACCTCCCACCCTGCCCCGCGCCTCCCCCTCTCGCTCCCAACATTGGTCGCCTGACACGTCCATCCTCGTGGAGCTCCACCTCCCCAGGCCAATTATAAAGCAAACAGACTCTTCCTTACCCGATTGGATGATTCTTGACTGTCAGTCAAACAACCTTTTCTCCCGTCTCCAATATTTTTAGAACCAGTAAACAAAAGTGTTCAAACAAAATAAAAATCACAATTTTTTTAATGCCCTATGGTTTTTCTCCCGGAGTTGTTCACCGCAGTGTCCTCAAATTTCATCTTCAATTCCTGGAGACTCCAGGACAAACCTGGAGGGCTGGGAACCCTACTCCCAGCCCTAAAGCTCTTACATTTAATCTTATATCTCGGTCTCCTTGTTTTAAACCAGTCATTCACTGGAAACAATCTGTCTCTTTCGACTCAGTCCCATCATTTCACCTCAAATCTCCCCATAATCTCTGGTCGAATGAAAACAGCCCCAATATTTCTTGTCTTCTGCCGATATTGAAAGTCAGGTTTTTTCTTGTAAAATCCACATCATATTTATTAATAATTATTAAATGATTTCATCTACTGGAATGTTTATTTTCTGAATGTAGTCTGTTTATTTTTCTAGCATTAATTTGTGACTCGATTTTGCTCACGAGCTCCCTGATTAAATGCCTGTTTCTGACCCCCCTGAATCGTGGTCAACTGCCCTCGGTCTTGACTGACAGATGCAGGCCTGATTCAGAGGCACTGTACAAGAGAATGGCTGCAGGGTCCTAGTGCCCTTCTGACTCCAGTCCCTGTGATCTCCTGGCAAATCCCCTTTAACTCCATGTGTGGAAAAACAACAGCTGGTGCAGCAGGAGCACTGACACTTCTTGACAATTCAGAACACAATGCGGCCTAGTCAGAGTGTGGCTCCTGCTCCACCTGTCTAATTCTTTCACCCTCCAACTGCCCTGAAAATACTGCACATCCCCCTCCTGCTCAGACACTCCACATCCCCTTTCAGCTGCCCACCCTCCCCAGGCCAGACTCAACTTCTCCATGTCAGCATCGAGTCAGACTGGCCTGCATTCATTATAGGGGCTGAGGCACAGAGGGGCTGCATTGGTAATTTCTGGTCTAATGAAAACAGCCCCAATTTTTTTTGTCTTCTGCCGATATTGAAAGTCAGGTTTACTCTTGTAAAATCCATATCATATTTATTAATAGAGAGACAGATCAGGGTGGGCAGTGAGGGGTGGGGATGTGAGGAGGAAGATGGAGGTGGGGAGGTTGGGAAGTGGGAGTTTGGAGGGTGGAGATGGTGGGTGTGGTGGGGATTGAGGAGTGGGGAGGTGGGGAATGGGCGTGGAGATGTGGCGAGGTAGGGAGATGAGAGGTAGCGAGGTGAGAGATGGGGCGGTGAGAGGTCAGAAAGTGAGAGGTGGGGAGGTCAGAAGAGGGGAGGTGAGAGGTGGGGAGTTGAGAGGTGGGAAGGTGTGAGGTGGGAATTTGTGAGGTGCAGAGTTGGGGATGTGAGAGTTGGGGAGGTGAGAAGTGGGGAAGTGAGAGGTGGGGAGGTGTGAAGTGGGGAAGTGAGAGGTGGGGAGGTGTGAAGTGGGGAAGTGAGAGGTGGGGAGGTGTGAAGTGGGGAAGTGAGAGGTGGGGAGGTGTGAAGTGGGGAAGTGAGAGGTGGGGAGGTGTGAGGTGGGAATTTGTGAGGTGCAGAGTTGGGGATGTGAGAGGTCGAAGGTTGTTTTTGTGACTGGAAGCCTGTGGCCAGTGGGGTGCCACAGGGATCGGTGCTGGGTCCCTTGCTGTTTGTGGTCTACATTAATGACTTGGATATGAATGTAAAAGGTATGATCAGTAAGTTCGCTGATGATACAAAAATTGGTAGGGTGGTAAATAGCGAGGAGGATAGCCTCAGTCTGCAGGACGATATAGATGGGTTGGTCAGATGGGCGGAACAGTGGCAAATGGAATTTAACCCGGAAAAGTGCGAGGTGATGCACTTTGGAGGGATTAACAAGGCAAGGGAATACACAATGAATGGGAGGACCCTAGGCAAGACAAAGGGTCAGAGGGATCTTGGTGTGCAAGTTCACAGATCCCTGAAGGCGGCGGAACAGGTAGATAAGGTGGTAAAGAAGGCATATGGGATACTTGCCTTTATTAGCCGAGGCATAGAATATAAGAGCAAGGAGGTTATGATGGAGCTGTATAAAACACTGGTTAGGCCACAGCTGGAGTACTGTGTGCAGTTCTGGTCGCCACACTACAGGAAGGATGTGATCGCTTTGGAGAGGGTGCAGAGGAGATTCACCAGGATGTTACCAGGGCTGGAGCGCTTCAGCTATGAAGAGAGACTGGGAAGATTGTGTTTGTTTTCCTTGGAGCAGAGGAGGCTGAGGGGGGACATGATTGAGGTGTACAAAATTATGAGGGGCACAGATAGGATGGATACTAAGGAGCTTTTTCCCTTCATTGAGGGTTCTATAACAAGGGGACATAGATTCAAGGTAAAAGGCGGGAGGTTTAGAGGGGATTTGAGAAAGAACTTTTTCACCCAGAGGGTGGTTGGAGTCTGGAACTCACTGCCTGAAAGGGTTGTGGAGGCAGGAACCCTCACAACATTCAAGAAGCATTTGGATGAGCACTTGAAATGCCATAGCATACAAGGCTACGGACCAAATGCTGGAATATGGGATTAGATTAGACAGGTCTTGATGGCTGGCGCGGACACGATGGGCCGAAGGGCCTCTATCCGTGCTGTATAACTCTATGACTCTATGAGGTGGGGAGGTGTGAGGTGGGGAAGTGAGAGGTGGGGAGGTCGAAGGTGGGGAGTTGTAAGGTGGGGAGGTGGGGTGTGCGGAGGTGGGAAGGTGAGAGGTGGGAAGTTGAGAGTTTGGGAGGTGGGAGGTTGGGGAGGTGAGAGTAAAGGAGGTGAGTGATGGAAAGAGCGGAGGTGGGAAGGTGAAAGGTGTGGAGGTGAGGGGATGATTGACCAACCAGGAGAGGAATTGAAGATTGAGGCAGGGGGAACAGGGGGCAGTCTGGTCTGAGGGGCATAGAGCGAGAGTGGGTCTTTGAAGAAGATGGCGGGAGGCGTCAGAAGTTCAAATGTCAAATGATACAGGCAGAAGGGAGGAATGGGGAAATAGAAAGTGGGCCTAAGGTCGGGGACGGATGGTTGTTTTTCTAAATTGAAAGCGGATTATTTGGAGAAAGTCAGAGACTGGGGAAAGCAGAAGAGAGAGAAAGTGAACCAAGGTCCGAAAAAGAGAGGAACAAACATGAGAGAGACAGAGTGAGAGAAAAGGAGTGAGAGAGAGATGGAGGGAGATAATCCAGTCTGGAGGGAACGTAAGAACATAAGAAATAGGAGCAGGAGTAGGCCCTATGGCCCCTCGAGCCTGCTCCGCCATTCAATCACATCATGGCTGATCTTCGACCTCAACTCCACTTTCCCGCCCAACCCCCATATTCCTTGATTCCCCGAGAGTCCAAAATTCTATCCAGCTCAGCCTTGAATATAGTCAATGACTCAGCATCCACAGTCATAGAATTGAATCATAGAATGGTTACAGCACAGAAGGAGGCCATTTGGCCCATTGAAACTGTGCCGACTCTCTGCAAGAGCAGTCCAGCTGGTGCAACACCCCTGCCCAGTACTTTGTGGTAGAGAATTCCAAAGATTCACAACCCTCTGAGTGAAGAAATTCCTCCTCATCTCAGTCTTAAATGGTCAACCGCTTATCCTGAGACGATGCCCCCTAGTTCTAGACTCTCCAGCCAGGGGAAATAACCTCTCAGTGTCTACCCTGTCAAACCCCCTCAGAATCTTATAAGTTTCAATGAGATCACCTCTCATTCTTCTAAACTCCAGAGAGTATAGGCCCATTCTACTCAATCTCACATCTCGATGGAGTCCATTGTTCTTTTCAAACTCTCTGTGTGCAAATTATTGCTTCCTCCCCTGGTATCCACTCAGTAACATTCTCTCTGTAATTGGTGTGCAGTTTAACTGTAGACACAGAACACATTTTCTTCCACATGAGATATGAGTGAATTCCCCACCACGATCAGGAACATTACAAACCGTTCTCACACTCAGCAGAGTGAGACTGAAATGGGCCGCCGGAAGATGAGTGGATACTCTCAGTTTTGCTCACAGTCTGTAAAGTGTGGAAGGAGAGTCACTCGAGTCCCCGCTGGTTAGTGTTTGTGAAACCGCTTGTACAAGGACTGTTGGAATAAACCGTTCACAACGAGGGAGATAAACACAGAGAGGGGTTCCCGGTAAAAACTAACTGTGATCAGACCTGACTCCCAGTGTCAGCCCTCCTTACCAGGCTCCTCTCAGAGCACCTCACCCTCCTCACCCGGCCCTCCTCACCCTCCTCACCCAAATCCCTCACCCTCATCATGTGACCCCTCTCACCCTCCTCAACTGACCCATCTCACCCAGCTCCCCTCGCCCTCCTCACCCGACTCCCCTCACTGTCCTCACCCGACTCCCATCACCCTCATCACCGTCCTCCCTTCACCCTCATCCCCAACACCCTTCACCCTCCTCACCTGACTCCCCGCACCGTCCTCACCCTCCTCCCCTCACCCTCCTCACCCGACTCCCCTCACCCTCCTTACCACACTCCCCTCACCCTCCTCACCCGACTCCCCTCACCCTCCTCACCTGACTCCCTTCACTGTCCACACTCGACTCCCCTGACTGTCCTCACCTGACTCCCCTCACCCTCCTCACCCGACTTCCTTCACCCTCCTTACCACACTCCCCTCACCCGACTCCCCTCACCCTCCTTACCAAACTCCCCTCACAGTCCTCACCCGACTCCCCTCACCCTCCTCACCCGAACCTCCTCACCAAACTCTTCAGCTATAAATGCCACTCCTTTCCATATTCAGAGTTGAGCACTCTAATGCCTTTGATGCCCTAACTCTCACATCTGAGTATCCAAATGGATTTTAAACAACTCCAATGATTTGCTTCACAACCCAGTCTCGCAGAGTGTTGCAAATAATTAGTATCCTTTGAGTAAAGATGTCCTCCCTGCTGGTATTTAGTCATGGCCCGTTGGTAGAAATCTTGCCTCAAATCAGAAGGTCATGGGTTCATGTCCCTACTCCAGAGACTTAAGCACAAAATCTGGGCTGACAGTCCAGTCCAGTACCGAGGGAGTGCTGCACTGTTGGAGGTGCCATCTTTCAGATGAGATGTTAAACCGAGGTCTGCTCCCTCATGTGGCTGTAAAAGATCCCATGGCACTATTCAAACAAGAGTAGGGGACTTCCCCCCGGTGTACTGGACAATATTTATCGCTCAACCAACACTTAAAACAGATTATCTATTCATTATCACATTTCTATTTTTGGGATCTTGCTGTGTGTAAATTGGCTGCCACCTCCTACATTACAACAGTGACTACACTTCAAAAGTACCATGTGATGCACCTTGGGACATCCTGATCTTGTGAATGGCACTATAAAAATACAAGCTTTTCTTTCTTTACTCACTGCTCCTTGACTCATGGAGAATCGGAGGAGTTTATAAGTCGCATAGAACTGGAGTGCAGAAAGTGTCGAAGCCTTGGAGGGGGAATAGAGAAACAAAAATGAGTTAGAAAGACATTGCTGAAAATTGAGTGTTTGTGTTCCATAATAAACATTGTTTGTAACACATGCTCCCATAATCCCACATCATCGATTTATGGTTCCTTCATTTTTTTGGTCTCGGCCCAGTTGGTTACACTCTCACCTCTGACCCAGATGGTCATGGTTTCAAGCCCCACTCCAGAGACTTGAGCCCATAATCTAGGCCGACACTCCAGTGCAGTACTGAGGGAGCGCTGCATTGTCGGAGGAGCCAACTTTCAGATGAGATGTTAAATGCCCTCTCAGGTACGGTTTAAAGATTCCAGGTCACTTTTTTAAAAGACTTCACCTGGTGTCCGGGCCAACAATCATCTCTCAACCAAAACCAACAAAACAGATTCTGGTTGTTAGCACTTTGCTGTTTGTGGAACCTTGCTGTGCACAAATTGACTGCTGTGTTTCCTACATTATAACAGTGGCTACATTTCAAAAGTACTTCAGAGGCTGTGAAGAGCTTTGAGACATCTTGAAGACATGACAAATGCAATATAAATCATAGAATGATAGAATGGTTACAGCACAGAAGGAGGCCATTCAGCCCATTGAGTCTGTGCTGGTTCTCTGCAAGAGTAATCCAGCGAGTCCCACTCCCCCGCCCTTTCCCTATTGCCGTGCAAATTTTTTCCCTTCAAGTATATATCCAATTCCCATTTGAAAGCAACGATTGCATCTGCCTCCACCAGCCCCTCAGGCAATGCATTCCAGATCGTAACCACTCGCTGCGTAAAAAAGGTTTTCCTCATGTAGCCTTTGGTTCTTTAGCCAATCACCTTTAATCTATGTCCTCTGGTTCTTGACCCTTCCACCAATGGGAACAGTTTCTCTCTATCCACTCTGTCGAAACCGTTCATGATTTTGAAAACTTCTATCAAATCGCCTCTCAACCTTCTCTGCTCTAAGGAGAAGAACCCCAGCTTCTCCAGTCTATCCAAGTAACTGAAGTCCTTCACCCCTGGAATTATTCTAGTAAATCTTTTCTGCACCCTCTCTAAGGCTTCACATCTTTCCTAAAGTGCAGTGCCCAGAACTGGACACAATACTCCAGTTGTGGCTGAACCAGTGATTTATAAAGTTTCAACATAACTTCCTTGCTTTTGTACTCTATGCCTCCATTTATAAAGCCTACGATCCTGTGTGCTTTTTTACTGCTTTCTCAACCTGCTCTGCCACCTTCAACGATTTGTGCACATATACCCCCAGATCTCTCTGTTTCTATACCACTTTTAGAATTGTACCCTTTAGTTTATATTGCCTCTCCTTGTTCTTCCTACCAAAATGTATCACTTTGCACTTTTCTGCTTTAAATTTCATCTGCCATGTGTCCGCTCATTTCACCAGCCTATCGATGTCCTCTTGAAGTCTATCACTATCCTCCTAACTTTTCACTACACGTCCAAGTTTTGTGTGATCTGCCAAATTTGAAATTGCGTCCTGTACACCCAAGTCAAAGTCATTAGTATATAACAAAAAAAAACAGTGGTCCTCACCTCTGGAATTCAGCTCTTTTGTCCAAGCTTGATCACAGGAGGAAGTACTGGTGGGGGAAGGAGTGGAGTGGCCACAGTTGAGAGGGTCTGGGGAAAGATGAGTTAAAGTATGAGATGGTGTGATGAGCCTTAATTTTAACCGTGAGGAAGCAGGGTGGTGAGGAGGAGGAGAAGAAGAAGAAGAAGGAGGAGGAGGAGGAGGACTGCATGGGACAGTCCTGCTGGAGCTTAGGAAGAACAAAAAGAGAACTGACAGGAAAGCGATCAAAGTGGCAGTGATAAAATGGAGACCAGAATGATCTTGAGAAAGACTGAGGTTAGAGGGGCTTTAAATGATGGAATTACAAAGAATGTACAGCACAAAAACAGGCCATTCAGCCCAACTGGTATGTGCCAGTGTTAATGTTCCACATGAGCCTCCTCCCTCCTGACTTCAACCCACCCGATCAGCATATCATTTTATTCCTTTCTCCCTCGTGTAATTACCTCGATTCCCTTAAAGGCACCTGTGCTATTCACCTTCAGGATCAGAATATTGAGCCACCTCTTTGGGTAAAGTTTTCGGTTGACTAAATTCACTAACTGCTGGGTGAAAGGTGCTTTTTGCCCGTTCAGTGAGAGGTTTTGCAGCACACAGTCACTAGCTCAGATGAAACACTGGAAACTTTTTTCATTAGAAACCACAGCGTTTATCAACGAAACAGATCTAACTGGGATTAATAACCCGCTTATAAATAATATGCTTCTATTGAAACCACAAGGCTGTGTTCGGCCAGAGCTCAGAGTTACTGTGTTGCAATTGCTTCCAGCACGATTCGTGCAGATAGCAAGTTTCAAGGGCGCGATGATGGAGTGTTGTACAATACTGGTCAGACTCTAATGCAACAAGTGCCCAGTTCGAAGGAAACATTTGTGGTTTGAAGGGCAGATTAACATCATATCTTCGCGACACACTCGATGGCTAGCCAGTCTGTGGTTAACTAGCTCAGTTCCTCTTGGCACTTTTGCACGATGTTTTGCAGTATGTGGGCGTGAATGATTGACAGGCCCAAGAAAGCTGCTATGAGAGAACAGGATATCTTCAGTGAAATGGCGCAGAGCAAAATTTCTAAATTATTCTCTTTCATTAAAAGATGTCCAGACACAGTTAGTGCAAGCGAAATATCAGAGGCTGGTGTGATACTGAGCCACATAAAGTTGGAAGGGCTGAGGTTCACTCCACCATCTGTGCTGAGTTAGTGACCTCAGTTTATAGAATAAGAGTAACTCGGGAGTGAGTTACAGGCTGGAATCTGATCGCAGGGTTCGGCTGGTTTATATATAGAATAATGGATACATGGGAGTGAGTTACAGGCTCAAGTACAATCGAGGTGTTCAGTTGATTTATTTGTGAATACACGAGCAGTGGCAATCCTCATGGCGAGTTGGAGGATATGCTGTTTTACAGCAGTCTGCCATCGTGAAAGATGTTGTACGAACAGGAGTTCTTTCTTTCTTTACTCAGTGTTCTGTCACACAGAGAGAATCGGAGGGGTTTGCGACTCCCGTGAAACTGGGGCTGCAGAAAGAGCTGGAGTTCGGGGGGGGGGGGGAATTAGTGATAAAATAAAGAGTTGGAAAGACATTGCTGAAAATTGAGCGTTTGAGTTCCTTCATAAACATCGTTTGTTACACATGCTCTCGCAATCTCACATCATCGATTTATCGTTCGTTCATTTTTTGACGAGGTTCAGTTGGTAACACTCTCACCTCTGACCCAGAAGGTCATGGGTTCAAGGCCCACACCAGAGACTTGAGCCTACAATCCAGGCTAACACTCCAGTGCAGTACTGAGGGAGTGCTGCACTGTCGGAGTTAACATCGTTCGGATGAGACTTTAAACCGAGGCCCCGTCTACCCTCTCAGGTGGATGTAAAAGATCCCATGGCACTATTTCAAAGAAAAGGGGAGTTCTCCCCGGCCATTTATCTCTCAACTAACATGGCTAAAAACAGATTATCTGGTCATTTATCTCATTTGCTGTTGGTGGGATTTCCCTGTGCACAAATCGGCTGCTGCGTTTCCTACATTACAACAGTGACTATATTTCAAAAGTACTTCATTGGCTGTGATGTGCTTTGAAACATCCTGAAGAGATGAGAAAGGAAATAAGTAAATGGAAGTTCCTACTTTGAACACAAATATCAAATTGTGACTCACAAATTGTCATCTTTATTTAATTGAGAAATCAGGAGAAGGTCAGGACCCACAGTGCAAGATACCACTAAGAATGAAAAGAGTAGGAGGGACGATGAGATCAGCAAGTAACGGTTAGGGGACATCAAATTTGAGTTTTAGTTGGGTGGTTTGAGAATACACTGGCAGATGTCCCATGGCATTGCTCATGGTTAAGTTGGACAATATGCTGTTTTCAAACAATATGCCGTATTACACACCATATACTATCAGGGACCATGGATTTACAGTGACAGGATTTAGCCAACTTCCATTTTTAGTCCCTGGTATTCTGGGATTTTTGCCAGTTTTGTGGGGCTGGAATTCCTCGATTATTAATTATGTTCCTAATGGAATGGATTTGAATCACTTGCCTTCTCGATGGACAAGGATAGGCAGACAGATGATAGTGAACAGATAGCAGGCTGTGGTGTGTGTCTGGACTCTCCCATTGGTTGGGTTTTTCAGGAGTTCTGGAGGCAGTCTGGGGCACTGGGAGTATTATGGGATGGGAATGAGTTTGGCAGCGGTGTGGGGGAGGGGAACCTGAGATTTGGTGGCCCGGGGAGGGCAGGGACAGGGCTGGAATAAATGGGTTATTTCACCCCGTGATTCTTGGGGTTTGGCAGTAGTGGGCAGTGGGGAGGGGGCGGTTACAGGGTTTGGCAGCAGTGGGCATGGGGTTACAAGGTTTGGCAGTAGATGGCAAGGGGGTTACATGGCTTGGCAGTGGTGGGCAGGGGGTTACAGGGGTTGGCAGTAGTGGGTGGGGTGGGTTACCGTGTTTGGTAGTAGTGGGCAGGGGTGTGTACATGGTTTGGCAGCAGTGGGCAGGGTGGGGGGGCGTGGTTACAGAGTTTGGCATCAGTGGGCAGTGGGTTACAGGGATTGGCAGTTGATGGCTGGGGAGTTACATGGTTTGGCAGTTGTGGGCAGGGGGGGTTACAGGGGTTGGCAGTAGTGGGCGGGGGGGGTTACCGTGTTTGGTAGTAGTGGACAGGGGTGTGTACAGGGTTTGGCAGCAGTGGGCAGGGTGGGGTTACAGGGTTTGGTACTGGTCAGGAGAGGCAAGATGTCCAGGTAACACTGTGGGGGAAGGGTGGAGGGAACAATCATCCTGGGGCACTTGGTTTTTTACTGAGGTCTGTTAACACTGGTGGCAGGAGGTTGGAGGCAGTAGCAGCACTGGAAGGGGTACCAGGGTGGAGTGGGGGGCGGCGGTCCTCGGGTGTACATGTGTCAGCCATGGCTCAGTTGGTAGCACTCATGCCTCCGAGTCAGAAGGTTGTGTGTTGAAGACCCACTCCAGAGACTAGAGCACATAATCCAGGTTGACACACTCAGTGAAGTACTGAGGGAGTGCTGCACTATTGGAGGTGCTGTTTTCGGATGAGACGTTAAACCGAGGCCCCGTCTGTCCTCTCAGGTGGACATAAAAGATCTCACCACACTATTCAAAGAAGACCAGTGGAGCTCTCCTGTTCTCCTGGATTTATCATTGAAACAAATTATCTGGTGATTAACCACCTTGCCGACAGGACAACTTGTGGGCTCTTGCTACGCACATATTGGCTGCCATGTTTTCAACATTACAGCAGTGACTACACTTCAAAAGTACTTAATTGGCTGTAAAGCACTTTGGGACTTCCTGAGATCAGGAAAAGCTCTATATAAATGCATGTCTGTCTTTCTGTTTAGAACCAAGTGGGAAGGTGTCTAGTATAATTGGGGTGGAGGGGGTGGAGTAAGACCGTTCTGAGGAAAGTTTTGAGATCCAGCAGTATTGGGGGATTGTCTTGGAATCCAGGAAGTCTGGAGAGACCCAAGTGTCATAGAGACTCTATCAGTAGTAGAGAGGGACTTAGGGTAAGGTAGCACTGTGGGGATGGAGGAAGCATGGGTAGGTCTGTCTGTCTGGGAGCTGAGGCTCCTGGGGGTTGGGGGGGGGGGTCGTGGGTCGACGGAATGATGGCATTGAGGAAGGTTTCAGGATCTGGGAGCATGGTACAGGAGGCCTTGCAGACTAAGGTAGGGCAATTAAGGCAGAAAGGTAGGGCAACTAAAGCCAGAGCTCCCTGGATGACAAAATAGATAGTGAGTAAGATAAAATAGAAAAAGGGGCGAATGACAGATGTCAGGTTGATAGCACAAGTGAGATCCAGGCAGAATATAGAAAATTCAGAGAGGAAATGAAGAAGGAAATAAGAGGGGCAAAGAGAGAGTATGAGAATAGACTGTCGGCCAACATAAGAGGGAATCCAAAAGTCTTCTACAGGCATGTAAACAGTAAACGGGTAGTAAGAGGAGGGGTGGGGCCGATTAGGGAGCATAAACGAGATCTACTCATGCAGGCAGAGGGGATGGACGAGGTATTAAATGAATATTTTGCATCTGTCTTTACCAAGGAAGAAGATGCTGCCAGAGTCTCAGTAAAGGAAGATATAGTTTGAGATACTGGATGGGCTAAAAAATGATAAGGAAGAGGTACTTGAAAAGCTAGCTGTACTTAGAGTAGATAAGCCACCCAGTCCATACGAACATATGAACATATGAATTAAGAGCAGGAGTCGTCCATTCGGCCGCTCGAACCTGCTCTGCCATTTGATAAGATCATGGCTGATCTGATTGTGACCTCAACCCTACTTTCCCGTCTACCTATTATAATTGTTGACTCCCTTGTTAATCAGGAATCTATCTAACTTAGCCTTAAAAATATTTAATAACCCTGCCTCCACCACTCTCTGGGGAAGGGAGTTCCCCAGACTCACGACCCTCAGAGAGAAAAAAGTTCTCCTTATCTCCATCTTAATTGGGAGACCCCTTATTTTTAAACTGTGGCCCCTAGTTCTAGTCCCTTCCACAAGGGGAAACATCCTCTCAGCATCTGCTTCTTCAAGTCCCCTCAGGATCTTATATGTTTCAATAAGATCAACTCTCATTGTTCTAAAATACAATGTATACCGGCCCAACTTTTCCAACCTTTCCTCATAAAATAACCCTCTCATCCCAGGAATCAGTCGAGTGAACCTTCTCTGAACAGCCTCTAAAGTAATTATGTCCTTTCTTAAATAAGGAGGCCAAAACTGCACACAATATTCTAGATATGGTCTCACCAATGCTCTGTACAACTGTAGCAAAACATCTCTATTTTATATTCCCCTTGCAATAAACGATAACATTCCATTTGCCTTCCTAATCACTTGCTGTACCTACATACTAACTTTTTGTGAATCATGCACTAGGACACCCAGATCCCTCTGTACCTCACAGTTCTGCAATTTGTCCAGATGGAATGCATCCTACGTTGCTGAGGGCAGTAAGGGTGGAAATTGCAGAGGTACTGGCCATAATCTTCCAAACATCCATAGAAACGGGGGTGGTGGCAGATGACTGGAGAATTGAAAACGTTACACCCTTGTTCAAAAAAGGCCAGTCAATTTAACCTCAGTGGTGGGGAAACTTTTGGAATCGATAATCTGGGACAGAATTAACAGTCACTTGGACGAGTGTGGATTGATTAGGGAAAGCCAACACAGATTTGTTAAAGGCAAATCGTGTTTAACTAACCTGATAAAGTTTTTTGATGAGGTAACAGAGAGGGTTGATGAGGGCAATGTAGTTGATGTGGTGTATATGGACTTTCAAACGGCTTTTGATCAGGAGCCGCATGGTAGGCTTGTCATCAAGATTGCAGTCCATGGAATAAAGGGTGCAGTAGCAACATGGATACAGAATTGGCTAAGGGACAAGAAACAGAGTGTAGTGGTGAATGGATGTTTTTTTGGGCTGGAGGGAGGTGTACCGTGGTGTTCCCCAGGGGTCAGTGCTGGGACCACTGCTTGCCTTAATATACATTAATGACTTTGACTTGGGTTCACAAGGCAAAATTTCAAAATTTGCAGATGACACAAAATTTGGAAGGGTGGTAAACAGTGAGGAGGATAGTGATAGACTTCAAGAGGTTATAGACAGGTTGGTGGCATGGGCAGACATGTGGCAGATGAAAATTAACACAGAAAACTGCGATGTGATACATTTCGGTAGGAAGAACGAGGAGAGGCAATATAAACTACAGGGCACAACTCTAATAGGGGTACAGGAACAGAGAGATCTGGGGGTATATGTGCATATATCGTTGAAGGTGGCAGGGCAGGTTGAGAAAGTGGTTAAAAAAGCATATGGGATGCTGGGCATTATAAATAGGGGCAGAGAGTACATAAGTATGGAAGTCATGATGAAACTTTAGAAAAAAAACTGGTTCGGCCACAACTGGAGTTTTGTGACCAATTCTGGGCACTACACTTTAGGAAAGATGTGATGCCTTAGAGACAGTGCATAAGGGATTTACAAGAATGATTCCAGGGATGAGGGACTTTAATTACGTGGATAGACTGGAGAAGCTGAGATTGTTCTTCTGGAACAGAGACGGTTGTGAGGAGATTTGATACAGGTATTCAAAATCATGAAGGATCTAGACAGAGTAGATAGAGAGAAACTGTCCCCATTGGCGGAAGGATCAAGGATCAGAGGACATAGGTTTAAGGTGATTGGCAAAAGATCCAAAGGTGATATGAGGAAAAACTTTTTTTACACAGTGAATGGTTAGGATCATGCCCAAGGGAGTGGTCGAGGCAGATTCAATCATGGCCTTCAAAAGGGAACTGGATATGTACTTGAATGCAAAACATTTGCAGGACGACGGGAAGAGAATGGAAAAGTGGGACTCGCTTGATTGCTCTTGCATAGAGCCAGCATGGACTCAATGGGCCAAATGGCCTCCTTCCATGCTGTAACCTTCCGATGATTTTATGATAGGAGTACTGGGAGAGGGTCCGTTTGACCAGCAGCAGTGGAATGAGTTCCATATTAACGGGACTAAAAGCCGACAAATCTCATGGACCAGATGGCCTATATGCTAAGGTTAGAATCATAGAATCATAGAAGTTTACAACATGGAAACAGGCCCTTCGGCCCAACATGTCCATGTCGCCCAGTTTATACCACTAAGCTAGTCCCAGTTGCCTGCACTTGGCCCATATCCCTCTATACCCATCTTACCCATGCAACTGTCCAAATGCTTTTTAAAAGACAAAATTGTACCCGCCTCTACTACTGCCTCTGGCAGCTTGTTCCAGACACTCACCACCCTTTGAGTGAAAAAATTGCCCCTCTGGACCCTTTTGTATCTCTCCCCTCTCACCTTAAATCTATGCCCCCTCGTTATAGACTCCCCTACCTTTGGGAAAAGATTATGACTATCTACCTTATCTATGCCCCTCATTATTTTATAGACGTCTATAAGATCACCCCTTAACCTCCTACTCTCCAGGGAAAAAAGTCTCAGTCTATCCAACCTCTCCCTATAAGTCAAACCATCAAGTCCCAGTAGCATCCTAGTAAATCTTTTCTGCGCTCTTTCTAGTTTAATAATATCCTTTCTATAATAGGGTGACCAGAACTGTACACTAATGTCTTGTACAACTTCAACAAGACATCCCAACTCCTGTATTCAGTGTTCTGACCAATGAAACCAAGCATGCTGAATGCCTTCTTCACCACCCTATCCACCTGTGACTCCACTTTGTGGAGCTATGAACCTGTACTCCTCGGTCTCTTTGTTCTATAATTCTCCCCAACGCCCTACCATTAACGGAGTAGGTCCTGGCCCGATTCGATCTACCAAAATGCACACCTCACATTTATCTAAATTAAACTCCATCTGCCATTCATCGGCCCACTGGCCCAATTTATCAAGATCCCGTTGCAATCCTAGATAACCTTCTTCACTGTCCACAATGTCTTACTAACCATGCCTCCTAAATTCTCATCCAAATCATTAAGATAAATAACAAATAACAGCGGACCCAGCACCGATCCCTGAGGCACACCGCTGGTCACAGGCCTCCAATTTGAAAAACAACCCCCAACAACCACCCTCTGTCTTCTGTCATCAATCCAATTTTGTATCCAATTGGCTACCTCACCTTGGATCCCGTGAGATCTAACCTTATGTAACAACCTACCATGCGGTACCTTGTCAAAGGCTTTGCTAAAGTCCATATAGACCACGTCTACTGCACAGCCCTCATCTATCTTCTTGGTTACCCCTTTAAAAAACTCAATCAAATTTGTGAGACATGATTTTCCTCTCACAAAACCATGCTGACTGTTGCTAATCAGTCTCTGCCTCTCGAAATGCCCGTAGATCCTGTCTCTCAGAATACCCTCTAACAACTTACCCACTACAGATGTCAGGCTCACCGGTCTGTAGTTCCCAGGCTTTTCCCTGCCGCCCTTCTTAAACAAAGGCACAACATTTGCTACCCTCCAATCTTCAGGCACCTCACCTGTCGCTGTCGATGATTCAAATATCTCTGCTAGGGGACCCGCAATTTCCTCCCTAACATAGCCTCTCTAAAAGAGATGGCTATGGAGAATGGATGCATTGGTTGTGATCTTCCAAAATACCCTAGATTCTAAGACAGTCCCAGTGGATTGGAAGTGAGCAAACATAACTCCGGTATTCAAGAAAGGAGGGAGAGAGAAACTAGGGAACTATAGGCAAGTTAGTCTGACTTTGGTCATCGGGAAAATGCTGGGATCCATTATTAATGAAGTGGTAACAGGGCACTTAGAAAATCATGGCATGCTTAGGCAGAGTCAGCATGGTTTTATGAAAGGGAACTCGTGTTTGGCAAATCTATTAGAGGTTTTTGAGGATGCAACTAACAGGGTAGATAAAGGGGAGCCAGTGGATGTAGTATAATTGGATTTTCAAAAGGCATTCGATAAGGTGCCACATAAAACATTATTGCACAAGATAAGGGCTCATGGGATTGGGGGAAATATATTAGCATGGATAGAGGATTGGTTAACGGTCAGATAACAGAGAGTAGGAATAAACGCGTTATTCCCAGGTTGGCAGGCTCTAACTAGGTGGGTTGCCGCAAGGATCAGATCTTGGGCCTCCACTATTTATAATCTATCTTAATGACTTAGATGAAGGGACCGAGTGTTCTGTATCCAAGTTTGCTGTCGATTCAAAGCTAGGTAAGAAAGTGAGCTGTGAGGAGGAAGCAATGGATATAGACACAAAGGGATAAGAAAAAAGGTTAATTGAGTGGGCAAGAAGGTGGCAGATGGAATATAATGTGGAGAAATGTGAGCTTATTCACTATGGTAATAAGAATAGAAAAACAGAATATTTTTTAAATGGTGAGAAACTGTTAAATGTTGGTGTTCAGAGAGAATTGTGTGTCCTTGTACATGAAACACAAAAAGTTAACATGCAGGTACAGCAAGCAATTAGTAAGGCAAATGGTATGTTGGCCTTTATTGTAAGGAGGATGGAGTGCAAGAGTAAAGAAATCTTGCTACAACTGTATAGGGCCTTAGTGAGACCACACCTGGAGTATCGTGTACAGTTTTTGTCTCCTTATCTAAGGAAGGATATATTTGCCTTAGAGGCGGTGCAATGCAGGTTCACTCGATTAATTCCTGGGATGAGACCATTCTCCTAGGAGAGATTGAGTAGAATGGGCCTATACTCTCTGGAGTTTGGAAGAATAAGAGCTCATCACAATGAAACATATAGCATTCTGAGAAGGCTTTACGGGGTAGATGCTGAGAGGTTTCCACTGCCCGAAGAGCCTAGAACTAGGGGGCATTGTCTCAGGATAAGTGGACAGCCATTTAAGACTGAGATGAGGAGGAATTTCTTCCCTCACTGTGAATCTTTGGAGTTTTCTAGCCCAGAGGGCTGTGGTTGCTCAGTCAATGAGTATATTCAAGGCTGAGATTGAGGGAATGAAGGGATAAGGGGATCAGGCAGGAAAGTGGAGTAGAGGTCAAAGATCAGCCATGATCTGGTTGAATGGCAGAGCAGGCTCGAGGGGTTATGCAGCCTACTCCTGCTTCAATTTCTTATGTTCTTATGATCTTAAGAGGGGTTGAGAGGATTTGGTACAATTACAGGGGGAATGATCCTGCAGCAGTGAAGGGAGAAGGACACAGGAGCGTCTCTAAACCTTGAACCAGTCATACCTTAATTTCAGGCACCTCCCAGGTAATGTGCATATTGATGTTGTAACTGGTCGCTGGGCTATTGGTGGTGATGTCATTGCTTCACTTCATTATGTTAATTAGTGATCTTGGTGGGCGGTTCCTCATACATCATCGGTGACATCATCTTCTGAGATGCTCTTCACTGCTCTGACATCACGGGATGACCCAAGCTTGGTGTCATCCAATCAATACTTCCTGCTTAACCTCAATTTCCCTCCTACACCAGTAATTTTCTCAGAACTTCTGACGCCGTAAGTTCGGGGAAACACCGTTCACATGCAGAGCGGGATGAGCACAGAGGAAATTTGCTCGTAATCCTTTGCATACTTGGTGTTATCCTGTGCTACAGAACTTGAGCTTTCACTCGGTTTGTCAGTACACAGGCACACACACACACACACACAGACACACACAATTACACAGACAGACAGACACACACACACAGACAGACACATAGACACACACGCACACACAGATACACACAGACACAGCCAGACAGGCAGACAATCACACAGGCACACACAAACAGACACACACAGTCACAGGCACATAGACGCAGACAAAGACACACACACACACACAGACTCACATAGAAACGCATACAGACACACACAAACACACATACACACACACACAGCCAGGCACACACACACAGACACACACAAACACAGACGCACACTGACAGGCGCACACAAACACACACACGCACACACAAAAACATACACGCACACACAAGCTCACACACTCAGACAGGCTCACACAGATACACAAACACCCACAGACACACACACACACAGACAAACAGGCACACAGACACATACAAACAGGCACACAGACATGTTCACACACAAGCACATACACACGTTGAAAAACACAGACATAGAGACACAGACACACAGACAGAAACGCACACGCATGCACGCACACCGACACACACACATAGACACGCATAGACAGACACACAGACACACACACACACATGGTTGCACACAGAGATATGCACACACAGTCAAACAAAAGCACAAACAGGCACACACAGACACACACAAACATGTACACATACAGACACGCACAGACGTACACGCTCATGCAGACACAAACACACACACACACACAGTATGCAATGGCACATCTTTAGTTAAGTTCCCTCATTCCCTGGGTGATTACTTCACCCTGAAACTGAGCATTGCTGCAGGGTCAACCTTGGTTCAACAATTCAGCGGTCACTGCTTTCAAATTGAATCATATTTCCCTGCTTAGCAAACAAAGGCTAAAGGTTAACGTTACTACAACGTGAAGAGAGACACCAATAGCAATAGAACATTGATGAACTCCAGGATCGTCTGATTAACCCTTTCCTTACACACGTGACTGATGCATTATTCAGCAGTGCTAATCCTTCATCACTTTCCCCAGGGACAAGCCACAGCAGAGTAACAGTGTAGTGCAATCCCAACACATTCCCCCGTGTGTAGGGGCCGTTAACGGTGCCCGTGTACCCTTCCAACCCTAATGGAGCAATGCCACAGTAGAATCATCGAATCTTACAGCATAGAAAGGAGCCATTCGGTCCATTGTGTCTGTGCTTGCTCTTTGAAACAGCTATCCAATCAGTCCCACTCCACTGCTCTTTCCCCATAGACCTGGAAATTTCTCCTTTTAAAGTATTTATCCAATTTCCTTTTGAAAGTTATTATTGAATCTGTTTCCACCGCCCTTTCAGGCAGTGCATTCCAGATCATAACAACTCGCTGCATCTAAATATTCCCCGCATCTCGCCTATGGTACTTTTGGCAATTACCTTAAATTTGTGTCCTCTGGTTACTGACCCTCCTGCCACTGGAAACAGTTTCTCCTTATTTACTCTATCAAAACCCTGATAATTTTGAACGCCTCTGTTAATTCTCTCCTTAACATTCTCTGTTCTAAGGAGAGCTACCCCAGTTTCTCCAGTTTCTCCACATAACTGAACTCCCCCATCCCTTGTACCATTCTAGTAAATCTCCTCTGCACCCTGTCCAGGGCTTTGACATCCTCCCTAAAGTGTGGCGCCTTGAATTGGACACAATACACCAGCTGAGCATAACCAGTGATTTATAAAGGTTCGTGTCAATAGAAAGGGCTTTCTCTTAAACTATGTGGAGCAGGCCAGCGACCAGGAACACTGCATGATGCAGGTCAATGCCTGATTCTCAGAGAGCAGGCACAATGGTTTCATTTTAAGATCGACAGGGTTCCTCACAGACCAAGGCTGCCCTCTCAACCGTGGCTCCTGATGCCCTTGCACCAGCCGGGCAGAGATACTGAATGCAGGTCAGAATTGCACAGGCTCGTTGTAGAAGCAGGATCTCCCCACTCATTACTGTCTCCTCTCTGCTGCAGAACTTGACTAATTGAAATGACACTGTCGAATATCCACATATAAGCGTATTCTACTCGAGGATCACTGGAGAGAGATTTTAGCTGAGATTTTCACTGCCGAACCCAATGTCCCTGATTCCAGTTGTTGCTCTGCATCAATGTCCCTGATTCCAGTTGTTCCTCTGTACCAGTGACTCAGAGGCCAGTTGTTTGTCTGCACAAGTCAGTTTGAGGCCAGCTGTTTCTCTGTACCCGTGACTTGGAGGCCAGTTGTTTCTCTGTACCAGTGTCTCAGGGGTCAGTTTTTTCTCTGTACCAATGCTCCTCATGCTAACTAAATCAGCAAAGACCTGGGTTGAATCTGGGGCTTTCTATTCTGTACCCGCAAAACTCGGAGCGGGAATCGGGCGGCCGGGGGCCAAGGGCGAGGACCAATCACCCACCACCCTCCCCCCTCCTCTCTTCCGCCCTGTGACCTCTGCAGCTTGAGGTCTGGGCGATTTTGAAACACAATCTCCCCGCTCAGGCCAGAGTTAAAATTGCAGTGGGGACCGATGATGTCATCGGACCCGGATCTGTATATTTAGAGAAAGACCCCACTGACTATAGACGGGCGTCCATGCCGCCTGCTTAGAAGAGCAGATTCAAATGGAAGGTGCCGGGCAAGATGCGGGATGTCGGAGGGTAAATCTGCAGGCGGGCAGGGTTAAAATCACCCCTTCTGTCTCTGAGTCATTGGGATGGACCACCGCCCTTTTTGTTGGGGGCCAAGAGGTAAATCGAATCAGAGAGAATTCTGCAGCAGCTCCTACATTTGTGACAATCTGGAACAAACAACCCACTGGCCCAGGGGGAGCAGAAATTCGTCTGCAGTCGCTGAGATCTGAATAGTTAAAAAGTTCTTTAGCAGAATGTTAGCGACGTGAGGCCACCTCCTGGTCACTGTGTGCACTGCAGGATCCTGACCCTCACTCTGTTGGATCATCTGATCTGAGTCTTTGGGAATAGTTCGGTTTTAGGCAACACGTTACTGCGACTCTTTGTGGTTTTAGTGTCTCACCGACACGTTACAGCTGGGACATCCCACCCATTGGAACTGGGAAGGGGCGGATACACGTGTCAAAACCAGGAGACTGTGTGTGATTTCGCACTAATCTGAGCCTCCATACAAACTAAGAGTAAGAACCCAAAATATGAGACAACATACACAAAAAATGCAAGGTACCCAGCACTCCCCACCTTCCTCTTTGTCCTTCGGCCTTCCTTGCTCCATCTAGCCCTCTTTCCTTTCGCCCTCTTCCTTCCCCATCCCGCACTGCTCCCATTTCATCCCACCCTACTCCTGCCCACCTCCTTTCCTCCCTCCTCCCTTCACTTGTCTTCCCCCTCATTTCCCTCCTCCTTCCCACAGTTCTCAGCCCTCTGTTTTTCCCTCCATTCCCCCCCTTTCTAACCCCCTCACCAGAACCACAGGATGTTTCAAGTGGAATGGAGAGGAGGGCTGACCAATTTCAGGGAGGGTTCCTTAAACAGGCGCTAGGCCCCTCAATAGTATATACAAGGGGCCGAGAACCGATTTTAGGCGGCCACCAGGGATGCCTGAATATCATCCGACCCAGAATGGCATTGGGCATCTTTCAGGCATGGGACGCGGGACATAACCCGTGAAATTGGACCTTTTTGCTCCAGTTTTGTGCCCAAAAATGGGCATCGAGGCGGTCCAATTTCGCCCCCCAGTGATTGAGAGTCAATCAAATGAAGCTCAGTGAGAAAAATTAAGTTTCATTTGTGAATCTTGCCTGAAATTTGTTTCATTGCCAATAGAGACCAGTGTTGTTAAACAAATGCTATTTTCTTGACATTTGAGTCACATCAGGAAGAGGATTGTACAGCTCTGGGGCAAGATTTTAACTTGGAGCAGAGAACCCAGCCTGATTGATAGGCTGGCTGACTGTCAGAAGGGAAAGAATGCGGCAAATGGTGGGGGGAGGGAGAACAAATCAGAGTAGGGGGAGGTAGGGGGACATGGACGACATCGGGGAGGTCCAGCATCAGGATTGGGGGGAGGCCCAGCATCGGCGGGAGGGGGGGGCGGGGTGGGTGGCGCAGTCGGCCGATCACAGGGTCATGTCACGCCAGCTGAACTTGTTGGGCCTGGATGAAGCACTCCTGCTCCTCCGGGCCCACAAGAAGTGCAATAAAGGCACTCGCCTTATGGATCCGGCCCTTCCCGCCTACTTTCACTGATGTGAATTGGGAGTGATGGGAAACCTGAGCAGATAAGGTTAAATTCATTTCACTTTTGTGATACACAAACACTTAAATGTCTCAACTGTAACAATGAGGTAGATCACCTCATCGCAGTAATAATATCAATTATTGGCCTGCCGGCTTTAAGTGGGGGTGGGACTTGTTGGTGTCTGTTGTGTGCACGTATCCAAACTGGCCTGGCTCAAACCCGGAAGTGGGCGATTTGGAGCCCGGATGTGGTCCCAGTACAAAAAGCTGTTATTTTAACCTCGCAACCACCCCCAACCCACCAGTTCTTGGAGGTTAAAATTATCCCCCTGGTGTTAGAAGCTTAAATTTCACTGGGATTCTCTTTGTCTCCTGTTGTTACACTGGCAGAATTCACTGGAAATGCCTGAAAATGGTCGTTTACCCATTGCACTGGGGATTCCACTGATCTTGTAGTATCTGGGATACTGGGAAAACCCCTGCAGAATTTTGACTTCAATGGAAATGAAAATTGGAAGAGCTATATAACAGGTGGTTGAATTGATATCATACGTTTTACTCTATCAACAAAAGTCAAAATGACCTGACATGTGTCCATTGGAGGATACGTCCATGAAATGTCTCTCATGCCATGTGTAGGGAGCTGGCACTGCCAATCAATGCCAACTCTCACCCCCAGAACCAAAGACCAACGCCGCAAGAAGTTCAATGACCAGAGCAGGTCAGGCAAGGTAATAAACCGGACATTCACCAATTCCTTCCTTGGGCACCTGTGCAATCTTCATCCTCCAAAATTAACAACTGCACAACTAACCGTTCACACTGCACTCTCCCTAAGGGGTGCTACTAACTAAGATTGTGCAGTAGGTGTCCCTGACTCCCCCTAATTACACGAATAACTCTAATTCCCTTCCTCTACTGTAATAGGATGATACCACAACAACAACAAGGCAGGGGAGAGGGGTTTAAGAAGACGGTTTGTAGTGGAGAAGAGAAGCTGGGGGTTATCTTTACATTCCAGCGAGATCTGGTGATGAATGGCTAAACCAGTGGTCGGCCACCAACCTCGCCATCCGAGTGCCTCCCCATCAGCGTCATGGTCTGCTCCTCATTCAGGGTCATTTCAGGGATGCTCCGCTGTCCCCCGACCTCTCACGGAGATTGTGCACAAGTTTCTCCTGCAAAAAGGTTGAGTGGATTGGGTGAAGGAAAGCACCTGAGGAGTGAGTGACAAGTGGCATCGAACAGCTGATTTAACTCTTCTGCCTGTACCCTAACTCGTACCAAGTCCCGTTCAGCTATTACCCCTGTGCTCACTGATCTACACTGGCTGCTGTGAATTTTAAAATTCTTATCCTCATGTTCAAATCACTCTATGGTCTCGCCCCTCCCTTTCTTTGTAACCTCTTCCAATCCTACAACCCTCCGAGATCTCTGTGCTCCTCCAATTCTGGCCTCTTGCGTGTCCCTGATTTTCATTGTCCCACCATTGGCAGCTGTGCTTTCAACAGCCTAGACTCTAAACTCGGGAATTCCCTCCCTAAACCTCTCCTCCTCTCTACCTCTAACTCCTCCTTTGAGACGCTCCTTAAAACCTACCTCTTTGACCAATCTTTTGGTCACCTGTCCTAACATCTCCTTATAACATAAAAGGGAATCCAAAAGTCTTCTATAGGCATATAAACAGTAAATGGGTAGTAAGAGGAGGGGTGGGGCTGATTAGGGACCATGAAGGAGATCTACAAAAGAAGCAGAGGGCATGGCTGAGGTACTAAATTAGTACTTTGCTTCTGTCTTTGCCAAGGAAGAAGATGCTGCCAGAGTCTCAGTAAAAGAGGAGGTAGTTGAGATACTGGATGGGGTGAAAATTGATAAAGAAGACGTACTAGAAAGGCTGGTTATGCTTAAAGTAGATAAGTCACTCGGTCCGGATGGGATGCATCTTATGTTGCTGAGGGATGTAAAGGTTGAAATTACAGAGATGCTGGTCATAGTCTTCCAATACTCCTTAGATATTGGGGTGGTCCCAGAGGACTGGAGAATTGCAAATGTTACACCCTTGTTCAAAAAAGGGTGTAAGGATAAACCCAGCAACAGGCCAGTCAGTTTAACCTCGGTGATGGGGATGCTTTTAAAAATGATAATCCGGGACAAAATTAATAGTCACTTGGACAAGTGTGGATTAATAAAGGAAAGCCAGCATGGATTTGTTAAGGGCAAATCGTGTTTAACTAACTTGATTGAGTTTTTTGATAAGTTAACAGGGAGGATTGATGAGGGCAATGCGGTTGATATTGTGTATATGGACTCTCAAAGGCATTTGATAAAGTACTACATAATAGGCTTGTCAGCAAAATTGAAGCCCATGGAATAAAAGGGCAGTGGCAGCATGGATATGAAATTGGCTAAGTGACAGGAAACAGAGAGTAGTGGTGAACGGCTGTTTATCGGACTGGAGGAAGTTATACAGTGGTGTTCCCCAGGGGTCGGTAATAGGACCATTGGGTGTCCGGGTCACAATTTCAAAATTTGCAGATGACACAAAACTTGGAATTGTAGTAAACAGTGAGGAGGATAGTGATAGACTTCAAGAGGGCAGACAGGCTGGTGAATGGACGGACACGTGGCAGATGAAATTTAATGCAGAGAAGTGCAAAGTGATACATTTTGTCAGGAAGAATGAGGAGAATGAGGAATGGTACAATTTTAAAGGGGGTGCAGGAACAGAGTGACCTGGGGGTATGTGTACACACATCTTTGGAAGTGGCAGGACAGTATCTCATCTACCCCCTCTTCTCCTGTGGCTTTGGCAGCATCTTCTTCCTTGGTAAAGACAGATGCAAAGTGCTCATTTAGTACCACAGCTATGCCCTCCATCTCCTGGCGTAGATCACCTTTTTGGTCCCTAATTTGCCCCACCCCTCCTCTTACTACCCGTTTACTATTTATATGCCTATAGAAGCCTTTTGGATTCCCTTTTATGTTACAAGGAGATGTTAGGACAGGTGACCAAAATATTGCTCAAAGAGATAGGTTTAAAGGAGCATCTCAAAGGAGGAGTTAGAGGTAGAGGTACTCCATGCCTCTATTTATAAAACACTGGTTTGGCCACAACTGGAGTATTACATCCAATTCTGGGCACGGCAGTTTAGGAAGGATGTAAAGTCCTTAGAGAGGGTGCAGAAACGATTTACTAGAATGGTTCCAGGGATGAGGGACTTCAGTTACGTGGAGAGACTGGAGAAGCTGGGGTTGTTCTCCATAGAGCAGAGAAGGTAAAGAGTAGATTTGATACAACTGTTCAAAATCATGAAGGATTTAGATGGAGTAGATAGAGAGAAAGAGTTCCCAATGGTGGAAGGGTTGAGAACCAGAGGACACAGATTTAAAATGACTGGCAAAAGAACTAAAGGCGGTTAGTGGAAAATCTTTTTTTACGTAGCGGGTTGTTACGATCTGGAATACACTGCCAGAAAGAGTGGTGGTACATTCAACGGCATTACCATCGCCAAATCCCCCACCATCAACATCCTGGGGGTCACCATTGACCAGAAACGTAACTGGACCAGCCATATAAATACCGTGGCTACAAGAGCAGGTAAAAGGCTCACCTCCTGCACTCCCCCCCCCACCCCCGACCAAAGCCTTTCCAACATCTACAAGGCAAAAGTCAGGAGTGTGATGGAATACTCTCCACTTGCCTGGTTGAGTGCAGCTCCAACAACACTCAAGAAACTCGACACCATCCAGGATAAAGCAGCCCGCTTCATTGGCACCCCATGCACCACCCCAAACTTTCATTCCCTTCACCACCGGCGCACTGTGGTTGCAGTGTGTACCACCTACAGGATGCACTGCAGCAACTCACCAAGGCTTCTTCGACAGCACCTCCCAAACCCACAAGCTCTACCACCTAGAAGGACAAAGGCAGCAGGCACACAGGAACAACACCACCTGCACGTTCCCCTACAAGTCACACACAATCCCGACTTGGAAATATATCGCCGATCCATCATCGTTGCTGGGTCAAAATCCTGGAACTTCCTATCTAACAGCACTGTGGGAGAACCTTCATCACATGGACTGCAGCGGTTCAAGAAGGCGGCTCACCACCACCTTCTCAAGGGCAACTAGGGATGGGCAATAAATGCTGACCTTGCCAGCAACGCCCACAACCCATGAATGAATAACAAAAGAGGAAGCAGATTCAACCATGGCTTTCAAGAAGGAATTGGTTAAATATTTGAAGGGAAAAGAATTGCAGGGCTACAGTGAAAGAGCGAGGGAATGGGACTCTCTGGATTGTTCTTACAAAGAGCCGTCACAGGTTCAATGGGCCGAATGGCCTCCTTCTGTGCTGTAACCATTCTATGATTCTAGGATTTTATATAGCTTGTTGTCAAATTCTGTCTGATAATGCTCATGTTAAGCATATTGGAACGTTTTACAACATTAAAGGCGCTATACAAATGCAAGTTGTTGTTGTTGCATAGCAACATAGACATAGAGTCACAGCGGCATCCTTGATGATAAGCATGACAGAGGCGAAGAGGATGATGATGAAGTGGGTGAGGTAAAGGTCAAGCTCACCCATGGGTTTGTGGACGAAGGTTGTACCTTGTGCTCATCTACCACAATCCCTCTTCATCTCACTCACTGCATCACTTGCTTTTTCACTCACACGGATGAAAGACTTCCATTCATATAGCCCCTTTCACAACTTCAGCACGTCCAAAAGCGCTTGAAAGCCAATGAGGTACTTTTGAGGTGTACTCACTGTTGCAATGTAGAAAATACGGCAGCTAATTTGCACACAGCAAGATCCCATAAACAGCAATGTGATAATGACTTGATAATCCGTTTTAGGTATTGATTGAGGCATAAATATTGGTCAGTACACGGGAAGAACTCCCCTGTTCTTTGAAATTGTGCCATAGGATATTTTACCTCCACCTGAGATGGCAGACGAGGTCTCGGTTTACAGTCTCAGCTGAAAGTCGGGACCTCCGACAGTGCAGCACTCCCTCAGTACTGCACTGGAGTGTCAGCCTAGATTTTGTGTTCTAGCCTCAGGAGTGGGACAGAGAGCTGTGACACAGAGCTGAGAGCGCTACCAACTGAGCCATGGTAAGTTTAGGTACTTTCATCTCGGGAGAATTTGTGTTAGTGAAGATGTGGCATTAGCTAATTGATGGATCACCAAGGAACTGGAGGAGTGGGGAAAGGATGAGGAGGTGCCAGCTTCCCAGTGGAGAGAAAGAAGAAGGCTGCCCATGAATTTAGAGTTGGGGTCCCACACATGGGTGCTCACCTGAAAAGGATGTTTGAGGAACATCATAACTATGTGCAGGCTCTGAGGTCAGTCTTGGAGCATATGCGGCAACTGGCAGGCATTGAGTCTACAGGTTAAATTTGCCCCAACATCTGAGAAGCTTTCTCTTCATTGCAGGCATCAATGGAGCATGTGGACGGCTCACTGGAAACAACAGCAAACCCCCAATCCCCAGAAGCGGCCAGGGACCAGTCTGTGCCTTTTCCTCCATGGAAGCAGAGACTGCAGCTCTGATAGAATGGGACAGAATGGACAGCAACCTGTGTCAACAGTCGTTCATGGGCTGCACATTAGTTGAGATACCTGAAGACGTGAGTATTGTAATAAGGCTGGGAAAGTAAATCTGTAGAATATGTAAACAATATGAGCGGAGGGGTACTAGATGTCCAGTGCCATGCGTTTATCAAATTACCTGTGTATTTAATGCCAGATCATCCATGCTACTCCCCTAATGGGTTAGGATGGACAGTAGTGTACATCTGGGTGATTGGCTGTTATAGCATCAGATATTTAACTATTTCAAGGTTGCTGATCTTCACCTCAAGAAACTCCTGCAGAGAATCTTCACCTCGGATCATGGTCTTCTTTCTTTGGTCGCCTTCTTCTCGTCAGAGCTCAGCTAACGTTGTATGTACATTATCTCTCTGTATAAACAGTCGCCTTTCTCGCTGTGCTGTCAGACATGTGCACCATTTCATAACAGTGTGATGTACTTTACAAGTTTACTGCTGTCATGTTAAACAATTAATCCGGGGATTTCATAGTGGTCGCTCGATTCACCATCGCACAAAGGTGATCGGCACTTCCGCTGATCTTCTGCTGATGTTAAGGCGGCTGATCGACAGAATCCCTGGGGAAATTGGCCCCCTTCACCTTCCAAATTTCACTCGAAACACTTCTTTGGCCTAGAACACCCTTCAAGCGTTTGTGTTGATCTGTATTAACCATTTTGGTTTACCCAAAATTCATCAGCGGGCTTTAAAAGACCACTTTTTAAGCCACGGAGAATTTCTTCCTCCCTTGTCTTTATTTCCAGCCCTACTAAAATACTCGCTCCACTTTCAGTTTCCATTTCTGACAAAGGATCTACAACTGAAAACTTTCACTTGTGTTTTTCTTTTTACAGATTTTGACTCACCTGCCCTGCCAGCATTTTCTCATTGTGTTTCGGATTTCTGGTATTTGCATCTTTTCTTTCTTCGATTTTCAGTTAATTATCCTGCCATCTTTGGGATTTTCAGATACTCCCGCCGTTTAGTTTTTGTTTGCTGCGGATACATTTCTAGAAATTGCTGACCTTGTTTTAATCTCCCTGCTATCCGAACTTAATTTCCTATTTTAACTCTCCAAACACTTCTTTAACCCCCTCAGCTGATTTTTATATTCATCTTAGTCCACCACGCCACCCATACTTTTGTATTTCAGGAACTGTATGTTTTACCCTTATTCGCTCGTACACTCACATTGATCTATTCACTCTGTTCCCTGTTTCCCGAAACATTCTAACACCTTTAACAAATAACCTGGGTGAAATCAACTACCTAAGCACAGACTGGGGGCTGAAGGATGGGACCCTCTGCTCTATATTGAAGGGACTGACCCACACTGACCCACTGAACAGAGAAATTCAGGTTTAGAAAGCGGATTTTTGTCTTTTTGAAATCATCAATGTTCGTGGCTTTTTAAAATCATTAAACACAATTTACGTCCAGGCGCAAGTTGAACATCCACTCCACGAAGTACTGCTGAATGTTTTTTAATGGATGAACACCTCTCTTGCCTGAATCAGTGAAATGAGGTATTAACTGAAAATGCCTAATAACGCTGTTAATGAAAATTCAGCTGCACATTACACTGAAGATAAAGCACAGGATTCCCACTGCGTGTCATACTTGGTCCACGGGTGATGTCATAACACTCAGACAATCCATCCTCGGGCCGTCACTGATTTCCTGCACATTAGCTCCTCCCCCACGGAACGTCGTGATTCCTCTGGCCCCTCCTCCCCTAGAGTGGTCAGGTGATCCCTCTTACTGCTCGATAAAAGTAAATTGACAGTTCTGCCAATGCTCTGTTTGTGAATTGTGTCCAGGAGGCTACGGGGGAAGATTAGGGCAGTGGGACGAATTGGATAGCTCTTTCAAAGAGCCGCCGCAGGCACGATGGGCCAAATGGCCTCCTTCTGTGCTGTAAGGTTCCATGATTCTTTGGCATGAGCTGGTAATGAAGTGCGGTAGGAACAGAGTGAAAAACAGAACTTTTAAGAAGTGTTAGAGTGGGAATTCAGTGGTGAGCAGAGGTGAGTATTGGGCAAGCAGTTCAGAATTTCTTGTGTTTTGTTCAGTTAATTTCTTTAACTGAACTTTAAATTTAAATTTGTACAATTGTAGTGAATTGCCCTTAATACTTAGAAGGTGAGCAGCAGTCACTGGCTCTGTAATTAGGTTGATTGAGCAGCTGAAATAGTTTGTGACCTAATTGGGCAGGAGTTGAAAAAGAGACAAGCTCAAGCAGAGAGTGCACCAAGGAGTGTCAGAACCCCCACCGTTCCACTTAACTATGATCTTACTAAATAGCCTAAGCCTGTTCAAGACTCGAATGCTGCTCCAATCGGAAGCTCGAACACCTCTCCCACACCCTTGTACAGAACACAATCGGTTTGTTGGCTGATTACTTCTATCTTGAGTTTACTCACTCTTTTCCAATCACTCTTGCTTTGTGTCTAATACTAACGTGGCTAATGTTTCTCTGAACTTTCCAGCCTTGTCCCTAAGCTTCAAATGTCTTGTCCTACACGTTGGGGGTGAAATTCGGCTTGGTCACAGTGCAAAACGGGCGATAGCGAATCAACAGTTGCTATTATACACTGCCCAATTTTCAATGGACAATGAAATATATTTCCTGTTGAATTCCTTACCTCAGGCCCCTTTCCCAACAGACGGACAACCTGTTGTTATCAAACATTTCATCCGAAGTTATTTGGTCTTCTCTGCTGCGACCTTTAACCTATGAGGTTCCTTGCACTATGGCGCTTGTCCATCGATGAAAGATACTCAATAAAGACGATGATATAAGTCCAACGAGTTGATGCTGACGCGAGACGACAAATTGCTCCCATTTGATGTCATTGACTCCCAGAGCCCATGGGGTAAATTTTCAGCTTGCCACCTGAGTAAATTTGGTGTTATGGAACTGCCAATTGTAGAAACTGCCCAATTCTCAGTTCCATTGAGCTCAATGGAAAATAGTCAGTTTAAGTAACAGACACCCAATCCGCAATACCAGTTTTACGCCCGGGCACCAAATTGAAAATCTCCCCCCAATAAATATTCCATACTGACCATGGAAAGCCCTTTCCTAAGAGCTATAATTGCACCATTCCACATCCGCTCATCAACTGAAATTCAAGAGAGGTATTCCTGATTTGGACCTGCAGCTGTAACAGAAGATCTACGTACAGCAGTGAGATCAAATGAGCTGCTGCCAATGTACGTGATGCCTGAGGATCAGAGATTGAATAAATCAATATGAGAATCTGTTGCAAAAACCGAAGGGAGGTGCAATCCAACTTTTACTTTCAAACCAAAAACATTGACGCCTCCTACTGGAGGTCGAAAGGACGAGTCATTTCAAGACAGGCCGATGACTGGAAACGTCGTGAACCACTGGTTGATTTTCTACAAAACAGAACCATTACCTGATGCCTTGGCCGAGCAAGGACCCTGTCTGAGGGAAGCAAAGACAAAGAGCGAATTGTGGGTGGGTTCCTAGTTTAAAAAACACAGCAACACAATGATTATCACATCAATGTACAGCATCCAACATTGCAAATCAGTCTTGAGAAGTGCCTTTTCTTTTATTCCATTTTAGAAAAAACCTTGCAAACCAAATCTTAGTCTGTTTGGTATATTAAACTGTTCAAAAGAAAATCTTTACTGTGAAAAGGCCCTACAAACTAGAGTTACATAGAAATTATAACGCAGACACAGGCCAATCGGCCCATCCAGTCCATGTTGGCGTTTATATTCCACACGAGCATTAGCAAATGCCTGTCCTATTCCCATATTCCTTTACTCCCCCACCTTTCAACCACATAGCTAGCCTCTGCTTAAATCACAATCTCCAGCAGTGCATTGCACTGCCTCGCAACCTTCTTGTGTATAAAGGTTTCTCCTGCACTGTGTCCTAAATCTCTTGCATCTAATATAATTTCCACGTCCCTTTGTTTTAGACCCCCTCAATCACTAGAATGAGTTGTGGGTGAAATTATTCTTGCACAGTAGCGCAAAACGTTTGAAGTCAACAGAAAAGCCAATGGAACAGCGTTTAAATGGGCTGCTAAGTCACTATCACCCATTCTGCACTAAGGCCCAAGACCAATTTCACCCCCTTTGTATCTACATAGTCTGTTCAATCCCTTCATTGAGTTCATCATTTTCAAATCATTCTTTAATCTTCTCTTTTTCAATAAGAGCACCCCAAATTTTACATCTTGCTTTGTATTTCTTGGTAAATCTATGAAATTCGGAAACAGGCATAGAATAATAATCATGGGAGATTTCAACTACTCCCAAATAAATTGGTAAAAAGTACCATAAGGGGAAAATGGAATGGAGTCTTTACAGTATGTTCAGGACTCCTTTCTTACCCAGTATATAAGAGGCCCAACAAGAGAAGAATCACTGTTGGATCGAGTAATGGGAAGTGAACCAGAGCAGATAAGTGAAGTGTAGGGAAAAGTCGAGGCAACAGTGATCACAACATAATGTTTAAGAAAAAGATTGAAAAAGACACAACTAAGCAAAGACCACAGTAACAGATTGGGGAAAAAAAGCTAATTTTGAGGGGATGAGAATGGAACTAGGGAAAGTAAACTGGGAATTTTTATGATTAAGAGATAGAACAGGAGTAGGATTTATTTAAAAAGCTGATCAATAGAGTGTAGGAAAACATATTCCGCTAAACAAACAAGAACAAACTAGCCAATAAGGAAACACCAAGGATGAATAAAGAGATGAGGGTAAAATTGAAACTAAAGAAAAACTCATACATTAAATACACAGACAATAAAGGAGAGGATGACAAAAGGGAATACTAAAAGTTTAGGAAAGAAATCAATAAAGCAATTAGGAAAGCAAAGAGGAACTGTGAAGTTAAATTACCAAGGATTATACAAAGAAATAAAGTGTTCGAGAGATACATAAATAACAAAAGAAATATTAAGATAGTGATAGGGCCACTAGGGGATCACAAGATGAACTCACAGGTAATGACAGCGAAATGGCAGAAATATTGAATCGTTACTTTGCCTCAGTATTTACCAGGGAGACTAATAAGTTGTACATGAAATTAGAAGAAGAGATCAAACATGTATAAAGAAATTTAAGGCAGAAAGGGGGAGATAATTGAGAAACTAATCAAACTTAGAGAGGATAAAACCCCTGGTCCGGATGGATTGCATCCGTGCATATTAAAAGAAGTTAGGGAAGAGATCACAAAGGCACTATTACATCTATCTAAAAGTTCATTAGAAAAGGGAATAGTTCCAGAGGACTGGCGGACAGCTAATGTTATTCCTATATTTAAAAAGAGAGAAAGAAGAATTCCAGGGAACTATAGACCATTTATCTTAATGTTGGTGATAGGAAAGATATTGGGCCATATTTTGCTGTAAAAGTAACGGTGAGGCTTACAGCGCTCACCATTATTTCAGTGCAAATCATACAGCAACTTCCGGCGAGCACACATGCGCAGGTAAACATGGAAATCCGGAAGTTGATGTCCAAGATGCAATCCTCCCCTCTGAGCTCCACGAAAATGGCATCTCGCTGTCTGGCTCCCCATTCAAATGAGTGGAACAGCGTGAAGTTCCTGCACTGGCATCGTAGATATGAACTAATCTCGCCAGAAAAAAGTTAGGGCTCGTCCAATTTGATATAAATACAGTTTTAACGGCGTGATAAGTCTTAATTACTGTCAAATAAACTCTCTGACAATGAAAATGATTTTTTTACAAGTGTGGAGTCTTATTCCTTCAGATTTTAATTGTTGATGGACATTTTAAAAAAAGTTGAAGACATTTTTATTTTTTTACTTTCTTTTGTCTCTTTTATCTCTGCCTAATAATTAATTCTTCATTACCCTGTCTTTATTTCGCGCTCTGTACCTGATTTGACATTGAATTCACTATTCTAACTGACACTTCCTGGTTCAGTCTCTGTGCAGCTTATTAACGATGTTTGAATCTGAATCGTTCGGAGACACACCGCTGCTGGCCATGTTCACACAGGTTCCAGATGACCTGTAGAGGGCGCCACGCTTCTTGGTTCTCTAATTTAGAGGAAGTTGTCATGCAACAGCTCATATAAAATCTACGGGCAAGTGCAAGTCCAGCAAACGGTGGGCACCGTTCGTTTGCCACTCTCAGCAAAATCCCACCCAATGAAATTTTTACTCAAAGATTTAACAGAAAAATATCTAGAAACCTAATATACAATAAAGTGCAGTCAGCACGGATTTCAAAAGCGAAGGTCATGCTTGACCTATTTTGTTGAATTCATTGAAGAAGTAACAGAGTAGATAAGGGTAATGCAGTAGATGTAATATATTTGGATTTTGCAAAGGCCTTTGATAAGGTACCGCACAGTAGATTCATGACTAAGGTCAGAGCATGTGGAGTCAGGGGACAGGTGGCAGAATGGATAGCAAGCTGGCTATAAAACAGTAAACAGTGAGTAGGGTTGGAGCGTCTAGATTAGGAGGGGTTGTTCTCCTTAGAGCAGAGAATGTTAGGGGGAGGTTTAATAGAAATGCTCAAAATTATGAGAGCTATTGATAGAGTGGAGAGGGAACAATTGTTTCCACTACTAGGAGGGTCAGTAACCAGAGGACACAGATTTAAGTTAGGGAGAAATTGTTTCTGCTTGCAGAAGGGTCAGTAACAGAAGTATACAGATTGAAGAACATTAGCAAAATAACCAGAGGCGAGATGAGGAAAGATTTTTTCTTAGGCAGCGAGTTATTATGATCTGGAATGAACTGTGTTAAAAGGTGCTGGAAGCAAATTCAATAATAAATTTCAAAAGAGAATTGAATAAACACTTGATGGAGAAAATAATAATTGGCTGGCTCTTTCAAAGAGCTGGCACAGGCACGATGGGCCGAATGGCTTCCTTCTGTGCTGTATCATTTTATGATTACTGAACAGGGCTGGTTACTATGGTGTGTGATATCATCTAATTACACCACAGAAGTGCGGAGTATAACAAAAGCAGTTGGAGTAGATTTTCAATTTGCTGCCCTGGCAAAAAAAGCTGGCATTGCAGATTGGCAGCCCATGATAGGAACTGCCTGATTTTAATTTCCATTCATTGGATGTATCGGGTGGCCGATCTTCAATGCCAGTTCTACATCTGTGTGGCAAGTTAAAACTTGACCGCATTGTCACTCATGTGTGAGGGACACCAATATCGCTCATTAACATAATGAAAGGAAACAATGATATCAGCACGATTGCCCTGGCTACAGTTTACATCATCAGTACAAAAAAAAGCTCAATTTATTTTTAAACAAATTAGAAATGTAAATGAACGGTCAAGGCCAATAGTGAAGTTTACGAAAAAGCAGAAAGGAAGATGGGGCTAATCAGGCAATAGTCATTAGTTGACACCAAGTTGGGTTTTACAAATTTAAAGATCTTAGGAAGAAGGAAAGACTGAAGGAGGTAAAATAGTTCTCTACACGTGTACTGACCATCACTGAGAGGTGGAGAGAAGGAAATCTGAAGGGTGAGGAAATTCACCTGTATTTACGCCCAATAGTTGGTTGTCCTTGGGCAGATCATTGAGGAAAATGGGGTAGGGAGGATTCACATTTAATCCCTTCCCTAAAATTGGGGACTGAGATTTCCCTGCAGCATCTCACTGCTACTGTTGGAAGCGCTCATTGCCCATCCTACTGTAAACGAATAATGGGGAAGGGACAGGGCTTTGTACTCGGTGGGAATATTCCCTCATTTCTCACTTTCCTAAAATTGATGGAGAAGAAGGCCAGTAGTAAGGAGGCAGTGGGAGGCCTGTGGAGAGAGTTGGCAATGGTTCTTCCCGCTGATCCTTCCCCTGACCCCTCAAACTGCTGGTTATTTTGTGGCTGTGCTTATTTAGAGTCGATTAGAAATGTTCGGCTAGCACATTTCTGCCTCCTTTAACATTGACGCCCATGCATTTCAGCTGCTGTAGTGAGCGCCCCACTGCAGCAAAAATATATTTCTCTTATCCTCAGTGGTGAATTTACCCAAGAGCAGAAATACCACTGGCAGTTCGCCCTGCATGCTTAATTGACCATGACCCAGGAAAATTATACCGATTTGCAGCAGGGTCATACCAGTCTGTTTGAGGTCTTGACACACTCCTGGTGGCAATCCAACCCTTGAGGAAAATCAACCCTCCCCCGCCCCCGCATGGAGATATGTTGGATTGTGGGTTATGAAAATGGAGAGTTCAGGTTAGCTAAACCAGTAGTGATTAAACACAGCCAACCTGAGTCACATGCAGAACCCCATGGCCTCAGAGTCTCCCAGTCTGCCAGTCTAAGTTCAACATCAAAACAATAGCCCAAGAGGTGAACTGCCCACTCAGCCACTTGAACTTGTTCTGTACACAGTGGGGACAGGTGAAGTTAAACAGTGTATCCCTGGCAATTGCAAGATATTTGGGAGTTCGATATTATGGGTTGAATTTCCATGGAGGTGCTCACATTGTCCATTGAATGTTTTGTGGACGATATGCAGTAAAGCCGGATGGGTGGTGTCATTTATGTCATTTCACCTGGAATTTCACAGATCTTCTGCCGAAGCTATGGCAAACAATTGGGACAACCCTCCCAAGATGTGTCTCCATTGGCTCACCCCAGAATTCTTCATTTGCTGCCTGTTCTGTTTCTACTTAAAAAAAATAACTGGCTGACTGGTGAATATGTTCCAGTTGAACTTTGACTCTCTTCAAACAAATAATTGCTTTTACTTTTTAGTTGCAGTTGTCATTAGGCTCCAGTGAGAAAGGGTGACGGCAAGCAGTGCAGGCTCATTGATGTGAAATATTCTCAAAGCCTCACTTGAAACCTATTGGGCAGGATGTGTAGTAAAAAAATACAAAAAAACTGCATAGTACGGTTCTCCATTGCTAACACCTAAATTTAAATTGAAATAGATAGCTTTTTGACAACCAAAGGTATTAAGGGACCAAAGACAGGTATCTGGAGTTATATCACAGATCATCCATGGTCTTATCAAATGGCGGAGCAGGCACGAGGGGCTGAATGGCCTACTCCTGTTCTTATATTCCTATGTTCCTAACACCCGCTGGGAATCTTGGGAAGTGGAGAATCTCTCTTGAAGGGACATCACTCTGAAACAGTTAAGACTGATTTTTGAAAGCTTGCTCACGGTGGCTCAGTTTTGGTAGAATTATTTGACTTCACCAGGGGTTAATATTGAGTTGTTAAAGGTGCAAAAAGTGCCTGATAAGAAGGTAAATTCAGACTGCTCATATTCCTCCAAGATATCTGCAAAGTTTCTTATTTCCTAGTCATCAAAGCTGTTGAGATATTGTAAGACTTCTTTCCATATTGTCCATAGGACTCAGGCAACGCCCTTTACCTAACCATCTGACATCACAAGTAACACAAAAGGTTATGATACTTGGCAAGGAACTTCATTTGGGAATACCTTGACTTGCTGATGTGGAGAGCTAATTGACAGCAAATTAAATTCACTAACGGATTGATGGACAATACAGTGATACAACAACTTGCATTAACATAGCGCCTTTAACGTAATAAAAGGTCCCAAGGCACTTCACAGAAGCGATTACCGGACACAATTTGACACCGAGCCACATAAGCAGATATTCAGACAGGTGACCACTAGCTTGGTCAAAGAGGTAGGTTTTAAGGAGCGTCTTGAACATAGGAACAGGAGTAGACCATCCAACCCCTCGAGCCTGTTCAACCATTCAATTAGATCATGGCTGATCTGTACCTTAAATTCACCACCTGCCTTGGTTCTGTGACCCTCAATGCCCTGGCCTAACAAAACTCTATCAATCTCATGTTTGCATTTTTTATTGATGCAGCCACAGTAGCTTTTTGGAGCAGAGAGTTCCAGATTTCCACTGCCCTTTGTGTGAAGAACTGCTTCCTGACATCACCACTGAACAGCCTAGCTCAAACTTTAAGATTAAGCCCCCTTGTTCTGGATTCCTCCACCAGAGGAAATAATTTCTCTCTGCCCTATCAAATTATTTAGTTAACACAAACACCTCAATTAGATCACCCTTTAATTTTCTATTTTGAAGGGAATACAAGCCGAGTCGATGTAACCTGTTCTCATAATTGAACCCCTTTAGACCCAGTATCATTCTGCTGAATCTGCGCTGCACCCCCTGCAAGGCCAACATATCATTCCTGAGGTGCGGTGCCCTGAACTGAAGGTAGTTCTCCAAATGGGATCTAACCAGAGCTCTGTGCAGCTGTAATATAACTTCAACCCCTTTGTATTCCAGCCCTCTTGCAATCAAGGCTAACATTCAATTTGCCTTTTTATTTTTTTTTGTATTTTCCACTTGATTTTAGTGATTTCTGTACATGGACCCATAAATCTCTCTGCTTATCTACAGTTCCTGGGTTTTCTCTATTTAGAAAATACACTGATCCATCTTTCTTAGGTCCAAAGTGGATGAACTTACAGTTTCCCACATTGAACTCCATCTGCCACAGTTTTTCCCACTCACCTAATCTATCAATGTCCCTTTGCAACTATCTGCTCCCATCTGCATTAGTTGCTGTGCCACCTAACTTAGCATCATCAGCAAACCTGGATCTACGGCTTTCTATTCCTTCTTCCAAGTCATTGATAAATATAGCGAAAAGCTGGGGCCCCAGTACAGATCCCTGAGGGACACCACAAGTCACATCCTGTCACTCTGAGTACATACCTATTACCCCTACTCTCTGTCTCCTAACTCCTAACCAATTCGCTATCCAAGCCAATAAGTTGTCACTAATTGTAAGCATTCTCCTTTTTGTTAACCGTCTCTTAGGTGGAACCTTATCAATTGCCTTCTGGAACTACATATAAATAACATCCATAGACACTCACTTATCTACCACGCTAGTTACCTCCTCAAAAATTTCAACTAGGTTGGTTAGACACGACCATTGACAGGGTAGATGCTGAGGTAGATGCCGAGAGGCTGTTTCCCCTTGCAGGAGGGTCTAGAATTAGGGGACATAGTCTAAGTATAAGGGGTAGGCCATTTAGGACTCATTTCAATCCTAAATGGCCAAACCTTTATCCTTAGACTATGCCCCATAGTTCTAGGCCCTCCTGCCAGGGGAAACAGCCTCTCGGCATCTACCCTGTCAAGCCCTCTCAAAATTATATATGTTTCAATGAGATCACTTGTCATTTTTCTGAACTCCAGAGAATATAGGCCTATTCTACTCAACCTCTCTTCATAGTACAATCCGCTCATTCCAGGAATTATCTAGTGAATCTTCGTTGCATCCCTCTAAGGCAATTATATCCTTCCTTAAATAATGAGACCAAAACTGTACACAGTACTCCAGGTGTGGTCTCATCAGAGCCCTATATAATTGCAGCAAGACCTCCTCAGTCTTATACTTCAACCCCCTTGCAATAAAGGCTAACATAACATTTGCCTTCCTAACTGCTTGCTGCACCTTCATGTTAACTTTCCGTGTTCCGTGCACAAAGACTCCCAAATCCCTCTGAACACCAACATTTCTTAGTCTCTCATCTTTAAAAAATATTCTGCTTTTCTATTCTTCCTACCAAATTGGATAATTTCACATTTCCCCACATTATATTCCATCTGCCACTCGCACGCCCAATCACTTAACCTGTCTATATCCCTTTGCAGCCTCTTTGTGTCCTCCTCATAGCTTACTTTCCCACCTAGCTTTGTATCATCAGCAAACTTGATACATTACTCTCGGTCCCCTCGTCTAATTCATTGATATATATTGTAAACAGCTGAGGCCCAAGCACTGATCCTTGTGGCACCCCACTAGTTATAACCTGCCAACCCGAAAATTACCCATTTATTCCTACTCTCTGTTTTTTGTCCATTAATCAATCCTCAATACATGCTAATATATTACCCCCAAGCCCATGAGTCCTAATCTTGTGTAACAATCTCTTGTGTGGCACCTTATCGAATGCCTTTTGAAAATCCAAATATACTACATCCACTGTTTCCCCCTTATCTACCCTGCTAGTTACACCTTCAAAAAACTCTAATAGTTTTGTCAAACATAATTTTTGTTTCATAAAACCTGCTTAATCATATTATGATTTTATAAGTGCCCTGTTACTACAGCCTTAATAATAGATTCTAGCATTTTCCATATCACTGATGTCAGGCTAACTGACCAGGATGATACCAGGGATGAGGGACTTCAGTTATCTGGAGTGACTGGAGAAGCTGCGATTTTTTGGCTTAGAGCAGAGAAGGTTAAGGGGAGACCTAACAGTGGTATTGAAAACAATGAGGGGTTTCGATGGAGCAAATAGGGAGAAACTGTTTCCTCTGGCAAGTGGGTCAGCAACCAAAGGTCATAGATTTAAAATAACTGGCAAAAGAACTAGAGGGGAAATGAGCACAATTTTTTTTTCACACATAAGGTTGTTAAGACCTGGAAGGCACTACCTGAAAGGGTGGTGGAAGCAAATTCTATAAGAACTTTCAAACGGCAATTGGACATGTGGTTGAAGAGGATTAATTTGCAGGGTTATGGGGAAAAATATGACAGCTCTTTCAAAGAGCCAGCAGAGGCACAACGGGCCGAATGGCCTCCTTCCGTGAGGTATCATTTTATGATTCTAGGAATCTATGAGTCTATGATCAAAAAACAGATCAATAAAGGTTATAGTTCACGCTTTTCCCAACAGTGTTTGCTTGTCCTCACTTAAGCAGATGCACCGCTCTTACGAGCTTAAGCTTGGGCTGGCAATGTACCGTTCTACTGCGAGCAGATTCCAGGATATAGAAATGGAATGTCCACCGTACAGTTCTCGGCCCCGGTATTTATGGGGAGGTGAAGAGGTTGTGGGGGATCACAGTAGTGCGGGGAAACCCAGTAAGGCCGAGGACGCGGAGGTCCTGCAGGATTTAACCGCAGGACCTCATTATAATTAGGAGTTATATGGGGTAATGCCTTTTAGGAGGAGGAATAAAATCAAATACACCAGCGATTGCAGTGCAGTGACTATGATACTGGTCCAGTAATCCAGAGACCTGGACTAATAATGCAGAGAACGAGAGTTCAGATACCACCGCGGTAGTTTGCGAATTGAGTTTACTTTAAAAAATATTAAATAAAAAACTGGTATCAGTAAAAGCGAACATGAAGCTGTCTGGTTGTCCTGAAAACTGAACTGGTAACTACTGTCCTGTATGGAAGGAAACCAATTGTCCTTCCCCAGTCTGGCCTATATGCGACTCCAGTCCCACACAAACGTAATTGACTCTTAACTGCCGCTGAAGCGGCTTCGAAAGCCATTCTGTTTTATCAAACTGTTACAAAGGCGGCCTACAACCACATTCGCAAGGGCAACTAGGAATGGGCAGTAAATGCCGGGCTTTGCCATTGACGTCCATATCCTACATACGGGAAATCCACTAACCTTTGACTTTTTGACCTGTTTGGTTCTTAAATTGCGCGGCGATTTTTCGAATCTCTGGACGGAGTCCCCCCTTCCTCTTCCCCGCTAATTTAGGTCCTATGGCCTACAACTTCCGCGGCAGTTTAGGCCGTTTGTTCGAGGATTCCGGAATTGTTCGCCAAAGTTCAAGCGGATGAGCGGGACAACCTAGCACGACAATGCTGCCCTTTTGTATTCAGCGCTTTGCGGGACGATGCGTTTAACGACCAGGCCATCCAGGAAACTGGGATTATTGTTTAAACCCTTCAGGACGCTGGCATCGTTCGTGAAGGCTGGTAACAGATTTATTTATTTATTTTATTTTCATTACTGTGCAAATGAGGGAAACGTTTCAGTTGCATAGAAACATTTCCTTAACTGTAATTTAACCATGTTCCAGAATTACAGCATATATAACAAAATGATTTTGGCGGTGTGTATATTATTCGCGCCGAATTTTTGTAGCATGGCTGAATTATTCGCACTAGAAGTTTTACCAACATTATTGATAAACGCAGTCTTAAATTTGCCTGTTGATAGGCACTTCTGTTATAAATTTAATTAAAGTTGCAGGAATACACCCCGGCAATACACCGCCAGAAAGAGTGAAATCTTTCACCATCACTGGTAAAAATCGAAACAACACAAATGAAATACTTCACTTAATGAGAAGGTATGAATAACAGTTATTGTAATCAATTGTTAATCGTTTAACTATTCAGTGACTTCAGCCTTTTATTCAGTTTCTTGATTAAAATGTTGGCCATGGATTTCTGAGGGATTTGGCCCGGTCTGGTGCTCAAACATCGATGGGAGATTGGTGGAACATTTGGAGAAAAGTGGATGAAAAGGGCTGACAAGGGCTGTTTTTGACCGTCTCCCCGGTTCTGCTGATTTCCCGCCGAAGTTACAGCAGTAGATGGGGGCAGCACCAAAAGAAATTCACGACTTTCATGTCTTGTGTACTTCCTGTCAAATAAAAGCCTTACTTGCTGTTGCCATATTTTGTCACATTTTTTGTCAACTCTTCAGCACTACCTGTTCCTATATCTAGAATTGCAATGAGATTAATTTACACGGACTTCGCCCGCTCGTCCGCCATAATTTCTGGGGATGGGCCGCGGAAACTGGGGTTTTCCCGATGTAAACATGACCCCGTAATAGCAGGCTGATCACCAAATAATTTTGCACAGCATCCACTCAAATGTATTTGTCAACATGTTTCAGCGGAAGACTTTTGATCTGCAATTTTTTGTGCAGCAGTTGTAATAGCTAATGTGCAAAATAAGAGAGTATAGAAGATCGAACATTCAAATGATTATATATTTAATAGCATGATAAATTCATCCATTGAATTGTCCTTTCTAACTTTGATTTCTTTCATTAAGATATTACTTAAATGCTTCAGCCTCCCTCAAAAGTCTAATTGATAATTTTCCCAACGCTGTCACTTTCTGAGCTGAACTTGGGTTATGCAGTCTGAGCACATGCAGTGTGTCAGTATCATTTAGTCAACTGTTGATTAATCCTCAAAAAAGGCTAAATGTTACAATATTTTCTCTGAAAAAGGTTATATTCAGCGCTGAAGAAAAAACTGACCTGTTTTGTGTGTTTGTGACTGTGTGAGAGAGAATATTACACAAGTAGTATGATTGCACACCGGTAATAGTTTTTGTTTCGTCTTCCATGAAGTTTAGAAAGTATATTAAGCTGAGGAACAGATAGTGAGATTGAGAGAGAAAAGGCAAACGAGACAGCGAGAGGGAGGGGAAGGACAAAAGACAGGGTTAAATTCAGTCTTCATGTTAATATTAATTCAATCTTTTTCAAAAAATTACCGAATTCAATTTTGAGTCATCTAATTGTCTTATCTGTGGCTTATGTTTTCTTGACAGGCATAAAAGTAAGTGCTAATTTCTCACAGAGGCAAGACAGAAATTCTACTTGCTAACACAAGTGAGTCCCAGGTGCGCAGAATAACCTTCATCACCTGCAAAAAAGAGCAAAGTGGCAGAAAATCGGACGAGGTGAAAAACGGGCTGCCGATTCACGACCATTCATTTTTTGCCAAGAAATAAAAGTTAAAATTATTGCCAGAGACAGAGAGAGAGAGAGAGATGCAGACAACCAATGACTTTTCTCATTCTAATTTGATTTCTTTCAAAATCAAAAGTTCACTTTTCAAACCAAACGCATATTCTACCAAGGAAAGTAAGAGGAAGGGACTGCATAGGAATATAGGAACATAGGAACAGGAGTAGGCCATTCAAACCCTCGTGCCTGCTCCACCATTTGTTAAGATCATGGCTGATCTGTGATGGCAATAATTTTTACTTTTATTTCTGAAGGACATAGCTGCTAGACTGGGCCTGCGGCAGGTGGTGAGCGAACCAACACGAGGGAAAAACTTACTTGACCTCGTCCTCACCAATCTACCTGTCGCAAATGCATCTGTCCATGACAGTATTGGTAGGAGTGACCACCGCACAGTCCTCGTGGAGATGAAATCCCGTCTTCGCACTGAGGACACCATCCAACGTGTTGTGTGGCACTACCACCGTGCTAAATGGGATAGATTCAGAACAGATCGAGCAGCTCAAAACTGGGCATCGATGAGGCGCTGTGGGCCATCAGCAGCAGCAGAATTGTATTCCAGCACAATCTGTAACCTCATGGCCCGGCATATTCCTCACTCTACCATTACCAACAAGCCAGGGGATCAACCCTGGTTCAATGAGGAGTGTAGAAGAGCATGCCAGGAGCAGCACCAGGCGTACCTAAAAATGAGGTGCCAACCTGGTGAAGCTACAGCTCAGGACTACATGCATGCTAAACAGCGGAAGCAACATGCTATAGACAGAGCTAAGCGATTCCACAACCAACGGATCAGATCAAAGCTCTGCAGTCCTGCCACATCCAGTCGTGAATGGTGGTGGACAATTAAACAACTAACGGGAGGAGGAGGGTCTGCAAACATCCCCATTCTCAATGATGGCGGAGTCCAGCACGTGAGTGCAAAAAACAAGGCTGAAGCGTTTGCAACCATCTTCAGCCAGAAGTGCCGAGTGGATAATCCATCTCAGCCTCCTCCCGATATCCCCACCATCACGGAAGCCAGTCTTCGGCCAATTCGATTCATTCCACGTGATATCAAGAAACGGCTGAGTGCACTGGATACAGCAAAGGCTATGGGCCCCGACAACATCCCAGCTGTAGTGCTGAAGACTTGTGCTCCAGAACTAGCTGCGCCTCTAGCCAAGCTGTTCCAGTACAGCTACAACACTGGCATCCACCCGACAATGTGGAAAATTGCCCAGGTATATCCTGTCCACAAAAAGCAGGACAAATCCAATCCGGCCAACTACCGCCCCATCAGTCTACTCTCAATCATCAGCAAAGTGATGGAAGGTGTCGTCGACAGTGATATCAAGCGGCACTTACTCACCAATAACCTGCTCACCGATGCTCAGTTTGGGTTCCGCCAGGACCACTCGGCTCCAGACCTCATTACAGCCTTGGTCCAAACATGGACAAAAGAGCTGAATTCCAGAGGTGAGGTGAGAGTGACTGCCCTTGACATCAAGGCAGCATTTGACCGAGTGTGGCACCAAGGAGCCCAAGTAAAATTGAAGTCAATGGGAATCAGGGGGAAAACTCTCCAGTGGCTGGAGTCATACCTAGCACAAAGGAAGATGGTAGTGGTTTTTGGAGGCCAAGCATCTCAGCCCCAGGGCATTGCTGCAGGAGTTCCTCAGGGCAGTGTCCTAGGCCCAACCATCTTCAGCTGCTTCATCAATGACCTTCCCTCCATCATAAGGTCAGAAATGGGGATGTTCGCTGATGACTGCACAGTGTTCAGTTCCATTCGCAACCCCTCAGATAATGAAGCATTCCGAGCCTGCATGCAGCAAGACCTGGACAACATCCAGGCTTGGTCTCATAAGTGGCAAGTAACATTCGCACCAGATAAGTGCCAGGCAATGACCATCTCCAACAAGAGAGAGTCTAAACACCTCCCCTTGACATTCAACGGCATTACCATCGCCGAATCCCCCACCATCAACATCCTGGGGGTCACCATTGACCAGAAACTTAACTGGACCAGCCATATAAATACTGTGGCTACGAGAGCAGGTCAGAGGCTGGGTATTCTGCGGCGAGTGACTCACCTCCTGACTCCCCAAAGCCTTTCCACCATCTACAAGGCACAAGTCAGGAGTGTGATGGAATATTCTCCACTTGCCTGGATGAGTGCAGCTCCAACAACACTCAAGAAGCTCGACACCATCCAAGATAAAGCAGCCCGCTTGATTGGCACCCCATCCACCACCCTAAACATTCACTCCCTTCACCACGGGCGCACTGTGGCTGCAGTGTGCATCATCCACAGGATGCAGTACAGCAACTCGCCAAGGCTTCTTCGACAGCAGCTCCCAAACCCGCGACCTCTACCACCTAGAAGGACAAGGGCAGCAGGCGCATGGGAACAACACCACCTGCACGTTCCCCTCCAAGTCACACACCATCCCGACTTGGAAATATATCGCCGTTCCTTCATTGTCGCTGGGTCAAAATCCTGGAACTCCCTTCCTAACAGCACTGTGGGAGAACCGTCACCACACGGACTGCAGCGGTTCAAGAAGGCGGCTCACCACCACCTTCTCAAGGGCAATTAGGGATGGGCAATAAATGCCGGCCTTGCCAGCGACGCCCACATCCCGTGAACGAATAAAAAAAAATCCAACTCCATATACCTGCCTTTGGCCCATATCCGTTAATACCTTTGATTTCCAAAAAGCTATCTATCGCAGATTTAAATTTAGCAATTGAGCTTTTATCAATTGCCGTTTGCGGAAGAGAGTTCTAAACTTCTACCACCCTTTGTGTAGAAATGTTTTCTAATCTCGTTCCTGAAAGGTCTGGCTCTAATTTTTAGACTGTGCTACCTACTCCTAGAATCCCCAACCAGCCGAATTAGTTTCTCTCTATCCACCCTACCCGTTCCCCTTAATATCTTATAAACTTCGATCAGATCACCCCTTAATCTTCGAAACTCCAGAGAATACAACCCCAATTTGTGTAATCTCTCCTCGTAATGTAACCCTTGAAGTCCGGTTATCATCCTAGTAAACCTACGCTGCACTCCCTCCAAAGCAAATATGTCCTTCCGAAGATGCGGTGCCCAGAACTGCTCACAGTACTCCAGGTGCGGTGTGACCAGGGTTTTGTATAGCTGCAGCATAACTTCTGTCCCCTTGTAGTCTCGTCTTCTTGATTATGTTCTGCACCTGTTCATGACACTTCAATGATCTATGTACCTGAATCCCTAGGTCCCTTTGGACATCCACTGTTTTTAACTTTTTTACCATTTCGAAAGTACCCTGTCCTATCCTTTTTTGATCCAAAGTAGATGACGTCACATTTGCCTGCATTGAAGTCCAATACTAGAGAGTGAGAAACCGGCAAAGGGCATGGATGCCTTAGATCCTGAACACAGACAATAGATGTATAATTGGGAGAGCAGAACTGGCGAAGAGGATAGCGGATTACAGTTAAGGGGGTTGACAGGGGAGCAAGTGGACAGGAGTATGTAGAGCATGAGAGGAGAGTTCAATAAGGAAGAGGTAGGACATTGATCGGGGTAAAGAGTGATATGAAGGGAAGGTGACAGTAGAAAGGTGAAGAGATAGGAACATTAGAGCAATGAGTGGGTGGGTGATCATGAATAATTGGGAAGAGGAACATAATGAATCTACTGAGGGCCAGAGTTTCCCCGTATCCCCTCCCATACGACAGCTTAGAGCCATTAGTTACTCTTTCATCTTTCTCAACACTGTGTGCCACTCACTACCTCCGATCTCCAAGGATAGAATATATATGCCGAGAAGAAAGCAGAAGATGGTTGAGAGAGAAGCAAACAGAACTTAGGGACAGAGAGCAAAAGGGGAAAGAGAAGGAGACAGAAGTAGAAGAGGGGAGACGGAGAGAGAATCTTTAATATCACAGGTGAGGGAGGTTCCATAGGCCTGAAATTGCATGAGGTGCCACTGTACCAGCGGCAGAATTCGGACGGGAGACTAGCGGAAACACCAGAGAAGCAAAAACTAAACATGGCCATCTAAATTATTTCTTTGGGGCTGCTGTCGATGTCTTGCCGAAGTTATATAGGGAGACCATTAATGGTGCTATACAATTTTAGGGCCTATGTCATTTCACTGGGGGTTCCGCTGATCTCCTGCCGAAGTTGTGGCGAAACCCCGGAACAGCAACTGCAGAATTTCAAAAATTTGTATCTTTTATTCCGTTATAATCTTACATTTCCTTCCCTATCAGAACGAGATTATTCACTGTCTCAGACTTCTAACAGAATGCCTGTTACTGATCAATTGGAATTTTAAGTATCAGTTCTATGTATTTTGCAGATACCGATCGCGGTTTTCCACTCGTGTTGATGTATCTCTGTTTCGGGTTTGGACTGTTAATTCTGGTACTGGTGAGCATCACAGTGAAACTATCGAAATTGCATAGATTCAAAGGTACGTATCCCCCTTTTTCTCTAGTTGATTCGTGATTGTTTTCAAGTTTCAAAATATTACTCTAAAATATTACTGTAAAAAAGAAAAATATAATAATTTTACCAATCGAGATAAACAGATTCGATCAGACCTACGAACAATTGTCGACTCTTCTGTAAATCAGAAAATCTGTGCAGCGGGCCAATTAGGTTTCTGGGGAAAAAAGCCCCACAATATTTTACTGAAACTCACCATGGACAGATGGGCTGTGAAATTTCATGGGAATCTTCCAGTCTCTCATTTTAATTTCGTTGGAAAATTGGCAGAACACCATGATGAAAGCGGCAGCATGGCTCAGAATTGAGGTGTACCGAGTGTATGCAGGAACTGCTTCAGGCGGGTGAAAGAAGGTCTGGTCGGTACTCACAGTTCGCAAGTGCCTCTTCCTATGCCGATCTATTCAAGGTTGTGTGATGTAGCAATCTGCTTACTGGTGAAGACAGAATATTAACATTATTTCTGAACACTATTACAGATTCCGCAAATGGTAGCTGAAGAAAGAATGATCTACTGTGATCTAGAGTTCGTCGGTCAGAAAGAATATCCAGAACTTAAAGGGCAGGAGGAGACCATAGTGTGCGGGCAGGAGGAGACCATAGTGTATGGGCAGGAGGAGACCATAGTGTACGGGCAGGAGGAGACCATAGTGTACGGGCAGGAGGAGACCATAGTGTACGGGCAGGAGGAGACCATAGTGTATGCGTAGGAGGAGACCATAGTGTACGGGCAGGGGGAGACCATAGTGCATGGGCAGGGGGAGACCATAGTGTACGGGCAGGAGGAGACCATAGTGTACGGGCAGGAGGAGACCATAGTGTATGGGCAGGAGGAGACCATAGTGTACGGGCAGGAGGAGACCACAGTGTACGGGCAGATTGAGTTCAAGGACCCGGCCAGTGTGTTGGGAACCCATTTCACAAAATAAAAAAGCCAATAGAATTTACTTCTGTTCAAGTCGCTGATCACTGAGAGTTTCCATCTCGGGAAATGGAGAATTTTTAATACTTTTTGCATTTTCCTTTATCAGTGTTTTTAAAAATGACACTCCGTGTAGAATGTAGCTGAAAGGCGCCACACAATTTGTACCTGTTGATGCAACATCTCCACATCCGCTCCCCGGCTGCGGACACTGGAACGAAGAGAGTCATTCAAAACTTCACAAGTTCCATTCCGGAATATTACCACAAGTTATTCTTGTATTTGAATTTGTAGCAAGGTCTTCGGAATAAAGATAAGGAAAAGGCTAACACGTTAAATATTTTCCGGGAATACATTCACAATCTTTCTAAATGTTGTCCAGCATTGGCGTTTTGACTACATTTGTGCGAAAAGTATTCTTCCATGTCTTCATAGTATCATAGTATCATAGTATCAGAGTAGGTACAGCACAGGATGAGACCATTCGGCCCATCGTGCCTGTGCCGGCACTTGGAAAGAGCTATCCAATTAGTCTAATTCCTCTGCTCTTTCCCCATAGCCCTGTACTTTTTCCCCCTTGAGTATTTATCCAATAGCCTTGTGAAAGTTACGATGGAATCTGCTTCCACCATCCTTTCAAACAGTGCATTCCAGATCATCACAACTCGCTGCATAAGGAAATATTTCCTCATGTCACCTCTAGCTCTTTTGCTGATCACTATAAAACTGTGCCCTCTGGTTACCGACACTTCTGCCACTGGAAACAGTTTCTCCTGATTTATTCTGTCAAAACCGTCATGATTTTTAACACCTCTATCAAATCTGCCCTTAACCATCTCTGTTCCAAGGAGAACAACCCAGTTTCTCCAATCTATCCATATAACTGAAATCCCTCGTCTCTGGCACCATTCTAGTAAATCTCTTCTGCACCACCTCTAAGGCCTTGACATCCTTCCTAAAGTCTGGTGCCCAGAATTGACCACAATACTCCAGTTGAGGCCTAACCAGTGTTTTATAAAGGTTTAGCAAAATGTCCTTGCTTTTGTAATCTATGTCTCTATTAATAAACCCAGGATCCCATATGCTTTTTTTACAGCCTCCTCAATTTGTCCTGCTACTTTCAAAGATTTGTGTATGTGACCCCCAGGTCTCTCTGTTCATGCACCCCCTTGAAAATTGTACCATTTAGTTTATATTGCCTCTCCTCATTCTTCCCACCAAAATTCATCACTTCACACTTCTCTGCATTAAATGTCATCTGCCATGTGTCTGCCCATTTCACCAGTATGTCTTTGTCCTCATAAAGTCTGTTACTATCCTCCACATTGTTTACTACATTGCCAAGTTTCATGTCATCTGAAAACTTGGAAATTATACCCTCTATACCCAAGTCCAGGCCATTAATATATATCAAAAAGAGTAATGGTCCTGATACTGACCCCTCGGGTACACCACTGTATACTTCCCTCCAGTCTGAAAGACAAGTGTTCATCACTACTCTCTGCTTTCTATCCCCTAGCCAATTTTGTATCCACGTTGCCACAGTGCCTTTAATCCCATGGGCTTTAATTTTCCTAACAAGTCTATTATAGGGTACTTCATCAAATGTCTTTTGAAAGTCCATATACACAACATCAACCGCACTATCCTCATCAACCATCTCCGTTACTTCATCAAATAACTCAATCAAGTTAGTCAAACACGATTTTCCTTTAACACATTTATGCTGACTTGCATTTATTGGCCCGTAATTTTTCAAGTGCCAATTAATTTTATCCCGGATTATTGCCTCTGAAAGTTTCCCCACCACTGACGTTAGGCTGATTGGCCTGTAATTGCCGGGTTTATTCATCTCCCATTTTTTGAACACGAGTGTAATATTTGCAATCCTCCAGTCCTCCTGCAACATCTCCATATCTAATGAGGATTGCAAAATTGTGGCCAGAGCCTTTGCAATTTCCACCCTTACTTCCCTCAGTAACCTAGGGTGCATCCCATCTGGACCGGATGACTTTTCTACTTTGGGTACCGCCAATCTTTTAATGCCCCCTCTTTATATATTTTATCCTATCCAATATCGCTACTACCTCCTCCTTTACAGCTACAATAGCAGCATCCTCTTCTCCAGTGAAGACGGATGTGAAGTACTCATTTAATACCTCAGCCATACCCTCTGACTCCATAAGAAGATCTGTTTTTTGTCCCTAATCGGTCCCAGGCTTTCTTCTACCCTTTTACTAGTTATATGTTCATAAAAGGGTTCCCTTTTATGTTAGCCGCTAATGTGTTCTCATACTCTCTCTTTGCTCCCCCTTATTCCGTTTTTAGGTCTCCTCTGTACTTTCTGTAGTCAGCTTGGTTCTCTACTGCTTTATGAATCTTACATTCGACTTAAGCCTCCTTTTTCTGTTTCATATTAATCTCTATATCTTTAGTCATCCAGGGAGCTCTAGCTTTGCTTGCCCTTCCTTTCTCAACCCCCCGTATCTGAACCAACTCCTCCTTGAAGGCCTCACATTGTTAATTTACTGTTTTGCCGACCAATTTCTGATTCCAATCTACCTGGATAAAATTCCTTTTTAATTCACTGAAATTTGCCCTCCTTGAGTTAAGCATTTTCACAATTGATTGTTCCTTGTCCCTTTCCATAAATATTCTAAACCTAATGATAATGATCACTGTTTCCCAAAAGCTCCCCCACTGAAGCATGCTCCACCTGCCCCACATCATTCTCCAGAACTAGATCCAGCACCGCTTCCTTCCTGGTTGCACTGGAAACACTCTGTTCCAGGAAGTTCTGACGAACACATTTTAGGAATTCCTCCCCCTCTTTGCACTTTACATTTTCATTGTCTCTGTCTATATTGGGGTAATTAAAGACCCCATTATCACTACTCTATAGTTATTGCATCTTTCTGTCTTTTGCCTGTATTTCAATCTTGTTACTGAATTACACCAATAAAAATCAAGAAATTCAAAGGCTTATTGAAACTAAGATGTTTTCAATTGGAAATGAAAGATGATGTAAATTATCCAGATATTGGTGTTCTCAGCAAACCCGTTTTATTACACACTCCAGCTGCAGTTAGTTAACAAGAAGAGTAGCTTGCTGACTAGCTGGGATCAGGTTTGTGGTTAACCCACCTGTTCAATTGGTCTCTACCGTCAAATTTAAGCATTTCATTGCATCAGATTCGGTTTTTCACTCAACTTTCTCCAATGTAAATTAAGGAAATTACTACCGTGATTATATTACCAGAAAATGTCCACTTTACTGTTTATTAAAATTGTATTGTACACATCAAAGTCTGTGGTTTCCACAATAATTGATTAATATTCCTGCACTCACAAACAGAGGAAAATGAGAACAGTCAAAGTCTATTTGATTCGTCAAGTTCACTTGTTCGATTACCTCAGTGTGCAATATGCCACACTGCAAACTTTCTCCCTTTAGTTAATATCCCGCGGGGGAGGCGTGGAAAGATGGGGCGTAACCACACGTAAAACATTTAAGAAGAACGAAATCTGAACTTTCTCCTGGACACCCGCAGAAAATGAAGCAAATTCTCCAGAACACCAATCCAAAATTACAACTTCCGTTATGAAGACTTGTTCTCAGATATTATCATTTCTTAACGATTGTTGGAATCGCACTTCCCTATATATTTGATCATTGTTGATATTCATACATCGTTCAATCACAGCGCTGCAGAGACATTCGGCCAGTTTTCTTTACCTGAGTTCATCAACATGTCCATATCCTTATGGTGGGAGCGCCCACCATATATTCACTTTTCCTTAGCAACAGGAAAAGTAAATGGGGCTTGTTTTGGCCTTTACCAATCGGATGTTAAGTGTCGCTGGGAGGACCAGCGCAGAGCAAAATCTGCAGGATTTCAATCATTGTAGAACCAGTCTGATATTCATTCGACTGAAATCATTGGAATAAACATTAGGCCAGTTCTATAAAGTTCATATGATTGGCCTTTTACCACATTGCCGTCAAGGCAGTGAAGAAGAAAATCTACCCCCATGTGGTCTACTACTTGGATTTTGCTCTGAGCAGCGAACCAGCCGCTGGTTAGTCTTGGACGTGCTATTAGACTTTTCATGGGCTTCTGCACTGCAAGTTCCTCACACTGGGTGAAACTAGAACGAGGGGGCATAATCTTAGAATAAGGGGCTTCTCTTTCAAAACTGAGATGAGGAGAAACTTCTTCACTCGGAGGGTAGTAGGTCTGTGGAATTTGCTGCCCCAGGAAGCTGTGGAAGCTACATCATTAAATAAATTTTAAACAGAAATAGACAGTTTCCTCGAAGTAAAGGGAATTAGGGGTTTCGGGGAGCGGGCAGGAAATTGGACATGAATTTAGATTTGAGGTTAGGATCAGATCAGCCATGATCTTATTGAATGGCGGAGCAGGCTCGAGGGGCCGATTGGCCTACTCCTGCTCCTAGTTCTTATGTTCTTATTTTCTTATTTGTTCCTGAATCCAGCGTGGTGTCCTCTCCCCGACATCTGGAACCTGTGTGAACCGGCAAGTTGCTGTGTATCCCCTTACCAATCAGTTTGAAGCATGTTAATAAGCACTGCAGACACAGGAGCAGGAAATGTAAGTTAGAATCGTAAATGTAAAGTAAAATCAGTTACAGAAACCAAAATAAAAGGCAGAGATAAAAGGGACAGAAAGATAAAGTAATATAAATAAAAATATGTATTTTAAAAGTCCAAAAACAATTAAAATGTGATGGAATGAGACTCCACACGTGTAAAAGTAAATTTTCAGTGCCAGAGTGGTTGTTTGATAGTCATTCAGACTTACCACGCCATTAAAAGCTTGCTTAGTCTTAAAAAAACTTGACATACCTTTTTCTGGAGGGATTAGTTCATTTCTATCAGGGCAGTCGAGAAACCTCACTCTGTTGCAATCATTTCAATAATGAGCCTTGCACTGAGATCTCCTTCCCGCGAAGCTGATAGATGAGCAGGCATCTGGTACAGTAAATTCCGGAGTTCAGTGTTTCATTGATCACGTGCGGTCGCCTTAAGCTGCTGTCTGATTTGCGCTAAAATAATGGTGAACGATCTTAGCCTTGCCGTTAAATTTAGAGCAAAATCCAGCCAAATGGGAAGCAAAATCTGGCGGCATGTAAAATGGTCTGCCAATTTCCTATCACCGTTTTCTGATAGGACCCAAGACCAATATCACTAAGTGATCGTACTGTGATAATCTCATGTCATAGGAGACTGAGGTCAAATTAATCTGTGCCAGTAGCGCAAAATGTGCATTGGTTTTTTAGTTCAAGGAAATTACGGCTCATCCGAGACGAGATGTTGGGAACAAGCAATATGACATCATACTGGCAGTGGAGGGCGGGAGAGGCTGGGTGGACAAGCAGAGTTGGGAATCGTCCATTTCCTCTCGAAAGTCCTTAAACGTATTATCACCTCCCAAATCCATGCCCATCTTTCCCACAAAATTATTTTTGAATCTCTCCAATCAGGTTTATGCCCTGCCACAAAAGTGAAACGGCCCTCATCAAAGTCAAATGACGTACTGTGTGGCTGTGGCCATCGTAAACTATCCCTCCTCATCCCTCTCGAAATGTTTGCGGCCTTTAACACAGTTGACTGCACCATCTTCATCGAAGGCCTCTCTTCCATTGTCCAGCTGGGTGGGACTGCACTCACTCGGTTCCATTCTTATCTATCCAGTCGTAGCCAGAGAATCACCTGCAATGGCTTCTCTTCCCGTTCCCGCATCGTTACCTCTGGTGTCTCCCAACCATTTACATGCTGGCCCTCGGCGACATCATCCGAAAACACAACGTCAGGTTCCACATGTACGTTGAGGACACCCAGCTCTACCTCACCACCACCTCTCTTGACCCCTCCACTGCCTCTGATTTGTCACACTGCTTGACCGACATCCAGTACTGGATGAGCAAAAATTTCCACCAATTAAATATTGTTAAGACGTCCCTGCTACAAACTCCATTCCTTAGCCACCAACTCGATCCCTTTCCCTGTCCACTACTTGAGGCTGAACCGGACTGTTCACAACTTGGCGTCCTATTTGATCCTCAACTAAGCTTCTGACCCCATACCCTCTCCACCACCAAGACCACCTACTTCCACCTCCATAATGTGACCGGTCTCTGCCCCTGCCTCGTTTCATCTGCTGCTGAAACGCTCATCCATGCCTAAGCTCTGGAATTCCCTGCCTAAACTTCTCCAACTCACTGTCTCTCTCCCTCCTTTAAGACGCTCCTTAAAACCTACATCTTTGACCAAGCTTTTGGTCACCTGTCCTAATATATCCTTACGTGGCTCAGTGTCAATATTTGTTTGATAAGCCTCCTCTGAAGAGCCTTTAGACGTTTTACTACTTTAAGGTCGCTATATAAATGCAAGTTATTGTTGTTCTTGTTTGTTACCTCTAGACTCGACTGTTCCAATGATTTCCTGGCTGGCTTCCTAGCTTGCACCCTCCATAGACTTGAGCTGATCCAAAACCCTGCTGTCCATATCCTAACGGACCCCAAGGCCCGTTCACCCATCAGCCTTAGCTCGCTGACCTACATTGGCTCCCCGTCTGGGAACACCTCGATTTTAAATTCTCATTTCCAATCCCTTCATGGTCTTGCCCCTCTCTATCTCTGTAACCTCGTCTAGCCATCCGAGATCTCCGCACTCCTCCAATTCTGGCCACTTGGACATCTCCGTTTTTCATCGCTCCACAATTGGCAGGAATTCAACTGCCTAGGCACAAAAATCTGGAATTCCTTCCCAAAGCTCTCCCCGCTCGACCTCTCCCTCCTCCTTTAAGACGGTCCTTAAATCCTACCTGTTTGAACAAGCTTTGGTCTCCTGATCTAATAACTTTTTATGTGGTTCAGAGTCAAATTTTGTTTGATACCGCTCATTTGAAGCGCCTTGGGACGTTTTACCGTGTTAAAGGCGCCATATAAATGCAAGTTGTTGTTGTTGTCTTCAGCGTCCATGTGGAAGCTGTCCTCATGTCAGTGAATGATGTTGCTAACGGACATCTTGTAGATATGGAAGAGAAGGGTGCAAGAGCAGATCGTTGGGGGTAATTTGAGTTTGACGGGTATAGGGGGATGTGGATGGTGTTGAATACAAGGAAGTGGTCGGAGCTGGCCACATACACTCATGCTTGCAACATCAATATGGATTATTTCATGTCAACCTCAATCTGCAATGCCTTCCAGGCAATTCAAAGACTACATTAAACATTTATGCATTTAACCACAGAGACTAGAGAGAGGGAAGCACTGAAGCGCAAAAGCATGGAGACCAAAGTGGTCTTTGTTGAAATTAACTGAAAGTGAGTGCGGGGGCTTGTTATGAACTGTGGTCAAAAGACTTCCCACACCCACTGCTGTCAAAAGCAGAACGCAGCTTTAAAAGGCCAGACTTATGTCGTTATACACAAACTTAAGATTTTCTGCATGTTTCCTGCTGACTAACTGTTTGTAAATCAATCCAGTATTTAATTCAAACTCTGAGCCCACCTTAAATGTTTTGGAGACAAAAAATGTAGGAGGCATCGGAACATGGGAAGAGGAGGAGGCCATTCAGCTCCTCAAGCATCTTGCACCATTCAATTAGATCATGACTGATTGTATCTGAACTCCATTTCCCTTCCTTGTTAAAAACGACCGAGGATTGTGTTAGTCCCAGGGGTACTGGGTCTCTAGGGAGTCAGACAAACACAAGGGTGCAGATTTCTATTGTAGGAAGCATGAGAGTGTGTGGAGATCATTGGAAGAGGGAATGGCTCACTGAAGACCCGGAATTACATCACACAGTAGTGCGCGGTGAAAAATACCTGTACAAACACACATTGATCGCAAAAAAAGAAAATTATACATCAAAGAGAAACGAACCAGAACGCACACTCGGTGACCTTTGAGCGCAGAGATTAATTGTTAGTTTATTTGCGTTTATTATTTATCAATGGGCATGTTACCAAGCAGCTTTTTGCATTTATTGAAGTCCTTTCGGTAGCCGTGCCTTCAGCTGCCTGGGCCCTCAGCTTTGGAATATCCCCCTGAAACGCTCCGCCTCTCGACCTCTCTCTCCTCCTTTAAGTCGCTCTTTGACCAAGCTTGTGTCCATATATGCTAATATCTCTTGATGTGGTCCGGTATCAGTTTTGCCTGATAACGTTTCCGTGAAGCTCTTTGGGACGTTTTACTACGTTAAAGGCGCTATATAAATGCAAGTTGCTGTTGCTGGTTTATTTCCTGATATAAAATTGGGAATTGTGGGATGGAGATCCTTTATAGCTGAATTGGACATGGCAATCGGTCACGGGAGACCAGATAGGGAACGGGCGGTGACTACGAGCGAAGAAAAGGGAGGGCAGTCGTCTTCGTTAAAGGAAATATCAGCGGAAAATTGGGAAGTAAATAAACTTTAAATGGAAACAAAGAAATAAGACCCTGGAGCTATATAACTGTATACAAATGATTAGCTTCAATTGATCAAACGGTTTAAGGTACAACGCAGGACCGGCTGTGACGTTCCAAGTCCCTTAATAAAACTGCTCTATTGGGAACATAGGAACCGGAGAAGGCCATTCAGCCCCTCGTGCCTGCTCCGCCATTTGATAAGATCATGGCTGATCTGTGATCTAACTCCATATACCTGCCTTTGGCCCATATCCCTTAATACCTTTGGTTCCCAAAAAACTATCTATCTCAGATTTAAATTTATCAATTGAGCTGGTATCATTTGCCGTTTGCGGAAGAGAGTTCCAAACTTCGACAACCCTTTGTATGCAGAAATGTTTTCTAATCTCGTTCCTGAAAGGTCTGGCTCTAATTTTTAGACTGTGCCCCCTACTCCTAAAATCCCCAACCAGCGGAAATAGTTTCTCTCTATCCACCCTATCTGTTCCCCTTAATATCTTATAAACTTCGATCAGATCACCCCTTAACCTTTGAAACTCTGGAGAATACAACCCCAATTTGTGTAATGTCTCCTCGTAACTAAACCCTTGAAGTCCGGGTATCATTCCAGTAAACCTACGCTGCACTCCCTCCAAGGCCAATATGTCCTTCCGAAGGTGCGGTGCCCAGAACTGCTCACAGTACTCCAGGTGCAGTCTTACCAGGGTTTTGTATAGCTGCAGCATAACTTCTGCCCCTTGTACTCTAGTCCTCTAGATATAAAGGCCAGCATTCTATTAGCCTTATTGATTATTTTCTGCATCTGTTTATGACACTTCAATGATCTATGAACCTGAACCCCTAAGTCCCTTTGGACAGCCACTGTTTTTAACTTTTTACCATTTATAAAGTACCCTGTTCTATCCTTTTTTTGATCCAAGGTGGATGACCTCACATTTGTCTACATTGAATTCCATTTGCCACATTTTTGACCATTCACCTAACCTATCAATATCGCTTTGTAATTTTATGATTTCATCTAAACTGCTTCCAATGCCACCAATCTTTGTGTCATCGGCAAACTTAGATATGAGATTTTCTATGCCTTCATCTAAGTCGTTAATAAATTTGTGAATAATTGAGGCCCCAAGACAGATCCCTGCGGGACTCCACTAGTCACATCCTGCCAATGTGAGTACCTTCCCATTATCCCTACTCTCTGTCGCCTTTCGCTCAGCCAATTTCCTAACCAAGTCTGTACTTTCCCTCGATTCCATGGGCTTCTATCTTAGCTAACAGTCTCTTATGTGGGACCTTATCAAATGCCTTCTAGAAGTCCATATAAATAACATCCATTGACATTCCCCTGTCCACTACTTTAGTCACCTCTTCAAAAATTCAATCAGGTTTGTCAGGCACGACCAACATTTCACAAATCCATGCTGGCTCTCTCTGATTAACTGAAAATTCTCGTGGTGTTCAGTCACCCTATCCTTAATTATAGACTCCAGCATTTTCCCCACAACAGATGTTAGGCTAACTGGTCTATAATTCCTCGGTTTCCCTCTCTCTCCTTTCTTAAAAAGCGAAGTGATATGTGCAATTTTCCAATCTGGAGGGACAGTTCCTGAATCTAGAGAACTTTGAAAGATTATAGTTAGGGCATCCGCAATGTGCTATTCGTTAGATGGGTAATAGGAAGCATCAGTCAGAAACTCCTGAGTGACGAGACTCCTGAGTCCATTAATGATTAGAGGCCAGTAACTGGAGTGTGTGGAGTAAATATCAGTCTAAAGGGCGGCTCGACTCCTCAATCGGAGTGTTTTCCCTCTTCAATCACAGTGACCTCTCCCCCACTGATCATATCGTGTTCAATACAAGTTCAGCTGACTTTACAAGGGCAGAGTGTCGATGCCCTGCACACACGGGATCCTATGAATATTTCTGTAGACCACCTCCGATTAACTGTGAGCGCAGAGATCAGTTCCCATTTGGTAACTGTCCCTGTTTAACACAGTCCACGATTGCTCCCAGTGTAAAAACCGTTCACACATTTGGAGACTGAGAATGTTCTCTGTGTACTAGTCCCCAGCTGATGATGTGAGTGGGGCCGAACTCGGGTAGTTCTATCCCAGGAAATGTGTATATCCACGCTGACAGAGCCAGTTCAATTCCAGTGCTCACTTTATTTCTCCAGCCCCTCACTGTATCTGGGCAGGGACTCCACTCCTGTCCGTGCTCTCAGAATCATTCTGCTGTCACCCCATCCTCACATTCCCCCCGTATTGTTAATATTTCTATGAGCATTAATTTTATTGCTATTCGTCTGATGCGGGGATTTGTTAAAACAGTTTTTTCCTTAATTAAAAGTAAGAGAAAATAAATGTGTAATTTGATTTGTTCATTTAATCCCTTTTATTACCGGCAGCGAACGCTCACGTGTTACAGTCTTTAAAGGCCTGTCAATGACTGTCAGGGTTCGGGGCCCATGTTTAGAAATAGCGCTTGAATACAGGGCAAATAGTTTGATATTGAGAAGCAGAGACACGGCCATTGCCGAATGCCTCCAATACTCTTCATTGCTGACATGGGCCCCCCAGCACCATTTATTCCTGATATAAACCATTCTCATATTCAACAAATGTAGGAACAGAAATTACTCAGCCTCCAATAACGGGTAATTTATATTTTGTTGAAGAAACTGCCTCGAAATCGAGGAGAACAATTGAAACTGGCGCGAAGCTGACACAATTCATTTATGATGATTTCCGGTGGATTCTGGGCGCGGGAAAATCTTCACTGTAAACTACCCATTACATTGAAGTATTTGATTATCCTCAAACTGACTTTCTGCCCCATTAATGGCATGGACCGTGTGTTAGACAATTGCAAATGGGTGAACGGCGCCTTTTACCCAGGAAACTCAAAATATATTGGCTCCTCGTTCTGTCCAATGCAGAATGAACCCCTTCAAATCGACTTTCCACTTTATAATCCCGGTCAGCACAGACCCTGTATTGATTCCTTGACATTAATTCGCTGCTTTCCTGGAGTCGGTGAAATCAGGAGCAGCTGCTGCCAGTTTGTCATCAGTTGTGTTGCTGTTAAAAAGAAAGTTGATTTCAGAATGAACCGGAAGTAGTCGATGCTTAAACAAAGTGAGCACCAAATCCGAGATCAGAATCACCGGTTAGTTTTAATTGATCTTCTACCGAGACTCACGGTGCCAGGATATTGCAATTTGATAATCCCTCAAGAAGTGAACACATTGAATGGGTCTGAACTTGATACAACAGCTCCAAATACGAGAACCAAGAGCCTGCTGCACCAGAGGCTGGAAACGTTTGCAAACCGCTGTCCTTCAATATCCCAGGGACACCAAGTCGAATTGACACTGCCCCGGCTGAGATCAGCTAAATCAGCAAAACTGCAATGCAACCTGGGACCTCCCTGCTATTATGGTTCAGTACAAACAGCGCCCCGCTGAAATACAGGTCTATTCCTCTGCTTCAGGACACTTACTCCATTATCTCCATTTCCAGCCTCTGGTGCAGCAGGCTCTTGGTTCTCACACACCAATCTCTCACTCACTGTTACTCACACATCCATCTCTCACTCACTGTTACTCACACGCCCATTTCTACATTGGATACAACGAGGAGCCAATGTATTTTGCGTTTCCTGGGTGTGTGAGTAACTGTCAGTGAAAGGTGACTGTGTTTGTAACAGTGAGAGAGAGATGCCCGTGTGAGTAACAATGAGTGAGAGATGGGTGTGCGAGTAACAGTGAGTGAGAGATGAATGTGTAACTGGGAGATAGGGTGTGAGTAAGAATTGAGTGAGAAATGGATATGAGTTCCAGTGAGTGAGTGATGGTTGTGTGAGTAACAGTGAGTGAAAAATGTGTGTGCAAAGTAACAGTGAATGAGATATATCTTTGTAAATTAACAGTGAGTGAGAGATAGTTGTGTGAGTAACAGTGAGTGAGCAATGGATGTGTGAGTAAAATTGAGTGAGAAATGTGTATGAGTAACAATTGAGTGAGAGCTGTGTGTGAGTAACAGTGAGTGAGAGATGGGTCTGCAAATAACAGTGAGTGAAAGATGGGCGTGTGAGTGAGAGATAGGTTAGTGAGTAACAGTGAATGAGCAATGGTTGTGTGAGTAACAATTGAGTGAGAGATGTATGTGCTTAACAGTGGGTGCGAGATGTGTGCATGAGTAACAATGAGTGAGAAATGGGTGTGTGAGTGAGAGATAGATGTGTGAGGAACAGTGAGTGAGAAATGGACGTGTGATTAACTGTCAGAGATAGATGGCTGTGTGAGTAACAGTGAGTGAGAGATGCCTGTGTGAGTAGCAGTGATTGAGAGATGAGTGTGTGAGTCACAGAGAGTGAGAGAAGGGTGTGTGAGTAACAGTGAGTACGAGATGCGTGTATGATTATGATGGGGCATAGTCGCAGGATAAAGGGGCAGCCATCCAAGATTGAGATGAGGAGGAATTTCTTCACTCAGAGGGTTGTGAATCTTTGGAATTCTTTGCCCCAGAAGGCTGTGGATGCTGAGTCATTGAAGGCTGAGATGGATAGATTTCTGGACTCTAGGGGAATCAATGGATATGGGGAGCAGGCAGGAAAGTGGAGTTGAGGTCGAAGATCAGCCATGATTTGATTGAATGATGGAGCAGGCTTGAGGGGCCGTATGGCCTACACCTGCTCCTATTTCTTATGTTCTTATGTAGATGTGTGTGTGAGTGAGAGATAGATGTGTGAGTAACAATTTAGTGAGTAATGGGTGTGTGAATAACAGTGAGTGAGAGAAGAGTGTGCAAGTAACAGTGAGTGAGAAATAGGTGTGTGAGTAACAAGAGAGCGAGGGATATATGTGAATAGCAGTGAGCGAGCGATGGTTGTGTAAGTAACAGTGAATGAAAGATGTGTGTGTGAAGTAACAATGAGTGAGAGACGGTGGTGTAAAGTAAGAGTGAGTGAGAGATGGGTGCATGTATAACTCTGAGTGGCACTTTTACACCCTGTAAAATGGTTTACCTTTCTTGCTGTAAATACTCGGATAGATAAGAAAGTGAAGATGAATGAATGGCAGCCAATGTCCAGGCAAACAATCGACCCAGACATCTAAAGTCGCAAAATAAGGATTCTATTATTTTGTTTCCTGTGTTTTATTACTATAATTCCACGGCAATGATCTGAATCAAAAAATCAATATCTTACCTTAAAAAGGGGACTGATTTCAAATGGTCGACAATGATGGTGGTTCCCAGTAGAATCACCATTAACCCCAAAAGGAAACGGCAGAAGTTAAAGGTTGGGAATCGGTCTGTAGAGGCTGGTGGGCAGATACAGAATGGACAATTAAAGGAGTTTAGTAAAAAACAGTAGAGTTAAAAAGAAAGAGACCGAGAGGGAGAAATAGACAGATAGATAGATAGATAGATAGAGAGAGATAAATAGATAAACAGAGAGGGAAAATGGATAGATAGAGTCAGACACACAGTCGGACAGACAGAGAGAGAGAGAGGGAGAAATAGATAAATAGAAACAGACAGAGAGTGACAGAAAGTCAGAGATAGATAGATAGATAGAAAGACATTGAGAGGGACAGGGAAAATAGTTACATGGAGACAAAGAGACAGCACGGGTATAGAGACATATATATATATATATATATATACAGAGAGAGAGAGAAAGACAGAGATGCAAAAACAGACAGCGAGGCAGAGAGATAAAGAGAGAGAGAGAGAGAGAAAGAGAGAGAGAGAGAGAGAGCTAACTGATGACAGTGAGTGTGTTCGTTACAAGGACTGTGTGTTTGAGGATTTACTGCAGTACTTGAGCCCAAGTGAGATTATATCACAGGCATACACCAAACACTGAAACCGATGTACATACAAACAGCTTTAATGTCCGCAGCACAAGTGACTTCTCGGGTCTTCTCGCAGAGCCCCCATCTCCTCTGCAGATTACACTGTCGGAGAGCGGGGTCAACAACTAGTTTTCGCTACATCACTCCACTGACATCACTTCCTGTCTGCCTGCTGTCGATTCAGTTGGAATTGATCCAATTAATGAAGGCTCTATGATTGATTTGGTCCTGAATATTGGGACTGACGATCTCCATACCTGCTCGCACGCTCTGAAACCTTAGAGTCAGTGCTGTAGTTACAATCCGGGTGGACTGTACCCGGTGCAGGGTATTTATTTTCTGGACCAGGGTGTCTGATATTTGCTTCAACGGAAAATTTCATTTCTAGATTTTTATTACTTGCATTTCAGAGTAGATTTTATTGATGTCTGAACATATTTTGCTTTCTTCATTACTTCACACGAGGGATTGTACCACAGTGAGCTGAGCAGAAAACAAGTCGGATGCCAATCATTAACCTTCTGATCATGTATTAGCCAAATAATATTCTTATTTCTTGAAACTTATTTCAACTTCTCTTTTCTGTTACTAGACATGTTTTGCTTCAACGTTACTATTGGTGATTATATAAATATAGACAATTCCGATGTCTCATTGTGTCTGTCCGAATTTCCTCACTGTTTTAATACAGCTGTTGAGGGGTTTATTATAAACGGGTTAACACTCCCACTAACTAGCAGCCAAAACATGTTGTAGAGGCATTAAGCTTTTGACTGATGGTATCGCCAAAAGTGATTTCGGGCCTTTGGTCCCAGGAAGGATCGTTATTGATATAATATTAGTGGATAATATCCGATGGCTTTGCGCGATGAAGTAAAGACCGAGGGGGTGAATTTCCACGCGAGCTTCTCCCGCAAGTTCGCCGTAACTTTAGCGGAAACGCTTCAGAAACACTGGAAAGGGAGTAAACAGCATTTATGCCTTTTTTTCTCGAGTTACCGAACTGTTGTTTCGCAGATCCAACGTCAATGGGAAGAAACCCCTCAAAGTCCCCCCCACCCCCCAAAATCCCGCACTTCGGGTGAAGTAAGGTTTTTAGCAGGAGATGATTCTACCAAGATATTGTTCAGTTATTCTGTTAGCCAGACATTCTTAAGTTTCTTTTTATACAACAAATAAATGCTTATTGATTCTGAGCGATATAATTAAAGCTGCTCACGCCCTATCTCCAGGGTTTTGCGGATCTTCCGCCGAATATCGGGAGACCCCGTGGAAATGCTACCCACTATATTAGTACTAGTCGCAATCTCCTGGTGTTTCACAGGGGGAGTGAAAACTAAATGTAGTCCTCCGTTGAACTGAAATATATAGCAGGTGGTAACTGGGCCGAGGTGAGGGAAAGCGGCGACCATGGAGTCCAGAGGAAGCCAAAGGGGACGGCGGAGTGGGAAGAGGGGAGGTAGAACTGGGATAGACTACCGGAATGAAGGGTGGGAATAATGGATGGAAGATGTTGGGCCGAGGAGAGAGAGAAGAGATGCGGAGGAGGAGGAGAAGGAGTGTGTGTGTGCGGGGGTGGGGGGCGGCTTAGAAAGGGAAGCAGGTGATATTTGACGGGACCAAGAGGGCATTAAGATGAACTGGGGAAGAAGTGGAGAGGAATGGGTAGGTAGAGAGGGCAGTGAGGAATTGGGGGCAGAGAGAAAGTGCAGGCCACTAGCCACGAGAGGTGGAGACCAGACAGATGCCCAAAGGGGGGAGGGATTAATGGACAGCTAGACTAGGGCTATGAGCAGCGGAACGAGGGCTCGCCAGGGGCCGGCTGCAGCAATGGTCGGGTGGAGAGCCAGACCAGGTTTTGAGCAGGAAAGTACAGAGGAGATAATGGGGTCAAATTAAATTTTGGGCGGTAGCGCATCTGCCGCTGGTTATACCCGATTTTCTGCAGACGGAACGGGGTCAATTTTGACCTTGGGTGATAGTATAAATGGGGCGATATGGATTCAGACGTCGGTTACATATCTCCAAAGTCAAAATCGAAAGCTTTTTGAAATTGCAATGAGCACAGTCACCCCATACACACTGACTGCATTGAGAATGTTCTGGTGTGGCTTAGTGGTGACAGAAAGTCCCTGAATGGCTCCTATATGTAACACAGATACAGTTTATTCCAGTGCTGAGAATGTAGGTCTCTTACCCGGATCATGAACCGTGTCGCTGGCGTTGGCTGGAGCCGGGAGAGAGGCATGGGACACCCGGCAGATATAAACCGTCCTGCTCTGCACAGAGATGAGGGAGCTGGAAACTTGATACAATCCCTCTTCGCTCCGTGTCTGCACCGTGTTTATCCCAGATGTAATTTCGGAGCCATTTTGATACCAAGTGAGGTTCAACTCCTCGGGGAAAAAAACAGCTGTTGTACAGAGGAGTGTGAGAGACGGAGAGAGCAGGCGGGTAATGTTCACAGGAGTTGGCGGCACTGGAAAGGAGTTAAAGGAGTTGAGTTGAAATCACTACTCGTATATTATATTAGAGAAAGGAAAGAACAGACGGCGAGAAGGGAGAGCATGGAGCATCTGCAGAGTCCCTTTAAAAGGGAAATTTTACCGCCATATTAGAATTCATAACGAATGGCTGTTTTGATCAAAACAGTGAATAGTGATATTTATTTCGTTCTTGTCTTGATCCAAGACTCGGTAAACGGGAAGGCCCCCATGTCTGGGCATTGAAAGTTAATGTCCAAGTTCAACAGAACCCGTGCCTATTTCTGCAGGTGATTCACTGTGACTTGCACATTCGGTTTTAAATAGGCTTCAGAGTCACTAACAGGGAGACATTACCTTCACTAATATGGGTTCACAGACTGCGTGTTAACTTAATAGAACAATACGAAAAGTAATTGGAGTAGATTTTGACCGTGTGATTGTGTAAAACGGGTGATAGCGAATCCACTTCCCGTTTAAATTTCCCGATTTTTCATTCCACTGACTTCAATGCAAATAAAAATCGGAAGAGATGTAAAACAGGCTGCCGATTCGCTATCACCCATTGTCTCCGTTCCAGTCTTGGAATTGTTGTCAGTGTCTAACAGCGGTGAGGCTGTCCGATACCAGAGCTCACACACTCGGTTCATTTCCGAGATAATCAGGTCCTGACGCCTGTAGTCGATCTGTATGAATGACTTCAACACTTCGCTCTTGTTCAGGTACAATTTGCAGATCGATGTGGCGGCCAAATCATATCAAAATAACCAGCTCACAAATATGACGGATAAGGCGGAGATTCTGCTGTAACAGAGATCCGTTTCAATGACATCTTTGGGAACAAGTCAATTCAGGGAGACTGCGCTCCCGACTGGGAGCCTTGAGGGGCGGGATTGTGGGCAGAAATCTGACCCTGTGAAATGGCCTATGTTTAACCCATATCTTGATCGGGATAAGCTGGGTACCCCCGAAGCCCCGCCTCGCTCGGATTGCCTGTCTCGTTTATCCTCCTTGTTTTCGAGTGAATTCATAGAAAGTTAAGCACAGTCGGAGGCAACGTGCCCGGGCCGCCACAGTCCAGCTCCCAGCCCTCTACCCCAATCCTTTCCCTTTCCTTTCTCCATGCATTTTTCTTCAACTGTTGGTCGAATTCTCCCCGAAACCTTGTCTTTGATTCTCTTCGGTAGCCTCGTGCGCCGATCAATTCCATACTCTAATCAACCGTGGAGTGAAGATGAATCTTCTCCCTTCACCTTTCTGTTTCAAGATCTGATTCTAAGTTTATGACCCATTGTTTCTCCTAAACAGATCAGTAGATAATCATCTTCTCTCATCCCTCGGATCATGTCACTGAATTCGCTTTGCATTTTCTCCTTAGAATTAATGGTCTTTCTCTAAAGGAACACTCACACTGACACTGACTCCTCGGCTGTGGGCTAGTCAACGGTTTGTTAATGGGAAAATTAGAATCCAACCCCACTCTGAATCCCATTATCCCGATAGGCTCGCCTCCTGTGGAGGCTCTTTGAATAATAAATGATCAGAATTAAAGTGTATTTCTACTGGGTCTACTGGTCCAGTACAGACCCCTGTGGGACGGATCAGGGTCCACCGCATGTAACCGTATCAGATATTGCTCATCCCAATCCTCCCACAGACCCGCTTCTTGAGGTTGATCTTGATTTTCTGCCATAGTATGAAAGAGGTGATAGCGAATCGGCAGCCCGTTTTACATCTCTCCCCATTTTGATTTCCATAGCCGCCGACTCCCAACAGTTGTTTCACACTATCGCACAAAGTCAAGATCTGCCCTTTGTCTACTTTCTTTTTTACTTTGACATTTTATTCTCTCATTTAATTGAGGAGTTTTAACTTTTGAGAATTACCCCAAGACCATAGACCGCTTGTGAGAACTTTAGTTTTTTTAGGTCATTCCAATCTCCATCAGATCGACCAGGTCATAGTTGGATTTTGGAACTGACGGAGTAATCATTCGCTTTCCGTACGGTAACTGTTCACTTTACCTTAATTCTACCTCAACGCTGATATTCCCGCTCATAACTGTTAAAATCCCCATAAAAAATCCAGCTCCTATGTTCAGGAGCTCCGTTGGTTGCCGGCCTCAGATAAAGCCCCCCCCCCCCGTCCCCCGTAAACAAACCTTCTGTTCGTTTAGAAATGTAAACCCATCAGTCACTAACTCTGGTTTTTCAGGCAATATTTCACCCCGAGTTCAAAACCTTCTTCTTCGATCAATGTTCCTAACTGCCTGACAGTGATCTCATACCTGCCTGAACTGTGTCTCCGACTACATCCCAAACAGCATCCCAGCAACTGGTATTTTCCAGTAAACACCACCCCCCCACCCCACCAAAGGGCGCGGAAGATATTTCCATCTTTTAATTGCAGACCCTCTCATCTCAGATGGTTACTCGCGTTTGTTAACTCCTTTTCCTTAGGTGATCTCGTTTCATGAATTTGTCCTCCGAAACCCCTGCTCCATCCCTCATTTCAAACATGATTCCCACACTGACACTGGGATCCATGGGAAATACTTCGGCTTTCCCGCCGAGATACTATTCGAAACACAGACTGAATTGGGACAGGAGATGATCCACGCATGGGCCGCGCGGTATGGATTTATATCTATTTTATGGAAATGTTCCTTATCCCATGTTTGAAAACCCCATTCCCCCTTCTTCAGATTCTCAATTGCAATCTCGTCTCTAACCTTCTGGTGTCGAATTAAAAATTATCAATTTTAAAGGTGGAGCTTTTTACTGACCAGGTCTATTGTATTTGGAACAGATCCACAGTTTGGATAAAGTGCCTCAAGTGGACATCAGAAGTCCAGCCTTGTCCGACAAGATTACAGGATTACATTCCGTAAGTAAAATCTATAATCAGTATAAATAAATCTATCAGTGTAACTGAATTCTGTAATCAGTGTAAATAAATATATCCGTGTAAGTGAAATCTATAAGCAGTGTAAATAAATCTCTCAGTGCAACTGAATTCTATAATTAGTGTAAACAAATCTATCTGTGTAAGTGAAATCTATAATCTATCCGTGTAAATGAAATCTATAATCAGTGTAAATAAATCTATCCGCGTAAGTGAAATCTATAATCAGTGTAAATAAATCTATCCGTGTAAGTGAAATCCTATAATAAGTATAAAAATCTATCCGTATGAGTGAAATCTATAATCAGTGTAATTAAATCTCTCAGTGAGAGTACAATCTATAATCAGTGTAAATAAATCTATGCGTTTAAAAAAATATATAGGTGTAAAAAAAATTTAAAGTTAGTGGACGTACAATCTCGAATTTTATGCAGTACAATTTTATTCAGCGTTACCCTGTCACTCATCTCTGTCCGGTTGATTATTTTATGGTTATCTCCTGGATTTGCTGTGCTCCTCTCAGTCCTATTCCCCTGTCTCTGTGTAATACTTGCATCTATGTACGAAAAGTTACTGACAATTTCACTGCTGGATCCCAGGTTTGAATCATCAGGCCCTCGGGAAATGTCCATGGACTCCGGAATGTCGGTAAAAGGCGGGTCGAGATTGAAAGAAGTGATGCCAGACTGGATGCGGTTCAGAGTCTAATACACCCCTTGCTTTATCGATAATTGTTTAAAAGTAAACAGAAGAGTTACTCAACAGTTTCTATTTGTAAATATGTGATGTGAAACAGATTTAAGTAAATTATACCGGATAAGAGAGCAACGATTGACTGAAATCAGACAATCTGAATTCCACTGACCCGTGCAGGGTAATCGGTGCTGCTCTGTGTAAACTAACAACTAAATAGGGGGAAAAGAGGCGCACCGAACCGAACTGAGAGAAAATGCATTGCTGATCTTTGTTAAATATTCTCTAATCTATACTCATAAAATTTTACGAAGGTTCATTAACCCTCAGCGACACTCACCATACACAATAAGCTCAGTCCCATTCCCGTTGGAAATCTTTCCTCTCCAATCTCTCATGCTGCAATAATAGACTCCAGAGTCCTGGAAACCTACATTCAGCAGGTGAAACTCGGCAGATCCTTTCTTGAATGGTATAAATGTTTTCCTTTTGTCTACACTCGAATCCAAAATCCCGTCCTGGCCGGCTCTCCGCCAGTAAACATCCACCAATGCGTTGCGATCGAAAAGCGGGAAAGAGCAATAAATGGATACATTTGTACCTTTCACCGGAGTCAGGCGGGCAGGGAGCTGAAGCACTGTGAGAGCGGTCCCATTAATAACTGTCAGAAATAAACACAAACACAGGTTATAGTCAGGGATAGTGATCGTGGGGATCAAAAGGGAGGAAATAATGCGGCAGAAGTAGAACGAAAGGAAATGAGAAAATTGCAATAAACATTGAAGAGAAGCTGCCTCCACAATGCGAATTGACTTTTTATTCACGTTTTCCCACTTAACAGATAGGTATACATAAATAAACCTGTGCAAATAATGGCCAGAGCTGAGAGGTATCGCAACACATCACGTGTAGACATTCTGAGCAACAGCGATGAAGTCGATCACTTGTTTGCTGTAAGTCAGCGGGAAACACTGAAGGGTGCAGGACATCGAGAGATGGTGAAGATAATCTGGGACTGAGTGTTACAGTCAGGCGCTCCACAAGTTATCTGAGGCAATAGCTTCAATGAACCGGTTCACTTTTATGGCAGGTATGCGGACGGAGATGTGACAACACGCTGAAAGTTACAATGACCCAGATCTCATTGGTGACCGCGGGAAAATGGAACTATTTTGAATTACGTGAAAAGTTTCTAATTGCAACAGCGCTTCACTTATCGCATCGCTGGCAAACCTGTTGCAGATACGCATGTGCAGGTGTCGTGAATGCGGTCTGTATCTGGCTCTTTCGCTCTGTCCCCATTTATTGCGTGGTGAAGTACTGAACCACACAGAGCTGAAGTTCGCATCGTTCGAACCCGACTCTGTTCTGAGTTGGCTGACCTGAGCTTGGATCGTTCGGTACAATTGATCCAAAATCCCGGCTTTCTGGAGGGGAAAAATCGGCAGAAAATTGCATTTTTGATTACACGGGTCCCTTTGTACCGAGGCAGGTACACACCGACTGGAGAAAATACTCATGACATTCAACAGAACTTGGTTGTTGAAATTGATGGGCTCTCTGGACACCAGCCACGTTCATAGAAGTTATGAAATTGAGTCTAAACAGTAATGATAAACAATGGTTCTCAAGATTTAGTCCCCATTTGCTAACTTTTCCGAAGGTTCGACTTCTTGGCGCTAATGACTGGATTCAGAGTTTGTCAGGAGGTGAGAAGATAGTCAGGACACTCAGGACACCATAAAATCATAGATACCTCGGTAAATTGGAACAATTCAGACTGAATGCAGTTTTGAAAGCGAGGGCGCACAGTACCACAGAAAAGTGAACAATATACAATGTCATCTCGCATGAAGCTCAGGAAAGGAAGTTGGATGGTCAGCTGTTTAATGGGAATAGGGTCGAGAGAGCAGAAGGTGGGTCTCATAGATAAGATGAGCTTGGAGATATCATGAGGGGAGATAGGATATAAACTGGATAAAGACGTGGGTTCAGGGCTAGGGTAGGGGGAAACTTTTGCAACGTTGAATTGGTGAGTTCTGGGAAGGGAGGGATACAGCAGAGGCAGCTAAATGGACAGTCTAAATCTCACTGACAAAAAAAATCCTTGAGTTCCTGACACTTGTTAGAAACGAAGGTGTTTGAGGAGCAGGGGAGATTATTTCAAGGAGATGGCCAGTAGTGGAGAAGAGAAGCGGGTGTTATATTTCCATTCCAGGATGACTTAGAAGTAGTGAGCAGCTTTGGCACAGGAGAGCAGTGCCCAGGAGTGCTTGACGTATTCCAGCCAGATCTGACGATGAATGGCTAAACTAATTGTTCACCAGAAACGTTGAAGTCAAACCCTTTTGGCTTGAGGTAGCGAAGATAGGGGCCGTACCAGGGGGAACTAACAGGATGTAGAAGAGTAAGGGTTTTAATGGGGACAAAGGCGTCATAGACGGAGATGTGTGGGTGATTGAGAACATCGAGCTGAGGAGATTATTTTATATCCAAAGGGTGGTGGGGGTCTGGAACCCACTGCCCGAAAGGCAGAAACCCTCATCACATTCGAAAATTATGTGGTTATGAAGTTGAAATGCAGTAACCGGCAACCTCAAGAGGCCTGGACGAAAAATCCAGAGTCATGAGTTCAAATCCCGCCACGGCAGCTGGCGAATTTAAATTCAATTAATTAATTAAACTCAATTAATTAAATAAAAAATCTGGAATTAAAATACTAGTATCAGTAATGGTAGCCATGAAACTACCGGATTGTCGGAAAGACCCATCTGGTTCACTAATGTCCTTTAGGGAAGGAAATCTGCCGTCCTTACCCGGTCTGGCCTATATGTGACTCCAGACCCACAGCAATGTGGTTGATTCTTAAATGCCCTCTGAAATGACCTAGCAAGCCACTCAGTTGTAAAATCAAGCTACGAAAAGTCATAATAAGAAAAAAACCGGACAGACAACCCGGCATCGGACCACTAGGCACCGGATACGACGAAGGGAAACCAAGCCCAGTCGATCCTGCAAATTTCTCCTCACTAACATCTGGGGACTTGTGCCAAAATTGGGAGAGCTGTCCCACAGACTAGTCAAGCAACAGCATGACATAGCCATACTCACAGAATCATACCTTTCAGCCAATGTCCCAGACTCTTCCATCACCATCCCTGGGTATGTCCTGTCCCACCGGGTGGAGGATTGGTTATCTAACAGGAAGCAGAGAGTTGGGATAAATGGTACATTCTCGGACTGGCAACCTGTAGCCAGTGGTGTTCTGCAGGGGTCGGTGCTGGGTCCCCAACTCTTTACAATCTATATTAACGATTTGGAGGAGGGGACCGAGTGTAAGATATCAAAGTTTGCAGATGATACAAAGATGGGAGGGAAAGTAGAGAGTGAGGAGGACATAAAAAACCTACAAGGGGATATAGACAGGCTGGGTGAGTGGGCGGAGATTTGGCAGATGCAATACAATATTGGAAAATGTGAGGTTATGCACTAGGGCAGGAAAAATCACAGAGCAAGTTAATATCTTAATGGCGAGGAACTGGAAAGTACTGCAGTATGAAGGGATCTGGGGGTCCCAGTGCAAGAAAATCAAAAAGTTAGTTTGCAGGTGCAGCAGGTGATCAAGATGGCCAACGGAATTTTGGCTTTTATTGCTAGGGGGATAGAATATAAAAACAGGGAGATATTGCTGCAGTTATATAGGGTATTGGTGAGACCGCACCTGGAATACTGCATACAGTTTTGGTCTCCATACTTAAGAAAATACATACTTGCTCTCGAGGCAGTACAAAGAAGGTTCACTCGGTTAATCCCGGGGATGAGGGGGTGGACAGATGAGGAGAGGTTGAGTAAATTGGGACTCTACTCATTGGAGTTCAGAAGAATGAGAGGCGATCTTATTGAAACATATAAGATTGTGAAGGGGCTTGATCGGGTGGATGCGGTAAGGATGTTCCCACGGATGGGTGAAACTAGAACTAGGGGGCATAATCTTAGAATAAGGGGCTGCTCTTTCAAAACTGAGATGAGGAGAAACTTCTTCACTCAGAGGGTAGTAGGTCTGTGGAATTTGCTGCCCCAGGAAGCTGTGGAAGCTACATCACTAAATAAATTTAAAACAGAAATAGACAGTTTCCTCGAAGTAAAGTGAATTAGGGGTTACGGGGAGCGGGCAGGAAATTGGACATGAATTTAGATTTGAGGTTCGGATCAGATCAGCCATGATCTTATTGAATGGCGGAGCAGGCTCGAGGGGCCGATTGGCCTAATCCTGCTCCTATTTCTTATGTTCTTATGTTCCCGATATCCACACCATCACGGAAGCCAGTCTTAAGCCAATTCGATTCACTCCACGTGATATCAAGAAACGGCTGAGTGCACTGGATACAGCAAAGGCTATGGGCCCCGACAACATCCCAGCTGTAGTGCTGAAGGCTTGTGCTCCAGAATTGGCTGCGCCTCCAGCCAAACTGTTCCAGTACAGCTACAACACTGGCATCTACCCGACAATGTGGAAAATTGCCCAGGTAAGTCCTGTCCACAAAAAGCAGGACAAATCCAATCCGACTAATTACCGCCCCATCAGTCTACTCTCAATCATCAGGAAAGTGATGGAAGGTGTCGACAGTGCTATCAAGCGGCACTTACTCACCAATAACCTGCTCACCGATGCTCAGTTTGGGTTCCGCCATGACCACTCGGCTCAAGACCTCATTACAGCCTTGGTCCAAACATAGACAAAAGAGCTGAATTCCAAAGGTGAGAGTGACTGCCCTTGACATCAAGGCAGCATTTGACCGAGTGTGGCACCAAGGAGCCCTAGTAAAATTGAAGTCAATGGGAGTCAGGGGGAAAACACTCCAGTGGCTGGAGTCATACCTAGCACAAAGGAAGATGGTAGTGGTTGTTGGAGGCCAATCATCTCAGCCCCAGGGCATTGTTGCAGTACTTTCTCAGGGCAGTGTCCTCGGCCCAACCATCTGCAGCTGCTTCATCAATGACCTTCCCTCCATCATAAGGTCAGAAATGGGGATGTTTGCTGATGATTGCACAGTGCTCAGTTCCATTCGCAACACCTAAAATAATGAAGCAGTCCGAGCCCGCATGCAGCAAGACCTGGACAGCATCCAGGTTTGGGCTCATAAGTGGCAAGTAACATTCGCGCCAGATAAGTGCCAGGCAATGACCATCTCCAACAAGAGGGAGTCTAACCACCTCCCCTTGACATTCAACGGCATTACCATCGCCGAATCCCCCACCTTCAACATCCTGGGGGTCACCATTGACCAGAAACTTAACTGGACCAGCCATATAAATACTGTGGCTACGAGAGCAGGTCAGAGGCTGGGTACTCTGCGGCGAGTGTCACACCTCCAGACTCCCCATAGCATTTTCACCATCTGCAATGCACAAGTCAGGAGTGTGATGGAATACTCTCCACTTGCTTGGATGAGTGCAGCTCCAACAACACTCAAGAAGCTCGACACCATCCAAGATAAAGCAGCCCGCTTGATTGGCACACCATCCACCACCCTAAACATTCACTCTCTTCACCATCGGCGCACAGTGGCTGCAGTGTGTACCATCCACAGGATGCACTGCAGCAACTCGCCAAGGCTTCTTCGACAGCACCTCCCAAACCCGCGACTTCTACCACCTGGAAGGACAAGAGCAACAGGCACATGGGAAAAACTCCACCTGAACGTTCCCCTCCAAGTCACACACCATCCTGACTTGGAAATATTTCGCCGTGCCTTCATTGTCGCTGGGTCAAAATCCTGGAACTCCCTTCCTAACAGCACTGTGGGAGAACCGTCACCATACGGACTGCAGCGGTTCAAGAAGGCGGCTCACCACCACCTTCTCAAGAGCAATTAGGGATGGGCAATAAATGCCGGCTTCACCAGCGACGCCCACATCCCATGAACGAATAAAAAAAAAACCCTGTGGACCAAGATTTGGAAAGTTGGATTAGGCTGGATATCTTTTTTTCCGGCCGGCACAGACACGATGGGCCGAATGACCTCCTTCTGTGCCGTAAATGTCAACAATTCTATGATCCCATGCTGGTGGAATTGGCGGACAGGTGGTGGATGATATTTTACAGCGAAGTACGAAGTGATAAATTTTGATAGAATGAATTAGGAGAGGCAAAATAAGCTGAATGGTACAATTCTAAAGGGGGTGTAGAAACAGAGAGACCTGGGGGTATATGTGCATAGATCTTTTGAAGTGCATGACAGGCTAAGAAAGCAGTTAAAACATCATACGTGATCCTGGGCTTGAAAAGAGAGGCATAGGGTTCAAATGCAAGGATGTTATGTTGAAGCTTTAGAAAACACCGGTTCGGCCACAGCTAGAGTATTGCGTCCAATTCTGGGCACTACACTTTTGGAAGGATGTGAAGGCTTTGGAAAGAGTGCAGAGGAGATTTACTGGAATTGTTCCAGGGATGAGGGATTTCTATCACGTGGATAGACTGTAGAAGCTGGGATTTTTCTCCTTTGGGGAGAAGGTTTATAGGAGAAATGATAGAAGTGTTCAAAGACATGAAGGGTTCTGATAAAGTAAATAAAGGGAAACTATTCACATTGACGGAAGGGTCGAGAACCAGAGGATACAGATTTAAGGTGATTAGCAAAGGAACCAAAGGTTAAATGAGCAAAATCTTTTTTATGCAACGAGTATTTATGGTCTGGATGCACTGCTTGAAAGGTGGTGGAAGCAGATTTAATCATGACTTTAAAGGAATTGGATAAATACTTGAAGGGAAAAATATTGTAGGTCTACCGGGAAAGAGCAGGCGAATGGGACTAACTGGATTGCACATAAAACGACCGGATCTGGCTCCGGCTCGATGGGACGCATGGCCTACTTCTGTGCTGTAACCAGTCTATGATGCTATGATTCTTTGCCACATCTCTTTGTGTCATCCGTGAACCTGGTTATATGGCTCTCTATTAACCTCTCCTAACCTTTGTACACTTTATTTTGCTTCTCCTTTATATTTTTCATGCTCTGAATGATTTTATTTTGTGTTATTAGCTCTCGGCTTGCTGTGCACCCCTAAGACTCAGTTTTATTAGAATTACTCTGTCCATTCGCCACACTCCAGTTTTTGCTGTACCCCTTACTTCATGCGGGAAAGTATCTAGTTTGTACTCCAACCATCTTGTCTTTGAACTTTTGTGTACTATCTTACCAACGAATATGTTTTGCTAATGTATCTGTTAATTCCATTACTATACCGTCGAAGTTGTCTTAAATCCAATCATTTTTTTATTGGTTCCCTTTCCTTTTCAATTTTTATATCATTTTATGTCTTCCAGATGTTCACCGAAACTTCTATTATCTATCTATCCCATTTAATTCGCTAGAACTATAACCAGTACTATACCCTTCCTTATTGGATTGAACGCAAATTGAACTATAAAACAGTCTGCGCCACAATGTAGAATCCCATCCCTTTCTCCAATACTTTTATTCCAGTCCTTCTTTGGATAATTGAAGTCATCTTTCATGAAGGTTCTATAGCATCTGCACACTTCTCCTATCTGTCTACATTTCGCTACTTTATCTCCTTTCCACTCGCTGATGGTCGATAGTATTTTCCCAATAGACAAATTCCTGTTTCTTAATTATAAGCAAACAAATTTGGCTTTTGATCCATCCCTATACCATTGCTCTATCCTCCAACTGTAATGGAATCTTTCATTAATACTATCACCCTGACTCCCTTTTTCCTACTTTATCCTACTGGAGTATTTTGGAACCAGGAAAGTTCAGCTCCCAGTCCTGCCTTAGCCTAAACTGAGACTTTATTAAGTCTGTGACATCGAACATCTACCACAGGATTTTGTGTCCCTCGCTCACCAGTTTGATTCACAATACATCGTGCATTAAGCAACATACATCTCAAACCTGCTTCTCTGTTTGGTATCCTTACACGTTCTAATTCTCCTCTTTCTGGTTTACTTTATGACTTTCATGCTTTCTTTATCTCCCCTAAAACCCGTGTCCCTTTTACTTTGCTTACTGCTTCCACGTCTTATTCCCCCCTACCAAGTTAGTGCGACTAAATCACACTGCGGTGCGGGTTCCTACACTAAACTCCGGCAGTAATGTCTTGCAATTAAATTCCTCTTATCCTCTCCACTCTGATTTCTGATCTTTACCGGTACCGATAACAGAAGGCAGACATTCCAGGCTACCCGTACACTCCAGGGCTGAAGTACACGATTCACGATCCAGTTCACGCACAGAAGCAGAGGTCCAGAACATTCTCGATCTGGTAACGATCCGCCTCCCAGACGTTACGCAGATCGGTAACATGTTGATAACTCTCTTCATCGAGTTAGCCGACCTTAGCCCTGGCTAGCCCAGCAGCCCGTGTAATCCAGCGTCAGGGAGCAGTGTCACCGTTTGGGATTGTGAGGAAAATCCTATCTAATGTAAATGTGTAAGTAATCGAAGTACAAATACAGCTCTTCAAACACATGTAATGTACGTGATCAAAAAGATATCAAGACATTTAAGGTAGGAAAGGGGGAGATGATTGATAAACCAATTAAACTTAGAGAGTCTAAAACCCTTGGTCTGGATGCATGATATCCGTGCGAACTAAAAGAAGCCAGGGAACAGATCAGAGAGGCACTATTATATATTTATAAATATTCGTTAGAAAACGGTATAGCGCCAGAGGACTGGATGACAGTTAATTTTATACCTACATTTAAAAAAGCGAAAGAGCAAATCCGGGGAACTACCGACCAGTTGGCTTTTCATCGGTAGTAGGATAGATAATCTTTACTCAAAGATGCAATAGAAATATATCTAGAAACCGAAAATATAATGAAGAATAGTCAATACGGATTTCAAAAGGGAAGGTCATGGTTGTCCAACCTTATTGAATTCATTGAAGAAGTAACAGAAAGAGTAGACAAGGGTAATGTAGTAGATGTAGTATACTTGGATTTTCAAACGGACTTCGATGAGTTACCACATGGTAAAGTCATGACTAAGGACAGAGCATGTGGAGTCGGGACAAGAATTAAAATGGATAGCAAGCTGGCTACAAAACAGAACACAGAGAGTAGGGGATAAAGAGAGTTAGTCAGACTGACGGAAGCTGGGAAGTGGTGTTCCAAAGGGATCGGTGCTGGGACCACTGTTGTTCACTATTTTTATGAATGATTGGAATTCAGGAATCGGAAATACAATTTTAAAATTGTGGGGTTTCGTTAATACTAAACAAGACTGCAACAAAATCCAGGAAGACGCTAAAAATCTTGCAGAATGAGCGTGTAAATAGCGAAAGAATTTTAGGATAGCTAAGTGTGAGGTGCTAAAGTAGTTAGAATAAGGAGGCCGCATACTCCTTGGGAAATAAGAGTCCAAATGTGATGCAGGAGAAAAGAGGTCTGGGGTAACACATTCACAAATCACTAAAAATAGCAACGTTAGTTTACAAGGCCATAACAATGCAAACTATGCACTGGGGTTCATTTCTAGAAGGATAGAATTGAATAGCAGGGAAGTTATGTTAAACTTTTATAGAACGTTGGTTAGACCATACTGTGTTTTGGCCACTATACTACAAAAAGGATATAGAGGCATTGGAAAAGTTGCAAAAAAGATTGACAAGGATGATACTAGGACTGAGAGGTTCTAAGTATCAGGAAAGAATGAATGGCTGGGGCTCTTTTCTCTAGAAATGAGAAGGATGAGGTGTGACCTTTTTTTTTTGTTCATTCATGGGATGTGGGTGTCGCAGGCAAGGCCAGCATTTATTGCCAATCCCTAATTGCCCTTGATCCGGTGATGGTAATCCGCCTTCTTAAACCGCTGCAGTCCGTGGGTGAAGGTTCTCCCACTTTGCTGTTAATAGAAGAATTTAAAATTGTGAAGTGGTAAGAAAGTGTAGGCTTAGAGAAAATGTTTCCACTTGCGGGGCAGTCCAATACTAAGGGCCATAAATATAAGATAGTCACTAATAAATCCAAGAAAGAATTCAGGAGAAACTTCTTTACCCAGAGTGATTAGAATGTGAACTTGATACCACGTGGAGCAGTTGAGGCGAATAGCGTAGATGCATTTCAGGGAAGCAAGATAAGTACACAAGGGAGAAAGGAATAGAACGATCTGCTCATAGCGTTAGATGAAGTAGGATGGCAAGAGGCTCGTGTGAAGCATAAACACCAGTACAGATTAATGGGGTCGAATGGCCTGTTTCGATGCTGTAAATTCTATTTAATCTTTGTAATTCTGAATTTCACAGTGAGGCAGGGAGCCGGAGTAGGTCCCAGACCTGTCCCACTGCACATTCGAAAACTTCTGGTTCATTCCTGTGACAAGAGGCAAACTGAGTAATTAAAATACCCAGAGATGGAAATGTTCGGCACACGGACAGATTTGATTTAAAGTGTCAAATACATCCAGAAAGAGCAAAATCGGGACAGAAAGGAATTCTCAACGTTGAAAGTGTGAATTTCATTAAAGGAAACTGAAGGAATAGTTGTTTCTGCACAGAAAGGGCCGCGGTAATTTATGTCCAGTCACCAAACACCATTCAGTTGGCCCGTTAGGAGCCTGATAATGATTTAATATTTAGATGTAATACAGAGGGTGGTTGTAGAGGGTTGTTTTTCAAACTGGATGCCTGTGTCCAGCGGTGTGCCTCAGGGATCGGTGCTGGGTCCGCTGTTATTTGTTATTTATATTAATGATCTGGATGAGAATTTAGGAGGCATGGTTAGTAAGTTTGCAGATGACACCAAGATTGGTGGCATTGTGGACAGTGAAGAAGGTTATCTGGGATTGCAACGGGATCTTGATAAATTGGGCCAGTGGGCCGATGAATGGCAGATGGAGTTTAATTTAGATAAATGTGAGGTGATGCATTTTGGTAGATCGAATCGGGCCAGGACCTACTCCGTTAATGGTAGGGCGTTGGGGAGAGTTATAGAACAAAGAGATCTAGGAGTACAGATTCATAGCTCCTTGAAAGTGGAGTCACAGGTGGATAGGGTGGTGAAGAAGGCATTCGGCATGCTTGGTTTCATTGGTCAGAACATTGAATACAGGAGTTGGGATGTCTTGTTGAAGTTGTACAGGGCATTGGTGAGGCCACACTTGGAGTACTGTGTAGAGTTCTGGTCACCCTATTATAGAAAGGATATTATTAAACTAGAAAGAGTGCAGAAAAGATTTACTATGATGCTACCGGGACTTGATGGTTTGACTTACAGGGAGAGGTTAGACAGACTGGGACTTTTTTCCCTGGAGAGTAGGAGGTTAAGGGGTGATCTTATAGAAGTCTATAAAATAATGAGGGGCATAGATAAGGTCGATAGTCAAAATATTTTCCCAAAGGTAGGGGAGTCTATAACGAGGGGGCATAGATTTAAGGTGAGAGGGGAGAGATACAAAAGGGTCCAGAGGGGCAATTTTTTCACTCAAAGGGTGGTGAGTGTCTGGAACGAGCTGCCAGAGGCAGTAGTAGAGGCGGGTACAATTTTGTCTTTTAAAAAGCATTTGGACAGTTACATGGGTAAGATGGGTATAGAGGGATATGGGTCAAGTGCAGGCAATTGGGACTAGCTTAGTGGTATAAACTGGGCGACATGGACATGTTGGGCCGAAGGGCCTGTTTCCATGTTGTAACTTCTATGATTCTATGATTCTATGATTCAGAACCCTCCTCGAATTCCGGTATATTCGCGACACATGCCCAAAATAAACTCCATTGCTCAATCCTTCTAAATTAACAGAACTGACCCACAATAACTGGCCTCATCGATTTCCCCCAACGAGACAAGACGCTCCAATTTCCTTTGGTCCCATTTGAAACCTATAAAAGAGTTAAGCATTGACTCCTCCATTCACTGGAAGTGCAGATTTCAAGAATAAACGCAGCCTCCAGATCGCTGTTTCTCTCTGCCAGTAAAAGCTGCTACTCCTCCCATTCCAATAAATGACAATCCGGTTTCCAAACACACCGAAAAATACAAGTAGGTGTGTTCTTCAGGCACCAAGATGGCCATCCCCCGTGTGACTTTAACATCACTGGACATTTGCTGCTGTTTATACAATCCCGTATTCTTCCCTTGGCTTGTTGATCCTGATCGCCGCATACTCCGCTAGGTTTTCTTTCTGTTTCCTTCTTGCCAGTTCCTGGGAGCCGGTCAGATCCAGAGACGCGGAAGTCAGTGCAAAATCCGTCTCTTGCTTGGTCTGTGGAAGCAACACTGAAAGATCAATAGGATATGTTACTCACACTAAGCGTTCCAGTACTTCAATGTGCATTACTGAGGTCAGACGGAAGGACTGGACCAGTCCTGATTGGAATGGGCTGCTCCGTTTCTCGACTGTACCTGGGCATAGACGTTTCTATTTTCCTCACGTCTGGGTTTTCCAATGCTCCCGTGACCGCTGAGGTTGATAGCAGCGTAAGACGGACTCCCGTCCGCTCTTCCTCCCACAGCCAGAAGAGAGTTTTTGGAGAAAGATTAACTCGACATCAAATCACAAACAGCACCGTACAGGGCCACTAAAACCCAATGGCATCGGTTAAGGATTGGGTAAGTCTGATCAGTGCAGGTGATTGCTCTAATGGAGCTGGCGGTGTAATAAAAGGCCGGATAAGGACAAGGGAGGAAAATAATTCCCAGCCGGAGAAATTCTCTTCAATATACATTTACAGACCATTTTATCAGAGCTCAGCCTGGCCTGTGGGTCAAGGACTGGCCCGTGTGCTATTGAGTAATTAAAGCACTTCCGAGTTCTGAGCTTGCTCATCTCAGGATGGACAATTGGTTTCGGTGCCTTTGGGTCAGGAGGGGGGCAATCTCGGCCAGCAGTCAGTCCCGGTCAACACCCAGAGACCCTGCTGGAAAGGTCATGGGTGGAGATGTCAGCTGAGAACAGGATCGAGCAAAACTATGACGCTCCCCATAGATGAACAGCCAATCGACCTCACTGACAAGGCATAAATATCGACAACAGCGCCTGCGAGAAATGGAGGGCTACATTAATACAGATATAATCGCGGCACTGACAGGTCAGAGACTACACTTTCAGTGGAGGGATGGTCTCTGGGGAACAATAAACCCGCAAGTGGTGACGGTGTGCTCCGCAGTTACTGAGAGCCGTCCTGATGTCCTCGTGATACCGGTATAAATGTGGTATAAATTTGCATTACTTGAGCAACAGCAGTCTATTTCTTGTTACACTAGTATGACACTGACCTGCTCCTCGAAGTGGCCGGGTCTCTCCTCACTAATCTCCGTGTCTGGTAGAGAAATAAATTTAGAACAATGATCAATTTCACATGAACCAGATACGTGATTTTCCCCCCAAAATATACCCAACATTCCCGCAAAATTGACCAGAATCACCGATCAATAGAAAATGGTCTGAACGGTCACTCAATTCTCCTTATTAGAACTTGAGCCGTCACATCCGGTACGATTGCTGGGCGAGAAACGGACCCTTTTTTCAACCGAACACCACGTGTCACATTCCCACCACCAGTTCCACCGCCCTCGACCCCAGATTTGTCGCCCCTCCCGACACAACCCTACATTTACTGTAAAATATTCACATCACCGCCTTCAGTTGTTGTGAAGCACTAAGTTCAAACCGAAACTACGGGTCGCTTTAATGTTCAGACCTGCTGAAATTATTCTGAGGGATCTCTTGGGTTTAAGGTCTGGCCCTCGTCACAACATTCGGCCCCAGGAACATAAACTCACTTAGTGTAACGGACATCGCTCCCAAAATCTAGATCCCAGTCCAGGCCGTATACGCCGTCCCGTCCTCCTCGCTGCCGCCGAGCTGAAATGTAACTAACAAACCTAATTCTTAATGAGGATCGTGTCAGTTCTTACCGTCAATTCTGACTAAATTGCATCGCTTGACAAGAATTACCAGCACTAGAATTATTAACCCGCCTGCTGCACACCCCGACACCAGGGAGTAGAGGAAAGTACTGTTCCCGTTCGCTGAAAGGGACAGAGAAATTGGAATTTCAGCATTTTATAGGCGAGATATTGCGAAATATTTAATCAACGTCAGATATCAGGCAGCACCGACATATCACAGCTATTGTCTCTTACCGAGATACCAAGGCGACTCCATCGTATCTCAGCATCAAACGGCCAAAGTACAGCGCAGTGTAAAGCACACAGGGACTTTCCATTTCTGATAATATCAGCATTTAATTCGGATTAATAATTGTATTTAATTAATGATTATGCAGTTTTGTTCATCATGTGTATGTAAATATTTGTGTGTGTGTGGGTGGGGGGTGGGGGAGGGGGGTGGTGGAGGTGGCGGTGTCTTTTTGTATGGATGTGTCTGTCTGTCTCTCTCCCCGTGATTGTTTGTGCCGATTGGTCTCCAGGGAGAGTCAAAATCCCCCACAGAATTATAGGAGATTTCTCTCCGACCCGAAGGTGATGAGAAACGAGTTCCAGTAAATAACATTGACCTTGAGGGACGTCATGCAACATCACACCTATCTTTTGTACACAACGATATCAGCCTCCTTCAGGAACTCGTCCAGCTCCGTTTGTAACTTTGCAGAGAATCCGCACTCACTGCACGAGACTTCGACTTAATCCAAAGGTCAGTGACCTTCTGGATGAAGACTATCCTCCAGATATCTAACCGTGTTCTGTGCTTAAATGACATGTACCCAAGAGCCCTCGTTCTCGCTCATAATTTAATTCAAGTGATCTATCCACGTGTACACTGTCTACTCCCTTCATCGTTCAATTCAGTATCCAGAAGTCTACGCTTTTCTAGAGTAAAAATACCCAAATCCTTGAACCTGTCGTGATAACTAAAGGTTTTTAAAATAGTATCAATCTTGTGGCTCTGCGCAGAACTTTTTCTCCAATGCCCCTATAACTCTCACAACATGAGGGAATCAGAACTGGATATAATATTGCAGATGAGGGCTGACCATGGGAAAGAACATTATGGTGCTCTTTGTTTCTATTGGTTTGTCCCGACTATACATCTTTATACTCGAATTGATTTCGTCATCATTTCTCGGCCTTGGTCGTGGAACTTTAGGGATTCAGACACCATCACCCATTAATCTTTGACCCTCAACAGACTTTAATTCAGAGCCTAGCACTGTGCACAATGCTTGGTATTAAACATACCCACAAGCATTTGACTACATTTATCTACATCAATTGTCATCTGCCAGATACAGGCCCATTCACCTGTCGCATCTAGATCCGATTGCAAATGTTTTCTCCTTAAGGGTTCTGGCGTCAGCACAGATATTTGTACCATCATTGAACTTGTGGACGCCTTAATCCAGATCATTGATATTAATCAAGAAGAGCAATCCTTACACCGATCCCTAATGGACCCCTCCAGTAGCAGACAATGGAGGACCTGCCCATGCAGTTGAAGAGCTGGGCAGTGGAAATGGGTTTCCCCGCTCATTGCATTACGTCAGATACTGTGTTTCGAAATTATGGTTCATTTTAACATTTTGACCAGCAACTACCAACTTCTCTTAGTCCTCCATGTATCCTGACTGGCCGCATTGTCCCACAACTATTAATGTCTACCCTCCATCAATGAGAATGCAATTAATTCCCCAACCAAAGAAGAATCCGCCATTCAATTGCGCAGGACTCCATCTTGCATAGTGACCACTGTGAGGGGCCGCCTCAAAAGCTTTTTGACACTGCAATGAGCACATTCAGTCCCCTTAAAACACACTGCATAGAAAATGATCTGATGCGGATTGGTGGTGAAAGAAAGTCCCTGAATGGCTCCTATATGTAATACAGATACAGCTTATTGCAGTGCTGAGGAGGGTCTCGTACCCGGATCACGAACCGTGTAGCTCGCGTTGGCTGGAGCCGGGAGAGAGGCATGGGACACCCGGCAGATATAAACCGTCCCGCTCTGCACAGAGATGAGGAAGCTGGACACTTGATACAATCCCTCTTCGCTCCGTGTTTCCACCAAGTTTATCCCAAATGTAATTTTGGAGTCATTTTCATACCAAGTGAGGTTGAACTCCTCGGGGAAAAAAACAGCCGTTGAACAGAGTATGAGAGACGGAGAGAGCAGGCGGGTAATCTTCACAGGAGTTGGCGGCACTGGAAAGGAGTTAAAGGAATTGAGTTGAAATATATTAAATTCGAGAAAGGAAAGAACAGACGGCGAGAAGGGAGAGCATGGAGCAGTTGCAGAGTCCCTTTAAGAGGGAAATTTTACCGCCATATTCGAATTAATAACGAACGCTTGATTTGCTTGAAACAGTACATGGCGATATTTATTTCGTTCTTGTCTTTATCCAGCACTCGGTGACGGGAAGGCCCCATGTCTGGGCACTGAAATTAATTTAAGTCCGAGTTAAACCGAACCCGTCCCGTGGGATCTCTAAACTCTCCCGGTGTCTATTTCTGCTGGTGTTTCACTGTGATTTAGACCAACGTTCTAAATAGACTTCTGCGTTGCTAATAGGGAGAGAGTATTCTATAATATGGTTTCACTGACAGAGTGATAAATTAATACAAAAGCATAAAAGAAATTATTGTCTCTGTTCCAGTCTGGGACTCGTTGTTTCGGTACAAAACGCGTGCAGTTGTCCTGTACCAGAGCTCACTCACTCGATTCATTTCCCAGATAATGTTCCGGTCCTGACCCCGGTTCTCGCTCTGCGTGAATTATTTCAAGACTTCGTTCGTTTCCGATATCACGAATTAAAAGGGAGAGGGGCCAAAGTAGGATCAAATTTACCAACCTCCCAATATTCTGCAGTTACAGAGATCCGTCTCCACCGCTTCTTAAGGATCAAGTAAGTCGACGGATCTCCGCTCTCGACTCGGAGCCTTGCTGGCGCATCTGTGACCCATTCATCGGCAGAGTCTCCCTGAATTTTACTGTCTCGGTGTTCCGTGTCTATTTACTTTCCGGTTAAATTACCAATGTTTAATCTCAGAAAGAGCTCTCTACCTCAGTCCAGTCCCCTGCCTTCCCCGCGCCTTAATATTAATGTAATTCCCCCCTAATCCCTGTGTTTGATTTCCTTCAATAACCCTTCTGCCGATCTACCCCACGCTCTAATAACCCTTTGAGTAAAATAAATGTTCTAACCTCCTCTTACTCTTTCTACATTTATTCCCCTTGATCACTAGTGGGACTCGCCGCAGATCCCATCTATTGGGTCTCCATTTAATTTATTTTGATTCAGGGGATCTCGGACTGAAATCACCAAGTAAATAAATCTTGCACCCGCTCCTTCACATCAAAATTTCGCGCACTGCTCCTACTGTGGCCTAGTCAATGGCTTTAAATTAGGCAAATCTGGAATACCGCTCGATCCTAAACCCCATTATCTATCTGCCTCATCCATGGGCCAATCGATCATATTTAAAAAATGATCAAGGTCCAATCCTTCTCTATTTTTCACTCCTCCCAACCCTCCCACACACTCGCTCCTTGTCTTCTCTCTTTCCATGTCACTTTATCTTGTTCGGTTTATCAATAATTCCTCATCTGAGAATAATCCCGAACCTCGTGCTGTTTGTTAGAACTGCAGACTGACGAGGTCACAGTTTGATATTAGAATTGCGGGAGTAATTATTCAATGTTCGTATTAACTTTATCTCCATCCTATTCAACACTCGACTACTGCACTTACATCGATTAAAATCCCCATTCATAATCTGGTATTTGATTTTCAGGAGCTCAACTCCACTCAGATGCCCACAGCTCCCCCCTCCCCTCAACTAACCTGTCGCTCGGTGAGAACTGTAAACTCATCAGTCACTAACTGCTTGATCAGGAATATTTCAGCCCCGAGTTCAAAATGTAATTAATCCAGAATTTTTTCGAGATATATGTTAGTGATCCCATTCCGGTCATAGAAGTACCTACGTCTGCATCCAAAACTGCATCTCAACAATTGGTAGATCCACTAAATGTCATCACTCCCCAGTGAGAAAGTTATCTCCACGTGACCTGCAGGTGATTACAGATCCTTGTTAACTTCTTTTCCTTCGATGATCTTGTGTCACTAATGTGTCTTCCAAAACATTTGCCCCATCCCTTTTTTGAACCACGATTCCCACTCTGGAACTGGGATCCATGGGAGATACTTTGCCTTCACCGCCGAGATCTTACAGGAGACACAGACTGAGCTTGAACAGCAGATGATCCACTCACAGACTTCGTGGCACGGAGTTTCGTTCTGTTTCATATAAATGTTCCTTATCCAATGCTTGAAAAAACCATTCCCACCTGTCAAAATCTAAATCTATTTCCCTTATAAACAAATCTATCAATCGAAATCAAATCTATCAGAGCAAATTTATATATCACTGAAAATAAAATCTATTAGCAACCACAATGAATCCAATGTGTAAATAAAATCTATTATTTTATGCAGTAAAATGTTATTCAGTGTTTAGCCTGTCAATCCTCTCTGTCCAGTTGATATTTCTTTGCTAGCTCCTTGTATTCACAGGCTCCCCTCCAGCGCCCCCGCCCTGTCCTTTATATCTGTCAGTGTGTTAGTACTTGTATCTATTTGTTAATAGATACTGAAAATCTCACTGTTGTGTCCCACGTTTGAATTGCCAGGCATTCGGGGAAAGTTCCTGTTGGACTTCGGAGTGCGGTAAAAGGTGGGTCGGGAGCGGCCCCTCAGTGATTGGAGGATTGAAGGATGTGATTCCAGGCAGAACCCTATTCAGAGTCAACGACACTTTTTTCTTATTCGATCTCGGTATAAAAATAAACACAAACAATCTCATTCAACTCTTTCGATTTGTAAATATGTGATATAAATGGCCACATAAATGCTGCCGCTCCTCGAGCAGGTCGGACGCTGGTTATTCCTCGGCGACTGACTCACCACCGAACTTCCCAAAGAGGCACCACCACCGACAAGTCAGAAGTTTGATGGAATATTTTCCACTTGCCTGGATGGCACAGCTGCAACAACATTCAAGAAGCTCGACAATATCCTGAACAAAAACAGTCTGCTTGATCGGCACTTATTCCATCACTTTATATTACGTCCACCACCGGCGCGCAGTGGCTGCAGTATGCACCATCTACAGGATGCACTGCAGAAACTCGCCAAGGCTTCTTCGACAGCAACTCCCAAACCCGAGGCCTCCACTACCGAGAAGGATAAGGGCAGCAGGTGCATGGGAACACTATCACCTCCAAGTTCACCCACTCCAAGTCACACGTCATCCTCACTTGGACATATATGGCCATTGCATTATCATCACTTCGTCAAAATCCTGAAACTGTCTACCTAACAGCACTGTGGGAGCACCTTCACTACATGGACTGCAGTGGTTCAAGGAGAAGACCCACCGCCATCTTGGCAACGAGTAATGGACAATAAATGCCGACCGTGCCAGCGATGTCCACATGCCGAGAATCAATGATAAAATATAAAATAGATTTATATAAATGATACGGGATAAGAGAACAACAATTGACTGAAGTCAGATAATCTGAATTCCACTGCCCCGAGCAGGGTAATCGGTGCTGCTCTGTGTAAACTCACAGGATTCACTGCAAATAGGGGGAAAGGAGCCGCACCGAACCGAACTGAGAGAAACATCAAAAGTCCTGTCAGAAAACGAAACATTGCTGATCTTTGTTAAATATTCTCTAATCAATACTCATAGAATTTTACGAAGGTTCATTAACCCATCAGCGACACTCACCATTCACAATAAGCTCAGTCCCATTCCCGTTGGAAAACTTTCCTCTCCAATCTCTCATGCTGCAATAATAGACTCCAGAGTCCTGGAAACCTCCATTCAGCAGGTGAAACTCACTCGGCAGATCCTTTCTTGAATGGCATAACTGTTTTCCTTTTGTCTGCACTCGAGTCCAAAATCCCGTCCTGGCCGGCTCTCCGCCAGTAAACATCCACCAATGCGTTGCGATCGAAAAGAGGGACATAGCAATACATGGAGACATTTGTACCTTTCACCGGAGTCAGGCGGACAGGGACCTGACGTGCGGGTGCGGTCCCATTACTAACTGTCAGAAATAAACACAAACACAGGTTATAGTCAGGGATAGTGATCGTGGGGATTAAAAGGGAGGAAATAATGCGGCAGAAGTAGAACGAAAGGAAACGAGAAAACTACAATAAACATTGAACAGAAGCTGCCTCCATACTACTAATGGACTTGTTATTCATACATAAATATTTAAAAGGCAGGTGTAAATAAACCTGTGCAAATAATGGCCAGGGCTGCGAGGTACAGCAGCACATCAAGTGCAGACATTCTGAGCAACGGCGATGAACTTCATCACTCGTTTATGGTAGCACTGAAGGTGCGTGGGACGGAGAGATCGGAAGATAATCTGGCGGTGAGCGTGCAGCAATGAGACGCTCCATAATATATCAATGAGACGCTCTATATGATATCTGAAGCGGCAATTCAATGCACTGGTTTCACATTTACGTCAGAGCTGAAATTATAACGACCCAGATCTCATTGGTCGTCAAGAGATTTGCATCACGTGTACGATTCCGAATTGATACAGCTCTTGACGAATCGCAAATTTGGTCACATTTTTGCAGCAATGTACGTGAAGTTGCGGTGAGATTGATTTGTGTATGCAAAGAGAGAGTACACGAACGATAGGATTGTAAGTTGTGAGGAGGATGCAAAGATTCTTCAAGGCGATTTAGACAAGTTGAGTGCGTGGGGAAATACATGGCAGATGCATTATAACATGGGTAAATGTGAAATTATCCACTTTGAAAGGAAAAACAGAAAGGCAGAGTATTATTTAAATGGTGATAGATAGAGAAATGTTGATGTACAAAGGGACCTGGGTGTCCTTGTACACCAGTCACTGAAAGCAAACCTGCAGGTGCAGCAAGCAGTTAGGAAGGCAAATTGTATCTTGGTCTTCATTGGAAGAGGATTTGTGTACAGGAGCAAGGATGTCTTACTGCAGTTAAACAAGGCCTTGGTGAGACCATACCTAGAGTATTGTGTACAGTTTTGGTCTCCTTACATAAGAAAGGATATAATTGCCATGGAGGAAGTTCAGCGATGGTTCACCAGACTGAATTCTGTGATGGTAAGACTGTTGTATGAGGAGAGTTTGTGTCGACTAGGACTGTGTTTACTAGAGTTTAGAAGAACGAGGGGTTCTCATTGGAACGTATAAAATTCTGACAGGGCTAGACAGACAGGATGCAGTGAGGATGTTTCCCCTGGCTGTGGCAACTACAGAGAGGGGCTACAGACTCAGGAAGTGGGGTAGGACATTTAGGACTGAGATGAGGAGAATTTTCTTCACTCAGAGGATGTTGAACCTGTGGAATTCTCCACCACAGAAGGCTGTGGAGGCCACCTCGCCTAATATATTTAAGAAGGAGATGGATAGATTTCTAGAAGCAGAAGGCATCAAGGGGTATGCGGAGAGAGCGGGAACATGGTATTGCGATGGAGGATCAGTCATGATCATATTGAATGGTGGAGCAGGCTCCAAGAGCCGAATGGCCTACTCTTGCTCTTATTTTCTATGTTTCTAAAGTTTAGGACTGGTTTGCAGTGCATGTGTGTAAACGCACGCAGCATGGTAAACAAGGTTGCTAGCTGCAGACGCAAATAGCCACATGGGAATATGATTTCTTGGAGATAACTGGCTCAAAAAAGTGCAGGATTAGGTACTAAATATTCCTGGATACACGGTGTTCAGAAAAGATAGGGAAGGAAAGAAAGGATGGAGGGCGTTGCAGTTTTGATTAAGGAGAAAACTGGAGAGAGAGGATGTCCTGGAGGGGTCAAGGACAGAATCTATTTGTTTCGAGTTAAGAAATAAAAGACGTGCCAATACATTACTGAATATATTCCATAGGCCACCAACTAGTGGGAAGGAGATGGAGCAGCAAATTTGCAGTGAAATTAAAAAGAGTTGCAAAACCTATCGTGATAACTGGGGACTTCAACTATCCTAATATAGACTGGGATAATAATAATAGTACTAGGGGGAGGAATTTTTGAAATGTGTTCAGGATACCATTCTCGACCAATACTTTTCCGGCCCAACGAGGATGGAGGCATTGCTGGCCTTGGTTCTCGGGAATGAGGCAGGCCAAGTGGAGCAAGTGTCAGTGCAGGAGTATTTAGAGAGCAGCGATAGTATCATAAGGTTTAGAATTGCTATAGAAAAGGACACGGACCACTCTAAAGTAAAAATACTCAATTGGAGGAGAGCCAATTTCAATGGGATGAGAACAGATATGGCTCGGGTAAATTGGAATCACAGATCGGCAGGCAAAACTGTAATTGTACAGTGGGCGGCCTTTAAAGATGAAATGCTTCGGGTACAGACTAGGCACATTCCCACGAGGCTGAAATGTAGGGCAACTAAAGCCAGAGCTCCCTGGATGACAAAGGAAATAGATAGTAAGATGAAATGGAAAAAAAAGGGGCATGTGACAGATGTCAGGTTCATAAGGCAAGTGAGAACCAGACAGAATATAGAAAGTTCGGAGGGAAAGTGAAAAAAGGAAATAAGAGGGGCAAAGAGAGACTGTGGGAATAGGCTGGCGGCCAACATAAAAGTGAATCCAAATGTCTTCTGCGGGTATGTAAGCAGTAAACGGGTAGCAAGAGGAGGGGTGGGGATGATTAGGGACCATAAAGGAGATCTACTCATGGAGGCAGAGGGCATGGCCGAAGTACTAAATGAGTAATTTTTATCTGTCTTTACCAAGGTAGAAGATGCTGCCAGAGTCTCAGTAAAGGAAAATATATTTGAGATAATGGACTGGCTAAAAATTGATAAAGAAGAGGTACTTTAATGGCTAGCTGTACTTAAAGTAGCAAAGTCACCTGGTCCGTATGGGATGCATCCTAGGTTGCTGAGGGAAGCAAGGGTTGAAATTGCGGAGATACGGCCATAATCTTCCAAACATCCATAGATACGGGGGTAGTGCCAAAGGACTGGAGAATTGCAATCATTACACCCATGTTCAAAAAAGAGTGTTAGGATTAACCCAGCAGCTATAGGCCAGTCAGTTTAACTTCAGTGATGGGGAAACTTTTGGAAATGAGAATCCGGGACAGATTGAACAGTCACTTGCACGAGTGTGGGTTGATTAGGGAATGCCAGCAGGGAATTATTAAAGGCAAGTCGTGTTTAACAAACCTGATAGAGTTTCTTCATGAGGTAGCAGAGTGGGTAGATGAGGGCAATGCAGTTGATGTGGTGTATATGGACTTTCAAAAGGCGTTTGATAAAGTGCCGCATGGTAGGCTTATCATCAAGATTGCGGCCCATGGAATAAAGGGGGCAGTAGCAAAATGGATACAGAATTGGCTGAGTGACTTGAAACAGAGAGTAGTGGTGAACTGTTGTTTTTCGGACTAGAGGGACGTGTACAGTGCTGTTCCCCACGGGTCAGTGCTGGGACCACTGCTTTTCGTGATATATATTAATGACTTGCACTTGGGGGTAGAGGGCACAATTTCAAAATTTGCAGATGACACAAAACTTGGAAGGCTAATAAACAGTGAGGAGGATAGTAATAGACATCAAGAGGATATAGCCAGGCTGGTGGCATGGGCGGACACGTGGCAGATGACATTTAACGCAGAAAACTGCGAAGTGTTACATTTTGGAAGGAAGAACGAGGAGTGGCAATACAAACTAGAGGGCACAACTCTAAAAGGGGTACATGAACAGAGCGATCTGGGGGTATACATGCAAAATCGTTGAAGGTGGCAGGGCAGGTTGAGAATGCAGTTAAAAAAAGCATACGGGATCCTAGGCTTTATAAATAAAGGCATGGAGTACAAAAGTATGGAAGTCATGATGAACCTTCATAAAACACTGGTTCGGCCACAACTGGAGTATTGTGTCTAGTTCTGGGCACTGCACTTCAGGAAAGATGTGAAGGCATGAGAGAGTGCAGAATAGATTTACTGGAATGAATCCAGAGATGAGGGAATTTAGTTACGTGGATAGACTGGAGAAGCTGGTGTTGTTCTCCTTGGAACAGAGAGGATTGCGAGGAGATTTGATAGAGGTATTCAAAATCATGAAGGGTCTGGACATAGTGGATAGAGAAAAACTGTTCCCATTAGCGGAATTGTCAAGAACCAGAGGACATAGATTTAATGTGATTGGCAAAAGAACTAAAGGTGACATGAGGAAATACTTTTTACATAGCGAGTGGTTAGGATCTGGAATACACTGCCAGAGGGATGGTGGAAACAAATTCAATCATAGCCTTCGAAAGGGAACTGGATAAATGCTTGAAAGCAAGTACTTGGGAATAGGGCGGGGGAGTGGGACTAACTGGATTGTTCTTGAATAGACCCGGCGCGGACTTGATGGGCCTCCTTCCACTTTATGGCCATTGGTCACTGCTGGGCGATGCTGCTGGTGACTGGGTGATGCCGCTGGTGATTGTGTGATTTGTGTGCATATGTTTATGTATTATATGTGTATGTGTACAAATGTGTGTGTATGTGTCTGTGCATGTCTGTATGCATGCTTGTTATGAGTGCGTTTCTATGTGTATGTTTGTTCATCTGTGTGAGCATGGTCATGTAAATGTATTTGTGTGTATTTTGCTTCTGTTATATGTCTGTGTTTGCCCTGTTCTCTTATAGGAATACTGTGCGGGTGATTTGGCAAGCGAAGTCTTTAGTTTTTTTTTATGTATTTGTGCGTATCTGTGTGTGTTATGTGTGAATGTGTGTATATGTACATGTGTTTTTGTGTTTGTATGCGTGTGTATATTTATATGCATGTAAATATGAATTATGTGTTTAAGTAAAATACATGTGTGTGCGCATCATGTGCATATATGTGTTGTCTGTGTGTGTGTTACATGTGCAAGCATGTATATGTGTATGAACATGTGTGTATATCCTGTATGTACATGTATGTGTTATATATGTGTGTTGTGTGTTGTTTTTAATCTTTTATGTGTGTGTATTTATGTATGTGCTTATTATGTGCACCGGATATATGTTTGTGTTAGGTGTGTCCTAATGTGCGTGTCCATGTGTGTCCACATTTGCATGTACGTGATTTGTGTGTTTGTGAAAGTATGTGCATGTACTTCTGCTACAGGATCTACTGTTGGGTTGATTTTCCTTATGCATTATTCAGTTTTATGTGTATACATGTGCATCTGTGTGTGTAATGTGTGAATATGTTTAGTTGTATATGTGTACATGTGTGTGTTATGCATGTATATGTGAGTTATGCTATTGTATGTACAATTCATGTCTGTGTGCGTGTTATGTGTTTATATGCAATGTCTGTGTGTTATATGTGTGTGTATGTATGCGTGTATGCATATGTGTGCCTATTATGTGGGGACATATGTGTGTTTGTTATGTGTGTTTGTGTGTGGATGTTCTGCATGGGATCCAAGGTGAGGTAGCCAATTGGATACAAAATTGGCTTGACGACAGAAGACAGAGGGTGGTTGTCGAGGGTTGTTTTTCAAACTGGATGCCTATGTCCAGCGGTGTGCCTCAGGGATCGGTGCTGGGTCCGCTGTTATTTGTTATTTATATTAATGATTTGGATGAGAATTTAGGAGGCATGGTTAGTAAGTTTGCAGATGACACCAAGATTGGTGGCATTGTGGACAGTGAAGAAGGTTATCTAGGATTGCAACGGGATCTTGATAAATTGGGCCAGTGGGCCGATGAATGGCAGATGGAGTTTAATTTAGATAAATGTGAGGTGATGCATTTTGGTAGATCGAATCGGGCCAGGACCTACTCCGTTAATGGTAGGGCGTTGGGGAGAGTTATAGAACAAAGAGATCTAGGAGTACAGATTCATAGCTCCTTGAAAGTGGAGTCACAGGTGGATAGGGTGGTGAAGAAGGCATTCAGCATGCTTGGTTTCATTGGTCAGAACATTGAATGCAGGAGTTGGGATGTCTTGTTGAAGTTGTACAGGGCATTGGTGAGGCCACACTTGGAGTACTGTGTACAGTTCTGGTCACCCTATTATAGAAAGGATATTATTAAACTAGAAAGAGTGCAGAAAAGATTTACTAGGATGCTACCGGGACTTGATGGTTTGACTTACAGGGAGAGGTTAGACAGACTGGGACTTTATTCCCTGGAGAGTAGGAGGTTAAGGGGTGATCTTATAGAACTCTATAAAATAATGAGGGGCATAGATAAGGTCGATAGTCAAAATCTTTTCCCAAAGGTAGGGGAGTCTATAACGAGGGGGCACAGATTTAAGGTGAGAGGGGAGAGATACAAAAGGATCCAGAGGGGCAATTTTTTCACTCAAAGGGTGGTGAGTGTCTGGAACGAGCTGCCAGAGGCAGTAGTAGAGGCGGGTACAATTTTGTCTTTTAAAAAGCATTTGGACAGTTACATGGGGAAGATGGGTATCGAGGGATATGGGCCAAGTGCAGGCAATTGGGACTAGCTTAGTGGTATAAACTGGGCGACAGGGACATGTTGGGCCGAAGGGCCTGTTTCCATGTTGTAACTTCTATGATTCTATGATTCTATGATTCTATGTATGTGTTTGATACGTATACGTATGTATTGTGTGTTATAAGTGCTTACGTGGTTTATGTGTGTGGCTGTGTGAGTGTATGTTTACTTTCCCTACTGTGTTACAGGAGCTAATGTTCGGGTGATTTTCCACGTGAATTCTTCAGTTTTATAATTATATATATGTATATGTATGTGTATATTTTATGTGAGTCTGTGTGCGTGTTATGTGTGTGTACGTGTGCGTATGTTTATATATCATTTGTGGGTGTGTGTATTATGTGTGTATAAATGTGTTCCTGTGTTATGTGTGTCTGCGTGTGTTTTGTGTGTATTATGTTTGTTTGTTTTATGTATATGGCTGGGTTTGTATTATGTGTGTGCGTATATATGGTGTGTGTACATATGTGTCTATTTTCCACTGGTCTGTTTGGTTGATTTGCCAGGTGACGTCTTCAGTTCTGTATGTATACGTGTGCACATATATATTCTGTATATGTGATTAACTGTATAAACGTAACCAACTCATAATCATCACCTTAATATTTTTACTCGAAGCTTATTTGCAGTCTTTCTTGGTGGGCCCAACTTCCAGCCGCTCACAATCCCTCTGCTGCTTCTCTTTGTCATATCTTGAGCCAGGGCACAAAGTCCATATAACAATGTTCCTTTAAGTTCACTCTTCGTATAAGCACCTGACCATATCTCCAACAATTCACAATGCTGGGCATGCACAGCTCCCCACTGCCATGGGCCTGTAGCACGTAGCCCATTCCCACTGGTCGACCTGTCCGCTTGCAACTCCAGTCGGCAGTGCCATCGCCGGACGCGGCTAATGCCTCAATCCACTCCCCTTTCTTCACTTCCCTTAAGTGCTTGTCTTGACTGACACTGATTCGCGGGTCCATCAGCCTCTGAGATCAAGACCCTCGGCTGCCCGATGCAATTAAGCAGCCCCAATCCCAGATGCAGTCTGTTTCCCTTAAACTGCAATAAATTATATAAAAACAAAGAGCACAGAAAAACTGCTGTGACAACAGATATTATCTTCTCTTTTTCGTCTACTCTCCCAACCCACCCTCACAACTCACTATCATTGTCAGCCTCTCCAAGATCCATCTGCTCGCTGTGCACGCAAGTCTCTCTGTCACGTCGCCACTGCTAATTCCCTGCAGTTATTTCGCTGTCCCGCCGTCCCATTTCTGTCTGGTTCCGTGCTCCCTGGCACTCGTGGCCCCAAGATGGCTCTCTGGTGTTTGGGCTACTCATTGTCCTCGCCTCCCTTTGTGTCCACTCCACCTCCCTTTCACCATCCAGTCCATCCCTTTCAACCTCTCCTCTTCAATCTGCTCCCCTTCCCCCTCCCGCTCCTGTCATCTTTCGCCTCCCCCTCCTCCCACGTTCCTTCCCGTTCTTGTCCGCCTTCACTCCCCCCTCTCCCTTTATTTTTCATCCTTTTCTTCCTACCTGCTTAGCCCCCTCAAGTCTTTCCACCCTTCCTCATCTCCCCTTTTCCTCTTCCTGCTTTTCCCCAGGATCAAACCCGTCCCTACCTTCCCTCTCCATCTCGCATCTAACGCTTCCTTTGCGTTCCCACGGATCTTTAATCCGACTGAATTCCATGTTCTGCCTTCTACCTCTGGCCCCTTTACTGCCATCATCACTGTCCTCCATCGGCTCGCCCTATTAATTCACCACCTGAAGACTCCATTTGGTTCACACTGTCAGTGGTAGATTTTCAACTCCCTCCCATGGACGGTAAAGTGGCGGTGTGGCCGCCCAACGCTTCAGGAACCTGCTCGAATTTAATGTCCATTGTGTAACACAGTTGAAAATGGATTAGTAATAATGTAAAGTATTAGTTTTAAAACTACAGAATGTATGGGGTAAATTTAAATTTGAGCGACAGTCTAAAACGGCTGATATCGAATCGGCAGCCCTTTTTACATCTCTCCCCATTTTTTATTTCCATTGAAGTCAATGTAAAACGGGCGGCCAATTCGCTATCAACCATTTTACACCGTCAGACGATGTGAGCAGCTGAGGAGGTAGTCAGTCCCCACATTCAGGACACAGTAAAATCGTTAACCTTTAATAAACTGGAACGATTCAGACCGAATATAAAGCAGGAAGACGGGAAGTGATGTCAGTGGTTTGATGTGGCGAAGAGTAGTTGACAGTTGATTGCCAAACTGAGTGTGCAATCTGCAGAGCGGCTGGTGGGGCGGAGTTGGGGGGTTGTTCTTTGAGAAGACGCGAGAGATCACGGAGCTGCGGACACTAAAGCTGTTTATTTGGACATGAGTTTCAGCGTTCGGTACATGACTGTGATCTAATCTCACTGCGGTTTAAGTAAATACAGCTCCGCTGAAATAAACCCTGAAATGTTTAATCCTTGTACCCAAGGTACTCACTGCCTTCAGTTAGCTCTCTCTCTCTATCTCTCGCTCTGCCGTTTCTCACTAAACTCATTTAAACTGCCCTTCTGTTGCTTTCCAGCACAGTCTACTGACCGATTCCAAACCATCAGGCTGTGCCATTTCCTGGTGGGGTTAATGCTCAATCTAATGGGACCTACCCACATTGTGGACCGTTTCAAATCAGTACCCTTTTTAAGCTAAGACATTCATTTCTTATTTCAGATAATCGCTGGCACCGAAGAAGGAAACCACCGAGACTGAGAAGTCAGGCCGCCCTTTAGACTGACATCTGCACTCCACACACTCCAGTTACGGGCCCCCAATCATTAATGACCCGTGGGTTCACGTCCCCCAGGAGGTCCTGATTGATGCTTCCTGTTACTCTTCCAATAAGTAGAGCAGTTTTATTGAGGGACCTGGAGTTTCACAGCCGGTCCTGAGCAGGACTTCTATCCGATTTATCAATAAACTCATAATTTGTATCCAGTGATACGGTTCCTTATTTGAATCCGCTCTGGTTCTTTTTTGTTCTCTTATTACCTTTTAACGTTTAATTTTGTCTCATTTGTCACGCAACGATTCATCCATTGAGAGCTCTCGCACTCCTTTTCCAACATTTCCTTCACTTTTCGCCCCAGACCCTCCCCCGCCTGGGCCATGCTGTGGGAAGTTCACCACCTCCCAACTGAATCAGGGTCTCACAACCACTGATTATTGGATATGAATGCGAAAATTCATCTCGATGAAAATGTTTACAGTCAGCAGAAAAGGGCATCACATCAACACGAGGGGCTGAATCTGAACTAAGTTCCCAAAGATGAAAGGACACTGTGCCGATACGCTGTTTTACGAACTCCTGCAGACAGTGGACATCCGACTGTCCATTTTACATGTTTCCAATTGATTTGTCTCATCCGTTTTGTCGTTTTCTTGCCCTGTTTATTGAAACACCGCTTTAAGCTGATCGAACGTTTTCCTTTCGCTGCCTTTGTGCTGTGGCTACAAGGTCTATTCGGGCTTGTGCGTGAGCGACTCAATGGCGATTAGTGGAGAAAGACCCGAAAGTATATGTGCCGAGCTGAAACCAGTTTTCGTGCAAACTAAGTGATCATTTGATCTATGGGGACTACAGTTTAGAGATAACACACGAACAGTTCAAACCATAGGTTAGCAGCAGCAATTGTGGTCACCAAGATGCGCACAACCCTCCTTATCAATCACAATAACTGCAGCTCTTTGGGGTTGCTAGAATTTAACAACCTGTTTGAGCATAGCTCTCCGTGTTTTGGGACATTACCCAGCTCCTCCGTCGAATCATATTAATGTACCTCGCTCATTTGTTGTCCATCGTGTGTTGTCCATCGTGTGTTCTCTGATCGTTCATATCTGTCGCATTCCAATTATTCTCTCTATCACCTGCTGACCTATTTCCTTATTATTCTCAGATGCTGACTGCTCGTGGTGAGCAGTTCAGACTCATCAATGACGCTGCTGCTGGTCGGTGAGAACACGACAGCAGAGCAATGGCAGTTTTCGCTCCCATTCCTGCTCTGCAGCGACGCCGCTGTTCACTTCCGGACCGGGTGGAGATTTTCTACCTTCATTTTGTCCGGTGCTTTTTATTTTTCAATTGTACTTTTCCTCAAGCTGGAAATATAATATCCTTTTGGTGAAAGGCGAAAAATATAACTTCATAATCTCACTAGCTACCTTTGGAAATTTAGATTAAGTTGCTTCCACTTACAATACACTGTCAGTCTTTCAATATGATGTTTTTAAGCAACAGAAATAATCCAAGAAAATGGTTTCCCTTACTACTTCTCAATCTTAGACTCTAACAGCCCCCCCCCCCCTCTTTGTTGGATCTTGGGTTAATGCCTGAGATCCACACCTCATCTTGTTGGCATCACAGAGCTATCGAGAGCCAGTTGCTCTGCTGGTCCAACTTTCATTTGGTTAAAATTACACATCATGATACAGACAAAGAAAATACCAAAATCCACAGTGAAACCTACGGTCCCCCCAAATACTACCATATTATCAAGAAACCATCCCTTGCATTTAAAAATAAAGTCTTGCAGCTCTCGTTTTACCGTTATCCATTGCTCCCTGGGCCTCAAATGTATCAATTTCAGTTTTCGCTGAAGGGAACCCAACCCTGAATTTTGGAATTCCGAGTTCTATATCCCTCTTTATTTTAATTTCAAGCTCTCTGATAGGTTTCATTAATTTGTACTCTGTTGGATCTGCATTTCAGAGTACTAAAAGAGGTAGCCATGGAAATGGTGGATGCATTTTTTGTCATCTTCCAAAATTCTATAGATTATGGAACAGTTCCTGCAGATTGGTGGGTGGCAAATGAAACCCAACTATTTAAAAAAGGAGGGAGGAAGAAAACAGGGAAGTACAGACCGGTTAGTCTAACATCAGTCGTAGGGAAAATGCTGCAGTCTATTATAAAGGATGTGATAACAGGACACTTAGAAAATGTAGATAGCGAGAGTTTCTATAGTTATATAAATGAAAAAGGGTGGCTAAGGCAAACTTAGGTCCCTTAGAGGATGAGACCGGGAAATTAATGATGGGAAACATGGAGATGGCAAAAATGCTGAACAAATATTTTGTTTCACTCTTTACACTGGACAAACAGGGGGCTCTCGGAGGGGGGGAGGAGCTTAATACGATTAAAATCACTAAGGAATTGGTACTCAGTAAATTAATGGGACTCAAGGCGGATAAATCCCCTAGACCTGATGGCTTACATCCTAGGGTCTTGAGGGAAGTGGCAGTAGGGATTGTGGATGCTTTGGTAATAATTTTCCAAAATTCTCTGGACTCGGCAAAGGTCCCGGCAGATTGGAAAACTGCTAATGTAGCACCCTTATTTTAAAAAAGGGTAGTAGGCAGAAGGCTGGAAGTTATAGACCAGTTAGCCTAACATCTGTGGTGGGTAAAATTTTGGAGTCCATTATTAAGGAGACAGTCGCGGAACATTTGGATTAACATAATATAATAGGACAAAGTCAGCATGGTTTTATGAAGGGGAAGTCATGTCTGACAAATTTTCTTGAGTTCTTTGAGGACATAATGTACAGGGTGGATAAAGGGGAACCAGTGGACGTAGTGTATTTAGACTTCCAGAAGGCATTCGGCAAGGTGCCACACAAAAGATTATTGCTCAAGATAAAGAATCACTGGATTGGGGGTAATATTCTGGCATGGGTGGAGGATTGGTTGTCTGACAGAAGCAGAGAGTTGGGATAAATGGTTCATTCTCGGACTGGCAACCAGTAGCCAGTGGTGTTCCGCAGGGGTCGGTGCTGGGTCCCCAACTCTTTACAATCTATATTAACGATTTGGAGGAGTGGACCGAGTGTAACGTATCAAAGTTTGCAGATGATACTGAGATGGGAGGGAATATAGAGAGTGAGGAGGACATAAAAAACCTACAAGGGGATATAGACAGGTTGGGTGAGTGGGCGGAGATTTGCCAGATGCAATACAATATTCGAAAATGTGAGGTTGTGCACTTTGGCAGGAAAAATCAGAGAGCAAGTTATTATCTTAATGGCGAGAAACTGGAAAGTACTGCAGTACAAAGGGATCTGGGGGTTCTAGTGCAAGAAAATCAAAAAGTTAGTATGCAGGTGCAGCAGGTGATCAAGAAGTCCAACGGAAAGTTGGCTTTTATTGCTAGGGGGATAGAATATAAAAACAGGGAGGTATTGCTGCAGTTATATAAGGTATTGATGAGACCGCACCTGGAATACTGCATACAGTTTTGTTCTCCATACTTAAGAAAAGACATACTTGCTCTCGAGGCAGTACAAAGAAGGTTCACTCGGTTAATCCCGGGGATGAGGGGGTAGACATATGAGGAGAGGTTGAGTATATTGGAACTCTACTCATTGGAGTTCAGAAGAATGAGAGGCGATCTTATTGAAACACATAATATTGTGAAGCGGCTTGATCGGGTGGATGCGGTGAGGATGTTCCCAAGGATGGGTGAAACTAGAACTAGGGGCATAATCTTAGAATAAGGGGCTGCCATTTCAAAACTGAGATGAGGAGAAACTTCTTCACTCAGAGAGTAGTAGGTCTGTGGAATTTGCTGCCCCAGGAAGCTGTGGACGCTCCATCATTAAATAAATTTAAAACAGAAATACACAGTTTCCTAGAAGTAAAGAGAATTAGGGGTTATGGGGAACGGGCAGGAAATTGGACATGAATTTAAATTTTAGGTTAGGATCAGATCAGCCATGAACTTATTGAATGGCGGAGCAGGCTCGAGCGGCCGAGTGGCCGACTCCTGCTCCTATTTCTTATGTTCTTATGTAAAATAAGAACGGGATTAGACAAAGCCAACATGAGTTAAGGAAAGAGAAATCGTGTTTGACAAACCTTGTGGATTTTTTTGTGGATGTAACTGGTAGAATAAGGGAGAACCAGTGGATGTGGTGTATTTGGATTTTGAGAAGGCCTTTGATAAAGTCCCACATAAGAGGTTATTGTGCAAAATTAAAATAAATAGGATTGGTGGTAATATACTGGCACGGATTGAAAATTGGTTAACAGACAGGAAACAGAGAGTAGGAATAAATGGGTCTTTTTCGGGGTGTCAGGCAGTGACTATTGCGGTACCGCAGGGATCAGTACTTGGGTCCCACTTATTCACAACATATTTCAATAATTTGGACGAGTGAACCAAATGTAATACTTCCAAGTTTGCTGACGACAAAAATAGGTGGTATCTTGAGTTTTGAGGAGGATGACAAGATGCTTCAAGGAAATTTAGACAATTTGAGTTTGCGACCAAATACATGGAAGATGCAGTATAATGTGGATAAATGTGAAGTTATTCACTATGGAAGGAAAAACAGAAAGGCAGACTATTATTTAAATGGTGATAGATTGGGAAATGTTAATGTGCAAAGGGACCTGGGTGTCCTTGTACACAAGCAGATATTCAGGTGCAGATAGCAGTCAGGAAGACAAATGGTATGTTGGCCTTCGTTGCAAGAGGATTTGAGTACAGGAACAAGGACGTCTTACTGCAGTTATACAGGGCCTTGGTGGGACCACACCTGGAGTATTGTGTGCAATTTTGGTCTCCTACCTAAGAAAGGATACATTTGCCATAGAGGGAGTGCAGCGTAGGTTCACCAGACTGAATACTGGGATGGTAGGACTATCGTATGAGGAGAGATTGGGCCGACAGGCCTGTATTCACTCGCGTTTAGAAGATTGAGAGGGGGTCTCATTGAAACATATAAAATTCTGACAGAGCTAGATTGCCTCGATGCGGGGAGAATGTTTCCCCTGGCTGGGATGTCCAGACCGAGGGTGTCACAGTCTCAGGATACGGGGTAGGCCATTTAGGATTGAGTTGAGGAGAAAATGCTTCACTCAGAGGGTGGTGAACCTGTGGAATTCTCCACCACGGAAGGCTGTAGGGTCCAAGTCACTGAATATATTTAAGATGGAGCTAGATAGATTCTAGACACAATGGCATCAAGGGGTATGGGGCGAGAGCGGGAATATTGTATTGAGATAGAGGCATGATCATATTGAATGGCGGGGCAGGCTCGAAGGGCCGAATGGCCTACTCCTGCTCCTATTTTCTATACTTTGCTATGTTTCTGTTTAAGTTAAATGTTGGTTTCTCCACAGAGCATGTGCTTCGATGAAAAAAGTTCAAATCAGTAGTCTTGCAGTGTATGTTCTCACTCTTCTGAGCCACATTAACCTCTCCAGAGAGTGGCATTGTCCATGCGACTGAGCATGTCTGAGACCCATCGCGGGTCTTACTGAACTTCCTGTTCATAAACAGAGCTGCTTCATGATGGGGAGTAAGCAGGGCTGTGTACGTGCAGTCTATGATGTCCTGCTCCTGCGGAAATCCAGCAATGCGGGTATTCTTTCTTCCTGCTTGTCAATTTCCATGGGGAAGGTGACCAACTGCTGACGCCTCGTAGATATCAGTGCAACAGTGCCCTGTAGGATGGCGATCTGCACAACAAACTGATTGATGTTGTTGATGATTCCAGAAGCAGTTTAGAAGGAGCCAGAAGCCTCGAAGTTTGGAGCGAGAGTGACTTTCACTGCCACAGGGAATACGTTGCCGACCCTGGTGCTCTGTTCCAATTCTCACTGCAACAGGTGGCACATTTAAGTGACTTTCTCCCTGTTGAAACACAGCCGCCATACAATCTGTTCCTCTGTGAGGTCCAGGTATGAGGATCGGTTCCTGAAGACCCGCATGCTGTAAGATCTTGCCTCCTTCGCCCTCTTCTACCAGCCTGTTCAGGTCCTTGTTGCGTTCCTTGCTGCTCCTCCTTTTCCTCATTTGTGAGGCTCAATGGTCCGCCCAGCAGCATTCACATGTTCAGTAATTGGGAACTAGAAAAATCAGTGAAACGGTGGTAACCTTTGGCAAACTCGTTCCTCCATAAGATTTAACAGCGAAACAGTATCAAAAAACAGCTCAAACTAACAACATCCGCGCAGCCTAAACCAGCTAACCAAAGGTTCACCTTAATGGAGCTGAATATCTCTTTAAATATAACTTCTGAAAGTTGTCTTCCGACTGTTCCACGACAATATGCTGGACAGATAAAGGAACTGATGGTTGAGACGCAAACATAGTGTGGTAGTATTTTTTTTATTCGTTCGTGGGATGTTGGCGTCGCTGGCGAGGCCAGCATGTATTGCCCATCACAAATTGCCTTTGAGAAGGTGGCGTTGAGCCGCCTTCTTGAACCGCTGCAGTCCGTGTGGTGAAGGTTCTCCAACAGTGCTGTTAGGTAGGGAGTTCCAAGATTTTGCCACAGCGATGATGAAGGATCGGCGATATATTTCCAAGTCGGGATGGTGTGTGACTTGGAGGGGAACGTGCAGTTGGTGTTGTTCCCACGTACCTGCTGTTCCTGTCGTTCTGGGTGGTAAAGCTCCTGGGTTTGGGAGGTTTTGTCGAAGAAGCCTTGGCGAGTTGCTGCAATGAATCCTGTGGATGGTACACACTGCAGCCACTTTGCGCCGGTGGTGAAGGGAGTGAATGTTTAGTCGTGGATGGGGTGCCAATCAAGCGGGCTGCTTTGTTCTGGATGGTGTCGAGCTTCTTGAGTATTGTTGGAGCTGCACTCTTCCAGGCAAGTGGAGAGTATTCCATTAGAGTCCTGACTTGTGCCTTGTAGATGGTGCAAAGGATTTGGGGAGTCAGTAGGTGAGTCATTCGCCGCAGAATACCCAGCTTCTGACCTGTTCTTATAGCCACAGTATTTATATGGCTGGTCCAGTTAAGTTTCTGGTTAATGGTGACCCCCAAGATGTGGATTGTGGGGGATTCGGCGATGGTAATGCCGTTGAATGTCAAGGGGAGGTGGTTGGACTATCTCTTGTTGGAGATGGTGATCGCCTGGTACTTGTCTGGTGCGAATGTTACTTGCCACTTATGAGCCCAAGCCTGGATGTAGCCCAGGTCTTGCTGCATGTGGGCTCGGACTGCTTCATTATTTGAGGGGTTGCGAATGGAACTGAAAACTGTGCAACCATCAGCGAACGTTACCATTTCTGACCTTATGATAGAGGGAAGGACACTGCCCTGCGGAACTCCTGCAACAATGTCCTGGGTCTCAGATGATTGGCCTTCAACAACCACTACCATCTTCCTTTGTGCCAGGTATGACTTCAGCCACTGGAGAGTTTTCCCCCTGATTCCCATTGATTTCAATTTTACTCGGGCTCCTTGGTGCCACACTGGGTCAAATGCTGCCTTCATATCAAGGGCAATCACTCTCATCTCACCTCTGGAATTCAGCTCTTTTGTCCATGTTTGGACCAAGGCTGTAATGAGGTCTGGAGCCGAGTGGTCCTGGCGGAACCCAAACTGAGCATCGGTGAGCAGGTTATTGGTGAGTCAGTGCCGCTTGATAGCACTGTCGACGACACCTTCATCACTTTGCTGATGATTGAGAGTAGACTGATAGTAGGTCCAGCACAGAAAGAGGCTATTCGGCGCATCGTGCCAGTGCCTGCTCTTTTAAAGAGCTATCTAATTAGTACCACTCCGCTGCTCTTTCCCCGTTGCCTTGTAACTTTTTTCCCTTCAAGTATTTATCCAATTCCCTTTTAGGAGTTGCTATTGAATCTGCTTTCACCATCCTTTCCGGCAGTGCATTCCAGATCATAACAACTCGCTGCGTAAAAAACATTTCCTCATATTGCCTCTAGCTCTTTTGCCAATCACCTTAAATATGTATACTCTTGTTACCGACACAGCCACCAATGAAAATAGTTTTTCATTATTTTCTCTATCAAAACGGTTCATGTTTTTGAACACATCTGTCAAATATCCTCTTAACCGTCTCTGCTCGAAGGAGAACATCCCTAGCTTGTCCAGTCTCTCTCCATAACGAAAGACCCTCATCCCTGGTGCCGTTCTCTTAAATCTGTTCTCCATTCCCTCTTAGGACTTGAGATCCTTCCCAAATTGCGGTGCACAGTATTGAAAACAATACACCAGCTGAGGCCTAACGAGTGCTTGACAAAAGTTTATCACAACTTCCTTGCTTTTATACTCCATGCCACTACTAATAAAGCCCAGGTACCCATATGCCTTTTTAACAGCATTCTCAATTTTTCGTACCACCTTCAAAGATTTGTATATGTCCACCCACAGGTCTCTCTGTTCCTGCACGCCCTTTAAAATTGTACTATTTAGTTCATATTGTCCCTCCGCATTCTTCCTGCAAAAAAATGTATCACTGCACACTTCTCAGCATTCAATTTCATCTGTCACGTGTGTGCCTATTTCACCAGTCTGTCTATGTCTTCCAGTAGTCTGTTAGTATCCTTCACATTGTTTATTACAATCCCCAGTTTCATATCATCTGCAAACTCTGAAATTATACCCTGTATTCCCAAGTCCATGTTACGAATATATATTAAAAAGGGCAGTGAATCTAATACCGACCCCGAGGGAACACAAATGTGTACTTCTCTTCAGTCAGAAAAACAACCGTTCACCACAACAATTTGCTTCCTGTCCTTTAGCCAGTTTTGTATCCATGTTGCCACTGTCCCTTTAATCCTATGGACTTTAATTTTGCTAAAAAATCTGTTGTATGGTACTATATCAAATGCCTTTTGAAAGCATATAAAATCAACATCAACCGCATTACTCTCATCAACCTACTCCATTACTTCATCAAAGCACTCAATCAAATTAGTGAAACCCGGTTTTCCTTTAATAAATCCGTGCTGACTTTCATTTATTATCCCATAGTTTTCCAATTATCAATTAATTTTGTGCTGGATTACTGTCTCTAAAAGTTTCACCCGCACCGAAGTTAGACTCGCTGGCCTGAAATTGCCGGATTTATCCGTCTCTCCTTTTTCGAATCGTGGTTTAATATTTGAAATCCTCCAGTCCGTTGGCACTGCCGCAATATCTAAGGAGGATTGGAAGATTGTGGCCAGAGCCTCTACAATTTTCATCCTTACTTCCCTGAGTTCCCCATGATGCAATCCATGTTGTTGAAGCTGCACTCATCCAGGCAAGGGGAGAGTATTCCAACACACTCCTGACTTGTGCCTTGTAGAAGGTGGAAAGGCTTTGGGGAGTCAAGATGTGATCACTCGCAGCAGAATACCCAGCCTCTGACCTGCTCTTGTAGCCACAGTATTGTATGGCTGGTCCAGTTAAATTTCTGGTCAATGCTGACCCCCAGGATGTTGATGGTGGGGGATTCAGCAATGGTAATGCCGTTGAACGTCAAGGGGAGGTGGTTAGACTCTCTCTTATTGGAGATGGTCATTGCCTGGCACTTGTCTGGCGTGAATGTTACTTGCCACTTGCAAGCCCAAGCCTGGATCTTGTCCAGGTCTTGCTGCATGCGGGCTCGGAATGCTTCATTATTCAGTTAATTTTGTTCCTACATTAAAAAAATGCGATACAACAAGTCCAGGGAACGATAGACCAGTTGGCTTTTCATCGGTGGTAGGATAGATAATAGAATCTTTACTCAAAGAAGCAATTGAAAAATATCTTGAAACTGAAGATATAATAAAGAATAGTCAATATGGATTTCAAAAGGAAAGGTCGTGCATGACCAACCTTACTGAATTCTTTGAAGAAGTAACAGAAAGAGTAGACAAGGATAATGTCGTAGATGTAGTGTAAATGGATTTTTAAAATGCCTTCGATAAGGTACTACATGGAAAAATAATGACGAAAGAGAGAGCATGTGGAGTCGGGACAAGAAACAAAATTAATAGCGAGCTGGCTACTTAACAGAAAACACAGAGTAGGGGTTAAAGGGAGTTAGTCAGACTGACGGAAGATGGGGAGTGGTGCTCCAAAGAGATCGGTGCTGGGACCACTGCTGTTCAGTGTTTTTATAAACGATTTGAACTCGAGAAACGGAAATACAATTTTAAAATTGGCGGTTGACACAAAATTGTGTGGCATCGTTAATACTAAAGAAGAATGCAACAAAATCCAAGAAGACGTTAATGAACTTGCAGAATGAGCGTGTAAATAGTGAAATAATTTTAGTAATGCTAAGTGTGAGGTGATTTAATAGTTGGAACAAGGAGGCCGCATACTCCTTGGGAAATAATAGTCCAAATGGGATGCAGGAGAAAAGAGATCTCGGGTTACACATTCACAAATCACAAAAAATAGCAACGTTAGTTAACAAGGCCATAACAATGCAAACTATGCACTGGGGTTCATTTCTAGACGGATAGAATTTAAAAGCATGGAAGTTATGTTAAACATTAAAAGAATGTTGGTTAGACCATACTGTGTTCTGACCACTACACGACAAAAAGGATATAGAGGCATTCGAAAAGGTGCAAAAAAGATTTACAAGGATGATACCAGAACTGAGAGGTTATAACTACCAGGAAAGAATGACTAGGCTGGGGCCCTTTTCTCTAGAAATGAGAAGTATGAGGTGAGAGCTTTTTTTTGTTCGTTCATGGGATGTGGGTGTCGCAGGCAAGGCTGGCATTTATTGCCCATCCCTCATTGCCCTTGATCCGGTGGTGGTAATCCGCCTTCTTGAACCGCTGCGGTCCGTGTGGTGAAGGTTCTCCCACAGTGCTGTTAACAGAAATCTTCAAAATCATGAAGTGGTTTGATAGAGTAGGCGTAGAGAAGATTTTTCCACTTGCGGGGCAGTCCAATACTAAGGGCCATAAATATTATATAGTCACTAATAAATCCAAGAAAGAATTCAGGAGAAACTTCTTTACCCAGTGTGATTAGAATGTGGAACTTGCTACCACGCAGAGCAGTTGAGGCGAACAGCATGGATCCATTTAAGGGAAGCAAGTTAAGTACATGAGGGATAAAGGAATAGAACAATTTGCTGATAGGGTGAGATGAAATAGGATGGCAAGAGGCTCGTGTGAAGCATAAACACCAGGACAGATTAATGGGGTCTAACGGCCTGTTTCTATGCTGTAAATTCTATGTGATCTATGTAATTCTATGAATTTCACAGTGAGGCAGGGAGCCGGAGTCGGTCCCAGGCCTGTCCCACTGCACATTCGAAAACACCTGGTTCATTCCTGTCACAAGAGGCAAACTGAGTGATTAAAATAACCAGAGACGGAAATGTTCGGCACTGGGACAGATTTGATTAAAAGTGTCAAATGCATCCAGAAAGAGCGAAATCGGGAGTGAAAAGATTTCTCAACATTGAAAGTGTGAATTTCGCTAAAGCAAAGTGAAGGAATAGTTGTTTCTGCACAGAAAGGGCCGCGGTAATTGATGTCCAGTCACCAAACACCATTCAGTTGGCCCGTTAGGAGCCTGATAATGATTTAATATTTAGATGGAATACATTCAGAACCCTCCCCGAAATCCGGTATATTCGCGACACAGGCCCAAAATAAACTCCACTGCTCAATCCTTCTAAATTAACAGAACTGACCCACAATAACTGGCCTCATCGATTTCCACCCTACGAAACAAGACGCTTCCATTTCCTTTGGTCCTATTTGAAACCTATAAAAGAGTTAAGCATTGAATCCTCCAGTCACTGGAAGTGCAGATTTCAAGAATAAGCGCAACCTCCAAATCGCAGTGTCACTCTGCCAGTAAAAGCTGCTACTCCTTCTCCTATTCCAATAAATGACAATCCGGTTTACAAACACCCCACTAAATACAGGTAGGTGTGGACTACAGACGCCAAGGTTGTCAGCCCCTGTGTGACTTTAACATCACTGGACATTTGCTGGTGTTTATACAATCCCGTATTCTTCCCTTGGTTTGTTGATCCAGATCGCCGCATACTCCGCTACGTTTTCTTTCTGTTTCCTTCTTGCCATTTTCTGGGAGCCGGTCCGATCCAGAGACGCGTAAGTCAGTGTACAATCCGTCCCTTGCTTGGTCTGTGGAAGCAACAATGAAAGATCAATAGGATCTGTTACTCACACGAAGCGTTCTATGACTTCAATGTGCATTACTGAGGTCAGACGCCAGTACCGGACCATTCCTGGTTGGAATGGGCTGCTCCGTTTCTCGACTGTACCTGGGCATAGACGGTTCCATCTTCCTCACCTCTGGGTTTTCCAATGTTCCTGTGACCGCTGAAGTTGATAGCAGCGTAAGACGGACTCCCGTCCTCTCTTCCTCCCACAGCCTGAAGAAAGTTTTTGGAGAAAGATTAGCTTCACATCAAATCACAAACAGCACCGTACAGGGCCACTAAAACCCAATGGCATCGGTTAAGGATTGGGTAAGTCTGATCAGTGCAGGTGATTGCTGAAATGGCGCTGGCGGTGTAATAAAAGGCCGGATAAGGACAAGGAAGGAAAATAATTCCCAGCCGGAGAAATTCTCTGCAATATATATATATTTTTTTATTCGTTCACGGGATGTGGGCGTCGCTGGCAAGGCCGGCATTTATTGCCCATCCCTAATTGCCCTTGAGAAGGTGGTGGTGAGCCGCCTTCTTGAACCGCTGCAGTCCGTGTGGTGACGGTTCTCCCACAGTGCTGTTAGGAAGGGAGTTCCAGGATTTTGACCCAGCGACAATGAAGGAACGGCGATATATTTCCAAGTCGGGATGGTGTGTGACTTGGAGGGGAACGTGCAGGTGGTGTTGTTCCCATGCGCCTGCTGCCCTTGTCCTTCTAGGTGGTAGAGGTCGCGGGTTTGGGAGGTGCTGTCGAAGAAGCCATGGCGAGTTGCTGCAGTGCATCCTGTGGATGGTGCACACTGCAGCCACAGTGCGCCGGTGGTGAAGGGAGTGAATATTTAGGGTGGTGGATGGGGTGCCAATCAAGCGGGCTGCTTTATCTTGGATGGTGTCGAGCTTCTTGAGTGTTGTTGGAGCTGCACTCATCCAGGCAAGTGGAGAGTATTCCATCACACTCCTGACTTGTGCCTTGTAGATGGTGGAAAGGCTTTGGGGAGTCAGGAGGTGAGTCACTCGCCGCAGAATACCCAGCCTCTGACCTGCTCTCGTAGCCACGGTATTTATATGGCTGGTCCAGTTAAGTTTGTTTTCAATGGTGACCCCCAGGATGTTGATGGTGGGGGATTCGGCGATGGTAATGCCGTTGAATGTCAAGGGGAGGTGGTTAGACTCTCTCTTGTTGGAGATGGTCATTGCCTGGCACTTATCTGGCGCGAATGTTACTTGCCACTTATCAGCCCAAGCCTGGATGTTGTCCAGGTCTTGCTGCATGCGGGCTCGGACTGCTTCATTATCTGAGGGGTTGCGAATGGAATTGAACACTGTGCAGTCATCAGCGAACATCCCCATTTCTGACCTTATGATGGAGGGAAGGTCATTGATGAAGCAGATGAAGATGGTTGGGCCTCAGACACTGCCCTGAGGAAAACCTGCAGCAATGCCCTGGGGCTGAGATGCTTGGCCTCCAACAACCACTACCATCTTCCTTTGTGCTAGGTATGACTCCAGCCACTGGAGAGTTTTCCCCCTGATTCCCATTGACTTCAATTTTACTAGGGCTCCTTGGTGCCACACTCGGTCAAATGCTGCCTTGATGTCAAGGGCAGTCACTCTCATCTCACCTCTGGAATTCAGCTCTTTTGTCCATGTTTGGACCAAGGCTGTAATGAGGTCTGGAGCCGAGTGGTCCTGGCGGAACCCAAACTGAGCATCGGTGAGCAGGTTATTGGTGAGTAAGTGCCGCTTGATCGCACTGTCGACGACACCTTCCATCACTTTGCTGATGATTGAGAGTACACTGATGGGGCGGTAATTGGCCGGATTTGATTTGTCCTGCTTTTTGTGGACAGGACATACCTGGGCAATTTTCCACATTGTCGGGTTGATACCAGTGTTGTAGCTGTACTGGAACAGCTTGGCTGGAGGCGCAGCTAGTTCTGGAGCACAAGTCTTCAGCACTACAGCTGGGGTGTTGTCGGGGCCCATAGCCTTTGCTGTATCCAGTGCACTCAGCCGTTTCTTGATATCACGTGGAGTGAATCGAATTGGCCGAAGACTGGCTTCCGTGATGGTGGGGATATCGGGAGGAGGCTGAGATGGATTATCCACTCGGCACTTCTGGCTGAAGATGGTTGCAAAGGCTTCAGCCTTGTCTTTTGCACTCACGTGCTGGACTCCGCCATCATTGAGAATATACATTGACAAATGTGTGTCAAGGCCTGGCCCGTGTGCTGTTGAGTAGTTAACGCACTTCCGAGTTCTGAGCTTGCTCATCTCAAGATGGACAATTGGTTTCGGTGCCTTTGTGTCAGGATAGGGACAATCTCGGCCAGCATTCCGTCCCAGTCAACACCCACAGACCCTGCTGGAAAGTTCATGGGTGGAGATGTCAAGTGAGAACAGGATCGAACAAAACTATGACGCTCCCCATAGGTGAATAGCCAATCGACCGCACTGACAAGACACGAATATCTACAACGGCGCCTGCCACAATTGGAGTGCTGCAATAATACAGATACAATCGCGGCACTGACAGGTCAGAGACCACACTTTCAGCTGAACGAAGGTCTCCGGGGAACAATAAACCCGCAAGTGTTGACGTTGTGCTCCGCAGTTATTGAGAGCCGTCCTGATGGCCTAGTGATACCGGTTTAAATGTGGTATAAATATGCATTAGATGGCAATAGCAGTCTATTTCTCGTTACACAAGCATGACACTGACCTGCTCCTCGAAGTGGCCGGTTCTCTCCTCACTAATCTCCGTGTCTAGCAGAGAAATAAATTGAGACCAATGTCAATTTCACCATGAACCAGATGCGCGATGTGTCCGCCAAAATATACCCAACATTCCCGCAAAGTGATCAGAATCACCGATCAATAGAAAATGATCTGAACGGTCACTCAATTCTCCTGATTAGAACTTGACCCGTCACATACGGTACTGTTGCTGGGCGAGATCCGAAGCCTTTTGCAACCGAACACCACGTGTCACATTCCCACCACCAGTTCCACCGCCCTTTACCCCAGATTTGTCGCCCCTCCCGACACAACCCTACATTTACTGTAAACGATTCACATCACCACCTTCAGTTGTTGCAAAGCACTAAGTTCGAACCGAAACTACGGGTCGCTTTAATGTTCAGACCTGCTGAAATTATTCTGAGGGATCTCTTGGGTTTGAGGTCTGACCCTCGTCACAACATTCGGCCCCAGGAACATAAACTCACTTAGTGTAACGGACACCGCTCCAAAAATATAGATTCCAGTCTGGGCCCGAGACACCGTGCCCTCCCCCTCGCTGCCGCCGTGCTGAAATTTAACTAACAAACCTAATTCTGAATCAGGATCGTGTCAGTTCTTACCTTCAGTTCTGACGAAATTGCATCGCTTGACAAGAATTACCAGCACGAGAATTATTAACCCGCCTGCTGCACACCCCGACACCAGGGAGTAGAGGAAAGTACTGTTGCCGTTAGCTAAGAGGGACAGAGAAATTGGAATTTTAGCATTTTGTAGGCGAGATATTGCGAAATATTTAATCAACGTCAGATATCAGGCAGCACCGACATATCACAGCTATCGCCTCTCATCGAGATACTAAGGCGACTCCATCGTATCTCAGCATCAAACGGCCAAAGTACAGCGCAGTGTAAAGCACACAGGGACTTTCTTTTGTACACAACGATATCAGCCTCCTTCAGGAACTCGTCCAGCTCCTTTTGTACCTTTGCAGAAAATCCGCACTCACCACACGAGACTTCGACTTAATCCAAAGGTCAGTGATTTTCTGGACGATGACTATCCTCCAGATATCTAACCTTATTCTGTGCTTAAATGACATGTACCCACGAGCCCTCGTTCTCGCGAACAATTTAATTCAAGTGATCTATCCACGTGTACACAGTCCAGTCCCTTCATCGTTCAATTAATATCCCGAAGTCTACGCTTTTCGACAGTACAAATACCCAAATCCTTGAACCTATCGTGATAACTAAGGGTTTTTAAAATAATATCAATCTCGTGGCTCTGCGCTGAACTTTTTCCCCAATGCCCTTATAACTCTCACCATATGAGGGAATCAGAACTGGACACAATATTGCAGATGGGTTCTGCTCAAGGGAAAGGACATTATGGTGCTCTTTGTTTCTATCGGTTTGTCCCGGCTATACATCTTTATATTCTACTAGCTTTGGTCATCACCCCTCGGCCTTGGTCGTGGAATTTAGAGATTCAGACACTAACACCCATGTCTCTTTGCCCCTCAACAGACTTTAATTCAGAGCCTAGCACTGTACACACATGTTTGGTATTAAACCCACCCACATGCATTAGACTACATTTATCTACTTTAAATGTCATCTGCCAGATACAGGCCCATTCCCCTATCGCATCTAGATCCGATTGTTAATGTTTTCTCCTTAAGGGTTCTGACATCAGCAGATATTTGTACCATCAGTGAACTAGTGGCCGCCTTCAACCAGATGATTGATATGAATCAAGAAAAGCAATTCTTACAGCGATCGCTAATGGACCCCTCTAGTAGCAGACAATGGAGGACCTGCCCATGTAGTTGAAGAGCTGGGCAGTGGAGATGGGTTTCCCCGCTCATTGCATTACGTCAGGTATTGTGTTTCGAAAGTATGGCTCATTTCAACATTTTGACCAGCAAGTACCAACTTCTGTTACTCCTCCACGTATCCTGACTGGCTGCATTGTCCCACAACTATTAAAGTCTACCCACTGTCAACGAGAAGGCAATTAATTCCCCAACCAAACATGGATCCGCCGTTCAATTGCGGAGGAATCCTTCTTGCACAATGAGCACTGTGAGGGGCCGCCTCAAAAGCTTTTTTGACACTGTAAGTCCCTGAATCACTCCTATATGTAATACAGATACAGCTTACTGCAGTGGTGAGATGGTGGGTCTCTTACCCGGATCACGAACCGTGTAGCTGGCGTTGGCTGGAACCGGGAGAGAGGCATGGGACACCTCGCAGATATAAACCGTCCCACTCTGCTCAGAGATGAGGGAGCTGGAAACTTGATACAATCCATCTTCGCTCCGTGTTTCCACCAAGTTTATCCCAGATGTAATCTTGGAGCCATTTTGATACCAAGTGAGGTTTAACTCCTCGGGGAAAAAAACGGCCGTTGTACAGAGGAGTGTGAGAGACGGAGAGTGCAGACGGGTAATCTTCACAGGAGTTGGCGGCACTGGAAAGGAGATAAAGGAATTGAGTTGAAATCACTACTCGTATATTACATTGGACAAAGGAAAGAACAGACGGCGAGAAGGGAGAGCATGGAGCATCTGCAGAGTCCCTTTAAGAGGGAAATTTTACCGCCATATTAGAATTAATAACGAACGCTTGATTTGCTTGAAACAAAACATGGCGATATTTATTTCGTTCTTGTCTTTATCCAGCACTCGGTGACGGGAAGGCCCCATGTCTTGGCACTGAAATGAATTTAAGTCCGAGTTAAACCGAAACAGTCCCGTGGGATCTCTTCAATCTCGCGGTGTCTATTTCTGCTGGTGTTTCACTGTGATTTAGGCCTACGTTCTAAATCGGTTTCTGCGTTGATAAAAGGGAGACAGTATTCTATAATATGGTTTCGCTGACTGAGTGATAAATTAATACAAAAGCATGAAGGAAATTATTGTCTCTGTTCCAGTCTGGGACTCGTTGTTTAGGTCTAAAACGCGTCCAGTTGTCCTGTACCAGAGCTCACTCACTCGATTCATTCCCCAGATAATGTTCCAGTCCTGACCCCGGTTCTCGCTCTGTGTGAATTATTTCAAGTCTTTGTTCGTTTCCGATATCACGAATTAAAAGGGAGAGGCGCCAAAGTAGTATCAAATTTACCAACCTCCCAATATTCTGCAGTTACAGAGATCCGTATCCACCACTTCTTAAGGATCAAGTAAGTCGACGGATCTCAGTTTCCGACTGGGATCCTTGCTGGCGCAATATGAATCCTCATTGAGTGACCCATCTGTGACCCATTCATCGGCAGAGTCTCGCTGAATTTTACTGTCTCCGTGTTCCGTGTCCATTTACTTCCCGGTTAAATTAGAGAAGTTTAAGCTCAGAAAGAGTTCTCTACCTCAGGGCTGTACTCTGCCCACCCCCGCATTAATATTAATGTAATTCCCCCCTAATCCCTGTGTTTGATTTCCTTCAATAACCCTTCTGCCGATCTACCCCACGCTCTAATAACCCTTTGAGTGAAACAAATCTTCGAAAATCCTTTTACTCTTTCTACATTTATTCCCCTTGATCACCAGTGGGACTCGTCGGAGATCCCGTCTACTGGGTCTCACTTTAATTTCTTTTGACTCAGGAGATCTAGGACGGATATCACCAAGGAAATAAATCTTACACCCTCTCATTCACATCAAAATTTCGCGCACTGCTCCTCCTGTGGCCGAGACAATGGCTTTTAAATAGGCAAATGTGGAATTCCGTTCCATCCTAAACCCCATTATCTATCTGCATCATCCATGGGCCAATCGATCATATTTAAAAAATGATCAAGGTCCAATCCTTCTGTATTTTTCACTCCCTCCCAACGCTCCCACACACTCGCTCCTTGTCTTCTCTCTTTCCATGTCACTTTATCTTGTTCGGTTTATCAACAATTCCTCATTTGAGAATAATCCTGAACCTCATGCTGTTTGTTCGAACTTCAGACTGACGAGGTTAAAGTTTGATATTAGAATTGCGGGAGTAATTATTCAATGTTCGTATTAACTTTATCTCCATCCTATTCAACACTCGACTTTTGCATTTAGATCGATTAAAATCCCATTTTACAAGCCGGTATTTGATTTTCAGGATCTCAACTCCTTTCAGATGCCCACAGCTCGGCCCCTCCCTCAACTAACCTGTCGCTCGGTGAGAACAGTAAACTCATCAGTCACCAACTGAGTGATCAGGAATATTTCAGCCCCGAGTTCAAAATGTAATTAATCCATATTTTTTTCGAGGTATATGACAGTGATCCCATTCCGGTCATAAAAGTACCTTCGTCTGCATCCCAAACTGCATCGCAACAATTGGTAGATCCACTAAATGTCATCACTCCCCAGTGAGAAAGTTATCTCCACGTGACCTGCAGGTGATGATTACAGATCCTTGTTAACTTCTTTTCCTTCGATGATCTTGTGTCACTAATGTGTCTTCCAAACCATTTGCTCCATCCCTTTTTTGAATCACGATTACCACTCTGGCACCGGGATCCATGGGAGATACTTTGGCTTCACCGCCGAGATCTTGCTGGAGACACAGAATGAGCTTGAACAGCAAATGATCCACTCACAGGCCTCGCGGCACATAGTTCTGTTTCATGTAAATGTTCCTTATCCAATGCTTGAAAAACCCATTCCCACCTGTCAACATCTAAAATCTATTTCCCATATAAACAAATCTATCAATCGATAACAAATCTATCAGAGCTAATTTATCTATCTCTGTAAATCAAATCTATTAGCAAGCACAATGAATCCAAAGTGTAAATAAAATATATTGTTTTATGCAGTAAAATGTTGTTCAGTGTTTAGCCTGTCAATCCTCTCTGTCCAGTTGATTTTTCTTTGCTCGCTCCTCGCCTTGTCGTGTTCTCCTCTACACCCCCCACCCCCTGTCCTTTTTATATGTCTGTGTGTTAGTACTTGTATCTATTTGGCGATAGATATTGACAATCTCACTGTTGTGTCCCACGTTTGAATTGGCAAGCACTCGGGGAGAGTTACTGTTGGTCTTTGGAGTGCGGTAAAAAGTGGGTCGGGAGCGGTCCCTCGATGATTAGAGGATTGAAGAAAGTGATTCCAAGCAGGATTCTGTTCAGAATCGAAGACACATTTTTCTTATTCGATATAGGTATAAAAGTAAACACAAACAATCTCATTCAACACTATCGATTTGCAAATATGTGATATAAATGGCCACATAAATGCTTCGGCTCCTCGAACAGGTCAGACGCTGGGTCTGCCTCGGCGAGTAACTCACCTCCTAACTTCCCAAAGCGGCACCGCCACCGACAAGTCAGAAGTTTGATGGAATATTCTCCACTTGCCTGGATGGCGCAGCTACAACAGTCAAGAAGCTCAACAATATCCTGAACAAAAACAGTCTGCTTGATCGGCACTTATTTCACCACCTTATATACCGTCCACCACCGGCGCACCATCTACAGTATGCACGGAAGCAACTCGCCAAGGCTGCTTCGACAGCAGCTCTCAAACCCGAAGCCTCCGCCACCAAGAAGGACAAGGGCAGCAGGTGCATGGGAACGCCATCACCTCCAAGATCCCCCCCTCCAAGTCACACATCATGCTCACATGGACATATATTTTCCTTGCTTTATCATCGCTGAGTCAAAATCCTGTAACTCCCTACCTAACAGCACTGTGGGAGCACCTTCACTACATGGACTGCAGTGGTTCAAGGAGCAGACCCACCGCCATCTTGGTAACTAGGAATGGACAATAAATGCCGACGGTGCCAGCGATGTCCACTTCCAGAGAATTAATGAAAAAAAGGTAAAACAGATTTATATAAATTATACGGGATAAGAGAACAACGATTGACTGAAGTCAGATAATCTGAATTCCACTGCCCCGTGCAGGGTAATCGGTGCTGCTCTGTGTAAACTCACAGGATTCACTGCAAATAGGTGGAAAGGAGCCGCACCGCACCGAACTGAGAGAAACATCAAAAGTCCTGTCAGAAAATACATTTCTGATCTTTGTTAAATATTCTCCAATCTATACCCATAGAATTTTACGAAGTTCCGTTAGCGATACTCACCATACACAATAATGTCAGTCCCATTCCCGTTGGAAATCTTTCCTCTCCAATCTCTGATGCTGCAATAATAGACTCCAGATTCCTGGAAACCTACATTCAGCAGGTGAAACTCGGAAGATTCTTTCTTCAATGGTGTAAATGTTTTCCTTTTGTCTGCACTCGAATCCAAAATCCCGTCCTGGCCGGCTCTCCGCCAGTAAACATCCACCAATGCGTTGCGATCCAAAAGCGCGAAAAAGCAATAAATGGAGACATTTGTACCTTTCACCGCAGTCACGCGGGCGGGGAACTGAGTCACTGTGAGAGCGGTCCCATTAATAACTGTCAGAAATAAACACAAGCACAGGTTACAGTCGGGAATAGTGATCGTGAGGATTAAAAGGGAAGAAATAATGCGGCAGAATTAGAACGAAAGGAAATGAGTAAACTGCAATAAACATTTAAGAGAAGCTGCCTCCATACTGCTAATGGACTTATTATTCACACTTTAATATTTAAAAGGCACGTATACAAAAACCTGTGTAAATAATGGCCAGGGCTGCGAGGTACAGCAGCATATCAAGCGCAGACATTCTGAGCAACGGCGATGAACTTCATCACTCGTTTCTGGTAACACTGAAGGGTGCGTGGGACTCAGAGATCAGAAGATAATCTGGCGGTGAGTGTGTTGCAATGAGACGCTCCATAAGATATCTGAAGCGGCAATTCAATGCACTGGTTTCACTTTTACGTCAGAGCTGAAATTACAACCACCCAAATCTCATTGGTGGTCAAGAGATTTGCATCACGTGTACGATTCCGAATTGTGACAGCTCTTGACTAATCGCAAAGTTGGTCACATTTTTGCAGCGATGTACGTGAAGCTGCGGTGAGATTGGTCTGTGTTTGACAAGAGATCAGACAAAGAGAGAGTACAAGAAACGTGGGATTGTGAGTTGTGAGGAGGATGCAAAGAGGCTTCATGGCGATTTAGACAAGCTGAGTGAGTGGGCAAATACATGGCAGATGCAGTATAATGTGGATAAATGTGAAGTTATCCACTTTGGAAGGAAAAATCGAAAGGCAGAGCATTATTTAAATGGTGATAGATTGGGAATTTTTTTGTACAAAGGGACCTGGGTGACCTTGTACACCAGTCACTTAAATCAAACAAGCAGGTGCAGCAAGCAGTTCGGAAGGCAAATCGTATTTTGGCCTTCATTGCAAGAGGATTTGAGTACAGGAGCAAGGATGTCTTACTGCAGTTATGCAGGTCCTTGGTGAGACCACACTTGGAGCATTGTGTGCAGTTTTTCTCTCCTTACCTAAGAAAGGATATACTTGCCATAAAGGGGGGTTCAACGAAGGTTCACCAGACTGATTCGTGGGATGGCAGGACTGTCGTATGAGCAGAGATTGGGTCGACTAGGCCTGAGTTTACTGCAGTTTAGAAGAATGAGAGGGGACCTCATTGAAACGTATACAGTTCTGAAAGGACTAGACAGACTGGATGCAGGGAGGATGTTTCTCTTGGCTGGACGGTCAACAACGAGTGTCACAGACTCAGGATACAGGGTAGGGCATTTAGGACTGAGATGAGGAGAAATTTCTTCACTCAGAGCATGGTGATACTGAGAAATTCTCTACCACAGAAGGCTGTGGAGGCCAAGTCACTGAATATATTTAAGAAGGAGCTAGATAGATTTCTAGACACAGAAGCCATCGAGCGGTATGGGGAGAGAGCTGGAATATGGTATTGAGATAGAGGATCAGCCATGATCACATTGAATGGCGGAGCAGGCTCGAAGGGACGAATGGCCCACTCCTGCTCCTATTTTCTGTGTTTCTGTGTTTCTAAAGTCTAAGACTGGTTTGCAGTACATGTGTGTAAAGGCACGAAGCATGGCGAACAAGGTTGGTGAGCTGCAGACGCAAAGAGCCACATGGGAATACGATGTCTCAAAAAAGGCCAGGATTGGGGCCTAAATATTCCTGGATGCAAGGTGTTCAGAATAGATAGGGAAGGAAAGAAAGGAGGGTCGGGGTGCCCGTATTGATTAAGGAGAATATTGCAGTACTGGAGAGAGAGGATGTCCAGGATGGGTTAAGGACAGAATCTATTTGGTGAGAGTTAAGAAATAAAAGAGGTGCCATTACATTACTGGGTGTTTTCTGTCGGCCGCCAACTTGTAGGAAGGATATAGAGCAGCAAATTTGCAGTGAAATCACAAAGAGTTGCAAAAGCTATTAAGTAGTGATAACTAGCTATCCTAAACTAGACTGAGATAACAATAATATTATAAGCGGCAAGAATATTTGAAAAGTGTTCAGGATAACTTTCTTGACCATTACGTTTCAGTACCAACAAGGAAGGAGTCATTGCTGGACTTGGTTCTAGGGAATGAGGCCGTCCAAGTGGAACAAGTGTCACTGCGGGAGCATTTAGAGAGCAGCGATTGTATCAAAAAGGTTTAGAATAGCTGTGGAAAAGGACATGGACCACTCAAAAGTAAAAACACTCAATTGGAAGAGAGCCAATTTCAATGGGATGAGAACAGATCTGGCCCGGGAAAATTGGAATCATAGATTGGCAGTCAAAACTGTAATTGAACAGTGGGCGGCCTTTAAAGATGAGATGGTTCAGGTACAGTCGAGGCACATTCCCACGAGGCATAAAATTAGAGCAACTGGAGCTGGAGCGCCCTGGATGAAAAAGGAGATAGACAGTGAATGAAATCGAAAGAAAGGGGCGTGTGACGGATGTCAAGTTGACAACGCAAGTGAGAACCAGACGAATATAGAAATTTCAAATGCGAAGTGAAAAAGGAAATAAGAGGGGCAAAGAGAGAGTATGGGAATAGACTGGCGGCCAACATAAAAGGGAAACCAAAAGTCTTCTGCAGGCATGTAAACAGTAAACGGGCCGTAGGAGTAGGGAAGTGGACAATTCGGGACCATAAAGGAGATGTCACATGGAGGCATAAGCCGAAATGCTAAATGAGTACTTTGCATCTGTCCTTACCAAGGAAGAAGATGCTGCCAGAGTCTCAGCAAAGGAAGATATAGTTGAGATACTGGACTGGCTAAAAATTGATAAAGAAGAGGTACTAGAAAGGCCAGCTGTACAAAGTCACCTGGTCTGTATGGGATGCATCGTAGGTTGCTGAGGGAAGTAAGGGTGCAAATTTTCGGAGGTACTGGCCATAATCTTCCAAACATCCATAGGTACGGGGGTGGTGCTAGATGACTGGAGAATTGCAAATTTTATCCTTGTTCCAAAAAAGGGTGTAAAGGTAAACCCAGCAACCATAAGCCAGTCAGTTAAACCTCAGTGGTGGGGAAACATTTAGAAATGAGAATCCGGGACAGAAGTAACAGTCACTAGGGCGAGTGTGGCTTGATTAGGGAAAGCCAGCAGGGAACTATTAAAGGCAAATCGTGTTTTACTTATCTGATAGAGTTTCTTGATGAGGTAGCAGAGAGGGTTGATGAGGGCAATGCGGTTGATGTGGTGTATGTGGATTTTCAAAAGGCTTTTGATAAAGTGCCGCATGTTAGACTTTTCATCAAGATTGCGGTCCATGTAATAAAGGGGGCAGTAGCAACATCGATACAGAATTGGCTAATTAACAGGAAACACAGAGTAGTGGTGAACGGTTGTTTTTTGGACTGGAGGGAGGTATACAATGGTGTTCCCCACGGGTCTGTGCTAGGACCACTGCTTTTCTTGATATGTATTAATGACTTGCACTTGGGTGTACAGGGCACAATTTCAAAATTTGCAGATGACACAAAACTTTGAAGTCTAGTAAACAGTGAGGAGGATAGTGATAGACTTCAAGTGGATATAGACAGGCTGGTAGCATTGGCAGACAAGTGACAGATGAAATTTAATGCAGAAAAATGCTGAGTGGTACATTTTGGTCGGATGAACGAGGAGAGGCAATATAAACTATAGAGCACAATTCTAAAATGGGTACAGGAACAGAGAGATTCGGGGGTTTACGTGCAGAAATCGTTGAAGGTAGCAGGGCAGGTGGAGAAAGCGGTTAAAAAAGCATATGGGATCCCGGGCTTTATAAATAAAGACATAGTTTACACAAGTATGGAAGTCATGATGAACCTTTATAAAACATTCATTTGGACACAACTGGAGTATTGTGTCCAGTTCTGGGCACCGCACTTTAGGAAATATTTGAAGGCCTTTGAGAGTGTGCAGAAAAGGTTCAAATTCAAATTGGAGGGTATGACATGATAGCTATTACTGAGACATGGCTGCAGGATGGTCAGGATTGGGAAGTAATTATACCGGGTTATAAGGTCTACAGAACAGATAGGGAAAATGGAAGAGGGGGAGGAGTAGCCTTAGTGATTAGAGATGAAATAAATTCAATGTTCAAGGAGGATATAACGAGAAGTAAGCAGCCAACAGAGACCTTATGGGTTGAATTGAGAAATAGAAAAGGATCTAAGACTTTAGTGGAAGTTGTGTATAGGACCCCTGGCAGCAGCTCTGAAGTGCTAGATTGTATAAATGCAGAGATTAGACAAGCGTGTTACAAAAGCATAGTGGTCTTAATGGGGGACTTTAACCTTCACATAGATTGGGGAAAGCAGACGAGCAACTGTCAGAAAGGTAGTGAATTTCTTGAGTGTGTTCGGGATAGTTTTCTACAGCAGTATGTCCTAGAGGCAACAATGGGGCAAGCCATACTAGATTTAGCAATGAGTAATGAACCAGATTTAGTGAACAGCTTAAATGTGCGTGAACATCTATCCAATAGCGATCATAACACGATCGAGTTCAATGAAGTGTTTGAAAGGGAAACAAGTGAATCAGCTGCTAAGATTCCAGGCTTGGGTAAGGCCGACTTCAATGGGATGAGACAGAGTCTGTCCACAGTAAACTGGGCAAATCTGTTAATGGGTAAAACGACTGATGATCAGTGGGAAACGTTTAAAGAAACATTTAACGAGATACAGAACCGGTTTATACCTCTGAGGGGCAAGAACTCTACTTGCCAAAAAAAACCAGCCATGGACAACTGAAGAGGTAAGGGACAGTATAAAACATAAGGAAAGGGCATACAAAAAGGCAAAAAATGGCACAGATCCTGGCGGATGGGAAACAAACAAAAATCAACAAAGGGTCACAAAACAGATAGTAAGAGCTACAAAAAGAGAGTATGAAAAGAAACTTGCAAGGGATATCAAAACCAATACGAACAACTTTTATAGTTATATTAGGAAAAAGAGGGTGGTCAGGAGCATTGTTGGCCCCTTAAAAACTGAAAGTGGGGATATTGTCATTGGCAATGGGGAAATGGCGGACATGTTGAACAATTACTTTGCGTCAGTATTTACAGTAGAAAAAGAGATAGCATGCCGGAAATCCCAAGAAAAATAATATTGAATCGGGGACAGGGACTCGATAAAATTAACATAAGTAAAGCAACATTAATGAAGAAAATAATAGCACTAAAGAGTGGCAAATCCACAGGACCAGAAGGTTTCCATCCCAGGGTTTAAAGGAAGTGGGTGAGCAGATTGCAGATGCTCTAACCATAATCTTTCAAGATGTGGAGATGCCGGTGATGGACTGGGGTGGACAAATGTAAGGAATCTTACAACACGAGGTTATAGTCGAACAATGTTATTTTAAAATCACAAGCTTTCGGAGATGATCCCCTTCGTCAGGTGAATGAGTGGAAGGTTCTCAAATCGCATATCTTATTTTAGGCTGGGACAGCATCACACCAATCAAAAGGTGTCGTTGTTGTTCAAACAGGCCAGTCACGGAGAACAGTACGTCCCAGTACACTGAATATACATTGTGTCAATTACACAGACCGAGAGAAAGATGGTCTCTTTCTCTCTGTCTGTGTTATTGACACAATGTATATTCAGTGTACTGGGATGTACTGTTCTCCGTGACTGGCCTGTTTGAACAACAACGACACCTTTTGATTGCTGTGATTCTGTCCCAGCCTAATATAAGATATGCGATTTGAGAACATTCCACTCATTCACCTGACGAAGGGGATAATCTCCGAAAGCTTGTGATTTTAAAATAAAATTGTTGGACTATAACCTCGTGTTGTACGATTCCTTACATAATCTTTCAAAGTTCATTAGATTCAGGAACTGTCCCTCTAGATTGGAAAATTGCACATGTCACTCCGCTTTTTAAGAAAGGAGAGAGAGGGAAACAGGTGAATTATAGACCAGTTAGCCTAACATCTATAGTGGGGAAATTGCTGGAGTCTACAATTAAGGATAGGGTGACTGAACACCTCGAGAATTTTCAGTTAATGAGGGTGAGCCAGCATGGATTTGTGAAAGGTAGGTCGTGCCTGACAAACCTGATTGAATTTTTTGAAGAGGTGGTTAAAGTAGTGGACAGGGCAATGTCAATGTATGTTGTTTGTCTGGAATTCCAGAAGGCTTTTGATAAGGTCCCACATAAGAGACTGTTAGCTAAGTTAGAAGCCCATGGAATCGAGGGAAAAGTATGGACATGGTTAGGAATTTGGCTGAGCCGATAGAGAGTTGGAATACTGGGTGAGTATTCACATTGGCAGGATGTGACCAGTGGAGTCCCGCAGGGATCTGTCTTGGGGCCTCAATTATTCACAATATTTATTAACGGCTTAGATGAAGGCATAGAACGTCTCACATCTAAGTTTGCCGATGACACAAAGATTGGTGGCATTGTAAGCAGTGTAGATGGAAACATAAAATTACAAAGCGATATTGATAGATTAGGTGAATGGGCAAAGCTGTGGCAAATGGAATTCAATGTGGACAAATGTGAGGTCATCCACTTTGGATCAAAAAAGGATAGAACAGGGGACTTTCTAAATGGTAAAAACTTAAAAAAAAAACAGTGGATGTCCAAAGGGACTTAGGGGTTCAGGTACATCGATCATTGAAGTTTCATGAACAGGTGCAGAAAATAATCAAGAAGGCTAAGCGATTGCTGGCCTTTATATCCAGAGGACTGGAGTACAAGGGGCAGAAGTTATGCTACAGCTATAAAAAAAACCCTGGTTAGACCGCACCTGTGCACTGCAACTATGGAAGGACATATTGACCTTGGAGGGAGTGCAGCGTACGTTTACTAGAATGATACCCAGACTTCAATGATTAAGTTACGAGGAGAGATTACACAAATTGGGGTTGTATTCTCTAGAGTTTAGAACGTTATGGGGTGATCTGATCGAAGTTTATAAGATATTATGGGGAACGGATAGGGTAGATAGAGAGAAACTATTTCCGCTGGTTGGGGATTCGAGGAGTCGGGGGCACAGTCTAAAAATGAGAGCCAAACCTTTCAGGAGTGAGATTAGAAAACATTTCTACACACAAAGGGTGGTCGAAGTTTGGAACTCTCTTCCGCAAATGGCAATTGATACTAGCTCAATTGATAAATTTAAATGTGAGATAGATAGCTTTTTGGCAACCAAAGATATTAAGGGATACGGGCCAAAGGCAGGTAGGGAGCTCGATCACAGATCAGCCATGATCTTATCAAATGGCGGAGCAGGCATGAGGGGCTGAATGGCCTACTCCTGTTCCTATGTTCCGATGTTCCTATCTGGAATGCATTGCCCGAGCGGGTGGTGGAGGCAGATTCAATCATGGCCTTCGAAAGGGAACTGGATGATTACTTGAAAACAAGTCGTTGGAATAGGGCGGGGGAGTCGGACAAGCGGGATTGATCTTGCATAGAGCCGGCGCGGACTCAATGGGCCGAATGACCTCCTTCCGTGCTGCAACCTTTTTATGATTCTATGATTCTATGATTCTTTGACCCCTTTCCGATGCATGGTTCAGTCTCAGAGTCCCGGGGCGATGTAGGGGAAGTTCAACACCTTCAGTTGCTGTAAAAACACTAACCGAAATTACAGGTGGCTTTAATGTTCAGACCTGCTGCAATTATTCTGAGGGATCTCTTGGGTTTAAGTTTTGCCCTCGCAACAAAATTCGACCCCAGGAATATAAACTCACTTCGTGTGACGGACACCGCTCCCAAAATCTAGATCCCAGTTGACGCCGCATACTCCGTCCCCTCGCCCTCGCTGCCGCCATGCTGAAATGTAACTAACAAACTTAATTCTGAATCAGGATCGTGTCAGGTCTTACCTTCAGTTCTGACTAAATTGCATCGCTTGACGAGAATTACCAGCACTAGAATTATTAACCCGCCTGCTGCACACCCCGACACCAGGGGGTAGAGGGATGTACTGTTCCCGTCAGCTGAAAGGGACACAGAAAGTGGAATTTCAGCATTTTATAGGCGAGATATTGCGAAATATTTAATCAACGTCAGATATCATGCAGCACCGACATATCACAGCTATCGTCTCTTACCGAAATACTAATGCGCCTCCATCGTATCTCAGCATCAAGCGGCCAAAGTACAGCGGAATGCAAAGCACACAGGGACTTTCCATGTCTGATAATATCATCATTTAATTCGGATTAATAATCGCATTTAATTAATGATTATGTAGTTTTGTTCACATGTGTATGTAAATATTTGTGTGTGTGTGTTGTGGGGGGAGGGTGTGGGTGTGGAGGGGGCCGTGTCTTTATGTACGGATGTGTCTGTCTGTCTCTCTCCCCGTGATTGTTTGTGCCGTTTGGTCTCCAGGGAGAGGCAAAATCCCCCACAGAATTATAGGTGCTTTCTCTCCGACCCGAAGGTGATGAGAAACGAGTTCCAGTAAATAACATTGACCTTGAGGTGCGTCTTGCAACATCACACCTATCCTTTGTACACCACGATATCAGCCTCCCTCAGGAACTCGTCGAGCTCCTTTTGTAACTTTGCAGAGAATCCGCACTCACTGCACGAGACTTCGATTTAATCCAAAGTTCAGTTACCTTCTGGAAGAAGACTATCCTCCAGATATCAAACCGTGTTCTGTGCTTAAATGACATGTACCCATGAGCCCTCGTTTTCGGTAATAATTTAATTCAAGTGATCTATCCACGTGTGCACAGACTAGTCCCTTCATCGTTCAATTAAGTATCCCAAAGTCTACGCTTTTCGAGAGTACAAATACCCAAATCCTTGAACCTATCGTGATAACTAAGGGTTTTTAAAATAGTATGAATATAGTGGCTCTGCGCTGAACTTTTTCCCCAATGCCCCAATAACTCTCACCATATGAGGGAAACAGAACTGGACACAATATTGTAGATGAGGGCTGACAATGGGAAAGGACATTATGGTGCTCTTTGTTTCTATCGGTTTGTCCCGGCTAAACATCTTTATACTCTATTTTTAAAAAAAAATCATTCATGGGATGTGGGCGTCGCTGGCGAGGCCTGCATTTATTGCCCATCCCTAATTGCCCTTGAGAAGGTGGTGGTGAGCCGCCTTCTTGAACCGCTGCAGTCTGTATGGTGACGGTTCTCCCACAGTTCTGTTCGGAAGAGAGTTCCAGGATTTTGACCCAGTGATGATGAAGGAATATTTCAAAGTCGGGATGGTGTGTAACTTGGAGGGGAAAGTGCAGGTGGTGTTGTTCCCATGTGCCTGCTGCTCTTGTCCTTCTAGGTGGTAGAGGTCGCGGGTTTGGGAGGTGCTGTCGAAGAAGCCTTGGCGAGTTGCTACAGTGCATCCTGTGGATGGTACAGTGCACCGGTGATGAAGTGAGTGAATGTTTAGGGTGGTGTGGTGGATGGAGTGCCATTCAATCGGGCTGCTTTATCTTGGATGGTGTCGAGCTTCTTGAGTGTTGTTTTAGCTGCACTCATCCAAGCAAGTGGAGAGTGTTCCAGCACACTCCTGACTTGTGCCTTGTAGATGGTGGAAAGACTTTGGGGAGTCAGGAGATGAGTCACTCGCCGCAGAATACCCAGCCTCTGACCTGCTCTCGTAGCCACTGTATTTATATGGCTGGTCCAGTTAGGTTTCTGGTCAATGGTAACTCCCAGGATGTTAATGGTGGGGGATTCGGCGATGGTAATGCAGTTTAATGTCAAGGGGAGGTGGTGAGTCTCTGCATTGTTGGAGATGATCATTGCCTGTCACTTATCTGGCGCGAATGTTACTTGCCACTTATGAGCCGAAGCCTGGATGTTGTCCAGGTCTTGCTGCGTGCGGGCTCCGACTGCTTCATTATTTGAGGGGTTGCAAACGGAACTGAACACTGTGCAATCATCAGCGAACATCCCCATTTCTGACCTTATGATGGAGGGAAGGTCATTGATGAAGCAGCTGAAGATGGTTGAGCCTCGGACACTGCCTTGAGGAACCCCTGCAGCAATGTCCTGGGGCTGAGATGATTGGCCTCCAATAACCACTACCATCTTCCTTTGCGCTAGGTATGACTCTAGCCACTGGAGCGTTTTCCCCCTGATTCACATTGAATTCAATTTTACTAGGTCTCCTTGGTGGCACACTCGGTCGAATGTTGCCTTGATGTCAAAGGCAGTCACTCTCAGCTCACCTCCGGAATTCAGCTCTTTGGTCCATGTTTGGACCAAGGCTGTAATGAGGTCTGGAGCCGAGTGGTCGTGGTGGAATCCAAACTGAGCATCGGTGAGCAGGTTGTTGCTGAGTAAGTGCCGCTTGATAGCACTGTCGACGACACCTTCCATCGCTTTTCTGATTGATTGAGAGTAGACTGATTGTGCGGCAATTGGCCGGATTGGATTTGTCCTGCTTTTTGTGGACAGGACATACCTGGGCAATTCTCCACATTTTCGGGTGGATGTCAGTTTTGTAGCTATACTGGAACAGCTTGGCTAGAGGCGCAGTTAGTTCTGGATCACAAATCTTCAGCACTACAGCTGGGGTGTTGTCGGGGCCCATAACCTTTGCTGTATCCAGTGCACTCAGCCGTTTCTTGATATCACGTGGAGTGAATCGAATTGGCTGAGGACTGGCTTCTGTGATGGTGGGGATATCGGGAGGAGGCCGAGATGGATCATCCTTCGGCACTTCTGGCTGAAGATAGTTGCAAACACTTCAGCCTTGTCTTTTGCACACACGTGCTGGACTCCGCCATCATTGAGGATGGGGATGTTTACGCAGCCTCCTCCTCCTGTTACGTTGTTTAATTGTCCACCACCATTCACAACTGGACGTGGCAGGACTGCAGAGCTTTGATCTGTTTCGTTGGTTGTGGAATCGCTTAGCTCTGTTTATACCATTTTTAACATGCATGTAGTCCTGAGTTGTCGCTTCACCAGATTGGCACCTCATTTTTAGGTACGCCTGGTGCTGCTCCTGCCGTGGCAGGATTTGGACTCATGACTCTGAATCGTCGTCCATGCCTCCGGATTACTAATCCAGTAACATAACCACTATGGTACCGTACCTTACTGCTTTGGTTATCATCTCTCGGCATTTGTCGTGGAATTTGGGAGATTCAGACACGAACACCCAATAATCTTTGCCCCTCAACAGACTTTAATTCAGAGCCTAGCACTGTGCACAATGCTTGGTATTAAACCTGCCCACAAGTATTAGACTACATTTATCTGCATTAATTGGCATCTGCCAGATACAGGCCGATTCCCCGATCGCATCTCGATCCGATTGTAAATGTTTTCTCCTTAATGGTTCTGACTTTAGCACATATAGTTGTACCATCAGTGAACTTGTGGACGCCTTCATCCAGATCATTGACATTTCTCAAGAAGTGCAATCCTGACACCGATCGCTAATGGACGCCTCCAGTAGCAGACAATTGAGAACCTGCCCATGTAGTTGAAGAACTGGGCAGTTGGGATGGGGTTCCCCGCTCAGTGTGTTACGTCAGATACTGTGTTTCGAAAGTATGGTTCATTTTTACATTTTGACCATGGATCCGCCGTTCAATTGCGCAAGACTCCATCTTGCATGGTGACCAATGTGAGTGGCCGCCTCAAATGCTTTGTGATATTGCAATGAGCATATTCAGCCCCTTCAAACGCACTGCATTGACAATATTCTGGTGCGGATTAGTGGTGACAGAAAAGCCCTGAATGGCTCCTGTATTTAACACAGATACAGCTTACTGCAGTGCTGATCAGGTGGGTCTCTTACCCGGATCACGAACCGTGCAGCTGGAGTTGGCTGGAGCCAGCAGAGAGGGATGGGGCACGCGGCAGATACACAGAGATCAAGGAGCTGGAAACTTGATACAATCCCTCTTCGCTCCGTGTTTCTACCAAGTTTATCCCAGATGTAATTTTGGGGCCATTTTCATACCAAGTTAGGTTCAACTCCTCGGGGGAAAAAAACAGCCGTTGTGCAGAGGAGTGTGAGAGACGGAGAGTGCAGGCGGGTAATCTTCACAGGAGTTAGCGGCACTGGAAAGGAGTTAAAGGAATTGAGTTGAAATCACTACCCGTATATTATATTAGAGAATGGAAACAACAGACGCCGAGAAGGGAGAGCCTGGAGCATCTGCAGAGTCCCTTTAAGAGGGAAATTTTACCGCCATTTTAGTATTAATAAAGAACGCTTGATTTGCTTGAAACAGTCCATGGCAATATTTATTTAGTTCTTGTCTTTATCCAGCACTCGGTGACGGGAAGGCCGCATGTCTGGGCATTGAAATGAATTTAAGTCCGAGTTAAACCGAACCCGTCCCGTGGGATCTCTTAAAGCCCTCGGTGTCTATTTCTGCTTATGCTTCACTATGATTTAGAACGACGTTCTAAATAGGCTTCTGCGTTGCTAATAGGGAGAGAGTATTCTATAATATGCTTTCACTGACAGAGTGATAAATTAATACAAAAGCATGAAGGAAATTATTGTCTCAGTTCCAGTCTGGGACTCGTTGTTAAGGTCCAAAACGTGTGCAGTTGTCCTGTACCAGAGCTCACTCACTCAATTCATTTCCCAGATAATGTTCCGGTCCTGACCCCGGTTCTCGCTCTGTGTGAATTATTTCAAGTCTTCGTCCGTTTCCGATATCACGAATTAAAAGAGAGAGGGGCCAAAGTAGTATCAAATTTACCAAGCTCCCAATATTCTGCAGTTGCAGAGATCCGCCTCTACCACTTCTCACTGATCAAGGAAGTCGACGGATCTCCGCTCTCGACTCGGAGCCTTGCTGGCGCAATATGAATCCTCATTGAGTGACCCACCTGTGACCCATTCATCGGCAGAGTCTCGCTAAATTTGACTGTCTCCGTGTTCCGTGTCCATTTACTTTCCGGTTAAATTCCAGAAGGTTAAGCCCAGAAAGAGATCTCTACCTCATTCCAGTCCCCTGCCATCCCCCCGCAACTATCAATATTATTGTAATTCCCCCCGAACCCCTGTGTTTGATTTCCGCCAATTGCCCTTCTGCGGTTCTACCCCACGCTCTAATAACCCTTTGCGTAAAAAAAATCTTCTAACCTCCTCTTACTCTTTCTACATTTATTCCCCTTGATCACTAGTGGGACTCGCCGCAGATACCTTCAACTGAGTCTCCCTTTAATGTCTTTTGATTCAGGAGATCTAGGACTGATATCACCAAGTAAATAAATCTTACACCCTTCTTCACATCAAAATTTCGCGCACTGCTCCTACTGTGGCCGAGACAATGGCTTTTAAATCGGCAAATCTGGAATACCGCTCCATCCTGAACCCCATTATCTATCTGCCTCATCCATGGGCGAATCGTTCATATTTAAAAATTGATCAAGGTCCAATCCTTCTCTATTTTTCACTCCCCTCAACCCTCCCACACACTTGCTCCTTGTCTTCTCTCTTTCCATGTCACTTTATCTTGTTCGGTTTATCAATAATTCCTCATGTGAGAATAATCCCGAACCTCATGCTGTTTTTTAGAACTTCAGACTGACGAGGTCGCAGTTTCATATTGGAATTGCGGGAGTAATTATTCAATGTTCGAATTAACTTTATCTCCATCCTTTTCAACACTCGACTATTGCTCTTAGATCTCTTAAAATCCCCATATACAACCTGGTATTTGATTTTCAGGAGCTCAACTCCACTCAGATGCCGACAGCTCCCTACCCTCCTTCAACTAACCTGTCGCTCGGTGAAAACTGTAAACTCATCAGTCACTAACTGCTTGATCAGGAATATTTCAGCCCCGAGTTCAAAATGTAATTAATCCAGAATGTTCTCGAGGTTTCTGACAGTGATCCCATTCCGGTCATAAAAGTACCTTCGTCTCCATCCTAAACTGCATCTCAACAATTCGTAGATCCATAAATGTCATCACTCCCCAGTGAGAAAGTTATCACAACGTGACCTGAGGTGATTACAGATCCTTGTTAACTTCTTTTCCTTAGATGATCTTGTGTCACTAATGTGTCTTCCAAACCATTTTCTCCATCAATTTTTGAATCACGATTCCCACTCTGGCACTGGCATCCATGGGAGATACTTTGCCTTCACCGCCGAGATCTTACTGGAGACACAGACTGAGCTTGAACAGCAGATGCTCCACTCACAGGCTTCGTAGCACGGAGTTTCGTTCTGTTTCATGTAAATGTTCCTTATCCAATTCTTGAAAAACCCATTGCCATCTGTCAACATCTAAAATCTATTTCCCACAGAAACAAATCTATCAATCGAAATCAAATCTATCAGAGCAAATATATCTATCACTGAAAATAAAATCTATTAGCAACCACAATGAATCCATAGTGCAAATAAAATCTATTATTTTATGCAGTAAAATGTTGTTTAGTGTTTAGCCTGTTCAATCCTCTCTGTGCAGTTGATTATTTCATTGCAAGCTACTTGTCTTCACAGGCTGCCCTCCAGCGCCCCCCGCCCTGTCCTTTATATCTGTCTGTGTGTTAGTACTTGGATCTAGTTGTTAATAGATACTGACAATCTCATTGTTGTGCCCCACGTTTGAATTGCCAGCCACTCTGGGAAAGTTAATGTTGGACTTCGGAGTGCGGTAAAAGGTGGGTCGGGAGCGGCCCCTCAGTAATCAGGGGGTTGAAAGAAATGATTCCAGGCAGAATTCGATTCAGAGTCAAAGACATTTTTTCCTTATTCGATGTAGCAATAAAAATAAACAAAAACAATCTCATTCAACACTTTCGATTTGTGAATAAGTGATATAAATGGCCATATAAAAGCTGCGGCTCCTGGAGCAGGTCAGACGCTGGTTATTCCTCGGAGACTAACTCACTCCTAACTTCCCAAAGCGGCACCACCACCGACAAGTCAGAAGTTTGATGGAATATTCTCCACTTGCCTGGATGGCACAGCTGCAACAACACTCAAGAAGCTCGACAATATCCAGAACAAAAACAGTCTGCTTGATCGGCACTTATTCCACCACCTTATATTTCGTCCACCATCGGTGCACAGTGGCTGCAGTGTGTACCATTTACAGGATGCACTGCAGCAACTCGCCCAGGCTTCTTCGACAGCACCTCACAAACCCGAGGCCTCCAGCACCTAGAAGGATAAGGGCAGCAGGTGCATGGGAACACCATCACCTCCACGTTCCCCCACTCCAAGTCACACGTCATCTTTTCTTGGACATATATCGCCCTTGCTTTATCATCGCTTAGTCAAAACCCTGGAACTCCCTACCTAACATCACTGTGGGAGCACCTTCACTACATGGACTGCAGTGGTTTAAGGAGAAGACCCACCGCCACCTTGGTAACTAGGAATGGACAATAAATGCCGACCGTGCCAGCGATGTCCACATCCCGAGAATTAATGAGAAAAGTTAAAAACAGGTTTATATAAATGATACGGGATAAGAGAACAACGATTGACTGAAGTTAGACAATCTGAATTCCACTGCCTCGGTGCTGCTCTGTGTGAACTGACAGGATTCACTACAAATAGGGGGAAAGGAGCCGCACCGAACCGAATTGAGAGAAACATCAAAAGTCCTGTCATAAAGCGCATCATTGCTGATCTTTGTTAAATATTCTCTAATCTATCCTCATAGAATTTTACGAAGGTCCATTAACCCTCAGCGATACTCATCATACACAAGGTCAGTCCCATTCCCGCTCGAAATCTTTCCTCTCCAATCTCTCAGGCTGCAATAATAGACTCCAGAGTCCTGGAAACCTACATTCATCAGGGGAAACTCGGCAGATCCTATCTTGAATGGCATAAATGTTTTCCTTTTGTCTGCACACGAATCCAAAATCCCGTCCTGGCCGGCTCTCCGCCCATTACAAACTGTCAGAAATAAACACAAGCACAGGTTATAGTCAGGGGTCGTGATCGTCGGGATTAAAAGGGAGGAAATAATGCGGCAGAAGTAGAACGAAAGGAAATGTGAAAATTACAATAAACATTGAACATAAGCTACCTCCACAATGCTAATGGACTTATTATTCACATTTTCGTACTTAACAGATAGGTATATATAAATAAAGCTTTGCAAATAATGGCCAGAGCTGAGAGGTATCGCAACACATCACGTATAGACATTGTGAGCAACAGAGATGAAATCGATCACTCGTTTGCTGTAAGTCAGCGGGAGACACTGAAGAGTTCAGAACATCGAGAGATGTTGAAGATAATCTGGGACTGAGTGTTACAGTCAGGCGCTCCAGAAGTTATCTGATGCAGCAGCCTCAATGAACCGGTTCACTTTTATGACAGATGTGTGTGTACGTAGATATGACAATACGCTGAAATTTACAATGACCCAGACCTCATTGCTGACCGCGGGAAAATGGACCGATTTTGAATTACGTGAAAAGTTTCTAATTGCAACAGCGCTTCACCGATCGCATCGCCGGCCAAACTGTTGCAGATACGCATGTGCAGGTGTCGTGAATGCGGTCTGTATCTGGCTTTTTCGCTCTGTCCCCATTCATCACGCGGTGAAGTACTGGACCACAAAGAGCTGAAGTTCGCAGGTTCGAACCCTGCTCTGTTCTGAGTTGGCTGACCTGAGCTTGGATCGTTCGCTACAATTGACCCAAAATCCCGGCGTTCTGGAGGGGAAAATCGGCAGAAAATTGCATTTTTGATTACACAAGTCCCTTTGTACCAAGGCAGGTACACACCGACTGGAGAGAATACCCCTGACATTCAACAGAACTTGGTGGTTGAAATTGATGGGGTCTTTGGACACCAGCCACATTAATAGAAGTTATGAAATTGAATCTAAACATAATGATAAAACATGTTTCTCAAGGTTTAGTCCCCGTTTGGTAACTTTTTAGAAGGTTCGACTTCTTGGTGCTCATGACTGGATTCAGAGTTTGTCAGGAGGTGAGAAGATAGTCAGGACACCCAGGACACAATAAAACCATAGATATCTCGGTAAATTGGAACAATTCAGACTGAATGCAGTTTTGAAAGCGAGGGCGCACAGTACCACAGAAAAATGAACAATATAGAATTTCATCTAGCATGAAGCTCAGGAAAGGAAGTTGGGTGGTCACCTGTTTAACGGGAATAGGGTCGAGAGAGCAGGAGGTGGGTCTCATAGATAAGATGAGCTTGGAGATGTCATGAGGGGAGATAGGATATAAACTAGAGAAAGACGTCGGTTCAGGGCTAGGGTAGGGGGAAACCTGTGGGAAAGTTGACTTAGTGAGTTCTGGGAAGGGAGGGATACAGCAGAGGCAGCAAAATGCACAGTCTCATTCTCACTGACCAAAAAGGCCATGAGTTCCTGACACTTGTTGGAAACGAAGGTGTTTTGGGGGCAGGGAAGAATGGTTCATGGAGATGGTCGATAGTGGAGAAGAGAAGAGACGGTTCTATTTCCATTCTTGAATGGTCTAGAAGTAGTGAGCAGATTTGGCACAGGAGAGCAGTGCACAATAGTGCTTGATGTATTCCAGCCAGATCTGATTATGAATGGCGAAACAAATTGTCCACCAGAAACGTTGAAGTCAGAACCCTTTTGTCTTGAGGTAGCGATGTTGAGGGCCGTACCCGGGGAATTATCAGGATGTAAAAAGTAAGGGTTTTATTGCGGAAAAAGGTGTCAAAGACGGAGATGTGTGGGTGATTGAGAGCATCAGAGGTATCGTGGCAAATGGAGGGCCAAAGGCTCGGCAGTTGGGAATTTGAATGTGCCGTTGAAAGTGACTTGGGGAGAGTTTTTTTTTACGCAGATAGACACAGAAGGAAGTGGGGTTCGGGGGTGGGGCGGCGCGGGGGACGAGAGATGAGGGATATAAGGAAATGATCAGAATTGGCCTTGTTTGTCATTGAGACATTGGGACTAAGGAGGCCACGTGAAATGGCAAGGTCGAGGGGATGGCCGTGAATACGGATAGGACAGTTTATTGAGGGCAAGTTTCAGAGAGGAGAGGAGGGCAGTGAAGTCACAGGGTAGAGGGCAAGGTGAGTTAAGATGGAGTTTGAAATCAGCAGGAAGAGCAGTCGCTCAGTGCAGACGGCGAGGCAGGTAAGGAGGGAGGATACTTCAGTTTGAAACTCGAGGTTAAGTCTTGGGTGAGTGGTAGAGAAGAACAGTTTTAAAGGAGAGGTGAGAAGGGTGGAACAATGCATGACATCTGATTGGCAAAGGTAGCCTGGAAGGTGAGTTCGTAGAGTGCTTTTGGACAGTTTCTTAGAGCAGCACGTTCCAGAGCCGACCAGAGAGCAGGCTATTCTATATCTGGCAATGTGCAATGAGAGAGGATAAATTAATTACCTCATTGTAAAGGAGCCTCTAGGTAGCAGTGATCACAATATGATTGAATTGCACATTCAGTTTGAGGGAGAGAAGAGTAGGTCCAAGACCAGTGTTTTAAACTTAAATAAGGGCAATTATGAGGGCATGAAGACAGAGCTGGCTAAAGTGGACTGGGAAATTAGGTTAAGGGATAGGTCAGTGGAGATGCAGTGGCAGACATTTAATGAGATATTTTATAACACTCAGCAAAGATACATGCCAGTGAGAAAGAAAGACTCGGGGGGAAAGACGGACCATCCCTGGTTAATTAAGGAAGTTAAAGACAGCATCAAATTTAAAGAATAAGCATCCAACTCCACGAAGATTATTTGCAGGTAAGAAGATTGGTCAGGAAATAAAACAAACAACAAAGAATGACTAAAAGAATAATAAGGAGGGAGAAATTAGAGTATAAGAGAAAGCTATCCAGAAATATAAAGAGAGATAGTAAGAATTTCCACAGGTACTTAAAATGGAAAAGATTAAGTTAAATGAGCATTGGTCCTCTACAGAGTGAGTCTGGGGAATTAATAATGGAGATGAAGGAAATGGCGGATGAATTGAACAGATATTGTAAGTCCATTTTCACCGTAGAGGATCAAATAACATGCCAGAAATAATTGTGAATCATGAGATGAAAGGGAGGGAGGAACTTAAAATTATTCGAACTGAAAGCTGACAAGTCCGCAGGTCCTGACGGACTTCATCCCAGGGTCTTAATAGAAATGGCTGCAGAGATAGTAGATGCATTGGTATTAATTTTCTAAAATTCCCTAGATTCTGGAAAGGTCCTATCAGATTGGAAAATAGCGAATGTAACTCCTCTATTCAAGAACGGTGGGAGACAGAAAGCAGGAAACTACAGGCCAGTTAGCTTAACATCTGTCATTGGGAAATGCTAGAATCTATTATGAAGGAGGTTATAACAGGGCACTTAGAAAATCTCAATGCAATCAGGCAGAGTCAAGACGGCTTTGTGAAATGGTAATCGTGTTTGATTAATTTACTACAGTTCTTTGAGGAAGTAACAAGCAACGTGGATAAAGGGGATCCTCGGGGTTTGTTATAGTTGGATTTCCAAAAGGCATTTGACAAGGTGCCACATCAAATGTTACTACACAAGATAAAAGCTCATGGTGTAGGGGGTAAGATATTAGCATGGATAAAGGATTGGTTAGCTAACAGGAAACAGAGAGTAGGCATAAATGGGTAATTTTCAGGTTGGCAAGATGTAACGAGTGGAGTGCCACAGGGATCAGTGCTGGGCCTCAACTATTTGCGATCTATATCAATGACTTGGATGAAGGGACCGAATGTATGGTTGCTAAATTTGCTGATGATAAAAAGGTAGGTAGGAAAGTAACTTGTGAAGAGGACATAATGAGTCTGCAAAGGGATATGGATAGGTTAAGTGAGTGGGCAAAACATTGGCAGATGGAGTATAACGTGGGAAAATGTGAACTTGTTCACTTTGGCAGGAGGAATATAAAAGCAGTATATTGCTTAAATGGAGAGAGATTACAGAACTCTGAGGTACATAGGGATGTGGGTGTCCTAGTGCATGAATCACAAAATGTTAGTATGCAGGTACAGCAAGCGATTCGGAAGGCAATGAAATGTTGTAATTTATTGCAAGGGGAACGGAATATAAAAGTAGAGCTGTTTTGCTACAGTTGTACAGGACATTGGTGAGACCACATCTGGAATACTGTGTGTAGTTATGGTCTCCTTATTTAAGAAAGGACATAATTGCTTTGGAGGCGGTTCAGAGAAGGTTCTCTGAACTGATTCCTGGCTTGAGGGGGTTATCTTACGAGGAAAGGTTGGAGAAGTTGGGATTGTCTTCATTGAAGTTTAGAAGAATGAGAGGGTATCTTATTGAAACATTTAAGATCTTGAGGGGACGTGAAGGGGTAGATGCTGAAAGGATGTTACTCCTTGCGGGAGAAACTAGAACTAGGGGACATAATTTAAAAATAAGGGGTCTCCCATTTTAGATGGAGATTAGGAGAAATTTTTTCTCTCAGATGGTTGTGAGTCTGTGGAACTCCCTTCCCCAGACAGTAGTGGAGGCAGGGTCATTGAATATTTTAAAGGCTGAGTTAGACAGGAGGTGATATCAGTGATGATGGCTATAAGGATATTGGTTGTTCTGGGATAGACGGGCTAAAATGGTTTACTATCAGGACACCGCACAGAGGTGATGCCGTTACGTGTTCTCAGACTAGTTGATGGCTGAGGGAGCGTTTAATTTGCAGAGAGGCTGGGTGCTCTTAGCAAAGAACTGAGCGGTCACGGTGTTGAATCTGTTTATTTGTAGATCAGTTTCGGTGGTCCGTTAATGCCTGTGATCTAATCTCACTGAAACTGAAGCTCCTTCGAAATAAACCTTTAAACGCACAGCCCTTGTATCCAACAAACTCACTATCTTCAGTTAACTCTCTCTCTATCACTTGCTCACTCTCTGCATTTTCTCATCATGCTTGTTTAAATTTCTATCCTGTTGCTACCGACCTGGCTCCAGTGACCTATTCCAAACTATCAGGTCGTGTCGTTTCCTGTTGGGTTCAGCGGTGATTCTGATGGGGACCACCCTCATTGTGGACCATTTGAAATCAGACTCATTTTATGGGTAAGACATTCATTTCTTGAGTCAGGCCATCGGCGCTGAAATATAATCGTTGAGAAAAAAAAAACAACATATAAGGCGACTTTCCATCTCAGATAGAAACCTTCTTTTGTCTGGACGGATTGTTTCCTTCGGCATTGGCTGCTCCTCCTCCACTTTCTTATCCATCGAAGTATTCACAGCAAAAAAAAATAAAACTATCAGAGAGTGAAAATGTCACTCCCTGTTCCACGCCCACGCCCAACTGTTTTACACCCATCTCTCACTAACTGTTACACACCCACAGCCATCTTCCATTCACTGTTACAGACACACCAATTTATAATTTACTGTTATAGACCCACAGCCATCTTGCGCTAAGTATTTTACACACATGCCCATCTCTCATATACCGAGGAATTACTGGACAATTGTGTATAATTTTGAGGATACAACCCGATTTCAGTGTTTATAGAATCAATAGTTTACCTTTCTGAACATAATCACCCAACGTGTGCAGTCACCCACTGCACAGGTACCAGGGGAACCGGAGCCACCTTATTCTGTTTGAAATGTCTGTATGCTGATTTGACTGTCAGGAAGAATTGGTCTTTTAAAGTGCTTTTTTTTCTATTTAAGAACAGATTAAATAATGTCGAACAGGCCAGGATTACTTGTGAGAGTGTGTATCTGTGTGTTTCCATGTGTGTGTGGGTGATTTTGTGTGTGTGTGTATGTGTGTGGGAGTGTGCGTGTTTGAGAGAGAGAGTTTGTGTGTGTTTGTATGAGAGACAAAGTTTGTATCTGTGTGTTCTTTCTACGACCTCTTGCTGAAGTTCGGTTTCACAGGCGCTGGCAATCTTCTGGTACTTTACCAAATGGCCATTATTTATGGGTGAGCACAGACAGAGAGGGTCACTGGAACAAGGACTCTTTAGATATCACAGACGAGCGAACCCTGACCTCACCCATATTTATCCATATACGCTTATCAGTAGACACAATCAGGAAAAAGGATGCGTGCTGATCGTTGTCTTGCCTATCCCAGGGACTCCAAGACCAATTGCAGAAGCCTTGGCGCTGTTCCGGTTGAGATCAGACGAATCAGCAAAACAGAAATATCACCTGCGACCTGCCTACCATTATGTTTCAGTTCCCTCTCGAACGTTCCGATATATTGCGTTTCTTCCTTTGTCTCCATTTCCAGTCTCTGACGGAGCAGGCTGCTAGTTGTTGTATTTGTAGCTATTGTATAAAGGTCAGGCCAATTTAAAATGGTCACTTTAACGGGAATGTGTCACGGTACATAGGAAAAACACGACCGACATCGCTTCTATTCAGGGTTTGATTCAAAAAGCAGCATCAGTAATGCAGGGTGATTGGAGGCCTTATCAGCAATGCAGGGTATTGCGGCCCTTATCGGGAATGTTGGGTGTTCGGGCCCACAGAATCAGAGAATCATCGAAAATAGGAGCAAGAGTAGGTCATTCGGCCCTTCGGCCTGCTCTGCCATTCCAAATGGTAATGGATGATCGTCTAACTCAGTACTCTGTTCCCACTTTTTCCCAGTATCCCTTGATCCCTTTAGCATTAAGAAATATATCTATCTCCTCCTTAAATATATTTAATGATTTGGCCTCCACTGCCTTCTGTGGTGCAGAATTCCAAAGGTTCACCACCCTCTGAGTAAAGAAATTTCTCGTCATTTCGGTTCTAAATGTCATACCCTGTATCCTGAGACTGTGACCCCTGGTTGTGGATTCCCCAGCCATCGGGAACATCCTCCCTGCATCTAGTCTGTCTAGTCCTGTTTGAATTTTATATGTTTCGATGAGATCACCTCTCATTCTTCTAAATTTTAGTGAATATAGGCCTAGTCGACCCAATCTCTCCTCATACGTCAATCCTGCCATCCCAGGCATCAGTCCGGTAAACCTTCGTTGCACTCCCTCCATGGCAAGGACATCCTTCCTCAGATAAGGAGACCAAAACTGCACACAATACTCCAGATGTGGTCTCACCAAGGCCCTGTGCAACTTCAGTAAAAAATCCCTGTTCATGTACTCAAATCCTCTTGCAATGAACGTCAAAATACCATTCGCCTTCCTAACTGCTTGCTGCACCTGAATGCTCGCTTTCAGCGACTGGTGTACAAGAACACCCAGGTCTCGTTCCACCTCACCTTTTCCCAATCTATCACCATTCAGATAATAATCTGTCTTTCTGTTTTTACAACCAAAGCGGATAACCTCATATTTCTCCACGTTATACTGCAGCTGCTATGTTCTTGCCCACTCACCCAACTTGTCCAAATCACATTGGAGCCTCTTTGCATCCTCCTCACAGCTCACATTCCAACCCAGCTTTGTGTTGTCGGCAAACTTGGAAATGTTACCTTAAGTTCCCTCATCCAAATCATTGATGTATATTGTGAATAGCTGGGGCCCAAGCACTAATCCCTGCGGTACCCAACTAGTCACTGCTTGCCACCCGGAAAAAGACCCGTTTATTCCTACTCTCTGTTTCCTGTCTGTCAACCAATTCTCAATCCATGCCAGTATATTCCTCCCAATCCAATGTGCTTTAATTTTGAACGCTAACCTTTTGTGTGGGACCTTATCAAAAGCCTTCTGAAAATCCAAGTGCACCACAGTTTTATGTATTCGTTCATGGGATGTGGGCGTCGCTGGCGAGGCCAGCATTTATGGCCCATCCCTAATTGCCCATGAGAAGGTGGAGGTGAGCCTCCTTCTTGAAACGCTGCAGTCCGTGTGGTGAAGGTTTTTCCACAGTGCTGTTAGGAAGGGAGTTCCAGGATTTTCACCCAGCGATGATGAAGGAACGGCGATATATTTCCAAGCCGGGATAGTGTGTAACTTGGAGGGGAACGTGCAGGTGGTGTTGTTCCCATGTACCTGCTGTTCTTGTTCTTCTAGGTGGTAGAGGTCGCGAGTTTGGGAGGTGCTGTCGAAGAAGCCTTGGCGAATTGCTGCAGTGCATCCTGTGGATGGCACACACTGCAGCCACTGTGCGCCGTGTAGAGTGGTGGATGGGGTGCCAATCAAGCGGGCGACTTTGTCCTGGATGGTGTCACGTTTCTTGAGTGTTGTTGGAGCTGCACTCTTCCAGGCAAGTGGAGAGTATTCCATCACACTCCTGACTTGTGCCTTGTAGATGGTGGAAAGGCTTTGGGAATCAGGAGGTGAGCCACTCGCCGCAGAATACCCAGCCTCTGGCCTGCTCTTGTAGCCACAGTGTTTATATGGCTGGTCCAGTTAAGTTTCTGGTCAATGGTGACCCCCAGGATGTTGATGGTGGGGGATTCGGCGATGGTAATGCCGTTGAATGTCAAGTGGAGGTGGTTAGACTCTATCTCTCTTTGGAGGTAGTCATTGTCTGGCACTTGTCTGGAGCGAATGTTACTTGCCACTTATGAGCCCAAGCCTGGATGTTGTCCAGGTCTTGCTGCATCCGGGCTCGGACTGCTTCATTATCTGAGGGGTTGCAAATGGAACTGAACACTGTGCAATCATCAGCGAACATCCCCATTTCTGACCTTATGATGGAGGGAAGGTCATTATGAAGCAGCTGAAGATGGTTGGGCCTAAGACACTGCCTTGAGGAACCCCTGCAGCAATGTCCTGGGGCTGAGATGCTTGGCCACCAACAACCACTACCATCTTCCTTTTTGCTAGGTATGACTCCAACCACTGGTGAGTTGTCCCCCTGAATCTCATTGACTTCAGTTTTACTAGGGCTCCTTGGTGGCACACTCGGTCAAATGCTGCCTTGATGTTAAGGGCATTCACTCTGACCTCACCTCTGGAACTCAGTTCTTTTGTCCATGTTTGGACCAAGGCTGTAATGAGTTCTGGAGCTGAGTGGTCCTTGCAGAACCCAAACTGAGCATCGGTGAGCAGGTTATTGGTGAGTAAGTGCCGCTCGAGATCACTGTCGACGACACGTTCCATCACTTTGCTGATGATCGAGAGTAGACTGATGGGGCGGTAATTGGCCAGATTGGTTTTGTCCCGTTTTTTGGAGGACAGGACATATCTGGGCTAATTTCAACATTGTCGGGTAGATGCCAGTGTTGTAGCTGTACTGTAACAGCTTGGCTAGAGGCGCGGCTAGTTCTGGAGCACAAGGCTGGTTGGGCACCTGGTTGTTCTTCGAGCCGGCATGGACATGATAGCCCGAATGTCCCCTTCCGTGTTGTATCTTTTCTTTGGTTCTATGGTTCTATGGTTCTAATCATTGAATCATTGAAAGGTTATATCACGGAAGGAGGTCTTTCGGCCCAACGAATTCATGCTGGATCTATGCAAGAGCGAAAATTATTTGCTTACGAGTACTTATCCAGTACCATTTCGAAAGCCATGATTGAATCTACTTCCACCACCCCCTCTGGCAGTGCATTCTAGATCGTAACCGCTCGCTGTGTGAAAAAGTTTTTCCTCATTCTTACCTTTGGTTCTTTTGCCAATCACCTTAAATCTATGTCCTCTGCCTCCTTACCCTTCAGCCAATGAGAACAGTTTCTTTCCATCTACTCTGCTTGGACTCTTCATGATTTTGTATCCGTTTGTCAAATCTCCGCTCAACCTTCTCTGTTCCAAGGAGAACAACCCCAGCTTCTCCAGTTTATTCAGGTAACTAAAGTCCCTCATCCCTGGAATCATTCTAGTAAATCACTTCTCCACACTCTCTGAGGCCTTCATATATTTCCTAAAGTGCGGTGCCCACAACTGGACACAATGCTCCAGTTGTGGCCGAATGAGTATTTTATAAAGGCTCATCTTGACTTTTTTGCTTTAGTACTCTATGCCTCTATTTATAAAGTCTAGGATCCGGTATGCTTTTTTAACCGCTTTCTCAACCTGCCCCACCACCTTCAACGATTTGTGTACATATAACCCCAGATCTCTCTGTCCCTGAACCCCTTTTAGAATTGTGGCCTTTACTTTACATTGCCTCCCCTCATTCTTCCTAACGAATTTTGCCTAAATCAATTAATACAGATGGCCACTGGCACATAACTTATTTCTGCTGACACAGGGGTGACATCTTTGAAGAATCCTGCAAGGCAACGTTTGTAACATGGAAAGCCGGAGATAAGGAAGCTGTGATAGCTCATAGTTAATCACAATGCAAACTTAATTAAGAACTAACAAAGTAAGATTTTAAGGAATCAACATGATTAACAGTAGTTTATAATATTTTTTTAATTTAATGTTATAAAGGTTCTTTTTAAGAAGCGGTATAATGGTTCGTGCATTCTAGTGGAATGCGGGAAACTTTTACTGCTGACACAGGAAGTCAAGCTTATATTAGGTTCATAAAACAGGTTGTCTGCTTATAAGTATACAGATGTAATCACTCGCTTACTTAAAATGACTGATTATTTTTTTATTTCTTAATGAAGTATTAACAATGCTAACTATGGTCTCTCTGAGGTATTAATAAGAGTGTCAACTTGGGAGTGGCCAACCCTGGCAGTCAGGGGCTCAATCGTAAGTCATTAAAGTTGGGAGAAATTGATAAGATAATTGAATATGTCGATGATTATCTCGGTCGACATCATAGATCGGTCCTGCAAGTCAAACAACTCCAGGGATCGGAACATTCGACCGATGCCGTCACTGAGTGTCTGGAGGGCTATCTCAGGCACCGAAATACAAGTAAAAATAAAGTTCAGTTTGTTTTGATTCAAGGTCAATTCTAGGCGATACGAGAGTTGCACCGTCAGAAACACTGTAATTCAGGAAAATATCGGACTCAAAATCCAAGCTAAAGGGCAGAAACAGAAGGTTAAACAGAGACAGAAACAGGATGTACAGGAACGTAAAGATAAGATAGTAGAACAATATTCAGCCGGAGTGGTCTGCTCGGAATCTTTACTTAAAGTCACTGTAGGAAGGTACAATCTTGAAAATGAATATCAGGTGGTAAAGTATTAGGTTTCAGAGTTAGGGGAACAAAATGAAGAATTGAAATGTACATTCGGCCAGACTGACCGATATCTGAAGGAATCTGAACCCATCGCCAACTCCGAGACGATGTTTTCGGGAGGCCCATCTCCATAGGAGGAACGGAAGTGATACTTATTTAACTCATTGACCTACATTGTCTTTGGTTTCCAAGCACCTCAACTTTAAAATTCTAACCGTGGTGTTCAAATCCCATCACTGTCTCGCCCGTCACTATCTCTGTAACCTTCTCTCGCCACAGAACCCTCCAAAAACTCTTCTTCCTCCAAAACTGAAATGACATCCCAAACCTCACCGCTTGCCCACCTTCCTCCACTCCTTTAAAACCAACTTTAAAGCCCATATCTTTGACCACGATTTTCGTCACTCCTCCCAATAGCGCTTTTTTTCAGTGACGATTTGTATCTAATTACATTTCTGTGAAACGTCTTCGAACCTTTTTTTCTACGTTAAATGTACTGTCATTGCAATTTGTTGTTGTTGTTGTTGTCCACCTCGCTTTGCCTTTCCATTCCCAGATATGTGGACATTGCCTGAAAATGTGGATGGCAAAATATTGGCAGATGATTGGAAGCTGCCTCTGGAGCAAATTCAGGTGCCTGGCTTCCCTCCAGAGAACATGCGTGAACTTTAATTGTAAACAATTTTACAACACCAAGTTATAGTCCAGCAATTTTATTTTAAATTCACAAGCTTTCGGAGGCTTCCTCCTTCCTCAGGTGAACGTTGTTGGAAATGAAATCCTCGAAATGAAATCGCATTTATAAATCACAGAACAATGCATGATGATTATAGAAAGCTTTTTCAACTGACCGTTGCCAAGGCAATCATTGTGCCGACAGACAGGTGTTACCTGCAAGGTCTCTGAATATACAAATCACCAAAAAAAACACAAAAAAAACCAGAGATAGAGAGGTAGAAACATCGAAAAGACAGCAACTGACCCGTTATATTAAAAACAGATAACATTTGTTCACTGGTGGGGTAACGTGTAGCGTGACATGAACCCAAGATCCCGGTTGAGGCCGTCCTCACGGGTGCGGAACTTGGCTATCAATTTCTGCTCGACGATTTTGCGTTGTCGTGTGTCTCGAAGGCCGCCTTGGAGTACGCTTACCCGAAGGTTGGTGGCTGAATGTCCTTGACTGCTGAAGTGTTCCCCGACTGGGAGGGAACCCTCCTGTTTGGTGATTGTTGCGCGGTGTCCGTTCATCCGTTGTCGCAGCGTCTGCATGGTCTCGCCAATGTACCATGCTCTGGGGCATCCTTTCCTGCAACGTATGAGGTAGACAACGTTGGCCGAGTCACAGGAGTATGAACCATGCACCTGGTGGGTGGGTGCGAGTTGCTGCAGTGCATCCTGTGGATGGTACACACTGCAGCCACAGTGCGCCGGTGGTGAAGGGAATGAATGTTTAGGGTGGTGGATGGGGTGCCAATCAAGCGGGCTGCTTTATCTTGGATGGTGTCGAGCTTCTTGAGTGTTGTTGGAGCTGCACTCATCCAAGCAAGTGGAGAGTATTCCACCACACTCCTGACTTGTGCCTTGTAGATGGTGGAAAGGCTTTGGGGAGACAGGAGGTGAGTCACTTGCCGCAGAATACCCAGCCTCTGACCTGCTATCGTCGCCATAGTATTTATATGGCTGGTCCATTTAAGTTTCTGGTCAATGGTGACCCCCAGGATGTTGATGGTGGGGGATTCGGCGAGGGTAATGCCGTTGAATGTCAATTGGAGGTGGTTAGACTCTCTCTTGTTGGAGATGGTCATTGCCTCGCACTTACCTGGCGCGAATGTTACTTGCCACTTATGAGCCCAAGCCTGGATGTTGTCCAGGTCTTGCTGCATGCGGGCTCGGACTGCTTCATTATTTGAGGGGTTGCAAATGGAACTGAACACTGTGTAGTCATCAGCGAACATCCCCAATTCTGACCTTATGATGGAGGGAAGGTCATTGATGAAGCAGCTGAAGATGGTTGGGCCTACGACACTGATTCTTGAATTCCCTAATTCTTCAAGCTACCACAAATGGCAATGCACGAACCCTTAGTATAAAGTCTCATCTTAAAATACGTTGTAACAGCAAATGGCAAAAAATAACTAAACAAACAGCTTAGAATATTTTTAAATGTTGCTGCAAGTATTATTTTAACAGAGGAACAAATGAACATGAATAGGCGATTCAGCCCTTCCAGCCTCTTCCGAGATTCAGTTAAATCATGGAGATCAGTGTTTTTACTCCACTTACCCGCTTTGCTTCCATATAACTTAATACCCTTACCTTATAAAAATCTATTAATCGCAGTTTTGGAATTTTCAATTGATCTGACCTCAACAGCATTTTGGCGAGACGGTTCCAGATTCCCAGTACTATTTGTGTGAAGAAACGCTTCCTGACAACACTCCTGAACGGCCGAGCGCTAATTTCAGGGTTAAGCCCGCTTGACCTGGATTCCCCCACTATAGAAATAGTTCCTCTAAATCATCTTAACTTCCTCAATTCGATCACTCGTTAATCTTCTCTACGCAATTTACTATACAAGCCTGAGCTGTGCAAATTGTCCTCAGAATTTAACCCAGTATCATTCTGGTGAATCTGCATCCGTTCTATGCTTCATGAGGTACGGTGCCCAGAATTGAAAGCAATACTCCAGATGCAGTGTAACCAGAACTATTTACACCTCTAAGCATAACTTCCACACCTTTGTACTGGAGCCGACTTGAGATAAAGCCTACCATTATATTATTCTCTTTGATTATGTTTTTGTACCAGTCCACTAATATTAGTGATTTCTGTACATGGACCACCAGATCTCTTCGCTCCTCCACAGTTGTTAGCTTCTCACCATGTAGAAAATACTCTGATCTATATATCTTAGGGCCAAAATGAATTACGTCACACTTCCACTATAAAACCATTTAGATTTACTTTTGTGAACCCCAATCTCCAGTGGCCCTGGACAGTCATTTTGTTTCGGGTTGTTCGATACTGGCATCAATACAATGACCTTTAATAGTTGTTTAAAATATTTCAAAGGTAATTAATTTCAATATAATTCAGTGAAAACTGGCGGATGCTTCAGGTTGCTTGGCAATATCTGTCGGAAAACTGGATTCTTTCACTCACATTATGTTTCATAAACGATACGGAAACCTTCGCAAAATGTAACCTATTTGTAGCTCTTTTTCATATTTGAATTACTGTGAAATGAGTTTGATGAAAAATTAATCTGATTTTGAATCAGTTAATGAAAGTTTAGCATATGTATGACAATGATTCCCGTAATCGAACGGTGAATAATTATTTCACCATATTCAGAAAAATACAGAATAACTTAGAAGCTGATTTAAAAGTGATGCAGAATGGTATGCATTTAACATAATTTAGTTGCATGGCTCCGTAGCTGGAACCCTACTCCTTAATGCAAGGATGAGTAAGCAGGCTACTGTTTGCGACATGCAATTCGTATTGCGGGTTTTATCTGTGAATGTTAGTGATGGGATTTCATTACCAAGATTATAAATATGAGAAGCACTTTGGGAATTTTCAAAATTTCTTATAAGTGTAGATTAATATCTGGTTGGGAAACTGGGCCTGATGATTCCTTTATTAATTAATGTTGAATCAGTGCTGGTCGTTCAGTACATAGCGACAGGTCGCAATTCGCTTGGTGCTATTCGATGTTGTCCCTACTCGTGTCTTGTCTCCCAAACAAAGGTATTTCATGAAAAAATGATTGTCTTTCTGTACTTGAGCCGTAGCACTCAGACATATAATTGATTAAAATATTGATTGTACTTATTTCTTCTGAAATAAAACCATTTAACAGCTTGATCCAACGCAAAAGACATGCTGCAAGAGAATAACCTGCACAGGACCAATACTTAACTCTTGATATCAGACCGTACACGCGCTTTCATAAGTTATGAGACTATATCAACCATTCTACTAATATTCTACAGGGACGGCGGGGTCGGGGGCGGGGGGGGGGGAGCGGTCTTGCACCACGTGGCAGTGAGTTGTCTATTATTCCCAATTGATTGCCACCTGCCTGGTCAGTACGTGGTACTTTTTGTGGGTCGCAATATGCATCCATCAGAAGCATGCGCCAATCACACAAAGGAGAAACCCTTACCCCTTATTGTTTGTCAATTCACAGAGCATATTCTATAATAAATCACACAGGAGGCTTATCAGAAAAATGAAGGTGCACAATGTATAAAGGAAATATTGCAGCAGGAAAGAAAGCTGCTGGGGGAGAAAAAAATAAAGGTTCACAGTGCTGGTGTCGTCTGGAATGGAAAAGTGCTCGAATTATGAATATATATATATATATATATATATATATATTACACATTGATAAATATAAGCTTTGATGTATATGTACATTTTCATTGTGGTTAGTATGGCACTTGCATTGCTCATTCTGGACACAATTACTTGTTCCCTGATGACCCAGAGACGATGTGGAGGTAGCACTAAGAGTTGCAGCCATCTGCCTCCAATCTACCCGCGCTATGGCCCGAATTATTTTATTTCCTTTTGTGAAAACAGCCTTATCCTTCCTGATGCCACATCTTCTAGTAATATACCATATTTGCTTCACCGAAATTACAAAATCGCTTTCTGTTGCCATGACCTCTCTGATCTTGGTCAATGCCACAGTTACTGAAAATTTCTCTTCAAGCTGCGACGGCTCGTTAACTCCTGTCGTAGCCGCTATGTCTTTGCTCCAATTACTTTTGCTCTAAAACCGGTTATTCTAATGCAGAAGAGCGCCGTTATCTTTGCTGATTAGCTGTCAGCGGTCAGCGGAAGGGTCGCAGGCGTGCTGTATGCGTACAGCAGTGCTTTGCAAATTCAAGCCACAACGTGGATCAACGAAGGTCCGGAGAAAGATGGAGGCATTCCATTTGGTTTGGTCGTTAGTACACATATATATATATATATATATATCCGGATTTCGTCCATTCTGAATGTTAAAAATGAACTTGAATGTATTCAAAAAAGGGCATTTTCCTTCACCTCAATTCTTTGCGTTTGTTTTACTGCCATACATGTCCAAACATAACTTCAAATAGAAGTCAAATATTGACTTTTATTGATTAGATTGGTGTGTTTTCCGGAACAATAGTGGGCGGACCAATTGAACTGCGTTTGAATAAACAATACCCGTGATTTCGTCACGTCAATTAAATTTTAATTGGAAACCATATTAATCAGACAGTAGCTCGGCAAAGTATCAATCACTATTTGCATATAAGACATTAAGATATTGCTTACACATATTTGAGCATGAATGAAAAAGAATTACTTCAGACCCCAAAATTTCGTCACCACTTCCCCCAAGAATAACTTCCCATTTCTGTTATTCAGAATATTCACGGGAAATGCATTTCTTACATTTTTGTAGCACAGTTCTCACCGATCAAATAAGTAACATCAGAGAAAAGATTTGCTGAAGCTGTGAAACGTTAAAACGTGTGATGTCTGAAACTGTTATTCATCATAAGTCAAAAAATAAATGTTAGCCGTAAATTATTCGAGTATGCTGGCAGCGAAACGAAGAAACAACTTCCATGTGTAAAGCACGTCCAGAACGTTTTATGTAACGCAAGTAATGAAATGTTGGCTTGGCCGGATGAAAAAATAAACTAGAGAAGTTTGAGGAGGGCAATGGTACGGGGAAATGAAACGGTTTTCGGAGATTTTTTGCAGGGAGGGAAACAATGAGCCAGTTAGATGCAGGAAGTGAATTCCAAAGAGAAGACATGCAGTGGCTAAAATTGCAATCTCCAGTGGTGGATCAGAGGAGGAGATAAGAAGGAATAACATGATTTCAGAGGGGCCGCGGTTGCATGTGGAATTTATGTTTCGAGAATATCGCCAAAGTAGAGTCAGGCGAGACCAGTTAACGATTTATAGAAGTGGACGAGGGTTTTGGGCCCAGAGAACCACTGCAGCTTGGAAATTATGGAAATTCGGGTATACGAACATTCTGTAAGTGCGAAAACGAATTCCAATGTTCTGAACATGTTGAGATTGATGGAGAGTGGCGGCACAAATAGCAGTGGAGAGGGTGAGCAAAACTGAGCTGCGATATGAGTTAGGCGTGCGTCAAGGTAGGGCTGGGTGTGTGAAATGCACCAGTAGAGTAGGGCACTCTTGCGAGAGTTCAGAGAGAGGGTGGTGAATGGAGGAGGAAGATGTTGAGAGGATGCACATAAGTGGTCGTGATAGCAAATTCGATGTGAGTGCGGTGCTTATCTTAGATCTCATTAAACCTGTAAACTGAGGCTTTCTAGATGATGACTGATACTAATGCTGAAACCGCGGATGTTGGGGGACACACGCAATGCAAGAGCAACTAATGTTTTGTTGACATTAATTGAATAAATTGTTGAATCATCAGGGCCTGAATTTGGGAGATGGGAACAACAGCCTTTAGAACAATATACTCATTCGAAAAGTAAACTGGGTATCGAGTGTGCATCTCAAACCTGATTCTGTCCCGCTGAATCATATTGCAATGAGATCGCATATCAATGATTAAGTGGTAGGGGATTATGGATGGAACACTGGGCTAAACTCGAGTTGGTTGTGTGGGCAGGGGGCTGGTTTGCACTGGGAGTGCGCTAATAAAAAAAATAATTGTAAAAAATCCTTCTAATTCTGTACAAAAGTCACACAATAAAAACAGGAAACACACGAACCAGCCAGCGACTGTGCATACAAGACACGTTAACGTATGGGACTTGGTTCCTCTTCTGAATACAAAAATGAAAAATGAAACATATTAATAAGACCTGTGAAAAGGGAAATGGGTGTGAGGGGAAAATAAATCGAGACGAACTATAGGTGGAATGATAATAGAATGAAATGATAATTCATCTGTTAGGAAATCGAATGAAAGATTAAGAACTTAAAGACATTAAACAAGCAAATAACTCGTGAACAGTTGGTGCTGTAAGCGGCATCCCAAATTGAAAAAACGCATAAACTGCAGATAGGGTAATATTTAAATGGATATAAATTGATGCCCTTGTTTCACGTTACAAGCGGATTCACGAGAAAGTATATCATGGAATCGGACTGTAGACAGAAATATAGGAGATTAATGGAATGGCTCAGGGTATCCTTGATGGAGAGGGCAAAAGGGATTGGACAGTATTGACATTTACAAAGAAGCCAGTTGTGATTTTGAGAGACACAGTGCGTGAGTTAGAAGTCGGAATGGAGAGTGTGCAATAAAGAATGGTGGGAGGCAACAATGCGTTCCAGGACTTTGGAAAGAAGGGAAGGCTGCAGATAGGCCAGTAGCTGGATAAAATGCACAAGCAACGTAAACGTGTGACTGAAACATCCCTCGAATCTTTGCAACGTATCCGTGTTTGCCTCAATTAGATGCTGGTCTTCGCTGCTGCGTATATTAGGTTTGTTTCTTTCTGTTTACGTTTCGACGTTTTCTTGGAACCAGTCAAATTCAAAGTAGCGTAAGTCAATTGACTATCAGCGGCGACCTGTTTGGTGTGTAAAACAAAAATTAAGAATAATGTTGTCATTTTCTTCCAAAAAAAAAATGAAAATGAAGTCAAATTAATTCTCAGTATCATCTCAAAAGCAAACGTATACTCTTTTGCATGATTATTATTTCCCTGTGTGAACTCAACTGTACCTTTGCATACACTGTACGCTCTTCATGTTGCTTCGAATTGAACGTTTTCTTGGAGCCGATCAGATCCAGAGCAGCGTACGTCAGCTTCTCCTCAGTGGACCCTCGTTCTTTCTGGAAAGTCAATGTTTAGCATTCATTGAGGTGCTTTTTCTGGAGTTTCAAGATTCATGAAGCCTTTGCATCTAATAGACAATTCAGACAGCATAGTCGCATTGACCTTATTATTAGTTCTGTGGATGTTAATGAAGTTTACTATTTCTTTCTGCGGTCCAACGCTCGCCAGGCATCAATAACCCCGAGCCGCTGGTTTAGAAAATGGTAAACAACTGAGAAACTAAATAATTTCAATTTTTAATATTGTGAAAGTTAGCCGCGAATTTTGGCAACTATTAAATTTCCAGGAACAAGAGTTTTACGCGTCACTGCGAATTAATCGATTTTTGTTATTCAGATAAATCACATCCTCCTTCATTACAATAGTGTAATAAATTCAGAATGTAATTTGTTTTATACTCAATCATTCAAGTTGCAATTTGGTGTGAAATTACATTATAAATATTAATAAAACAAGTTGAATTATTTTTGCCTTGTTCGGGATGAAAAATATAAATAAATAAATTGAGGCACATAATTCAATAGTTTCGTCCTTAGTTTAGGTTGTTGGGTGCAACAACTGGACAAAAACATGTTGTCGCTCCCGTATGAAAGTTCAATTAAAACATTAATAAATAAACGAGAGTAAAGAAACAAGTAAATACATTCTGACATAGATAATAAGTTAAATACCGATGCATCCAAAACAAGGGAAACGTGATCGTTTCGATTGGCAGCTGTGCAAATTAATCCTCAGCGCAGACAAGTGTGGGGCGGCGGAGGAAGAAGAAAATGCATTTACATAGAGGCGTCCAGATACTGTGGATGTCTGGATGTCCCGAAGCGTTTCATAGCAAATTAATTATTTGTATAACATAAATACTGTTTCTATGCAGCAAAATAAATAAGTAAAAAAAAGTAAGGTTTCAACTCATTCATCCATCATAAGTACGTCATTGTGTGTAAAGCGATTCGGAATGTCCTGCGATTCTGAAAGGCGCTATACAATGCAAAATCATCCTTTATTGATGAACGTTAAGCACTATGTTTAGGCACGCACAATCGGGGAAACTTTTCAAGTTGTAAGGTGACTTCTCTTTGTGCTATAAAATCCATGAAAAGAAACATCTAACGGAGTGCCGGTCGCAGTAATCATACATGAAATAAAACGCTCGGTAAATTACAATAGAACACCGGAAAATCACGTTGTTTCCTACTGCGCCTCAACAACAGGTAGTAATTTTAAGAGAGCCCCTGGGCAAGTGCAACTGCAGGAAACTTGCGTATTAGTCCCTGTAAATTGGGACTGGGGCCATATTTATGGTCGGAGATTTGTTCAGTTGGAGGTATTGATAGACAGTCGTAAAAGATCGAGGAGATGTCGGCGTATTGTTGTCAGGCACATAACTCACTTTTGCCCAAAATTCTGCGATTTTTAAATACGTAATTGGTTTGCAACCAGGTTACGCATGTCTCTAGGCATCAAGTACAGAGGCAATTTAAGCCGTCAACTGTAACTTCGACAGAAACCTGTGAGAAATGGCGTAAACGGCCTTTATGTGCATCTTCCACGGAAATTACATCAATTCCAGCCCAACGTTCTTTACTCCGCTATAGCACTCTTATCAGAAGGTCGTGCATTAAACCACCACTGCAGAAGCTAATCCTATAATGTCAGTTGACGTTCACGTGCAGTACTCGGGGAGTGTTGCATTGTCCCATTGTCAGATGAGACGAAAAACCAAGGCTTCCTATAAGTGCACTTAAAAGATACGAGCACAAGATTTTAAAAACAGCAGGCGAGTTCTCCTGATGTCCTAGCCCAGAAATGATACTTTAGCCAACACCAACAACACAGATTAACTAATCATTTATTTCATTGTTATTTGCGTAACCATGATGTGCATACTTACTCGATCTTTTACGACTGTCTATCAATACCTCCAACTGAACAAATCTCCGACCATAAATATGGCCCCAGTCCCAATTTACAGGGACTAATACGCAAGTTTCCTGCAGTTGCACTTGCCCAGGGGCTCTCTTAAAATTACTACCTGTTGTTGAGGCGCAGTAGGAAACAACGTGATTTTCCGGTGTTCTATTGTAATTTACCGAGCGTTTTATTTCATGTATGATTACTGCGACCGGCACTCCGTTCGATGTTTCTTTTCATGGATTTTATAGCACAAAGAGAAGTCACCTTACAACTTGAAAAGTTTCCCCGATTGTGCGTGCCTAAACATAGTGCTTAACGTTCATCAATAAAGGATGATTTTGCATTGTATAGCGCCTTTCAGAATCGCAGGACATTCCGAATCGCTTTACACACAATGACGTACTTATGATGGATGAATGAATTGAAACCTTACTTTTTTTTACTTAAAGAAGGAATATATCGTTTCAGCTCGGTGCTTTGCTTGGGCCCCGAGTGTATAAGGTGATTCACTCCCATTTTACGGTGGAGCGTATTGAAATGAGATTGACAGTAAATTGGAGCCTAACAACTTTGGCAGAATGAGCACGGGAATGTAACCGTTATCGAATCTAACCTCCGCGTTGGATCTATGAAAGGAAATTCCAGGCCGTCGGCCCATATAATGGATCTTCGTTTCATAATATAGGAGTAGTTATAGAAACTTGGTCAATCTTGCTGTGATAAACATAATCATTAGTAAAGGCCCATGGGATGCAAGGGAATGTGGCAAATTGGATCTAAAATTGGGTCAGTGGCAGGTAGCAAAGGGTAATTGTCGACGGGTGTTTTTGCGACTGGAAGGCTGTTTCCAGTGGGGTGCCGCGGGGCTCGGTACAAGGTCCTTTGCTTTTCGTGGTATACATCAACGATTTGGAATTTACCATAGAGGGCATGATTAAGAAATTTGCGGTTGACAAAAAGATAGGTCGTTTGGTTGATAGTGAGGCGGAAAGCTGTAGACTGCAAGAAGATTTCAATGGACTGGTCAGGTGGGCAGAAAGGTGGCAAATGGAGTTCAATCTGGAGAAGTGTGAGGTGATGCATTTGTGGAAAGCAAACAAGGCAAGGGAATAAACAATAAATGGGAGGATACTAAGAGTTGTAGAAGAAGCGAGGGTCCTTGGAGTGCATGTCCGCAGATCCCTGAAAGTAGTAGGACAGGTAGATGAAGTGGTTAAGAAGGCATATGGAATGCTTTCTTTATTAGCCAAAGCATAGAATATAAAAGCAGGGATGTTATGCTGGAACTGTATAAAACACTAGTTAGGCCACAGCTTGAGAAGTACGCACAGTTCTGGTCACCACATTACACGAAGGATGTAATTGCGCTATCGAGGGTACAGGGGAGATTTACGAGGATGTTGCCAGGGCTGGAGAATTTTAGCTATGATGACAGATTCGGTAGGCTTGGGTTGTTTTCTTTGGAACAGAGGAGGCTGGGGGTGATAGTGGTGGGCTGTACAAAATTATGAGGGGCCTAGAGTGAGTTGATAATTCCCTTAGCAGAGGGTGAATAACCAGAGATCATAGATTTTAAGTGATTGGTGGCAGGATTAGAGCAGAAATGAGGATTTTTTCACCCAGATGGTGGGGGGGGGGGGGGTGGTGGGGGGCGGTCTGGAACTCATTGCCTGAGAGGGTGGTAGAGGCAGAAACCTTCAACTCATTTAAAAATTACCTCGATGTGCACCTGAAGAGCCGAGACCTGCAGGGCTCTGGACCAAATACGGAAAAGTGGGATTAGGCTGTGTGGTTCGTTTCTCAGCCAGCGCGGACACGATGGGCCGAATTGCCTCCTTCTGTGCCGTACATTTTCTATGAATCTATGATTCATGTATGCCATATAAAATTGAATAACTTGTTGGTCCATAATTGACCAGGATTCATCGCAATCCTTATCATTTGGAATCTAGTAGGAACGCACATGTGGGCATGTGCCAGATCACAGTATACAACGCAGACAAAGTACGGGTCTTATTGTTAGAGCTCTCTGGTGAGACTATCATATAATTGGATATTGATTTGCATGTCACTGGGGGCACAATGCCCGCTTAGGGGAGGGTCCATGGCCCTGAGCCGAGCAAACATCTCATGCTGACTCGATGTTTATAAGGAAGGTAGAAAGCGATGTCACATTATTCCTAAAATGGTGAAGCGCATATAATTCCAGAATATTTTTTCAACTTTAGTCACCATATCCAGGGGCCTGGAATAATAATCCTGAGCAGCTGAGTTTAAATAATAGTTTGAGAACTTGAATTTAGTTTAAAATATTTGGGAAAAAAGCTGGTATCAGTGACAGTGACAGGAATCTGTTGAATTGTCGTAAGAACCCAGCTGGTTCTATAATATCCTTTAGGGAAGGAAACCTGCCATCCTTACCCGGTCCAGCCTACTAGTAAATCCAGACGTACAACAAAGTGGTTAACTCTTAACTGTCCTCTGAAGTGGCCGAGCAAGCCACTTAATTTCTAAAGCGGTTCAAGAAGAAAGCCCACCACCACCTTCTCAGGATAACTAGGGAATGGGCAATAAATATCGGCCTTGCCAACGAAACCCAGATCCCGAGACTGAATAATAAAGAAATGTGTGCTCTAACAGCAACTTGATCCAACTTCCACGCCTCCACTTTTGGAACTATGGGCGGGAACAGCCTCTAATATGACACTGTTTGAGGCCACTAGCTTATGAAAGATAACCGCAGATTGGCTGCACGGCCTATACCCTTTGGGTTCGGTCACCTGGGAGAAGGCAGGTTAGGTCACCGGTCTAAACGGACGCAGCGCAGAAAGGCGGAGTGGAAGTATGGTAACAATAATGGACTGTTTAGGAAGGTCCAAATCGACTATGGAGTTCTGTTGTCAATTGATGAACAAGGATCAATGTTGGGAGTTTACATCTCCATGCCATCACCTGGTTAGCACAAAGAAACGAACAACGTTTTGTAATGCTCAATACTACTGTTGTGCTTTAAATATTAAGGCAATTTTTAAGAAGGTAGAAGCTGAGAGGAGCCGAGCCGAGCGGAGGGAGCGTCCGATAAAAGGCGGGATTTCAGAGCGCTGAGAACAGCTGAGAGGAGCCGAGCCGAGCGGAGGGAGCTTCCGATAAAAGGCGGGATTTCAGAGCGCTGAGAGGAGCCGAGCCGAGCGGAGGGAGCGTCCGATAAAAGGCGGGATTTCAGAGCGCTGAGAACAGCTGAGAGGAGCCGAGCCGAGCGGAGGGAGCGTCCGATAAAAGGCGGGATTTCAGAGCGCTGAGAACAGCTGAGAGGAGCCGAGCCGAGCGGAGGGAGCGTCCGATAAAAGGCGGGATTTCAGAGCGCTGAGAACAGCTGAGAGGAGCCGAGCCGAGCGGAGGGAGCGTCCGATAAAAGGCGGGATTTCAGAGCGCTGAGAACAGCTGAGAGGAGCCGAGCCGAGCGGAGGGAGCGTCGGATAAAAGGCGGGATTTCAGAGCGCTGAGAACAGCTGAGAGGAGCCGAGCGGAGCTGCGACCGAGTTCGAAGTGACGTCAGGAATCAGATCGGGACGCGACACAGGGGAGGCACCTGATTGGTGAGTAGGTTCAGGTGAGTATTTCTCCTTATCTACAGTAACTGAAGTAAAAGGAAAGGGAAGGTCTGCAGGTCTTATAGGAAGTAGCGTTTATTTTTTAGTGAATCAAGGTCCCTAGTGTAGTTAACATTCTCTAAATTGAGAACAATTTAAAGGAGTAAACTCCTTAAAGGGAGTGGTAAGTAGTTTTTCTTTCCTTTTTTTTTCTCTTGACATTGTAGTTGTTCTTAAGCTAATTTAAGGGTTAAGTCATGGCAGGAGATCCCAGCGCCGTGTCATGTTCCTCTTGTGGGATGTGGGAATTCAGGGCTCCTTCCTGTATCCCTGATTCCTTCACCTGCGGGAAGTGTGTCCAGCTGCAGCTATTGTTTGACCGCTTGACGGCTCTGGAGCTGCGGATGGACTCACTTTGGAGCATCCGCGATGCTGAGAAAGTCGTGGATAGCACGTTCAGTGAGTTGGTCACACCGCAGATAAAAATTACTGAGGGAGATTGTGAATGGGTGACCAACAGACAGAGGAAGAGTAGGAAGGCAGTGCAGGGGTCCCCTGCGGTCATCTCCCTCCAAAACAGGTATACCGTTTTGGATACTGTTGGCGGAGATGGCTCACCAGGGGAAGGTGGCAGTGGCCAGGTTCATGGCACCGTGGCTGGCTCTGCTGCACAGGAGGGCAGGAAAAAGAGTGGCAGAGCTATAGTGATAGGGGACTCGATTGTAAGGGGAATAGACAGGCGTTTCTGCGGACGCAACCGAGACGCCAGGATGGTATGTTGCCTCCCTGGTGCAAGGGTCAAGGATGTCTCGGAGCGGCTGCAGGACATTCTGGAGGGGGAGGGTGAACAGCCAGTTGTCGTGGTGCATATAGGCACCAACGATATAGGTAAAAAACAGGATGAGGTCCTACAAGCTGAATTTAGGGAGTTAGGAGTTAAACTAACGAGTAGGACCTCAAAGGTAGTAATCTCAGGATTGCTACCAGTGCCACGGGTTAGTCAGAGTAGGAATGACAGGATAGCTAAGATGAATACGTGGCTTGAGAGATGGTGCAAGCTGGAGGGATTCAAATTCCTGGGCCATTGGAACCGGTTCTGGGGGAGGTGGGACCAGTACAAATTGGACGGTCTGCATCTGGGCAGGACTGGAACCAATGTCCTAGGGGGAGTGTTTGCCAGTGCTGTTGGGGAGGGTTTAAACTAATGTGGCAGGGGGATGGGAACCGATGCAGGAAGTCAGTGGGAAATAAAGTGGTGACAGAAACAAAAGGCAGTAAGGGAGAGTGTACAGAACATGACCGGACAGATGGTCTGAGAAAGCAGGGCAAAGACCAAGGGAAGTCTAGATTAAACTGCATTTATTTCAATGCAAGAAGTCTGATGGGCAAGGCAGATGAACTCAGGGCATGGATGGGTACATGGCTAAGGGAGGGGCAGGGAGGGGCAGGACTGGCAGCTCAATGTTCCAGGGTACAGATGCTATAGGAAAGATAGAGCAGGAGGTAAGAGAGGAGGGGGAGTTGCGTTCTTGATTAGGGAGAACATCACGGCAGTAGTGAGAGGGGATATATCCGAGGGTTCGCCCACTGAGTCCATATGGGTAGAACTGAAAAATAAGAAGGGAGAGATCACTTTGATAGGATTGTACTACAGACCCCCAAATAGTCAACGGGAAATTGAGGAGCAAATATGTAAGGAGATTACAGACAGCTGCAAGAAAAATAGGGTGGTAATAGTAGGGGACTTTAACTTTCCCAACATTGACTGGGACAGCCATAGCATTAGGGGCTTGGATGGAGAGAAATTTGTTGAGTGTATTCAGGAGGAATTTCTCATTCAGTATGTGGATGGCCCGACTAGAGAGGGGGCAAAACTTGACCTCCTCTTGGGAAATAAGGAAGGGCAGGTGACAGAAGTGTTAGTGAGGGATCACTTTGGGACCAGTGATCATAATTCCATTAGTTTTAAGATAGCTATGGAGAAGTTAAGAGAAGTTAAAATTCTAAATTGGGGAAAGGCCAATTTTGATGGTATTAGACAGGAACTTTCAGAAGTTGATTGGGAGAGTCTGTTGGCAGGCAAAGGGACGTCTGGTAAGTGGGAGGCTTTCAAAAGTGTGTTAACCAGGGTTCAGGGTAAGCACATTCCTTATAAAGTGAAGGGCAAGGCTGGTAGAAGTAGGGAACCTTGGATGACTCGGGAGATTGAGGCACTAGTCAAAAATAAGAAGGAGGCATATGACATGCATAGGCAGCTGGGATCAAGTGGATCCCTTGAAGAGTATAGAGATTGCCGGAGTAGAGTTAAGAGAGAAATCAGGAGGGCAAAAAGGGGATATGAGATTGCTTTGGCAGATCAGGCAAAGGTGAATCCAAAGAGCTTCTACAAATACATAAAGGGCAAAAGGGTAACTAGGGAGAGAGTAGGGCCTCTTAAGGATCAACAAGGTCATCTAAGTGCGGAACCACAAGAGATGGGTGAGATCCTGAATGAATATTTCACATCGGTATTTACGGTTGAGAAAGGCATGGATGTTAGGGAACTTGGGGAAATAAATAGTGATGTCTTGAGGAGTGTACATATTACAGAGAGGGAGGTGCTGGAAGTCTTAACGCGCATCAAGGTAGATAAATCTCCGGGACCTGATGAAATGTATCCCAGGACGTTATGGGAGGTTAGGGAGGAAATTGCGGGTCCCCTAGCAGAGATATTTGAATCATCCACCGCGACAGGTGAGGTGCCTGAAGATTGGAGGGTAGCAAATGTTGTGCCTTTGTTTAAGAAGGGCGGCAGGGAAAAGCCTGGGAACTACAGACCAGTGAGCCTGACATCTGTAGTGGGTAAGTTGTTAGAGGGTATTCTGAGGGACAGGATCTACAGGCATTTGGAGAGGCAGGGACTAATTAGGAACAGTCAGCATGGTTTTGTGAGAGGAAAATCATGTCTCACGAATTTGATTGAGTTTTTTGAAGGGGTAACCAAGAAGATAGATGAGGACTGTGCAGTAGACGTGGTCTACATGGACTTCAGCAAAGCATTTGACAAGGTACCGCATGGTAGGTTGTTACATAAGGTTAAATCTCATGGGATCCAAGGTGAGGTAGCCAATTGGATACAAAATTGGCTTGACGACAGAAGACAGAGGGTGGTTGTCGAGGGTTGTTTTTCAAACTGGATGCCTATGTCCAGCGGTGTGCCTCAGGGATCGGTGCTGGGTCCGCTGTTATTTGTTATTTATATTAATGATTTGGATGAGAATTTAGGAGGCAAGATTGGTGGCATTGTGGACAGTGAAGAAGGTTATCTAGGATTGCAACGGGATCTTGATAAATTGGGCCAGTGGGCCGATGAATGGCAGATGGAGTTTAATTTAGATAAATGTGAGGTGATGCATTTTGGTAGATCGAATCGGGCCAGGACCTACTCCGTTAATGGTAGGGCGTTGGGGAGAGTTATAGAACAAAGAGATCTGGGAGTACAGATTCATAGCTCCTTGAAAGTGGAGTCACAGGTGGATAGGGTGGTGAAGAAGGCATTCAGCATGCTTGGTTTCATTGGTCAGAACATTGAATGCAGGAGTTGGGATGTCTTGTTGAAGTTGTACAGGGCATTGGTGAGGCCACACTTGGAGTACTGTGTACAGTTCTGGTCACCCTATTATAGAAAGGATATTATTAAACTAGAAAGAGTGCAGAAAAGATTTACTAGGATGCTACCGGGACTTGATGGTTTGACTTACAGGGAGAGGTTAGACAGACTGGGACTTTATTCCCTGGAGAGTAGGAGGTTAAGGGGTGATCTTATAGAAGTCTATAAAATAATGAGGGGCATAGATAAGGTCGATAGTCAAAATCTTTTCCCAAAGGTAGGGGAGTCTATAACGAGGGGGCACAGATTTAAGGTGAGAGGGGAGAGATACAAAAGGATCCAGAGGGGCAATTTTTTCACTCAAAGGGTGGTGAGTGTCTGGAACGAGCTGCCAGAGGCAGTAGTAGAGGCGGGTACAATTTTGTCTTTTAAAAAGCATTTGGACAGTTACATGGGGAAGATGGGTATCGAGGGATATGGGCCAAGTGCAGGCAATTGGGACTAGCTTAGTGGTATAAACTGGGCGACATGGACATGTTGGGCCGAAGGGCCTGTTTCCATGTTGTAACTTCTATGATTCTATGATTCTATAATATATCTGTCCTTTTAAAATCGATGCGAGAGTTTCTAAACACACCGTTCGTTATTCTATATTACAATGTTATTTTTTTTAGCACAAATTGCTTTTTTTATTACAGAACAGCTAGAAGCACAGAATAAATCCAAGCAGGAAACATTCTTAACGTGGTCTCATTTGAGTGCAAAATCTCAGTCCTTTTGAAACAAAGTAGAGTGAAAAGTAAGGTGACGTTACCCGATCTTCATGCCGAGCAGAATTCACTGGATTTCTCGTTGTACCTGGCGGGAAATAAAATCGAAATGAATCGCCAAGAATTGCTCAATATTTCGGTGTTTCACAAGAACCACGAAATCAAATGCAATTAGTTTAGTTCGCAGGATCTAATAGGGCCCCAAGTATCACGCTTTATCTCCAGGTTTCTAGAAACGCGCGCTTCCATTGTGTTATGTCCCTTGTGATGAAGCTGTGTAAACTTCATGCACCCAAGACATTCACTGCACGAGATTTAGACCTACACCAACAGAGTTCAGCAAACTCCAGCTACAAGACTGCTAATGTCGCGTTATGATCTAATATTTGAGTTGAAGCAAACAGATATGGGGATGAACGTTCAGAAATATTTAAACATTAATCCCTCGGATAGTTTGTACAACTGGGCAGCTCCACTACCAATGATGTGATACTGATGTTATACAGTCTCTGCCTGCGTGTATCGGTATCAATTATAACGTTAATTTCTAATTTAAGGAATTTGTTATAATTTGCTAACAGATAGTCAATGATCAAGAAAGTCGGGATGCTTCATACCTTTGGATGTAATGAATTGAAGTCCCTTCACAATCATAACTGTCAACAGTAGAATTACCACTGCAATCCCGGCACATTTAGCGATCAGAGCAACACTGAATGCAGAGTCAACATCTATCAGATTGATATCTAAACAAAATTAGAAAATTTGGAAATTAAAATGAATATACGTAAGTTTATATATCACAAACATCACTTACAAAAATAATCCTATGAGAATACACTAATACAATACATAAAGCATCAGCAGGTCCATTTCATTAACTCTTTATTCATCTGATTTGCATGAAATCGGCAACAACGTGTTTCAAATAACGCGTAGTTTGGATAATTAGCAGCAATCCGTAAAAAGGTGGAAAAAACACACAGAATGATCCTCCACAAATTGATGGGAGTATAGTTCATTGGGATAAAAATTCATCTGGTCGCGACATGTTGGAAAATATTAAATATGTTTTGGGTGTTTTCTATTACTCAATTTCCTCCCTAGCAGTACTGATGTATCACTGTTGTATTTACAATTTTTTTTCTCCAAAATTGGGCCTCTTTTTATGGTGCACGAATCGCCATGCTGTGCTAAACAGTTGGAATAGTACAGGACGCGTTCTGCTGTTCGAGAACATTTTCTTCATCTGTACCTAAAGGATCCAGTTTAAACCTCGGTCTGGACTACGGCATCTGATTTATCGTGTGTGTCTTGCCTGTTTCACCGACCGACGATTCTGGAATTTTATCTGGATCGCAGAAACAGGAAGCGCGTCATCAAAATGAGGGAATGGGAATCTTCCTCCTTTATCCTCTTCCTTCCATTGGTCCTTTAAACATCTACAACATTGCAAATGACCCCAATATGTTTTATACGTAAACTTAGTGCTAAAATTAGAAAGAAGCATTTTAGTTCGCAGCCTTGAATCTACTTTCCTTGAAAAACTTAACATTAAATAACAATTGCTGATTGAAGGCGAACGCATACAGATAATGGGACGTATTTACAAATTTGCTAGAATTGCCTTTCGGAACAAATCCTCACGAACACATTTTCCATCTTTCCACAAGAACAACCTAAGTATTCCATATTTAGTGCAGTTTCGAGGGCTCCGCACTGTGCATCTGATGATGCGGGATTACCTTGGATTGCGTCATGGCTGCGGGAATGTCAAATTCATCAATTCCGCCACTCCATGCCTCCAACCCTCACTAACGATTCCAATCCCAATGATGCATGGTTCGGTTTCCGGTATCACCCGTGCCCTTTCTCAGTGAACTTGCAATAATATTTGCCAGTTCGCAAAATATTATGGAAAATATGCTGAGGTCTGGTGCCCAATATTAGCCAAGTTGCTTGAGTCCAAATTATTTCTCATCATATCCCAATAACCAACAGAAAGAGAATCTTCACCCGATCGATGGGAGCTGGAATAAAATCAGACTTCGGAGGTGACAGAATGATATGCAAACAAATGCAGTAAACACTTTCCGCGTTTTCTTGTATTTACCCACTATCTGCGATGCAAACTCAATTACTGCGCAAAGAAACACAGAAATTGATACAAGTAGAACGTGTGCAATAATATTACCATCGTTACCAACGGTGTAGCTGGCATTTGCTGGAATTGAGTTTGAATCGTGATATACTTGACAGGTGTAAATTGTGCCGCGCTCGATTGGATGTGTCTCTTCTAAGGTGCTAATAACTTCATACAGTCCCTCTGTGTTTGACTGTTGTTCAGTTCCAACTCCAGTCACGATTTCGGTACCATTTTTTTGCCAGATGAGATTAAAGTCCTTCGGGTAAAAAGGAGTTGTTCTGCACTGCAGTCGCAGAGAAGCGGAAGAAGCCGCTTCGGATGTTATGGCGACAATCTTCAGCGGAGTGGGAACAGCTAAATGGTAATAATCAAAAAGAGATAAAGCAAAATATTTGGCCAGTACTCTTATCTACACTCTGTTTTCATTAATTAATCAATGCCTGTGACGGGGCATCGTATTTGTAACGGTAATTATTGTTTATCCTGACTGGAACTCAAACTATTTTTTTCTTCACTGTATCTACAGGTATTATCCAATTTTATTGCCAGCAGTACTGACGTATCACTTTTGAATTTAACAACATTTATTTTCAATGTTGGACCTCTTTTTATTGATATTATGATGTACGAATGGCCATGCTGCGCTTAAACCGTTGAAATAGTACAGAACGCGTTCTGTTGTTACAGCCAGAACATGTCCTTCATTTGTACGTAAAGGATCCAGTTTAAACCTTGGTCTGGACTATGACACCTGATTTATCGTGTGTGTCACCCCTGTTCCACCGATTCAGGAATTGTATCTGGTTCGCAGAAGCGGGAAGCGCGCTGTCTAAACGAGGGAATGGGAATCTTCCTCTTCTAACCTCTTCTCTCCACTGGACCTGTAAACATCTATAACATTGTAAATAACCCCGAGGTGTTTCATAGTGATACTTAGTGCTAAAATTGGAAAGAAGCATTTTAGTTCTCAGCCTTGAATTTACTTCCCTTGATGAACATAACATTCAATAACATTGCTGATATAGGTCAGTTGTCACATTTTGCAGAGACTCTGGAAGTGGGAAAGTTTCCATATTGTTGAATGCGTGTCGTTATAAACAACTAGAAAGCTGTACTCTTTTATACACAGGGCATTTCCTTATTGGAATTCCATGTCAAACGTAGTTTGAGTATCGACAGCAACTAAACTCTTCAAGTTTCCAGTTCCACTGATACTTACCATATACAACAACTTCGACACGCGTTCCTTTTCCAACAGTTTGCTTCTGATTTTTAATTGCACAACGATACGTCCCGTTGTCCGAGACAGTCACATTCAGGAGATGAAGAAAGGCGCAGCCTTTCTCTATTTGGAACTGTGTTCTACTGTCTTCTTTCAGAAAGGTAAAGTTGCCCTCTCTCCACCAGTGAACCTTCATGTTTGAATGATTGAGATCGAAGGGAAAAGGACATTTCAAGGTAATGTTCGTACCTCTTACTGCCTTCTTTTTTGTAATATCCGGAATCAATTTGCCTGAAATGTCCACAGCAACTATCAACAAAAGAAGCCACACGATTAAATAATTCTTACACAGGGAAGATGATCTGAACCACCAAAATAAGTTTTTCATTCCAATCCATTGATACATTAGTAATTGAATGTACCTAACGCGGAGAATTATTCTCCATCTGATGAAATTGTTTCCTCATTGAATGACCAAAAATAACATCACCTTTCTCAACTTGATGTTTCCCTTTGGCAAGGGAAATGATAAAAAATACTTCAAATTAATCCAGCATGAAACAATATCCGATTGTACCTCAAATATATTATCGGCTTCATGCTGTTTCTTTTTCAGGAAAAATTGATTGATAACAACAAAAATAAAAGCCTGCCTTGATAGAATATGCCCAAGGAACAAATGCTCCAAAGTGACAAACTCATAGACATATCGTGTACTGAAAGTACAGTATATCATCCTTTGTGACTGAGAACTGAATGGATGAAAAATTGATGAATGGGCGGCTGTGTATCTAATATAATTTCATTATTATCTGTGACGTCAAATACCACATTACTGTTTTGTTGCGGAGTGGTGTACAGTGGAGAAAAACATGCCCCTTAGAGTAAGATTTGCGGGTGCAGCTGTGATCAGAATCGGTAACAGGAACTAGGAAGCTGTAGTTACAGCAAAAGTAGGGGGAGTTTATTAAAATTATACATGAGCTCTTCGCCAGCCACGAAGTACGAATATTGCAAGTCTTTACTATTTTTGATTCTGAAGAATCTGTTTAATGTTTGCATGGTTGAGCTGAAGAGGATTGCTTCAGTGCCAAAGATTCAATCATCGGGTTCATTCGTGTAACAGGTACTATTTTGGACGGGAGGAAGTCCCATAGTTTCTTGGATGGTGTCAAAACTACCTGATCTGCTGGCCCGAACAGATTGTGGTAGAGGAGGCAATTGAATGTAGTTTTAATAAATGTGTCGAGTTTCAAATTTATCCTCGGGTTATTATTACAAATTTATGGGCCGTATATGGACTATGGAAGTTAATCATTTTTTTACGAGCTCTGCAGCTACACTTACATCAGGTTAAGGCTAAATTGGCAACACAGCTCGTCAGCCAATTTCCGAATTTAATCGAGAGATAACTGGAGACAAGCAGTGCGAGTGTGAGATGCCCCACGCCTGGAGAATCAGCCCGCTAAGACATGAGGCTTGGCCTATAAGTGTTCAGTTCCATTCGCAACCCCTCAAATAATGAAGCACTCCGAGCCCGCATGCATCAAGACCTGGACGACATCCAGGCTTGGGCTCATAAGTGGCAAGTAACATTCGCGCCAGATAAGTGCCAGGCAATGGCTATCTCCAACAAGAGAGAGTCTAACCACCTTCCATTGACATTCAACGGCATTACCATCGCCGAATCCCCCACCATCAAAATCCTGGCGGTCACCATTGACCAGAAACTTAGCTGGACCAGCCATATAAATACTGTGGCTACGAGAGCAGGTCAGAGGCTGGGTATTCTGCGGCGAGTGACTCACCTCCTGACTCCCCAAAGCCTTTCCACCATCTACAAGGCACAAGTCAGGAGTGTGATGGAATACTCTCCACTTGCTTGGATGAGTGCAGCTCCAACAACACTCAAGAAACTCGACACCATCCAAGATAATGCAGCCCGCTTGATTGGCCCCCCTTCCACCACCCTAAACTTTCACTCCCTTCACCACCGGCGCACTGTGGCTGCAGTCTGTACCATCCACAAGATGCACTGCAGCAACTCCCCCAGGCTTCTTCGACAGCACCTTCCAAACCCGCGACCTCTACCACTTAGAAAGACAAGAGCAGCAGGCACATGGGAACAACACCACCTGCACGTTCCCCTCCAAGTCACACACCATCCCGACTTGGAAATATATCGCCGTTCCTTCATCGTCGCTGGGTCAAATTCCTGGAACTCCCTTCCTAACAGCACTGTGGGAGAACCGTCACCACACGGACTGCAGCGGTTCGAGAAGGCGGCTCACCACTACCTTCTCGAGGTCAATTAGGGATGGGCAATAAACGCCGGCCTCGCCAGCGACGCCCACATCCCATGAACGAATAAAACAAATAATAATATTAATCGGATTTCTGGAGCACTAAATGAACTATTGGACAACTCACCAGGACCTTAGGGTTTTCAAGCCTGAGTTTTAAAGAAAGTAAGTGATGAAATTCATATGCTTTGGCCATAATCTTCGAAAGCTCTCTCTATTCGAGAATTGTGACTTCCGATTGGAAATTTGCAAATGTAATTCCATCATTTAAGAAAGCTGTGAGAGAGAAACCAGGAAAGTATATAACGCTTAGTCTAACATCTGTTGAGGGGAAGTTATTGTAATCTATAATTAAGTACAGGGTGACTAAGCACTTAGAGAAATTTGAGCTGATTAGAGAGATCTAATATGTATTTGTAAAGAGTAGCTCATGTCTAAGGAACCTAGTTGAACTTTTTGAGGAAGTGACTAATGTAGTAGAGACATGGCTTTGTATGGAAGTAGTTTATATGGACTTCCAGAAGGAATTTGAAAAGGTTTCACATAAAAGACTGTTAGCTCACATGAAAGCTCATGGAATTGAAAACGAATTATTGACCTGGTTAGGAGATTGGTTAGGCAGTAGAAGATAGAGTGTAGGGATAATGCCAAGTACTCGAATTGGAAGGAAGTGACTGGTGGTTTCCCACAATGATCTGTGCTGCGGCCTCAACTATTCACTGCATTTATCAATGACTTTGATAACAAAATTGAGATAAATATATCCACGTTTGCTGATGACACAATGACACATTGTTGGCATAGTAAATAGTGTGGACGGGAGCATAAAATTACAAAGAAACATTGACAGTTTAACTTAGTGGATAAAACTGTGGCGTATGGATTTCAATGCAGGAATGTGTGAGGTCATCTATTTTCGACCAAAAAACGAGAGATCCAAGCGTTTTTCAAACCGTGAAAAGTTAGGAACAGTGGAGGTCCAGAGAGATTTAGGGGCCCATTTACACAGATCACTGAAATGTCGTAGCCAGGCACAAAAAAACATCAAAAAGGCGAATGGAATGTTAGCCTTTATAACTGGAAGGCTAGAATATAACAGTGAGGAATTATTGCTACAGGTATACAAAGTCCTTACTAGTCCACCTCTGGAGTACTGTGTACAGTTCTGGGCACTGCAACTTAGAAAGGATATATTGGCCTTGGAAGGAGTGTGGTGTACATTCACCAGAATGTTGCCAGTGCTCCAAGTGTTTGATTAGGAGGAGGGATTGCATAAATTAGTCTTGTATTCCCTGGAATACAGAAGTTTAAGTGATTTCATTCAAGTTTTTATGATTTCGAAAAAGTTGATAGGGTAGATGGAGATAAATGTTTTCTGCTGTTGGGGGAGTCCAGGGCATCGGGACATCATCTTAAAATCAGAGACAAGCCATTCAGGAGAGAAGTTATGAAACACTTTTTCACGCAATGTGTTGTCGAATTGTAGAACTCTCTTGCACAGAACGCAGCAGATATTTTAAATTATTTTTAATCTGATATCGATAATTTTTTTCTAGCCAAGGGTATTAAAGTTTATAGAGCCAAAGAGGATGCATGGAGTCAGGATACAGATCTGCCATGAATTCATTGAATGTTGGAAGAGACTGGAGAGGCTAAATAGGCTATTATTGTTTCGATGTACCTATGAAGTAAAATTGAGGTGCGGATTTCTCAAATTGAGTCACTTAAACTGTTTCTCGAAAATTACTTGGTCCGCCGTTGAAGAACAGTGTTAACCTGTGTAAGCTATCACCAGAAGTTGAAATTACCCCTTTAGCCTATAACCCAACGTGAAAATGCGTAGCTTTATCGCAATTTCTGTTTCCTGAACTCCCGCAATATCTTCAGCGAAACATTGGTGAAAATTCTATCCATTGGATCAACAGGTTCCCCTGGGCAACATTTAAATTTAAATACCATTTCGTGGAGAATTTCCATTTACAATTCGCTGTCAATGATAAATTGCAATGTTGACCGTCTCACGAAGAAGAAGGTTCCCAAGTGTCGGGAATAGGACCGTTGCGTTTTTGATATATTATAATATCTTGATCTTGGGTGCACAGGGCACAATTTCAAAATTTGCAGATAACACAAAACATGGAAGTGTAGTAAACAAAGAGTAGGATAGTAATAGACTTCAAGAGGAAATAGACAGGCTGGCAGACACATGGCAGATGAAGTTTAATGCAGAAAAGTGCGAAGTGATACATTTTGCCAGGAAGAATGAGGGGATGCACTACAAACTAAATGGTACCATTCTAAAGTGGGTGCAGAAACAGAGATACTTGGGGATACATGTGCACAAATCTTTGAAAGTGACAGGGCAGGTTGAGAAAGCGATTTAAAAAGCATACGGGAACCTGAGCTTCAAAATAGAGGCACAGAGTAGAAATGCAAGGAAGTTATGATGATCAAAACACTGGTTCGGCCACAACTGGAGAATTGTGTCCAATTCTGGGCACCAGACTTAAGGAAGGATTTGAAGCCCTCAGAGAGGGCGCATAAAAGATTAACTGGAATGGTTCCAGAGACGTGGGATTTCAGTTACGTGGATAGACTGGAGAAGCTGGGGTTGTTCTCCTTGGAGCAGAGCAGGTTGAGAGTAGATTTGATAGAAGTATTCAACATCATGAAGGTTTTAGATAAAGTAAATAAAGATAAACTGTTCCCATTGGTGGAAGTGTCGCAAACCAGAGGTCACAGATTTAAGGTTATTGGCAAAAGAACCAAAGCCGACTTGAAGAAAAACGTTTTTACGCAGGGAGTAGTTATGATCAGGAATTCATTGCCAGAAAGGATGTTGGGAGCGGCTTCAATCGTGGCTTCCCAAACGGAATTGGATAAATATATGAAGGGAAAAAAAATGCATTGCGAAGGGGAAGAGCGCGTTAATGGGAGTAACTGGTTTGCTCTTACAAAGAGACGACAAGGACTCGATGGGCTGGATAGCCTCCTTCTGTGCTAATACGATTCTTTCATTCTATGATTCTAGGATCGTCCCAAGGCTAAGTTAGCAACTGACACGAATCAGCAATGTAAATTTAACGAAATACTTGCCTCATACATCGGGTTAATGTGCGTAGACGTAAAATAAAACCTTTTTGTTATTTATTGTAAATTACGGTCCTGTATAGTTAATTGGTGTAGCAGAAAAAGCCGTTCTTCAGCGTTGGTGTCAATTAATTGTCCTTGAATTTCGGCAGCGTTTCCTCCCAACTCCCGCCGCAACACGGGCAAAACATCGGCGGGAACTCCTGAGAAAGCCATGGCGAATATTTCATTTTGCTCAATAACCCTCATCAGCCACGACATTGCCTGGGTCACAGAAGGCGTGTCAAGTAATGTATCAGCGATGGCTGAAGTCCGTTGCTGCACATTTGTTACCGAACCGGAGCTAATGGATGAGCTGAGCTTAGTATTGAATTGACATGCTCTATCTGAGAGAAGGACTGGTTTATTTTGTTATTGGCTGTAAAGAGCAGTAGCGATTCTGCAGTTTACCGACAAAATCTGCAAATTGCACTTTTTGGCTTTTGACAGCACTAGAATGTTTCCATTTGCTTTTATGATCGGATGAAAAGGATGTGCTGCAAAACAGCACATCAATCGGCACTATCATTGCTATATTTGTCACTTCCTCCGTATTGCAAGAATAGCTACCACACATCTGAAACAAAATTGCGAGTACATGGTGATGTATTTAGAATGTTGTGGAACGCATAAAGAGATAGAAGACAGTCGCGCTTCATAGGTAAGGTAAAGGCCCACACCAAAGGAACCGATCAACATTCAGTCGGTAATTACCAAGCCAACAAGGCTGCGGAAAAGGCCGCCCACACCGGGTATCATTTTGGTCCATTTTCCAATGGCCGTATCTGTGCCATAGCTAGTCATATCCGTCAAGTTTTTTTTTGTATTCGTTCATGGGATGTGGGTGTCGCTGGCGAGGCCAGCATTTATTGCCCATCCCCAATTGCCCTTGAGAATGTGGTGATGAGCCACCTTTTTGAACCGCTGCAGTCCGTGTGACTAACACATCCTACAAATGTCCAAGTCATTGAATGAGCAAACCATGGTTTGGCACCAAGAAAATAAACTACTATCTCAACCCACACCATGGTCTCACGAAACCACGCTTGGCGATACTCGTGTATCAATCCAAGGCCAAATATTTCCCAATTGTGTGTATTCCCCCTACTATGGCTGAAGGATTCTTTGACATGTTCCAAGGTCATGCCGGGGGTGCATTTTTCTGCAGTGACCACAGCGCATTAAATCCAAAAAATTGCACGGTGGCCTGAATGCAAAGAGGATTTCATTCACCGTGCAGCGAGATGTTTAGTATGCCCACAACACATTCCAGCCTTACACATCAATCGTGCTTTTCTTCGAGGTACACGCAACCACCCCCCCCACCCCCCACCCCCCACCACCCCCCACCACCCCCGTCACCCGAAGGACATTGGACGCATTTACAGATTCATTTCATTGGTCCTTTATACCAGGCGCCTTCAGGATGCTTGCATTGTTTGGTCATTATTTAGAAATTCACAAAGTGGATGGAATTATTACCATGTAAGACCAACACCGTTATTATTGCAGCTAGAATATTGTTGAGTGCGTTGGTCTGCAAGTGCGGAGTACGGATATAATAGATAATGATCAAGGATCACATTTCACAGACAACATCTTTACTGAACTCCAAAAGCTCATGAAAACAGAGCACAAACTGAACATCTCACATCGCCCACAATCGTCGCGTGAGGTCGAAAGAACAAATCGGACATTAAAAACTATGTTAAAGACGTTTCGTGCAGATCACCTCACTCAATGGATGAACATGCTGCCTATGTGTCTTATAGAAATTCGATCAATCCCTCCTGCCATTATAGGTATCTCACCATGACGGGTAGACTAATGCTCATACCAAGACCCATTTTAGTGCCCACTGCAACTCTTGTTGTTGGGAATGATCGGAAGGAAATTGTTAATTCAGACGGTGAAATATGTAAACGAAACTAACCGACTTGCGGCAAGTAACATTGGGATTTCTAATAATCAGGTTAAAATGTACTTCCACAAAGAAGTAAAACCCTCTGAATTAGGTAGGAGATTTAGTTATGGTTCTGAATTATGCGAAACGAGAACACGTATTTGAGCGTAAATGGAAAAGACTCTTCCCCATAGTATACAGAGCAAATCTGGATCTGTACTTAATACAGTATACAGGAAAAGGAAATGAAAAGGTAATTGAATTGTACCATATTAACCAGCTCAAATCGATAGCAGCAGTAGATAAAACTGTACGATAATCTGACACTGTGCTTTACATTACAGAGAGCAAGTTAGCCGCACGAATTAAGATGTTACGGTTATTCATGAGTCTATGGCCTATGACGCATGGTTGGGTACGGGAGACTCAATATGTCCTTCTGGCCTAATGTGGCACCGCATAGTTTTGAGACCAACACCACCCAGGCGATCATCATCATTTAGAGACAAGATGCTTACCCGGGGTAGGTGGAATAACGTTGAGAGGTAACGAAGTGCAAAACACCTTTATAATTTGGACCTGTCATGGTAATATGCCCCTGCCTTCGGAGAAAAGCAACGGACGTCAGGTAGAGTCACAATCGGTTCTGGACTGGTCCTTGACCCAACAATTGCAAACACCATAGCTTAGCAGTCTACTGGTGCGAGGGTATAGCTACTGTAAACGATGCGAGATTGTTGGGAGATGACACTTGAAAATATGTGGACAATTGATTGACATTTGGGTAGCCGTAGGTTATAAATGTCATTTTATAACATGGAATAACCCCTTATATGCAAAACTCGATAAAGACCTTAATAAAGAAGTACGATATAGTCAAGTAGGACCAAATAAATTAAATGGGCCAAATTACAACATCACGATAGTGAATCCACATGGTAAGTTTCTGGCCTTTAGTTTAAATTGTACAAAATAGATTCGGTAATGCTTCCAGGCATAAATGGTTACCTCGTGGCCCTGGTATAAATGTGATTATGGATGGTGTAACAACACACAACAAGTGCACTTAATAGTGTGGTGTAAAGGTGGAAATCAGACCCGCATGAGACCAGAAATGGGAGGGATTTGGACTATTTATGGACCGTCCATTTTTTACGGAGAAATTTCCCGTTTACCAACAATGACTCCAAATGTAACATGGGTGTGTCCATATGTAGTAGGACCAAATACGCCACAAGGATCAAAGGAGAATCCAAGTAGTATCCTGAAGAAAATTGTAATATCCCAAAAATGAATTAATATCTCCTCAATAAAACCGAAGTGCGCCCCCTTCATTAAAATACTAAATTCAGGTTAGAATAATAGGTTGCTTACGCTGCCATATCAATCTTAAAAATCGCATACATGTTGTCAACGTGATATTCTGGGTAGAGTATTTGGAGGAACAGGTGCTGCGGTAAGTGTTTTGAATAGTATGAATGTGGAAACATTGACGAATAAATTACGTCACTCAGTAAGGGGTATGGGTAAACCTCTGGTAACCTGTTTGGAGAAAATGGCAATGGGTGAGTGGATGCAAGCGCACCTGTTCCTTTATTGGAATCACGGGAATGAAAAATATCATTTGTTCCTCCTGGAAGCACGAGGGATGGAACAGGAGAATGCATTCTTAGCAATTTCCACATAATAGGCCAAGCGTGGCTACAAACTGTGGGCATGGGAATGAAAAGGGATGGGGCAAAAGAATGATATACCCAAAGATGCAAAAAGATAAGATGGGATACCTCTTCAGAGTTTGAACATAAATGGCAGAATTGTTGGCATATAGTAAACTTTCCATATGATGTTGGGTATGTACTAAATTTGAACAATGCGACCTGCCTCTCCATTTATGCTACAATAAGTCTAAGATTAGAGCAAAATACGACACTCGTAATGCCAACTGATCTTCGCTCAGTCGCAACTAAAGGGACAGATGGACGATGGGAATTTATGTCAGTGGAGGCATGCATACAGGAAGGAGGTCTTGGATTTGTTTGTGAAGGAAGTAAACTTGAGAATAGTGATCCTTGTTTAAACCCAAGAAGGGACGAGAAACAAGTGTCATTTTGATCTTAAATCTGATGGGAGAAGAGAAACTAAAGTCGTGTAATAGGAAAGGGGTGAATGTATGTACGTACGACTTGTCCCAACATAACTATTAAAGAAGTGTTCATAGAATTCCCGAACTGGAATAATGTATGTATTTGCAATGTTACAACGATGCGGGAATGTAATATTAAAATGGCTACGCCATCAGGGACATGGAAATTATACTTTGTATAGACACAGAGAACTTGTAGTATTGGGAATGAGCCTGGCACTGGTGCAATAACTTTTACAGTATAAGGAGTTAATTAAACTATTGCATACAGTAGAAAGTGATGCTATGGTAATTACCACAAATGTCCATCAGGGTGGAATACAGATCGCGAAGGTTCTTGAACGAGTTAAGACCCGAACGAAGCACCATTGGTGGAAGTTACTCTTTGGTTGGGAGTGTATCCAGCAGTTGGCATTTTTCTAACGGAGACTCAGAATTTTTCCACCACGGGCAGGCTGTAAATTAGAAAGATGAAGCATTTAAAATTGTTTTCAAGAACAATTAATCACATTCTAAGGTCGTTGTCAGAAAAGGATGTGCTAATATTGGCGTTTTGCCAGGACAGTGGAAAAACATGGACTAGCAGACAGGTCAGCCCCATTCCGCATAGTGCGTGGAAGACATCCTATGTCTGCTAAAATGTGCTAATATTGGAGACTAGCCAAGAAAATGCAAAAAAAGAGACGAGCAGACAGACGGTCCCCGAACCACATCAAGCACCTAGGGTGAGTTTAAGAATTATTATTCCAGAAATTCCAGAACAAATCAACATTTAGTTGTCGAGGAGTAAAGCAGCTGAGCATGAAGGTAGAAGGCAGGGTTCGAGGCAGTGATCGGTTGACGATCACTATCCAGAGGACAACCGGGTAATATGATTCCTTGTTCATTGATAATTACCTGCTTATGCGCGTGCATGTATTAATCCTTGCTCTTATTTAAATAAAAAATGATTACCATAACGAGCTGTTGTCAGGTCGATACATTCTTACAAGAGATGAGAAGGATTTGTTTTGCGCAACAAATTGTTATGATCTGGAATATGCTGTCAAAAAGGGTGATGGGAGCACAACCAACTTTCAATAGATAATTAGTTGGAACAATTTTGGCACGAAGGAGACCTAGTAAAATTGAAATCAATGTGAATCAATGGGAAAAATGCTCCGGTGGCTGGAGTCATACCTAGCACAAAGAACGATGTTAGTGGTTGTTGGAGGCCAATCATCTCAGCCCAAGGACATTGCTGCAGGAGTTCCTCAGGGCAGTGTCCAATTCCAAAACACCTTCAGCTGCTTCATCAATGAGCTTCCCTCCATCATAAGGCCTGAGGTGGGGATGTACGCTGATGAATGCACAGTGTCCAGTTCCATTCGCAACCCCTCAGATAATGAAGCATTCCATGCGCGCATGCAGCAAGACCTGGGCAACATCCAGTCTTGGGCTGATAAGTGGCAAGACACATTTGCGCCAGACAAGTGCCAGGCAATCAACATCTCCAACAAGAGAGAGTCTAACCACTTCCCCTTGATATTCAATGGCATTACTATCGCCGAATCCACCATCATCAAAATCCTGAGGGTCACCATTGACCAGAAACTTAACTGGACCAACCACATAAATACTGTGGCTACAACAGCAAGCCTGAGGCGGGGTAATCTGCAGCGAGTGACTCACCTCCTTACTCCCCAAAGCGTCTCCATAATATAAAAGGGATAAGTCAGGAGCGTGATGGAATACTCTGCACTTGCCTGAATGAGTACAGCTCCAACAGCACTCAAGATGCTCGACACCATCCAGGACAAAGCAGCCCGCTTGATTGGCACCCCATCCACCACCCTAAACATTCACTCCCTTCACCACCGGCGCACCGTGGCTGCAGTGTTTACCATCTACAGGATGCACTGCAGCAACTCGCCAAGGCTTCTTCTACAGCACCTCCCAAACCGGCAGCCTCTACCACCTAGAAGGATAAGGTCAGCAGGCACATTGGAGCAACACCACCTGCACGTTCCCCTCCAAGTCACACACCATCCCAACTTAGAAATAATTTGCTGTTCCTTCATCGTCGATGGATCAAACTCCCGGAATTCCCAATCTTCCAGCACTGTGGGAGAACCTTCACTGCACGGAATGCAGAATTCCAGAAGCTGGCTCATGACAACCTTCTCAAAGGCAATTCGGGATGGGGAATAAATGTTGGCCTTGCCAGCGACGCCCACATACCATGAACGAAAAAAAAGTATTTTAATGGAAAATATTGCAGGGTTATGGAGAAAGAATGGGGGAGTGGCTCCGAATGGTTCGCTATTTCAGAGCCAGCTCAGGCACGATGGGCCGAAAGGCCTCCTTCTATGCTCTATGATTCTATATTGCGGTGATCCTAATAAAGCTGTGGCAGCCCTGCTGCTATTCGGGACCGCATTTTTGAGCCTTCGGAGGAGCCAAGTGATAATTGCGATCCCATCGGTGTCAGAAGTAGCGAATGAGTCACGCCTTAGTCCGCGAATCAGACTCAATTCCTCATCCTGTATCCAAACTTTTTTGTGCTTCCTTAGTCCAGGTGATGAAGTTGTCAATTCGATATACTTCGTTTCTTTTCTTTGCTTCAATTGGGCAGTAATCTCCGTCATCACTTCGTTCTCTCCCTCTATTTTTTGCTATCACTTTCTCCGCCTGCACTTCTATCGCTCTCCCCTCGTTGACTGTTATCTTTCTCATTTACGTCACACTACCACCCACATGAATCCATTCACTTTATCTCTATACACAGAGATTACAGGGAGACGACGGCGCCTCTCAGTCCATTGCGCTACGCTGAGAGAGCCGGCAATTTTGGCTGAAAGCCGTTTCGGTACCAACGACACAGCTAAAAAATGGGATGAGGTCCTGCAAGATGAATTTAAGGAGTTAGGAGATAAATTAAAAAGCAGGACTTCACAGGTAGTGATCTCAGGATTATTACCAGTGCCACGTGCGAGTGAGTCTCGGAACAGGAGAATAGACCGGATGAATGCGTGGCTGCAGGGATGGTGTAGGAGGAAGGGGTTTAGATTCCTGGGACATTGGGACCGGTTCTGGGGAAGGTGGGGCCAGTACAAGCTGGACGAGTTACAACCGTGTAGGACTGGGACAAATGTCCTAGCGGGGCTGTTTGCTCGTACTGTTGGGGAAGGTTTAAACGAGAGTGGCATGGGGATGGGAACGTGAGCGGGGAGTCAGAAGAGAGTAAAGTTGAGAGCAGCAAGAGAGGGGAAGACCCGGGGGAAATTTACAATAAAATCGTACAAACAATTGTTTAAGAACAAGTGAAAGGGAAAGCCATAGAGCAGCAGAAAGAATATGCACTTTAGACACAACAGATAAAGTGAAAACTAGAAGGCGTAAGGTGATTAACCCAACATCAAAGCTGAAATTCAGGCTAGGGTGTGTGGCCCAACGAAGAGTTCTATATACAAATGCACGGACTATAGGGAATAAATTAAATGAACTATAGGTTCAAATTCAAATTGGAGGGTATGACATGATAGCTATTACTGAGACATGGCTGCAGGATGGTCAGGATTGGGAACTAAACATACCGGATAATAAGGTCTACAGGAGAGAATAGGAAAATGGAAGAGGGGGAGGATTAGCCTTAATGATAAGAGATGAAATCACCTCAATGATAAAGGAGGATATAACGAGAGGTAAGCAGCCAACAGAGACCTTATGGGTTGAATTGAGAAATAGGAAAGGATGTAAGACTATAGTGGAAGTTGTGTATAGGACCCCTGACAGCAGCTCTGAAGTGCTAGATTATATAAATGCACAGATTAGACAAACGTGTAACAAAGGCATAGTGGTCTTAATGAGGTACTTCAACCTTCACATAGATTGGGAAAGCAGACTAACAACTGTCAGAAAGGTAGTGATTTTCTTGAATGTGTCCGGGAGAGTTTTCTACAGCAGTATGTCCTAGAGGCAACAAGGGGACAAGCCATACTAGATTGAGTAATGAGGAATGAACCAGATTAATTTAACAGCTTGACTGACGCGAACATCTATCCAATAGCGATCAAAACATGATCGAGTTCAATGTAGTGTTTGAAAGGGAAAAAAAGTGAATCAGCTGCTAAGATTCCAGACTTGGGAAAGGCCGACTTCAATGGGATGAGACAGAGACTGTCCACAGTAAACTGGGCAAATCTGTTAATGGGTAAAACGGCTGATGATCAGTGGGAAATAATTAAAGAACGATTTAACGTGATACAGAATCGTTTCATACCCCTGAGGGGCAAGGACTCGACTTACCAAAAAAAAAGCCATGGACAACTAAAGAGGTAAGGGACAGTATAAGACATAACGAAAGGGCATACAAAAAGACAAAAAATGGCACAGATCCTGGCGAATTGGAAAGATACAAAGATCAAGAAAGGGTCACAAAACCGATAGTAAGAGCTACAAAAAGAGAGTATGAAAAGAAACTTGCAAGGGATATCAAAAGCAATACGAATAACTTTTATAGTTACATTTGGAAAAAGAGGGTGGTCAGGAGCAGTGTTGGCCCCTTAAAAACTGAAAGTGGGGATATTGTCATCGACAATGGGGAAACGGCAGACATGTTGAATAATTACTTTGCATCAGTATTTAGAGCAGAAAAAGAGGCTAGCATGCCGTAAATCCCAAGAAAACTAATGATGAATCGGGGACAGGGACTCGATAAAATTAACATAAGTAAAGCAACATTAATGAAGAAAATAATCGCACTAAAGTGTGACAATTCCCCCGGACCAGGTGGTTTCCATTCCACGGTTTTAAAGGAAGGAGGTGAGCACATTGCAGATGCCTTAATCGTTCAAAGTTCTGTAGATTCAGGAGCTGTCCCTCTAGATTGGAAAATTGCACATGTCACTCCGCTTTTTAAGAAAGGAGAGAAAGAGAAAACAGGGAATTGTAGATCAGTTCGCTTAACATCTCCTTTGGGGAAAATGCTGGAGTCTATAATTAAGGATAGAGTGACTGAACACCTCGAGAATTTTCAGTTAATCAGAGAGAGCCAGCATGGATTTATGAAAGGTAGGTCGTGCCTGACAAACCTGATTGATTTTATTGAAGAGGTCACTGAAGTAGTGGACAGGGGAATGTAAATGGATGTTATTTATATGGACTTCCAGAAGGCGTTTGATAAAGTCCCACATAAGAGAATGTTAGCTATAATAGAAGCCCATGGAATCGAGGGGAATGTTCGGACTTGGTTAGGAAGTTGGCTGAGCGAAAGGCGACAGAGTGTAGGGATAATGGGTGGTTTCCCTCATTGGCAGGATATGATTAGTGGAGTCCCGCAGTTATCAGTCTTGGGGCCTCAATTGTTCACAATATTTATTAACCACTTAGATGAAGGCAGAGAAAGTCTCATATTCAAGTTTGCCAATGACACAAAGATTGGTGGCATTGCAAGCAGTGTAGATGAAAACATAAAATTACAAAGCGATATTGATAGATTAGGTGAATGGGCAAAACTGTGGCAAATGGAATTCAATATAGACAAATGTGAGTTCATCAACTTTGGATCAAAAAAGGATAGAACAGGGTAATTTCTCAATGCTATAAAGTTAAAAACAGTGGATGTCCAAAGGGACCTAGGGGTACAGGTACATAAATCATTGAAGGGTCATGAACAGGTGCAGACAATAATCAATAAGGCTAATGGAATGCTGGCCTTTAGATCTGGAGGACTCGAGTACAAGGGGGCAGAAGTTATGCTGCAGCTGTACAAAACCCTGGTTAGACCGCACCTGGAGTACTGTGAGCAGTTCTGGGCACCGCACCTTCGGAAGGACATATTGGCTTTGGAGGGAACACAGCGTAGGTTTTCAAGAATGATACCCGGAATTCAAGGGTTAAGTTACGAGGAGAGATTACACAAATTGGGGTTGTATTCTCTCGAGTTTCGAAGGTTAAGCGGTGATCTGATCGAAGTTTATAAGATATTAAGCTGAACAGATAGGGTGGATGGAGAGAAACTATTTCCGCTGGTTGGGGATTCTAGGAGTAGGGAGCACAGTCTAAAAATTAGAGCCAGACCTTTCAGGAGCGAGAATAGAAAATTTTTCTGCACATAAAGGGTGGTAAAAGTGTGGAACTCTCTTCCGCAAATGGCAATTGATGTTAGCTCAATTGCTGAATTTAAATCTGAGATACATAGCTTTTTGGCAACCAACGGTATTAAGGGATATGGGCCAAAGGCTGCTGCATGGAGTTAGATCACATGTCAGCCATGATATTATCAAATGGCGGAGCAGGCATGAGGGGCTGAATGGCCTACTCCTGTTCCTATGTTCTTATGTTTCAGAAAACTCCCTTTTCTGAGCCTGTATGGCTCAATCAGGATCCGGATTGTAAGCCGGTAAGAAATAGATAGCGTTCATGGCCTGCGAGATGCATACTCGAAAGTCTCAGTTCCTTACCACCAAGAATAGCTGAATCAATTGTAGCCCTGTGTGCAGAATCGATAACCAGGTTCAATCGATATTTAGAACGTCTTGGTGTTTTTAATTCACGTAATAAAACATGATATTCACAGCGCACTGTGCATTGGAAACTCCACAGTAACATCACGATAAACGATCAATCCAATAACCAGTAACATCGAGGAGCCGGAGTGATGCAGTGATTTAGTCACGGTTCATTCGCCTCTGTGGCTTGGGTTCCGATCACTTTGGTGAGATTGCAGTCTCTTCTGCCTGCACGCTATTAGGGTGCTTGGTGAAAAGTAAAATACTGCGGCTGCTCGAAATCTGAAATAAAACAGAAAATGTTAGAAATACTCAACAAGTCAGGTAGCATCTGTGGAGAAAAGAAGATTTAACGTTTCAGGTCACTGGCCCTTCGTCACACTCGTTCTGACGAGATTAATTATGCATCCAATTCCCATTTGAAAGTTGCTATTTTAATCTACTTCCGTCACGCTTTTAGGCACTGCATTCCATTTCATAACAATTCGGTGCGTAAAAAAAAAATCTCCTCATCTCCCCTTGGCGTTTTTGCCAATTATTTGAAATCTGAGCCCCTTGGTTGCTGATAGTGCTGTCAGAGAAAACAGTTTCTCCCAATGTGCACTACCAAAATCCCTCATAATTTTGAACACTTCGAATAAGTATCCCCTTAACCTTCTCTGCTCTGAGGAGAACAATCCCATCTTCTCTCGTTTCTCGACATAACTGAAGTCCCTCATCCCTGGTACCATTCTTGTAAATCTCCTCTGCTCCCTCTCCAATGACTTGACATCCTTCCTAAAGTGTGGTGACCAGAATTGGATATAAAACTCCAGCTGAGGCCTAACAGTGTTTTATCAAGGTTTAGCACAACTGATTTCCTTTTGTACGCTATACCTGTTTATAAAGCGCAGGATCCGTTATTCCTTTCTGCAACTTCATCAACTTGAAAGATTTGTGCACGTTATCCCCTAGGGCTCTCTGTTTCCGCACTCTCTATAAAATTGTAGTTCATATTGCCCATCCTCGTTCTTATTTCCCACATGCATCGCTTCACACTGCTCTGCATTAAATTTCATCTGCCATTTCTCCAGTCTGTCTCTGTCCTCCTTCAGTCTGCTACTGTCCTCCTCACTGTTTGCTGCATTGCCGAGTTTCATGACATCTGCAAACTTTGAAATTATCTCCTGTATACTAAAGTCCAAGTCCTCAATATATATATCAAAGATAGCAGTGGTCCAAATACCGCCCCTGTGAGACATCGCGGTATAAGTTCCTCCTGTCGTAAAAACAACCGTAAACCACTATTTGCTTTCTGCCCATCAGCGAATTTCAAAGCCAAGCTGCCACTTGCGCATTAATCCCATGGGCTTCAATTTTGCGAACAGCTCAAATATATGGCACTTTATCTAACGCCTTTTGAAAGTCTGAAAACACAATTGAATCATAGAATCATAGAACATTTATAGCACAGAAGGAGGACATTCGGTCCATCATGTCCGTGCAGGCCGAAAACGAGCCACCCAGTCAAACCCCACTTTCCAGTCCTTGGCCCGTAGCCTTGTAGGTCACTGCACTTCAGATGCACATCCAGGTACTTTTTAAATGAGTTGAGGGTTTCTACCTCTACCAGCCTTTCAGGCAGTGAGTTACAGACAACTACCACCCTCTGGGTGAAAGTTTTTTCATCAGCTCCCCTCTAAGCCTTCTAACAATCACTTTAAATCTATGTCCCCAGGTTATTGACGTCATTGCTAAGGGAAAGAGGTCCTTCCGATCCGCTCTATCTCAGACCCTCATAATGTTGTACACCTCAATTAAATCACCCCTCAGCCTCCGCTGTTCCAAAAAGAACAAACCTAGCCTATCCAATCTTTCCTCATAGATAAAATTCTCCAGTCCTGGCAACATCCTCGTAAATCTCCTCTGTACCCCCTCTAGTGCAATTACATCGTTGCTGTAATGTGGTGACCTGAACTGTAAACAGTACTTAAAGCTGTGGCCTAACCGATGTTTTGCATAGTTCCAGCAAAACCTCCCTGCCCGTATATTGTATGCCTCGTCTAATATTGTTTTTATTCATTCATGGGATGTGGGCGTCGATGGCAAGGCCAGGATTTATTGTCAATCCTTAATTGCTCTTGAGAAGGTGCTGGTGATCAGCCTACTTGAACTGCTGCAGTCCCTGTGCTGAAGATTCTCCCACGGTGCTGTTAGGTAGGGAGTCCCATGAATTTGACCCAGCGACGATGAAGAAACGGCGATATATTTCCAAGTCGGAATGGTGCGTGACTTGAAGGTGGTGTTACCTTGTGCCTGCTGCCCATGTCCTAGGAGGTAGAGGTCGCGTGTTTGGAAGTTGCTGTCGAAGAAGGCTTTGCGGGTTGCTGCAGTGCACCCTGTAGATGGCACACACTGCAGCCACGGTGCGCCGGTGGTGAAGTTAGTGATTGTTTTGGGTAGTGGCCGGATTGTCAATCAGGCGGGCTGCTTTGTCCTGGATGGTGTCGAGCCTCTTCAGTTTTGTTGGAGATGCACTCATTCAGGCAAGTGGAGAGTATACCTTCACACTCCTGACTTGTGTCTTGTAGATGGTGGAAAGGCTTTGGGGAATCAGGAGGTGAGTCATTCGTCGTAGAATACACAGCCTCTGATCTGCTCTTGTAGCCACAGTTATTATATGGCTGGCCCAGTTATGTTTCTCGTCAATGGTGAAACCTAGAATGTTGAAGGTGAGGTATTCGGCAATGGTAATGCTGTTGAATGTCATGGGGAGGTGGTTAGACTCTCCCTTGTTAGAGATGGTCATTACCTGGCACTTGTCTGGCGAGAATGTTACTTGCCACTTATCAGCCCAAGCCTGGATTTCATCCAGTTCTTGTTGCATGCAGGCACGGACTGCTTCATTGTCTGAGTGGTTGCGAATGGAACTGAACACTGTGCAATCATCAGCGAACATCTCCATTTCTGACCTCATTGATGAAGCAGCTGAAGATGGTTGGGCCTAGGACACTGCCCTGAGGAACTCCTGCATCAATGTCCTGAGGCTGAGATGATTGGCCTCCAACAACAACTACCATCCTCCTTTTTGCTAGATATGACTCCAGCCACTGGAGAGTTTTCCCCCTGGTTCTCATTGACTTCAACTTTACTAGGGTTCCTTGGTGCCACATTGGTCAAGTGCTGCCTTAATGTCAAGGGCATTCACTCTCACCTCTCCTCTGGAATTCAGCTGTTTTTTTTCCATGTAGCAAAGTATTCCATATGCCTTCATAACCACCTTATCTACCTGTCCTGCTACCTTCAAGGATCTGTGGACATGCACTCCAAGGTCTCTCATTTCCTCTACACTTTTCAGTATCCTCCCATGTATTATTTGCTCCTTTGCCTTGTTTGCTCTCCCCAAATGTATTACTTCACACTTCTCCGTATTGAATTCCATTGGCCACTTTTCTGCCCGCTTGACCAGTTAATTGATATCTTCCTGCAGTCCACAGCTTTCCACCTCACTATCAATCAAACGGATATTTTTGTGTCATCTGCAAACTTCTTAATTACGCCCCCGACATTTACGTCCAAACATCAACCGCTAAACCCTCATCAACCCTTTCTGCTACTTCAGTATAGAACTCAACCAAGTTTGCCTTTAACAAATCTGTGTTGGCTGTCATTTATTATCCCATGTTTTTCCAAGTGACAATTAATTTTGTCCAGGTTTATTATCGCTAAAGCTTCCCACACTACCGACAACAGGCTGACTGGCCTATAATTGTCGGATTTATCTCTCTCTCTATTTTGAAGAGGTGTGTAACATTTGCAACCCTCCAGTCCTGTGGCACCACTACCATATCCACAGAGGATAGAAAGATTGTGACTGGTGCCTCCCCTATTTCTACCCATACTGGCCTCAGGAACCTCGATTGCAGTCCATCCGGACCTGGTTACTTTTCTGTTTTTAGCGCTGCCAACCTTTTAATTACCTCCTCTTTATCCATTTTATCATATTAAATCTCTTTACTACTTCCTTCTTTACGGTGACATTGGCAGCACCCTCTTGTTTTGTGAAGACAGACGTAAAGATCTTATTTAGTACCTCAGACGTGCCCGTCTGTCACTTCTAAACAATTTCCTCTTTATTCTCCAATCAGCCTCACGCTTCCTTTGACTGTTGTTTTATTCTTTATGTACATATGAATAACTTCAGTGCTCCCTTTTTTGTTACCCACTAATCTTTTCTCATGCACTCCCTTTGCTCCACTTATTTCATTTTTCTTAACTCCTCTCTACTTTGGGTATTCTGCTTGATTCCCTACTGTATTATGAATCTGACATTTATCATAAGTCTCCTTTTTCTGTTTCATTTTAATCTCTATGTCTTTATTTATCCAAAAAGCTCCAGCTTTGGATGACCTTCCTTTCGGCCTCGTTGGAATGTGTCTAGTCTGTACTCGAACACTGTCCTCTTTGAAGGCTTCACATTTCTGATTTGCTTACAATCTGTTAGTTTGATAAATCATCATAATAATATACGAATGTTAATCTGGAACAGTTGCGGCGCCTTTCAGATGTTGCAGCAGTACTTGCGCTCCACCTGACCTCAGGGTACTAGATGCTGACGTTGGATAACAAGAATTTTTTTCAGAGTATCAGCGTTCCTCCGTTTGATAAGCACAAAAGCAAGAGACTTCATTGGATAGGATCCAGGTGGATTACAGTTTATAATTTAAAAGGGGGAGAGTTATTCCCATGGGTGTTGTGGTCGCTAAAACGGCTTTTTAACGGCCGCCATATAAATTAGTTTTATCCTTTGAGATAGCAGGAGATTTCGACTACAAGCATGGAATCTTATTCCTTCATGTTTTAATTATTCTTGGAAATTTAAAAAAAGAAACATCAATTTTTAAAAGTGTTAATTTTTATTTCTATCGCTTTTCTCTCTCTCGTAACCCAATCGTTATTTCCTTCGCTTTGCGTACCTAATTTGACATTGAATTCATTATTCTTCCTTAGACTTCCTGGTTGAGCATCTACGCTGTTCATTTCACAATCCTTCAATCTGTTTGGCAAAGGAGAATCACAATTGCTTGCCCTGTTCGCTCTTATCCCAGATGCCCCGTGCCTGTTCCATCTCCCACTTACAGCAACTTCCAGTGCAAAGCCTCATGGCCAAGCATCGTTAGTTCATCGTCTGCAGTATATTTTGGCCCATGGTCCCCTTACGTTAAGGTGCAACCACTAATAACAAAGGAAGACGTCGGTTGACCCATAATTTCTACATTCTAATTCCTTGATTTGGACAACAAAAGTTTAGATAGTCATTCTACTGTCGACTTTTAATTTTCTTTTTTTGCCTAAGTGCACGTTGGCTTGCAGCATGTGTATAATTGCAATCAGGTAACGCAGAGGACGTATTTTTGTTGAATAATGATCGTGTTTACTGTCAGTATAAGGCTCTGCCGTCCACCCTGAGGTATTCACAAACACCATTAATCTGCGCTTTGGATCTTTCCATCGTTTTTTCTTGATTTCCGCCAAAGTTGAGGTGGGAGATCGGGAACCCCCACTGAAATAAATAATATAGCAATGCCTCCGTTTTTTCGTGCCTGGATTAATACTGGTCCTCGAGATCGGAGCATAGTTGCTTACGCAATTGAAGAATATATTGCGCAGTAGCAGTTCATAAGGAATTGCGATACTTTGTTGCTCTTCCGTATTAGAACTCGAACATACTAACAACGAAGGCTAGGAATGGACCAACAGCTCTGCCAAACCAGTCCCATGTTGTTATAGAACATCTTATGCACGCCATGACACCACAAGCCGCTTTCCCTCCGGCCATCACCTCTGACAACCAGCCAGACAAACTGCTCAATGAGGAAACAGTGACAGAAAAACACCTAGGCCAAAGCAGAAAAACAAACACGATCAAACCACTTCCCACAGATCTCAATGACTGAGAGAAACGTGCCCCAGTCTCCCACCATCTTACGATAGTTAGTGAAGCCAGCCGCAGGCAGGAATTCGTGCAGCCTCCTTTCGAATGTCTGCCGTGAATGTACACGGGGGACTGTACCAGCTGCCAACTCCTTCCAAAGGTAGACGATCTTCTGTGAAAGGAAATGCCGCCTGACATCTAACACGTTTATATCCTTATGTAATTCATAAATATATCCCGTCGCCCTTGTGAAGCTGTCTATCTGCAATAGCCTATCCAAATGGATCAAATCTGATCCTTTTTATTATTTTAATGTTCCCAAAGTCTAGAATTATCTCGTCTAAAAAGGCGCATCCGTTTAACCCTATCATTCCAACTACGGGCCAATTAAGTATCAATCTAATGCCCCTGTTCGGTACCTTTAGTTGGGCCTCGATATCACTCACCATTTGACGGGATCAAAACTCAAGATAGCATTCCAAATTTGGCCTAACCATGTTCTTAAACGGTATAGTAGGTTTTGTTTTGTATTTACTCACCTTGGCAATAAATCCCAATGCTTTATTTGCTTTTACAATAGTCTAGTGGCACTGGTCGTGAACCTTCAGAGATTCATTTAGTATGACACGTGGACTTTTCTCCTGCCTAAATGCTGTAAGATCGCAACCCTGCATCATGCATACAAGCATGGCATTGGCATAACCCATTACGCTCAGCTACAATAAATGGAATCTGTCAGTCAAAGGCCCATTCTCCTATTTCAGATCCAGGGTGGCCAATTGCAGGAAAATGCCTATGTTCTTCACACTGCAAACAATCTAATTATTATGCATTTTTACAGAATCAGACATAGCGTGTGTCAGTGTCACTGAATCGATGGATATTACCCAATTTTAAATCCATAAGATGGCTGGAGTTCTTACATAGAATTATATAGAATGTGCAGCTAGAAACAGGCCATTCGGCCAAATAGGTTTATGCTCCACACGAGTCTCCTCCCTCGCTACCTCATCTAACCCTATCAGCATGTCCATCTATTCCTTTCTCCCTCACGTGTTTATCTAGCTGCCCCTTAAATACATCTATGCTAGTGGCCTCAACTACTCCCTGTGGCAGCGAGTTCAACATTCTAACCACTCTCGATGAAAATAACTTTCTCCTGAATTCCCGATTGGGCTTATGAGTGACTACAATATATTTTTGGCCACTAGTTCTGGTCTCCCCCACAGGAGGAAACTTCTTCTCTACGTCTACTCTACAAAACCCTTCCATAATCTTAAAGACTTCAATCAGGTCACTCTTCAGACTTCTCTTTTCGATGGAAAAGAGCCGCAGACTTCTCTTAGAATTCGTGATGCAAAACCTATGGACAAAATTATGCTGGGCATTACAGAAGGGTCTTGACATGTTACAGACCAGCACGAATCAATACTGATTCTTTTCCTTTCCTGGCACACTGAAACATTCACGTCTTCGTTCTAAAACACGGGAAAATTTTCTCATGGAGCAAGAGGAATTCCGTACAACACGTATTGTAACAGATGTTTATTTTGGTGTTTCCATCGATTTCCTTTAAGAGGCAAGAATCAAAGCAAACCGTGATGAGCATCCACATCCACATAATCAAGCACTTTTCCAATCGGGAACCCAGCAAAATAATACCAGTCTGGTAGGAGTTAGACATTGAGATTTTTCAGGAAGCAGCGTATCTGCTTCGAGTGAAATTTGCAACAGAGGACCAGGAAAACGCAGACTGGACAACTGGTTGGAATCCATTCACAAGCAACGTCTGTGCAGTCGTCTTTGACTAGTTGGACGATCTGCATTCCACCATGGAACATAGGGCGTCTCCAATGGCATCTGCCGTAGACAAACGATCGTTTGGCGGATGCATTAAGTACAAGTGTGCATTCTCCTTGAAAAGTTCTGACTAAGGCAGTCGACTTCATGAGCTGCAAATTAATGGGATCGGCCTTGTCTGCTTCACATTGCTGGTCTGAACCTTGTATTAACATTATTTTCGTTCTTTGCACTGCTTCCCTACAAATAACAGCATACGACAAAGTAGAATCCAGTAGCAGCTTAACAAGAAAATTCGGATATAGGAGTTGGCATTCTCAGACCAAACCTGTAGAAAGTACCTTCCAACAGCTCTCATTGGAATTCACTGAGTTTCCTCATTCGCAATATAATAATCTCCATTCAGTGTTGTGGAAGGGTTCACACAGGGCAGCTCGCATCATGCAAAAAGCACGAATATTGTAGAGGTTATAAAACAATTGCACATGGTTGCGTTATTCATAATAATCTACATTATCCTCGTTCTCTGGTAAAGAACTTTGGAAAAGATTCATACCTGTCATGACACTGATTCACATCCAGTTCATACAGGTATAGTCTGCATAGGCCAGTGTCACAGTATCATAGTGTCATGTTATATTACAGCACAGAAGGAGGCCATTCGTCCCATCGTGCCTGTGCTGGCTCTTTGATAGTCCCACTGCCCTGCTCTTTCCTCATAGCCCTGTATTTTTTTCCCTTCAAGTATTTATCTAATTCCATTTGGAAAGTTATTAATAAAATGCTTCCACCACCCTTTGAGGCAGTATATTCCAGAGCATATCAACACCTTGCGTAACAAATATTTCCGCATGTCGCCTCTGGTTCTTTTTCCGTCACCTTAAATCTGTGTCCTCTGGTTACCGACCATTCTGCTACTGGAAACAGTTTCTCATCGTTTACTCCTTCAAAGAACTTTGCTTCATTAATTCATTACTTCTTTATTACTTCTTCATTACTTCTTTACTTCATCAATGACCTTCCCCGCACATCATAAGTTCAGAAGTGGGTATGTTTTCTGATGATTCCAAAGTTTTCAGCTTCATTCGCAATTCCTCAGACAATGAAGCAGCCCGTGCCCACACGCAGAAAGACCTGGTCAACATCCAGGCTTGGGCTGTTAAGAGGCAAGTAACATTCGAGCCACGTAAATGCCGGACAATGAACATTTCCAAGAAGAGAGAATCTAACCTCCTCCTATTGACATTCAACGGCATTACCATCGACAAAACCCCAACAATCAAATCCTGGGTGACACCATTGACCAGAAACTTAACTGGACCAACCATATAAATACTATGGCGACAAGAGCAGGTAGGAGATTGGGTATCCTGCAGCGAGTGACTCATCTCCTGACGCCCCAAAGCCTTTCCGCCATCTACAAGGCAGAAGTCAGGAGTGTGATATGATACTTTCCACTTGCCTGGAGGAATGCAGCTTTAACAACACTCAAGAAGCTCGACACCATCCAGAACAAAGCAGCCCGATTGAATGAAAATCCATCCACCATCTTAAACGTTCAATCCCTCCACCAGCATTGCACAGGATGCACTGCAGCAATTCGACAAGGCTTCTTCGACAGCACCTCACAAACCCACGACCTCTACCACCAAGAAGGACAAGGGAAGCAGGCACATGGGAACAATAGCACCTGCACGTTCCCCTCCAAGTCACACACCATCCGGACTTGGAAATATATCGCCGTTCCTTCATCGTCGCTGGGTCAAAATCCTGGAACTCCCTTCCTAACAGCACTGTGCGAGAACCGTCACCACACGGACTGCAGTGGTTCAAGAAGGGGGCTCACCACCACCTTCTCAAGGGCAATTATGGATAGGCAATAAATGCCGGCCTCGCCAGCGACGCCAACATTCCACGAACGGATAAAAAAACACGAGTGCACCGTGACTTTTTTTAAAAATTCGTTCACGGGATGTGGGCGTCGCTGGCAAGGCCGGCATTTATTGCCCATCCATAATTGCCCTCGAGAAGGTGGTGGTGAGCCGCCTTCTTGAACCGCTGCAGTCCGTGTGGTGACGGTTCTCCCACAGTGCTGTTAGGAAGGGAGTTCCAGGATTTTGACCCAGCGACAATGAAGGAACGGCGATATATTTCCAAGTCGGGATGGTGTGTGACTTGGAGGGGAACGTGAAGGTGGTGTTGTTCCCATGCGCCTGCTGCCCTTGTCCATCTAGGTGGTAGAGGTCGCGGGTTTGTGAGGAGCTGTCGAAGAAGCCTTGGCGAGTTGCTGCAGTGCATCCTGTGGATGGTGCACACTGCAGCCACAGTGCGCCGGTGGTGAAGGGAGTGAATGTTTAGGGTGGTGGATGGGGTGCCAATCAAGCGGGCTGCTTTATCTTGGATGGTGTCGAGCTTCTTGAGTGTTGTTGGAGCTGCACTCATCCAGGCAAGTGGAGAGTATTCCATCACACTCCTGACTTGTGCCTTGTAGATGGTGGAAAGGCTTTGGGGAGTCAGGAGGTGAGTCACTCGCCGCAGAATACCCAGCCTCTGATCTGCTCTCGTAGCTACGGTATTTATATGGCTGGTCCAGTTAAGTTTCTGGTCTATGGTGACCCCCAGGATGTTGATGGTGGGGGATTCGGCGATGGTAATGCCGTTGAATGTCAATTGGAGGTGGTTAGAATCTCTCTTGTTGGAGATGGTCATTGCCTGGCACTTATCTGGCGCGAATGTTACTTGCCACTTATGAGCCCAAGCCTGGATGTTGTCCAGGTCTTGCTGCATGCAGGCTCGGACTGCTTCATTATCTGAGGGGTTGTGAATGAAACTGAACACTGTGCAGTCATCAGCGAACATCCCCATTTCTGACCTTATGATGGAGGGAAGGTCATTGATGAAGCAGCTGAAGATGGTTGGGCCTAGGACACTGCCCTGAGGAACTCCTGCAGCAATGCCCTGGGGCTGAGATGATTGGCCTCCAACAACCACTACCATCTTCCTTTGTGCTAGGTATGACTCCAGCCACTGGAGATTTTTCCCCCTGATTCCCATTTACTTCAATTTTACTAGGGCTCCTTGGTGCCACACTCGGTCAAATGCTGCCTTGATGTCAAGGGCAGTCACTCTCACCTCACCTCTGTAATTCAGCTCTTTTGTCCATGTTTGGACCAACGCTGTAATGAGGTCTGGAGCCGAGTGTTCCTGGCGGAACCCAAACTGAGCATCGGTGAGCAGGTTATTGGTGAGTAAGTGCCGCTTGATAGCACTGTCGACGACACCTTCCATCACTTTGCTGATGATTGAGAGTAGACTGATGGGGCGGTAATTGGCCGGATTGGATTTGTCCTGCTTTTTGTGGAAAGTACATACCTGGGCAATTTTCAACATTGTCGGGTGGATGCCAGTGTTGTAGCTGTACTGGAACAGCTTGGCTAGAGGCGCAGCTAGTTCTGGAGCACAAGTCTTCAGCACTACAGCTGGGGTGTTGTCGGGGCCCATAGCCTTTGCTGTATCCAGTGCACTCAGCCATTTCTTGATATCACGTGGAGCGAATCGAATTGGCCGAAGACTGGCTTCCGTGATGGTGGGGATATCGGGAGGAGGCTGAGATGGATTATCCACTCGGCACTTCTGGCTGAAGATGGTTGCAAACGCTTCAGCCTTGTCTTTTGCACTCACGTGCTGGACTCCGCCATCATTGAGAATGGGGATGTTTGCAGAGCCTCCTCCTCCCGTTAGTTGTTTAATTGTCCACCACCATTCACGACTGGATGTGGCAGGACTGCAGAGCTTTGATCTGATCCGTTGGTTGTGGAATAGCTTAGCTCTGTCTATAGCATGTTGCTTCCGCTGTTTAGCATGCATGTCGTCCTGAGTTGTAGCTTCACCAGGTTGGCACCTCATTTTTAGGTACGCCTGGTGCTGCTCCTGGCATGCTGTTCTACACTCCTCATTGAACCAGGGTTGATCCCCTGGCTTGTTGGTAATGGTAGAGTGAGGAATATGCCGGGCCATGAGGTTACTGATTGTGCTGGAATACAATTCTGCTGCTGCTGATGGCCCACAGCGCCTCATGGATGCCCAGTTTTGAGCTGCTTGATCTGTTCTGAATCTATCCCATTTAGCACGGTGGTAGTGCCACACAACACGTTCGATGTTGTCCTCAGTGCGAAGACGAGATTTCATCTCCACGAGGGCTGTGCGGTGGTCACTCCAACCAATACTGTCATGGACAGATGCATTTGCGACAGGTAGATTGGTGAGGACGAGGTCAAGTAAGTTTTTCCCTCGTGTTGGTTCGCTCACCACCTGCCGCAGGCCCAGTCTAGCAGCTATGTCCTTCAGGACTCGGCCAGCTCGGTCAGTCGTGGTGCTACCGAGCCACTCTTGGTGATGGACATTGAAGTCCCCCACCCAGAGTACATTTTGTGCCCTTGCTACCCTCAGTGCTTCCTCCAAGTGGTGTTCAACATGGAGGAGGACTGATTCATCAGCTGAGGGAGGACGGTAGGTGGTAATCAGCAGGAGGTTTCCTTGCCCATGTTTGACCTGATGGCATGAGATTTCATGGGGTCCAGAGTCAATGTTGAGGACTCCCAGGACCACTCCCTCCTGACTGTATATCACTGTACCGCCACCTCTGCAGTGTGTACCATCTACAGGATGCACTGCAGCAACAAGGTATCTTCGACAGCACCACCCAAACCCGTGATCCCTACCAACTAGAACGTCAAGGGCAGCAGGCGCGTTGGAACACCACCAGCTGCACGATCCCCTGCAAGTCACCCACTATTCTGACTTGGAAATATATTGCCGTTCCTTCATCATCGCTGGGTCAAAATCCTGGAACTTCGTATCGAACAGCACCGTCAACACAGACTGCAGCGGTTCAAGAAGGTGGCTCTCCTCCACCTTCTCAAGGTCAATTAGTAGTGGACAATAAATGCTGGCCTTTCCAGCGACGCCCGCATCCCATGAATGAATAAATAAACAACCGTTCACGATTTTAAAGACATCAATCAAATCTCCTCTTAACCTTTTCTGCTGTGAGGAGAACAACCACAGCCTCTACAGTGTCACCACATAACTGAGTCCCACATCCCTGTTACCATTCTACTATTTTTTTTTGCACCCTCTCTAAGGCTTTGACATCTTTCCTAAAATATGGTGTCCAGAATTGAACACAACAATCTTATTGACGCCTAACTAAATGTCCAGCTTAACATCCTTGCTTTTGTATGCTATGCCTCTACTAATGAAGTCCATGATCCCATATGATTTTTTTTAACAGCCTTCTCAACTTGTGCTGCCACTTTCAAAGATTTGTGTGCATGAGTCCTCCGCTCTTGCAGAAGACTGCATTTTTTGCCACCAATGCATCCAAAAGAAAATAGCCTGGAAGTTCCACGTGGTTCAAAATAACACGTGGTAACTTGAAATAAGCCAGTTCCATAAAAGTTCAAGGCTATCTGTCGGCCACTGAGGCCGAAACTAAGTTTGAACGATGTAATAGGCTATCAACCACATGCCTGCAATTTCCGCGCCGGTTTTCAAAATATCCCATCATCAAGTCAGTGAAGATTGTGGGAAACACAGGCCGTCATGTCACTTCTGAAGGGTTAACACTGAGGTTGGTGGGAGACTGGGAGAACGGCACGGAAATTATTTTGCCTGCACTTGATTGACATTCATGATGCTGCGGTTGCGTTTGCCATAGCTTACACTGTGCAGCAGTACCATCTTCTGGCAGAACAATATCAATACAATATCATTGCACTTGGTCAATGAACCAACAAAGAAAATTCATATAAACGCCCAAAAAAGCTAAAACATGACATTTAATTGCAGCTGAATGAGTACAATTCATTAATTTAATAACTCAAGGCTGATTCTAGAATTATAAATAAAGGCCAGCGTTGTTTGTTTTTAGATTTCCGTGGCGCCTTCGCACAAGTTACGGGAGGGGAGCGGGAACATCGCAAGGAAATTCAAATCTAATTCTCCGTTACATAGAATTGCATGTAACTTACCAAGAATATAGAAACAGGTCCAAAAGGATGAACTGTTCAATGCCGGAGTATATACTCCGCATGAGCTTTCTCCCACTCTAATTATCTCTTCCCATCCTGTCCCCATATCTCACTATTCCCTTCCCCATCATGTAAGCGTTTACTCAAACGTCGAATTGGTAACGTTTCAACCACTCCAAAGCAACTTGATACTAAGGAGCTTTTTTCCCTTCGTTGAGGGTTCTATAACAAGGGGACATAGATTCAAGGTAAAAGGCGGGAGGTTTAGAGGGGATTTGAGAAAGAACTTTTTCACCCAGAGGGTGGTTGGAGTCTGGAACTCACTGCCTGAAAGGGTTGTGGAGGCAGGAACCCTCACATCATTCAAGAAGCATTTGGATGAGCACTTGAAATGCCATAGCATACAAGGCTACGGACCAAATGCTGGAATATGGGATTAGAGTAGACAGGGCTGATGGCCGGCGCGGACACGATGGGCCGAAGGGTCTCTATCCGTGCTGTATAACTCTATGACTCTATGACTCTAACTCGCAACTAGCTCCACTTTCGCACCACTCTGTGTAAAGAAATTGATCGGAATTCTTCTTTTGATCTCTTAGTTACTAAGTTATCGTTATGACCCCTTGATTTGCGTTCACCCACAAGTGTAAACAATTTCTCCACGTCGAACTTGTCGAGCAGCTTCATAACTTCAAATACCTTTATCAGTTGTCCTCCCAGTCTTCTCTTTTCCAGAGAAAAGAGCCCTAGCCTGCTCAATCTTCCCTGACAGCTGCATCCTCTCAATTCTGTTAATATCCTTGCAAATGTTTATCTGCACATTCCACCGCGCTTGAATATCATTTTGCAGAATATAGACGGGTTTTTATAATAAAGGGAACAAATATTTTCAGTCAGTGCTTCTGATCATATTTGGCTGAGGGTGAATTTCTGTGGGAGGGAGCGGTGGGGGCGGGGCAATGTTCTGCTGCTCTTCTGCCGTTACATACAGGAAGGAGTTGCGTAAACCCTGGAAACACAATATAATTTAAACAGTTTTCTGGAGCTCCGCAGCTACTCTTCCAAAGTTACTGCGGATCATCCGGATCATCCCTGCAGAAATTAACACAAGAATATAAATTTTGTACATTGTTCTGCGCAGGAAATTCTTAACCTGAAGTATGAATCTTTTCAAGATTAGTTGGCAATCTATCAGACATCCCACTCTCACTAATATTCGTACTTAATTAACTTTTTGGAGCAGGGAACCGGACATAATGCTCATGCGTCATTTTCTGCCAATGTGCCACATAGGTCAGCAGCAGCATTCTGATATGTTGCTGTTCCTGGCCACAGCTATCAACCCACGGTTGAAATAGAATAAGTAATAAAATGAGAGTTTCATATTTTAATATTTGACTTTGTTTCATTATTTGAGCTTTCTCATTTGATAAGGTTTCGCTCAAGAGATCAAGAAATTAAAGCGCACGAAATTGGATGGGCCCTTGTGACATGGGTTGTTAATTTGTTCGGAGGTAGGCGACTGAGACTTGGGATAAAGGAAACGTTTTCTTTTTGGCGAGATGTGACAAGTTCGGTCCCCCATGGATATGTACTAGCTGCTCAGCTTTTCACCATATATATTAATGAGTAGGTTGAAGGAACAGAGAGTGTTATATTCAAATTTGTAGATGACACTAAGTTAGGAGGGACAGTAAGTAGCGCAGAAGGGTACAGGAATTTGCAAAGGGACAAAGAAGTCTAAGTGACTGGGACAAATACGGCATTATGAGGTCATCCACTTTAGGTACAAGAATGACTAATGGGAATATTATCTGAATAGAAAATCACGAATGTAACTCCTCTATTCAAGAAAGGAGGGAGACAGAAAGCAGGAAACTACAGGCCAGTTAGCTTAACATCTGTTATTGGAAAAATGCTAGAATCTATCATTAAGGAGGTTCTCTTAGGGCACTTAAAATCTGAATGCAATCAGGCAGAGTCAACAAGGCTTTGCGAAAGGGAAATCGTGTTTGACAAATATATTGGAGTTCTTTGAGGAAGTAACAAGCAACGTGGATAAAGGGGATCCTGCGGATGTGGTATACTTGGATTTCCAGAAGACTTTTGACAAGGTGCCAAATCAAAGGCTACTACACAAAAGAAGAGCTCATGGTGTCGGGGGTATCATATTAGCATGGATTAAGGATTGGTTAGCTAACAAGAAACCGAGAGTAGGCATAAATGGGTCATTGTCAGGTTAGCAAGATGTAAGGAGTGGAATGCCACAGGGATCAGTGCTTTGGCCTCAACTATTTACAATCTATATCAATGACTTGGATGAAGGGACAGAATGTATGGTTGCTAAAGTTGCTGATGACGCAAAGGAAGGTGGGAAAGTAAGTTCTGAAGAGGATATCATGAGTCTGCAAAGGGATATAGATAACTTAAGTGAGTGTGGAAAAAATTGGCAGGTGGAATATAATGTGGGAAAACGTGAACTTGTCCACTTTGACAGGAGGAATAGAAAAGCAGTACGTTATTTAAATAGATATAAATTGCAGAACTCTGAGGTACAGAGGGATCTGGCTGCCCTAGTATATGAATCACAAAATTTAGTATGCAGGTACAGCAAGTGATTAGGAAGGCAAATGGAATTTTGTCATTTATTGCAAGGGGAATGGAATATAAAAATAGAGATGTTTTGCTACAGTTGTATAGGGCATTGGTGAGACCACATCTGGAATACTGTGTGCAGTTTTGGTCTCCTTATTTAAGAAAATACATAATTTCTTTGGAGGCGGTTGAGAGAAGGTTCACTTGACTGATTCCTCGTATGAGGGGGTTATCCCATGAGGAAAGGTTGTACAAGTTGGGCCTGTCTCCACTGGAATTCAGAAGATGGAGAGGTGATCTTATTTAAACATATAAGATCCTGAGGGGACTAGAAGGAGTAGATGCTGAGAGAACGTTTCACCTTGGGGGAGGGACTAGAACTATGGGCCAGACTTTAAAAAACGGGGTCTCTCATTTAAGACGGAAATGAGGAGATTTTTCTTTTTTCTCAGAGGGTCGTGAGTCTGTGGAGCTCCCTGCTCCAGAGAGCGGTGGAGGCAGGTTCATTGAATATTTTTAAGGCTGAGTTAGATAGATTCCTGATTAACAAGGGAGTCAAAGGTTATAGTAGGTAGGCAGGAAAGTAGGTTTGAGGTCGCAATCAGATCAGCCATGATCTTATCAAATGGCAGAGCATGCTCGAGGGGCCGAATGGCCTACGCCTGCTCTTAATTCGTAAGTTCGTACGTTCGTATGAATGGTGAGAAGCTGGATGCTGTGGAGGATAAAAGGGACATAGGTGTCCATGTACACAAATCGCTGAAAGCTAGTTAGCAGGTGCAAAAAGGCAATCTAAGAGGGTAATGGAATATTGTCTTTTATCTCAAGGGGGATGGACTATTCAGAGGAGGAACTTGTCCTTTAGTCGTACACAGCCATGAACACACCCCATCTGCAGTACGGCGTTCGTTTTGGACACCGCACCTCGTGAAATATACTTTGGCCTTGGACGAGGTACAGCGCAGATTTAGCAGGTGATACCTGGGTTTTAAAGGATTGAATTATGAGGGAAGGCTCAATTAAATTTGAATTTTATTCGCTGGAGTTTAGAACGTTGCTGTTAAAATATCGAGGTCTTTAAAATAATAAAAGTATTTAATAGGGTCGATACAGAAAAACTATTTCCTCTGGTGGGGGAACTCAGAACAGGGGGCAATAGTAACACTTAGTAGAAATCCGGAACTCTATTCCTTAAAAATGCAATGGATGCTGAGTGAATTTAAATTTTCAAGGATGAGATCGATGGATGTTTATTCGGTAAGTCTATCATAGGACATCGAGAAAACGCGGGTAAATTGTGTTGAGGTACAGAGCAGTGATCATCGAAGTGAATAGCGGGGCAGGCTCAAGGGGATGGAAGTCCTCCTCCTGTTCCCATGTTCGCAAATTCGATACTCCAGCTTCTTTGATATAACACTTCAGGTCGTCTGACATCGTTTATAAATATTAATAAAACTTGAGGATCTCCGTTAGAACTAAGGGACAAAATTTCGATGAAATAAGGCGAGACAAACCAGTAATAGTGTGTTCATCAGTAATGCAATTAGATAAGCAGAAATATTTGTTCGACAACAAAATGTAGTTAATGAATCAATGAATGAATTATTGGACAAACAAAGGTACATCAGGAAATAATAAATAAACACGTTGACACTTAGAGCATTCAGTGATCCACACAGTATGCATGATAAGGGAATCGGAGAATCATCGACAAGCTATTCAGCCAAATTCCACTTTCGAGAACTTGGTCCGTAGCCTTTTAGGTTACAGCGCTTCAAGTGCACATCCAAGTTATTTTTATATGTGTTGAGGGTTTCTGCCTCTACCACCCTTCCAGGCAAAGAGTTCCAGGCCTCTGGGTGAAAAAAAAATCTCTTCAGCTACCCTCTAATGCTTCTACCAATTAATTTAAATCTATGCCCCTTGGTTATTGACTCCACCCCCATCCCCAGCTAAGGGAAAGAGGTCATTCCTATCTACTCTATCTAGGCCCCTCATAATTTTATGCACCTGAATTAAATCATCCCACAGCATCCTCTGTTCTAATGAAAAAAAGCCCAGCCTACCCAATCTTTCCTCATAGCTAAAATTCACCAGACCTGGCAACATCCTTGTAAATCTCCTCTGCACCCTCCATTGGGCTTTTAATATTTGTGGATGAAATTCATCCGGACCAGGACTCTTTTCCTCACTAAGTTTGTTTCGTTCATCAATTTTCTTCCCCCTTTCTCCGTTTCAATATCTTTTTGAATTTCTTCTTCTCATGTCCTGCCCACCTTGTTATTCTGCATCGCAAATAAGGAGACAAAATATCTATTTATTATTTCTGCCATTTCGCTATGGTTACCTGTGAGTTTATCTTGTGCATCCGTTATTGGCCCTATCCATATTCTGATTTTTCATTTGTTATTTATGTGTCTGTAGAATACATTACTATTTCTTAATAGATTCCATGGTAATTTAATATGTCGTTCCTCTTTGCTTTGCTGGTTGTTTTTCTGACTTCTGTCCTTACCTCTTCATGTTTCCTTTTGTCATCCTTTCCTTTATTATTTATGCACTTAGAGTATGCATTTTTCTTTTGTTTCAATTTTACCCTTATCTCTTTATTCATTCGTCGTGTTTCATTATTGGATAGTTGTTCTTGCTTTCTCGAGGGATATATTCCTACAAAACTCTATTGGTCACCGTTTCAAAATGTTATCCGCTGTTCTTCCTCCACTCTTTGTCTATCAAGATTTATTTCCAGTTTTCCTGCCGTAGTTGCATGCTCAAATCCGAAAAATTAGCTTTTTTCCAATCTATTACTTTGTTTTTTGTCTAACTTATGCCTTTCTCAATCATTATTTTAAACCTTATTATGTTATGATCGCTATTACCTCGATGTTACCCTTACTTCTCTTATCTGTTCTGCTTCATTTCCCATTACTGGATCTGGCAGTGATTCCTCTCGTGTTGGGCTTCTCACAGACGGAGTAAGACAGCAGCCGTATACATTATAAACACTCCATTCCCTTTTCTCCTTTCCCTACCTCTTCTTGCCAGTATATTTCGGGGTAGTTGAAATCTCCCATTTTTATTATTCGATGTTTATTACTCGTTTCATAGATTTATCTGTATATTTCACCCTCCATTTCCCTTCCACGAATGTTGGACTGCAAAATATAACAACTAACCTGATGGACCACGTCTTCTCATTTGTCTCAATCCATATGGATTCTGTTTCTATCTTCATGCTACTAATATCCCATTTTTCAATTGCCGTTATGTTGTCTCTAATTAGTACAGCTAACCCACCCCGCAACCACCTTCATCATTTCCTATCCTACCCTTTCTGACGACCACAATTAGAAACTTTCACACAGCAACAAAGCGCAGATACCGAGCGGCCCTGGCAACCTCAAAACTTGTCGCTGAGCATGCCATATGGATACTTACGGACTGATGCCATTATTTAGTCCACTTAAAAGGCTGGTACTTTACAGTCGATCCAAAGTCTGCAAACCCAACTTTTCTGTCGTGAAATGTAGCCACTAAAAGAAAGATTGGCTTACAGAAGGACGATGTATTGGCTGATGTGGCAACATTCCCACAGGATGAAGTAGTGCAATTAGCATCAGGGAAACAAAGAGAGATGTGATGTCCTACCGTGCAGATTGGAGTGAAACTCTGTGCTATGGATTTACTCCCAGTAATGGAAAACTCATTCTATGCACCATCGTCGCTTTATGATGTAGAGTTGTTATCTTGTCCCCCTTCCAACTCTTGGATAATTTACACTGCATCTCCGAACACTTTGATCCTATTAGTAAGCAACAGAGAGATTAAAATTATTTTGGTCGTTATGGAAAACTAATGTTAACTAAGCCGAAAATGTGCACTTCTTCAAATTATTTTCAAACGATGTCTCATTGTTCCCTGAAAAGGCCGGAGCGTTCTGGCAGCAGGTAAACAGCTAAGCTACGAACCTGTCTTTGGTTGGAAATAGCCTTGAAGTTCTGGGTGCAGAGTCCTGAGACGTTCATACAGATGTTGGAGCTGCTTCTACCAGCATCTCCCATTCTTTGGAACTTCCAAAGTCGTTTGAAGGCCATTTAGGAAGTGGTAGGACGTGCATTATTTTACGTACTCCTTTCTTCAACTGAGGCCATAAAGCTGGTCTCCCATTTGGATGAATAGGCAGCCCGCAGGAGTTCACTCTGTTGTGTGTCTCGATTGTGAATGACACCTGCCGTCAATATTCTTTACAAATGATCGTCCAATAATTATTTCTTTATGCAATGAGAGACTTTTGCATCTGAATGTACACAGACCCAATATTAAGATTTCCAGCGTCTGAGAGAAATCTTCTGTCTTATTCATTCGTTCCAGTGGGGATTCATTTGAGAATGTTCATGGAGATGAATATCATTCAATGGCACGAATCATTTTCCATACCTTCTTACAGTTCCCAAGTAATCTGCAGTGGTGGACGACAACAACGATAAGAAGAAGAACGTGAACTTATCCTAGATAATCATTCAGAAACGCATATCTGAGGAGTGGAAAACAGGGCATTACGCCGAAAGATGCAAATTTTAAATTTGACGTTTTGTGGCATCAGGAGTTAATGTAGTTCAACGAGGGCACAGGTGATAGGCGACATTGTGTTTCTTGGATTCCCCTCTTTTTCATTACTATATCTACCGTAGCCATAATCTTCCAAAGCTTTCTCTAATTTGGAATTGTCCCTTTAGGTTGGAAAATTGTAAATGTTTATTTAAGAAAGGTGACAGAGCGTAACGAGTAGATTATAGAGCTGTTGGTCTAATGCCTGTTCTGGCGAAGTTACTGGAATTTAAAATTAAGGGCAATGTGACTGAACACTTGGATAAATTTGAGCTGATCACAGAGAACCAACACTGATATGCAAAGGATAGGTCATGTCGAACGAACCAAATTGAATGCTTTTAAGGAAGTAACTAAATTAGTAGGAGATGATAACTATGGATGCGATTTGAAAGGCCTTCCAGAAGGCATTCGATTCGGTTCCACATAAGAGACTATTAGCTAAAATTAAAGCTCATGGAATTGAAGGTAACTTATTGCCTTGGTTAGGAGCTTGGTTAGGCTTAGAAGACAGGGAGTAGGGATAATAGGTATGTACTCGAATTGGAAGGAAATGACTTGTGGTTTCCCAAAAGGGTCGTTGCTGCGGCATCAACTTATCACGATATTTATTAATGACTTCGATAACAAAATAGAGAGACATATATCCAAGTTTGCCGATGAAACAAATACAGGTCGCATGGAAAGGAGTGCAGATGGGAGCATAACATTACAAAGATACACTGACAGATTAAGTAAGTGGACAATACTGTGGCAGATGGATTTCAACACAAGTAAGTGTGAGTTCATCCAATTTGAAGCAAAAAAGGATAGATCTAATTATTTTTTAAATGGTGAAAAGTTAGGAACAGTGGAGGGTCACAGAGCTTTAGAAGTCTATTTACATATATCATAAAATGTAGTGCTCAGGTACAAAAAAACCCAAAAAGTCTAATGGAATGTTAGCCTTTATATCTCGAGGACTAGAACATTAAAATAAATACGTTTTGCTACAGAAATACAAATCCCTGATTAGACCAAATCTGAAGTACTGTGTACAGTTCTGTGCACTGCACCTTAGAACGGCTATATGGCCGTTGGAAGGAGAGCTGCCCACATTCACCAGAATGTTACCTGGGTACCAATGTATAAATTAAAGGAGAGATTACAAAAACTAGGTTTCTATTCCTTGGAATATGGAAGGGTAAGGGGTGATTTCATCAAAGTTCTTATGATTTTGAAAGGAATTTATAGAGTAGATGGGGAGAAACGTTATCCTCTGGTGTGGGAGTCCAGGGCGATGGGCCATAACCTTAAAATCAGAGCTAAGCCGTTCAGGAGAGAAGTTAGGACACACTTCTTCACACAAAGTATGGCAGAAGTGTGGAACTGCCGTCAACTAAAATCAGTAGACGCAAGCTCAATTATTAATTTTAAATCTGAGATCGATAGCTTTTTGCTAGCCAAGGGCATTAAGGCATATGAGCCAAGGCGGATGGATGTAGTTGGGTAAAGATCATCCATGATCTCATGAATGGCGGAAGAGGCTCGAGGGGCTGAATGGCTTACACCTTTTCCTATGTTCCTATGTTCCTATATTTCTATGCATGATCCAAGAGAAGCAGGTTGGTTGTTAATTGTCTTTGCTACCAGACTCTTATCACAATTCCATACACCACCGCAAGGTGACTGCAGTATATACTATCTACGGGATTCTTAGCAGTAACTCACCAATCTTGCTTCAAAAGTCCGTTGCGTTAGTGAGACCTCAAACACCGTGAGCAGCAAGATCATGTGGACATCCTCACTACCAAGATCGCCGCCAAGATGCACACAAATCCAAGGTTGGCAAATATCCCTGTGAACTTACCACAATTTGGTTCAAACATTGAAATTCCCGAATTGACACCATCATGGTAACACCAGGAGCATCAGAATTCGTTTCGGTAGGAAGAATGAGAGGCAATATTAACTAAATGGCACAATTTTAAAGGCGGTGCAGGACCAGAGAGACGTGGGGTGTTTGTATAAAAATCTTTGAAGGTGTCAAGCGAAGTTGAGAAGGATTTAAAAAGGTACAAGGGATCCTCGGTTTTATAAATAGAGACATGGAATGCAAAAGTGAGGACGTTATATTGAACCTTTATGAAACTGTATTTAGGTCCCAGCTGGAGTATTGTGCCAAATTCTGGGCATTACTCTTTAGGAAAGATGTCAAGGTCTTGGAGAGGGTGCAGAGGAGATTCGTTACATAGGTACCAGGGATTCGGGATTTCAGTTATCTGGAAAGACTAGAGAAGCTGGAATTGTCCTCCTTCGAGCAGAGAAGGTTGAGGGAAAATTTGATAAATGTGTTGAAAATCATGAAGGGTGTTGTTAGAGTAAATTAGAAGAAACTGTTTCCAGTGGAAGTGGGGTGGGTAACCACAGGACACAGATTTAAAGAAATTGGCAAAAGAACCAGAGGTGACGGTAGGAAAAAAGTGCGCAGCAAGTTGTTATGATCTGGAATACACTGCCTGAAATGCTGTTGGAAGCAGATTCAACTGTAACTTTCAAAGGGGAATTGGATAAATATTTAAAGGGTAAAATATTGCAGGGCAATCGGGAAAGAGCAGGAGTGTGGGGCTAATTGGTTGCTCTTTTATATAGCCGACACAAGCACAATGGATCTAATGGCCTCCTTCTGTGCCGTAGCATTCTATGATTTTGTGATTCCAAGAACAACAGCGGTTGAAGAAATAGGTCTATCGTTACCTTTTCAGGATAATTAGGAACAAACAAAATATTAAGTCCTCTCTGCATCACCGAATTCCCAGAGGTCATGGGACTGGAATGTTTGTTCAAGCAAGCTTCACCTTCCCTTCAGCCATGTGCCGATCTCCCTTACCTTGCTGTCCTTGACTCGAGCACCTTGCTTACGGGCAGGGGTGCTAATTGAAGATTATCGCTGTAGAATTCTTGCTCCTATGCATTCATCTTAATCTCCTAAATCTTCTGCAGCAATTCTTTCATTTGCTTTCTTAGATAATTGGTTTGCACCTTATGCATAGCGGCTGGTTGTCCTCCATCTCGCCCAGAATCTTTTCCAGCTGATCCAAAATGCCCCTTACCCACCACGTAATAGCTAACAAAGCATCCAGGTTTCTCAGCTTGGACTGAAAATTAAGAATATCGACTCCTCTAACCTGCTACATCCGATCTAAATTGATAATCTTCCCCTTGTGTCATCTGATTTATTGGTGCTGTTGTAGTACATTTGATGATAATGGTCTGAGTCATAATGCTCTCCACAGGAAGACAGTCCTTCAAACTCGTTGGAGAGGATAATTTGAACTGGAATTATTTGCTCAACTTGTGCCTCTTCACTCTCCTTTGTCCCGTGGTTAATTACAAACCCAGCTGAAAGAATGACTTCAATAAAACTGATGTGTCGGATTGTGTTCAACTTTGTCTTAACTTCTGAGATTATTTAGTCAATTAATCTTAAATGTAAATGATTCTCGCATTTCTATTCGTTTACACAAAAAACACTTACTCAAAATCCTCACATCTGCATGGACAGAACATTACTGGTCCTTAGGTGCTGCGATTAATACTGTAAATGTCAATTGATTTAAGCATTTTCATTTGTTCCTGGGACGTGGTGAACACTGGCATGGAAACATTCATCGCCCATCGCTGGTTTCCCTCAGGGATTTAAGACTCAACCACTTAATGCGTATAAAGAGGGCTGCCCAATTGGCTACGACAGGGAAAGCTCCGCAGTAACAATCTGAATGAAATGGTCTGCGCTTGAAGGTCTAAATTCAAACTAATCTGGAGAAAAATGATTTGTATGAGCGAATAGTAAATGTATCCAACAGGCTCCCCATCTTGCCAGTGCAAGCATAACGTGTTGATTAATTGAAATTCAAATTAGATAGATTTCTTTGAGAAAAAATATTTTGGGAAATCATGAATCAGTAATTTGAGACATGATATGTGGTAAGTGTAGCACGCTTGGGAGGAACTGATGAATGTGTGCCATGGTTTCTAAAGCTTTCTACCAATGGAATTTTCCTCGCCACATGTTTGGCTCGGTTGTAGAGTAATTGATGGAGATTGATGGTTATGATTCATCACCAACTCCATTCTGCTGGTATCATAATTACTACCAGGATAGTAGAAGGTGAACGAGATGGAACTTATTCTCTTAGTCTAGCAATTCCTGTGGACTTATGCTCATATGGGCCGTAGTTTGCACAGGTGATGCCCAATTAACCCTCCATGCAATTTTACCACATCCTTAAAAAAAAAGGTATCCCTGCGTCCAGGCACTTCTAGCTAGTGACGCCTTCTGTTATTTTTTTTGCATCAAAGGCATTATACAAGTCATTTTAATTTTCAGATGTGAACGGAAGTGAATTTCCGCGTGGTTTCTCCCGCTCTCTGAAGTAACTGCCTGAAATTAACGCCATCTGGAGACTATGGGGTAGAAATTCGTCATGAGCGTAAATGCAAGACGCTGGATGACGAATCGGGAGCCCGATTTGCACTGACGCCCCGGACGAATTTATACCACAGTGAACTTCGGAGAAGCAAGTGCTGTCTGTGAAAGCGTTATGTTCATATTCTAACCTCCAAACTCGCAGTGAGTGGTGCAGCAGCATAATCTTATCAAATCGTTCACCCTGTTCAGTTCAAATTTATAAAACAAATTCAGATGCATTTAACTTTTAGTTTAACAGCAAGTATTCACATTCACTCCGCTGCACTTTAACAAAATTAATGCCCCTACGCCTCCAAGTGGCCAAAACACGAGTGCGCAATCTGGAGAATAGATTCAGACTGAATTTCACACAGAGCGCGACAAAGGGATGAATTGCGGCCATGTTATTACCCCGCTCATTTGTCGTAACTTCAGCGGAACATCCGTGGAAACACCAAAGAAACAGCATAAATGGCAGGGATTGGAAGAAACCTCTTGGAAATTCACACCGTGAATCTTAAAATATCTATATCAAATTTTTTGTAAAGTAGTTTATTAATTCATAGCAAATACCGCATGAAAATAACCTTACCTGCTATTATTTGGAGGAAACTAACCGCCTCACTGGATCTATACCATGACGTTCACTTCAAAGTCTCTTTATGATTGATCATGTTAGATTGGTTGACCATTAATATATAGGGCCGTATAATAAATTATATAATAGTAGATAATTTCTGCACTAACATTTGCATAAAATCGACGAACACCCTGGGAAACATTGGAAATGGCCGCTTTTGGCCTTCTCTATACATATTTCTTCCGATCATCGGTTGTAATTTTAACTTTTGGGATAGTGTAATTCTGGAAATATCGGATGACAGCCATTTGTGCATCTCACCGGATTTTCCTTTCAATTGTCTTTAATAGAAAGTAAAGTCAAGCGAGGCTTAAAGCGGGCGGCTTTTCCATTATTGTTGGTTTAACACTTTGACCAAAAGTTAAAATTGCCCCATCCACTGAAGTTACGTTGAAATAAATCAAAACCTCCACAAGAAAATATAAATATGCAAGACGTTCATGTACCCAGGTTTGAAATACCTTTGGATGATCGCCATTCTTTACGCTAACATCTAAGGAAGACCCATGTAAATAACAGAAAATCTGCCATTTTAAGAAATTGTCCCCGTTTCTCCCGCATTTGCGTCGGTGTCCTGTGGGGTAACGACATGACACCAATTGTTGCCTGTGGATTTTCAAGGTGTCCAGTCATTAAAGCTGTAAAACATGATGTTGATTATTTTCGACCACGGATCAGTTTCTCAAAATAAAACCCAAAAATGGTTAATCTTCAAAAAAGGAAAATACACTTAGCTATGTCAGCTGGGGCTCAGTGGTAGTACTCTCGCCTCTGATTCAGACGGTTTTTTGGATCAAATACCACTCCAGATAATTGAGCACAAAAGCTGTACGGGTACTTCAGTGCAGTTCTAAAGGAGTGCTGCACTATCAGAGGTACCATTAATGCGAGGCCCCCTCTGCAATCTCAGGTGGACGTAAAAATTCCCTTTTCACTATTTCCAAGAAGAGCAGGGGAATTTTCCCCAATATCCTGGCCAATATGTATCCCTCAACCAACGTCATTAGAAACAGATTATCCGTAATGCGCTTTGGAACATCCTGAAGTCGTGAAAGACGATACACAAAAATGAAAGCATTTATTTTGGTTAATGTTATTAAACGAAATAATACTGGAGCACAAGTAACATTTCAAAAAGTACAATAGTAAAGTGAACACAATAAAGAAACAGTTACCACATGCTCTCCACAGATCCAGTGAACTGAGAATATTGGGAGATGGACATTACGATAGGGAACAGATGCACACTAAAGATAGGTATAAAAATACAAGAATCCCAATAACATTTTAATTCAATTATTGTTATCATTCCTTCATTGATTGGAAACACCTTTTCTTTCATAAGCGTAAGTGTGTAGGTAAAAATGTGGACCATTTTTCACATCAAAGAACACCTCAGCAATTGCTATAGCATCTTATTCAGTTTTTCCGCAACAAAAGTACTCCACAACGGCGGTAAATCAAGGACATATCCAGCGTTTTAGCTCACTTTAACCCCTTATGTGGCAATGTCGTGGGCTCACGGTTCAGCTGGTTCAGCGAACGATTGACTGGTTGGACGTTAGCAGCTTCCGGATTTCTGCCCACGGGACAACACAACGACAGTTGTGATGCCGCAAACTGACCAGTGTGTTTCGGTAACTGTTTGAACATTTTGCCCTCTTGATCATTCGACCACACCCTCCTCATCTGGAGCTGCTTCGAGGACCCGATCCTTTTACAGTAATCGTCATGGCCTTTCATAATGCACGATATTTTCTCCAAATAAGCAGAATTACCGTCGTGCAATAAAAGATAAATAAATCAAACACTTCAAATCTCACTTACAATAAGAAAAAAATGGAAATGCACAGCATATCAATGATGAAAGGTAATGGGCTGATATCAAAATTTCAGGTATACCTGATGAAGGATATGTACTCGAAATGTGATAACTCTAAAAATTATTCTCTGTAAGTTTTACAAGGTATGTTTGGTTAATGTCTTTCTTGTAGACATGAGGCATCAAATGATAAGTAGTGCGCATACTACAGTTTAAAATATCTTAAACTATGATATCCACTGGATCCTTGGCTATACCTGAAAAACTATCTCCCTCCATATAAAGTTGGTGTCACGCTGGATACCCTTAATCCATTCATCTGCCAGAGGAAATAGTTTCTCTGTACCTATCATATCGAATCCCTTTAATTTTTTAAGCTTCTTAATTAAATTACCCCGCAACGTTCGAAGCTCAAGGCAACACAACCCAAGATGATGAAACCCGTCCTCGTGAGACATAAGCAATGGCGAAATTTCCCTCTTCCAAATTGTCCAAATAAGTATTTTATTGATGCTGGGCTTAGTTAAAACACCATGAACATTTCAGGGGCAGTTTTATTTGGAGGGATTCTTCCCCCTTTCACATTGGACCGTCCATTCTAACGGTGCAGCCAGTGACTCACTGGCGCACCAGCTCATTTCTACCCCGGCAGTGTGGGGTTCCCTCTAAGGGGTGAAGGTACCATCTAAGCCGGCACAATTAATGGACTATTACCGAGGAAAGATGGGTCGGAAAAGATCTGGTTAACGTGTGGAACTCCCGCTGGTAGACAGGTGCAGCAAACTCACTGACCTGTGAATGGCACAGGCGAATGCCCCTCCTTTTCTTCAGTCCGGTCTTAGTGGATTTTGTTTCACAGATTGCCTACATTTTGCTTTCTCTCGAGCTCACTCCCTTTTTCGACCTCACACTGTCCTAGAGGATTTGGGGAAATTTATTAATAAATACATATATTTTAACCTTCCCACATCAGGTCTTTGTCACCTCCATTCCACTCTGCAGAAAGATGCATACCTCTCTCAGCGTTCGGTAAATCGTTTCTCTGTTTCTTTCGTTCCCCCTGTCGCCAGGTTATTGTTCGTTGCACATTCCCCTCAAAAGCTTTTCCTGCCAATTGTCAACTCGACTCAACAACAACAGCAACTCGACTCAACAACAAGAGCAACAACACAAAAACAAAAATAGCAATGCAAATCTGCCTTCGAAACGTTGATTATCTTAGCATCGCTGCGACAGCATCAATACTCAACACCAACAACAGCCAATCTCCCGACGCCATCCGACGACTCATCCGCTTCATCCTGGATCACAATGCCTTCACCTTCGATAACCAGTTCTTTACCCAAACACACGGAACAGCCATGGGGACCAAATTCGCACCCCAATACGCCAACATTTTCATGCACAAGTTCGAGCGGGACTTCTTCACTGCACAGGACCTCCAACCAACACTATACACCAGATACATCGACGACATTTTCTTTCTATGGACCCACGGCAAGGAATCACGAAAGAGACGACACGATAACATCAACAAGTTCCATCCCACCATCAAGCTCACCATGGACTACTCCTCAGAATCAGTTTCTTTCTTGGACACACGAATCTCCATCAAAGACGGGCACCTCAGCAACTCACTCTACCGCAAGCCCACAGACAACCTCACGATGCTCCACTTTTCCAGCTTCCACCCTAACCACGTCAAAGAGGCCATCCCCTATGGACAGGCCCTGCGAATACACAGGGTCTGCTCAGACGAGGAGGAACGCGATGGACACCTACAGACGCTGAAAGACGCCCTCGTAAGAACGGGATATGACGCTCGACTCATCGATCGACAGTTCCGACCGGCCACAGCAAAAAATCGCATAGACCTCCTCAGGAGAGTAACACGGGACCCAACCAACAGAGTACCCTTTGTCGTCCAGTACTTCCCCGGAGCGAAGAAACTACGCCATGTTCTCCGCAGCCTTCAACATGTCATCAATGAGGACGAACACCTCGCTATGGCCATCCCCACACCTCCACTACTCGCCTTTAAACAGCCACCCAACCTCAAACAGACCATCGTTCGCAGCAAATTACCTAGCTTTCAGGAGAACAGCGTCCAGGACACCACACAACCCTGCCACGGTAACCTCTGCAAGACATGCCAGATCATCGACACAGATACCACCATCACACGAGAGGACACTACCCACCAAGTGCATGGTTCATACTCCTGTGACTCGGCCAACGTTGTCTACCTCATACGTTGCAGGAAAGGATGCCCCAGAGCATGGTACTTTGGCGAGACCATGCAGACGCTGCGACAACGGATGAACGGACACCACGCAACAATCGCCAGACAGGAGGGTTCCCTCCCAGTCGGGGAACACTTCAGCAGTCAAGGACATTCAGCCACCGACCTTCGGGTAAGCGTACTCCAAGGCTGCCTTCGAGACACACAACAACGCAAAATCGTCGAGCAGAAATTGATAGCCAAGTTCCGCACCCATGAGGACGGCCTCAACCGGGATCTTGGGTTCATGTCACGCCACCAGCGAACAAATGTTATCTGTTTTTAATATAACGGGTCAGTTGCTGTCTTTTCTATGTTTCTACCTCTCTATCTCTATTTTGTTTTGTTTATTGTTTTTTTTTGGTGATTTGTATATTCGGAGACCTTGCAGGTAACACCTGTCTGTCTGCACACTGATTGCCTTGGCAACGGGCAGTTGAAAAAACTGTCTGTAATCACCAAGCATTGTTCTGTGAATTATAAATGCGATTTCATTTCGAGGATTTCATTTCCAACAAACGTTCACCTGAGGAAGGAGGAAGCCTCCGAAAGCTTGTGAATTTAAAATAAAATTGCTGGACTATAACTTGGTGTTGTAAATTTGTTAACAATTGTCAACCCCAGTCCATCACCGGCATCTCCACATCTTGATTATCTTAGTCATTTGCTCTCCAATTATCATGAAACATTACACAGAATCATAAATCATACAGCAAAGATGGAGGTCATTCAGCAAAAAGGATGTACATTATATATTCAATTCCCTTCTGAAAGTGACTGTGAAATCTGCTTCCACCATCCTTTCAGGCAGTATAAACCAGATCACAACAACTCGCTGCATAAAAATTTCACCTCATCTACCCCCTGATTCTTTTGCCAATTACCTTACACATGTGTCCTCTGGTTACCGACCCTCCTGCTAGTGGAAACAGTTTTATCTTATTCACTGTCTCAAAACACCTCACAATTTTGAACTCCTCTATTAAATCTTCATTTAACTTTCTGATCCCCAAGGGCATCAATCCCAACTTCGCTGGTCTCTCCACATAACTGAATACCTCTTCCCTGGTATCATTCTAGGAAATCTCATCTGCACCATCTCAGCCTTCACATCGTTCCTAAAGTGCGGGACCCAGAATTGGACGCAATACTCCAGTTGAGATCTAACGAGTGATTTATAAAGATTTGTCATAAATTCCTTTTGTGTGTGTGCAATGCCTCTATTTTTAAAGACAAGGATCCCATGGCTTTATTAACAGCCCTATCGATTTGTCCTACCACTTCAAAGATTTGTACATGTGAAGTCCCAGGTCCCTCTGTTCGTGTGTCCCCTTTTAAATTATACCATTTAGTTTATATTGCCTCTCCTCATTCTTCCTTCTAAAATGCATCACATTCTGTTGCATTCTCTAATTCAAACTTATCATTAAATTACATTTTAATCATGAAACGACATTTTATCAATAATCCGGAATTGAAAGAAAAATGAAGAGTTTAAACCTTTTCAGGAGCTGATCTCCTATGTTGATTTACACAAAATGAATAACCATAAGCTTTTCCTTTGATTGGCCTCCTCAGAGTCAGAGGATCCGACACCAATCTGTTCTCCATAAGGGATTGCGACGTTCTTCCGATACCCCACCCTAACATTGGCGAAATATCGATGGAATCTCTGGAGAAAGGGCAGAAACGGTCGAATCCGCCCAATCTTCAAGGTTTCGGTCCATCTTCCTCCGATGTTAACTGGGGAGATCGGTGTCTCGCCGTTTAAATTGTACCCTACCGAGTGAAATATTTGATCAATTTTATCATTGATGAAAATACCCTGCCCTGTGAGACCATCAAAAATTGCAAGTTCTAATTTATTAAAAGTTGGATGCAGGCGGCGCAAGACTTTGGACAATTAACCATTTCCCACGCCCAATCATCAAAACGCAGATGCCATGGAGTGGAACCAAAATCTAGTGCACCCGACGGCCCGAATCAGCAGACATTGAAAGGTATAGATCATTTATTTAGATATAATATTCTCAGTACCTCGCTCCCCTTGGCAGAGTGCCTGCACCCGCAAGCATAGAGCGTAATCCAGCCGTTACTGGTGCTGTGGCCTGAGATGCCTGCAGCAGCGCTCATGACCTCCGACTGTGTAGCCTGCTGGCGACTGTTCAAAATACAGTAGCAAGAAGACCCCCGGCCACGAGAGTCTTCCGCCTGGCGCTGTGGAGGGAAACAGCTTACCTTTTGGCTCAACTTTCAGTGACACTGAGGGCCAGTTGACCTACTCCACTATAAGCGGGGCTCTGTGCATTGCATAATGCCTGCTTATTTTGCCCCATTCCTCTCACCAAAGACCTGCGAAAATCAAAGTAGCTGAAGAACAACGGGTGCAAGATCCGATTAGGTTCCCTGCCCCGTCAATTTCATATAGCCTTTATGCGCGGAGCTGAACCGCTGTGCACTTGGTATCCTTGCACGCGATGCATGCAACTGCGGCAGACGCGCAACCTGCGCATCGAAATCCGGGCGAAGACTTGTCTGGTAATTTGTTTCTGCTTCGCTGGTCTGAAAGGGGAGGAAGTGGAAACCTAAGCTGCACTGTAGCATTGACATGCAGTGTGACCAACGAGATAATGTTCGTCCATACAATCTTCACTCGACACCGAATTTTTCATAAGAGAATGGGCGACGGGAACTTTTGTTTCCGTCATGTCCTTTCATCTTTTTATGTCTAACCTGCATTTTTCAACAGATATTGCCCGAATGCATCCAAAACACTCATTTGTACACCCTGAATACAGTTTTTTTCGGCATACCTATTTTCCATCCATGATACTTGCACACAGGTCCATTTTGGAACTAAATACTGCACTGTGTGTTGTCCATGCCAGTCAACAATTAATGTGGTTTCCGCCCTTAAAAGAACTGTTCTTGTACCAGTTGACTATTTGCAAAAGTGTCTTGGCCAGAGATACATCGTCATATTAGATATTCTTTAGTGTTATCAACAACTACACCGACTCATTTTGCTACTTGCATATAGAGAATTGTGCTTCGTAAACCATAGGCCACGCGTCGCTGTAACTGGCTAAAAATGGCACCCGAGACCTTCTGGAAGATGATGTGCACGAGGTTTTGTGAACTCCAACCAATATTTTCTGAATTTTTAATCTTTTTCAGATTGGGAAATTTGATAAACCTGTTCCTAGTCGTTCCCTTTTCTGAATAAACTTTAAAAACTCTGTACCATGCAACTCTAATTTGCACATTTTACATAAATATTCTATGCGCTACTTATTGTGTAATTGGATCGTCTTATTTCAGTTAAATTACTGATTTCCGTGCATACTCTTCATTAGCAGTCAATTTATTCACAAGTGACATTAGTTGAAACAGAGACAGCAGAAAACGCTTCTGAAGCTCCTTTTAAACGCATTGTGGAAAAGTTCCGTAATCTGGCTGGCTGTTATTGAGTGTCACATTTTCCTTAACTATATATAGATCCGTTGGTGACAATTACACGATCTCTTTGAAGGTAGAATATATTGTTGCCTATTCCAGCATACTCTGTTGCGTTTCATCCAGTGGCTGTCTTCACTTCTGAGAAATTGCCATTTCGTCTTAAAGCTTGGAGCATTCTACATCGCTGGTGCAGCTTACAATCGCCTGGAAATAATCAGCCCTTTTATTAATCACATATTTTAAACGTAATGTACGAGTCCACACCTGTGCCGATGAAGTTCTAATTTCACGTCAATTATAGTCTTTCAAAATAATTATGTTCATCTGATTAAAGTGCCCTTCATTATCTTATAATTCCTCTCTATACCGGGGAAATATCCCCCATTCATCGCCAGCTACATTGATGGATTGATAATGGGGACCACGGTTTTCGCAAATTACTCTGGCGTTATTGGGGTTTTTCTAATAAGAGAGGATTTGATCAATGTTTTCATTGCTTACTGTTCCAGTTCCAAACTTTTAAAAACGTTTTAACCAAAAGTTTCTGGATCTCTGTGTTCAAAATCTTCCAGATGCCGGGCTATTCTACCACGGGCTCTTGTACTCTAAGAGATGTATACAACTAATTCAAAATTTCAGGATAGAAAGTTCCAGAAATTCCGCAGGGGGTTCCCCTGATCTACAGCAACCACTTCGACTGGAGACAGCAGAATCCCAGAGAAACAGCGTAAACGGTTGAAAACAGCCATCTACACCGTTTTGGCTGGGTTTGCGCAGGGAGATCGAGAAAACCCCGAAGAAATTCGGGGCCAATGAATTTAAGGGCGATGATTTCGGATACTTCATCAGTCATTGCAACTGTACCAAAGAAGAATCAAAACAGTGCGGATTCTGAAAATCTGAAATATAAATAGAAAATGCTACAAACCATTATCAGGTCAGGCAGTACCCGTGGAGAGAAAAACATAGGGTTAACTTTTCAGGTGAACGGCCTATCGTCACCACTGAAAATGTCTGAGAATAAAATCTTTCAGGCAGCTACATAGCCAAGAAAAATGGACCGTAAATGAAAAAGGGAGCTTTGTTACTGAGTGGATGGCAGGAGTTGATTCAATGACAGAATTGATGGGGCAAGATGAAGCAGAAAAAGAAAAATTGTGACTATTACAAAAAAACTAAACACTGCAGAAGGCTTCGAGGAGAATAGAAAGTACAGGGATGATGTAAAAAAAGTAAATAAGGAAAGCAAAGAGAGGGCATGAAAAAATATTAGCTAGTATGATTAAAGAAAACCCAAAGATGTTTTATCAGTACATCAAGGATAAGAGGATAGCAAAGGAAAAGGTGGGACCCATCAGGGATGATAAGGGTGTAGAAGCAGAGGATGTGGGTCGGGTTTTAAATGAATAATTTTTTTCTCCGTCTTCACAAGGGAAAGGGATGATCCGGACGTAGTAGTTAAAGAGGGGAGGTGTGAAATATTGGATATGGTGAACATAGCGAGGGAGGCATTACGAGAGGGACTGGAATCCTTGAAAGCTGATAAGTCACCAGGGCCGGATGGATTCTTTCGTAGTCTATGGAAGGAAGCCAGGGAGGAAATAACGGATGCTCTGAGGATCATTTTCCAATCCTCACTAAATACAGGGGCGGTACCGGCGGATTAGACCACTGCTAACGTAGTACCATTGTTTGAAAACTATACGAGGGAAAGACCGAACAATTATAAGCCGGTTAGTCTGACCTCGGTGGTGGGCAAACTATTCGAATCAATACTGAGAGATAGGATAAACTGTCAGGTGGAAAGGCATGGTTTAATCAGGGATAGTCAGAATGGATTTGCTCAGGGAAAGTCATGCCTTACAAATCTGATTGAATTCTTTGAGGAAGAGACAAGGAGGATTGATGAGGGTATTGCAGTGGATGCTGTCTACATGGATTTTAGTAAGGAATTTGACAAGGTCCCACATGGCACACTGGTCAGAAAGGTAAAAGCCCTTTCTGAGGTAAAGAGGATACAGGGCAATGTGGCGAATTGGATCCAAAATTGTCTCAGGAACAGGATACAAATGGTAAAAGTCGATGGATGTCTTTGCGAATGAAATCCGTTTCCAGTGGTGTGCCACAGGGCTCAGTGTTGGGTCTCTTGCTCTTTGTGGTATATATTAATGATTTGAACTTGAATGTAGCGGGCTTGATTGGCAAATTTGCAGACGACACAAAATTTGGCCGTGTAGTTGATAGTGAAGAATATAGCTGTGGACTCCAAGAAGATACCAATGGGTTGGAGGAGTGGGCGGAAATGTGGTAAATGGAGTTCAACCCGAAGAAGTGTGAAGCATTGCACTTACGTAGGGTTAAGAGTAAAAGGGAATACGCAGTAAACGGGAATATATTGAGAGGAATAGAGGAAGTGAGAGACCTTGGAGTGCATGTGCATAGGCCCCTGAAGGTGGCAGTACAGGTAGATAAGGTTGTGAAGAAGGCATTCGGAATGCTCTCCGTTATTAGCCGAGGTATAGAATACAAAATCAGGAATGTAATAATGGAACTGTATAAAACGCTAGTAAGGCCACAGCTGGAGTATTGTGCGCAGTTCTGGTCACCACATAACAGAAGGAGGTAATTGCTGTGGAGAGAGTGCACAGAAGATTTACAAGAATGTTGCCAGGGCTTGAAAATTGCAGCTACAATGAGAGTTTGGATAGGCTGGGGTAGTTTTCCTTGGAGCAGACGAGGCTGAGGGGTGACTTGATTGTGGTGCACAAAATTATGAGGGGCCGAGATAGAGGAGACAGGAAGTACCTGTTTCCACTGGCAGAGAGCTCAAGAACGAGAGGACATAGATTTAAGCTGATTTGCGGAAGGATTCGAGGGGACATGAGGAAACACTTCTTTACCCAGAGGGTGGTGGGTGTATGAAAATCGCTGCCCGAATTGGTGGAAGAGGCAGGGACCCTCAACTCTTTTGAAAAGTACCTGGATGTGCACCTAAATTGCTGTAAGCTGCAGGGCTACGGACCGGGTTCTGGAAAATTAGATTCGAATGGGCACCTGGTTGTTCTTTGAGACAGCACGAACACGATGGGCCTAATGGCCCCCTTCTGTGCTGTATCTTTTCTATGGTTCTCTGGTTCTATTATATAGCGCCATTAACATAGTATATTGTCCCAAGGCACTTCACAGGACCGCTTTCTGAAAAAAAAAATGACAGTAAGTCACAGATATTAGGGCAGGTGACCAAAAGCTTGGTCCAATTGGTAGGTTTTAACGAGCGCCGTGAAGGAGGAGAAAGAGGTAGAGAGAGGGACGGATTTATGCAGGGAATTCCAGAAATTAGGGCCTGCACAGCTGAAGGCACGGCCGCCAGTGTTGGTCCGAGGAATATTGGGGACGTGCAAGATTCCAGAATTGGAGGAGCACAGAGTTCTCTGAGTCGTACTGCTGTGGGTGGTTACAGAGATAGTGAGGAGCAAGGTCATTGAAGGATTTGATCAGAAGGATGCGGATTTTAAATTGGGAGCAATGCCGGACCCGGAGTCAAGGTAGTTTAGTGAGCATAGTGGAATTGGATGTATGGGTTAGGATAAGGGGAGCAGAGGTTTGGATCAGCTTAATAGGGTGCAAGGTTTCAGATCAGCCAGGAGAGCTTTGCAATCGTCGAGATTGTAAGTAAGAAAAGCATGGATGAGGGTTTCAGCAGCAGATGGGCTGAGACAGGGGTGTAAACGGGCAATATTAATAAGGTGAAAGTTGGTGGTCTTGGTGATTGAGATGATTATAGGATTGGAAGCTCCCCTTAGGGACAAATAGGACATTAAGTTTGCGAAAAGTTTGGTTTAACCGCAGACATTGGCCGGAGGTCTGTGGCTGGGGAACTGAGTTTGTGGCAGGACGGAATACAATGGCCCCAATATTAATGGGGAGCTGGATATGGTGCGGTGGGGGCGGGTTGAGAAGCCGGCAAAGTTGGGGCCGTGGAAGGCCTACCGATCTGAACGGCAGTGCCTCATTTGAATCTTGTTGGGCTTGACAAATTGACAGCCTGTTTGGCTGGCGGGAGCCATGTCTGACAGCAGGATGCCGCAGCCGTCCCCAGCGGGAATTGCCACCAGCATCAGAATGGGAGCATCGGTTCCGGGCCACGATTCAGAGTGCGTGAGTCTGGAGATCGCGGCCACGGGGAGGCTGGAGATGGGCGCCGGGGGAGGCTAGAGATTGGGGCCAGCGGGAGGCAGAGTTCGGGACCTGGGGTGGGTGAGCGGAAGGAACTTACCTCCTGGAGTTTACAGCTCCCACATCGGATCAGCTGACTGGCAGCCGACAGCTCGGGCCTCCCCCTCACTTCCAGTTAAACTTAAGTTGTGGAGCCGATGATGTCAGTCTTTCCAATATTCAATTGCAAGAAATTTCTGTGCAAACAAGGCTGGATGCCTGACAAGCAGCATGTTAAATCAAAGGCAATGAACGAGTCAAAAGGTGTGATAATGATGGAGAGCTGAGTATGTTCTTATTTTCTTATCATCAGCGTACATGTGGAATGTGGCATTGTATTTTCAGATGTGGCAGCATGTAAATGAGAAATAGGAGGGGGGCAAGTAAAATCCTTGGGGACTCTAGCTGAAATGGTTGGGGAGCGGGAAGAGAAGCCATTGCAGTAGGGCCTCTGGCTGCATCATAACAGATAAGAATAGAGCAAGGGGAGGGCAGTCCTACCCAGAGGAGAAGTGGTTCAGGAGGATGGTGTGGTCAAACGAGATAAAGGCTGCAGACATGTCGGGCAGGATGAGGAGGGATAGCTGACCTCAGTAACAGTCACATAGGATGTCATTTGTGACTTGGTACGGACCATTTCATGCTGTGGCCGGGGCGGTAGCCTGTTTTGGGATGGTCAAACATGGAGTCACAGGAATAGTGGGCATGGATTTGGATGGGGACAACAAGTTCAAGGATTTGGAGATGGACTTGAATTTGGAGATTGGGCGGCAGTTTGCCAGGACACAGAGTTCAAGGGTGGGTTTTAAATGAGGTGGTAATGATGGAGATCCTAATTGGAGCGTTACGGTACCTGAGAGGAGGGAACTGTTGGAAATATCAGATAGCATGGCGGCCAGGAATGAAAGTTGTGTGGTCAGTAGTTTGCTGGGAAGCAGGGGTGCAGAAGCAAGAGGTGGGTCTCGTGGACAAGATGATTTCGGAGATGGCATTAGGGGAGATAGGAGAAAAACTACAGAATGATGTGAGTTAAGGGCGAGTGTAGTGGGAATTTTTGGGTGATGTTTAGTTTGGTGGCCAAGGGGGAGGGAGGAAAGCAGCAGAGTTAATTGAACAGAGGCGCTCAAACTTAGTCGACATAAATGTCCATGAGCTCATCGCACTTGTTGTTGGAGGTGAGGGTTGAGCGGGCAGTGGAGTGGGGCTTTAAAAGATAGTGCAGCAGTGAAACCGTGTGTCATCTTCGCATTCCAGGATGATCCTGGTGTTGTGAGCAGTTTTGGCAGAGGAGAGCAGAACCTGAAAGTGCTTCATGTGTTCGTAGAAAAATGGGGTGCTGTTCATAGAATCATAGATATTATGGTGCAGGAGGAGGCCATTCGGTGCATCACGTCTGTGCCGGCCGAAAAAGCAACAATCCAGACGAATGACTCTTCCCAGCTCTTCGTCCTTGGCCTGTAGGTTACGACACTTCAAGTGCACATTCAATCACCCTTTAAATGCGAAGAGGTTTCCTGCCTCTATGACCGTTTGAGCAAATGAGCTTCGGACCCCTACCACCTTCTGGATGAAAAATGTTTCCTCAGCTCCCCTCTAATCTTTCTAGCAATTATTTAAATCTATGCCCCCTGGTTATTGACCCATCTGCTAAGGCAAACATGTCCTTCCTATCCACTCTATCCAGGCCCCTCATAATTTTATACACCTCAATTAAATCTCTCCTGAGCCTCTTCTGTCCCAAAGAAAACAACCCCAGCCTAACCAATCTTACTTCATACTTAAAATTCTCCGGTCCTTGCAACATCCTCGTAAATCTGCTCTGTACCCTATCTAGTGCAATCACATCTTTCCTGTCAGGAAATCCTGTCACGCTCTAGCCTAATTAATGTTTTCTACAGTTCAAGCAGAACCTCCTTATTCTTATATTCTATACCTTGGCTAATGAAGGAAAGTATCCCGTAGGCATTCTTAACCGCTTTATCTCCCTGTCCTGCTACTTTCTGGGATCTGTAGATGTGCACTCCGAGGTCCATCTGTTCCTCTACACCTCTCAGTATCCTTCCATTTATTGTGTATTCTCTTGCCTTGTTTGCCCTCCCAAAAATGAATTACCTCACACTTCTCCAGATTGAATTCCATTTGCCACTTTTCTGCTGCAGTCTACAGCTGTTCTCCTCACTATCAACCACACAACCGATTTTTGTATCATCTGCCAACTACTTACTCATGCAGTCTACATTTTGGTACAAATAATTGATAAATACCACAAAAAGCAAGGGACCTAGTACTGTGCCCTGCGCAATCGCGGTGGTAACAGCCTTCCAGTCACAAAAACACCCATCGACCATTCCCCTTTGCTTCATTCCACAGAGCCAATTTTGGATTCAACTTGCCACACTCCCTTGGATCCCATGTGCTTTTACTTTTCTGACCCGTCTGCCATGTGGGACCGTGTCAAAAGCCTTGCTATGTAGACGACATCTAACGAGCTACCCTCATCGACCCTCCTCGTTATCTCCTCAAAAAATGCAATCAAGTTGGTCAATACGACCTTCACGAAACAAATACCTGCAGACTGTCCTTCATTAATCCCTGCCTTTCCAAATGACGATTTATACTGTCACTCATATTTGTTTCCAATAATTTGGCCACCACCGAGGTTAGGCTGACTGGCCTATAATTACTCGGTCTATTCCTTTCTCTCTTTTTAAACAGTGGCACAACGCTAGCAGTCCTCTGGCACGCACCTGTTGCCAGAGAGGATTGGGAACTGATGGTCAGAGCATCCACTATATCTTCCCTTGCTTCTACTAACAGCCTGGGATACTTTTCGTCCGGGGCTAGCGATTCATCTATATTCAAAGATGCTCATCCCCTGAATACTTCCTCCCTCACTATGTTTATCCCATCCAATATTTCGAACTCCTCCTCCTTAAATACAATGTCCCCCTCTTTTGTAAAGACATGCGCAAAGTATTCATTCACAATCATACTCATCTTCTTCCGCCACGCAGACGTTACCTTTTTGGTCTCTAATAGGCCCTACTTTTTCCTTAGTTACTCTACTCTAACTGCTCTAAATCCAACTGAATTATGATAACTACCGCCAAAATTCTCTCCCGCTGATACTTCTTCCACCTGCCCATCTTCATTCCCTAAAACTAAGTCCAGAGATGCTCTCTCTCTCCAGTTGAGCTTGCTATGTACTGCCTGAAAATGTTCTCCTGAATTAATTTCAAGAATTCTGCGCCCTCTATGCTTTTTACACTGATTCTATCCCAGTTAATATTATGGTAGTTGAAATCCCTTACTATTACTACCCTATTGTTTTTGCGCGTCTCAGAAATTTACCTAAATAGTTGCTCTCCAATATCCCTTTACTGGTTGACACCACTTCCAGCAGAGTGATTGCCCCTTATTTGTTCTTGAGCTCAATCCATATGGCCTCATTTGATGATCCTTCTCATAAATAATGCCACCACACGACTGTAATTGTTTCTTTAACCAACATTGCCACCCACATCCTATTTCATCTCACTCCCTATCTCGACTGAATACCCTGTAAGCAGGAATGTTGAGCTGCCATTCCAGTCAATCTTTAAGCCACAATAGCTATGATATCATACTTCAGTATTAGCTATGATATCATACTTCCACGTATCTATCTTTGCCCTCAGCTCATCTGCCTTATTCACTAGATTTCGTGCATTGAAGTATATACATTTTTTTCTTCGAGCTTGTGATGAGCTTCAATTGAACACCATCAAATTGGCACAAGCTCAAGTAGTGTTTGAGGAATAAATTCAACTTTTAATGGAAGTTACATTTTGGAAATTCAATGAACTGTGCTTTTTAATTATAATCTTCAAATCGCGCCAGGGTTCGCTCGCTTTCCCGATCTATCTTCCCGTCATTCACACTGTTTCTCTTGGGGCTTCGCCTGGTGTCCTGCTGAGGTCAAAGCCAGATATGCGGAGAGCCCTTGCAGAGTGCTCAGGTCTTGAAAGGTTTCACAATCAGAATCCAATCACCCCAGTCCTTACCTCGGGACACCAGCTTAAATCGCAGACAAACGGTGCAAATAATCCTATTGGACATTTATCCATTTTTCTGGCATATGCAACCCCACCCCCAACTTCACCGAACCTACCACCGGGAGTCTGGTGGTAGCTGAGCGGGTTAATAGGAACAACGTGCATCCAAAAGTGCATTACAAATTAGTATCTAATCGAGGCATTTGAATGGGTTGAATGCAGAATTATTTAAAACGAAGAATAAGTTAGAGGCTGAAAGGTAATGGAGAAATTTTAAATGTTATAAATGGCGCATAACCGATAATCACAACGATAACAAAGCTTGTCTCTTCGATGAATTTAGGTGAGACAATGAATTTGACGAGAATTTGTCGGCCGATTTTAATTGTAGTTCATGGAATGCATTCGAGACAGTTTCGTAGCACAGTACGTGGTGGAACGAACCAGGCAACAGGTAATGTTAGATGTAATATTTTGCAATGAGACACGATTAATTCGGAATCAAAGAGTAAGGGATCGTCTGGGGAAGAGTGATCATACTGTGATAGAATTTCACATTGAGTTCGAAAATGACGTACTTAGTCAGAAACTATAGTTTTAAACTTAAACAAAGCCAATTACAGAGGTATGATTATCGAGTTGGCTAAGGTTGATTGATAAATTCGGTTAACATATATGAAGGTCGATCATGAACATAGAAACATAGAACATAGGATCAGGAGTAGGCCATTCGGCCCTTTGAGCCTGCTCTGCCATTTAATATGGTCTTGGCTGATCGTCTATCCCGCTCTCTCCCCATACCCCTTGAAGCTTTTTGTTTCGAGAATTCTATCTGGCTCCTTCTTAAATACATTCAGTGACTTGGCCTCCACAGCCTTCTATGGTCCAGAATTCCACAGGTTCACCAGCCTCTGAGAGAATAAATTTCTCCTCACCTCAATCCTAAATGTCCGACCCCGTATTCTGAGACTGTGACCCCTCGTTCTGGACAACCCCACCTCGAACAGGGGAAACATCCTCCTTGCGTCCACTCTGTCTAGCCCTGTCAGAATTTTACGTGTTTCAATGAGATACCCTCTCATTCTTCGAAATTCGAGTGAATACAGGCCAAGTCTACCCAATCTCTCCTCATACGACAGTCCTGCCATCCTACCGATCAGTCTGGTGAACATTCACTGTACTCCATCTGTGGCAAGCATATGCTTTCTGAGGTAAGGAGACCAAAACTGCACACAATAATCCAGGTGTGGACACACCAAGGCCCTGTATAACAGCAGTAAGACATCCTTGCACATACACTCAAATCGTTTTGCAATGAAGGCCAACATACCATTTGCCTGCCTAACTGCTTGCTGCACCTGCATGTTTGCTTTCAATGACTGGTGTACAAGGGCACCCAGGTTCCTTTGTACAACAACATTCCCCAATCTATCAACATTTAAATAATACTCTGCCTTTCTGTTTTTCCTTCCGAAGTGGATAACTTCACATTTATCCACATTAGACTGCATCCTCCATGTATTTGCCCACTCACTCAACTTGTCTAAATCGCAATGAAGCCTCTTTTCATACTCCTCTCAACTCACTATCCCACCTAGTTTTGTGTCGTTAGCAAACTTGGAAATATTACATTTAGTTCCCTCATCCAAATCATTGATATATATTGTGAATAGCTGGGGCCCCAGCACTAATCCCTGCGGTACCTCACTAGTCACTGCCTGCCACCCCGAAAAAGATCCAATTATTCCTACTCTCTGTTTCCTGTCTGTGAACCAATTTTCAATCCATGCCAGTAAATTACCACCAATCCCATGCACTTTAAATTTGCACACTAACCTCTTATGTGGGACTTTATCAAAGACCTTCTGAAAATCTAAATAAACCACAAGCACTGGTTCTCCCTTGTCTATTCGACCAGTTAAATACTCAAAATCATTTCAATAAATCTTTCATAATTCTTTACTAATACAATTTTCATTCAGAAATAAAAACTCGACGGTAAAAATGATGCATCCCTGGCTTACTATATAGGTTAAGTGTCGTATTGGATTACAAGAAGAGGCTTATTATTTTACCAAGAAGAGCAGTAAGCCTGGGGATTAGGAACGATTTAGAAACCAGCAAAGGAAGTCAAAAAAACGGAAGAGGGAGAAAATAGACAGATTAAATCAGATTGTATGTAAAGTATGTAAAAAGGAAGAGAGGAGCGAAAGTAAATGTGAATTCCCTTCGAGGCTGAGACAGGAGAAATTATATTGGGGAATCAGGAAATGACAGATGCGTTGAACAAATATATTCCATCTGCCCTTACAATAGAAGAATAAAAAAACACACCAGAAATAATGGGGAACCCAGGGTTCAATGAGAGTGAGGAGCTTAAATTAATTAATATTAGTAAAGAAAAAGTAATGAAGCAATTAAGGGACTAAAAACAAAAAAATCCCCTGGGCCTGCTGACCTGCATCCTAGGGTTCTAAAAGAGGTGGCTGCAGAGATAGTGCATGCATTGGTTGTGATCTTCCAAAGTTCCCTAGATTCTAGAACTGTCCCAGTGGATTGGGAGGTAGCAAACGTTACAGAGCTATTCAGGAAATCAGGGAGAGAGAAAGCAGGGAACCACAGTCCAGTTAGTACGACATCAGTAGTCCTGAAAGTGCTGGAATCTATTATTAAGGACGCGGTAAGGTGGCACTTAGCAAAACATAATATGATTAGGCAGAGTAAACATGGTTTTATGAAAGGGGAATCGTGTTTGACAACTCTATTATTGTTTGATGATGATCGAACTAGCACGGTAGAGAAAGGGGAACCAGAGGATGTAGTATATTTGAAATTTCAAAAGCCATTCGATAACGTGTCACACAAAAGATTTTTACACAAGTTAAAGGCCCATGGGGTTGGCGTAATATATTAGCAGGAATTGAGGATTGGTTCACGGACAGAAAACAGTGACGAGGAATATATAGGCCATTTTCAGGTTGGCAGGCTGCAACTACTGGGGAGCCGCATGGATCAGTGCTTGGGCCGCAGCTATTTAAAATCCATATTAATTATTTAGACGAAAGGATCCAGTGTTATGTATCCAATTGCGCTAACGATACAAAGCTAGGTGGGAAAGGGACTGCAAGGGGATAAAGGCAGGTTAAGTTCGTGGGCAAGAAGTTGGCAGATGGAGTATAATGTGGTGAAATGTGAAGTTATTCACTTTGGTAGGAAGAATAGAAAAGCTTAACATTTTGTAAACGGTGAAAAACTATTAAATGTTGGTGTTCAGAGGGATTTCAGCGTCCTTGTACACGAAACACAGGAAGTCACAGCAAGCAATTAGGAAGGCAAATGACATGTTGACCTTTATTGCAAGGGGGTTGGAGTACAAGAGTTAGAAAGTCTTGCTGCAATTGTACAGGGCTTTGGTGAGACCACACCTGGTGTAATGTGTACAGTTTTGGCCTCCTTACCTAAGGAAGGATACAATTGCCTCAGATGTGTTTCAACGAAGGTTAACGGGATTGATTCCTGGGATGAGAGGATTGGTGCATGAGGAGAGATTGAGCAGAATGGGTTTTCCTGGAGTTTTGAGAATGATGTTTGATCTCATTGAAACATATTCGAATCTGAGTGGGTTTGACACGGTAGATGCTGAGAGGCTGCTTCTACTGGGTGGACAGTCTAGACCTAGGGGGCATATTCTCAGGATAAGGGATCGATCATTTAGGACTAATATGAGGAGAAATTTCTTCACACAGTGGGCTGCAAATCTTTGGAATTCTCTACCCCAGTGGGCTGCGGATGCTCAGTCGTTGAGTATATTCTGACTGAGATCGATAGGTTTTGGTACTCTAAGATAATCAAGGGATATGGGGATAGGCTGGGAAAGTGGAGGTAGAAGATCAGCCATGATCTGGATGGCCTACTCTTGCTCCTATTTCTTATTTTAACTTATTTTCTAAAGCCAACATTAAACAACGGCCTTGATACGACTTCCTATTGGTTTTCATGGTTTCAGGCATTTCATTATTTTGTATTTATTGAGTAGAAATCTCTACAATTGATTACGAAATGTCACATATTTCTTCCATGTTATAAATTGAATAATGTTGTTTAAGATTGAATAATCTCTTACCTTTTAAAGTTATCTGATGTAACATGGTTGAGGATGATTATCGTCAGTAGAATAATGACCAGTAACCCCACTGTAGATCGATAAATCTGGTGGACGGGTAGGACAGAATGATCGTCTGGAAAAGGTATAAATTGGTCAATGATACACACTCAAAACCAGAAACCATGTCAATCTGATGATATTTCTGACTATGCCACGGAATCAAACATTATCCACTTCATGCTTGTCCCATTATCTTTCTTTTTTTATATAACAAAACCACAGAAAATCATTTGAAGTTATACAATCTACTGGAATAAGAATTCCATTGCTGGCCGTGTGTCGTGATATCGTCAATGCTTTGGTGAAGATTTTCTCTGTCCGTTGTTTCTCGCAATAATATAAATACATTCTAAAAGAAATGATTTTAAATGTCGCTAGAAACAATGAGCATGAGACATCTTCACGTACTTGAGCGAGGAGGGATCCGTGCATACTTCGTGACACACGTTCGATAAATCTTAAATTTGCGAATACTGATGTTAGACGTCGTGTTTCCTGATTGTAAAACCGTAAAAGTCTTGCATTTCCTGGCAGATCCTTCACCGACTGACATTCCAGCTGTGTCGACTGCCGTGGGTTGACGTTGTCCTATTTTACATTTTCTGCTGAACGTCTACAATTAGGGACGAATTTACGCTCGTTCCACTGATCTCCTTCCTAACGCTTATGATGATTCTCCGCTGCATTGGCCGATATCCAGCCGGAGAATTCTAGGCGATCATTCTCGTGTCTGCATGTTCAGGCGTGTTAGTTTCTTGGGGTTTTCGCTGGGCTCGCATCCGAATTCTGACGCTAGATCACTTGTACGCCATGTCATTTCAAGGTCGTCGTCTCTCCCTTATCCCTGTCAGTTCTCTTGTCATTGTTGTTTCTCTCTCTTTCTCCCCTCTTTTATTTCTGAATCGTTCTCTTTCCTCTTTTGCTACCTGCCCCTAAGTTCTCTTTGTTTCTCTTTCTAACCTCTTTTGCTATCTTCTCTGCATTATTGCGCGAACGGTAGGTGACGATTGGCACAGTGTGTTGTAAAAGAGAAATGACTAACTAATGGCTGCAGCCTATATTTTAGGTAATATTGCAGGGAAACACTTGCCTTAAGTGGCTGCTTTCCCATTCTCTCCGCAATTATTCATGCTTCACCTACCCACTTGCTGCTCGACCAACTCCGACCTATTCACCCTTCCACTGCCACGTTCCCTTCATACCGCTTTCCTTGATAAACATAACATTAAATAACAATTGCTTATTTAGGGCGAACTCTTAAAGACAATGGGGCGTATTTACAAATGCGCTAGAATTGCCATTCGGAGCAAATGCTCACGAAAACTTTTTTCCATCTTTCCACAAGAGCAACCTAAGTATTCCATACTTGGTGCATTGTCAACGGCTCCGCACTGTGAATCTGATGATGCGGGAATGACCTTGGATTGCGACATGGCTGCGGGAACGTGAAAGAAATCAATTCCCCCAGTCCACGCCGTCAACCCTCACTAACTATTCCAATCCCAATGACGCATGGTTCGTTTTCCGGCATCACCCCTCACCGTGCCCTCTCAGTGAACTTGCAATATTATTTGCCAGTTCGCATGAATTATGGAAATTAGAGAGTTAGGAGGTAAATTAAAAAATAGGACCTCAAAGGTAGTAATCTCAGGATTGCTGCCAGTGCCACGTGCTAGTCAGAGTAGAAATAGGAGGATATTTCAAATGAATACGTGGCTAGAGGAATGGTGCAAGGGGGAGGGATTCAAATTCCTGGGACACTGGAAACGGTTCTGGGGGAGGTGGGACCAGTACAAACCGGACGGTCTGCACCTGGGCAGGGCCGGTACCGCTGTCCTAGGAGGAGTGTTTGCTAGTGCTGTTGGGGAGGGTTTAAACTAAAGTGGCAGGGGGTTGGGAACCTGAGCAGGGAGAGAGAGGAAAGCGTAACAGGAAGGGACAGAAGGTATGGAGTAATAGGTAAAGTGTTAAAAAAGGAAAAAGCAGGAACTAAGCGTCACAAAACAGATTTGAAAGTTCTTTATCTGAATGCACGTAGCATTCGTAATAAAATGGACGAGTTAACGGCACAAATAACTACGTATGGGTATGATCTTGTGGCCATTACAGAAACATGGCTGCAGGGTGACAACGACTGGGAATTAAATATGCCAGGGTATTTAACAATCAGGAAGGACAGGCAGGAAGGAAGGGGAGGTGGGGTGGCTATGTTAATAAAGGAAGGAATCACTGTAATACAGAGAAATGATATTGGGACAAAGCATCAAGATAATGAAACAGTTTGGGTGGAGATAAGGAATAATAAGGGAAAAAAAACATTAGTGGGCGTAGTATATAGGCCTCCTAATAGTTGCAACTCTGCTGGAAGAAGTATTAATCAGGAGATAGTCGGGGCATGTAATAAGGGAACAGCCATAATTATGGGGGATTTTAATTATCATATTAACTGGACAAATCAAATTGGGCAGAGCAGCCTTGAGGACGAGTTCATTGAGTGCATCAGGGATGGATTTCTTGAGCAGTATGTAACTGATCCTACAAGGGGGCAGGCAACCTTGGACCTGGTCCTGTGTAATGAGTCAGGATTAATTAATAATGTCCTAGTTAAGGATCCCCTTGGAACGAGCGACCACAACATGGTTGAATTCCATATCCAATTAGAGGGTGAGAAGGTTGATTCTCAAACAAGCGTACTGAGCTTGAATAAAGGAGACTATGATGGTATGAGAGCGGAATTGATTAAAGTGGACTGGGAAAATAGATTAAAGGGTAAGACGGTACATGAGCAGTGGTGTTCATTTAGGGAGTTATTTTACAACTTTCAAAATAAATATATTCCACTGAGGAAAAAAGGGTGTAAAAGAAATGACAGCCACCCGTGGCTAAGTAAAGAAATCAAGGATAGTATCCGACTAAAAACAAGGACATATAAGGTAGCCAAACTTAGTAAAGAAATCAAGGATAGTATCCGACTAAAAACAAGGACATATAAGGTAGCCAAACTTAGTGGGAGGATAGAAGATTGGGAATTCTTCAAAAGACAGCAAAAAGTAACTAAAGGATTGATTAAGAAAGGGAAGTTAGATTATGAAAAGAAATTAGCAAAAAATATAAAAACAGATAGCAAGAGTTTCTATAGTTATATAAAAAGAAAAAGGGTGGCTAAGGCAAACATAGGTCCCTTAGAGGATGAGACCGGGAAATTAATGGTGGGAAACATGGAGATGGCAAAAATGCTGAACAAATATTTTGTTTCAGTCTTTACAGTAGAGGACACTAAGAATATCCCAACACTGGACAAACAGGGGACTCTCGGGGGGGAGGAGCTAAATACGATTAAAATCACTCAAGAGATGGTACTCAGTAAAATAATGGGACTCAAGGCGGATAAATCTCCTGGACCTGATGGCTTCCATCCTAGGGTCTTGAGGGAAGTGGCAGTAGGGATTGTGGATGCTTTGGTGATAGTTTTCCAAAATTCCCTGGACTCAGGAGAGGTCCCGGCAGATTGGAAAACTGCTAATGTAACACCGTTATTTAAAAAGGGTAGTAGGCAGAAGGCTGGAAATTATAGGCCAGTTAGCTTAACATCTGTGGTGGGTAAAATTTTGGAGTCTATTATTAAGGAGACAGTAACGGAACATTTAGATAAGCATAATTTAATAGGACAAAGTCAGCATGGCTTTATGAAGGGGAAGTCATGTCTGACAAATTTGCTTGAGTTCTTCGAGGATATAACGTATAGGGTGGATAAAGGGGAACCAGTGGACGTAGTGTATTTAGACTTCCAGAAGGCATTCGACAAGGTGCCACATAAAAGATTATTACTTAAGATAAAAAATCACGGGATTGGGGGTAATATTCTGGCATGGGTGGAGGATTGGTTATCAAACAGGAAGCAGAGAGTTGGGATAAATGGTTCATTTTCGGACTGGCAACCAGTAACCAGTGGTTTTCCACAGGGGTCGGTGCTGGGTCCCCAACTCTTTACAATCTATATTAACGATTTGGAGGAGGGGACCGAGTGCAACATATCAAAATTTGCAGATGATACAAAGATGGGAGGGAAAGTAGAGAGTGAGGAGGACATAAAAAATCTGCAAGGGGATATAGACAGGCTGGGTGAGTGGGCGGAGATTTGGCAGATGCAATATAATATTGGAAAATGTGAGGTTATGCACTTTGGCAGGAAAAATCAGAGAGCAAGTTATTTTCTTAATGGCGAGAGACTGGAAAGTACTGCAGTACAAAGGGATCTGGGGGTCCTAGTGCAAGAAAATCAAAAAGTTGGTATGCAGGTGCAGCAGGTGATCAAGAAAGCCAACGGAATGTTGGCTTTTATTGCTAGGGGGATAGAATATAAAAACAAGGAGGTATTGCTGCAGTTATATAAGGTATTGGTGAGACCGCACCTGGAATACTGCATACGGTTTTGGTCTCCATACTTAAGAAAAGACATACTTGCTCTCGAGGCAGTACAAAGAAGGTTCACTCGGTTAATCCCGGGGATGAGGGGGCGGACATATGAGGAGAGGTTGAGTAGATTGGGACTCTACTCATTGGAGTTCAGAAGAATGAGAGGCGATCTTATTGAAACATATAAGATTGTGAAGGGTCTTGATCGGGTGGATGCGGTAAGGATGTTCCCAAAGATGGGTGAAACTAGAACTAGGGGGCATAATCTTAGAATAAGGGGCTGCTCTTTCAAAACTGAGATGAGGAGAAACTTCTTCACTCAGAGGGTGGTAGGTCTGTGGAATTTGCTGCCCCAGGAAGCTGTGGAAGCTACATCATTAGATAAATTTAAAACAGAAATAGACAGTTTCCTAGAAGTAAAGGGAATTAGGGGTTATGGGGAGCGGGCAGGAAATTGGACATGAAGCTGAGTTCGGATCGGTCAATGCCCTGTGGGTGGCGGAGAGGGCCCAGGGGCTATGTGGCCGGGTCCTGCTCCGACTTCTTGTGTTCTTTAGATTTGTGGTTGGGATCAGATCAGCCATGATCTTATTGAATGGCGGAGCAGGCTCGAGGGGCCGATTGGCCTACTCCTGCTCCAATTTCTTATGTTCTTATGTTCTTATGCTGAGGACTGGTGTTCACTATTGGCTCTGTTGCTTGTGTCCAAATTATTTCTCATCATATCCCAATAACCAACAGAAAGGGAATCTTCACCCGATTGAGGGGAGATGGAGTAAACCCAGACTTCGGATGTGACAGAATGATATGCAAACAACTGCAGGAAACACTTCCCGCATTTTCTGCGATGGAAACTCAATTACTGCGCGAAGAAACACAGAAATCAATACAAGTACGACTTGTGCAATAATATTACCATCGTTACCAACAGTGTAGCTGTCATTTGTTGGAATTGAGTTTGAAACGTGATATACTTGACAGGTGTAAATTGTGCCGCGCTCGATTGGCCGTTTCTCTTCTATGGAGCTAATAACTTCATACAGTCCCGCTGTGTTTACCTGTTCTTCAGTTCCAACTCCAGTCACGATTTCGGTACCATTTTTTTGCCAGATGAGGTTGAAGTCCTTCGGGTAAAAAGCAGCCGTTCTGCACTCGAGTCGCAGAAAAGCGGATGAAGCCCCTTCGGATGTTATGGCGACAATCTTCAGCGGAGCGGGAACAGCTGAATGGTAAAGAACAAAAAGAGATAAAGCAAAATATTTGGCCTGTTCTCTTATCTACACTCTGTTTTCATTAATTAACGAATGCTTGTGATCTGGCATCGTAGTTGTATCTGTAATTATGATTTATCCTGAATAGAATTCAACCTAATTTTTGTCACTGTATCTACAGGTATTATTACCCAATTTCCTCCCCAGCAATACTGATGTATCCCTGTTGAATTCAACAACATTTATTTGCAAAGTTGGACCTCTTTTTATTCATATTATGGTGTACGAATGGCCATGCTGCGCGAAAACAGTTGAAATAGTACAGAACGCGTTCTGTTGTTACATCGAGATCATTTCCTTCATTTGTACGTAAAGGATCCAGTTTAAACCTCGGTCTGGACTACGACACCTGATTTATCGTGTGTGTCTCCTCTGTTCCACCGATTCAGTAATATTATCTGGATCGCAGAAGCGGGAAGTGCGCCGTCTAAATGAGGGAATGGGGATCTTCCTCTTCGAAACTCTTCTTTCCACTGGACCTTTAAAGATCTATAATATTGCAAATAACCACGAAGTGTTTCATAGGGATACTTCGTGCTAAAATTGGAAAGAAGCATTTTAGTTCCCGGCCTTGAATTTACTTCCCTTGATGAACATAACATTAAGTAACAATTGAAGATATAGGTCAGTTGTCACATTTTGCAGAGACTCTGGAAGTGGGAAAGTTTCCATATAGTTGAACGCGTGTCGTTATGAACAAGTAGAAAGCTGTACTCTTTTATACACAGTGCTTTTCCTTCTTGGAATTCAATGTCAAACGCATTTTAAGCATCGACAGCAACTAAACTCTTCACGTTTCCAGCTCCACTCATACTTACCATATACAACAACTTGTACACGAGTTACTTTTCCAAAACTTTCCTTCTGATTTTTAATTGCACAATGATACATCCCGTTGTCCAGGACAGGCACATTCAGGAGATCAAGATAGGCGCGGCCTTTCTTTATTTGGAACTGTTTTCTACTGTCTTCTTGCAGCAAGGTAGCGTTGCCCTCTCTCCACCATTGAACCTTTATGTTTGAATGATTGACATCGAAGGGAAAAGGACATTTCAAGGTTATGTTCGAACCTCTTAGCGCCTTCTTTTGTACAATATCCGGATCCAATTTGCCTGAAGTGTCCACAGTAACTGTGTACAAAAGAAGCCACACGATTAAATAATTCATATGCAGGGAAGATGATCTGAAGCACCAAAATAAGATTTTCCATCCAATCCATTGATACATTAATAATTGAATGTACCTGACTCTAAGAATTATTCTCCATCTGTTGAAATTGTTTCCTCATTGAATGACCATAAATAACATCACCTTTCTCAACTTGATGTTTCCCTTCGGCAAGGGACATGATAAAAATTACTTCAAATTAAACCAGCATAAACCAATATCTAATTGTACCTCAAATATAATACCGACTTCATGCGCTGTTTCTTTTTCAGGAAAGATTGATTGATAACAACAAAAATAAAAGTCTACCTGGATACAAAATGCCCAAGGAACAAATGCACCAAAGTGCCACATTCATGGACATTTCGTGCATTGAAAGTACAGTATATCTTCCTTTGTGACTGAGAACCGAATGGGTGAAGTCTTTGAGAATGGGCGGCTGTGTATCTAATATAATTTCATAATTATCTGTGACGTCAAATTCCAAATTACTGTAGATAGGCGCAGCCTTTCTTTATTTGGAACTGTTTTCTATTCTCTTTTTGCAGAAAGGTACCGTTGCCCTCTCTCCACCAGTGAACCTTTATGAATGAATGATTGAGATCGAAGGGAACAGGACACTTCAAGCGCCTTATTTTGTACAATATCCGGAATCAATTTGCCTGAAGTGTGCACAGCAACTATCAACAAACGAAGCCACAATGTTAAATAATTCATATACAGGGAAGATGATCTGAACCGCTAAAATAAGATCGTCCATCCACTCTATTGATGCATTCGTAATTCAATGTACGTAAACCTGAGAATTATTATCCATCTGTTGAAATGGTTTCCTCGCTGAATGATCATAAGTAACATGCCTTTCTCAACTAGATGCTTCCCTCTGGCAAGGGACAGGATAACAATTATATCAAATTAAACCAGCACAAAACAATATCCGATCGACTTCATGTGCTGTTTCTTGTTCGGGAAAAATTGATTGATAACAACAAAAATAAAAGTCTACCTGGAATCAAAATTCCCAAGGAACAAATGCTCCAAAGAGACACCCTCATCGACATATCGTGCACTGAATGTATCGTAGATCACCCTTGTGAATGAGAACCGAATGGACGAAGTTTCGGAGAATGGGCGGCTGTGTATTTAATATAATTTAATAATTATCTGTGACGTCAGTTGATACATGACTGTTTAATTGCGCAGTGGCGTAAAGTGGAGAAAAACATGCCCTTTGGAGTAAGATTTGTGGGTGTAGCTGTGACCAGAAACGGTAACAGAAAATAAGAAAGTGTAGTTGCAGCATAAGTAGGGGGAGTTTATTAATATTATACATGAGCTCATAAGTCCATAATTCATCGTCTTTTTGCCCGCCACGATGGACGAATCTTCCAAGTCTTTACTGTTTTTGATTCTGAAGAATCTCTTTAATGTTTGCATAGTTGACCTGAAGAGGATCGCTTGAGGACTAATGGTTCCATCAATCGGGTTCATTCGTGTATCAAATAAAATTTTGTCAGAAAGATGTCCCATCGATTCTTGTATAGCGTCAAAATGACCTGACCTGATGGCACGAATAGATTGTGGAAGAGGAGGTAATTGAATGTAAATGTAATAAATGTGTAGAGTTTCAAATTTATCTTCGGGCTATTATTACAAATTTGTGAGCGGTCTTTGGACCATTGGAATTAGGTCTTTTGTTATGAACTCTGCAGCTACAGTTACGTCAGGTTATGGCTAAAGTGGCAACACAGCTCGTCAGTCAATTTCCGAATTTAATCGAGAGATAGCTGGAGACAAGCTTTTCTAGTGTGAGATTCCCCACACTTGGAGAATCAGCCCGCTAAGACTTGAGGCTTGGTCTATAAGGTCGTTCGGATCTCCCGAACACTGAATAAACTATTAGACAACTCCCCAGAACCTGATGGTTTCCAAACCAAGGTATTGAATGAAGTAAGTGATGATATTCAAATCCTTCAGCCATAATCTTCCAAAGCTCTCTCAATTCAGGAATTTTGCCTTTCTATTGCAAAATTGCAAATGTACCTCCATTATTAAAGAAAGATGAGAGAGAGAAACCACGGAATTACAGACTATTAGTCTAACATCTGTTATGGGGAAGTTATTGGAATCTATAATTAAGGACAGGGTGACTGAGCACTTAGAGAAATTTGAACTGATTGGAGAGAGCTGATGTGGATTTTTAAACGGTAGGTCATGTCTACGGAATCTAATTGAACTTTTTGAGGAAGTAATTAAAGTAGTACACAAGGGACTGTCTATAGATGTCGATTATATGGACTTCCAGAAGGCATTTGAAAAGATTTCACATAAGAGACTGCTAGCTCAAATGAAAGCTCATGGAATTGAAAACAAATTATTGACCTGGTTAGGAGATTGGTTAGGCGGTAGAAGACAGAGAGTAGGGATAATGTCTATGTATTCCAATTGCAAGGAAGTGATTAGTGATTTCCCACAACGATCTGTGCTGTGGCCTCAACTATTCACTGCATTTATTAATGACATAGAGAACACAATTGAGGGACATATATCCAAATTTGCTGATGAAACAAAGATTGTTGGCATAGTAAGTTGTGTAGATGGGAGCATAAAATTACAAAGAGACATTGAGAGATTAAGTTGGTGGGTAAACCTGTGGCGAATGGGTTTCATTGAAGGAAAGTGTCAGGTCATCCATTTTGGAACAAAAATGGAGAGATCCAAGCACTTTTCCAAACGTGAAAAGCCAGGAACAGTGGAGGTACAGAGAGATTTTGGGGTCCATATACACAGATCACTAAAATGTAGTAGTCAGGTACAAAAAATAATCAAAAATGCGAATGGAATGTTTGCCTTTATAACTGGAGGGCGAGAATATAACAGTGAGGAAGTATTGCGACAGGGAAACAGAGCCCTTGTTAGACCACCTCCGGAGTACTGTGTACATTTCTGGGCACTGCACCTTAGAAAGGGTATATTGGCCTTGGAAGGAGTGCGGTGCAGATTCACCAGAATGTTGCCAGTGCTCCAAGTGTTAGATTAGAAGGAGAGATTGCATTAACCAGTCTTGTATTCCCTGGAATACAAACGGTTAAGGGGTGATTTCATTGAGGTTTTTATGTTTTTGAAAGGAATTGATAGGGTAGGTAGAGACAAACTTTTTCTGCGGCTGGGGGAGTCTACGGCAACGGGACATCACCTTAAAATCGGAGCCAAGCCATTCAGGAGAGACGTTAGGAAACACTTCTTCAAGCAAAGGGTGGTAGAAGTGTGGAACTCTCTTACACAAAACGCAGCAGATGTTAGATCAATTAATAACTTTAAATCTGATATAGATAGAATTTTGCTAGCCAAAGGTATTAAAGTTTATAGAGCCAAGGCGGATGCATGGAGTCAGGATACAGATCAGCAATGATCTCATTGACTGTCGGAACAGGCTAGAGGGGCTAAATAGCCTATTACTGTTCCTATGCAGCTATGGAGTAAAATTGAGATGTAGATTTCTCACAGTTGAGTCACTTTAAACCGTTTCTCGAAAACTGCCTGGTCCGCAGTTTAAGAAAAGTGTTTTCCTGTCAACGCTATCACCAGAAGTTGAAATTACCCCTTTAGCCCATAGCCCAATATGAAAATGGGATTTTTTTTCGCAGTTTCTGTCTGCTGATGTAACTGGTTTGCTCTTAGAAAGTGTCGGCGTGGGCTGGATGTGCCGAATAGCCTTCTTCTGTTCTAAAACGTTTCTCTGATTCTATGATTCTCGGATCGTCCCATGGCTAACATAGCAACTGATTCGAATCAGAAATTTAAATTTATCGAAATACTTGCCTCATGCATCGGGTTCATGTGTGTAGATTTAAAATAAAACACGATTGTTATTAATGTATATTACGGTCCTGTATAGCAGATAAACCGTTCTTCAGCGTTGTGTCAATTAATTGTCCTGGAATTTCCGCAGCGTTTCCTTCCAACTCCCGCCGCAACATTGGCGAAACATCGGCGGAAACTCCTGAGAAAGCCATAGCGAATATTTGATTTTGCTCAGTAAACCCTCATCGGCCACGACATTAGGTTTGTCACAGAAGGCGTATGAAGTAATGTATCAGCGATGGCTGCAATCCGTTGCTGCACATTTGTCACCGAACCGGAGCTAATGGATCAGCTGAATTTAGCATTGAATTGACATGCTCTATCTGGTTTGTTTTCTTGTTGTTTGTAAAGAGCACTCGCGATTCTGCAGTTTACCGATAAAATCTGCAAATTGCACGTTTTGGCCTGTGGTCAGCACCAGAATGTTTGCATTTGCTTTTGTGCTCGGCTGAATAGGATGTGTTGCAAAACAGGACGCTGTGCAGATGTTTCCTGTGGGTCAAGCCAGGTCAGTAGCAACACACAACCATTGACTCTATTCTATCGGGCCAAGTGCAGGCAATTGGGACTAGCTGAGTGGTATAAACTGGGCGACATGGACATGTTGGGCCGAAGGGCCTGTTTCCATGTTGTAAACTTCCATGATTCTATGATTCTATGACTGTTGTTCAATCTTGCATTTTGTGTGGAAATGCTAAACCGCAAGTTCTGGTGTATTTATAATATTATTATTAGTCTATTTACAGCATATCCATAAAAAACATGGATTTTTTTTATCTTCATGGTTTCGAGTAAGAGTTTCATGCATTGGGGTACATATTGGAAACTTGAGTGTGCATCCATTTCGAGGCTTTCATGTAATAGTTAAGAGTTAGAAATGCAAGTATAAAAGGCCATAAAAAGGCAGATGGGATTTTGGGTTTTATTCAATCGCGAACTAAATATAAAAGAAACGAAGCGTTGTTGACTTTGCACAAATCATCTTTCGAGTCACATTTGGAGCATTACGTGCTGTCCTGCTCATCCAGTTATGGCAAAGTATTTTGATGCTATTCAAAGATACATTGAAGATAAATTTGTATGATGTGAGGAATGGGAAATTGCTGCCATATAGAACGAGTCAGGTGAGCTTTTTTCTCCAGTGGAATGGAGAATGTTGACATTGACCTAATGGAGTCTTTTCTAATTCTGAAAGCCTCTGACAGGGAGAAGAGTGACAGATTGTTTCCTTTTGTAACAAGGAGGGTGGGCTCAGAATTATCACTATAAGAATTGGTGCGATGAGTTTAGGGCTGTTTCCATTGGTAGTTTCATCAGAATATTGAATACTTCAGCACAAGTGGTTATTCAATTGGAGATTTTAATACTGTTTAATTAGAAATGGGAGAATTATATGAAAAGGAAGAATTAAAACAATAAGTTTATATATTGTAAATTGATGTCATGGGAACCTGTCTTTAAGTTCCCTCCCATGCCACACAACTGAGAGCAGTGGAGGGTTCTTTATTCATTTGTCTGTGTCACCGGAATTCCCAGTGATCCTCAATGCATTGACTTAGTGCTGAACGGGCGATATAAATGGAGAATAGTATCTGGTGACAAAAGCTCAAAGGTAATATATAAGTGTGGCACGAAGCCCGAAAATGTAGAATACCTTCGTTATGTGTTTGAATAGGTGACCGTCAGGCTCATTAATTTATAAGTACTTCCAAGCAATTGAACTGCTTCATGGAGAAAAACTAATTTCACGCCACTTCAAGCAACATGACAATAATTGTTAGGCAGTCTTCGTTTAGTAACAGTTCCCTGTGGACGTCTTAGATACGGCTGCTGTCGAGATACTGCCTCGTCATTTTGCCTTTTTTGGTAAAACTTGTTGTTTCCAAACAACCGTCGATAGAGCTGCCATTCCTATCCAAAAGCGTCTTCTGCAGGAGAATTAACTTCTGAGCAAAGTAATGAAGGGAAGCGAGGTAGGAACCCCTTATCAAGCTCATGTGAGTATGAAGGATAAGGATACCTACATAACAAGAATCAATATTTGGACCATTTTTATTCGGTGTTCCACGTCAAACACACAAAGTATATTGTTCACATTCCTAATGATCTTGAATTGGTTTGTGGGGGCGGTGTTGCAGTCTGCTCCAGTAACTTACAAAGCCACAAATACGTCTTGGACCTCCATCGTGCAATTCCCGAAAATTGAAAGGCAGCGGTGCAAGTTGGTAACGCTGTTGAAAAAAAGTTTACAGTGTCCTTGGCTTTATAAATAGAGGCAGAGAATACAACAGCAAGGAAGTGATGCTTAGCCTTTATAGATATGTGGATATGCCGCAGATGGAGATTTCTGTCCAGTATTGGTCATTACACTTTAGGAAGGATGTCAAAGCCTTGGAGACGGTGCAGGGGAGAAGTCCAACAATTATACCAGGGATGAAAGACTTCAGTTATGTGGAGGGAGTAGAAAAGCTGGGATTGTTCTCGTTCGAGCAGAAAAGGCTAAGGGGAGATTTAATAGTCGTGTTCAAGATCCTGAGGGGCATTGACAGAGTAAATGAAGAGAAACTGTTCCACATATTTTACATAATTGGCAAAAGAACAATAGAAGACTGTAAGGGAATATCTTTTGTAACAAGGTTTTTTGAAATGTAGATTAAGGGTTTTTCAATCGATTAGAAGGTTAGTTTGTTACTGTCATTATCCAGTCATCTATCCAGCATTCAGTGTTTTCTATCAAAGATTCAGTATTTTTTCCACCACTGGCAGGCTGTAGACTAGAAAGATGAAATAATTAAAGTTGTTTTCAAGAAGAGTTAATCATATCCTTAGGTCTTCGTCATGTAAGGATATGCTAATATTTGAGATTAGACTGGACACTGGAAAAACAGGAACTAGCAGACAGGTCGACCCAATTCCACATGGTGTGTGGAAGGCATCCCATGTATTCTAAGATGTGCTAATATTAGAGATTATTCGGGACAATCGAGCAGCAGAAACTAGCAGCAGACCGGCCCAAACCACATCAAGCATTCGGGCTGTGTTTACAGCATCTTATGTTCCTTTGAAATGTCAGACAGGGAACATCAGGTTAAAATGTTTCGCATTAAGACATCAGAGTTGTCATTATCGGTTGAAGGCAGATGAAGTTGGGGAGGTGCTAACCACTGACAATTTTGATGGCTCAGGCTTCGGGTTCTTAATGGGCTGCATATGAGCCCAAAATAAATCAACATCTGGTTGTAGAGAAGGAAGACAGCTCAGCGTGAAGGAAGAAGGCCGGACTCGAGGCAATGACAAAGCTATGATCTCTACCCAGAGGACAACCAAGTAATATGATTCATTTTCCTTTGATAATTACCGCTTAGATACTTAAATGTATTAATCCTTGCTTTTATTCAAACAAAAGATCATTACTTGAACCAGTTGGTGTCAGGTCGAAATAGTCTTACAGTGGCGTCCGTGGCAGGAAGGAACTTTAGGGAGTGTAGGGGATTGTACCTCCTACCGGTAATCTATTGACTCACTGTGGCAGAGTTAACCGAGACCGAAATGATCTTACAGAACCAGTTAGAGAAGGTCTGTGCAACGGCAGGAGACGGCGGAACATTTGAATGCACCGTGCAATGGACTCAGGAGGAGACAGATGAAAATAAAAGAAAAATAGGCTTACAACTGGTAGTCCATGCAGCCCATTTTTGTGCACGCAGAAGAGAGCAAATCTTCGCAAAGACAGACAAAGAACAGGAAGAAAGGGAACAACCGCAGGTGGAATTGATGGAAAAGAAAGACCTAGAGTGCAAAACAGTTAAAACAAGGGAAGAAACAGTGTGAGGAACTGGAGAATGGAATAGGGATCTGACATGTATTCTGTCACAAATACAGTCTGGAGCTGCTCAGGCAGCCGCAGAGGGGTTAGTAGCGCAGCAGGTGAAGTAGAAGATTAATGAATTGCGACAAGAGAACAATGTTTTGAGCCCACAACGAAAAGACGCGCGAGGAGCCCTTAGAAAAATGGTGAATAGGCCTGCTCGCGAGGCAGATTACACCAAGTTCGAGTTAAAAATATATGAACTACAGGGAGAATTGGAACAACAAACAACTCTGGTGTCAGCTAACAAGGCGGGCGGAGGAGGGGATGGAGTATATTGGCAACCGTTAGAATGAGAAACAGCATATAATAATAATACCGACACCGATGCCTGGGAAAGCCAACCCGTAAATGTGATCATCACCATTGTGAGCCATGATCAATAAGGTGCGATTACATCAAGACACAATGACAGTAAACCCAAGAAACGAGATGAAGCAGCTACTTTGGCTACATAATTCGGGCCCATTAACGGAAATGACCCTACTCTGCTCACTCGAGCTTGGGGAGATTTTAAACGGGGTCATGGAGAGCTGGAAGACGGTGATTTAAAAACTATTTTGTTTGCCGCCCTGGATGAGGGCTTACAACCATGTACTACCCTGCCGCTTATGCAGTAAATAGGTCCGATGTGCTGTTTGGAGGAATATTGGATTTATTGGGAATAAACACCTTAAATTTGATGCACATTTGTGCACTAGCGGTACAGGGACCGACAGAGCAAGCGATCGCGTTCAACAGTCGATTGCTTGATGTGTATTGGATGACACAACCAATTGTGCCACGTCAGCAAGCAATTTTACAACCAAACCAAGTGTTGCCTGATCGGCGAAACTATAAGTTCTTGAAACAAACGTTAATAAGTCATTTGCAGCCGTTAATGGAAACTGCACTGGGAGTATCTATCTGTAAAAATGATAGGTGGGACGAAATTTTGAGACTCACCATTGAGGCCTGGGGTGATGTAAAAGGACACATCACCAGACCAAAGGGAGGGCAGCAACATTCGAGAACTGCGGGAAAACCAATGTCAGTGGACGAGGGACCTCAGAAGTATAGGAATAACTGGGACCAAACAAAAGGTCAGGGTCAGCAAATAGGGGACCACAAGGGCCAGGATCAGGAAATTAGGGGACCACAATGCTATAATTGTGGCAAAATGGGACATTTTGCCAGAGGTTGTATACAGGGAAGGAACTGCTGCCCAGCCCTTCCCCCATGTCGGTACTCCGGAAAACTGGAGACAAGGGACCAAGGATAAATTGAATAAATTACTGACAACCAGAAACATTATGGGCCAACGTAAACAAGTGGCGTCAATTGACACAGCTCCCACTCCTTCAGCTGAGGCTGAAGGACAAAATCCGGGCCAGCAATGAAGGGAGTCGACCCCTCTACAAAGTCGGTAGTGGAGTTCCGACGTGATGCCTATACTGGACCTGCAGTCTCTGTTGTTATTGGTGTGGGCGAACGACAAATGATGTTAATCAACATCGGGTCAGCGGTAACCATCATTCGTACTCCATTTCCCGAACACTATGCTGCGGCTGCAGGATTTTAATGGATTGTCAGAGTAGGCTTATCAGTTGAGCTTGTCTCAGATATCTTCACATGGGGCGGAGTTTGAACTGCATACTGCGGTATCAATGCGAACTAACGACGGGCGAGGTTTATTGGGAACTGATGTTTAGATCAATGCGGTGTCATTATTGACTATTCCAAACAATGGCTATGGTTGGCATGATAGGAAGTCGGTTGTAGAGCGTTCAGGTATGCATTCAGTGTTCGCGATTAAGAAAGAGCAGGTGTGCGAATTTCTGGTCCATCAGGAACTGGAGGTACAAAATATGCTTCAAAAATGGGCAATCGTGTTTGCCCGCAGAACATATGATTGTGGACGAATGGAAGGAAAAGCGTCAGTGAATAGACCTCAGCATCTATTCGCAAAACATTATCCAATTCACAAGGCAAACCATCCTTATGTGGAGGCCACAGTTCGGGCGTTAGTCTGGCATGTTATTGTTGGAGTCGGCACGCTTACTACAAGTTCTCCTATTTGGCCCGTTAAGTTAACAGACCGTGGTTGATGGTTATTAATGATCGCAAGTCAAATTCAGTCACTCCCGCTTGCTCACCGGTGGTAAAGGAAACACCAACGTTGTTATCTCTAATTCCACCCAGAGCCAAATGGTTTTCGACCCCAAACATAGCAAATGGATTCTGGGGTATACTCATGAGAAAAGATCAGTGTAAATGCGCTTTTACCTTAGAAAATCAGAGTTGTACGTTGACTTGTCTGCCCCAGGGATTTCATAACGCTTCAACGATCCTCCACAAGCGAATGAGAAAGTCCATCATAGTTCCTCTAAGCCGACTAGATGATTTGACGCTAGCTACAAAACCAAAGAAGCAACATCTCCAATTTTTGGAAGAAATGTTCGAAATGTTAAAAGGGGTGAGATTAAAACTTAACCCTCGAAAGTTTCAACTGCTACAGGAACAAGTGACATTTCTGAGCGTGTCCATCTCTGCTGCTGGATAAACTGCAGATCAGCACAAAGTAAAAAATATACAGCGATTATCATTGCCGGTGTCTAAAACTGCGCTCCGTTCATTGTTCGGGTTGTTGGGATACCAGAGTGCTGTTTTACCACGTTTTGCAGTTCTTGCTGAACCATTGTATGAGTTATTTAAAGGAAAGGAAGGCGCTGTGCTGTCCAGATGGATCTCACAGCACACCAAAGCGGTACGACAGCTAAAGAAGGCGGTGATACAACCAACGTGTCTGATCATTCCAGATCCATAGGTGCCTTTCCATGTGGAAGTTGGAGCAACCGGCCAGATTATGGTGGCAGTCCTCTGTCAAGTTGTCCAAGATAAGCTCTTATCTACTGCCGATGCATCGCGGAAAGTGACAGGATTGGATGCGTTCATGGAAGACAAAGTCATTTGTTGGCCAACTTTTGGACTGTGAAATACTTTAAGTACATCACAGGATTGCAAACTTTGGTGCTCCACTCCCCGCACACTCCACTTAACCTTTTGATGAAACCGGGAGATACGTTGTTATCATCTGCTCGTTTGAGCTTTTGGATATTGTTGTTGATGGAATGACATTTTGGCATTACGCCAAAACAAGCAACTCTTCCACTAGAGGTGATACAATACCAGGGAGAATCACATGAATGTCCACTACCGCTAATGGACTTCGTTAATAACCCAGTTCAGAAAACTTCGTTGGAGGATGTTACAGATGCCTACTTCGATGGTTCCTCATTTCACAAAAGGGGGTGCCATTTATGGGTTTTGCAGTCGTCCTCCCTGAATAAATTATCCAGCAGAGGTGCATGCCACACTCAGCGCAATATGCTGAAATCGCAGTGTTCTTTTCGTAGAATCATAGAACCATGGAATGGTTACAGAACGGAAGGAGGCCATTCGGCCCATCGAGTCCGTGCCGGCTGTTCGCAAGAGCAATCCAGCTGGTCCCGCTCTCCCACCCTTTCCCCGTCGGCCTGCATTTTATTCCTTTTCAAATACTTATTCAATTCCCTTTTGAAAGCCGCAATTGAATCTATCTCCACCACCCACTCAGGCAATGCATTGCAGATCATAACCACTCACTGTCTAAAAATGTATTTCCTCATGTCACCTTTGCTTCTTTTGCCAATCACCTTAAATCTATGTCACCTGGATCTTGGTCCTTGGCCAATGGGAACAGTTTATCTCCATATATTCCGTCCAGGCACTCCATCAATTTGAATCCCCCGATCAAACGTCCTCTCAACCTTCTCTGCTCTAAATAGAACAACCCCAGCTTCTCCAGTATATCTACGTAACGGAAGTCCTTCATCCCTGGAACCATTCTATTACATCTCTTCGCCACCCTCTCCAAGGCCTTCACATCCTTCCTAAAGTGTGGTGCCCAAAATTGGATACAATACTCCAGTTGTGGCCGAGCCAGTGTTTTATAAAGGTTCTTCGATGCCTCTATTTATAAATCTCTGGATTCGATATGCTTTTTTAGCCACTCTCTCAACCTGCCTTGCCACAGTGATTTGTGCGCCTATCCCCCCAGATCGCTCTGTTTCTGCACCCCTTTGAGGATTGGACCCTTTAATTTATATTGTTTCTCCTCGTTCATACGAACAAAATGTACCACTTCGCACTTCTCTGCATTAAGTTTCATCTGCAACTTGTCCACCCATTCCACCAGCCTGTCTATGTCCTCTTGAAGTCTATTACTATCGTCCTCACTGTTCTTTTGAATTTCGTATCCATGCTTCCATTGCCCCTTATATTCCATGGGCTTCACCTTTGTTGACAAACCTATTATGCGGCACTTTATCAAACGCCTTTTGGAAGTCCAAAACACGAAATCAACCGCATTGCCCTCATCAACCCTTTTTGTTACCTCATCGAAAAACTCAATCAAGTTAGTTAAACACGAATCGCCTTTAACAAACCCGTGTTGGCTTACCTTAATTGATCCACATTTTTCCGTTGACTATTCATTTTGTCCCGAATTACCGTTTCTAAAAGATTCCCCACCGCCGAGATTAAACTGACTAGCCTGTAATTGGTGTTTTATCTTTAAATCCTTTTTTGAACAAGTGTGTAACATTTTGCATTTTTCTCGTCCTCTGGCAACACCACCGTTTCTAAGGATGATTGAAAGATCAGGGCCAGTATTCCCGCAATTGCCACTCTTTCTTCCCTCAGCAACCTAGCATGCATCCCAGCTGTCATTGAAACCTCCGATCAACCTGTTACCATTTGGTCTGACAGTGCCAATACTATCAATACTATGTTGTCACTTGCTCTGTATTGCAAGAATAGCTACCATACCTCTGATGCGTAATTACTAGTATATGGTGATGAATTTAGAATGTTGTGGGATGCATTAAGAGATAAAAGACAGCCATGCTTCAAAGGTAAGGTAAAGGCCCACAACAAAGGAACCGGTCAACACTCAGTCGGTAATTACCAAGCCAACAAGGCTTCAAAAGAGGCCGCCAACACTGGGTAGCCTTTTTGTCCATTCTCCAATGGCCGTGTCTGTGCCATAGCTGGTCATACCGTCAACTTCGATCGACTAATGTCCAGGTCATCGAATTAGCAAATCTTGGCTCAGCACCAAGAAAATTAACTGCTACCTCAACCCACAAGATGGTATCCCGAAACCATGCTTGGCGATAATGCAATCCTTACTTATGTATCAATCCAAGTCCAAATCTTTCCCAATTGTGTGTGTTCCGCCGACTTTGAAGGATGGAATCTTTAACATGTTCCACGGTCATGCCGTGGGTGGTCATTTTTTCTGCAGAGACCACAGCGCATTAAACGCTAAAAGTTGCATGGCGGCCTGAATGCAACGACGACTTCATTCACCGTGTAGCGAGACATTTAATATGCCTACAACACAATCCAGCAATACACATCAATCGTACTTTGCTTCGAGGTATACCTCCCCCTGAAGAACCTTGGAAGCATTTACAGATTGATTTCATTGGCCCATTTTCCAGCCGCCTTCATTCTACTTGCATTGTTTGATCATTATTGATACATTCACAAAGTGGATGGAAGTATTTCCATGTCGGACAAGCACCGCCATTACTGCAGCTACAATATTGTTGAGTGAGGTGTTCTGCAGGTGGGGAGTACCGATATAAGTAGACAGTGATCATGAGTCACATTTTACAGGTAAAATCTTTACTGAACTCCAAAAGCTGATGAAAATAGAGAACAAACTGCATATTTCACATAGCCCACAATCGTCGGGTGAGGTAGAAAGAACAAATCGGACATTAAAAAACTATGTTAAAGAAGTTTTGTTCAGATCACTTCACTCAATGGGTAAACATGCTACCCATGTGTCTTATATAAATTCGATCAACCCCTCCTGCCACCATAGGTATCATACCATGACGGTAGACTGATGCTCATGCCAGGACACATTTTAGTGCCCACTGCAACTCGTTTGCTGTTAGGAACGATCGGAAGTATATGGTTAAATCAGGTGGTGGAATATGTAAACAAAACTAACCGATCTGCGGCATGTAATATTGAGAAATCAAAAAATCAGAGTAAAGGGTATTTCCACAAAGAAATAAAATCCTCTGAATGAGGTAGGAGCTTTAGTTATGGAATGTACACTTTCCCCTAGTATACCGACCAAATCTGGGTATGTACTTAATGCAATGCACGGGAAAAGGAAATACAAAGGTTACTTAATGTTACCATGTGAACTAGCTCAAATCGGTAGCAGCAGATGATAATACTGAACGATAACCAGATACTGTGGTTTATTTTCCAGAGAGCAAATTACCCAGGCGAAGAAAGATGTTCCGGATATTCGTGAGTCTATGGGCGGTGATCCATGTCTGCATTCGGTATGCTCAGTATGCTCCTCTGGCCTAATATGGCACCATAAAGTTTCGATACCAACAACACCCAGATGATCATCATCATTTGGAGATGAGAGGCATCCCCTGGGCTGGGTGAAATAACGTTGTCAAGTAACGAAGGGCAAAACACCTCTATAATTTGAACAAGTCATGGCAATATGCCCCTGCCTTCGTAGAAAATCAACGGACGTCAGGTGGCGTCACACTCGGTGGCCAGACGTCGTTCTGGACTGGTCCTTGATACAACAACTATATACACCGTAGCTTACGAGTCTTCTGGTGCGAGGGTATGGCAAGGGCAAACGATTCAAGGATGTTGGGGACATCGCACTTCAAAATATGTGGACAATTGATTGACATTTGGGTAGCCGTAGATTATAAATGTCAGTTTATAACATGGAATAACCACTTATGTGCAAAACGTGATAAGGACCTTGAACAGAAGTGCGATATCGTCAATTAGGACCTAAGAAATTAAATGGGCCAAATTATAACATCACGTTGGTGAGTCCAGATGGTCAGGTTCTGAATTTTAGTTGGAATTGTGCAACATAGATTAGGTAATACTCCCAGTCATAAATGGTTGCCTCGGGACCATGGTATAAATGTGATTATCGATGGTGTAACAACACCCAACAAGTGCACTTGAATGTGTGGTATAAAGGTGCAAATAAGACGGGCATGAGAACAGAAATGGGAGGGATTTGGACTGTTTATGGACCGGGACTATTTATGGACCGTCCGTTTTTACAGAGTAATTTCCTGTTTTAGCAACAATGATTCGAAATGTAAAATGGGTGGGACCATACGTATTTGTGTACAAACAAATACGCCACAAGGATCAATGGAGAATCCAAGTCGGATCCTGAAGAAAATAGCAATATCCCTAAAAGGAACTGATATCTCCTCAATAAAACCGACGTGCGCCCCCTTCATTCAAACACTAAATACAGGTTAGAATAATTAGTTGCTCACGCTGCCATATCAATGTTCAAAATCGCCTACAGGTCGTCAACGTTATTTCCTCGGTACAGTATTGGGGGGAAGAGGTGCTGCGGTAGGTGTTTTGAATAGGATGAATGTGGAAACATTGATGAATAAATTACAGAGAATAGCTCACTCAATAAGGCATATGGGTAAATCCCTGGTAACCTGTTTGGAGAAATTGGCAATGGGTTAATGGATGCAAGAGCACCTGTTGCTCGATTGGGATCACGAGAATGAAAGGTTCATTAGTTGCTGTTGGAAGCACCAAGGATGGAACAAGGGAACTTATTCTTTACAATTTCAACATAAAAGGCCAAGAATGGCTACAAACTTTGGTCATGGATATGGTAAGGGATGGGGAAAAATGAATTGGATCCCCAGAGATGCAAAAGATAATATGGGATAGCGCCTAAGAGTTTGAACGTAAATGGCAGACTTGTTGGCATATCGTAAACTTTCCACATGATGTCGGGATGTACTAAACTTGAACCATGCGACCTACTTCTCCATTTATGCTATATGAGTCTATGATTAGAGGAAAATGTGACAATCGTAATTCCAAGTGATCATCGCTCATTGGCAACTAAAGGGACAGATGGACGATGGGAATTCATGTCAGTGGAGGCATGCATACAGGAAGGAAGTCTTGGAATTATTTGGGAAGGACGTAGGCTTGAGAACGGTGATCGTTGTTTTACCCAAGAAGGCACAGGAAGCAGGTGTCATAACTATTAATGAAGTGTTCATAGAGCATTCCGATTGGAATACGATGCGGGAATATGATATTAAAATGGGTCCACCATCATGGACATGAGCATTATATTTGTATAAACACATAGAACTTGTAGAATTAGGAATGAACCAGGATCTATTGCGATAACTTTTACAGTATAAGGAGTCAATGAAACTGTTGCATAAAGTACATAGGAACATAGGAGCATAGGAACAGGAGTAGTCCATTCAGCCGCTCGTGCCTGCTCCACCATTTAGTCAGATCATGGCTGACCTGCGATCTTACTCCTTATACCTGCCTTTGGCGCACATCCCTTAATACCTTTGGTTGCCAAAAAGTTATCAATCTCAGATTTAAATGTAGAAATTGAGCGAGTATAAATTGCCGTTTGCGGAATAAAGTTCCAAACATCTACCTGCCGTTGTGTGTAGAAATGTTTTCTAATATCGCTCCTGAAAGGTCTGGCTCTAATTTTCAGACTATGCCCACTTCTCCGAGCATCCCCAACCAGCAGAAATAGTTTCGCTCTATCCACCCTATCTGTTCCCCTTAATACCTTGTAAACTTCGATCAGATCACCCCTTAACCTTCGAAACTCTGGAGAATACAACCCCAATTTGTTTAATCGTTCCTCGTAACTTAACCATTGAAGTTCGGGTATCGTTCCAGTAAACCTACGCTGCACTCCCTTCCGAAGGTGCGGTGCCCAGAACTGCTCACAGTACTCCAGGCGCGGTCTAACCAGGGTTTTGTATAGCTAGAATATAGATGCTAAAGTAATGACCTCAAATGTCCATCAAGCTGGAATACAGATCTCGAAGGTTCTTGAGTGAGTTAAGAACCGAGCGGAACACCATTGGTGGAAGTTATTCTTTGGTTGGTCATCTATCTAGCACTTCGTGTTTTTCTAACAGAGACTCAATATTTTCCACCACGAGTAGGCTGCAGACGAGAAAGATGAATTATTTAAAGTTGTTTTCAAGAATAATTAAACACATTCTGAGGTCATTGTCAGATAAGGCGATGCTAATATTGGAGGTTAGCCGGGACATTGGAAAAACATGGACTAGCAGACAGGTCGGCCCCTTCCACAGAGTGTGTGGAAGGCATCCCATGTCTGCTAAAATGTGCTAATATTGGAGATTAGCCAGGCCATTGAAAAAATACACTAGCAGACAGACCGGCCCCGAAACACATCAAGCACCCACGCTGTGTTTGAGATACCTTACGTTCATTTGAAATGCCAGAACAAACGAACATTTATTTGTAGAGAAGGAAAGCAGCTCAGCATGAAGGAAGAAGGCAGGGTTCGAGGCAGTGACAGAGTTAACGATCTCTACCTAAAGGACAACGGGGTAATACGATTTCTTGTTCATCGATAATTACATGTTTACATACTTGCATGTATTAATCCTTGCTTTTGTTTAAATGAAAGATGATTACATGACCAGTTGGTGTCAGGGCGAAACAGTCTTACATGAGATGAGGAGGATTTGTTTTATGTAGCGAATTGTTGTGATCTGGAATATACTGTCTGAAACAGTGGTGGGAGCACATTCAATACAACTTTCAAAAGAAAATTATATATATATATATATATATATGGAAAACATTGCAGGTTTATGGAGAAAGAATGAGGGCGTGGCACTGATTGGATAGCTCTTTTAGAGCCAGCTCAGGCACGATCGGTCGAATGGCCTCCTTCTAAGTTCTACGATTCTATATTGCGGTGATACTTGTAAAGCTGCGGCAGCCCTGTTACTATTCGATACCCCATTTCTGAGCCTTCGTGGGAGCCCAGTGATAATCACGATCCCATCGGTGTTACAAGTAGCGAATGAGTCATGTCTTAGTCAGAGAATCAGATTCAATACCTCATTCTGCATCCAAACGTTTTGTGTTTCCTGTAGTCCAGGTGATGAAGCTGTCAATTCGACATACTTCGCATATTTTCTTTCCTTCAATTGGGCAGTAATCTCCGGCATCAATTCGTTCTCTCTCTCTATTTTTACCTATCACTTTCTCCGCCAGCACTTCTATCGCTCTCCCCTCTTTCACTGCTATCTTTCTGATTTACATTACACTTCCGTCCAGATCAATCCATTCATTTTCTCTCTATATAGAGAGACTGCATCGAGTCGCAGGCGCCTCTCAGCCCACTGCGCCATGCTGAGAGAGCCGGCAACGTTGGCTGAGAGCTTTCACGTTTCAGAAAACGCCCTTTTCTGAGCCTGTGTGGCTCATTCAAGATCCGGGTTGAAAGCGGTATAAATTAGATAGCATTTCAGGCCTGCGAGATGCATACTAGAAAGTCTCAGTTCTTTACCACCAAGAGCAAGCTGAAGCAGTAGTAGCCCTGTGTGCACAATGGTACCCAGGTTCAATCGATAATTAGGCTGTTTTAGTGTTTTTATTTCACGTAATAAAACATGATGTTCACAGCGCAGTGGGCATTGGACACCATATTGTAACATCACGACAACCGAATGATCCAATAACCAGTAACATCGAGGAGGCGGAGTGAAGCAGTGATTTAGTCATGGTTCGTTCGCCCCTTTGACTTGGGTTCCGATCACGTTAGTGAGATTAAAGTGTCTTCTGCCTGCAGGCTATTCGGGTCGTTTGTGAAAAGCAAATTTTGCGGATGTTGGAAATCTGAAATAAAAACAGAAAATGCTGGAAATGCTCAGCAAGTCGGGCAGCATCTGTGGAGAAAGAAACAGAGATAACGTTTCAGGTCAATGACCGTTCGTCAGAGTCGTTCTGACGAGATTATTAATATATCCAATTCCGTTCTGAAAGTTACAACGGAATCTGCTTCCATCACGCTTTTAGAAAATTCAATCCATATCATAACAATTCGCTGCGGAAAAAAAAAATCTCCTCATTTCCCCCTAGGCGCTTTTGCCAATTATCTGAAATCTGTACCCTTGTTTGCTGACAGTGCTGTCAGTGGAAATAGTTTCTCCCTATGTGCACTACGAAAATCCCTCATAATTTTGAACACTTCTAATAAGTCTCCCCTTAAACTCTCTGCTCTCAGGAGAACAATCCCATCTTCTCTAGATTCTCCACATAACTGAAGTCCCTCATCCCTGGTACCATTCCAGTAAATTTCCTCTGCACTCCCTCGAAGGTCTTGGCATTCTTCCTGAAGTGTAGTGTCCAGAATTGGACACAGTACTCCAGCTGAGGCCTGTCAGTGTTTTATAAAGGATTAGCATAACTTCCTTCCTTTTTATACAATATACCAGTTTATAAAGCCCAGGATCCCATATGCTTTTTTACAGCTTCATTAACTTGTCCTGCCACCTTCAAAGATTTGTGCACGTCATTCACCAGTTTTCTCTGTTTCTGCACCCCCTATAAAATTGTACCATTTAGTTCATTTTGCCTCTCCTCCTTTTATTCCCCAAATGCAACACTTCACAATGCTCTGCATTAACGTTCCTCTGTCATTTCTCAAGTCTGTCTCTGTCCTCCTGAAGTCCGCTGCTATCCTCCTCACTGATTGCAACATTGCCGAGTTTAATGTCACCATCAAACTTTGAAGTTATACCCTGTATACTAAAGTCCAGGTCCTTAATATATAAATATATAGAGAAACACCAAGATAGCAGTGGTGCTAATATCACCCGGACGTGACATCATTCTCCAGTCTCAAAAGCAACCGTAAACCACTATTGTCTGCTTTCTCTCCCTTAGCCAATTTCATATCCAAGCTGTCACTTTTGCATTAATCCCATGGGCTTCAATTTTGCTAACAGGTCGAGTATATGTTACTTCATCTAACGCCTTTTAAAAGTCCGCCTATACAACATAGAATCATAGAAAATTTATGGCAGAGAAAGAGGCCTTTCATTCCATCGTGTCAGTGCAGTCCGAATATGAGCCGCTCAGCCTGATCCCACTTTCCAGCACAAGGCCAGTAGCCTTGTAGGTCACGGCACTTCAGATGCACATCCAGGTACTTATTAAATGAGTTGAGGTTTTCTGCCTCTACCACCCTTTCAGGCAGTGAGTTACAGACGCCTACTACCCACTCGGTGAAAGTTTATTTCCTCAACTTCCCTCTAATCCTTCGACCAATCACTATAAATCTATGCCCCCTGGTTATTGGTCTCACTGCTAAGGGAAATACGCCCTTCCTATCTCCTCTATCTAGGACCCTCATACTTTAATCGCCCCTCAGCCTCCTCTGTTCCAAAGAGAACAACCCCAGCATATCCAATGTTTCCTCATAGCTAAATTTCTCCAGTCCTGGCAGCATCCTCGTAAATCTCCTCTGTGCCCTCTCTCGTGCAACCACATCTTTCCTGTAATGTGGTGACCAGAACTGTACACAATACCCAAGCTGTGGACGAACCAATGTTTTATATATTTCCAGCATAACCTCCCTGCTCGTATATTCTATGCCCAGGCTAATAAAGGAAAGTATCCCATATGCATTCTTAACCACCTTATCTACCTGTCCTGCTACCTTCAGGGATCTGTGGACATGCACTCCAATGTCCCGCACTTCGCCTATACGTTTCAGCATCCTTCCATTTATTGTGTACTCCCTTGTCTTTTTTGCCATCCACAAATGCATTACACTCACATTTCTGTGAATTGAATTCCATTTGTCACTTTTCTTCCCACCTGACCAGTCCATTGATGTATTCCTGCAGCCTACAGCTTTCCTCCTCACTGTCAACTACACGACCAATTTTTGTATCCCCTGCAAACTTCTTAGTCATGCCCCCTACATTTGAGTCCAAACATCAACCGCTCTGCCCTCATCAACCCTCGCCGCTACTTCATTATTGAACTCAACCAAGTTTGTCAGGCACGATTTGCCTTTAACAAATCTGTGTTAGCTGTCATATATTAACCCATGTTTTTCCAAATGACAATTAATTTTGTCCAGGTTTATTATCTCTAAAAGTTTCCACACTACCGACCATAAGCTGACTGGCCTGTAGTCGCTCTCTCTATTTTGAACAGGGGTTTGCAATCCTCCAGTCCTCTGGCATCACTCCCATATCGACAAATGATCGAAAGATTGCGGCTGGAGCCTCCGCTATTTCCACCCATACTGGCCTCAGCAATCAAGGTTGCATCCCATCTACACCTGGTTACTTTTCTACTTTTAGTGCTGCCAACCTTTTAAGTATCTCTTCTTTATCTATTTTATTCTATCAAGCCTCTCTACTACTTCCTTCTTTACGGTGACATTGGCAGCAACCTCTTGTTTTGTGAAGACAGATTTAAAGTTCTTATTTAGTAACTCACCCATGCCGTCTGCCACTTGTAGAACATGTCCTATTTGGTCTCGAATGAGCCGTACGTTCCTTTGACTGCTATTTTACACTTTATATATATATATCTGAAATACTTCATTGTTCCTTTCAGTGTTCTTTTTTGTTACCCACTAATATTTTCTCATGCGCTTCCTTTGCCCCACTTATTTTTATTTCTGTCTCTCGTAATCCAATCTTTCTTTCCTTCGCTTTCCGTACATGATTTGACATTGAATTCGTTAATCTTCCTTGCACATCCAAGTTCAGCCTCTGCGCTGTTCATTTCAAAATCCTTCAATCTGATTGGCTAAGGAGACATACAATTGCTTGTCCTGTTATGATACAAGATGCCCAGCAGAGGGCCCCGTGCCTTTTCCATCTCCCACTTGCAGCAGCTTCCAGTGGAGCAGAGATCAGCAGAGATCAGCAGAGATCTTCCGACTGTCCTGGAATCTGCTGATGTTATTCTCCTACTGTTTTATTTTCATATTGTAGTTATTTTAAAAAATGATCTTTTTCTGTTACGCAGGGAAATTCAAGTTAATTGAAATCACAGTAGGGCTATTTTTGTTATTCGTCATAGGATGTGGGCGTCGCTGGCAAGGCCTGCATTTATTGCCCATCCCTAATTGCCTTTGAGAAGGTGGTGGTGAGCTGCCTTCTTGAATCGCTGCAGTCCGTGTGGTGACGGTTCTCCCACAGTGCTGTTGGGAAGGGAGTTCCAGGATATTGACCCAGCGACGATGAAGGAACGGCAATATATTTCCAAGTCGGGATGGTGTGTGACTTGAAGGGGAACGTGCAGGTGGTGTTGTGTCCATGTGCCTGCTGCCCTTGTCCTTCTAGATGGTAGACGTCGCGGGTTTGAGATGTGCTGTCAAAGAAGCCTTGACGAGTTGCTGCAATACATCCTGTGGATGGTAAACACTGCAGCCATGGTGCGCCGGTGGTGAAAATAGCTCATGTTTAGGGTGGTGAATGGGGTACCAATCAAGTGGGCTGTTTTGTCCTGGATGTTGTCGAGCTTCTTGAATGTTGTTGGCGCTGCCCTCATTCAGGCAAGTGGAGAGTCATTCACACACTCCTGACTTGTGCCTTGCAGATGGGGTGGAATGGCTTTGGGGAGTCAGGAGGTGAGTCAATCGCCGCAGAATACCCAGGCTTTGTAGCCGCAGTATTATGTGATTGGTCCAGTTAAGTTTCTGGTCAATGGCCATCCCCAAGATGCTGCTGGCGGGGGATTCGGTGATGGTAATGCCGTTGAATGTAAAGTAAATGTGGTTATACTCTCTCGTGTTGGAGGTGGTCATTGCCTGGCACTTGCCTGGCGCGAATGTTACTTGTCACTTATCAGCCAAGCATGGATGTTATCCAGGTCTTGCTGCATGCTGGCATGGACTGCTTCGTCATCTGAAGGGTTGCGAATGGGAATGAACATACGAACGTACGAACATACGAATTAAGAGCAGGAGTAGGCCCTTTGGCTCATCGAACCAACTCTGCCTTTTAATAAGATCATGGCTGATCTAATTGTGACTCAGCCCTACTTTCCAGTCTACCTACTATAACCGTTGACTCCCTTGTTAATCAGGAATCTATCTAACGCAGCCTTAAGAATATTCAATGACCTTGCCTCCATCACTCTCTGGGGAAGGGAGTTCCACAGACTCAGGACACTCTGAGAGTAAAACATCTCCTAACTCCGTCTTAAATGGGAGACCCCTTATTTTTAGACTGTGGCCCCTAGTTCTAGTCTCTCCCACAAGGGGAAACACCCCCTCAGCATCTACCCCTTCTAGTCCTCTCAGGATCTTATATTTTTCAATAAGATCACCTCCCATTCTTCTATACTCCAGTTTATACAGGCCCAACCTGCCCAACCTGTCCTTGTAGGATACCCCCTCATCCCAGGAATCAGTCGAGTGAACCTTCTCTGAACCGCCTCCAAAGCATTTATGTCCTTTCTTAAATAAGGAGATCAAAACTGCATTCAGTATTCTAGATGTGGTCTCACCAATGCCCTGTACAACTGTAGAAAAACATCTCTAGTTTTATATTCCATTCCCCTTGCAGTAAATGACATTTCACTTGCCTTCCTAATCACTTGCTGTACCTGCATACTAACTTTTTGTGATACTTGTATGTGGACACCCAGTTGCCTCTGTACCTCAGAGTTCTGCAATCTCTCTCCATTTAAATAACATATTGCTATTCTATTCCTCCTGCCAAAGTGGACAAGTTCTCATTTTCCCACATTAGACTCCATCTGCCAAATTTTTGCCCACTCATTAACCTATCTATATCCCTTTGCAGATTCCTTATGTCCTCTTCGCACCTCACGTTCCTACCTATTTTTGTGTCATCAGCAAATTTAGCAACCATACATTCGATCCCTACATCCAAGTCATTGATATAGGTTGTAAATCGTTGAGGCCCATGCACTCATCCCTGTGGCACTCCATTCGTTTCATTTTGCCAAACTGAAAGTTACACATTTCTGCCTACTCTCTGTTTTCTGTTAGCAAACCAATCCTTTATCCATGCTAATATGTTACCCCCTACAGCTTGAGCACTTATTTTGTGTAGTAACCTTTGATGTGGTACCTTGTCAAAATCCTCTGGAAATCCAAATACACCACATCCACAGGATCCCATTTTTCCACATTGCATGTTACTTCCTCAAAGAACTCTAATAAATTAGTCAAACACGATTTTCCTTTCACAAAGCCGTGTTGACTCTGCCTGAATGCGTTGACATTTTCTAAGTGCCCTTTATTATCTCCTTAATAATATATTCTAGCATTTCCCCAATGACAGATGTCAAGCTAATTGGCCTGTCGTTTCCGGCTTTTATGTCTCCCTCCTTTCTTGAACAGAGGCGTTGCATTCGCTACTTTCCAATCTGAAGGGGCCCTTCCAGAATCTAAGGAATTTTGGAAAATTCATCCCAATGCATCTATTTTCTCTGCAGCCAGTTCTTTTAAGAACCGAGGATGAAGTCCGTCAGGACTTGGGGACTTGTCAGCTTCTAGTACGAATATTTTTTTCAAAACACTTTCCCTGGTGATTGTAAATGTTTTAAGTTCCTCCCTCCCTTTGAACTCTTGATTCACAATTACTTCTGGCATGTTATTTGTAACCTCTGCATTGAAGACGGACACAAAATATTCATTCAATTCAACCGTCATTTCCTTATTCTCCATTATTACTTCCCCAGACTCATTCTCCAGAGGACCAACGCTCACTTTACTTAACCTTTTCCTTTTTGAATACCTGTAGAAACTCTTACTATCTGTTTTTATATTTCTAGCTAGCTTTCTCTCGTACTCGAATTTCTCTCTCCTTATCGTCAGCGACCGTCCAGATTTCTGACCTGCTGATGGAGGGAACGTGATTGATGAAGCATCAGAAGATGGTTGGGCCAAGGACACTGCCTTGAACAAACCGTACAGCAATATCCTGTGGCTGAGATGAATGACCTCAAACAACCACTACCATCTTCCTTTGTGCTAGGTATGACTCCAGCCAATGGAGAGTTTCCCCCCTGATTCCCATTGACTTCACTTTTCCTAGGACTCCTTGGTGCCACACTCGATCAAATGCTGCCTTGATGTCAAGGGCAGTCACTATCAACTCACCTCTGGAATTGAGCTCTTTTGTCCATGTTTGGACCATGTGGTCTGGAGGCGAGTGGTCCTGGCGGAATGCAAACTGAGCATGAGTGAGCAGTTATTGCTCATTTAGTGCCGCTTGATAGCACTGTCGACGACACGTTCCATCACTTTGCTGATGATGGAGTGTAGACTGATGGGGTGGTAATTGGCCAGATTAGATTTGTCCTCCTTTTTGTGGGCAGATATATCTGGGCAATTTTCAACATTGTCTGTTACATGCCGATGTTGTAGCTCTACTGGAACAGTTTGGCTAGAGGCGCGGCTAGTTCTGGAGCACAAGTCTTCAGCATTGCAGCCGGGATGTTGTCGGGACCCATAGCCTTTGTTGTATCCAATGCACTCAGCCATCTCTAGACATCAAGTGGAGTGAATCGAAATTTGCTTCTGTGATGATGGGGATATCGGGTGGAGGCCGTAATGGATCATCCATTCGGCACTTCTGACTGAAGATTGTTGAAAACGCTCCAGCCTTGTCTTCTGCACCCACGTGCTTGACTCTGCCATGATTGAGGATGTGCATGTTCACAGAGCCTCATCCTCCAGTTAGTTGTTTAATTGTCCACCACCATTCACAAATGGATTTGGCAGGACTCCAGAGCTTTGATCTGACCTGTTGTTTGTGGAATCGCTTAGCTCTGTCTAAAGCATGTTGCTTCCGCTGCTAAGCATGCATGTAGTCCCGTGATGTAGCTTCACCAGGTTGGCACCTCATTTATAGGTTCGCCTGGTGCTACTCCTGGCATGCTCTTCTACACTCCTCATTGAACCAGGGTTGATAATCTGACCTGTTGGTAATGGAATATGCCAGACCATGAGGTTACAGATTGTGCTGGAATACAATTATGCGGCTGGTGGCAGCCCACAGCGCCTCATGGATGCCCAGATTTGAGCTGCTAACTCTGGTCTGAATCTATCCCATTTAGCACGGTGGTAGTGTCACAAAATACAATGGACAGTATCCTCAGTGTCAAGACGGGACTTCTCTCCACGAGGACATTGTGGTGGTCGCTCCTGCCAATACTCTCATGGGCAGATCCATCTGCCACAGGTAGATTGATGAGGACGAGCTCAAGTAGGCTTTTCCCTCTTGTTTGTTCACTCACCACCTGCCACAGGCCCAGTATTGCAGCTGTGTCCTTCAGCACTTGTGCCAGCTCGGTCAGTAGTGATGCTATCGAGCCACTCTTGGTGATGGACATTGAAGTCCCCCACCCAGAGTATATTCTGTGCCCTTGCTAACCTCAGTGCTTCTCAACATGGAGGATGACTGATTCGTCAGCTGAGGGACGGGGGTAAGTGGCAATCAGCAGGAGATTTCCTTGACTATGTTTGACCTATTGCCATGAGATTTCATGGGGTCGGGAGTCAATGTTGAGGACTCCCAGTGCCACTGCCTCCTGACTCTATAGCACTGTACCGCCACGTGTGGTCTGTCCTGCTGGTGGGACAGGACATACCCAGGGATGATGATGTAAGAGTCTGGGACATTGGCTGAGAGGAATATTTCCGTGAGTAAGACATTGCCAAGCTGCTGCTTGACTACTCTGTGGGACAGCTCTCCCAATTTTGGCACAATTCCTCAGATGCTCGTGAGGAGGACTTTGCAGTGTTGACTGGGCTTGATTTGCCTTTGTCGTGTCAGGTGCCCAGTTTGATACTGGGTGGTCCATCTGGTGTTAATTCTTTTTGTGATTTTCTGTGGCGAGATTGTACAACTGAATTGCTTGTTAGGCCATTTCAGAGGGCGACTAAGAATCATTACCGTGGGTCTGGAGTCACATATAGGCCGGACCGAGGTAAGGACGGTTTCCTTCCCTAAAGGGACATTAGTGAACCAGATGTTTTTTACGACAATCCGATAGTTCCATAGCCACCATTACTGATATTAGATTTTTATTCCAGGTTTTATCTAATTATTTGAATTTAAATTCCCAGCTGCTGTGGTGGGATTTGAACTCATCGACTGACCAGACTGATTAGTTCAGGCCTCTGAATTACTAGTCCAGTAAAATAACCACTATGTTAACGTACCCTTAGGGCTATTCAGACAGGGCTAACCTTAAAACAATCATCAGTTTAGTCACATCAGTAAAACTAATTAAAAGACATGCCAGTTCAACCTGAAGAACACTTTCTTCAGTTGATGAAATGCAGGAAAACCGATACGAAATGGTATTGAATGAAAGACATATTATAATTAAAAGATTCACTTGGTAGAAAAGCAATTATATGTAACGAGTGTGAAACTATCGATAAGATAACAAAGTAGGAGAATTCTACTTGTTTACGGTAAAATAACTTATTCAAACTTAAATTAGTGATGCAGGATTCGGTCATTAAAATGCTCCGTATATGGAGTTTATTAATTAATGTACAATTCTGGTGAGTTTTACGTGGATGGAATTATAGAAATGTATCAAATTTGGCGTTTGTAATGAGTTTTTGGATTCGATAAGGTCTGATCAGTCCATATGCCTAGCTTCGAATTGTGACGCGTTTGAATCCCTCAACTAAACCCGCAAGACTTTGTTGTAAGTATTGTTTTTAGTTGTATGTTTAAGCACTAATTTAAATGTACCGCATACTTCATAAATACGTGACGACTGATATTCAACATTTACCAACCCTATTAATTTGGTGAGTAAATTATAAATATGAGCACCTAACCACTGTAACACTGCTACATCCGCTCTGAATTGATAAAATTCCCCTGACCCACTTCAGGATATTCGTGCTGTTGTCGTCAATTTGATGGCCTTGGTATGCGTCAGCATCCTTTCAACAGGGGGCCAGTGCTTCAGACTTGTTGGTGTTTGTAAGTTGGTCTGGGTGTTCTTGCTCTAGCCTGTCTCTCTTCACTCTCTTTGTCCTGAGAGGGGGTTAATTCAAAACTATACCGTGGAATATTATTTGAGTGGGCGAAATCTATGAAACAGGCTTCCTGGGACTCGGTCTAAGCAGAAAGTGTTGCTTCATGCAAATACAAGTTTGATACATTTCTTCTAGAAAATAAAATTTTAAAATATACTACATGAGTAATTTGAGAGGAGATAATTTGAGAGGTAAGTGTAGCATTCTTGGTAGGAACACGTGATTTTGGAACTACGGTTCCCAAAACTGGTGTTTTTCTCGCTTCATGGTTGGGTCTGCTGCAGACTTATTGATAGAGATTGATTGCCATGAATAGTTACCAGCTCTATCATAATTGTATCATGCGACTACCAGGGTGGAAGAAGAATTCGATGGACCCTGGTATTTTTTCATCCAGCAATTCCTATGTTCCAATGGGAGATAGTAGGCAAGTTCAATGCTGTGAAAACTAAAGACAAGACCTGAAAAAAGTTGCAGAAAAAAATAGGACTATCAAAGTTAGGCTGAACGAAACAATTTAGCAGGTTTATGACAAAGCATTCAAGCCGCAATTGGTTGTCTATCAGCCTGTGTCCATTTAATATTAGCCATGGGCAGCTGTACATCGCTTTCATTGCTTTTACTAATTCATTTGATCTCTGCAAGCCCTGTGTAAGCCGAGACGTATTTTGTACAGATGTTGCCCAATATATCCGCAACATACTTTTACCACATTCTTCAAAAAAACGTATCTTTTGTGCAACTATATGTTTCGCAATGTGCTGTGCTCAGATACTGCGTCCGAGTGACCCCTTCTTCTATGATTTTTTCCTACTTCAAAAGTATTATACAGGTCATTTGCATTTTCACAAGACAACGGACGTGAATTTTCGCGGGCTTTCTCCCGCTCGTCTTTGGTAAACGACTAAAGTTAGCGCGAGTCCGAGCATTATTTCGATGCTGTACGGTGTAATATCTTCTTCAGCGGTAGTGTAAAACGGGCAAGAATGAATTGCAGCCCGTATTGCACTACCACCCAGCATGAACTTATACCCCAATGAACTTCAGAGAATCAAGTGCTGTGGATGATACCGTTATGTTCTCCCACTCAGCTCACAGGTTGCGTTACAGCAGCTTAGCCCTTAGCAATTAGTTCACCAGTTTAGTGCAAATTTATAAAGCAAATACAGGCACTTCAACCTTCACTTTTGCAGCAAGTGTTCAAATTCACATGACTGCACTTTAATAAAATTCATGGCCCTGTCTCCCTGAGTGGCCTAATCACCCGGATGACATAGGGTGAATTGTGGTCACTAATACCACCTCGGAAATTCGCCCCATTGTTCGTGGGTGGGGATTCAAATTAAAAATCTTAAAATATTTGTTATGAATGGTTTCTAAACTAGTTTACCAATTAGATGCAAATAGCGCATGATTCTTACCTCTTATTTGGAGGAAAAAACTGACTCATGGGATCTAAACCACGACGAGTCATTTCTATTATCCTGTATAATTGATCTTTATAGATTGGTTAATCATTAATGGACAGTGCGGAAGAATTTATGGCCTAACTTTTGTGAGAGTTCGGAAAAATCTCTTCAACCGGAAATGGCCACCTCGGTTCTCTCGTTTTCTGTCCATCATCGGGGTAATATTAACTTTTCAGATCATGCGATATCGGAGCGGCCGCCTGTTGCACACCTCCTGAATTTCCTTTCTTTGATTTCAATGGAAAAAAAAATCTAGCTAGGTGTATAATCAGCGGCCGATCCGATATCGCCCGATTTACTTTATCGCCAAATTAAAATTGCTCCTCCCACCGAAGTTATGGCGGAAGATCTACGGAACGCTCAGGAAATTGTGAGTCGATTGCGATCCTTCAAGAAAAAGAATGAGCAGGGCGGTCATATATTCAGGCTTGGAACTCACATCGGACTCTTACTATTCTTTCCCCTCACCTTGGGAATACCGGTGTAAAATACAGCGAAACTGCGTGAACGGCCATTATCAAACGTTGTCGCCGTTCTTCAGGTACTGCATCGGTGTTCTGTGAAAGCACCATCGGATACAAATCGTTGGCCGTGGATTTTTAAGGTGTCAGCGTATTTAAAGCTGTAAAACTTGATGTCGATTTTTTACGAGCAGGCCTGTGTTCCTCAAAATAAATCCCAACGGCTGATCTTTACAAAAGACACATCGATCATTTTCTTAAATGAAATGACATCAGCGAACGGAACATTCCAAAAAGTGCAGATGTAAAATGCACACTAGAAAGGAAGTGTTATCAACTATTTTCCACAGACCCATTGCACTGAGCGTAATTTCACATATATACTACTGTAATGATAGGTACAAAAATATAAATGTCCAATTAATAAATGTTATTACATTCATTTATTTGAAATAGCTTTTCTGGCATTATCATAAGTGAGTAGGTAAACAGGTAGAAGATTTTTCGTATTAAAGTGCACCTTAGCCTTATTTGCTTTACTTTTTGTTTCTGAACTATGCCGTTTCGTGAGTGTTTTTGCTGACCTTCGACTGAAGACTTCGGCGGAAATTCCAGGCGTATATAGTTTTCAAAGGACAATTCAGCTGCAGTTTTTTTAAGGCCGATTTCAGACCTTTACCATTGCCAAAGCATTGCCAGATCTCACTCAGTTTTTTTCCCGTGCCAAAACCACTCAACAACAGTCTATCAATCAAAGAATTATTCAGCTCTGTGATGTCCCCTCCCCCTCTGTGCTATGCCGCACTGCAATGTAATTCACTCACGGTTGAACAGCTGTCCTAGTGAATGATTGACTGGTTGGATGTTTGCAGTTCCTGTCTTTCCAACCCTTGGGGCAACATTGGCAGTTGTGAGGCCACAAACTTATCAGAGAGTTTCGGTAATTGTTTGAGCATCTTGCACTCTTGATCAAAGGACCACACCCTCCTCATCTAGAGCTGCGTCCAGAAGCAGATTTGATTACATTAATTGTCATTGTCTCTCATAATATACATATTGTCTCCAAATAAGCAGAATTCCCGTAGTGCAATAAAATATATGGAAATTCAAACGGTTCATACCTCACTTAAAAACAAGAAATACTGGAAATACACAGCAGACCATTAACCAGTGATAAAATGAAAATGCATGGTATAACATTTCAGGTATATCTGATGAAAGGTATGTACTCGAAATGTTATAACTCTACTACTGATTCTATGTTAATTTTACAGTGCACTTTTTGGTAGTCTGTTATTTTTCTGGTAGAGTTGAAGCAGCAAATTATAAGCAACGAAAGTAGCACAGTTTATAATATCAAAATCCATAATGTGCACTGGATCATTACACCTATTTTCAAAGCTCTCTCTAACTTTAAAATTTGTTGTCATGCTGGAAAGACTTAACTAATAAAAATCTGTCGATCTCAATCTGAAAAAAATAATTTGGCCCAGCGGTCAAAGCCTTTGGAGGGAGAGAATTCCAGATTTTCACGATCATTCATGTGAGAAAGGAACTTCCCGATTTCACTCCTGAATGGCCAAGATTGCGTCTTGTTTTTCTGGATTCCTCCACCAGAGGGTATGTTGCCTCCCTGGTGCGAGGGTCAAGGATGTCACGGAGCGGCTGCAGGGCATTCTGGAGGGGTAGGGTGAACAGCCAGTTGTCGTGGTCCATATCGGGACCAACGACATAGGTGAAAAAAGGGGTGAGGTCCTACAAGGTGAATTTAAAGAGTTAGGAGTTAAATTAAAAAACAGGACTTCAAAGGTAATGATCTCAGGTTTACTACCAGTGCCACGTGCTAGTGAGTATAGGAACAGGAGAATAGACCGGCTGAATGCATGGGCTGCAGGGATGGTGTAGGATGGAAGGATTTAGATTCCTGGGACATTGGGACCGGTTCTGGGGAAGGAGGGACCTGTACAAGAGGGACGGGTTACACCCGAGCAGGACCGGGGGCAATGTCCACGCGGGGGCGTTTGCTAGTGCTGTTGAGGAAGGTTTAAACTCGAGTGGCAAAGAGATGGGAACCTGAGCAGGGAGTCAGAAGGGAGTAAAGTTGAGAGCAGCAAGACAGGGGAAGACCCAGGGGAAACTTACAATACAACGAGTACAAACAGTTGTTAAAGAACAAGTGAAAGAGAAAAGTATAGAGTAACAGAAAGAAAGTATACTTTAGGCACGAAGTGAAAACTAGAAGGCGAAAAGCGATTAACCCAGCATCAAAGCTGAAGGTCAGGATAGGGTGTGTGGCCAAACTAAGGGTTCTATATACAAATGCACGGAGTATAAGGAATACATTAAATGAACTACAGGTTCAAATTCAAATTGGAGGCTATGACATGATACCTATTACTGAGACATGGCTGCAGGATGGTCAGGATTGGGAACTAAATATACTGCGTTATAAGGTCGACAGGAGACATTGGGAAAACGGAAGAGGGTGAGGAGTAGCCTTAGTGAATAGAGATTTAAACACTTCAATGATAAAGGGGGATATAACGAGAGATTTCCAGCCAGCAGAGACTTTATGGGTTGAATTGAGAAATAGGAAAGTATCTAAGACTATAGTGGTAGTTCTGTATAGGACCCCTGGCAGCAGCTCTGAAGTGCTAGATTGTATAAATGCAGAGATTAGACAAGCGTGTAAGAAAGGCATAGTGGTCTTAATGGGGGACTTTAAACTTCGCATGGATTGGAAAAGGCAGACGAGCAACTGTCAGAAAGTTGGTGAATTTCTTGAGTGTGCCAGGGATAATTTTCTACAGCAGTATGTCCCAAAGGTAACAAGGGGTCAAGCCATACTAGATTTACTAATGAGTAATGAACCAGATTTAGTTAACAGCTTAACCGTGAGTTAACATCGATCTAATGGCGATCATAACATGTTCAAGTTCAATGTAATGTTTGAAAAGGAAAAAAAGTGAATCAGCTGCTAAGATTCGAGACGTGAGTAAGGCCGACTTCAATGGGATGAGACAGAGACTGTCCAGAGTAAACTGGGCAAATCTATTAATGGGTAAAACGACTGATGGTCAGTGGGAAATGTTTAAAGACACATTTAACGTGTTACAGAATCGGTTTTTACCCCCGAGGCGCAAGAACTCTACTTGCCAAAAAAAAGCCACGGACAACTAAAGAGGTAAGGGACAGTATAAGACATAAGGAAAGGGCATACAAAAAGACAAAAAATGGCACAGATCCTGGCGAATGGGAAAGATACAAAGATCAACAAATGGTAACAAAACAGATCGTAAGAGGTACAAAAAGAGGTAATGAAAAGAAACTTGCACGTGATATCAAAACAAATATGAAGAACTTTTACAGTTATACAATGAAAAAGAGGGTAGTCAGGAGCAGTGTTGGCCCCTTAAAAACTGAAAGTGAGAATATTGTCATTAACAATGGGAAATGGCAGACATGTTGAATAATTACTTTGGGTCAGTATTTACAGTAGAAAAAGAGGAAAAGCATGCCCGAAATCCTAAGAAAACTAATATTGAATCGGGGACAGGGACTCAATAAAATTAACATAAGTAAAACAACAGTAATGAAGAAAATAATAGCACTAAAGTGTGACAAACCCCCAGAACCAGATGGTTTCCATTCCATGGTTTTAAAGGAAATAGGTGAGCGCATTTTTAGATGCCCGAATTCTAATCTTTCAAAGTTCTCTAGATTCAGGAACTGTGCCTCTCGATTGGAAAACTGCACATGTCACTCCGCTTTTTACGAAAGGAGAGAAAGGGAAACCAGGGAATTAAAGACCAATTAGCCTAACATCAGTTGTGCGGAAAATGCCGGCGTCTATATTTAAGGACAGGGTGACTGAACACCTCCAGAATTTTCAGTTAATCAGAGAGAGACAGTGTAGATTTGTGAAAGGTAGGACGTGCCTGACAAACCTGATTGGATTTTTTGAAGAGGTGACTAAAGTAGTGGACAGGGGATTGTCAATGGATGTTATTTATATCGACTTCCAGAAGGCATTTGATAAGGTCCCACATAAGAGACTGTTAGCTAAGATAGAAGCCCATGGAATCGAGGGAAAAGTACGGACTTGGTTAGGAAGTTGGCTGAGCGAAAGGCGGCAGAGAGTAAGGATAATGGGTAGCTTCTCACACTGGCAGGATGTGATTAGTGGAGTCCCGCAGGCATTTGTCTTGGGGCCTCAATTACTCACAATATTTATTAACGACTTAGATGAAGGCATAGAAAGTCTCATATCTATGTTTGCCGATGACACAAAGATTGGTGGCATTGTAAGCAGTGTAGATGAAAACATAAAATTACAAAGGGATATTTATAGATCAGATGAGTGAGCAAAACTGTGGCAAATGGAATTCAATTTAGACAAATGTGAGATCACCCACTTTGGATCAAAAAAGGTTACTTTGTAAATGGTAAAAAGTTAAAAACAGTGGATGTCCAAAGGGACTTAAGGGTTCAGGTACACAGATCATTGAAGTATCATGAACAGGTTCAGAAAATAATCAATAAGGCTAATGGAATGCTGGCCATTATATCTAGAGGACGAGAATACAACGGGGCAGAAGTTATGCTGCAGCTATACAAAACCCTGGTTAGACTGCACCTGGAGTACTGTGAGCAGTTCTGGGCACCGCACCTTCGGAAGGACATATTGGCCTTGGAGGGAGTGCAGCGTAGGTTTATTAGAATGATACCCGGACCTCAAGTGTTAAGTTATGAGGAGAGATTACACAAATTGGGATTGTGTTCTCTGGACTTTACAAGGTTAAGGGGTGATCTGGTCGAAATTTATAAGCTATTAAGGTGAACAGATCGGGTAGATAGAGAGAATTTTTTCCGCTGGTTGGGGATTCTAGGAGTAGGGGGCACAGTCTAAAAATTAGAGCCAGATCTTTCAGGAGTGAGATTAGAAAACATTTCTACACACAAATGGTGGTAGAAGTTTGGAACTCACTTCCGCAAACGGCAATTGATGTTAGCTCAATTGTTAAATTTAAATCTGAGATAGAGAGCTTTTTGGCAACCAAAGGTATTAAGGGATACGGGCCAAGGGCAGGTATATGGAATTGGATCACATATCAGTCATGATCTTCTCAAATGGCGGAGCAGGCACGAGGGACTGAATGGCCGACTCTTCTTCCTATGTTCCTATGTTCCTCGAGGGAATAGCTACCCTATCGAACCCTTTGATCATTTTAAGCAGCTCTATTAAAAAAGCTCTCATCGTTCTAAACGCAGGCCAATCGTAATCAAGATTTTATAACCGGTCCTCGTGAGGCCTCGCCATGGCTTTCATTACTTTATGTTAATTTTATTGGTCTGTTTTTGCTGTTTAGTTTTAAAGATGTGTTTCCTTTAGTGGATTCTGCCAAAAGCAACAGAGTTTCTACGGATTTTCCGCGACCTTCCACCGGAACTTGGGTGGAAGGTAAGCGGAAACTCCACAGAAACGGTACAAATGATGTTTGTACTTGCCCTGCCTCGATATTGATCTTCCTTCGAAGTTGCAGCAAACCATCTGGAGAATCTTTTACGAATGTCTCTCTTTCGCTGAAAGCCCGATAAGACAGCACAAACTGATGTTTCCACAAAGTGTTTATCTGACTCTTCAGCTGACAATTGGGGGAGCCCCCGCGAACATTCATTCCATAACTCTCTTCATTCACTGTCTCCTTTATTCTGTTTGTCGTTTTGTTCGCCTATTATTAGCTCTGCTCGTGCAATACGTGTCCTTAAATGATCACCTATTGGGAATCATGTTCCATGATTCTTGCATAATTTCTAAGCTTTAGTCTCATGGTGTAGCTCTACCGATAAACCAGTCAGAGAAGACCTAATTCACGCGTTGAGGCAAAATAACTTCAAGTGTGGTACTACAAGGTAACGGTAGACCGGCTCTTGGAGTTATAAATCAGAAGGAAGAATTGATTGCCTTCAGGTTATCAATGGTATGCATTGCTAAGGCCTGTTAAATTGTGGTGTGTGCACAGCTGTGCCTGAATATGGTTTCATGCAAATACATTGTACAAAAATACTGCACTCCTACCTGGTAATTGTTTTTCATGTCACCTATACTGAAGGTCCACAATTAATTAACTCTTGGTGATGAACTAAAGAAGGTGTCGATGAAGGAAATTTAAAGTTACACGAACAGACATTTTAACAATCGATTATTCCTTTGTACCACGAAGTTAAAATTTCGATTGGGACCCAGTGAAATACTATCGAGGTACAATGTCCCAATGGCGTGTATTTCGCAGACCTCTTTGAAAAGTTAACGCACGTATTAAAACAAAAGCTGCATTTAAAGCGCCTTTAAAGGAGAGAAACGTCCAAAGGCGTTTCAAGTAAGGTACCCAACTCAGAAAAGTGACACGGACTCACAACAAAGGGGATATTAGGAGAGGTGACTGAAAGTTTGGTCAAAGAGGTATGTTTTAATGAGGGTCTTAAAGCAGGGAAAAAGATTCAACTGCAGAGAGGTTTGGGGAAGTAAGGGCCGTGACGGCTGAAGGCACTGCAGCTAATGATAGGTTAACGGCACAGTTGATGGAACGCAGAGATCTTGGAAGGTTGTACGGCTGCAGGAGGTTACAGGGACAGGGTGGGCGAAGCCAATAAGGGAATAGATCCCGATTAAATTAATTTTAAATTCGAGACATTGGGGCACCGGGATACAGAAGGGTCAGGAATGTCGCAATAGCAACCAAATGGTACTGAACTTGAGTTTACGCTACTTCACACAATTGCTAAGGAACCGCAATAAGAATATGAGGAACATCCATGAGGTGGGATTAGCTGATTCATCAGAAAATGGCAAGGTGTTTTCTTATTTCCTTTTTCTTCCGTTGCACAATAGTTGGTGTTTTGCCTGAAAAAAAAACTGTTTCCTGCTGTCGGGGGAAGAAGTTTTTTGTTTTTTTAAAATTTTATTCGTTCACGGGATGTGGGCGTCGCTGGCGAGGCCAGCATTTATTGCCCATCCCAAATTGCCCTTGAGAAGGTGGTGGTGAGCCGCGTTCTTGAACCGCTGCAGTCCGTGTGGTGACGGTTCTCCCACAGTGCTGTTAGGAAGGGAGTTCCAGGATTTTGACCCAGCGACGATGAAGGAACGGCGATATATTTCCAAGTCGGGATGGTGTGTGACTTGGAGGGGAACGTGCAGGTGGTGTTGTTCCCACGTGCCTGCTGCTCCTGTCCTTCGAGGTGGTAGAGGTCGCGGGTTTGGGAGGTGCTGTCGGAGAAGCCTTGGCGAGTTGCTGCAGTGCATCCTGTGGATAGTGCACACTGCAGCCACGGTGCGCCGGTGGTGAAGGGAGTGAATGTTCAGGGTGGTGGATGGGGTGCCAATCAAGCGGGCTGCTTTATCTTGGATGGTGTCGAGCTTCTTGAGTGTTGTTGGAGCTGCACTCATCCAGGCAAGTGGGGAGTATTCCATCACACTCCTGACTTGCGGCCTTGTAGATGGTGGAAAGGCTTTGGGGAGTCAGGAGGTGAGTCATTCGCCGCAGAACACCCAGCCTCTGACCTGCTCTAGTAGCCACAGTATTTATATGGCTGGTCCAGTTAAGTTTCTGGTCAATGGTGACCCCCAGGATGTTGATGGTGGGGGATTCGGCGATGGTAATGCCATTGAATGTCAAGGGGAGGTGGTTAGACTCTCTCTTGTTGGAGATGGTCATTGCCTGGCACTTATCTGGCGCGAATGTTACTTGCCACTTGTGAGCCCAAGCCTGGATGTTGTCCAGGTCTTGCTGCATGCGGGCTCGGACTGCTTCATTATTTGAGGGGTTGCGAATGGAACTGAACACTGTGCAGTCATCAGCGAACATCCCCATTTCTGACCTTATGATGGAGGGAAGGTCATTGATGAAGCAGCTGAAGATGGTTGGGCCTAGGACACTGCCCTGAGGAACTCCTGCAGCAATGTCCTGGGGCTGAGATGATTGGCCTCCAACAACCACAACCATCTTCCTTTGTGCTAGGTATGACTCCAGCCACTGGAGAGTTTTTCCCCTGATTCCCATTGACTTCAATTTTACTCGGGCTCCTTGGTGCCACACTCGGTCAAATGCTGCCTTGATGTCAAAGGCAGTCACTCTCACCTCACCTCTGGAATTCAGCTCTTTTGTCCATGTTTGGACCAACGCTGTAATGAGGTCTGGAGCCGAGTGGTCCTGGCGGAACCCAAACTGAGCATCGGTGAGCAGGTTATTGGTGAGTAACTGTCGCTTGATAGCACTGTCGACGACACCTTCCATCACTTTTCTGATGATTGAGAGTAGACTGATGGGGCGGTAGTTGGCCGGATTGGATTTGTCCTGCTTTTTGTGGACAGGACATACCTGGGCAATTTTCCACAGTGTCGGGTAGATGCCAGTGTTGTAGCTGTACTGGAACAGCTTGGCTAGAGGCGCAGCTAGTTCTGGAGCACAAGTCTTCAGCACTACAGCCGGGATGTTGTCGGGGCCCATAGCCTTTGCTGTATCCAGTGCACTCAGCCGTTTCTTGATATCACGTGGAGTGAATCGAATTGGCTGAAGACTGGCTTCTGTGATGGTGAGGATATCGGGAGGAGGCTGAGATGGATCATCCACTCGGTACTTCTGGCTGATGATGGTTGCAAACGCTTCAGCCTTGTCTTTTGCACTCACGTGCTGGACTCCGCCATCATTGAGGATGGGGATGTTTGCAGAGCCTCCTCCTCCCGTTAGTTGTTTAATTGTCCACCACCATTCACGATTGGATGTGGCAGGACTGCAGAGCTTTGATCTGCTCCGTTGGTTGTGCAATCGCTTAGCTCTGTCTATAGCATGTTGCTTCCGCTGTTCAGCATGCATGTAGTCCTGAGTTGTAGCTTCACCAGGTTGGCACCTCATTTTTAGGTACGCCTGATGCTGCTCCTGGCATGCTCTTCTACACTCCTCATTGAACCAGGGTTGATCCCCTGGCTTGTTGGTAATGGTAGAGTGAGGAATATGCCGGGCCATGAGGTTACAGATTGTGCTGGAATACAATTCTGCTGCTGCTGATGGCCCACAGCGCCTCATGGGTGCCCAGTTTTGAGCTGCTAGATCCGTTCTGAATCTATCTCATTTAGCACGGTGGTTGTGCCACACAACACGTTGGATGGTGTCCTCAGTGCGAAGACGGGACTTCATCTCCACGAGGACTGTGCGGTGGTCACTCCTACCAATACTGTCATGGACAGATGCATTTGCGACAGGTAGATTGGTGAGGACGAGGTCAAGTAAGTTTTTCCCTCGTGTTGGTTCGCTCACCACCTGCCGCAGGCCCAGTCTAGCAGCTATGTCCTTCAGGACTCGGCCAGCTCGGTTAGTAGTGGTGCTGCCTAGCCACTCTTGGTGATGGACATTGAAGTCCCCACCGAGAGTACATTTTGTGCCCTTGCTACTCTCAGTGCTTCCTCCAAGTGGTGTTCAACATGGAGGAGGACTGATTCATCAGCTGAGGGAGGACGGTAGGTGGTAATCAGCGGGAGGTTTCCTTGCCCATGTTTGACCTGATGCCATGAGATTTCATGGGGTCCAGAGTCAATGTTGAGGACTCCCAGGGCCACTCCCTCCTGACTGTATATCACTGTACCGCCACCTCTGGTGGGTCTGTCCTGCCGGTGGGACAGGACATACCCAGGGATGGTGATGGAAGAGTATGGGACGTTGGCTGAAAGGTATGATTCTGTAAGTATGGCTAGGTCAGGCTGTTGCTTGACTAGACTGTGGGACAGCTCTCCCAATTTTGGCACAAGTCCCCAGATGTTAGTAAGGAGGACCTTGCAGGGTCGACTGGGCTTGGTGTTTTGCCGTTGTCGTGTCCGGTGCCTAGTGGTCCGATGCCGAGTGGTCCGTCCGGTTTTATTCTTATTGTGACTTTTCGTAGCGAGATTTTACAACTGAGTGGCTTGCTAGGCCATTTCAGAGGGCAATTAAGAATCAACCACATTGCTGTGGGTCTGGAGTCACATATAGGCCAGACCAGGTAAGGACGGCAGGTTTCCTTCCCTAAAGGACATTAGTGAACCAGATGGGTTTTTACGACAATCCAGTAGTTTCATGGCCATCATTACTGATGGCTTTAGCTGCCGCTAGCATACTTTTCCCAAGCTGTTACCATCTCGATGTGGACGTGTACTTTCATGACTGACAAATGCAAGTCAGAAGTTCATCTGTAAGGCGGTGGAAATATATTTCTGGTCATGATCGGGATATCTCAGATATACTGAACCATTGATCCTTCTAGGAGCAGATATCTCACACCAGATTGCTTAAAACCGCCAAAAACAGACTGGGAGAGAATATGCCCTTGTTATTCCAGATAACCCAACTTAACTGTGTCGGAATATCGAAATAAACACTGCCAGAACTGCGTAAACGACCTTTCCTGTTAGATGCCTACACTGTTTATCCGAGGGTTCTCCGAATCACCGCCGAAGTTATTGAAGAGCAGTAAAGCCCTAGCAGAAATTCGAGGCGTGTCTAACCAGTGGAAAATAGATCTAAGTTCATGGACTGTAAGTGGAACCCATTGCAGATGACCTCTGATTTCATCAATAATGTCGCATCAGAATCTGCTGTAATGTGCTTCAGGCAGAATCAAAAGAGCTTTCACAAGCCATACAGATACTTGGTGGTAATGAGAAGCAATATGGACGTATCTTGTAATGGTATGCATAACCCTTGAAGCTGAATCTAAGCAACATGTTACAACACTCCCGTAGAGCAGAAGAAATATTGAAGGTATAAATATTGCTGGCCTATTCCGCAGGTACGGCTTGTCTGGTCTGAGGAATAACAATCATCTTGAATTTGATTTATGATCCTTAATAGAGAGAAAATCGTGGGAAGTATGTCGTGTCGTGTGAAGTACAAGCGGTCCAATTTGTCTTCGATGGTAACGCAAAACACGTTATAGCGAATTGGTAGACATCCAATCGATTTACTTTTCTGTTGATTTCAATCGTTGTCGCCTGCTTTGCGATTGTGCGAAGGTACAATTTCTTCCCCATGTACTCAGCGTTGGGCACATTGATTGAATTGGCAATTAAATGAGGCGGTTTACATCTAGTGAGTTTTATCCAGTCTTTCCGTGGAGATAAGTTAAAACATCCCCCTCAGCTTTTCTTGGTCTCTGGGTTTATATTTCAAGTGTCAACATTTCAGAGGAACGGAAGAAAACATTTGGAGTCTTACAACCAGAAGAATGCTGTTTTGAGTAATACGACAATGTACACAGGTACACGAGGAAAATTTTCTGAAACTGGAGTTGCGGCATGTTGAATGGATAGAGTAAAGAGATCACCATGTTCGTATGAAGGTACAACACTAAACCTCAAAATGATTGGTATTATAAATATTCAATGTTTTAAATAATTTAAGTTTAATTGAGTGATGCAAAAATAATATACATTTCAGGATCAAGCAACAGCACTTAATAAACGAAAAACAACTAATGTGATAATTATACGGTAATAGCACGTACACATATTCAGGGCCATACTGTTCTTCACACTGAGGTGACACTGGAGTGATTCCTCCCCTGGAAACGTGGATCAACAGGTCGGCACCTTACAGAAAACGTACTGCAATGTCCGTATCTGAAATCATTTGACAACTGGATCGCTGTAGACCGGCCGTGTCTCTCGTTCTTGCCGCTGTAACCTGATTGCTGCATATTCGGTACATTTCCCTTCTGTTTGTGCATTCCTCTTCTTTCGGACCCAACCATATTTAGAGCAGCGTAAGTCAACTTTTTGTCATCTGTTTATTGCATGGTCTGCAAAAGTAAAGGAATATCCGGTTAATTCATTTTCCTCATCAGTTCGCAGATTAATATATAAAACAGATTTTGGTTGCAAAGTGTTTACCAGGATTATGATATCTTACTGAACGTAACTGTGGATATCAGTGTGATATCAATATTGGAAGTTGCACCGTATTATACATTGGCACAGTACTCCCTGTGTGGTCTCACCAGAGCCCTATATAATTGGAGCAAGAACTCCTTGCTCTTATACTCCAAACCCCTTGCAATAAAGGCTAACATACCATTTGCCTTCCGGGTTGCTCACTGTGCCTTCATGTTCACTTTCCGTGATTCTTCTGCAAGGAAACCCATATCCCTCGGAATATCAACATTTCATAGTCTCTGACAGTTTTAAAATATTCTGCTTTTCTATTCTTCCTACCAAAATGGATAATTTCACATTTCCCCATATTATATTGCACCTGTCACCGTCTCGCCACTAACTAACCTGTCTATATCATTTTGCAGCCTCTTTGCATCCACCTCACAGGTTATTTTCCTACCTAGCTTTGTGTAATCAGTAAATTTGGATACATTACACTCAGTCCCCTTATCTACATCATTGATATACATTGTAAACAGCCGAGGCCGAAGCTTTAATCCTTGCGGTGCCCCACTAGTTGCAACCTGCCAGCCTGAAAATAACACATTTATTTATAGTCTGTTTTCTCTCCGTTAACCAATCCTCAATCCATGCTAACATCAATCCCATGAGCCATAACGTTGTGTAACAACCTTCTGTGTAGCACCTTACATCCACTGGTTCCCCCTCATCTAACCTGCTAATTTCATCATCAAAAAACTCTAATAGATTTGTCAAACACGACATCCCTTTCATAACACCGTGTTCACTCTGCTAATCATTTTATGATTTTCTAAGTGTCCTGTTACAACGTCCTTAATAACATATTCAAGCATTTTCCCTACTACTGATGTCAGGCTAACTGGCCTATAGTTCCCTGTTTTCAGTCAATCTCCCTTCTTGACAGCGGGGTTACATTGCTGCCTTTCAATCCACGTGGACAGATCTGGAATCTAGGGAATACTGAAAGATCAAAACCAATGCACCCATTATCTCTGCAGTCACCTCTTTGAAAACCCGAGTATGTAAACCATCAGGTCCAGGAGATTTGTCGGCTTTCAGTCCCATTTATTTCTCCAGTACTTTTTCTTTACTAATCTTAATTAATTTAAGTTCCTTCCTCTCATTAGACCATTGTTTCCCCATTGTGCCTGTATGTTTTTTGTGTCTTCTACTGTGAAACAGATACAAAATATTTGTTTAATGTCTCTGCCACTTCTTTATTCCCCATTTTATTTTTTTTCCTGACTCTGCCTCTGAAGGACCCACGTTTTCGTTCACTAATCTGTTCATTTTTACATACTTGTAGAAGCTCTTACGATCTGTTTTGATATTTCTTGCTAGTTTACAATCATATTCAATTTTCTGCCCCGTTGTCAATTTTTTGGTCACCCATTGCTGATTTCTGAAACCCTCTCAATCCTGAGGCATATTATTCTTCTTGGCAACATTGTAAGCCTCTTATTTTAATCTAATACTATTTTTAAGTTCTCAAGTTACCCATTGCTGGATCATTTTTCCCGTGGAGGTTATTTTTCCTCACGGGAATGTGTATTCATTGAGAATTATGCATTATTTATTTAACTGTTTGCCGTTGCTGATCTACCGTCATATCTCTTAACCCAATTTCCCAATCTATCTTAGCCAACACGCCCCTCATAACTGTGCATTTGGCTTTGTTTAAATTTAAGACCCTAGTTTCGGACTCAACTGCATCACTCTCAAGCTCGATATGCAATTCTATCATATTATGTTCATACCTCTCCAGTGTATGCTCAAGTATAAGTTTATTAATTAACCATGTCTCATCACAGAATACTAGGTCTAAAAGAATCTGTTCCTCAGTTGGTTGCTGCAAATATTTTTCTAGAAAACTGCCTCGAATGCTTGGTTTGGCCTGTCAATAAGAATATTAAATTCCACCACGATTATTCACCCTTGTTACATGTTCATCCTACTTTTCTGATTTACACTTTCTCCAACGCTATCACTACTGTTAGGAGGCCTGTAAACTACTCCCACCAATGTTTCCTGCCCCTTGTTATTTCTTTGCACCATCCATAAAGATTCTACATTATGATTTTCTGATCTAAGATTCTTTCTCACGATTGCCTTTATCTAATCCTTTATTATCAGGCCTACACAACCCCCCACCCTCTTCACCACCCCCCCCCCCCGGCCAACTACCCACCCTTCTTTTCTACTTCGACTATCTTTTCCAAAAGTAAAATAACCTGGAATATTTACTTTCCAGCCCTGGTCACCCTGCAAACACGTCTCAGTAATGGCTACTGGATCAAACCCATTTTATCTCTATTTGTGTCATTAATTCATGTATTACGATACAAATGCTATGTGCCTTCAGATCAGCACCTTTAATTTTAACATTTTACTATTTTCCCTGATGTGACCTCAGTCACCGAATTGCCTTTTGTCGTTTTGAATATGTCGACCCTTTTCCTACTCTCGCATTTCAATTTAATTTGATTTTATTTCAAGTAATTTTCCGGAATTACCATTTTCATACTGTTTAGAATCAAATATACCTCTATGATCACAACTTCCTGAAGCATTTTTTAAGACTTAAAACACCACGTTTCTTCATTGATTCACCATAACTCGGACATCTAAGATTAGGTATCAGTCATGTGTTTTGTGCACTACATTCAATGCTTGCATTTCACCCATCTTTCTAGGTTTCGACAAAACACTCAGAATGTATTATAATTGAAGGACTATGCAGTTTTATCATGGCTTCCACTGAATTGCATTCTATTGTTTTGTCTACGTGGTTCAACATCGTGTTGGCATCATTGATTTCTCCTCTGGAATGAGTCAACTTGTTTAGCATCATGCCAAATAAGACTCTTGTGCCTTTCAGCTCACCTTTACTTATTTCAACACCATTCACGAGCTGCCTTTGTTTCTTTTTACGTGCAGCAGAATACATTTGTGTGTATTAACGTGTATCTGACATTATTATAGCTATTTGCATATTTCATCCGATCCATTCTATAATTTTTGCTGCTTCGCCCAATTTCAGTTTTACTGCAAGTTTGGTTCCATCTGTAAATTTGACCAATTTAAATTTATTTTTTATGTCCAAGCCATTACCACTCGAACTTCGAGTCCATCCTTCTTGGCTGTAAATGCATAATCGTATTTTCATACTTCATCACTACTGAATATTATGCTGATGGTTTCAACAACATTATCAACAGTAACCCCCAAGTATAATCTTTCCCCATCTGAAACAGAAAGGCACTCAGGGAGAAAATGCCAGACCTTATACGCCACCCAAATTCATGGAGTAAATTATTCCAAATTTTCGCTGGAATTCTTAGCCGGAAGATTGGTGGAATCCCGAAGAATGAGCATGAAGGTAAAAAAAAAACTGTCGTTGATGCTGTTTCTTCAGTATCCCCGTCATTCCTCCGCCATAATTTTCCCGGGAAGTGGGGATCCTCACTATAACTTTCCTGTCGCTTCTTCTCTCTCTCTTTCTATTTCTCTACCTATCGTGTAGAATTAAATTAGCTTCCTCAATCTCAACCACCTAAAAGATATGGGTGGACGTACCGAGATCAGCAATTTCACGCTAATAAGACTGGCTTGCAATTTTGCACATATAGACCAAAATGCCTGAAGTACAAAGTGGGGGACTATAATGGAGCGTGTCCGTTACTGAATCATGGACTTGCTACCCGTAATCAAGATAGAGTTGGTTGAATTTCAATTAAAATACGTCCCCTACTTGACGCGGATACGGCTAAAGGGAACTAAATAGATTGGTTTCACTTCTAAATCTCACAGCATACATCAGAATGAAGATATACACATAAACAAAGATAAAAGTGTAAGTCATTCGGTAAACTATGGAAGTTAGATGGATGTCCTTTTTTTCCAACTTCACATCGCCTACTTCCCAACAAAATGGTGATATATATGAACATACCGGTTCTTCAGAATGAGATCCGTCTTGATTTGACTCTGTGCCGAGTAAAATTCAAAAATGCAAAACTTAACTGTGAGTTTCTTGGTTACGGAGCACGCAACTTCCACTGAATATTTGGTGCTAGCAATTCCACTACTTTCACAAATATCTCCAGTCGCCGTGGAGCTGAATAGTCCTGTATTATAAAGACTGTCATGCATTTGAACCACTAAACCCGAAATATTTCAGAACCTAAATTGTATCTAGAATCATAGAATCTTTATAGCACATAAGGAGGCCATTCTGCCCATTGAGCCCATGCCGGCTCTGTTTAAGAGCAATCCAGTTAGTCCACGCCCCCGCTTTTTCCCCGTAGCCCTGCTTATATTTTCCCTTCAAGAATTTATCCACTTCCTCTTTGAAAGCCACGATTGAATTCGCTTCAACCGCACCTTCAGGTAATGCATTGCAGATCATAACTACCCACTGGGCAAAGAAAAAATCCTCAGGTCCCCTTTGGTTCTTTTGCCAATCACCTTTCATCTTTGTCCTGTTGTTCTCGACACTTCTGCCAATGGGAACAGTTCCCCTTTATTTACTTTATCTGAACCCTTCGTGATTTTGAAAAAGATCTCTCAACCTTCTCTGCTCCAAGGAGAACAACCACAGCTTCTTCACTCTATCCACATAACTGAACTCCCTCATCCCTGGAACCATTCCAATAAAACTTTTTTGCACCCTCTGTAAGGCATTCACATCCTTCCTCAAGTTCACATCTTTACTAGAATTGGACATGACATTCCAGTTGTGGCAGAACCAGTGTTTTATAAAGTTTCAACAGTAAAACAGTGAAGCCTTACAGGCTGGTAAATGACATCTGGCCTGGAAGTTGAAGAAGTCAAAGAAGGCCTGGGGAAAGATGGATTCCCAGCCCAATCGGAGGCAAAAAAATAGATAAGGTGAGGCAAAAACAGTCTTAAGCCACTCTGTAGACGTGATGGTTGGTTGAGACCACAGGTGGGACACTTGTTGTTCTTGCAGACCGCTGAAAGGTGGAAGATAGTGGGGAAGGCCGACACTTTACCCTTAAAGAAACAACAGCACGAGGGACCATTGGACACCTCGCCTTTTTGGGACACCCCAATAGGGTAAGGGCCCATGTCAATAGCTAACACGGAGTACTCCCCCAAAAGAGGCATAAAAAACAGCACCTTGCACTGATATCAAGTTGTAGAGACTTGGCAGGAGTAACGACTGGTAGCATTGGAGACCAACCCAACAGTAATTTTGACGAACGATCCAGAAAAATAAGTGGCTCCAAGCGGAGCAGGACTGAGGACAAGGAGTCTAAGGGGTCACCACTGGCGGGGCAGAAGCAGTTTGAATCAACGAAGATACCCCAGGCAGGGAGGAAAGCGTACTTTCTTCAAGATTCCTAGACAGACACGACTCTACCTACTGCGGAATCGGTGATATTCGTCGCTGGGTCAAAATCTTGGAACTCCCTTCCGAACAGCACTGTGGGAGAACCTTCACCACACAGACTGCAGCGGTTCAAGAAGACGACTCAACACCACCTTCTCAAGGACAATTAGGGATGGGCAATAAATGCTGGCCTCGCCAGCGACGTCCACATCCCATGAACGAATAATAATTTAAAAATGATCTCTTGCTCTGTGTTGTTAACTATTGCCCCAACATTGTGTGTGTTGGTCCTTTTGTGAATTTCAATAAAGCACCATTTTATCAAATTGTAGACAGGTCAATTAATGGCCACTGAGAGTAAAATCTCATAAGTGACAGCATGGTTACGAAATTGCCTAAGTAACAGGAAACAGTGGTGAACGGTTCTTTTTGGACTGGAATAAGATATAGAGTGTTGTTCCCCTTCGGTCGGTACTAGGATTATCGCTTTTCTCCATGTATATTAACGACTTGGACTTGGAAATACAAGGCAAAATTTGCAGGTGACATAAAACTTAGAAGTGTAGAGAACAGTGGAGGATAGTTATAGACTTTAAGAGGACGTTGGCAGGCTGGGGGGAATGAACGGACACGTGGCATATGAAGTTGAACTCAGAGAAATGCGACTTGATACATTTTGATCGGAAGAACGACGAGAGGCAATAAAAACTGAAGGGTACAATTCTAAACGTGTTGCAGGAACAGCGAGTGCTGGGTGTATATGTGCGCAAATCGCTGAAGTTGGCAAGTCAGGTTGAGAATCCGGCTAAAAAGCATCCGGGATCTTGGGCTTTATAAATAGAGGCATAGATTGCAAAAACAAGGAAGTTATGATCTTCCTTTCTCAAACACTGGTTCCGCCACAGCTGGAGTATTGTGTCCAACTCTGAGCAACGCACTTTAGGAAGGATGTGAAGGCATTAGAGAGGGTGCATAACAGATTTAATAGAATGTTTCCAGGCTTGAGATGGATATACTGGAGAAGATGGGTTTTTTCTCCTTAGAGCAGAGAAGGTTGAGAGAAGATTAGACAGAGGTGTTCAAAATCATGAGGGGTCTAGAAAGAGTAGATGGAGAGCAGTTGAAAACATTGGCAGAAGGTTCAAGAACCAGAGGACACAGATTTAAGGTAACCGGCAAAAGAAACAAAGGCGACATGAGGAAAAAATTCTTTACGCAGGAAATGGTTAGGTTCTGGAATACATTGACTAAAGGAAAGTGGAGCCAGATTCAATCATGGCTTTCAAAAGGAAATTGGATAAGCACTTGAAGGAACAAAATTTGCAGAGCCAAGGGGCAAGGGTGAGGGAGTTGAACTAACTGGATTGATCTTGCAGAGAGCCAGCACGGCTCCTTCTGTGTTGTAACCAGTCTATGATTCTTTCATTCCAACAGCGGCTAGAACACAAACTTTTGCCATTCCCTTTGAAACGTGTACGATTAGAAAGTAATTCAAAGTAACAAGCTGCACTTTAATTCTATTGTTCGGATATTTTGGAGAATTGTTTAGAATACATTAAGGGAATCGATATGACAATTTCTCTGTCGCTCAATGTAAAACCCTGTGGCAATAATTTCGATTGCAAGAGATTCTGTTATTGAAGGCAATGTATTCTGTCGCAGCCTTGTTGTTGCCTTGCAAAAAAAGAAATCAGTTAACTAGTTCAAAGTATAAAGGTTAACGGCTCCACAAAGCGGCGTACTGAGGAGGCGGTGCGAAAGGGATGAAAACCTGAACGATGGTGTCGTGTGGTAGGATTTCAAGCGCAAACAAAATAGTGTGGGGGATTTGAGGATCGTTGGAAGCAGGAGAGTTCAGAACTGAAATTGGTGCACAGCGCGTACTTTATTGGCCTAAGGGTCGTAGAAAAACGAAAACAATGATAGTAAGTCGCTGTTAATTGCGGAAATTTAGTGGAGGCACATGATGTACAACAGCAATACGTATGTTCCATTATGTTGCAACTAATGGCTGTAATTTGATAGTTCGACTGTTAGTGCGTGCGATGAGGCAATAAACCATTTCCTTTGTTTATTACAATGCCATTGTAATAGAATCAATACTTGTAAGACGTTCAAGTCTAGTGAAACAAACAGTACAATAGAAAGCATACCAACTTCCTGTGGGCATATTGCAGCAGTAAGAGTGACAAATCGAACGACCACACATTAAATTTAACACTGCTGAATGTGGTTTGAATCACACTGTGCGAATGAGCTAACTTTTGCGGGGGTTGTTTGTTCAACATTCAGAAAATAAGAGGGTTTATTGTTGGCCGATAAAATTCAATATAATTACAAATTCAAATATTGCCAATGAGATCTGCTGAACTGTTTCCTTAATCTTGTCACGTTTGTCTCATATAAGAACAGGAGTGGGCCATTCAGTCCCGCGAGACTGTCCCACCATTCAATTAGATCAGGGCTGATCGGTATCTTAACTCGATTTAACTATCTTGGTTCCATACCCGTTAATAACCTTGCCTAAAAAATAACTACCAATCTGCATTTTGAAATTTTCAATTGACCTAACCTCAGCCCTTTGCCTGAAGGAATGCTTCCTGACATCACCTTTCAACGGCCACGCTCTCATTTTAAGGTTATGCCCCCTTATTCTCGATTCCACAAACAGAGGAAATAGCTTGTCTCTCGCTACCCTTTCAGTCCTTTATTCGTCTGAAAAAACTCAATTAATATCATAACATGACACGGCACACAAGGACTCCATTCGGCCCATTGTGCCCGTACCTGTTCGTTGGTATGCTGTCCGATTAGACCCACTCCCCCATCCATTCCCAAAAGCACTGATTTTTTTTTTCAGTTCAAGTGTTTATCCAAATCCTTTTTGAAAGTTACTGTTGAATCTGCTTCCACCACAATTTCAGGCAGTGCATTCAAGATAATAACAACTGGCTGCATGTCCCCACTGGTTATTTTGCCAATAACCTTAAATTGTGTCCTCTGGTTATCGAGCCTTCTGCCATTGTAACATGTTTCTCCTTATGGACTCTATCAACACTGTTCATGACTTTAAACATATATCCTCTGAACTTCCTCTGCTCTAAGGAGAACAACCCCAGGTTCTTCAGTCTCTCCACATAACTGAGGTCCCTCATTCCTGGTACCATTCTCGTAAATCTCTTCTTCACTCTCTCCAAGTCCATGACATCGTTCCTGAAGTGTGGTGGCCAGAATTGAACATAATACTCCAGCTGAGGCCTAACCAGTGTGTTATAATGGTTTAGCTTAACTTTTTTGCTTTAAACTCTATGCCTTTATTAACAAAGCCGAGTATGCCATATGATTTTTTAACAGCCTTCTTAACTTGTCCTGCCACCTTCAAAAAAACCTTAGGTTTCTCCTCTCCTGCAGTCCCGTCAAAATTGTACCATTCCGTTTATTTTGCCTCTCCTCATTCTTCCTACGAAAGTGTATCACTTCACACTTCTCTGCGTCAAATTTCATGTGTCTGTTCATTTCACTAGTTTGTCTATGTCCTCCTAAAGTATGTTACTATCCTCCACATAATTTACCACATACCCGAGTTTCGTGTCATCTGCAACCTTTGAACTTATACCCTGTATAACCAAGTACAAGTCATTAATATATATCAGAAAGTTCAGTGTTCCTAATACCGACCGCCGGGGAATACCACTTCATAATTCCTTCCAGTCTGAAAAACAACCGTTAACTACGAATCCTATGCTTTCTGTCCGTTAGCCTATTTTGTATCCACGCTGCCACTGTCGCTTTAATCGTATGACATTTAAATCTGCGAACAATTCTATTACGTGGTACTTAATCAAATATCTTTTGACCGTCCATATACACATCAACCGTACAATCTTCATCAACCCTCTCCGTTACTTCATCAAATAATTCAATCACGTTAGTAAAATATGATTTCCTTTAACAAATGCGATCTGACTTTCATTTATTAGCCCATACTATTCCAAGTGACAAATAATTTTATCTCCAATTATTGTCTCTAAAGGTTTGTCCACCATAGACTTTCGGCCGACTGGTCTGTAATTACTGGGTTTATCCATCTCCCCATTTTTTTGAAAAGAGATGTATCATTTGCAATCCACCAGCCCTCTTGCACGGGCCCCATATCTAATTAGGTTAGGATGATTGTGACGAGATCCTCCACAATTTTAACCCTTACTTCCCTCAGTAACCGAGGGTGTATCGCATCCGCAACAGGTGACTTAGCTACTTTGAACACTGCCAATTTTTAAGCAGCTTCTCTTTATCTGTTGTTATCCGATGCAATATCGCTACTATCCCTCCTTTCCTGATACATAGGCAACACCCTCTTCTCCACTGAAGACCGATGCAAATTATACAGTTCGTACCACAGCCATACCCTCTGCCTCCACAAGTTTTCCTTTTTTGTGCCTATTCGGCCCCACACTTCCTTTTGCTACTTTTTATTATTTATGTGTTTATAAAATGCGTTTAGGTTCCCTTTTATGTTAGCCACGCTCTCTTTGCACCTCTTATTCCCTTTTTTAGGTCGTCTCTGTACTTTCTGTTTTCAACTTGGTTCGCTACTCTATTATGAACCTTACATTTGTCAGAAACCTCCTTCTCTGTTTCATTTTAATCTCTATATCTTTATTCATCCAGGGAGCTCTAGATTTGGATGACTTCACTTTCCCCCTCCTGGGAATGTGTCTAGTCTGTACCTGAACCATCTCCTCCATGAAGGTCTCCTATTTTCCAATCACTGTTTTGTTCAACAATTTTTGATTCCATTCGGCCTGGGCATGATCCTTTTTAACTCGCTGAAATTGGCCCTCCTCAGCTAAGTATTTTTACACTTCATCGTTCCTTGTCCTTTTTCATAACTGCTCTAAACTTGATGGTATTTTCATCACTGTTCCCCAAATGATCCCCCAATGAAATATGCTCCACTGGCCCCTCTTCATTTCCCAGAACTAGATCGAACACTGCTTCCTTCGTCTTTGGGCTCGAAACATACTGATCAGGAAAGTTCACTTCTGCACATTTCAGGAATTCCTCCACATCGTTGCTCTTTACACCGTTACTATTCCAATCTATGTTGGGATAATTGAAGTCACCCATTACCTGTACTCTATAGTTATTGCATCGTTCTTTGAATTGCCTGCAAATTTGCTCCTCCATCTCTTTCCCATTGTGCGGTGGGCCATAGTACAAACCCAGTAGCATAACAGCTCCACTATTGTTCCTTTATTCGAACAAAGCAGATACTGTCCCTGACCCCTCAACGACATCATCAATTTCTAGTGATATGATAGTTTACGTGCTCAATACTGCCACCACCCTCCTATCCTTCCTTCCCTATCTTTCCTGAATACATTGTAGCCACGAATATTAAGTTCACAATCCTCCCCTTCTTTGAGCCAGGTCTCTGTTATTGCCATTATATCATAGTTCCATGTGGCGAATTGTGTCTGCATCTCACCAACCTTATTTACCTTGCAATGTGCATGAATGCACAATTAGACTGCCTGGAATTTGCCCCCTGTTCGATCCCTCATATTTTTGAACGTTTATTTCGTCTACTACTATTTGACTCTCCCAGAACACGGTGCACCTTGATTCTCCTCTCCAATATTTCATGCTAGTACCCCCCCACCCCACCCCCACCGCCCCCCCCCCCAACACTAGTTAACCTCCGTGCGAGGACATTGGTCCTAGCTGTGTTGAGGTGCAATCCATCCATATTGAACAGATTCCTCCTGCCTCAGAACTGGTGCCAATACCCCAGGAATCTAAAATTCTCCGTCATGCACCAATTTTCCAGTCATGCATTAACTTTTCTTATTCTACTATTCCTATACTCACTAATACGTAGCATTGGGAGTAATCCAGAGCTTACTGATTTTGAGGTCCTGCTTTTTAACTTCTTCCCTAGCTCCTGAAACTCTAACTGCAGGATCTAATTCCTTTCCCCCCCTATGTTATTGATTCCCACATGGACAACGACTTCTGGCTGTTCTGCTTCCCCCCTCAAAAATTTGTGCACAATGTTAGTGATGTCATTTACCTTGATACCAGGGAGGCAACACCATATGCAGGACTCACATCGTCGGTTGCAGAAATGCCTGTCTGTCCCGCTGACTATTGAATCAGCTATAAACATTGCAGTTCTATAGTTTTGTGTGCCTCCCTGTGCAGTCCTTTGCCCTACAGTGCCATGCTCCACACTACATTGATTCGAGGCATTCCAACCCTCACCAGTATTGAATACTGAAAACCAATTAGTGAGTGACACACTCCTGAAGGATTCCTGCACTGCCGGGCTCTTCCTATCCTGCCAGATGGTCACCCACTTACTGTCCTGAGCTCTCTGTGGATGTGGAGTGACCACCTCCTGGAACGGACGATCCAGGAAATTCTCATCCTCCCGTATGCGCTGCAGTGATTGCAGCTGCACATCAAGCTCAGAAACGCTGCGCTCGAGCAACTGGAGGCACTTCCTACACATATGGTCATCCAAGATACCTGAAGTGTTCTGTACAACACACATGGCACAGGAATTGCAGATAACGAGTTTCAGCTTTACCTCCATTCTATTTAGGGTCTACTTGCATCATATATATATATATATATATATATGCCTCTTACGTTATTCATATGTTTTATCTTAGTACCCCGTTGGCGCCTATTTCCTATTTCCTCATTTAATATTCGTGCATACAAGATTCTTATTTAATAGAATATTTGATCCCTTTACTCTTGGCAACCCCTACTTATTTTAGCTACTTTCCCGTAATCTTTATCCTAAATATTACTTTTTTTCATTAGTTAGCAATATTTTATTTCTAGAAGTGATAGCGTTACTAGAGGTCTGAATTATAATTGGCAAATGCATTTAGCTTGATTTCAAATCAGTTAGTAATTAATTAATTTGCATAATTATTAATAAATTATTTCTTGATTTACTTACCCCTTTTTAAGATAGTTATTTCTCAGTGATAACCAACTACAATTAATATTATAGAGTACATGGTAAATTGACTTACCTTAGCTTTCGTGGGCTCCTCCGCTGCGTCGACTGTGACGTTACTTTTGAGAGTTCTCTCAAAGTTTGATTCCCCTTTCCTGCCGCGATCGGTTTAAGTTGTTATGGCCGCTCCAGCGGTGCTCCGCGCTCTCCCAACGTTCTGCTACGGGCAAGTTGATAAGCTGATTGAGAGAGTGCATGGGATAGGTGGCTTTGTAAATAGAAATATTGAATACAAGTACAAGAAATTCATACTGGGCAATTACAAATCACAGGTTCGGCCTCAGCTGGAGTATTGCGTACAATTCTAGGAACAATACTAACCGTAACTCCAACCCTAACCCTAATGCACCACACAAGGCCTTGGAGAGGGTGCAGATGAAGTTTAGCAGAATGTTACCAGTGGTGAGGGAGTTTAGTTATGTGGAGAGATTGGAGAGCTGAGATTGTTCTCTTTGGAGCAGAGAAGGTTAAGGGGAAATCTAATAGAGATGTTCAAAATTACAAGGGGTTTTGATAGAGTGAATAACGAGCAATTGCAAAACTAGGCCGTGAGCTGGCCTTCGGCACAGCACTTCCTTTGGCCATTTTCGTTATATACATATGGTCCTGTTCAGTTGTGCCCGGTGGATCCCCCTCTGTTGTCCCCTCTTACTCACTAGCTGAGTCAAGTAGGGTGACAATATCTATGCTAGTGCTTGGCAGGTAAAGAATGAGTGACATTAAATTGTCATTAGGGTTTACACCATTAGTCTGCCTGGCACTGGTGATTGAGACTCCTGATTGACCTGGAAGAAGGGGAGAGGGCCAGGGTTACAGTTGTGAGGTTAAGCACCATTAGATCAGACATATAGGTTATAATTAACATGGTTTCAACAATGGGACGTGGCTTAACTCAGATATTCGCAAGTGACCGACAATTCATCTGTGTTACTCTATCTCAATGTTCCTGTAATTGAATAAAAGGCTTCGTCAGTGTTAATTAGGTTTTTCTTTGAAGGTTGCTTCTATAAAAATGTAGGAACAGAATACAATCATCCTTAAAACAGTCATTTCATTTCAGTTCAGCAGTGGGTTATTCCGCAGTGTTGTGTGTTTGCAGTGTTTCAGGAACTCTGCTTGTGCCGTTTGTCTCCCTGAGTTGTATGCCAGCTTCCACTGAAATAAGAGTTGAATTCGGTAAGATGTAGCCTCGGGAAGCGCGTTCAACCCTTACCATGTATAACTTAGTTGACTCTAGTGTGCACGACTACAGGAAGAATTAAATAATTAGGACAAGAAAAAGGGGGCAGCAGCTTTTGATGGTGTGAATGCTAACAAAAAGGAATTGCAGCAATATCTTCTCTACTGACTTATGGGCAGTTATGGAAATTGCGGTGTGGGAAAGGTTAATAGTCATGAGGTGAAGAGAAAGTCCTCTCGGGCTGTGTGGAATATATGAGTGAAATGAGGGAAGGATTTACATTGGCACGCCTACTGACATCATTAATGCCAATAACTCTCACGGATGTCCTGCCGAATATTTGGTGTAACTACGGTGGAAAAGTGGGCAAACCTTCCGGAAATTCTAATCCTATGTCCTTCTACACTGCAGCGAGGTACTGGAGAAAATACTGATGACATTAATTTGTAGTGAAATCTGTTGATTTGCCCACCGAATATTTCCAGGCAAGAGGACATCACGTATACTCAATATTTACAAAAGACAGAGCAGTTCAAAAAAAAGACTTTAATCCTAATGATTTAAAATAATAACACATTTTACATAAAAAATAAGGAATTTATAGCGCCACTAAAAAAATAACCTAAAAGCAGATATAAAGGGGGACTTCAATTGATCTAACATAACTGGGAAGAAGCAGTTTAACGGGCAAGGAGATGGAGGAATTTCTGAAATATGCGCAGGAGAACTTTGTTCATCAATATGTTTCTAGTGCAATGAGGGAGGACGCAGAGCTGGAACTGGCTCTTGGAAGTTAGATGGAAAGTGGAACATGCTTCTTTGGGATAGCATTTGGGAAACACTGTTCACAGCATTACAAGGTTTAGAGTCGTTATGGAAAAGGACAAGCCCATGGGATTATAGGGGCAGTTACAACATGACTACTATATTGGCAAAGAAACAAAAAGCAGAGCGTAATGGTGAACGGTTGATTATCAGACTGGAGGGAAGTATACACTGATATCCCCCAGGAGTCGGTATTCGGACCATTGTTCTTATTGATATAAGTCACTGATCTGTATGTGAGTATAGGGGTCATCATTCCAAAATTTGCAGCTGTCCCAAAGCTTGTAACTATAGTATACAATAAAAATAGCAGCAGAATTCCGGAGTACACAGAATGTGTTCAATTCGCAGGCACGTGGCAGATGGAATTTAATGCGTAGAAGTATGAACTCATAACATTTGGATGGAAAAGTGAGTCGAAGCGATATGAATTAAATCTTGCAATTTTAAAGTGGGTGCAGGAACAGAGACCCCTGAGGTTCACATACAAAAACTTTTAAAAGTGGCAGGACACGGTGATAAGACTGTTAAACGCAAACGGGATCCTTAGCTTTGTAAATGGAGGCATAGATTACAAAAGCAAGGAAGTCATTGCAAACATTTAGAAGTCACTGGTTAAGCCTCAGCTAAAGTATTACGTCCAATTCTGGGCAGCATAATTTAGGAAGAATGTCAAGGCTTTAAAGCGGTTGCAGAGGAGATTTACCAGAATGATACCAGGGATGGGGTGCTTCAGTTAATTGGAAAGGCTAGATAAGCTGGGATTGTTCTCTTTCGAGCAGAGAAGGTTAAGGGGAGATTTAGTAGAGTTTATTAAATATATGAGGGGTCTTGATAGAGTAGATAGGGAGAAACTGTTTCCATTGGCAGGACGGTCGGCAAGCAAAGGACACAGATCTAAGATAATTGGCCAAAAATCCACCGGGAAATCAGATGACATTTTTTTTATGTAGCGAGTTGTTATAATCTGGAATGCATTACCTGAAAAATCGTGGAAGCAGATTCAATGGTAAATTGCCAAAGGATACTGGATATATGCTTGAAAAGGATAAATTTGCAGGGCTATGGGGAAAGGGCAGAGGAGTAGGGCTAATTGGATAGCCGAGTGGTCCTGGCGGAATCCAAACTGAGCATCGGTAGCCGTGTTATCGGTAAATAAGTGCCGCTTGATCGTACTGTCCGCGACACCTTCCATCACTTTGCTGATGATTGAGAATAGACTGATTGGGCGGTAATTGGCCGGATTGGATTTGTCCTCATTTTGTGGACAGGACATACCTGGACAATTTTCCACATTGTCGGTTAGATGCCAGTGTTGTAGCTGTACTGAACAGTTTGGCTAGAGGCGCGGCTAATTCTGGAGCACAATTCTTCAGCACTACAGCCGCGATGTTGTAGGGGCCCATAGCCTTTGCTGTATCCAGTGCCTTTGAAGAGAGATGTGGGACAATATGAGCAATTGAGAAAGTACTATTACTAATGTGGAAAAATGGGATTGCAAGACGCCTGAATGCTTAATTAAATATCTGTCTGCTGTGATATTCACCACATACACGTCATGATTAGTTTATGGTAGTTCCCTATTTGGATTTTTCAACCTTGATGGTTGAGAAGGATGATGGTTAGTTTACCTCCATAGATATTTTATTCAATCAACTCCACTAAATGGAATTCCCACGGTAACATGGCTTTCTCCTGGAAACTCCCACCTACAGTGATATGTCTTGCTTTTCCGCTGTCCGATATCTTTTTAACTGGAAAGGAGCAATGAAATGCACTCGTACGTTTAACCTCATATTTCAAAGATGACGGCCTGAAATTCCATGCGGGGAGCCGCACTCACGGTCTCCCACCCTATCTTCGGTGGAGAGCATAAGGCGATAAAGGACAGAACCCGGCCGTTTCCCGAGCGGTTCGCTTGTGTCCCGAAGACGTTATTGCAGGGGACCTGCAAAATCCCCACCCGTAATTTCAAGGCTGATACATCAAATAATGCAGCAATCTCTGCACTAAAATACCAACCTAAAAAAGAACATGCATTTAAGAGCACTTTTCACTCGCTCGGGCGATCACAACGCGCTTCTCTGTCAATGACGTGCCTTTGAGGCGCACTCACTGATGTAATATAGAAAAAGGATACAGCCAATTTTCACACAGCAAGGTCTCACAAGCAGTAATAGGAGGAATGACCAGATAAGCTACATTAATTATGTTATTTGATCAGGATACGGGAGAACTCCCCTTTTCTTCCTCTAATATTCTCACAGGATCTTTTACGTAAACTTCGGTGGTAAGCTGGGACAAGTTTTTAACATCTCTTCCGAAAGAGGGCACCGCCGATAGTGCAGCACCCCTTCAATACTGTCGAGAATATCGTGGAGAATTTATGTGGGGTTCTCCTGAATTTCATCCCTTTCTTTGGTGGGTGATCTTTGGAAATCTTTGAGAAACCTGCATGCGCCAATCTACCGCCAAAGATACCGCAGGAGATCGGAAGAATCTCGCCGAAATCCCAGGCACTCCTCCGGAGCGAATGTACATGCCCAGGGAAACGGTCATAACCGTAGAGTCCTCCCAACTAATCCATGAAGACACTTAAGGTGTAAACTCCAGATGTGAGCATCGGTGCCCGCACAACATCACGTTATGAAAGAGAATTCAATTTCTCGAGCGGAATTAGAAAATATTAACCCCTTTAAAGCTGCATGATTGTAATAAAATACCAAATGGATCACTAATGTCCATGGGGGTGGGAAGGGCTGTACCCCCTGCCCTGCCTGCCCTACATGTGACTAGACTATGAGGGTGATTTTAATGCCCTCCGGTACAAGAAGAGAATACGGCCTAGTCCTAGTTACCCACATTACAAGAACCAATAAAAAGATCATTCAGATGCTATAGATCAGTTGAATGTTCAAGAAGAGTGTGTAAGTGATATTCTTTGCTTCTGCTGAAATATCACCAGTTGCTGCAGAATCTCAACTCGGCCAAAATAACTTTTCACTCACAATTCATGTACGTTCAAAAAGCCATAATTTATTCTGAGATGTTTCTGCAAAAGGAAAATGCAATCATAAATGTGTGTTTTGTAATCACTCAAGACGTCGCTCTATGTAGACATCGTGTGCTGATCCACTTTAGCGCTGCCTATTAAAAATGCACAACATGCAGCACTCGCAGGGTTCTTGCTCTGCAGACTCGTCTCGATTTTCTCCCTATCTTACCCCCTCATATACGTGCCAAATCAACACTCTACTTGTGGATTGTTCTGAATCTAGAACAATACAATCTAAGCATTTACCACAATAATAACCTGAGTAGACACTTCCGATGACGCAATCAGATGTCATAGGGTAGCCCATCCTTTGTGTAAAACCACGGATCCCAATCCTAAAGTGAGGAAACCAGTAACTTGATATGAGCTGAATATTAATATACTCCCTGTTAGCTCAGTAAAACCGATACACAATACAGTCATTGTTGCGAATGGAGAGGAAATGAAACATTTGAATAAGACATTAGGGTACTTTCTGTTTATTGTGAACTCAGAAGTAAAGTTGAATTTGGATACAATGGGGTGGATTTTCAATGTTCCGCCCGGGCGTAAAACAGGGTTTGCTAATTTCAATGGAAATGGAAATCGGGCGGTATCTATAACGGGCGGCCCATCCCCTTGGCAAGTTTTACGCCTGGGCGGCAAGTTCAAATTCTACACCAATAGAACTAAACTTTCGAGCACACGTTGCTAATTCGGAATTTAAGAAAGCGAGGCCTTTGCGATTGGTTATGATTTGTGGCGAACACTTTTGCTGATATGGTAAAATCAAAAAGGTATGAATTATACCAATACCCTCACTCGTATTATATTATGGATGGAATATTACGATTGGGCCGTATACAACCAATGGACTGAATAGTTCACGTGAACATTTACTGATAACCTGTGCTAGACTGTTTAGCGCAAAGCCCCTGTGAAATTGGGTATGCAATAATTTTCGTGTAGTGACCAAGTACGTCCATATTACAGAGGCGCAGGACTGCGAACTAAATGAAGCTGAGGAGCTCGGCATTGGCAACAAATTCTTGATAATGGGGCATGTAATCGAAAGTTTGTTTTGTCGAAAGATTTCAACTAATATAAAGTAATAAATTGGAAAAATGCTGAAATTTACTGATTTTTAAAAAATAGAACATCAGGGTGAAGCATGTATAACGGTGATCAATAGAGTCGGGGAGAAATATATCCCACTAAAAAGCAAGCACAAACTAGCCAGTAATGATGCACCATGGATGAATACAGAAATAAGGGCAACATTTTAAGTAAAGAAAAAGGTGTACACTAAGTACATATACAACAACGGAGAGGATGACAAAAGGGATAACGAAAGGGTTAAGTAAGAAGTTGAAAAACAATTAGTCAGGACAAGAGAAACTACGAAATGAAATTATCATGGAATATAAAAATAAATACTAAAGTATTCTACAGGCACGTTAATAACAAAAAAAAACAGGAAAGAGATAGGGCCTCTAAGGGTCACGCACCATAAACTCACAGTTAATAACAGCGAAATGGCAAGAATATGAAACAATTATTTTGCTTCAGTATTTACCAGGGAGAATAACATGGTGGAACTGACATTAGAAGAAGAGATAAAAAAGAAAGAAAGACATTTAAGATGGAAAGGGGAGAGATAATTGATAAAATAATCAAACTTAGAGAGGATAAACCCCTGGTCCGGGTGGATTGCTTCCGCGTATATTAACAGAAGTTAGGGAAGAGTTAGCAGAGGCAATATTACATGGTATAAAAATAATTTTAAAAGTGAATAGTGCCAGAGGACTAACGAGCAGCTAACGTAATTCTTATATTTAACAAGAGAGATGGAACCAGTCCAGGGAACTATGGACCATTCAGCTTAACGTCGGTGATAGGAACGATAATGGAATCCTGGCTCAAAGATGTGATAGGAAAACATCTAGAAAACGAAAATATCATAAAGGATAGTCAGCACTGCTTTCAAAAGTGAAGGTCATGCTTGATTTACCTTATTGAATTATTTGAAGAGGTAACAGAAAGGGTAGGCAAGAGTAATGTAGTAGATGTCATGTATTTGGATTTTCAAAGGGCCTTCGATAGGATATGACAAAGTAGATTCATGGCTAGCGTCAGAGCATGCAGTGTCATGGTAACGAGGAGCAGAACGGATTGCAAGCTGGCTACAAAACAGAAAACAGTCGTGGTTAAAGGTGACTCAGATTGTCAAAAGGTGGGAAGTGATGTTCCATAAGGATTGGTGCTTGGACCACTGTTGTTCACCATTTACATACACGAATTGGACTCGGGAATCGGATGTACAATTTCAAAATTTGCGCACGATTTCAAATTGGGTGTGCAGCTAATATCTGAGGAGAGCTGCTACAAAATGCAGGAAGACATTAATAAACTTGGAGAATAGACGTGAAATTGGAAAATTAATTTCAATATAGATAATTATGAGGTGTTACATTTTGTTTGAAAGAATAAGGGGGCACATACTGCTTTGATAATAAGAATCTAAATGGGATAGGGAAGCAGTGGAATCAGGGAATACAACAAAACAATTCACTCGAAGTAGTGACGCATGTAAATAAGGTCATACAAAAAGCAAACCAATGACTGGGGCTCATTTCGAGAGGAATAGAATTGAAAAGCAGAGAAGTTATGTTGAGCTTCTATAGAACCTTGATTAGAGCAAATTTGGAGTACTGTGAACGTTTCTGGTCTTCATATTATAAAAATAATATCGAGGTATAGAAACATAGAAAATAGGAGCAACAGAAAGCCATTCGGCCCTTCAAGCCTGCTCCACCATTTATATGATCATGACTGATCCTCTATCTCAATACCATATTCCCGCTCTCTCCCTATACCCCTTGATGTCTTGTGTGTCTATAAATCTATCTGGCTCCTGCTTAAATATATTCAGCGATTTGGCCTTCACAGTCTTCTGTGGTAGAGAATTCCAAAGGTTCACCACGCTCTGAGTGAAGAAATTTCTCCTCATCTCAGTCTTAAATTCCTACCCTGTATCCTGAGACTGTGACCCCTCGTTCAGCACCCCCCGCCCCAGCCAGGAAAGACATCCTCCCTGCATCCAGTCTGCCTCGCCCTGTCAGAATATTGTATGTTTCAATGAGATCCCCTCTCATTCTTCCAAACTCAAGTGAATAAAGGCCGAGTCGTCCAATCTCTCCTCATCCCAGTCTGGTAAACCTTCGCTGCACACCCTCTATGGCAAGTATATCCTTTCTTAGGTAAGGAGACCAAAACTGCACACAATACTCCAGGTGTGGTCTCACCAAGGCCCTGTATAACTGCAGTAAGACATCCTTGCTCCTGTATTCAAATCCTCTTGCAATGAAGGCCAACATACCATTTGCCTTCCTAACTGCTTGCTGCACCTGCATGTTTGCTTTCAGTGACTGGTGTACAAGGAAAGCCAGGTCCCTTCGGACATCAACGTTTCCCAATCTTTCACCATTTAAATAATAATCTGCCTTTCTGTTTTTTTCTTCCGAAGTGGATAATGTCACATTTATCCACATTATACTGCACCTGCCAATTATGTGCTCACTCACTCAACTTGTGGAGCCATCGAAAAAATGGATGCATTAATTATCATCTTCCAAAATTATATAGATTATGGAATAGTTCCTACAGATTGGAGTGTTGCAAATGTAACCCCACTATTTAAACGAGGAGGGAGAGAGAAAATGGGGAACTATATACCGGTTAGCCGATCACTAGTAGGGAAAATGCTAGCGGCTATTATAAAGCATGAGATAACAGGGCGCTTCGAAAATGTCAATGGAATTAGACAAAGTCAACATGGATTTATGAAAGGGAAACATTGTTTCTGAAACCTACTGGAGCTTTTGAGGATGTAACTGGTAGAAAAGATATGGGAGAACCGGTGGATGTGGTTCATTTGGATTTTTAGAAGGCCTTTGATAAAGTCCCACATAAGAGGTTAGTGTGAAAAATTAATGCACATGGGATTGGTGGTAATATGCTGGCATGGACTGAAAATTGGTTAAAAGACTGGAAACAGAGAGTAGAATAAATGGGTCTTTTTCAAGGCGGCAGGCAGTGACTAGTGGGGTACCGCAGGGATCAGTGTTTGGGCCCCATCTATTCACAAAATATATCAATGATTTGGATGAGGGAACCAAATGTAATATTTCCAAATTTGCCGACGACACAAAACTAGGTGGGATCGGAGTTGTGAGGAGGATGCAAAAAGGCTTCAAGGCGATTTAGCTCTTTTATTACTCTGGGATGCAAATTATCAGGCCCTGTGGATTTATTGGCTTTCACTTCCATTAATTTCTCCAGCACTATTTTTTTACGAATACTAATTTCCTTTAATTCCTCCTTCTCACTAGTCCCATGGTTCCCAGTATTTCTGGGAAGCGTTTGGTGTCGTCTTCCGTGAAGACAGAACCAAAGTATTTGTTTAATTGCTCTGCCGCTTTCTTGTTCCGCATTATAAATTTTCCAGTTTCTAACTGTAAGGGACCTAAATTTGTCTTCACTAATCTATTTATTTTACATATTTGTAGAAGTTTTTACAGTCCACTTTTATGTTCCTTGCAATTTTACTCTCATACTCTATTTTTGCCCAATTAATTTCTTTGTCCTTTTTTGCTGAATTCTAAACTGTTCCCAATCCTCAGGCTTGCTACTTTTTCTGGCAACTTTATATGACTGTTCATTGGATCTACTACTATCCTTAACTTTTTTTTGTTAGCCATGGTTGGGCCGCTTTTGCTTTTGTGTTTTTGCGCCAGAAAGGAATGTAGAATTTTTGAAATTCATGCATTCGTTCCTTAAATTTTAGCCATTTCCGTCATGCCTTTTTACGAAGCTTGCCAATGTATCATAGCCAAGTCACTCCTCATATCTTCGTAGTTTCCTTTGTTTAGATTTAGGAGCTTAGTTTCGGATGTAACGACTTCACCTTCCATCTAAATAAAGGCAGTGGAGAAGGTGCAAGAAGTTTTACTAGGATGAAAGGAGAACTGGGAGGTTATACCTATTAGGAAAGATTGAGCAGGCTGGGCTCCTTTCTCTAGAAGGGGTGACCTGATAGGCGTGTTTCAGATTATGAATGGGTTTGACAGTGTAGACGTGGAGAAGATTTTTTGACTTGTGGGGGAGACCAGAACGAGGGACCAAACAACAATTTGGGTAATGGACTTCATGCCCAAGTGTACTGAATACAGATTTTTTGGAATGATTTATTTTCTACCCCGCAAATAGCGGAAATAACTATGACACTTGGCGGGAATAACTATGACTCTCTTGCTTCAGGTTCCTCAAGAGCGTTATAGTTTTGCAGCTTTCACCCTGTTGTAATTTCTCGGTCACAGCGAGCCGTGCCCCCTCGTGGTCCCGCCAGGCAACAACATACAAACGTTGGATAACTGGGCTGTGCAGAGGACTTAGATGCAGGTGATGTGTGGGGATTACGCCCCACAGGAGAGAAATAAAAAGAAAAGATAGTGAGCTTCTTCAATTCCAGATGGGACATACCCAGCAAAAAAAATCCCAGTCTTTGCATATCAGCGACCCAGGCGAAACATGTAGAGCTGAAAGGCCGGACGACTCCTGCAGTTTCTGCATCACCGCCTCTTTTAAGATCATAGATAGTGATAACGCGACATGATCTTATTTACCCAGAAGGACACAAACAGGCAAGATATGAGCGAGAATATTTCGTTATCCGGGGATCCTGCGAGGAAGTCAACCTGGAGATGTTTATGAAAACTGCCACCTATAACATCTCTGGATTTTCAACCTAAGTTTTACCCTCCTAGGTACTGGACAATATACTTAAAGTCTCCACATTTTACTTTTGATTGTTATACCATATTGGCTCATATGGTTCGAACATTTACTCGATTGATTGTTCTACGTGTATGTACTGATTTTAACCCATGATTTTATTTCATAAAATGCTCAACTGTGATTTTAAATTTTATTCATTTTATCTTATTTTATTTTGTTAAATGTTCAAATGTGATTTAAAATTTAAATTCAATGTATGTTATTTTACCATGATTATTAAACCTATGGATTGTGCTGTTTTCGAGTTTAAGTTGTTTTATCATATTGCACTATTTAATTTGTCAATCTCGATATTCTCACTGTATTATTGTGGTTATCTACCACTCTATTTTTAAAAAATCTAATTACGGTTTTAGACTATTTTTCATTAAATCTTTTTTTGTTATCCCCTGAGGGCCTCGACGCTTGGTAACTTATAGCTATGAATGACTGTTCTTAAAATATTGGGCCCATTTTGGCCTTCCAATCCTGTAGTTTATCTCTCGATGCGACAACAAGTAGAGAAACTACTTAAAAATTCGAAGTGTACAATCATTTAATAGACGATGATTTGATCCACGAGTGCATTTAAAGTAGTCACCAGCGAATCCAGCAGGAAATTCGAGCGGTTAGAATGCGGAACTCGCTACCACAAGGTCTAGTTGAGGTGACTAGCTTAGATGCAATTAAGGGAAGTTATACAGCTTCATACATGAGAAAGGAATAGAATGATATTCTGAAAATCTTAAATGAAGTGGGGATGGAGGAGGCTAGCTTGGTGCATAAACCTGTTGGGCCGAATGGCTCGTTTCTGTGCTGTACATTTTATGCAATTCTGTGAATCATTCAGTATTGTGAAGGGAATTATCCTAAAATATCTGTCTTCATTATAGTTGGGCACAAAATCAATTACCCAAAGTGTTCTATGAATGGGTAACCGTTCCTTCAGAAGGGCGGAATAGCTTTTGGAGAGTAGGGACCCACGGCAGAGTAGAAAACTGATGGATGATATGTGGAGCCATTTTCGGCGATGTTAATCAATAGATTTTCTTTTCACTTTTAGTCGCTACCCGTTCTCTCAGACTCAGCCGTTCCTCATTCTGTTTAAACAGAAGCTGAGCGCCTGCGCTGATACTGTTAAAGTAAGGGACGTTTAATTTTTTTGTAAAAATGAGATCAAAATACCACAGTTTCGTAAGCCTTAAATATCACAATTTTGTTTATGTGACTGCAGGCTGTGAATTTGCTTCGATATGGAGGATGTGGTATTCATGCTAACTCGCAAACGACACTTCCTATATAGTTCCACATATACTTTCATCTTTCAGTGATAATGGTCAAAATGAATAATATGTTATTCCTACTGACAAACCCATTTTTCTTGGCTTATTAGATGTCCATTCAGTCATTGTATTAACGAACCAAAAGATACTATATTTTTCATGATTTTTTCTAAGTACATATCAGTAAAGGGAACAGTTTTTCAAACAAGGTATCCATGTAAGGTATTACTGGAGTGTTGTAATGTTGCTAAAGGGAAAAGAAATATGAACAACAGTCATTCTCCAAATGTGAGTAAAATATTTAGAAGTTAAAGATCCTGAATTTTCAGTTGCGCCATCAGAATCATATCAGAGAAATAAGAACAATCTAAAAGCGTTTGAGAGCTCGGAAAAGCAGGTACTAAATGGTTAAGCCTTTGCGACTGGTAATTTGAGAAGTGGTGGGTGGCGCAACAGGGGCGGAAAGTATTAATTCTGAGGTCTGAAGTTGAGTAGAATGTGTATTGTGAAATATGATGTGTACAATGTGCACCAGTGAAGCCGTTAACCACACCGTGTGTTTCTATAGTTTTGAAATCAAATGACCTAAATCCATTGTTTGAATTGTTGAAGCCTGGGCATAAATAAAGGGCCCTATTGCTATTGCACTGCCAGAACTAGCCCTTGTGACAGATATGCATACTTAGCCACACTTTTCCATATGGTGCATGATACATCTTACTTCAGATAGAAAAAAAAAACAGCTAAATCCTTCTCTGATACGGTAAGCTGAATAGGTATTAAACTGTGAAAATAGTTAAACGACATATACACGATTTATTGAGATAAAACATGCTTTCATTTTACACGATGACGTGTCCTTAAGCAAACTCAAATCGAATGAATCTTCGGCTGGATGATATGTGACCAAGAATCGTAACAGGGACGATATATGTGAAGTACTTAGACTCATCATGAGAGGGTCGGTAATATAGGGAAGAGCCCACTAGATTTTTAAAACAGGCATTAAAAAGAATACGGGTAATCACAGACCAATTACATTTCGCAATGTCAACAACTAAAGTCATCAAATCCGCTGTTTAAAACAAGCTGAAGCAAAACTATTGAACATTATTTAATTAGCTTAAGAATAATATTGCTTTTGAGAGTAGATCCTGTTTAATGTATCTGTTTGGTTTTTTTTTAGGTAAAGGTTGAACAATTCTATAATATCATATAAATCAATGTCAACAACGCTTTCCACTAAGAATGCTAAAGTGGCTTAATACAGTCGGCCTCCTGGATATAACTTGAAAGAATCTGAGAGAGAATCTAGTGAAAATTCGCTGGAGGTTGGTGGTGAGCTAATGATTGTCTCCAGCTCCTAGCCTTTGTTATCTAAAATGGTGAAATGGATTAAGAAACTCAAAGTATATTGGTAAAAATATTAATGATATTCAAGGTGGGAAAGGGGTTGCATCTTGTGGAAGTAACTCAGATATTAAATAAAGAATAACATAATATTTGCTACTGGATCGAACGTTGCCAGGAAATATGGATTAGAAGATTTCCAAGGCGTTACATGCCGGATGAAAATGTAACATCATTAATGAATGGTGTAGAATTAGATCGTCAATAGGCGGGAAATTATATAGGAATGGGGTAGCCTCTACATTGACCATGTCGAATCATTGCAAACCAGTAGTTGACAAAGGAAACCCAATGCTGATTTATACTGCCAAATAATTGGTGTTAAAGCCTGAGGTTATCATGCGGAAACTCTATACTACTCTCGTCAGGGAGCTCCTTGTATTCAGTCCTGGTGACGCAGGGAAGCTCAAGCCATTTTAAGTGTAGTTGGACTGGCACGAGACAGTTTCACTAAGTGTCTCATGTGGAACTGAGTTATAAGTAAATGTTAAAAAAATGGTTTCAATTTTATATATTTTTTCTCAGGACATCTTTGACGCTGGCATGGTCGCATTCGTTGCCCATCCCTACTTGCTTTTAGGGACTGGAGTAACATGTAGGGGCGGCCTGGTAAGGTGGCAATTCACTTCTCTGAATCACATTAATGAACCAGTTGCGTTTTTACGACATCCAGCAGCTCTTATGTTATTTTATCTCGTGCCAGCCCATGAACCACCAAATTATATGAATTGAATTTCCCGACTTGCCATGATAGGAATTAAACTCACAAACTCTGGATTACTAGCCAAGCACCATAACTAACTGGCTACTGCAGACTAGCCTCCCTTAAAGTAGGCATAATTAGAAGTTACCTTTCTAATGATATTCAAAAGGCAATTGGATGGTATGTTGGGGGTATTGGTGATTTTTATTGCAGGGTGGGCTAGATGGACGGAATGGCCTTCATCTTACGTCCTTATCCTTTTGGTATTTGTGAACTGAATCTGAAGCTAAACCATTAGTTCGGAAACAGCGATTGAACATTTACGGCCATTATACTAACAACTTGTGCTATTAAAACATCCGTACCCAAGAATTCCTCAGATCGTTTTGCTTAGCGACATGGTGAATGTGTTTTTGAATGCTGTTTGGAATGTCTAGAAACAACATAAACACGCCCTGAAGGAACCCTGAGAATTTACGATTTCCCTAGAAATACTGAACACAAGAAATCTTCAGCAATGCGTTCATGATGTCCCTAAACTCACATTTCAGGGATATTCTCACACACTGGTATTCCATTTATCTGCTCGTCTGTTAAATTAACTTGAAGGTCTGTTGTGTTTGCATTTTGCAGAATTGACGATTAACGGCAGAATTAAAATATGTGGAACTATGCCAATGATTAATGGATCCAACTACGAATTCCATAGGAATTAGTTAACGATTTATTTCGTCTTGAGTCTGAATATTCTGGAGTTAACAATGTATTTCGAGGGGATCAGTTGTGCTTTAGCGAAAATTATGTTGAAAAGCTTAGATGCAGGCATATTAATCTCAAATCGATATTGATATGGGAGAAAGAACGGGGTGTAGTATGGGATTAAACACTTGTTTGGCGAAGGCGTGAAAAGGCTGGGATGGTGAGCTTCAAAAATTGAATTTATGATGACATATTCTTTAAGGATGTGTTATTAAAAGATAATGGTAGCATTATCTTTGGTCGTAAGGCCAAGAGGCGGTGGAAAGCACGGGAAAGTTCTGAGAAAAAAATATTGAAAGTGTCTCAGGCAGCAACACATCAAATCTAACATACCTACCTTTTTACAAATCGATGGGGCAATGAGAGAGGTTTCAGCCGGAAATGCTTCCAGAAAGGTTTGAAAGAAAATATAGCTAATGAATAGAAGATAGCAATAGTTTTAGCAAATTTTAAACAAAAGTTGAGCTTGGACTCTCAGAATTGCAAGTTTACTCGTTTGACCTTTAAAATAATATAAATATTTTAGAACATGAAAGCTAAACGTTGCCCAGACTAATCGAGCAGAAAGTTTGCCGCAAAGTTATTCACGAATTGCAGATGGCACGGTAGAATTGTATCGACATTTTGCACATGATTATGTTCGTAATTGGAAATGCCGATTTTAGACTAGTATTTACTAAATTACACTCAAAATCGCAATGCCTGTCGGAATTTTATGTTTGGGGAATGCGACATTTCGAAGCAATTGGATTCACACTGCATTGGTCAGACCACGCTTGGGGTGCTGACTTCAATTCTGATCACCCGACTAGAAATGATATACCTGTACTGCAGATTCCAAATGTTAAGGGGTTGAACAATGAGAAAGAATTAGAAAAGTTACATTGTTACAATCTGTAATGAAGGGACCTCATGTAAGTACACATAATTAAAGCAAACTGAGGAATTGAATACAAAACAATCCATGAAAAAGTGCCAGATGATATAATTGAAAACTGGTAAAAGTACATTTTTAAAAGTTCAGAAAATAACACTTATTTACCCAAAGACTGGCAAATAGTTGAAACAAGCGACATTCGGGATTTTCAAAGTGCTTTGGAAAGCTGTAACGGGTGATCAGGATGCTTGTTCTTGTTTTCCATTATGTTCTGAAAAGAAGTGAAATTGATCAATGCTGTCAAGACAATAGCAAACACAGGGAGGGGCAAATCCTGCCTTTGTGCGACAAGGATGATACCGTGTCGGCAGACGGTTTTACATTGATTCTCTATCTCCAGCTTTACACCACGCACAAAATCACAATCTACCACATTGATTTCAATGGAGATAAAAATTGGGACAGATGTATAACGTGCTGCCAACTCGCTATTAACCATTTTAAAGTATTGCACAAAGTCAATATCTACCCCAATAATTCCAAATGAGATTTACTGGGACAGATTTTCACCTTGCCGACCCGCTGTAGAAGTGGCGTTACCTATCGGCCGTTCCTAGTAGAACCCGCTCGATTTTCATGTCCATTGATTTCAGTACCGATTGCAAAATTTGAACTTTTCCATTCCTTTCTCGTTTCTCATCGCCTTAACATTTGAACTCTCTCTAGTACTGGTGTATGTTTTATGGTACGGTAGTCAGAATGTAATTCAGTACTCTAAGCGTGGCCTTTGCTTTTAAATAACGCAACCCCCTCCCCAAATAAAATTCCTACAGCCATTCAGTTTGCTATTCTACTTTACCCAGTGCCAGTTTAAAATCACCCCATTGGGTATGTATATGGGTCTGATTATACAGACGTTTTATTGAAAATCTGTTAAACATTATTACTATTCCGTATTCTTTGTCCTTGGGTCCTCCTGACGCGGTTTCTAATATAATCATCAGTGCGAATATCAGTCTGCGATCCAGGTGATATATCTCTTGGTTTTTTCGTGACTCCCAATGGCTTTTATCACCCCTCACAACCTCACCGAAATGTTGAAAATCTCGCATAACATACCCAAAACACACGCCATTATATAATTAAATATGCAATTTTATGTTATAATTTCTAATCCTATACCAACATTAATTGGTCTTAAAGCAAACAAATTCACAGCAAAAATAAATAAAGCATAAAAGGGAAAATGTGAAACGTTTCCCTGACATTTATTTGACGTGGCAGCGGCTGTGGTTGTTTTATATTGTCCCTAATCTCATCGAAATAATTTTCTTTAATCCGGCACGGATACCCGTGTGTTTGTTGAGAAATCACACAATTCCATTAATCGATTAACTTACATTAGTGATCCTTAATAGATTATCGAATCTATATACGCTTAGCGAGCATATGCGTGTTGTGAAATTTCAAACGTCCTGGTGATATATAAAATATATACACTAATCACAGTACGGGGTGAAATCGTTTATGTGCCCGCCATAATTCAATAGCATTAGAAAACCTAGTCAATAATACGCAATGCGGTAATTGATGAATAGAGTTAGAGCATTCATTACGATCAGGTTTTCGGCAATTTGGAAGCTTCCTTCACTTAACTGTGTGACTTCGTTTTGCATAATGATAGAAATGAGAATTATACACGGCAGAAATGAAAATAAAGATAAATGAAATCAGATAACAGCAGTTAATTTCTCTTCTGCAATTAGACTTTATTAAAAGTTAATGAACACTTACAAAATGAATCCAAACATTATACTATTGACTGCAAGGTTTAGAACAATGGCATTCATTATTGTGATGATAAAGCCATGATTGTTTTGAAATGGTAACTTTGCAACTCCATGAATTATACTATCAAGTTCTATGTCAGAAATCGAACCCCAAGCTTTCGGTCAATAATTGAAATTTACAGCAGACTTAAAGTGAAGCGCCATCAGTGGGGAACTAAATTGGACCAACTTTTTTTCTGCAGGGAAATCTGTGTAATTTTATCGTTGATCCGAGACTTCCATACTTCGTAAGGGCGCTGACAACTACGGTTATTTTATCCAATATTAAAATGTGCTGCTTCTCAAACTGATGATATTGTTTGCAGATTTCACCGAGCCAGTAAAATGTAGAGCGGCTTAATCAATCTTCTTCTCCTCTGCTCCTTGTGCAGCCTGAAGAAAGATAATTTAATATCGTGGTTGGAATGAATGGAGATAGAAATGAAGCACAACTCGTAAGTTTAACGTCTTCAATCAATTGCCTCTTTGGAACCAAAAAAAATACACCTGCTATAAATTACCTTTTACTCTATTTAGTTGATGTTCAATAACTAATGTTTATTAGTAAAGCAATAGTTTCACAATCCACACATGAGAAGTGATACTATGTCATTAATATGAAAACTTGATAGATGTAAAAGGACGCTTGCTACGCAATGGACACACGCTTCCGGAGAGGACGCCATTATTCTGGATTGCTCCGTTCCCACCTCTAAGACCTTCCTATTCTGCATCCCCTATTTTGTAAACTACGATTGCATGATGCATTGAATCGAATTAAATCTTTGCAGAAAGTAAGTGTTAAATCTTCTAATTTGACTAGAAAATCGCACTGTCATACTTAGAGCCCCAAGATCTGCACAGATTCCAATGTTTACAATTAAATCCTTAATATCCAGCCAGTGATTCTGAATTGTTTTCAGTTAGCTGTCGCGTAAATTTAACGGCGCGACCGATGTCATGTCATAATGTACTCGATTCGATTAATCAAAAAGGTCTGAACCGAGACCCTGTGATGGTGAACGGTTCCTTGGATTTGACACCAATTCATAAAAGAATGATACCTATCCAAACACAGACCGCAAATGATGGTGATTAAAGTCATTAGAATGTATATTGAACACATATATATATCCATATATCCATATTCCCTCTCTCTCTATATATATATATAAAGAGAGAGGGAATATGGATATAGTCTTCTATTTTTCTGAGCTTTAATTTCACTCTATGATGTGGAGCCAATTGTCATACCAATCAGTCTTGGTGTCCTGATGCTGCCACAGGTTCCTGCATTTTTAAGGTACAAACAAGTTGCAACTCGTGACGCATTATTGTTTCAAGAACGGCTGTATTAAAATCGAACATCTAACATGGAAATTTTCAGAATTTGGGGTGCTTACCTTTACTTCTCCTTGAATTGGTGTCGCTTCCAAATTAGGACAAAGAGCAGTAGACATAACAGACCATAACCAATGCATCCAGAAATCAGCAGATAAATGAAGTTTTGACCGCCTACGAAGTTAATATTAAAAAAAAGATATCAAACATAGTGGAGAATATTGTCCACTCAATTTGCAAGATGAAAGATTGTGTTTTCAGTAACCCCACAGTGTAATAGTTGAGCAGCCATGTTTTAACGACCTTACCAACTCAGTTGTTCTATTTTCAAACCATGATTTCCGAAACAAGAATGTTTTTGTTGGTCAGTTACATCATTGTCAGTTTTGTAGCCAGTGGAATAAAGCTGCATTTTACATGAACCCTCTTGGCGCGATAGCTGTGACTTCGTGCTGTGCATTAATTGGAATCACTCTGCGGTTGTCAGGAGCTCAGGAGATCAGACCCTATTTCCTTGTAGGCAGGACGGTGTTCCCTAAAACTGCTCTGCACCAACACTGTAGCGGGGATTTATTAACAGCACAGTTTTAATGAAAGGTCCAATGGGGTGAACATGATAAAACCAATTATGCTGTGGGATGATTAGACATCGATTCTTGTCGGCGATGGTTTGCTTGTTGCAATAGTCATATTGAACAGGGTGGCACTCAGGAGAGGCCACGATGTGGAGCGACCAGTGTACACACTGGAGTAATTTTAACTTTTATGTTGGGGGTGGGGGGCAATTGAAGTCAATGGAAAATAAAATCGAGCGAGCTGTAAAACGGGCTGCGGATTCGCTGTCACTCTTGCCCAGCAATAAAAGTTACAACTAACTCCACCGTAATCTGAGAATAAAGGCTGCTCCGCGCTTGGAAAAAAGAGTAACACGTAAAATAAAATCAGAAGCGGAGCAAACAAAACTGAATGTTTATCATTGAATAAGAGAAGGAAATTTAATACATTCGTAAGCTTAATTCTTCTTTTTTCACTTCTCTATCGCAATCTGCGAACATTGATATAGTAATTACTAAAACGTTCAAATAAATCCATGATGAACCTAATCATTGATTTAGAACTTTTGATTTATATATTGAAGTCATTTTCCGTGCAACAAGTTTAGAATATTGTGTTATGAATTAACGTTAAGGGTGTCCTTGATGATCAATGAGGTTTGAACGACAATTGAATATCTCGGTTATAATGTTGGCCTCTTTACCTGCGTCAGAATATGTAACAATGTGTGTGACAATGGCCGGTGTCTCGAAGGTGATGTGAGAAACCAGACAGATATAAATAGTCCCGCTCTGAGCAGGCTCTGTCTCTTCCAAATAGCTGGAAGCGTCATACAATCCCTCTGATTTTCGGTGTTTAATGACATGTATCCCGGTTGTCACTTCGATACCATCTTTATACCAGCCGAACGTTACATCCCCAGGGTAAAATGCAAACGCTTCACACGCAAGTGTCAGGGACGCAGAAGAATCCCTTCCGGGTACTTTGGAGAAAGTTTTCAATGGAGTTGGAGGTACTATAAAATAGAACATAAAACATAAACAGAATAATATCACTCTTAATAGACAGACTGTCATAGCTTAAATCGGTATTAGGGCTTAATTGTATTTTTGTGCTTTGCGAAATAGTGTTGTTGTTTGCTTACCACTTACCACTTTTTCAGTGCACGTATGGAAGTAATGAACATGCTGTGAATTCTAATGAACCGAAAGCCGAATATAGGCGGGGGGGGGGGGGGGGGGGACAAGAAGAAAGTAATGGACAATTTCACGCTTGAAAGGCATATAAGCCGATCCTTGTTTTCTGGCTGGAACATCTCAACTTCTAACAACAATCATTGTATTGCAGATCGGAGTAACCTTTATTTGCAAAATTGTTTTGATTTATTATCTCGCTTTGCTCAAATTTGGATTGGAGAGAAGACATCGCTATCGATGGGTGAAGCAATCCCACTTGGAATAAAAAACTGGGAGGAATTGAATTTACTGCAGGTTCAGGCTTTCAAACGCGGAGCAAAGTATCAAATAAATTAATAGCTATGTTTATTCCCGCTGAGCTGGATAGATATAACACTGCAGCCCTGATATCATTATGTGACAAATGGATTTTTACCTGTAATATCAAATTTATTCCGTTCATTCTGGTTTTAATTTAAGAACGTTTTCTGCAGTTTTTTATAATCACAACATTTTAATGAAACGCTGCAATGCTAGGTAGAATATATTGATTTTTACCCTGTTACATGATTAAAATATGTACGTCTAAAATTAATTAACTTCCGTTGTTATTATTTTTAAACACCAATATTCCGTCGCGTAAAATATAATCACTGCAATCGTTCTGCGACATTTGTTCAATTTGCTACGAACATTATGAGTCAGAATTGCATCGCTCATTCTTTGCAATTTTTATACTTACCCCATACAATTAAATTTGATCCAACGCGGCTTTCAGTTGTATTTCCCTTTTGTTTGACAGCGCAATAATATATTCCAGCGTCCGAGAAACTCACGTTGACAATCCGAAGAAAGCCGCTGAATTTGCTCCTGAAACCGGACACTTTTCTGCTATCGCCTGCTGTACTCAGGTATTCATATTTACCCTCTTTCCTCCAGTCGATGCTCACCAGTGAGTCATCTTGAAAGAATGGAATTGAACAATGAAAGGTCACGTTTGTACCTTTGAGTGCGTTCGCGCTTTCAGGAAGTTGAGTCACTTCCATCGAAGTATCGGCGGGAACTATATAAAAATATAATTAGTTAGATGACAAAAAAACTTCAAGAAAAGAGAAAATGTAACTGAATGTATGTAAATAATAACGAATTCATTGTTTACATTGACACTGAGTGAAAAATAAATAAACAGCTACCTGCGCAAATGATCCACAAGACAGAGAGACACAGAACCACCTTACTTCTCAGCATTATGAACAAAGTAATAGAGGTCACTTGCTGAAGGCGATGAATCTCTTCGGGTTTGTAAGAATGCGTGTGCTGTGACGTGAAACACGTGACAGTGACGTTTGCCATCCTGTCTCTGTGGATTCCGGAAATGAGTTTCTTCTGTTGCATAATATTCACTGGACTTTCTGCACTGAATATTTTACCACAATTATCCATCGCATCGACAAGAAGGAAACATGAATTATTGCAGAAATAGTGAGAATTTCAAATTGAGCGATAACGTCCACTTTCTGAATCAATTATAATAATGAAAATAACCAAATTGCTGGAAACACGCAACAGTCTGATTAATGCACGGAACGAGAAAATAAAGCTGAATGTTTCGCGGCAAGATTCTTCATGAAAACTGAAAGGAGTTTTGAGGGAGATCTCCACCAAACATTTAAAAAAAATAACTTTCTTTTCTCCATTCAGATGCCAGCGGACAGTCTGTGAATTTTCAGCATTTTGGTTTTTATTTCAGATTCTCAGCACTTCAGATATATTTTGCGCTTTTGATCTCACTTTCCAACACTTGCCAGTGTATTCTGTTGATGGTCTCGCACCTCCTAGCCCCAGTTTCCAGGGGAATCCGTTCAGGGAGTTAAGTGCCGCTGTTGCCTCAGCTATGGGATTCCAAATCGAATCATTTCTCCGTTGGTTGCAAGCATTAGCAAATCAGGGCAGAAGTTACAATATGTGATATTGGGCTAAGTTTGCTTAATGCTTTCGACATGGCATTGTGCAGTATTTCACCGGGTACATTTAAAAAAAGTAAAACAGGCTAATGACTATAATAGTGGACAATGTAACACCACACAGACGCGTTTTGCGGTCACAAGCTATTGCACGCAGGAGAAATTCCTGCCAACTGCTCCCGCTCCGCCGGCGTTACTTCATCGGACATGTGACTGACCGAGGTTTCCGCTGCATATCGGATAAAGTAATTTCAGTGCAGCAGAATTAACTGAGGTATTTCCAGGTTAATAATTTCTGTATGCGAAAATGTGTTGCTATTGAAGACAGTGAGGGAGATGCGACCCGCTTTAAATCAGACATGAATGGAGCGGTATATTTTCGCTGCTAGGCGGTTTGAGTGCTTGGATCACATGAACTTGTGGCGATACGTTATAATATGAGCAAGCTTCCGGTGTATATTTGTCCAATATTTTTTTGCAATTATTGATGGGTAAATATAAGATCATAAATTCACTTGCAACTAAGCAGCGTCACGTGAAAATTCTTAACCACATTTACAGAGCCTTCTAATATTATAATGTATATTTCAGTCTTTGGAAAGGCTGTTTTGGTAACGAAAACACCTGGTTCCCACAATGAGGCAATCGTGGAGGCGTCAAACTGAAACTGTGGCCACGTGATAGAGTGACGCAACACGTTACGCCCAATCCCCCGTGATGGCTGTTCAAGTGAGGATTATGTTCCCCATTCGAGGACACCCTCCACCATGCAGAATAGCTAGAAGGAGGCACAGCAAAAACACTGAGACTGTAATTGACAATTGCTGCCTCCGCAAGTGCCAACCCTATGGAACGTTAGCCGCAGTTGCATTCCTCTGCATTTGGGTTATTGTCAACCAGTTAACTAGTTCTGCACAATAATTGCCAAGTAAGTGCGCATCTGAATTTTACTGTGGTTAGAGGGCACCAGTGGGTGGGCTTAATCTGCCTCTGTTGCATCCCTGTATTTGTCATCCTCCAATGGAAATAAGTAAAATGATAGCCTGACTTAAGAAAAGCATTTCCTTATTGGCTTTATGCTGGCTCCTCGCGGATAATTGAAAATAAAAAGTTGCTTCAAAACTTGTGGCCATGGATTGTAATCAATATGCCCTTAGAAATGCAGATCCTTCCTCCAGTTGACGCAAATTCCGAGGCCTTCTCAGACTCATTTCACTGACAAAAACGGCTAAAGAAAGATGAATATTTCCGACCATGAATGCAAGAAATAGAGAGCATACAATATTTTGGACACTCAGAAACTGCAGTACAGTATAATTTCACAAGAAAAACATACTATTTAGGGAACAAGCTCCTTGTAAAAAGCTTGGCAATAAGTAGAAGGACAGTAGATCAATTTTAAAACTTTTATTTTAAAATGTCTGCTGTCACAACATGGGAATAAATATATATGGCAAAAAGAAAAAATATAAACAATTTAGAAATTCACATTGGATAAAAATCAAATCTTCAATGTTAACAGTAAGCGGTCTGGTACAGGCATTTGGATATTCAGTATCATAAAATCTCTGGGATCAATCTGCAACATATTGGCAAGATAAGAAATACTGTAGTGTACAGCAAGGCCAAGAAGCCAGGAGTGCGTTAAAAGGAGGACATTAAGAAAGTAACAGAGTAGGTCCAGTATGAAATGGGCAGACTAGAGTCTTTTCTTCAACGATGCAACAAGCGGCAACCATAAACAAGAAGAAACAATAGCCTTCTATAGAAAGCGAAAGGGGGCAGACCATGCAACGGATGGAAATGCATATAAAATGGAGCCGAAAAGGAGGGGAGGGCAAAAACCTGGGAAAATTCGCATTCCACAAATGATGAAACACATTGATATACAAATAGGATATATTCCGTAGTATAGTAAGGGAAAGGGTGGCTCCCAAACTTTATGAAATTGAGATCCAGGAAATATATCAGTACCTTTGATTGGATTATTTTATCTTGGCCAAATGAAGGAATGAGGAAGAATAAATTGGAATGCATCGATCTGCACTGAAGACAAGTAGTGCAAACATAATCCAACGTGGAACTCTCCGAAACTAATAGGATGTGATTAGATGTGATGGGGTCGATTATGTTGACGGAGTCAGCCGAAAGCACCCGGCCCCCGCAAGAAATTCGAGCCATTTTCATCGGGCATCTTTTAAACGAATGAGGCCAACGGGGTTTAAAGGTCACGGTCTCTTGTCGACTAATTGATGGAACCTGATTGCTATGATTAGGCAACAACTCCATTGTCATTGTATCACGTAGTATAACTGCTCTACTGCACTGCCACAAAAATGCTCCTCACGGTTGCTTAACACCCACATTCTCCCACGAATCGACTCTCAGGGTGGCACAAGGTGAACTAAATTGAGCATGGTCTTTTTTTATCGAGCTATTACAATGCTTCCATCTTCCTAAGCGAGCGCCGATAGACAGCTCGCCGGTGGCGAGGAGTGGAGCAGGTCAAATAGCCCATCAGCAGAGACGGTTCGTTTGGGCTGATAGCGGGGTAGTATGTGTGGGGGCAGGGCGGTAGATATTGGTGGGCGAGAATGTTAACCAAACGAGAGGGGCATTTTATGTGGCAGTGCTGCAGAATAGTTACGTCATAGTAGCCCCACAACAGAGTGTCCAAAACCATCCAGCCACTTTTCTGTGAGGTACCTATCATCAGGGTTAGAGTTACTGAGCATTTGAATAACAATGAGTTGATTAAATAGATTCAGAAAAGATTTGTGAAGGATAGGTGGTGCTTTTGAGGAGGGCACTAGGATGGAGAAAACGGGAGTGTCTTTGGATGTTATCTATATCGGACTGCAGAAATCATTCAATGAGATTCTGCTCAAGGAATGATTCGCAAATATAAAGGGGCGAGGAATTGGAGGTAACTGATTTGGAGGCGGGTGACAGAGCAGAAATAAAGTAATGTACTCTGATGGTAGGATGCAACAAGTGGTGTTTCCCAGCGACCTGCATTGGGGCCTTAGCTTTTCAACATATATATCAGTGACTTGGTTCAAGGAACAGTGAGCTGTATATCAAAGGTTGCAGATTACACTAAGTTCGGAGGAACAGTAAGTTGTGCAAATGGGAACAGGATGTTATGAAGACACGTGGACAGACGATGTGGGTGGGCAAAATTGTGACAGATGGAGTTCAATGTGGGGGAGTGTGAGGTCATCTACTTTGGAATGAAGAATGACTAATCCGACTTCATGCAAACCGTCCTCATAAATTAACATATTAGGACCCTGTGTCATTCCGGTACCCCTGAGCTGCAGCGCCCCCAAGTCCAATATACCCTTCCTGAGGAGTGGTAACCAGAACTGGAGGCCAAATGTAACAAGATGCCTGTCTATGTCCCGTGCATTTTCTCTTTCCTTAAACTTACAGCGCGGCATTATTGCTACCCGGAGCTACGTTGCGTTGCGACCGAACTCCGACGTGCACACCATTCCAATTATATTCTGATCCTTGCCCTGCACGTCTTGTTTCCAGGTCCATTCGATGACTCCCTCGTAAACATTCACCGTCACTCCCTACAACTGTTATAAACACCAACACAAATCAAAAACGTGGGTTGTGTTGATGGTAAATTAGACGCGTGTGTTCAGGATGATTAACTCATCACGTGGGCTGGTGATAACAGGCCAGGAGAGGCCTGAGCCGAGGGCAAGTTCAGTTCCTAGCTCTGCCGAAGAGCTCTGAGATACAGTCTTTCGAAGAGCTGTATTCAAAATTATGAAGTTTCATATGCACCAGTAATTGCTTGACGCATTGGACAACCTGACAAAGTGCTCAACACTCCATGTCAATAGTAGGGGATCCTGCTTCCAGTTTATGTGGGATTCTGGTTCAAAGCATCAATATCCCACAGTCTATCATGGAGTGTATAGATCATCTCTTTGGACGTTTCAGCTGGCTTTTGTTTCCAGGAGTGTGTGACACAGGCAAAAGCATCTCTCATGGGTGATTAAATTTGCGTCATTCAGGCACTGGTCTCCACCTTCTTTTCAACCTTCTAAAGGCTGGGGGGAATTATTGATAAAGGTTGCAAGTGCATCAATGATCTCCTCCAATCTGCTCTCACGCAGGTCAGTGGGAGTGATGAGCAGCAGTCCCGTGGTATTGGAAGATTTGCAATGGGAGTGATATATTTTGCCCTTTATCACAATAATAAGATGCCGACTGTCACGCCACCCCTTCAATCAATACCTGAGATGCTTCCGTTTGCAAACAGGAAAGGTCCAAGGTCTTCGACGTCACTGACTACAAGTATCGGAGAAGCCCGCATCTGAGCGTCGGCAGACTTCCACCTCCCATGTTGATACCAGTCGTGGAGCTCTTTGCAGAAATAGTAGGATAACGAAAGTAACAACAAGTAAGAAAAGCACTACGGGTTGACACCTTTTTTTATTCGTTCATGGGATGTGGGCGTCGCTGGCCAGGCCAGCATTTATTGCCCATCCCTAATTGCCCTTGAGAAGGTGGTGGTGAGCAACCTTCTTGAACCGCTGCAGTTCGTGTGCTGAAGGTTCTCCCGGTTCTCCCATATTAACACGGGAGGTTATCATTGTCAAACGTAACGCGTTTTGATATTATGATGTCGTTGGCATTGTGTTTCCATGGTAGCATAAGTTATTGACCCCACAACGTAGGTGGCACGTATATCAATGTATATCAGTGATGATCACTGAGATGTATGTAACTTATTGGAGGATGGAAGGTCTAGCAGAGTTGCTGTGGTGGACAATACACTGTGGGTGTGATGCGGATGGTTGCAAGCAGCATCCAGCACCGCCGATCTTGCATACCCTCTGATGTTGAATGTTATCTTAATTTAGTAATCTCTGATAAATTAATGGAAAGGAAAATTGAACTGAGGCAGACGATCTGTTGCCATGCGTAGGCCATGCACAATTCTGTCTTTGAACCCTTCAGCCCGTCATCGTTTTCTCGGGCTGCAACAGTATATTTGATCAATAATGCCACTCCGCCTTTTCTTTGCTCCCTATTTCTTCTAAATAAGGACATTGTAGCCAGGAATTTTAACTTCCCATTCATGCCCTTGTTTGAACCAGTTTTCCTTTTTCCACTTTTTCATAATCCCACGTGGAAACTTGTGTCTGCAGCTCACCAATCATATTCGTCACTCCAAACCCGCCTCAATCTGTTTTCCATTTCTCCCCTGCATGATATTCTCTCTTTTATACTGCACTTTATTCTAATGGTTTTTGTCTCTCCCAGTTCTCTGTTCACCTTGCTTCTACTCTCTGATGCTTCATCCTGCTTCCCCTCCCCCACACCAAATTGGTATCACCCTTCCCTGCAGCACGAGTTAACCTCCCTCAGAGGACATTGGTCCCAGCCCTGTTTATGTATAACCATTCAATTTTGTACATGTCCCTTCCTGCTCCAGAAATGGTCCCAATGTCCGGTGTATCTGAACCCCTGTTTTCTGCACCATTTCTCCAATCAAATATTTACCTGCTTTCTCTTGCTGTTCCTATGCTCACCAGCACGTGGCACGGGGAGTAACCCAATGATTACCACTTTTGAGTTCTTGCTCGTTTGTCTCCGCATGTTTTCCAAGGACGTTTCTACGCGTTATTGCCTCTTGATAAGAATGTGTGGAATCGAGAATCAAACTGTAGCAATCAAACTCAGATTATTCAAGAATCTTTTTACCCCAGCTTTGATATGCGGACATTTGCTTCCGAGGGTTTGTAACTAATCAGGACTGGATGCTTTTGGCCAACGGTGTATTTTACTAATGCGTTGTCCGCTGTTACAACTACACCAGGAGCACAGAGGTCAAAGGCGAACAGCACAAACTGATGTCTCCGAAAAATTCAGTCTCCGTTGGCTGTAACTATTTGGCCATATCAAATGGTCAGATGAGAATGTTGCAGTGTAGGGAGCCATGTAGGCATCTCAATCAAATCTCCCTCGACATTGGAATAGTCCTCGGCAACAAAAAAAAACGCTTTGAATCATGTTGTCATGCACGAACTAAAAAACCTCAACTTAGGCTCCGTACAGCTTGCAACTACATGCATGCAAAAGAAAGCTGGAAATATCGCACCAGAACGGCCACGCTCCCATTGGCGGAACAGGTGAGCAGTAGCAGCAGATCAGCTACCTTCCGTGCTGCGCCCATACCGAATTTGAATTTTACGTCCTTCGTCTTTAATTAAACATTTATCAATTCTCCCTACGACATATGTTACAAAAGAACATAATGCGAATATAAGAAATATGAACAGGAGAAGGGTATATGACTCCTCTGCCTAAATGCACCATTCAATCTGATCATGGCTGATCTTCAATCTCAACTCCACATTCCTGCCCGATCCACATAGCCCTTGATTTCCCTACAGTCCATAAAAAAATCCATCTCAGCCTTGAATATATTCAACGACTCATCATCCAACGTGTTGTGTGGCACTATCACCGTGCTAAATGCGATAGATTCAGGACAGGTCTAGCAGCTCAAAACTAGGCATCCATGAGGCGAAGTGGGCCATCAGCAGCAGCAGAATTTTATTATATCACAATAAGTAACCTCATGGCCCGGCATATTCCTCACTCTACCTTTACGAACAAGCCAGAGGATCAACCCTGGTTCAATGAGGAGTGTAGAAGAGTATGCCAGAAGCAGCATAAGGCGTACCTAAAAATGAGGTCCAAACTGGTGATGCTACAACTCAAGACTACGTGCATGCTAAACAGCGAAAGCAACATGCTGTAGACAGAGCTAAGTGATTCCACAACCGATGGATCAGATCAAAGCTCTGCAGTCCTCCACATCCAGTCGTGAATAGTGATGGACAATTAAACAACTAATGGGATGAGAAGGCTCTGTAAACATCCCCATCCTCAATGATGGCGGAGTCCAGCACGTGAGTACAAAAGACAAGGCTGAAGCGTTTGCAAGCATCTTCAGCCAGAAATGCCGAGTGGATGATCCATCTCAGCCAGCTCTCGATATCGCCACCATCACAGAAGCCAGTCTTCAGCCAGTTCGATTCACGCTACGTGATATCAAGAAACGGCTGAGTGCACTGGATACAGCAAAGGCTATGGACCCCGACAACATCCCGGCTGTAGTGCTGAAGACTTGTGCTCCAGAATTAGCCATGCCTCCACAAAAATGTCCCAGTACAACTTCTACACTGGCATCTACACGACAATGTGGAAAATTGCCAGGTATGTCATGTCCACAAAAAGCAGGACAAATGCAATCTGGCCAATTACCGCCTATCAGTCTACTCTCAATCATCAGCAAAGTGATGGACGGTGTCGTCGACAGTGCTATCAAGCGGCACTTACACACCATTAACCTGCTCACCGATGCTCAGTTTAGGTTCCACCACGACCGCTCGGCTCCTGACCTCATTACAGCCTTGGTCCAAACATGGACAAAAGAGCTGAATTCCAGAGGTGAGGTGAGAGTGGCTGCCCTTGACATCAAGGCAGCATTTGACCGAATGTGGCACCAAGGAGCCCTAGTAAAATTAAAGTCAATGGGAACCAGGGCGAAAACCCTCCAGTGGCTGGAGCCATGCCTAGCACAAAGGAATATGATAGTGGTTTTTGGAGGCCAATTATCTCAGCCCCAGTACATAGCTGCAGGTGTTCCTCAGGGCTCTGTCCTCGGCCCAACCATCTTCAGCTGCTTCATGAATGACCTTCCCGCCATCATAATGTCAGAAATGGGGATGTTCGCTAATGATTGCACCGTGTTCAGTTCCATTCGCAAATCCTCATATAATGAAGCAGTCCGTGCCCACATGCAACAAGACCTGGACAACATCCAGACTTGGGCTGATAAGTGGCAAGTAACATTCGCGCCAGAAAAGTGCCGGGCAATCACCATCTCCAACAAGAGAGAGTCTAAACATCTCCCCTTGACATTCACCGGCATTACCATTGCCGAATCCCCCACTACGAACATCCTGGGGGGTCACCATTGTCCAGAATCTTGACTGGACCAGCAACATCGATAATGTGGCTAGAGGACCAGGTCAGAGGCTGGGTTTTCTGTGGCGAGTGACTCAACTTCTGACTCCCCAAAGTCTTTCCACCATTTACAAGGCACAAATCACCGAGAAGGACAATGGCAGCAGGCACATGGGAACACCACCACCTGCACGTTGCCCTCCAAGTGACATATCATCCCGACTTGCAAATATATCGCTGTTCCTTCATCGTCGCTGGGTCAAAATCCTAGAACTCCCTTCCTCACAGCACTGTGATAAAGCATTCATCACACGGACTGCAGTGGTTCAAGAAGACGGCTCACCGCCACCTTCTCAAGGGCAATTAGGGATGGGCAAACATTGCTGGCCACCCCAGCGAAGCCCACATCCCATGAACGAATTTTAAATATTCAACAGTCCTCTGGGGTAGACAATCGCAAAGATTCACAATCGACTGAGTGCAGAAATTCCTCCAAATCGCAGTCTTAACTGTCCGAACCCTTATCCTGCGACCACACCCTCTAGTTCTGGACTCTCCACCCAGAGAAACAACCACTCAGCATATACTCAGACATAATGAAAAATAACTAGATGGACGAATGGATAGATAGATTGAATGGATGGAGAGACAGATCGATGGATAGATAGATGTAAAGAGATTCGAAGGTTCAACTCCGGCACCAGTATACATCTACCCTATAAAGTTCATAGAATCATGGAATTCCAGAAAATTTACGGCACAGAAAGAAGCCATTTGGCCCATGGTGTCTGCATCGGCTGAGAAAAGAGCAACTCTGCCCAATTCCACTTTCCAGCATTTGGTCCGTAGCCCTGCAGGTCACTGCTATTCAGGTGCACATCCAGGTATTTTTTTAAAAGAGTTGATGGTTTCTACCTCTACTACCCTCTCAGGCAGTGAGTTCCATACCCCCACCACCATCTCGGTGAAAAAAATCCTAATTTCCGCTCTAATCCTTCTACCAATCAGTTCAAATCTATGTGCCTTGGTTATTGACACCTCCGGTAAGGGAAATAGGTCTTTCCTATCCCTCTATATAGTCCCCTAATAATTTTGTTCACCTCAATCAAATCATCCTTCAGCCTCCTCTGCTCCAAGGAAAACAACCCCATCCTATCCTATTTGTCATCGCAGCTGAAATTCTCCAGTCCTGGCAACATCCTCTCTATTGCAATTACATCCTTCCTGTAATGTGGTGACCAGAACTGTGTGCAATACTCAAGCTGTGGCCTAACTAGTGTTTTATACAGTTGCAGCCATAAGTACCCTGCTTTTATAGTCTATGCCTCGGCTAATAACGGGAAGCATTACATATATGCCTTCTTAACCACCTGACCTACCTATTCTGCTACCTTCAGGGATCTGTGGACATGCACTCCAACGTCTCTCACTTCCTCTACACCTCTCAGTATCCTCTACACCTCTCAGTATCCTCTCATTTATAGAGTATTTCCTTGCCTTGTTTGCCCTCCCTAAATGCATTACCTCACACTTCTCCGGATTGAACTCCACTTGCCACTTTTCTGCCCATCTCACCAGTCCATTCATATCTTCCTGCAGTCTACAGCTTTCCTGCTTACTATCAACCACAAGGCCTATCTTAAAGTCATCCACAAATTTCTTAATAATGCCCCTACTTTAAATCCAAATCGTTAATGGATACCACAAAAAGCAAAGGACCTAGTATGAAGCCCTGCGGAACCCCAATAGAAACAGCCTTCCAGTGGCAAAAACACCCGTCGACCATTACACTTTGCTTCTTGCCACTGAGCCAAGTTTGGATCCAATTTGCCACATTCCCTTGGATCCCACGGGCCTTTACTTTTTTGACCAATCTGCCATCTGGGACCTTGTCAAAAGCCTTGCTAAAATCGATGTAGACTAAATCAATTGTGCTACCCTCATCGATCCTCCTTGTCAACTCGTCGAAAAATTCAATCCACTTGGTCAGACACCACCACCCGTTAACAAATCCGTGCTGACTCTCCTTGATTAGTCTGTAACTTTCCACGTGACAGTTTATCCTGTCCCTCGAATTGATTCCGATAATTTGCCCACCACCGAGGTTAGGCTGACTGGCCTTTAATTACTTGGTCTATCTTTTGCTCCTTTTTTAAACAACGGAACAACGTTAGCAGTCCTCCAATCGTCCGACACGACGCCTGTATCCAGTGAAGTTTGAAAAATGATCTTTAAAGCCTCCGCTATTTCCTCCTTGGCTTCTCTTAACAGCCTGGAATACATTTCAACCGGCCCTGGTGATTTATCTACTTCCAAAGATGCTAATCCCCTTAATACTTTCTCTCTCACTATGTTTATCCCAAGCAACACTTCTCACTCTTCCTCCTTAACTTCAATATCTGCGTCATCCCTCTTCTTTGTGAAGACAGATAAAAAGTATTTATGAAGAACCATACCCATATCTTCCGCATCCAAACATAGTATACCTTTTTGGTCTCTAATAGACCCTAATCTTTCCTTAGTTATCCTCTTGCTCTTAACCTATTTATAAAACATCTTTGGGTTTTCTTTGATTTTACCTGCTCATATTTTTTCACGCCCTCACTTTGCTTTCCGAATTTACTTTTTAACTCACATCCTGCACTTTGTATACCCCTCTAAGCTTTCCGTGGTATTGAGTTCCTGGTGAATATCATCGGCTTTATTTTTCTGCCTTCTTTTACCCTGAATGCTTCTTGACATCCTGGCTTTAGATTTGGCAGTTTCTCCCTTTTTCTTTATGGTAACATGTTTACCCTGTACCCCTTGAATCACCCCTTTGAATTAGCCAGTAATAACACACCATGGATAAATAAAGACCTATGAATAACATTTAAACTGAAGAAAAGGGCACTGACTGCGTTCATAGACAACAGAAGAAAGCATGGCAAAACGGAATAAGATCACGTTAGGAAGGAAATTAAGAAAACAATTAGCAAGCAATGAGAAACTACGAAATTCAATTATCATCATTATAAAAAGAAATGGTGAAGTACTGCATAGACAGATGAATATGAAAAGAAAAATCAGCATAGGGATAGAGCTACTAACAGATAAATTGGCAGGAAATGAGACCGAAATGGCAGAAATCATAAATAATTAATTTACCTCAGTATTTATCAGGGAGGCTATTATGGTGGGCATGACTTTAGTAGCAAAGATCAGAGGCACTATTAATTATTTCTTTTAAAATTCATTAGAAAAAGGAATAGTGCCAGAGGACTGATAGACAGACAATGTAATTCTTACATTTTAAAAGGAGATAGAACACGTCGAGGGGACTATAAACCAATACGCTTTCTGTCGGTGGTTTGAAAAAATAAATGAATCCTTACTCAAAGATGTAATAGAAAAATATTTAGAAAACGAAAATATAATAAAGAATTAACAGCACAGATTTCAAAAGGGGAGGTCATGCTTGACCAACCTTATTGATTTCTTTTGAAGAAGTAACAGTAAAGGTAGACAAAGTTAATGCAATTGATGGAAAATATTTGGATTTTCAAAAGCCTTCGATAAGGTACCACATAGTAGACTTATAACTAAGGTCAGAGCATGTGGTGCCAGGGGACAAATAGCAGAATGCATTGCAACCTGGCGACTAAACAATGAACAGAGTAGGTCTTAAAGGTATTTACTCAGACTGGCAGAAGTTAAGAAGTGATGTTCTACAAAGATCGGCGCTGGAACCACTGAAGTTCACCATTTACATAAATGAATTGAACTCAAGAATCGGAAGCACAATCACAAAATTAGCGGAGGCGCAAAATTGGGTGTCGAGTTAATACTGAGGAGAACTGCAACGAAATGAAGAAAGACTTTAATAAACTTGCAGAATGGGCGTGTAATTGGCAATTTAATTTCAATAAAGCTAAGTGTACATTTTATGTAAGTGTCCAAGAATAAGAAAGTTATATACTTCTTGGAGAATGAGAGTCTAAATGGGATAGAGGAGCTGTATCTGGGGGCACAGATACAAAAATCAATAAATGCAGAGACGCAGGTTAATAAAGCAATACAAGAAAGAAAAGAAAGCACTGGGGTTCATTTCTAGAGGGGTAGAATTCAAACACAGGGAAATTATGTTAAATTTGGATAGAATATTGATTAGACCACACTTGGATAATTGTGAACAGATCAGGTCTCCGTATTATAATAAGTCTATAGGTGCACTGGAAAAGGTGCAACAATATTTACTAAGATGATACCAGAACTGAGAGGTTATCCCTATCAGGAAAGACTAAACATGCTGGAGCGTTTTTCTCTATTAAAGAGAATACTGATGGGTGACCTGATAGAGGTCTTTAAGATTATGAAGGGGTTTGATAGGGTAAACGGAGAGAAAATGTTTCCACTTGGGGTGGGGCCAGAACTTGGGGCCATAAATATAAGATAGTCACTAATAAATCCAACAGGGCATTCTGGAGAAATTTCTTTACCCAGACCGTGGTTAGAATGTGGAACTCGCTGCCACAAGAAGCGGTTGAGTCTGCCAGCATTGATGCAGTGCAGGGGAGTCTAGATAAACACATGAGGGAGATAGGAATAGAAGGATTTGTTGTTAGGGTTAAATTAAGATTTGTAAACAATTTTACAACACCAAGTTATAGTCCAGCAATTTTATTTTAAATTCACAAGCTTTCGGAGGCTTCCTCCTTCGTCAGGTGAACGATGTGAAAATGACGAAGGAGGAAGCCTCCGAAAGCTTGTGAATTTAAAATAAAATTGCTGGACTATAACTTGTTGTTGTAAAATTGTTTACAATTGTCAACCCCAGTCCATCACCGGCATCTCCACATCATTAAATTAAGATGTGTGGGAGGAGGCTCGTGTGGAGCATAAAAACCCCGGTGGAACTGTTGGGCCTAATGGCCTATTTCTGTGCTGTGCATTCTATGTAATTCTGTGATTTGTTGTGTCAGGAAGTAATGCGCTCAGGATATTGTGTGTCATCTTTTCCTGTTCCATTTTAAGAAAAACATTGCTTTTACACTCATGCCAGATTATCCCAAAGCGTTTCACCTCTGATTATTTTTTGAAGTGCTGTGAGTGTGGCTTTTAAGAACATAAGAACATAAGAAATAGGAGCAGGAGTAGGCCAATCGGCCCCTCGAGCCTGCTCCGCCATTCAATAAGATCATGGCTGATCTGTTCCTAACCTCAAATCTAAATTCATGTCCAATTTCCTGCCCGTTCCCCGTAACCCCTAATTCCCTTTACTTCTAGGAAACTGTCTATTTCTGTTTTAAATTTATTTAATGATGTAGCTTCCACAGCTTCCACAGCTTCCTGGGGCAGCAAATTCCACAGACCTGAGTGAAGTAGTTTCTCCTCATCTCAGTCTTGAAAGAGCAGCCCCTTATTCTAAGATTAAGCCCCCTAGTTCTAGTGTCACCCATCCTTGGGAACATCCCTACCGCATCCACCCGATCAATCCCCTTCACAATCTTATATGTTTCAATAAGATCGCCTCTCATTCTTCTGAACTCCAATGAGTAGAGTCCCAATCTAGTCAACCTCTCCTCATATGTCCGCCCCCTCATCCCCGGGAGTAACCGAGTGAACCTTCTTTGTAATGCCTCGAGAGCAAGTATGTCTTTTCTTAAGTATGGAGACCAAAACTGTATGCAGTATTCCAGGTGCGGTCTCACCAATACCTTATATAACTGCAGCAATACCTCCCTGTTTTTATATTCTATTTTTGGTTAAAGGCGGCATTAAATTTGCATACAGCGAGAACCCACAAACAGGAAATGGAACGAATGGTAAATTAAACATTTTCTCGAAGAGGGAAGGTTGAATTCGCCCACGAGAGTATTCTCTGTCCTTCCTCCAATGCTGTCCTGCGTCTTCTAAGCCTACCTGAACCATACGGTAAGGCAGAAGGATCCGCCATTTAAGGTGTCACCTGACGAAAAGTAGAAAGTGTTGTGAACTGGGTGTTTGAGTCTTCAGTGCTGGGTACAGGGAAGACTAACGGTACAGTACGAGGAGTGCGATCCTGAAGGCAACGTGAACATCAGCTCCGTCAATGCTTTGGGTGGTGGAGTTAGTGGAAATTATTCACCATTGCAAAGACAACTAAGCTTCTGCATTAGTAACATCATTGGATATTTTATCTCTGCTGATTTTTAACAATCTCGGAGGAAATGGTCCTCTGCTAGGGACGAGTTAGATGAACTGTAAGCATGGACGGAAGTCTTGCTATGTTTGCAATGCCTAAACAAATGTGAAAACTTCTTAAAATAACGATAGGAGTGGCATGCAAGGAGTCGACAGAATTCATTGTAAGTTCGATATTGTGTATCGAGATGGCTCGTCATCGAATTATTCAGATGTGGCAAACAGGCTGTTGGCGACACAGTCCTCTGAAATTCGACCTCCCCCTTTGTAGGACAAATAGAATTCTTACTAAACTGATCCTAGATCCTTAAAGTTGAGGCAATTTACACAGGTGAACACATTTCCTGGAGTTTAACGAATAATGCAACAATCCTGATTCGACAAGTCATGTTTAAGTATGAATTGGAACTTCTGCAAGCTTCGGGTAGCATTTAACTTTTTACTCTAAATAAAATGGACGATTTCTGCGACGGTTTAAGTGCACACCTCTTTTCCTAAATGAATAAACACTCACTTGGGAAATAGCGCAAAACGGGCGCTAATCAATCCAGAGCTCGTTTTACAACTCAGCCGAGTTTCTTATCCACTAACTCCATTGAATTCATACCCCACCTTTCCTAAAACTATACGACAATGATGTGGAACTTCGCTGTGACTCAATGCTGATGCATCTACCTGAACGTCTTACTTACAAACCATCCACCTCGTAGCTATACGCATTCTCAACAATTTGAGATATTACACAGAATGTTCGGAACTCTTCTGCTGAGGATTATCGTCACTGGGAAGTATGTACTCTGTATTCGAATCCCTTCCATATGAAGTAGGGGTGAAGCAGTTTTCCATTCTATAAAATATTTTCTTTCATACTGATTTACCCTCTGCCCTATAATATGAGAAATACCTGCTTGATTTATCTCAGATAGCCTCCGACGATACCTCGCTCAGTGTGCCTCAAGTTTCTGGGCGGATGACTGTGATCAAAGGTTCGAACGCCAGCATCTAATGCACATTTCCCTTATCTCGGAATAACTTCCAGGTAAACATATGTTGGTGGAGATACGATGAGACTCAATACCTGCACATAAGGCCAGATAAGGGATATGGATTCTATCTCCAAAGTAAAGGAGCTGGCTTCTTCCAGCTCCTGAATGTGAGTTGTCGGGATTCAGGAGTCTATTACTGCACAGTCATCCGTCAGGGAAGGAGAAGTGGAAATGGAAGCGGATCACATTTAGCAGTATGTGGTAAGTGTGAACACGGCGAATACTGTTGTAGTTTTATCTCAATATTAAACGCATTGCATATTTGTCACCGTTTTTGTATTTGTTAACTAATATATCAATCAGAACAATTAGAGGCACGCTGGATGAAATTGAATTCTTAGCTTTTAACATGTTTCAGCTATGATATTTTCCCATTCGATGCCGATTTTTATCTACGGATAATGGACACACAATAAAAGCGTAAGATATGTTATTTAAAGGTGTCTGTTAAAGTAAGGAATAGAATTGGAAAGATTGCCGTCGACTGACAAATAATCTGTTTTCTCGCAAAATCGGGGCAGCTCATGACATCCTTTCCATTAATTTTAATAGAAGGAACATATTGAGCAGTTCTGTCCCTGAATCCGGCTCTTTGGCTCAGGCGTTCAAGAGAAACGTACCCGATGTAATTACTTGACAGTTTGTAATATGCAACATCTATTCATAAACACGATGAAACCATCGCGTTATTCGCTGGAGTACTAGTGCAGCAATGCACACAAAGCAAAATAGTGTTACAATCAATCAAAGGAGTCCCGGTAATATTATTTTCTTTTGCATTTTCTGCTCTGCAGCAGCGCGGACTCCATTGAAGATCACCTCAGTGGAAAGTCGAAAAGCTTGATCTGCTTCTCTGACTCTGATATGTGAAACATCGGGATATTATCCGGAGGATCTCACCATCACTTGGTTTAAAAATGGTACCCAAACTACAACTGGGATAAATACAATCAAACGGCGGAATACACAGGAGGGCGTGAACGAAGTTGTTAGTTATTTGGAAGAGCAACAGCCAGTCCAAAGCGTGAGTGTTTATACATGTCTGATATCCCATATTTCTCTGCGCACTTCAGCCATAGTGAAGGTGATTGGTTTATACACAGTAAAGTTGTTCATTTCCTTACCAACTCTGGTTAAACTAATAAGCATACTTTAGGAGGTAATTAGAAACATTTCCTTATGTTAGCCAGCGCTGAAATATGAATTACAATACATGTTTTATAGAACCTGCCTACACCCCAAGAAAACAAAATTCATTTGGCTCCTGTGCCTGCTGGCTTCACACACGGGTCGTCGCATCTTTCCGTCTACTTGCTATACTAAGCAATTAATTGCTCTCCCGTGACACGCACATAGGCGTGTTTCTATCCTCAGCTGTATTATGTGAGGGGAAAATATTCATTGTGTCATCTACTTGCAACCAATATTGAAAATATTACAGCATATTTTTTCGCTTCTTGCGTCAGAGCTTGTTCGAGGGAAGAGCTTTTGAGAAATGTTTGACCTATGCTAAAACTGAAATATTATCCTTTGTATTTCATTGCCAGAAACCAATGCAAAACATTAACCTCACTGTGTCTGAACAAATTTCTTAGTAACGTCCATTCAAATCCGTACAGTGCCCACTACAACTCGAAATAGCACGTATCAATAAAAACAGTGTATACATGCGAATAGTATTTAGTAGCTAAGGAACTGTTAAATTCGTCAATCAGCTTTATCCCATTGATTATCAAATTCAAGCTCTCGGATGCAAACGAAATCTAAACAAAGACATGTATTTTGACTATCCGAGTGTGCTCGTCTATTATTTAATAATGAACGTCAGCATTTCTGTTCCACTGCTGAAGGTTTTATTTTTATTCCTCCATAATGTGACTTCTTTATGAAACACAGATTGTTTTTTTTATTCCGTCATGGGATGTGAGCGTCACCTGCAAGGCCAGCATTTATTACCCATCCAAATAGCCCTTGAGAAGGTGGTGAAGAGCTGCATTCTTGAACCGCTGCGACCTGTGTGTTGAAGTTTCTCCAACAGTGCTGTCAGGTAGGGAGTTCCAGGATATTGACCCAGCGAGGATGAAGGACCGGCGATATATTTTCAAGTCGGGATGGTGTGTGACTTGGAGGGGAACTTGGTGGTGGTGTTGTTCCCATGTGCCTGCTGCCTTTGTCCTTCTAGGTGATCGAGGTCGCGGGTTCGTAACATGCTGTCGAAGTAGCCTTGGCGAGTTGCTGCAGTGCATCCTGTGGATGTGACACACGGCAGCCACCGTGCGCCGGTGGTGAAGAGAGTGAATGTTCATGGTGGTGGATGGGGTGCCAATCAAGGCGGCTGCTTTGTCCTGGATGGTGTCGAGCTTCTTGAGTGTTGTTGGAGCTGCACTTATCCAGGCAAGTGGAGAGTATTCCATCACACTTTAGACTGTGCCTTCTAGATGGTGGAAAGGCTTTGGGGAGTCAGGAGGTGAGTCACTCGCCTCAGAATATCCAGCCTCTGACCTGCCACTAATCAGCCCAAGCCTGGATATTGTCCAGGTCTTGCTGCATGCAGGCACAGAACGCATCATTATCTGAGTGCTTGTGAATGGAACTGAACAATGTGCAATCATCAGCGAACATCCCAATTTCTGACCTTATGACCTTATAATGGAGGGAAGGTCATTGACGAAGCAGCTGAAGATGATTGGGCCAGGGACAGTGCCCTGAGGAGCTCCTGCAGCAAAGTGCTGGGGCTGAGATGATAGGTCTCCAACAACCACTACCATCTTCCTTTGTGGGAGGTATGTCTACAGCCACTGGAGAGTTTTCCCCCTGATTCCCATTGACTAAATTTACTTGGGCTCCTTGGTGCCACACTTGGTCAAATGCTGCCTTGATGTCATTCTCACCTCACCTCTGGAATTCAGCTCTTTTGTCCATGTTTGGATCAAGGCTCCAATAAGGTCTGGAGCCGAGTGGTTCTGGCGGAACCCAAACTTAGCATCGGTGAGCAGGTTATTGGTGAGTAAGTGCCGCTTGATAGCACTGTCGATGACACCTTCCATCACTTTGCTGATGATTGAGAGTAGACTGATGGGGCGGTAATTGGCCTGATTGGATTTGTCCTGCTTTTTGTGGACAGGACATACCTGGGCAATTTTCCACATTGTCGGGTAAATGCCAGGTATCTGCTGCCGCATGGCAACGCCCATTGGAACGAGGCCACAAGCCCCTTTTATTTTAATGTGAACAGTGACACAATTTATTTATACTGTATAAATAAAAACATGACAAGAGTTGAAGTTGATGCTCTTTCATGTCGAAGGAATATAACATAGAAGAATGCTAAAGATTACAATCGATTCTATACCTAAATTTAACACTTACTTTATAAATCTAATAATTTCCAATGGAGTTTTAAACCTTTCCAAACTTTTATTCAGAAAAGATCAAAAAAGACTTCTGATGTCTTTCACTCGCCAGGAGATACAATGGATTAATCTTACTTTGCAAACCTCCGGGTGGATAGAAGACTGGGTGGTACAGCAGGCTTTAAAAATGAACTTACATTCACCACTATAACCAATGTTTCATCTGAACCTAGACAAGTAACGAATGACTAGTTCTGCAATCAATCAAAGACTGAAGAATAGGCAATGTAATAAATTAAAACTTGATGTTGAGGCTAAAATAAAGTTACTGTGCAATCTTTGCATATCGAACATCTTCATGATTCACAAACTTAGAAGGTTTGGTGCTGAATAAAATATCATTGCCAATAAGACAAATTACACCACTTGACGCCGAACAATCACCCTTGAGTCAACTGGAATATCATAGAATTGTAGAATCATACAGCACAGAAGGAGACCATTGGATCCATCATCCAATGATGGATCCAATGGAGCAGAGAGTTGGGATAAATGGTTCATTTTCGGACTGGCAACCAGTAACCAGTGGTGTTCCACAGGGGTCGGTGCTGGGTCCCCAACTCTTTACAATCTATATTAACGATTTGGAGGAGGGGACCGAGTGCAACATATCAAAATTTGCAGATGATACAAAGATGGGAGGGAAAGTAGAGAGTGAGGAGGACATAAAAAACCTGCAAGGGGATATAGACAGGCTGGGTGAGTGGGCGGAGATTTGGCAGATGCAATATAATATTGGAAAATGTGAGGTTATGCACTTTGGCAGGAAAAATCAGAGAGCAAGTTATTTTCTTAATGGCGAGAGACTGGAAAGTACTTCAGTACAAAGAGATCTGGGGGTCCTCGTGCAAGAAAATCAAAAAGTTGGTATGCAGGTGCAGCAGGTGATCAAGAAAGCCAACGGAATGTTGGCTTTTATTGCTCGGGGGATAGAATATAAAAACAAGGAGGTATTGCCGCAGTTATATAAGGTATTGGTGAGACCGCACCTGGAATACTGCATACAGTTTTGGTCTCCATACTTAAGAAAAGACATACTTGCTCTCGAGGCAGTACAAAGAAGGTTCACTCGGTTAATCCCGGGGATGAGGGGGCGGACATATGAGGAGAGGTTGAGTAGATTGGGACTCTACTCATTGGAGTTCAGAAGAATGAGAGGCGATCTTATTGAAACATATAAGATTGTGAAGGGTCTTGATCGGGTGGATGCAGTAAGGATGTTCCCAAAGATGGGTGAAACTAGAACTAGGGGGCATAATCTTAGAATAAGGGGCTGCTCTTTCAAAACTGAGATGAGGAGAAACTTCTTCACTCAGAGGGTGGTAGGTCTGTGGAATTTGCTGCCCCAGGAAGCTGTGGAAGCTACATCATTAGATAAATTTAAAACAGAAATAGACAGTTTCCTAGAAGTAAAGGGAATTAGGGGTTATGGGGAGCGGGCAGGAAATTGGACATGAAGCTGAGTTCGGATCGGTCAATGCCCTGTGGGTGGCGGAGAGGGCCCAGGGGCTATGTGGCCGGGTCCTGCTCCGACTTCTTGTGTTCTTTAGATTTGTGGTTGGGATCAGATCAGCCATGATCTTATTGAATGGCGGAGCAGGCTCGAGGGGCCGATTGGCCTACTCCTGCTCCAATTTCTTATGTTCTTATGTTCTTATGTTCTTATCCCTGCGCAGGCTCTAAGGAAGAGCTATCCAATTGGTCCAACACTGCTGTTCACTATTCACAGATGCCAATCACCATTAACTCAATATCCACAATCTATAAATTACATTTAGTACGAACAGATATCTATCCTTTCTTCTGCATATAGAATTGAAATATTGCACAAAATTGCAGATTCTGGAAGCAGCTCTGTTTTTTATGAATGGGCATATTTCAATGCGTTTTTCAAAGGTACTAAACAGGATATCTCTGAAAAAAATGTACATTCTTAATCACGTTAAACTAATAGATTTTTCAAAACATTGCTCATATTTCCCAAAGCACAAAACCGTTCTCTATCTGGATATGAATACCGTGTGTTTGACTCAAAATTTTGGATATTTATAACGAAAGCTTATTTATATAACGTGTTATGGAGAATGTGATACTGAAGATCCTAAGTTTGAGCTCTGCAACTTAACTTCATACATATCGATTGTAAGCGTTTGAGAATCGATTGCAACACATTATGCACTATATAAACATGGAGAGAATGGGTATAATATGGCTACAATTAATTGCAGTACATACCAATTTTAGTAACACTTACTAATGTCCATTAACTTCTACAGCTACACTTTACATTTCGCCATTCCGATTGCCAATGCTCTTCAATGTTGCGGAATACAAAAATAGTTCGTGCTTTATTAATTTAAAAAGGTTGATTTCACAATACAATGTCAACTATCTCTTGCTGGGAAAGGCTGGTACCATTTCATTTTGCCGCGAAACTGTTAAATTTGAATGTGCTATCAACTATTGTTTAAAGTTACACAAATAATTAATAGTTTTACGTATCAAATATCATGCACTTAATAATGTACCTCTTTGGTAAATGTAAAGAGAACGCGTTTAATACGACGTGTGATATGGCAGGAGAGAGTGAATTGGACTGCGGAAAACAAAATGACAATTAGTTTCTAAATGTTTTGGCAATCATCTATCGTGTTGATCATTTTTGATAAATATATGGCTATCTCTTTTGATCTCTCCCTCTAATATTTCTCTCTCTGCCTCAGACATTTACGTTATAATTTCTGTTATTATAAGTCAGATCACAAGATAAAATGCAAGTGTACCTCACTGGGGATGTTTGATCCTGTCATATTGTCAAAAGTATTTTAAAAACGTGCTTAATTCGCAGCATTGTATTGGCTGTAAGTATTTTTCTGACATTGTTGATTCCTAAACATGCAATCTGGAAATAGAAGTTTTATTGCAGTAAGAACAATTTAGTCGCTTCAAATTAGGTGATTTCGTTTTATTACGATTTAAGATAGATAACTGTAACATATGTGTATATTCACATTTTCACAGATAATAAATGTACTATTTGATTCAGGTGAACATGTTTGTCTGATTTAGTGGTGATGTTTCGAAAATATACAAAAAAATGATTACATTGAATTGATTAAAGAAGTAACCCTGAATATTACATGAACGAAATGAATCATCTTTAATCCACGTTTAATATTATTACTGCACAACCCGTTTATTGTCTCAGGAAAAAGGCACTGAGACGATGATCCCTGTTAAAAACGAATCCAGTAAAACTCCAGAATGTGTGTACCAACATTTCAAAAAGTCTGAATAGATTAATATAACGTTACCAATTAGCAGCAATGTCGTGTAGCAGGACTCGTCTAGTCTCAAGAATTGTTAGTAATGCAGGTAAATTTACAGATTTGCTGTTAGATGCCACCCTCATCTGAGTTCCACACAGACACTAAAACGGAACATTAGGGGAATCATTTACTTTCTATGAAAGCCCCGTGAACTACTTTTCTTATTATTGCTTGAATTCATTCTCCAAAATGTTTACCCTAGTAAAATGAAAATAATAAATTAAAAGTTATTGTTGGTGAGCACTATATCAGTTTTGGAGCATTTTTAGACTATTGTTCAACATATCAGATTAAACGTTTCGCCACAACGAGGATTTAATTCCTGGACCGGAAAGCGAAACTCTTACCTCTCCAAATTTAAGATACTAATTTTAATAGCTGCTCACCTCTACAGTTTTAGCTACGAATCGGCTACATTTAGATGAAAGCGGTACATTTTCAACGCTCACCAGTACCACGTGCAGTTTCCATCGAATTGTCTTGCAGCATTTCTAGCAACATTTAGCATTCTAATGATTAGTTAATTCATTGAGCTCAAAATGAGAATGTTCTGTTTGAAAGTGATCTTATCTGTCTGTTTTTGTATTTCCCAAATTCAAGTGCTTTGAGGACATGAAAGTCCAGATTTCTGTCAATTTCTTCAATACAATTGCTCGGGTATTACATGGTGAGAAACGTTCCTACTCTTTGGAGAATACACGCGGAACATTTCCAGCAGAACCGTGACAGAAATGTGAAAACTTCGCGGGGAAACCCTCAAGCATTGATGTTTTCGTGCATAACTACAGTTGCTGCCAAATAAATAATACCGTGAAGCTCTTTGGCACGTTTGTCGTGATGAGGCACTAAAATGTGCCTTATTGATTGACATGTGTCACTGTTTTAACTGGGATGCTGCTTCTATTATTCAATATATTTGTCCTAAAGTACCAACACACACAATCACAGACAAAACGCACTCCGGGACGCACACGCACAATCTACGCCTCCAACTTTTAGCGGAAATATAAATCCAAACGACTCTCAGAATGGGCTGAACCTTCAAATTCGGTGGGGGCATAAAACTGGCGGTATCGAATCCACCGCCCGTTATATATAGAATGGAAAATCTGGTGGGATGCCGTGTGAGCGGCCGGAATTGTGGAAGAAAGTAGGGATAAGGTTGGGGCTTTCTTCAAATACTTTTCTAAAACCTCCTGCGCTAAGGAGTGGATTTTCTGCGCTGCCTGCAGTCTCACGACAACAACATGCAAGCCAATTTCAATAAACCAGAAAACTAGGCAATGGAATTCTGAGTAGGGGTAATTTGCATCACTGTATAGTCTGTAATGATGCTGCCAGGTACACTGTATTTTGCTCCAAAGTATTAAAAACATCTTCTTCCATATGACTTTAACTTCAATTTCTCGAAATAGTGTGGACATTTCATAATGATTCTCCAATCTCTTGCCCTAAGTTCAGAGGGAAATCAGCGAAGCCCAGAAAATAAACGGCTTAGACGGCTGAAGGTTGATAGGCCATTTCTCTGCGGGTGTCTCCCTACTTCCGCTGAAGATACAGCCGGAGATCGTGAAAAAGACTAGAGGAATTTCAGGGCCACAAGGCATTTACACCGGGTTAAAAAAGAAAAGCCACACACGTTGCCAGCATCTGTTGCTACCAGCCGAAGTGTTTTACTTTGGAGCTTGCAGACTGAATGTCCGTTCCAGAGGGATTGCTGGGTTGACAGTAGAATTTATAAAGGATTTTTGTCTTGTTATTTCCTTGCCTGTTATTTTGTTTCTTGACAGCATCAGGCCCTGTGACACTACCGGGATATATTCCCTCGCAACCGGAGAAAGCGGTTCAAAGTGCCAGGATTCCCAATAGATGTGAGAAGTGCACTGTTGTCTCATGATAAGAACCAAGTGGACGGCTTATTTCAGCCGCAGATCTTTGGTTTGCGCCCACAAGATTGCAACATAAGAGACACGCAACATGGCTCAATGCAAAAGCAACAAATATACCTCTGGAAGAAGTTAATTCTACAATCTCATTTTCCCCAATTCATAGCTGCACTCACTAATTTTGCACTGTAATTGTTACCCTGCAGAACTCCTATGAATATTGTTCTTCAATACTATGTTAAGGAAACATATTTCTCTCAGCTAAAATTGGTTTATAGCAATAGATTACGTCAGCAATCTTTATTTTTACAGAGAGGAAACATGTCCATTATGTTTATTAAATGGTCCTTTGTTATTTGCTTTACATATATATGTCCTGCTTTTGTCAAGAAGATCAAGATATGTCATTGCACCAGTGACATAATAGAAAATGAAATCTCTTGCATCAAATGATCTTCTCTGTTTTCATTCGTACCACTTGGATAAATTTCAAGTACCACTCACCGGGACCATCTTTGGTCTGCAACGAGTCTTCCAGGTACATATGACCACGATTTCAGTTCTGTTACCTTCATCCTGCGAATAAGATAAACTACTTCTGAGGCGCAGTGAAAAAACGACTCTCACTATGGCTATGTACTTATTTTAAAACCGCGCTGGCATTGTGCCTGGTTCGGTGAGAGAAAGAAAAACCCAACGTGAAGAAAGAAACATTGTGGGTTCTGCTCAATTTTAAAGGTGTTTTTTTTTTGCAGGTACATGTACGTCGCATGAGTATTCAAGTAGTGACTGTGCATGTAAATGCGACTTTAAATTTCAGATAAATATGGAACATGAGCCTAAGCGTGCACAGTTGTTGGGTAATCTTAACTTTACCACACGCATTGTCCTGGAATTTCCGGCGCCAGCTCTCCGGCGGCCTTGAACCGGCCGTTAACACATTCTTGTTTCTCCGCTTATCTTACGCCGTAGCTACAGTGGGATACCAGGAGAACCCCGCGGAAATTGCCCCCCAATGCACCGAGTTCTGGGATACTTCCTACCCAAGCTCTGATCAGGGCCAATGCAAAATGGGGAATGAAAATGTCTCAGAACTTTAATATAATGTAACAGCTAATCATCAAGTTCTCATTTTGTGAGGACTACAGATACAAAAGCAAACAAAACATTGTTTTTATCCTTTCATGGGATGTGGGCATCGCTGGCTAGGCGAGCATATATTGCCCATCCCTATTTGCCATTGAGAAGGTGGTGGGGAGCCGCCTCCTTGAAGCGCTGCAGTCCGTGTGGTGACGGTTCTCCCACAGTGCTGTTAAGAAGGGAGTTCCAGGACTTTGACCCAGCAACGATGAAGGAACGGCGATATATTTCCAAGTCGGGATGGTGTGTGACTTGGAGGGAACGTGCAGGAGGTGTTGTTCCCATGTGCCTGCTGCCCTTATCCTTCTAGGTGGTAGAGGTCGCGGGTTTGGGAGGTGCTATCGAGTTGTTGCAGTGCATCCTGTGGATGGTACACACTGCAGCCATAGTGCACCGGTGGTGAAGGGAGTGAATGTTTAGGGTGGTGGCTGGGATGGATGATACACACTGCAGGCATAGTGCACCGGTCGTGAAGGGAGTGAATGTTTAGTGTGGTGGATGGGGTGCCATGCAAGTGGGCTGCTCTCTCCTGGATGGTGTCGAGCTTCTTGAGTGTTGTTGGAGCTGCACTCATCCAGGCAAGTGGAGAGTATTCCATCACACTCCTGACTTGTGCCTTTTTGATGGTGGAAAGGTTTTGGAGAGTCAGGAGTTGAGTCACTCGCTGCAGAGGTAATGCCGTTGAAAGGCAAGGGGAGGTGGTGACACACTCTCTTGTTAGAGATGGTCATTGCCTGGCACTTGTCTGGCGCGAATGTTATTTGCTACTTATCAGTCAGACCTGGATAATGTCCCGGTCTTGCCGCTTGCGGGCATAGACCATTTCATTATCTGAGTGCTTGTGAATGGAACTGAACACAGTGAAATCATCAGCGAACAACCTCAGTTCTGACCTTATGATGAAGGGAAGGTCATTGATGAAGTAGCTGAAGATGGTTGGTCCCAGGACACTGACCTGCGGAACTCCTGCAGCAATGTCCTGGGGCTGAGATGATTGGCCTCCATCAACCACTAACATCTTCATTTGTGCTAGGTATGACTCCACCCACTGGGGAGTTTTACCGCTGATTCCCATTGACTTCAAATTTACCAGTTTTCCTTGGTGCCACACTCGGTCAAATGCTACATTGATGTCAAGGGCAGTCACTCTCACCTCACCTCTGGAATTTAGCTCTTTTGCCCATGTTTGCACCAAGGTTGTAATGAGGTCTGGAGCCGAGGTATCGTGGCGGAACCCAAACGGAATATCGATGAGCAGGTTATTGGTGAGTAAGTGCCGCTTGATAGCACTGTCGACGACACCTTCCATCACTTTGCTGATGATTCAGATTAGACTGATGGGGCAGTAATTGGCCGGATTGGATTTGTCCTGCTTTATCTGGACAGGACATACCTGGACAATTTTCCACATTCTCGGTAGATGCCAGTATTGTAGCAGTACTGGAAGAGTTTGGCTAGAGGCGCGGCTAGTTCCGGAGCACAAATATTCAGCACTACAGCCGGGATGTTGGGGCGGGGGGCATAGCTTTTGCTGTATTCATTGCATTCAGCCGTTCCTTGATATCACGTGGAGTGAATCTAATTGGCTGAAGACTGGCTTCTGTGATCGTGTGGATATCGGTCAGAGGTTGAGATGTATCATCCACTCGAAACTTTTGGATGAAGATGGTTACAAATGATTCAGCCTTGTCTTTTGCACTTACGTGCTGGAGTCCGCCATCATTGAGGTTGGGAATGCTTACACAGCCTCCTCCTCCCGTTAGTTGTTAAATTGTCCACTACCATTCACGACTGGATGTGGCAGAACTGCAGAGCTTTGATCTGATCCGTTGGCTGTGAGATCGCTTAGCTCTCTCTATAGCATGTTGCTTCCGCTGTTTAGCATGCATGCAGTCTTGAATTGTTGCTTGACCAGTTTGGGACCTCATTTTTTGGTACGCCTGATGCTGCTTCTGGCATGCTCTTCTGCAATCCTCATTGAACCAGGGTTGATCCCCTGGCTTGTTGGTAATGGTGTAGAAAGGAATATGACGAGCCTTGAGGTTATAGATTGTGCTGCAATACAATTCTGCTGCTGCTGATGGCCCACAGTGCCTCATGGATTTCCAGTTTTGAGCTGCCAAATCTGTTCTCAATCTATTCCATTTAGCACGGTAATAGTGCCACACAACACATTGGATGGTATCCACAGTGCGAAGACGGGACTTCGTCTCCACGAGGACTGTGCGGTGGTCACTCCTACCAATACTGTCATGGACAGATGCATCTGCGACAGGTTGATTGGTGAGGACAAGTTCAAGTAGGGTTTTCCCTCGAGTTGGTTCGCTCACCACCTACCGAAGGCCCAGTCTGGCAGCTATGCCCTTCAGGACTCGGCCAGCTCAGTCAGTCGTGGTGCTACCGAGCCACTCTTAGTGATGGACATTGAAGTCCTCCACCCAGAGTACATCCTGTGCCCTGGCTACCCTCAGTGCTCCCTCCAAGTCGTGTCAACATGGAGGAGGACTGATTCATAAGCTGAGGAAGGGAGGTATTTAATGACCCAAAACATTTTATGAGGCAACGCGATATCCAGAGCCAACTAACATTACACTGATATGGTTACACCTAAGATTTCCTAAACACTCGTCTGAGAGACAGAGTTATCTGAGGCTTAAGTGAAACTTCTATTGATCCATTTCATCCTCCTTTTTTAATGATCACAGTACCTGATGTATACTAAAATCTCACTGTTCAAGGAGAAGGGCATATTCAGTACTTAAACTGTTCAAGGAGAAGGGCATATTCAGTACTTAAACAGTAATTAAAATGTTCAATTTATATATGGGTTACATGGCGGAAGATTCACTGTGATAGCATGTTACTGAGGGCCGCTCCACCTGTAATTCTCTAGTTAATAATGTGGCTTGCACGACGTGAGTAATTCGTCATCAGCGGACATACCTGCACATGCTCCAGGTGTTGGGGTTAAATGAAATTCCAGATTACGTCAATCATACTGTCCCTAAATGGGAAGACTTCTCTGCATTTTTTTTCCATTGCGGTCCATCGTTTTCCCAACCTGAGTGGTTATGTGCGGCAATTTCACATCTTGAGGAAATCTAACGAGATTGTAACCACAGCCTAATGCGTGTCGTCATGCACGTTGCTCTTTTAAAATTTAGCTGCAACTAAAACACCCTCAAAGTCTGTAGAAAAAAAACACAATTAATTTTATTTTCCAAGCTTAGGAGCATTGTTTCAAAACAGCAGTATCCTTCAATGTATGAACGCAGGTTTCATTTTGTTGTCTTTAGTATCTAAGTATTTAACCATAAATAATATCTGCTGACATTCTAACCATTTGAACTAATTTATCTCCCTTGAACCGTAAAACTTTCGAAGGCAAGCTTTCAGTATAGGTATGGGCTGCCAATTAAGACCACAAGAAACCGAAGGCACTTTTAGCCGGGTTACGCAATTCAGGCTGATCTTGACCAAAGATTTCCAGGCATTCATAATTTGTGTGATGTAGTAAATCACAATTTCTTGATCACTAAGAAGAATCATTTCCCCTTTTTAAGTGTTTCGGATTCGATCAGGTCCCGCGAATAGTGGAAAAGATTGAACTCATTGGTCATTGCTCACTCCATTTTGTAAACGGGCCGATAGAGAGCTGGGTCTTAAAGTCAATCGGATATGGTCCCGATCTCCGCCACCCCCCATCATCTGCCATGTATGTCCGTTTCTCCGTGGGAGAGGGGCGGGACCCGCCTATCTGCAGCAGAATTAAAAGTTGAAGATTGAAAATACCCTTGGGGAATCTGGAATTCGAACTGAGAGGTAGCAGGAAACCTGAAACTAGAGTCTAGGCATGGAGGTAGACTGGAGACCGATGCCTTGGCTTGGAAACCTGAGGAACCGGTGACGTAGCAAACAGGGAATAAAACGGTGCGGAGCGAAAAGAAAGGCCTGAACCTCGAAGGATCGGGGCTTCGAGCCACAGGTCGAGGCAGGGAGAACGATTGGATTGAGGTTTGGGGGCGGGTTGGGGAATGGAGTCACTCTCTTGGCGACTGAAATTATTTTTTTGCCACTATCTGATTGGTTGTATTTTTGAACTGTGGTTCTTTATTGTCAATTTTGTAAAATGAGAAACCGATTTTTTTGGACAGAGCTGGGAGGTTATGCTTGAATTGTGTAAAACACTGGTTAGGGCACAGCTTGAGTACTGTGTAGAATTCTAGTCACCACATTACAGGAAGGATGTAATTGCACTAGAGAGGGTACAGAGGAGATTTACGAGGATGTGGCCAGGACTGGAGAATTTTAACTATGAGGGAAAATTGGATCGGCTGGGATTGTTCTCTTTGGAAAAGAGGGATGATTTGATTGAGGAGTACAAAATTACGAGGGAGCTCTATAGAGTGGATAGGAGGGACCTATTTCCCATAGCAGAGACGTAATTAACCAGGGGGCATTGATTTCAAATGATTGGTAGAAGGATTAGAGTGGAGCTGTGGGTAGATTTTTTCACCCAGAGTGAACTCACTGCCGGAAAGGGTTTTAATGGCGGAAACCCTCAACTCATTTAAAAAGTATCTGGATGTGCACTTGAAATGCCGTGACCTACAAGGCTACGGACCAAGTTTTTGGAATGTGGGATTCGGCTGGGTGGCTCATTTTTGGCCGGCGCGGACACGATGGGCCGAATGGCCTCCTTCTGTGCCGTAAATTTTCTATGATGATTCAGATGACGTATATTTGTGAACCATGGCAAAAGCGCTTCTGATCAAAGGTTGACTTAATCAGGGCGCATTTCCATTAATAGGAACAGATTTGGCCATTCCTTGTGTACCACTTTTGCAGCATATCCGCACGGGAACATTGCGTTTAACCCTTGCACACAAGGGGTTGGCGACCCACAGCAGTTGTCTCGGCCGTTGAATTTACTATTGTAGGTTGGTGATCTCGGACAGCTTTCACCAGCTCCATAGTAGCGCACTTCCTGAACTATGCTTTTCCAGCACGTATTCTATGTGAGGAAGCGACAACATCTTCCTTGGTCAGAGAGTTTTAGATAATTCGGTATGGTCGTTAATTATCTACGGCTGGCGTTGAGCAGGTTCCAAAGCATGGCATGTTTTTACCTGTTATCAATACTCCCGTGGAGAATGCTTCAAGTGGTTGGCCGAGTTCCCAGGCGAGAGAGAGGGAAATAATTCTTACAGACCTAGAGATTCCGCCGGGGAGACCACTATCCTGGTCTCGGCGGTACATCGGTGCCAGTGCCACAGAATTTCAGTTCGTAGACGTTACAACAAACGTCAATATTATCAGATCAGTCATCGAACGGACAGAGATTGAGGCTACTGGCAAAAAAAAAGTTCGGTTTCCATGTAATCTTTGGTAGAATGGAGGCTGATGACACGCAGTGAACTCTGTTGCACATATCAAAATAAATGCAATGTTCAGTGAAAAGCATAGGCACCTAAGTGGCACAATAGAAGGCGACGGTTTGTCATTGTCATCGCCTATTGTTATGTTTGTTGTTAATAACCTTCAATTGATAATGAGGTTAGTTTGATACCTGATGTCCATTCTGTACCGCTGCTTCATTATACTTGTGGGAGACGGCCAATGTTTTTGCTTAGCTAATTAAGCAAAACAGCTGTTTTAAGACGTGGCTCCAATTTATGCTTTGAATTCGACGCCATCTGCAGGTGCAACGGAAATGACTGCGCTTATGACATTCAGCTAACAGCTGGTACTGTCGTTTTTATACTTGCAAAGTTTCCAACACGTTTTCCCTCTAAGCGGTCATCTTACATTGTTGGACATGTTGCTGACAGATGTGTTTCAGTGCGCGCCGTTGCTGTGGATCATCCATACTGGTATATTTGTTTATTTTCTTTCATTTTCCGTGCTTCACCATTTCTGCCGCTGGTATTAATATTTTTTTTTCCCTGAAAGTTGTTGCTGATGCTCTCTCCAAAGTATCCTAAACCCCTGAATGTACGAATATGATCGCTGGTGCAAACGTTGCTTTTAATTTCACATTACCATCTTTCGAAAATAATTCAGACGTGACTCTTCATTGGTGGAGACTTTGAGAAAAATATATTCAATCGGGGTCAAGCAGCAGAATTAAATGTATCTTTAACAAATTAAGCTTCTCCTTACAGCTTCTATCTGCCCGTGTCGAGGACTCCGGGGTCTATTACTGTGGAGTGAGTTACCAGGGAAGGCGGATGGATTGCGGCATTGAGTCGAGACTTGTTGTGCACGGTGAGTGACAATTGTGCAATTGCAGATATCCGTGACAAAATCAAATAATTTCTAGTCATGTCACGAGACGTGACCTATAAATTTGTTATGTAGTAAATATTGGGTCCCTCTCGTTCGTCCGCCGGACTTTCGGCAGAGGAGCTTCAGAACCCCGAAAATGCGGCGTATTATACTCATAGAACTAATTATATTACATTACTTTTATGTATACGTATTTGCATTGCCAATTCGGCCATATATTGTTTTGAATGTCGAAAACAATTTTACCAGTGTAATAAGTAACAGTTACCCAAGGCTCGTTCAGATAACACGGAATTCACGTTTATAAATATAATCGAGTTTAACTACATCTCTGCCAGGTTTATTTAAGAGTCTTAGAGACTGCTTCCGAATACATTTCAAACTTAAGAAAGGATAAAAGACAATTCCTTTAGTCTCTGCTCACCTCTTTCACAACCGCATCATCCATGTGTGATTTGAATAATTTGTGTTGTTTTTACGTCTACTTTGAAAACTATTCCAAATATTCATTCCATTAAATTCTTATATATTTTCTTGCATATTTAAGTCGTTTTAAAGCAAAGCAAAGGCTCATTTTACATTATATGTATCATTTTTTGGCGTGTTTGAAGTCGTGCTCCCCAATTGAAAGTCATGGAACAAAAATATAATTGCGTTCTAATTTCCCTCTAACATGTTCTATAGCTTCCCCAGCTCCGTTACGGATAGTGCCGAAAATAGCTGAAGAGAACTCATCTGCTTTGACTTTCGTATGTGAAACCGTCGAATTCTACCCGGAGTTTCTCACCTTTACTTCATATGAAAAACACATGAAAACTGTGACTGGGAGAACACCATTAAGATGCTGTATTGGGAGGGAATATACGAAGCTTTCAGTTGTTTTAAAGCGGCACAGACTACCCAGCGCGGGCTGTATATACTCTGCAGAGTCCAGCTATTGCTATTTACTTTGATTCCAGTTCTAATCCAGGTAAGATGTCAACATTTTACAGATACAGAGAACTGTGCGAACCGTGAAAATTATGTTTGGTCATTAATATACGATACAGCCACGACTACTGAAAGACCTATAGTGACAGTGGTAATTTACAGATGATTTTATTTACTGGTTTATAAACCAGAAAGATAAGCTGCATTCTTGCTCATAATAAATACTTCACCTAAACTGTAGTGTAATATGCAACACAAGTGATTGAGCTCGTATTAATTTTCTATCCATTGTTCACAGTAAAATAAAACAAACGAAATGCAATGCCAAATTAATTTATCCCATTATATTTTTTTTTCCATAATTCATTAATGAAAATCACTTGTGGTAGAACATCTGCCCTGCATCTGTTACTTTCGTGTTGCAGCTATCCTGTTAGAACAGATATTGTCGTTTTGAACGTGATTCTATTTTTGCTTTGTAATTCACAATGGACTTTATTTGCTCGATCTGATGTTCTTTAGTCTCATTTTAGTTCAATGGATGTACTACATAATGTTAATAAAAAAGACTATCTCTGACATTCAACGGAGCATACTAGATCTTCAGCCGAAGACCCGGGAAACCCTCAGAGAAAAGATTTATTTGCGGAATTTCTTTCTGGTGTCCCACCGGAGTTAGGGCGGGAGGCTCGGAGAAACTCCGCTGAATTTCATGCCAGAATTAACATTTTAAAATGGTAAACTAACCAATGGTTCTGAGGAACGCTAACATAGGAAAGACTGAACAGGCTGGGGTTCTTTTCTCGAGAAAAGGGAAGACTAAGAGGTGACCTGGTGGAGTTCTTTAAAATTTTGAAAAGTTTCGATCGGGTATGTATGGAGAAGATATTTCCACTTGTGGGAGAGTCCAAAACTAGAGGCGATTAATATAATATTGTCACTGATAGAACCACTAAGGAATTCAGGAGAAACTTTGTTCTTTGAGACTGGTGAGAATGTGCAATATGCTACCACATGGAGCGGTTGAGGCGAATAGCACGAGGCATTTACGGGGAAACCAGATAGGTACATGTTGGAGAAATGAAGCGAAGGACATGGTGTTAGGGTTAGATGAAGAAGTGTGGGAGGAGGCTCGTGTGGAGCATCAACAGCGGCATAGAACGTTTGGGCCGAATGGCCAGTTTCTGTGCTTTGAAATTCAATGTAATTCTATGTAGATCCCCGGGTTTTGATCGCACTATGTTTGAATGGACGGCACCTAGCTTGGGAGTGAAGAGCCAACAAGTGATATTACGCAGTCTACAGCGGGGCCAATTGATCTCCGCTTCTCTAGGAGGGCGCCGTTGCTGAGGGCAGAATGGCTTCCACGGGGAACCGTGGGAAAAAAAGATTAGCAGAATCCATGCCAGCGACTCATCCATCTATTCTGGAGTCAGATATTGCTTGAATCATATATTCAAGGCAAACAAATATAAAATCTATGATGTTCTCTGCGTTAAACCTGCTGTGCTTTAAAGTATCAATTCGAGCACATATTGCACGGTCGTTCTCCAGTTCGTCCGCCCTAAGATCGTCAAAAGAGCCGCTGGAACCCTGAAACAATACTGTTCTTTCGGAGAGTTCAGCCGATCTTTCACCGAAGTTGTTTCAGTTGATTGGAAGAAACCTCGCCTAAATTTCAAGCCTTGACGATCAGATCTTAACCCAAGCGCATCGCAAATTAACAGGGAGAATTTAAGAGATTAGACTGTTTCACGGTGCTGACCAAGATTTCTTCTTCAATCACCATCACCAAAAACAAATTATCTGGCTATTTGTGTGAACTAGATGTGCCCAATTAGGATTTCGAGCGCGCCTACATTTATGCATTCATACTTGATTTCTTTATTTTCCTTCTTTTCTTTCTTTCTGTATTACATTCCTTCTCTGCTGTAATTATCTTTAAACAGCAACATTTCAATAAAAAGGTAATATTTATTTTAGGAATGTGTATTAACACTGTAGCAGTTGCAGTTATTTCCAATTAATGTAGTTATGGAATCCGTTACATATGTTGCAATCACGCGGTATTCCGTCATTGAAGGGCATCTATTCATCCTTTTCCAAATACATCTCACTTATTTATATGATTATTCATCCAGCTCTAAATCAATGCATTCGAGCTGTAGAAAGAAAAAAATGATTTCTTTATTTGCATACGTTTCAAATGTGCAATAAATGATCATTATAATTGATATTTTTTCATAGTACAGCACAAAAATGCCAACTGTTTCTATTAGCGCTTTGAATACATAAACAATTTTATTTTGCAGCATTTTGATAATAGGCGAGTGCGGTATCTCGTTAAATGTCCCCCAAAAAGCACATCGACCAGGATAAATGGCACACTTTTACCTGAGTCACGCCTTGTTATAAGAACATATTTAAAATTATTTTCTTAACCTTCGTTCCGCATTCTTATGGTCTGAAACAAATTATAAAATATTCCTGTACTGGCGTATATGGAATATTAATGACTAATTGACGAAACCTTAATTGATGTTTATTCGATGCGTGTGTTGCTGGAAAGGTCACATTTATTGCACTTTTTGTTTCCCCGAGAAAGTAAATGTGTTGCTCGTTAACAACTAACGTATCACAGAGGGTAAAAATAAAACCCAACAGTAGAACTATATCAGTATAAAAAAAATGCCCGTGTTCAATAAAATGCATCACGAAGAACGCTACAAACAGTGAATCGGAATGGTACAGTTTAGCACCACATCTAATTTAGGTAACAACATCCTTCGTAGTTTTTAGTGAAACGCAGAGAAAGAAGAAATTTAATGGCTACGGTACGATTTTTCCCAGAGAATAGCACATTCACAGATGATGAATATGGCGCGAAGACGCTGTAAGGTTAAAGATGAAATCGGCTTTTAAACCAAACCAACGTGTTACTGCAGGCAGTATATCGATCAATGGCATACATATATTAGGGACTCTTTAACCAATTTCAGATTATCTCCTCCGACTATTTTGCCTCTCGAGCAATTATTTATTAACAGCGATCGGGCACTGTTGAAGAAAGTTCATGTGTTTCCTGCCTCTCCGTTTGAATATTTAAAGAACAGCTCAAACAATATTGTTTAATAGTGTTTCCAAGCCTACGGTAAAACTTTTATTTCTCCATAGTTCAAAGTTGTTGATTAAATGCATATAGTAGCAATGAAGTACTAATTTGTCTCACTTCTTTCTTTGTCTCAATTATTGACTTTATTTTACGACAAGAATATTCCATAACAAGCACAGCCCCATAAATCTGCATCGATATATTTTATAGGTTCCGATTACAGACTGCTTTGATTTCCAAGTTAACATTTGGTTTCTTAATAATTCTGTTGCGATCTTTCCTTGCTGTCCACCATTTTAATGACAGCCTCTTTTGTAGGTAAGGCATCATTTATTGTTTCAAACCATCCCTACTTCAATTTCCAACTGCTCATTCTGCGTTGGTGAATCGTTATTAAGCGATAGCAGATATGCCGACTGTTAATGTGTAAAATAATTGACCACAGCCTACAAAGTATACATTAATGTTTTGCGCTTGCATTGGTGGATCCGCTGTTAACAAATCACCATTGGATGGACTTTTATTTTTATTTAAAATAGCAGTTCCTTAATCAATCAAAACAATAGGCTTGAAAATTGCAGAAACCAGAGGCAGAAAAAAAACGGTTTTCAATTGAGCTACGCCAATATTAATGGAGTTCCATAGTAATCAGCGCCAGGACAATTAACGATAACAGACCGTATAAATTATTTGAAACTCGGTACATAAATAAAGCTGTACAGCTTAGCAGATGATACCAAATTGAGGTTGAATTGAAAGGACGGAAAATGTCAATCAAATAGAAATGTAGCTGGGTAGCTTGGGAAAGTCAGTATATGAGTAGGACATAATATTTACTGTGGGAAAATGTTAGATACTAGGACCAAATAGCACTTGGTTACAGCAAACAAACAGGAGAGGGATCTGGTGCTATCAGTGTAAAGCTCATGGGAAACAATAACGCAGTTGGGGTGATAGTAAGGAAAGTTAACTAGATATAGAGGTGTCCAGTAAGCGGGAGAGAACATAAATCCTAGGAGGTTTTACGCACATTCGTACGGCCATACCTGGATGTCTGTGTGTTGTTGTGTTCCCCGTATTAAGGCAAGGATATCCAGACACGGAAACAATACAGAAGGAGTATTCTTGAAATCTCGAGTAAGTTTATGAGCAGAGAATCATCACTCTATGATTTCTTATTCTGGAGAGGAGAAGTTTCAGGGAGAAAATACCCAAAATCCAGAAGAGAATAAATCAATTGAACCGCGAGATAATTTTTCTGATGTCCAGAACAGGGGGGCACATACTTATGATTAGCAGACAGAACGTGCATGGACAGTTTAGATGTAACTACGATAAGCGGTGCGGCGAACAGATTTCTCAAGGAAGCAGTGAATGGAAATGGTTTGGAAAATGATAAGGGAGAATGGGACAGTTATTGGAGGAAGTGGACGATTGCGAGACATTGTGTAACAATGATACAACATTGTAAATATCTTCACATTTATTTGAATCTGGAAAGCTCTCAATAATTAAGTTTGATGCTGTAATATGTGTATCCTGTGAAAATGCCTTTCAAAATTATGCAAGGTTTATGTTCTGATTATTTATAAAATGTACTACAGCAGAAGTAAAACAACCACCACTTTAAAAAAAACTTTAATTGTGGAGAAATGCAGAAAATGTACCAACGATTGTACAACTGAACCTGTTGATTGATGATAATGTAACCTAATTAGCTAGTAGAGTGACACATGGCAAATAGTGAAAACGATTGTCACTGCAACCTTGTCTATTAAAACGTATCCACTTATATAGGCGGAAAATGAGACTTGATGTAAGTAGCCAGCTAATTTTGAATGTGGAAATTTTCCCATGCGAAATTCTTGTTCTTTTATAGATTCCTTACGGAACATGCCACTTGATTTGAGCTACTGGCTCTGCAGTAAGAGCGAAGGGAAAATACTCTCCGTACAAATCGAACTGAAAAACAGGGAAATATAAAAAAATAGAACCACGCTTATGGAGTGTTAGAAATGTAACGACGCATAATAATTTGTTACTCACGAAAATCTTGCTTTGAGTTCATAGCCTCAGCCATGTATTGCTACTTGTAACGGGATAAAATCCTATTCTGTATAAAATATGTTATTATTTTAATTCATTTCGATTGTACTCGATTATAAAATTTTTGATCTGTTGCGGTTTTTAAAAATATTAAGTATTTGGGAAATATTACCAGTTCCAAATAATGACCAATAGGGGGCAGCATACATCCACCCATTTATTGTTCTGCGATTTGGTATGATCGCATTCGCCACAACCACGCTGAACGCATCACATCTTTACGTATTGCTGTAATCTTAGTATAACTTCAAGTGACCAAATTATAAACAATTAATTGCAAGTGCATGCTGAGGAGGTAAGTTTATTATGTGAAGAGAAACTTAAATGGCTTTGTATCTGTACCGTTATGTTCTATCAAGTAGTTTTAATCTTTACCACCTGGGCGTTAATTACCCCAGGATGAAGCGCAGAAAAGAAATAGTGATACGGGGAGCGGGGGTGGGGTTGGGGCGGTGTTGGTGGGGTGGTCGCATGCTAGTAGCAGAATCAGCCAGACTTTCCTTTCACTGAAATGAATGGAAGGGAAATCCAGCGAGTTTGGTTAGGTGCGTGCAAACATCCCGCCCGATTTTGCCTTCTGCTCTCCGCCCAGGCGGATGCTTAACATCCAGGTGGTGAAGATGAATTGCTACTCCTGTGACCATCTACTCAAATTGCTTTCTGCTGTGAAACAATGAGGTCGAGTTTGCTCTCAGTGCAACAAATTTTAATTCTGATCCTTGTTTTCAAATTCCTCCCTGGCCTCGCCCGTCCCTAACTCTGCAAACTGTGCCAGTCCTACAATCCTGCGAGAGATCTGTGTTCCTCCAATTTCGTCCACTTGTATATCCCCGACTTCTTTCGAACCACCATTGGCGAACGTCCTAGCAGCTGTTTAGTCCCTGGAATTCGCGCCGTAAATCTCTCTGCCTATCTCCGTTTCTATCCTCCTTTAAGACCCTCCACAAAACCAACCACTTTGACCACCTTTTGACCACCTGTATTCATGTCTCCTTCTTTGGCTCAGTGTCAATTTTGATTTCTGATTAGGCTTCTGTGAAGTTCCTCGGGACGTTTTACTACTAAGAAGGTGCTACATCAATGCATGGTGTTCTTGTTCTCAATGGCAAGAAGGTAAGTGGAGTGAGAGCAACAGCAAACTGGAGGAGCTGACGGTCGACCTTTCCCAGTTTCCCCATTGCCTCGCACTTGAAGTTCGATGTGAACTGCCAACAAGAAACGTGCTCTCTGTCGGCATCTCGCTGATTAGAAAGGGGAAATCAGGTGCGGTTGAAGGTTCGTATAGACTGCAGCAGCGTAAAGAGGAGGTGCATTATTTTTGTCCAAAACAAGGAAACAATGGCGCAAAGCTTCACGATGTCTGAAGCCAAGTACAATCGTTTCAAGGTCCAAGGGTTTCAGATACAGCCATGTAAACGTTGGTATAACCAATTCTAAATAGCAAGGAGGTCCTCTTCCCCAGTGATAGTCGGCGGGCGCTAAGGCCAATTGGCGAATAGGAATGGCATGAGATGGCATCACATAAGAATGTGATCAATATTATCTCCAGGAGCTGGTTACATTGCAGAAAGATATTTATGGATAGAATTTCAGCAGGATTTCGCCAATTCTCCACTGCAGTTACAGACGTAATTCAAACCAATACCCATGGGATTTATTGGCATTCATGATCTCAACAGGACTGCCAATTTAAAGCTCTCCTTCATTTCTCTGATAGATTCCGCAGGACTTTACCTTCACCACAGCACTATCAATCCTTTGCAACCCAATTGTCATAGCTACCCAAAAGTCAGTAGAGAAGGCCTTACTGCACCTCGTTTTTTCTTGAACTCACGCCATCAAAAGTTGATGCCGCCCTCAGAGCTATTTCTTTTTCTTGCCCTAATTATCGAATTCTTCCTGTCATCATGCACAGTATGGTAAAATGAACGATACATGTTGAAGGTTCAAAGCCCCTGCCTAGGTTACATATTACCCCAATTCAACTTTCCTTGCAGAGAACGCTGATACACATCAGGAGGAAGACAACCAACCAGCACAGGCAGAGGTCCTGACAGGCTGTAAATACCCATCCCTATGGAATAGCCTATAATTGGCATCATAGGAACAGACTGTTTTAATCTATAATTGTATTCGGAATCATATTTTGTTAATCATGTAATCTCGTTGTATTTTGTATCACCGAACATAGTTGTAATTTGTATTTGCTTAATATTATTTTATTATTTAAAGCTGGTTGTGAATAGCAGGAATCCACTAAACTGGTAAACCTATTGAAACAAGAAGTGTTATAGAAAGAGCCTTGAACTCTGGCATCCAATAATTCAATGAAAGGAAACTTGAGATAGAATAACAAAGAACAAGTATTGATCATTTGCGAATATCTGAGTCCCATTGTTGAAACCGTGGTAATGTGTAGGGGTGAGAGGAAGCATCTTTTTGGAAAAGTTGAGTACTGATGGAAAGAGTTTGTTTGTATGTGGTTGATGGGGGGTATAGTGCGTGATGCAGTTGGTAGGAGATACCGCTTGACAGTTGACATCACTCACCTTGAGCACTCATGTCAAAGTATTGAACATCTTCCTGCACTGCATCCATGTTCATGATGCTGGTATTGACTTCCTCCCATGCTGCCTCCCCCTGCCTTTTGGATACATGTCTGGAAGGTCTCTCGCCCCCCATCCACCCTCCCTAAGGATATCGGATGTCCATCCTTCTGTCCACCTCTTGCACCAAGGTCTCTAGTGCATCAGCAGAGAACCTTGGTGCACGCACTCTTGTAGGTCTGGTAACAACTCAGGTCGGCAGATTGGTGAGGTCTTGGGTGCAGATTCGAGGATGTGGGATTTAGTTCTGAGCAACCTTTTTCAATGTTTCAACATAACTCATCCGTGTGTAAATATAGGGATGGGACCTGATCCTGTGTTTTACGTATGTAATGTCTGATTTCCGTTCAGACTCCGTGCAGACAGTTAACGTTTATTTTCAGGAAATAGCAGGTACCAGCTACCTTCAAGAGATTTCTGAGAAAAATTCTCCCTTTCAGTAATTAAGCTCCCCCTGGTGCAAATTGCATTGATTCCACGTGCAAAGCCCGGAATGGAACACTGATTGCAGGTGAGTCCTCAGGGCTGCCGAAATTCCCTGCGCAGGGGTCATTGGGTGCTGGGTAACAGCGCATCACGCTACCGGCGCCCATAAACGGCCCTATCCAATTTTTCTCCCCCTATTTCGGTTCTAAGGATAAGACCCTTTAGATTGGCAGAACTTTGTTTATAAACAAATGGAACATATGGAGCTAAACATCCAACCGGAGAGCAGGAAAGCTCCGAACCTTCAGACAACGAAGCATCGAAAGCGACCCAGCCAGAAAGCAGAAGGCCACCAAACAAAAAGAAAGAAGACATCTCTTCAGATTAAACCGTTAGATTATCTGTTTATTCACTGCTAAAGCAAATGTAAAAATCAAATAGCGTGCAATCAAAGCAGCATTACATATTTTTCTGCCTCTTAACTTGGGATTCCTTTTTCTAAACCTTTATCGTTAGCTGGTATACACCGGGTTAATATTAGTTAGGTTACGTCCTACTCTCTTAACAAATTTGGAGATAGTACACAAGATACAACATCCAGCAGTGGAGTTAGAGTGGGCGGAGGCCTAATGCAGCATTGCCTATTGACATTTTCCCTTTACCTTCTCTTTCTATTCAACTCTTTCAATCTACAAACTCACAGAGTCATGCAATGAAGATGGCAACCTAGTTGTCCAGTGTATTTTCATTGATGAGATGTTGCTCATCCTCAAATCTATAACCCTTGACCCTCTCCCCTTCTTCGACGTCAACCAGAATTCACAATCGCCAGCGCCAAACAAACTAATAATCAAAACCCAAATGACAATGCAATGTCTTTCCGCCTTACCCTGCCAAGCACAGAGCTGCAGACGTCAGGGTTCCAGCATTTGAATGGAAAATATTTCTGTCCAACAGAAATTGCTGAACGCCATTATGTTTTTTTGGATTTTTTTTATCCTTCCTTTATAGGTGTGTACACTCAGAAGAATAATCGAATGATAGAATCGTTACAGCTCAGAAGGAGGCCTTTTGGCCCATCGAGTCAGGGCCAGCTTTTTGTAAGAGCAATGCACTTAGTCCCTTTCCCTTGCTCTTTCCCCGTAGCCCTGCATTTTTCACCTTCAAGTATGTATCGAATTCCTGTTTGAAATACACGATTGAACCTGCTTCCACCACCCTTTTAGCGGCACCTCCCAGATAATAATTAAATACGTTTTTTTTCACGTCACCTTTGGTACTTTTGCAATTCACCTTAAATCTGTGTCCTTTGGCTCTCGACAATTCCGCCAATGCGAGCACTTTCTTTTGATTTACTTTATCTGAACCCTTCATGATTTGAACACTTCGATCGCATCTCCTCTCAACCTTCTCTGTTCTATGGAAAACAAACCAAGCTTCTCCAGTCGATCCACATAACTGAAGTCCCACATCCCTGTAACCGTTCTAATATATCTTTTCTGCACCCTCTCTAAGGTCTTTACATCCTTCCTAAAGTGTGGTATCCGAATTGGACGCAATACTCCAGTTGTGGCCGAACCATTGTTTAATAAAGTTTTAACATAGCTTCCTTGCTTTTGTACTCTATTCCTCCGTTTATAAAGCCCAGGACACCGTCTGCTTTTTTAACCGCTTCATCAACTTGTCCTGCCACCTTCATAGATTTGTGCACATATATCCCCAGGTTTCTCTGTTCCTGCACCCACTTTGGAATTTTACCATTCAGTTCTCCTCGTTCTTCCTGCCAAATATATCATTTCGTGCTTCTCTGCATTAAATTTCATCTTCATTTTTCCGCCCATTTCAACAGCCTGTCTGTCCTCTTGAAGTCTACCACTATCCTCCTCACTGTTTACTACGCTTCCAAGTTTTATGTCACCTGCAAATTTTGAAATTGTGCCCAAGTCCAAGTCATCAATATATATCAAAAAAAGCAGTGGTCTTTGTACCGACCCCTGGTGAACATCACTGTGTACCTTCCTCCAGTATGAAAAATAACCGTCCGTCACGATTCTCTGTTTCCTGTCATTCAGTCAATTTCGTATCCATGCTGCCATCGTCCCTTTTATTCCATTGGCTTCAATATTGCTAACATGCCTATAATGTTACACTTTATCAAATGCATTTTGAAACAACATCAACCGCATTGCCCTCGGAAAATAAGAACATAAGAATTAGGAGCAAGAGTAGGCCAAAGGACCCCTCGAGCCTGCTCCACTATTCAGTAAGATCATGACTGATCTTCGACGTCACCTCCACTTTCCCGCCCGATTCCCATATCCCTTTGATTTTCCGAAAGTCCAGAAAGCTACATATACAAGCCTTGAATATACACAACCTCTCAGCATCCAGAGCACTCTGAGGTAGCGAAATCCAATGATTCACAAACATCTGAGTAAAAATCTGGAATTAAAATAGTAGTATCAGTAATGGTGGTCATGAAACTGCCGAATTGTCGTAAAAACCCATCTGGTTCACTGATGTCATTAGGGAAAGGAAACCAGCCGTCCTTACCCGGTCTGGCCTAAATGTGACTCCAGACCCACAGCAATGTGGTTGATTCTTAATTGCCCTCTGAAATGGCCCAGCAAGCCACTCAGTTGTAAAATCTCGCTGCAAAAAGTCATAATAAGAATAAAACCGGACGGACCACCCGGCATCCGTCCACTAGGAGCTGGACACGACAACGGCAAAGCAAGCCCAGTCGACCCTGCAAAGTTCTCCTCACTAACATCTGGGGACTTGTGCTAAAATTGGGAGAGCTGTCCCACAGACTAGTCACGCAACAGCCTGACATAGCCATATTCAGAATCATACCTTTCAGCCAACGTCACAAACTCGTCCATCACCATCCCTTGGTATGTCCTGTCAGACCGGCAGGACAGACCCACCAGCGGTGGTGGTACAGTGATATACAGTCAGGAGGGAGTGGCCCTGGGAGTCCTCAACATTGACTCTGGACCCCATGAAATCTCATGGCATCAGGTCAAACATGGGCAAGGAAACCTCGTGCTGATTACGACCTACCGTCCTCCCTCAGCTGATGAATCAGTCCTCCTCCATGTTGAGCAACACGTGGAGGATCCACTGAGGGTAGCAAGGGCACAACATGAACTCTGAGTGGGGGACTTCAATGTCCATCACCAAGAGTGGCTCGGTAGCACCACTACTGAACGAGCTGCCCGAGTCCTGAAGGATATATCTGCCAGACTGGGCTTGCGGCAGGTGGTGAGCGAACCAACACGAGGGAAAAACTTACTTGACCTCGACCTCACCAATCTACCTGTCGCAAATGCATCTGTCCATGACAGTATTGGTGGGAGTGATCACTGCACAATCCTCGTGGAGATGAAGTCACGTCTTTGCACTGAGGACACCATCCAACGTGTTGTGTGGCACTACCACCGTGCTAAATGGGATTAAGAACAGATCTAGCAGCTGAAAACTCGGCATCCATGAGGCGCTGTGGGCCATCAGCAGCAGCAGAATTGTATTCCAGCACAATCAGTAACCTCATGGCCCGGCATATTCCTCACTCTACCATTACCAACAAGCGAGGGGATCAACCCAAAGCAGGACAAATTCAATCCGGCCAATTACCGCCCCATCAGTCCACTCTCAGTCATCAGCAAAGTTTTGGAAGGTGTCGTTGACAGTGCTATCAAGCGGCACTTACTCACCAATAACCTGCTCACCGATGCTCAGTTTGGGTTCTGCAAGGACCACTCGGCTCCTGACCTCATTACGGCCTTGATCCAAACATGCACAAAAGAGATGAATTCCAGAGGTGAGGTGAGAGTGACTGCCCTTGACATCAAGGCAGCATTTGACTGAGTGTGGCACCAAGGAGCCCTCGTAAAATTGAAGTCAATGGAAATCAGGGGGAAGACTCTCCACTGGCTGCAGTCATACCTAGCACAAAGGAACACTGTAGTGGTTGTTGGAGGCCAATCTTCTCAGACCCAGATCATTGCTGCAGGAGTTCCTCAGGGCAGTGTCCTAGGCCCAACGATCTTCAGCTGCTTCATCAATGACATTCCCTCCATCATAAGGTCAGAAATGGGGATGTTCGCTGATGATTGCACAGTGTTCAGTTCCATTCGTTATCCCTCAAATAATGAAGCAGTCCGAGCCCGCATGCAGCAAGATCTGGACAACATCCAGGCTTGGGCTGATAAGTGGCAAGTAACATTCGCGCCAGATAAGTGCCAGGCAATGACCATCTCAAACAAGTGAGAATCTAACCACCTCCCCTTGACATTCAACGGCATTACCATCGCCGAATCGCCCACCATCAACATCCTGGTGGTCACCATTGACCAGAAACTTAACAGGACCAGCCATTTAAATACTGTGGCTACGCGAGCAGGTCAAAGGTTGGGAATTCTGCGGCGAGTGACTCACCTCCTGACTCCCCAAAGACTTTCCACCACCTACAATGCACAAGTCAGGAGTATGATGGAATACTCTCCACTTGCTTGGATTATTGCAGCCCCAACAACACTCAAGAAGCTCGACACCATCCATGATAAAGCAGCCCGCTTGATTGGTACCCCATCCACCACCCTAAACATTCACTCCCTTCATCACCTGCACACAGTGGCTGCAGTGTGTACCTTCCACAGGATGCACTGCAGCAACTCGCCAAGGCTTCTTCGACTGCACCTCCCAAACCCGCGACCTCTACCACCTGGAAGGACAAGAGCAGCAGGCACATGGGAACAAAACCACCTGCACGTTCCCCTCCAAGTCACACACCATCCCGACTTGGAATTATATCGCCGTTCCTTCATCGTCACTGGGTCAAAATCCTAGACCTCCCTTCCGAACAGCACTGTGGGAGAACCGTCACCACACGGACTGCAGCGGTTCAAGAAGGCGGCTCATCACCACCTTCTCAAGGGCAATTAGGGATGGGCAATAAATGCGGCCTCGCCAGCGACGCCCAAATCCTATGAACGAAAAATAAATCTGATTGAATAAATGTGTCCATTTGTCAGTCTAAAATGGCCAGCCCTTTGTGCTGAGACTATGCCACCTAGTTCTAGACTCATCAGCCAGTGGAAACGACCTCTTAGCATCTACGGTCAAGCCCCCTCAGAATCTTACTTTTTTCAATGAGACTGATAATGCTCATCAGCCACATCTGTTACCTCATGAAGAAACTCAATCAAGTTAGTTAAACGCGAATTGCCTTTAGCAAATCCGTGCTGGCTTTCCTTTATTAATCCAAACTTGTCCAAGGGATTAATAATTTTGTCCTGGATTATCAATTCTAAATGCTTCCGCAACATCGAGGTTAATCTGACTGGCCTGTAGATACAGGATTTATCCCTGCACCCTTTGTAACATTTGCAATTCTCCAGCCTCTTACTACCCGTTTATTATTTGTATGCCTATAGAAGCCTTTTGGATTCCCTTTTATGTTAGCCGTCAATCTATTCTCATAGTCTCCCTTTGCACATCTTATTTCCTTTTTCACTTCTCTTTACTTTCTATTTTCAGGCTGATTCTCACTTGTATTCTCAACCCGGCATTTGTCATAAGCTCCCCTTTTCTGTTTCGTCTTACTCTCTAGATCTTAAGTCATCCTGGGAATTCTGGCTTTTGTTGCCCTACGTTTATCCTTTGTGGGAATGTACTTCGAAGGTACCTGAACCATCTCCTCTTTAAAGGTCACCCATTGTTCGATTACTGCTTTACCTGCAAATCATTGATTCCAATGTACCCGGTCCAGATCCGTTCTCAACCCACTGAAATTGGGTCTCCCCCAATTAAGTATTTTTAGTCTAAATTACTCCTTGTCCTTTTCCATAACGAATCCAAACGCACTATGATCACTGTTCCCTGAATTTTCGCCCACTCACACGTGTTCCATTTGATCCACCTCATTCCGTTTTATTGAACAAGGGTGTAACATTTGTAATTCTCCAGACTTCTGGCACCACCCCCTTATCTAAGGAAGATTGGACGGTTATGGCCAGCACCTCTGCAATTGCCAGTCTTGCTTCCAGCAGCAACCGAGGATGCATCCCATCCGGACAGGGTAGCTTTAAGCATTGCCAGCCTTTCTAGTGCCTCCTCTTTCTCAATTTTAGCCCATCCAGTGTCTCAACTACCTCCCCTTTTGCTGTGACTTTGGCAGCATCTTCTTCCTTGGTAAAGGCTGATGCAAAGTATTCACTTAGTAACTCAGCCATGCCCTCTGCCTCCATGTGTAGATCTCCATTTTCGTCCCTTATCGGCCCCAACCCTCCTCTTACTACCTGTTTACTATTTATATGCCTTTGGAAGACGTGTGGTTTCCCTTTTATGTTAGCTGCCAATCTATTATAAAAATCTTCCGTTGCACCTCTTTTTTCCATTTTCACCTATCCTCTTTACTTTCTATATTCAGCCTGGTTCTCAATTGTATCATCAACCTGACATCTGCCGTTTTCTGCTTCATCTTATTCCCTATCTCTTTCGTCATGCAGGGAGCTCTGTCTTTGTTTTCCCTACCTTTCTCCCTCGGGGGAATGTACGTAGATTGTACACAAATCATCTCTTTAACGGCCACCCATTGTTAGATTGCAGTTTTGCCTGCCAATCATTGATTCCAATTTACCAGGTCAAGATCCTGAAATTGGCCTTCTTCCAGTTAAGAATTTTTATTCTAGATTGCTCCTTGTCCTTTTCCGTAAATAATCATAAACGTTATGATACTATGATCATTATTCCCTAAATGATCTCCCACTGACACTTGCTCCACTTGACCCACCTCATTCCTCCTTGGCCAATCCCTCCTTCCACATGGAGCCGGACACATATTGGCCAAGAACATTCTCCTGAACACACTTCCTTCCCCGCATTGTCCTTAGCACGTTACTATCTCAGTCCATAGTAGGGTATTAGAGGTCCTGCATTAACACCACTCTATAGTTCTTGCGCCTCACTGTAATTTCCCTGTAAATTTGCTCATCTATATCCTTCCCAATAATTGTTATTCTATAGATTATACTCAGTAGTGAAATGGCACGTCTATTGTTTCTTATCTCTAACTCTAACCAAATAGGTCTGTCTTTGACCCCTGAAGGACATCCTCTTTCTCCGGCTCTGCAATATTCTCCTTAATCAATAATGTCACCCCCTCCTTTTTTAATATTCCCTATTTTTCCTGAACACGGGAATATTTAGTACCCGATCCTACCCTTTTTTGAGATAGGTGGACGTCTGATTAACAATCTCGATTGCTGAATGAAACTAATATAACATTGTACATGCAATGCTCATGAGATCGTCATTACAATCCTTATGAGCAGAAAAATCATGAGGTGCGTCGCAAGCGAAGACTGCTTAGCAGTTCACGCTAGCCCAACACGAGACTGGAAAAAGTCCCTCAACTGTACTGGTGGGCTGTACCACTATCGGGTTAACTATGTAATTCAGGTGTTAGGATAATACGTAAGTGCGTTTTCGTTACGTGCCGTTAATGCGTGCATGCATTTTAGTGATAACTTCACGTTATTACCGTGATTATCTCAAAAGTACATATGCACACGCGTGACTTAAATGACCACCTGTTTATTGTTCTCTCGTAAACCTCTCCCATTTCTGACTGCATTTTACCATAATCCCTTCACTTCCTTATCTCTTGTAGATATCTATTACAGAGAAAGTCTATTATTCTCACATACTCCCAACCTAAAACCAGATGTTCTGGCATCAAGCCATAGTAAAATTATTCTTCCCTGTATCTTCCCACACTTCAGTGTCAGACTGAATGTACCTTTGCATTGCATGGACTGTTATAGCTCAATTAATCAATTCTAACACTACGGTTTTCCAGCTCAATATGGTGCTGGCTGTTCTAACTATTATATCTATTCTTTCACATTGGACTAATGAAAAAAGATCTAGACATTCTGATGGATTTCACTGTCAACTTGTATGGAGTTTGCAAGCATGGCATCGATGCTCTGCTGTCCAACATCGAGTTGTGTGATCACCACCATGGCCAATACAGTTGAGTCCTACGCTGCAGGAGTCTGTGACACTCGCAACTGCATTTCTCAGGGCTGTTCAGTCTGGTGCTATGCAAGCTCTGGGCTCAACCATCGCGATGCATTGGGCAGCTGGGAGGGCAAATAGATAGAGGATTCAGTCAAATCACCGAACTTCTACAGTCTGCGCTCTGACTGTTTAGTAGGTGCGCTGAGCTACAGCGCAGTATCAGCATTAGTCCTTCGATGGGAATGGAACATTATCTCATGGTGGCCACACTTCTGTACGCTCGCAACCCCCTGAAACCTAGTGTCAAAAAGCAAATTAGATCAGACAGTCTCCATCTGGGCTCTCTCAGGTCCGATATCCCAAAGGTCGACAACCAGGAGCCTCTAGTGAAGCTATCAGAGCTATTACAGCCTACATTCTTACAACCATAAGTGGGATCTTGTAGTAAAATTAGTGTAGGTACAAGACCAGTTCATACACACAGTAGTGCAGACACAGAGGTGAGAAAAGTTGGTGTTCTTTCTATAAGTTAGTAGTCCATTCTGTAAGGTGAAGGGCATGGTAAAACTATAATGTTGTTTTAAATATTTACTTGCAAATAGTTTCCTGCAGTAGATGGTGCCTTTGCAGTTTGTTGACAAGAACTTTGGTATTTGGGAAGAAGCTGTTGATTATAGCATGGGAAAACTCGGGTACGTTACTGTTGTGGTTATGTTACTGGACTAGTAATCAAGAGGCCTAAATCAATAATCCAGAGACGTTTTGCAACACTAGGGAATAATCTACGTAGCGTCATCCTCACCACTCTACCTGTCCCAAATGCATCTCTCCGTGGCAGTGTTGTTTGGACTGATCACACACAGACGTTATGGAGACCAAGTCCCTTTTTCACACTAAGGACACTCTCCACCGTGATGTGTGGCACTACCACCACGGTAAGTGGGATAGATTAAGACACATCTAGCTGCTAAAAATTGGGCATTCATGCAGCCCTGTGGTGCGTCAGCAGCAGAGTTTTATTCCACCAAAATCTGGAACCTCATGGCCCGGCATATCCCTCACTCCCCCATTACCATCAATGTCAGATTATCAATTCTGGTTTAAGGAGTAGCGTAGAAGAGCATGCCAGGTGCAGCACCAGAGGTGCCTGAAAACGAGGTGCTAAACTGGCTACAACACACATGCTAACATCGTGGAAGCTGAATGCTATTGACAGAGCTAAGCAATCCCACAACCAACGAATCAGATCCAATCTCTGAAGTCCTGCCATATGCAGTCGCGAATGGTGGTGGACATTTAATCAAACAAACGAGAGGAGGAGGATCCATGTACGTCCTCAACCTCAATGATGGTTGACCCCAGCACCTGAGTGCAAAAGGCAAGGCTGAAGCGATCACAGCCGTCTTCAGCCAGAAGTGTTGATTGGATGATCCTCCACGTCCTCCTCATGAGGTCCCCATCTTCACAGAGCCAGTATTCAGCCTTTTCAATTAACTCCACGTGATTTCAAGAAACGGCTGAGCGCACAGGATAGAGCAAAGGTAACCGTTCCCAAAAACATTCCGGCTGAAGGCCTGTGACCCATTTCTAGCCGCACCTCTAGTCAAGCTGTTCCAGTACAGCTACAACACCGACATCTGTCACACAATGTGGAAAATTGCCCAGATATGTCCTGTCCATAAAAAAACAAGGTAATGTAACCCACCCTGTTACCGTCAAATCAGCCTGCATTCAATCATTAGCAACGTGATGTAAGGAGTCGACCGTAGTGCGAACAAGCGGCACTTGCTCATCAATAACCTGCTCACCGATGCTCAGTTTGTGTTCGGTCAGGAGCAATCAGCTTCAGGCCTCATTGCAGCCTTGGTGCAAACATGGACAAAAGAGCTGAATTCCAGAGGTGAGTTGAGGGTGATTACACTTGACATTAATGCAACATTCGACCGAGTCCGGCACCAAAGAGCCCTAGTGAAACCGAAGCCAATGTGGATCAGAGGGAAAATTCTCCAGTGGCAGGAATCATACCTGGCAGAAAGGAAAATGATTTTTGGTTGTTCGAGGTCAAACACTTCAGCACCAGAACATCGCTGCATTTGCTGTTCAGGACAGTGTACTAGCCCAACGGTCTGCAACTGCTTCCTCAATGACCTTCCGTTCTATCAGAAAATCAGAAGTGGGAATGTTCGCTGATGATTGCACAGTGTTCAGTTCCATTAAGAATGGTTCTGATATTGAAAGAGTCCATACCAGCTGGCATCAATGATGAGCTGCTATGTGGCAAGGAACATTGCACCAGTCAAGTGCCAGGCAACGACCACCTTGAACGAGATAGAAACTAATCACCTCCCTTTGACAACCAATGGCATTACCATCATCGAATACCCCACTATCAACATCCTGGGGATCACCATTGACTAGAATCTCAACTGGTACAACCACATAAATGTGGTTGCTACCAGAGCAGGTCAAACGCTAGTTATTCTGCAGGAAGTGGATCACCTTTTTATTCCCCAACGTCTCTCCACCACCTGCAAGGCACGAGCCAGCAGTGTGATAGAATAACCTTCTCTTGCCTAGATGTAAGAAGCTGCAACGAAATTCAAGAAAATCGACACCATCAAGGACAAACCGTCCACTTGATTGGCAGCACATCCACCATCTTAAAGCTGAAAAACCCCAAAACACGCAACCACCTACCTAAATGATCATGGCAGCATTATTACCACAAGGACTGAAGTGGTTGAAGAGGAAGGTCCATAAGCACATTCTCAGGAAAATTACAAATAAGGAGAACATTTAACTTGCAAATATCAGCTGCATCCCGAGAATAAAAGCAAAACAATCGTACCAGAAAGCAAAATTTAGTGTTTGGCCAATAATTCTGCGATCAGCCCCCAGCGAACGCCCATTCCCACACTGCAAAGTCACGAATAATGGCTTATACCCGTGGAATTACCTCCTCTACGGAGCCAGGGATTTCTGCGGCTTACCCGATGGGGAAAACATGACGTGTACCTGTAATACACGGATTTCAATGCGTCAGAATATGATGTACCTGCCCTCAACTCATCTTCCTGTGGCTTCGGCTGTTGAGCAACCATTTGCAAGGTTATCACGAAGAGACAGGGATTGAGACTTTTCTCTAGACACTTTCAGATTGGAGAGTCCATGGCGGAAGTCGGGGCAACGGAGCTCTGAACTTCTTACATCCTGAGGCAGCCTGACTGCTGCTGTGTAACTGGCTGATTGGCTATAGGCCCTGGACACAGGCCACACTGGGAAATCGGTCCAAAGTGCTTACTTTGGATTCACGACCAAACCTGACCTTATAGCAAAGTATGGTGATAATGAGTGTGTCACCCTACTTGGCGCCCGAACGGTTCAGGCCTTAAACCGCAGTTTAGAAAACGCAGGCTTCGGATAGAAACTAAGGCCAAACTGTTCGACAGGACACCAACACTGCCTTTAAATGCGCCCTAAGATCTAATTTCGAATCTGTGATGAAGTTGCTTAATCCGAAGTATCAAATCAGCCACGGAGCAGCGAAATATAAACAGAATTGTTTTTTTTTTCAAGGCATGGCAGTTGCTTTGCCATCCATATAATAAGTAAATTGGCAAAATCCTATTCATCATTACTTTTAAGTTCAAGCTGACTGGATTATTACGATTTTGACGTCAGTGCCAATTACCCCACTAAACCCTCATAACAATTTCCCAGCAACTTTTACTATTGCCCAACTATTGTTAAATTCACATTACCAGAAATGTGATGCACCTGGTTTGCAATCACTACGTAGTTATCATGTATCTTGTCGCGATTTATTAGCCTCGGCCAGGATGCATACAGATCTGTGACATTACTCTATTCTAAGAAGCTAATTTCTCATTTAATCAGGAATTCTTAGTTTCTTGATTAATAAATATGTTTAAATTCCTCGTGGTTCTGAACCTAATCTGAACCTTTATAAATCATTGGTTAGGCATTAGCTATTGTGCCAAATTTTGGGGACCACACTTTGGGAATGCCGTCATGGCTTTGGAAATGGGGCAAAGGAGATTTACCAGAATAATACCAGGGTGAAGGACTTCAGTTATGTGCAGAGACGAGAGAAGGTTGAATTGTTCTCCTCAGAGCAGAGAAGCTTAAGGGGAGATTTAATAGATGTTTTCAAAATTATGAGGGATTTTCATTGAGTAAATAAGGAGAAACCAGAGGAAGCAGATCGAGGATAATTGGCAAAAGAACTGGAGGCGAGATGAGATATATTTTATGCAATGAGTTGTTTTGATCGGGAATGCACTGTCTGAAAGGGTGCTGGAAGCAGATTCAATAGTAACTATCAAAGCGGAATTGGGTAAACATAGAAATATAGAAAATAGGAGCAGGAGTAGGCCATTCGGCCTTTAAAGCCTGCTCCACCATTCAATATGATCATGGCTGATCCTCTATCTCAATACCATATTCCTGCTCTCTCCCCATACCCCTTGATGCCGTTTGTGTCTCGAAATCTATCTCGCTCCTTCTTAAATATATTCCGTGACTTGGCCTCCACAACCTTCAGTGGTAGAGAATTCCACAGGTTCACCACCCTCTGAGTGAAGAAATGTTTCCTCATCTCAGTCCTAAATGTCCTACCCCGTATCCTGAGACTGTGACACCTCCTTCTGGACCCCCCAGCTACGGGAAACCTCCTCCCTGCATCCGGTCTATCTAGCCCTGTCAGAATTTTATATGTTGCAATGAGGTCCCCTCTCATTCTTCTAAACTTGGGTAAATACAGGCCAGGTCGACCCAATCTCTCCTCATTCGACAGTCCTGCCATCCCAGGAATCAGACTGGTGAACCTTCACTGCACTCCCTCTATGGCAGGTATATACTTTCTTAGGTAAGGAGACCAAAACTGCACACAATACTCAAGGTGTGGTCACACCAAGGCCCTGCATATCTGCAGCAAGATATTCTTGCTCCTGTACACAAATCCTCTTGCAATGAAGCCCAACATACCATTTGACTTCCTACCTGCTTGCTGCTCCTGCATGTTTGCTTACAGTGACTGGTGCACAAGAACACTCAGGTCCCGAAGTTCGTCAACATTTCCCAATCAGCCACCATTTAAGCAATACTCCGCCTTTCTGCTTTTCCCTCCGAACTGGATAACTTCACATTTATCCACATTATACTGCATCTGACATGTATTTGCCACACAATCAATTTGTCTAAATCGCCCTGAAGCCTCTTTGCATCCCCCTCACATCTGTCGACCCCAACTAATTTTGTGTCTTTAGTAAACTTGGAAATATTACAGTTGGTTTCCTCATCCAAATCGTTGATTTATACTGTGAATAGCTGGAGCCCAAGCACTGATCCCTGCGGTACCCCATTAGTCACCGCCTGCCACCCCGAAAAAGACCCATTTATTCCTACTCTCTGTACCCTGTCTGTTAACCATTTTTCAGTCCATGCCAATATATTACCACCAATCCCATGTGCTTTAATTTTGCACACTAACCTCTTATGTGGGACTTTGTAAATGGTCTGCTGAAAATCCAAATAAATCACTTGCAAAGGGAATTTTGGCAGGAGTATGGGAAAGAGTACGGGATTGGGATTAATTGGATAGCTCTTTCAAAGAGCTGGCAGAGGCACAAAGGGCCAGTTCATTCTTAAAACTGAGGAATCTTTGTCCAGATGTTCGAATATCTTAATTACAATGATCTTTCAATGAACATGTTGTGAGACCTTGAATGGGCTCATTTCTCTCAAATTTACTGCCTTGTGGGGATGATTCCGTGCTTGATCAAGTAGATTGTTGGATAAAGTACAGATTGATTAATGTGATAATACGTCGATCAATGTATTGGAAAATGTAATAGCTCTTTGACTGTTGATCTTTGGTATGATTGCCAGTTTGTTTCACACTTAATAACAACACGACATTACAACCATGATGCAGGTTAAAAAAAGATATTTGGTTAAGAACATGAAACAATTCATCTGCAACAGTCGTAGTTTTAAACTGTGGTGCCTGCTATTCACGCATCCGAATAAAATACATTTGCAGGTCTGGCCGTCCATACATTGAACAAGAAGTAGGTGACCTTTTGGGCCTCAACTGAATTGCGGTTTCTGCTTTATTTGATTGAATTGTTGAATGTGGATTTAATCATAAGCCTCGGGGTAAAGAAAGGCAATGCTTTATTCGTGCATTTCCGTGTACCGGCAGTTCAGACACTAAACCTACGCTTTGTGTTTGCAACACATGGTGTAGACACGCATGTAGTTATTGCCTGGAACTATTCTACACAATCCTTCAACATATATTCAAAAGCTGAGATATTGTTTCAATTAAACAGCAGATTAATTCTACTCACCTGTATACTTATTGATTCAAATTCCACTGGTACGCCTTCACACAATGTCTGAAGTTTCTTAGCACTTTTTGGATATTTGTATCGTTCTTACTTTGCTGTTTCTGGCCCGCTCGCTGAAATGAATCAATTGATGTCTTATGAATTATATGGCCCGTCTTATTGTTAAATCAGCGAGACATGACACTCAATTTATTTCTTCAGGACGGAAACAGACAGACCGCAAAATGCTAAACACAAACTCACAAAGGTCTATGTTCATTAAACGCAATGCCAAGCAGAACTGACATTATTTATTGCGCTGTTTTGTGTATTGTAATTGAGCGTCAAGTCTGAGACTGCCGTTCGCTGTATTGATGGCGGTTCGCTATCATTTTGTCTTAAAGTTAGTTGAATGTACATGAAGACATATGGCGCTGTATGAGATCAGCCAATCGTGTTGACTTTTTGTCGAGAAAATGAATTCCATCAAAGGTGGGATCCTTCTAGTTCCTTAAAGATATTTGCTGCTGCTACAGCCTTGGTATTAAAAACTGTTGTGTTGAAGTTATAGCTCACCATAAACTCATAACTACGTGCACAGATCTTATCTCTTAACCAAATTTCCGTTCTGACAGCACAGTTTGAGCCGCATGCGTCATCATCTCTCCGTTCGAATCGTGTCCTGAGTAAGCCAGTGTTTGCAAACTATCAGAGATTGGCGACTACCCATAGCATGCAGTCAATTCTATTTCTAAACATGTTTATACTTCCCTGGATATTGGTCTTGGAGATTACATATACAGGTATTTCCCTGTGTTCTACATTTCTATTCATCTCTTGTGTTTTATGGTATGTTTTTTAGTTGTTTCTTGTTATTATTGTTTTTTTTTTCGTTCACAAATCCAAGATTATGTAAGCCCCGAGGTTCGGGCATTAGGGAAAATACAAGTTGCTGAATGAGTAGCCACAAGGACACTAGTAAAAATATAGTGAAAAGTCGTGGTAGCAAAGCAAGTTCTTTTTCAGCTATGTTAAACATCATAGGCTCATCAAAGAATGGACAAGGCAATTGAACGATCGCCTGGGCAGATTCAGCAGGGTCTTAGCATCTGACAGGGGTTTTAAAAGGTTATTTTGCATTTGTCTTCCCTGCTGACACTGATGCCGTTTTACCAATAATAAAACATGAGGCTGATGTTAAAATTGAACCTGTTGATCTGCATACGGATGCAGTCCTTGCTGCAATTAGTGTGGTAAATCTGATCGCTATGCTGGCCCTGAAGGCATTCACCCGAGTGTGTTCCAATAAATGTGGATGATGTTATATTAGCCATTTGCACACATACCTAACAGTTCTTTCCTGTGTGGGATTGTTCCCATGGATCCGTGAGGGGCCATGTCGTACCTCTATGTCAAATCGCACAAAGTGAGAACCTCGAAACTATAGGATCATTAGATATGCGCTGTACTATCACATTAAAAGAGAATGGTTTGTTAGGGAATCTAGGCATGTCTTCTGAAAAAGAAGGTTCTGTCTCAACAACTTGCTTGCATTTTTCCAATAATTTACAAATTTGGAAGGTGATAGAAGCCATTTTGATATTGTGAATTTAAACTTTTTAAAATAGTTTGCTAGAATTCTGCATAAAAGGCTACTAACGCAGGTTGGATCTTGGAGGATCAGCAAGCGGATTTTGATTGGGTTGTTACATTCAGGGCACAGAAGAGAGTTATTAATGGCTTAATGCAAGGACCATTGCATTATGTATCCACTATTTGGGCAGAGGCATAATGGAAGCTATATGCAAATATATAGTTTGCACGAACATATGTGCGGATATAAGGAACTTAGATAAAATTAAATTCGACTGCAGACCAAATTGGATTCAATGAAATAATGAATCGTGTCTGGTAGATATATTTTAATATGGACGCATATAGCGACATGCACTTGGATAGAGACAACCCCATTTATGCACGATGCCGGCTGGTATGCTCAAGGATATTTCGTGGGAGAAAGACGTGAGGGTTATAGTCCATAATTTATGATCAGTGCCACGAGACGATTGTCAAAGTGAATATGGTGATCGTATGTATTGCCAGGGCACATGAACATAATACAAGAAAAATCTTTCAATGAAGTCCTTTCGTCCCGGAGTTACCTCAAGAACCTAATCCCTGCTTTGTATCAGCCAAATCTCAGTTGATCTGCTCCATGTTTGATCCATCTGACCTTCAACATCTGTCAGAGAAGGCATGTACAACTTACATTTACAGGTGTGGTCTGCGCTACATATCAGGTTACTTTGAAAATAGAAATTGGAAAATAAGGCACAATAAATGCTACGGATTTCACTGAGTAAAATCAACTAATTACAGACAGCACAGCTAAGGCTTGTCATATCATACATTGTTGCCTCAAAGATTACATTGAATCATCTGCAAATGCTTCTTACTACCAAAGATTGATAATTATTGTCCGCAAGCAGTGTGTGTGCGATATATATAATTGTTGCTGCATTTGTTTTCTCACAGCTGTTGCAGATGCGCAGATCAGAGCGTTCCAAGCCCCTGAAAGTGCTCAGGTGATCGCAGGTGGAAACATTACTTTTCAATGTGAGTTCCCTCTTTTTCAAGATAATTCAAATGTGAGTGTTTACTGGTGGAAACTCGGCGAAAATGAGTTTCTAAAGTTAGGTTCAAACAGCAGAAAACGATTTATTCATTTGAAGAAAGGTGAGGCCTGTCTTCAGTTCCTGAATGTCAGTGCTGAGGACTCTGGAGTTTATCACTGCGGAGTGAAATATCCGGGTGGTCGGATTGCTAATGGAACTGGATCAAAACTTCTTATCCACGGTAAGTGGAATTTGTACCTGAAATTATTTCACAAACTTGGAAAGCGAACAAAATAAAAAACGGTACCGGCTGCTTTTTAATATTTTATCATGATCCACGTGTGAGGCATCCACGAGTTTGCATTGTTTCTTTTGGAAGTTACATTTAAATTCTTATTCAATGCCTTGCTTCATGTACAGACGTTCCGAATTAATTAACATTTTGGAATGGACAGCACTGCAATATAACGTTCAGTAAAGTGACATTTAAATATAATGCTACCAAGGACTGATCGTGACACATATTTGCCATTGATGATTTTATTTAATTGCTTCTACTAAGATGCAACTTGTAACGAATATGAGGTTCAACATTACTGATACATTAATATCGTTACAAATACATTATTGATATTAGCATAGATAAACAATATTTAAATCAACACACGGAGCGCAATAAATCTCATTTCACTACGACGATGGAACATCATTTGCTGGGTTTAACTGAGTAGAATGTATTTTAGGGAGGACGACTGGTAGACGTTCACTATTAAACCTGACTCTTGACTGAGAACATGACGAATAACATGTATGCTTAGGTGACAAGTTAACTGTTGAATTCAAAGCGTTATATCTCTCACTCTGCAGCATTCTGGTTTAATCATTGGGTCCCTCTACGACGAGTCCCCCGCACCTTTCCTGTTTGTCTATTATGTACAGCTTTCCCTTTCTTCCAGCTTATGTTCTTCTTTTACCTCTCTTGTTCAACTACCTTTAGCTGTATTTCAACTTAACCTTTCCAAAACTGTTCCCAATAACTACTTCAAAATCCTCTCTAACGTTCTAAAACTGCCTCGGAAGTTACTAAACTTCTGACAACTTTTCAAAATATTCCAGTTGAGATGAATGGTTTTCAATCTGTTTTTTTAATATATACAGTATTAAAGCAATTTGATCGTGAATCGATCATTCTTTAAAATTAAAAAGTTAGAACGTCAAAATGCGAACTACTGCAAACCATATTAACAATTGAACCCCTTTTTACTTGTTCTTAATTGCGAGTTATGTTGAGAGATGTATTTGTTACAGTGATTTCATGACCCTCCATACATTTCTATCGTCCATCTATATTTTTTCGAGCATTGATATATAAGGTATCATTGCTTAGCTTGCCAGTGTCTCGTTAGAAATTGTATTCTGTAAGTTAATGGGGTAGATTTTCAACTCGACGCCGAGTGATTGATCCGCTTCGCCTGCATTCCACCCAGACAGAAAGTTGAAAATTCACCCAACGTTTCCATAAATGAACATGCCATTTGATGTGTATAAATTATTAATATCGCAATGACTATGATCTAGTAGAAATAGAATAACTTCCGACGTTCCGAAAGATCCTAGTAGGTACTAACCTCTTCTGTAACTTGCTATACAGTTCCCCCAACCCCACTGCATATTGCCGCCAATGAGGCTGAAAGGAACACATCTGCTTCTCTGATTGTTGTGTGTAAAACTGCGGAGTTTTACCCAGATAATATCAATATTACTTGGTACAAGGATGGTGTGAACATTGACACCGGCATAAACACAGTCAAACAGCTGAATGCAAGAGGTCTCTATGAAGTGTCCAGCTTTTTGGAAGAGGCAGACTCTGTGGAGAGTGGGACTATTTTTACCTGCCAGGTATCTCACCTCACCGTCCAAACGGCAGCCGACTTCCGATTCTTTTCTACCAGTACTGGAGGTAAGAACCAATTCTCACAAATGCAAACAACATCTTCTAACTAAATGGAAGTTCCAGCTTAGATTTTTTCAATTCATTCTCGGGATATTGGCGTCTCTGGCAAGGCCTTGATTTATCGCCAATCCCTAGTTACCGTTGAGAATGTGGGGGTGGGCCTTCTTCTTGAACCGCTGGAGTCCATGTGGTGAAACTGCTTCCACAATGCTGTAAGGTAGAGTTTCGAGCATTATGACCCAGCGACGATATAGGTCCAATGATGTTCAGACGGCTCTGGAGCAGGACTTCAACTCATGACTTTCCGACTCAGAGGCGAGAGTGCTGCCACTGAGCCAAGACTGATAGTTAAAGTCATGGACGGTATGTGGCATTTGCGCAATTCCGTCCACAGTCCGTTAAAAGTGCATTGATGGGTTAGAACTCTTCAGAGGAACAAGGACATGGATGAATGGGACAGTTCCAGGCCTGTTGGCGAATGGGTCTTTGTACTGTACTTTATTCAATGGAGAGCAGAGGTACGGTAGTATAATTGTTATGTTACTGGAACAGAAATCCAGAGCATGGACTAATGATCTCGGCATGGTAGTTTGAGAATTGGACGGCAGTTGAAAGAAAAATCTGGAAACAAAATGCTGCTTTCAGTAAAAGTAACCATGAAGCTGGCCGAATTTCTCATCAGCCCAACTGGTTCACTAACAATTGGCGACCGATCTAGAATCACCCTCCATATCGAACTCATTTTTAACTGGGATAATGTAACAAGTGATATAAGAATTTTAAACCAGCCATAATCGTCTTGAATAATGTTTGGTCGGTGGGGGGTGTGGGGGGTGGGGGGGTGGGGGGAGTTGGTGGGTTGTGGTAAACTGTTACGCTTCACGCAATAGAAAAGTTCGCTTAAATAGTTTAAATAAAGGTAACGACTGAAAATGGAAAAGGAAATATAAGAAGGTTAATATGACTGCACATACATGCCTGAAATAAACTGTCGCTTCGTCCAAACAACACCTAAAATTAGAATTGCCAATTGTTATCCGTGTCATTGTGAACACAGCGTATTCCGCAATGCACAGAGACCGAATGGAGGTAACTAAAAACTCTGAATTTTTAATAAAATTGCCATTTAAAGAACGGAGAAAATGACTCATTAAATGTTTTAATTGTCTCCTCATGCTGTGGGACACCAACACATTGAAATAGCTGTTCATAGGGTTGGTAAGAGATATTGATCTGTGGGACTGCAGAACACTTTGTCACAATGTACAACTTGAAATGTTATAAGTGACATTTATTTTGCAGGAGGTGACAATGTATTATGGTACATACAAGTCTATGGATCCGCAGGAGTTGGCATCTTAGTTGTATTTCTCGTGATAATCATTGGGAAGCAATGTCCATTGATCAAGTGCAAAGGTAGGAAAGAATCCAGTTAACATCAGTTCCACGTGTCCTTCAGTATATTCTTGATCAAGTGAAGATGCCTCGGGAGGCGATAAAATAAATTGCTTTCAGCCTTGGCTCAGCGGTAGCACTCTCATCTCATAGTCCGAGGCCGTGGGTTCAAGTTCCTCTTCAGAGACATGAACACATTAACTAGGCCCACTCCCCAGTGCAACACTGACGGACTGCTTTCGGATGAGACATTAACCCGAGACTCCGTTTGCTCTATGAGGTTGAAGTAATAAATCTCATGACACTATTTACGAAAGAAGAAGAAAGGTCCCTCGGTATCCTGCCAAACATTTACCCCCCAATCCACATCAGTAAAACAGTTTAATTCCCTATTGATCACATTGCTGTGTGTGGAAACTTGCTGTACCTAATCAGCTCTCGCGTTTCCTGCATTACAACAGTGACTGCACTTCAAAAGCACTTCATTGGCTGTGAATCTGTTTGGGACGTTTTAGCGCAGTGGAGGGCGCTGTTTAAATATGAGTTCTTTCTTCTCTAGTGTAAATGGATGGCGTGGTGCGCTACTGGTGATAGAAGCCAGGGAGATGGGTCAGCAGATTTTATGCGCTGAATTTAATAATCTGTCCCAAAGCGATGAGGCAGTCGAATCGCCTTTTACCTCTTAACAGAGGATAGGACAATGGGTATTGTTTCGGATCAAAGTGCTGTGACCTATTTCTGCAGGTATATTACCTGTGTGGAAGTGAGTGGACGGCTGGACCTGATGTGGTGCGTTTTCCCGTCAAGTAAACTGATAAGACTCATCCTCTAGGCTCAAACATTAAGTTTATTACGCGTCAAAATAGGAAGGCTCTAGACCCCGTGGGATCAGATTCGATTAAGACCCAGTAATTTCACGAAATCGGGGGATGGGTATTTGAGAGTGAACATTGAATAGATTTAGGTATCGAGGAAGTTTTAGGTTGTGTTACTGAGCATAAAGTTGGACTGTCCATTAAGCCTGCCTGAAATGGATTTGGAATCATGGAGAATGATATATCAAATAATTGATGAGGAAATCTCCAATGCCATTCATTACCAGGAACAAGGGATGTCATGGAGCGACCACAGCACCCCAAAGTTCCGGTAGGTTCTTATCATTCATTCTACCGCGTTTGACGTGTAAAGTGAAAATGGGTAGTGAGGTTAAGCATGAAATACTTTCTTCGTACGATTAATCCGCTGGACTGAAATTCGTTATTTCGCTACTGAATAGAAACCATCAGACCATTTAAAATACAGAATTATTGTTTCTTTCATATTTCAGCGAGAAAAGTCTAAATTCAATTTATCTCTTACATGTATTAAATCTAGTTTGCTACATTTTGAAATCGTTTCCGAAAGACATGATGTACATACTATAATGCTGATGTAGTTATTAGCAACAACATACAAGTAAACTATAAACTCGCGGGTACATGCGCCTCAAAGTATTTAGGTTTCATTAGGCCTATGTGCTATCACACGTAGCAATTACTAAATTGTAACTTGTGTAACAACTTTAGTTATAATATGACCGTAGTCCACATCGTGAGAGTAAATTATTATATATGGTGCCTTAATTATATCCTATTATATTATTGAAAGAGTAAAAACTTGCTTTAATGTTTCACTTTCCATCTCCGGATTTAGTACTACTGACCGTTGGGTTCAATGAGTAATCAATAAGCTACAATGTCACAAATGTAATGAATAAACTATATAATATGCATTACTTTGCGATCTGTGCAGGGATCGGCGAATGAGACAGCGCCTTACGCTGTATTAAATTTGACCAGGTCAATGAAAACTGCAAGAGCCAAGTATCAAGAGGAGAGGACTGTGTATGCCCAGGTAGGCAACATAAAAAACGGGTCACCCTGGTAGCGGAGTCACTATATTGTTTTGCTAATCTGGTATATTTAAATCGCATTCCGTGTTGGCTTTCTTACTTGTGATTGTTACTTTGACTCATAACACTGGCCATGTACTGATGGTATTCCCTAACGATCGTTTTACAGACAAAGCAAGGGACAGCAGAGAACAATCTGACATACGCTGCGCTGGAATTGGCTGAATCCAAGAAAAAAGAAAAGCCTAAACGAAAGGTCAATAGTTCAGTCTATGCGCAGTTACCAATAGAAGCCCAAAGAGGAACAGCAAAGACCATCTACACCGAAACAAAAATCACATAATTTGTTCACCTATTCAGAGACCATTATATTCGTACAAATTGCTTGCGCTTGCCTTTGCTGTTGCAACTGTAACCATTTCCGTTGAAATTCTGCCATTATACTTTCAAGAGCAACAAGTTTTAAAAGACAAATGCATCAAATGAATCAAGTGGTCAAGACTTAAAATATTAATACAGTTGATTTCTTGAAAAAGTCACTTCGAATTTTATTCCTTCCTTTTGTAATCAATTGCTTAATGTTTAACAAAGCTGCATTCTCCAATGATTAAAATGACGTTCTGGTATTTCAATGTTTTGTTTTCCGTCAACCTTGACTTATCACTTTTCACAGTGTATGGCATTCACTTCACCCAATTTGTTTCTGCCTTCAAATCCTTTCCTGATGTATGACATTCCTTTGCCACTTATATTAAATCAGACATTAATAAATCGTTTAAAATCTTTAGCGAAATAATTCAGTTCAACCCTTTCTGATAGCAACACCGTTGTGTACTGGGTTCTTTCCTATAAAAGCCACGTCGTATTACTGGTAAGACACGAAATAGATAAGACAAGGTGATCTGTTGCCTATATAACAGTTAGCACTAAATTACATCAACCCTATTTCGTACAAATTCGATTAATCGAAGAACGTCAGCATATGAGTAATTTGAGACATGACATCTGGTAAGTGTAGCATTCTTGGGAGGAACAAGGTGACTTTAGACCAATGCTTAGTTAAGCTCTCCATCAGTAGGTTTTTTTCCCGTGTCATTTCTGAGTCTATTGTAGATGAATTGATTATTACAGTGCATCATGTAAATAGTACTTACTGAACCCATGGTGCACCAGTGGCGGAGAGGACGTTTTTATTTAATTCATGTGGCAAAGGCAGGGATCAAGCAGAATTCAGTGCTCTTGGTAGTGCGGAGATCCTTGCATCTTCAGATGTACCCATCTGTTGAATAATGTGCATGGTTTCAAATTCCAAACTTGAGCCTTGTGGATGGCATAAAGCGGCTCACAGTTAGATAGGTGAACCAATCGTTGCAAAGCTCCCAGCTTCTGCCCTGCTCTAGTAGCCACAGTTGTTCATATGACAGGTTCAGTTAAGTTTCGAGGAAGTTGTTAATGCCTAGAATGTAGAGGGTGAGGTTCAAGCTCAAGGGAAGTGGATCTGCTTTTCCTTAGACATTGAGCTGGTCATTGCTTGGCATTTCTGTGGCAAGAATGTTACCTCAGAATGAATGTTGTCCTTTAATGGATTGTATCAGAGAATCATGATAGAATCATGCAGCACAGTAGAAGATCATTCTGCTCACCGTGCTTATGTCGGCTCTTCTGAAGAGCTATGCATTTAACCTTAGTCGCCTGTACTTTTCCCATAGTCATGCAATTTCTATCCTTTTCAAATATATATCCAATCCTCTTTTGAAAGCTCTACTGCTATGGGGTGATTCATTAACTAAGGTGTTGTCATTTGAGCTGAACACTGTATAATATTCAGCCGCACTCGTGATCTGATGGTGGAGCAGCTAAAGATTGTTACGCTGAGGATGCTTCTGTAAGGATGTTTTGGGGCTGTGATGATTGATCTACAACAACTGGGATCCTCTTCTTTAATGCCCAACTACTAAAGCATGTTGCCTTGACTATACAAGCCTTTAGTTTGCTGTCACTTCTTGAAGCCATACGCATTGGAATGGTGCTTTGCTGTTCAGGGCAGCTGATTTCACTTCTCTGAAGCCGTTCAGTTCTTGTATGCCCGGAATAAGGCTAACAAGAGGTCTGGAGCTCAGTGATTCTGGCGGCCCTATTGGAGGCAGAGCGCGCACGATATCCGTGTGTACATGTAACATGATGTCACAATTAATGACTTGTTCCATCACTGTTGATAATTGGAAGGAGGCTGATGGACTTGTAATTGTCTGGATTAGATTTTTGCTAGGGTTTATCTTTTGGTTAGTACAATGAACAATGTTCCACAATTTTGGATAGATGCCAGTGTCATAGTTGTACTATAGCAGCTTACCTAGGGAAACAGGTGGCTAATTTTGGAGTGCCGGTCTTCAGCACGAGAGCAATGATCCTGCCTTCGAGTTCCCGGTATCCAATGCACTCCGTTGCTTCTTATTGTTACTTCGATTGAATCGAATTGCATGGACGGTAGAGACGTCAGAGGGAGACTGTGTTGAATTGTCCACTTCGCACTTTTGGCTGAACATTACACACAGGCCCTGCCACCATAGATGGTGATGGGGAAGTGCATGGTCGCTGGTTGCCTGATTGCCAAACATAATTGCAAAATAAATGCTATAAAGCTAGAGAGTTTTTATCTGGAGGTTGGTAGTAAGACTGCGTCGCTCTGTCAATAACCTACATCCTTTGGTGTTGAGCTTGAGGGTGGCCCTCTGCTGTAGCTTTACGACGTTGGCTTATTACTCTAAGATATTAAATCCTTGAAATAAAAACAGAAAATACTGTAAACACCAAGCACGTCAGGCTACACCGGTAGAGAGAGGCACCGGGTTAAAGTATCAGGTCGATGACCTTTCATCAGAGTTAACGTTAACTCTGTTTTTCTCTCCACAGATGCTGCCTGACCTGCTGAGTGTTTCCAGCATTTTCTGTTTTTATTTCAGAGTTCCAGTATCAGCAGTATTTTGCGTTTATTAAATATTTGAACTGATTATATGTCTACATGCAAATAGCCGCTGCGTCGCAATTCCAATTGTTGAATGGAACATACTTGCTGTTGCAGTTGTGTTGTGCTTTGCTAATCTTTTTTGGACAAAAGAATTCGCTAAAGGCGTCTACGCTTGTAACTTCTCATTAATTGAATTTTACTGAATGCTGGCATACCCTGGTGTATTTCCGGATGATATGGTGAAACAAAATCGTCATTCACCACTGCTCCTCATAGATGATTTCGACAAATCAGCTTAGCGTATCAACGGTGGAGAGGGTGCAGAGGAGATTTACTAGAATGATACACAAGGATGAGGGACTTAATTTATCTAGACGGACAAGAAAAGCTAGGATTGTTCTCCTTAGAGTTGAGAAGGTTAAGGAGTGATTTAATGGAGGTGTTCACAATCATGAAGGGCTTTGGTAGAATAAATAAGGAGAAATTGTTTCCACTTGGAGGAGAGTCGGTAACCAGGGTGCAGATTGGGAGATTTTTTTTACAGAGTGAGTTGTTATGGAATACACTGCCTGAAAGGGTGGTGGAAATAGATTGAATTGTAACTTTCAAAAGGGAACTGGATATATATTTTTAAAGGGAAAAAATGAAGGGCTATGTGGAAAGCCAAGGGAATAGGACTAACTGGACCTGTCTTTCGAAGAGCCTCCACAGGCATGATGGGCCGAATGGCCTGCCTCTATACTGCATGATTCTATGTAGCAAAAAATTAACTCATGGTGGTGTTTTCTAATTCCTTCATGGGATGATCAATTACATGGTGCTGGTGTCAGTTTGAGACTAACATAACAATTGATTCTGTGGTTGGGAATACGTAGGTTGGCTTTTCGCTTTCCAATTCCATTGTTATCTTTGGGAAAATTTCAATCACCAATTGGTTACGTTCTGCACAAAGAGAGCATTTTTCAATTTTCTTGGCCTGATTGTTGGTCTTTGCACTATTTGCGATTGGGCAAGTTCACGTAATTGCAAGCGGAATATTGCATGCACTCTTGAATCTGGTTATTGTGGTTTGTGATAAACTGAATAGGATTACCGATGATCTGGTCAACCGTTACACTGACTTTGCAAAGGAAGTCATAAAAAAGTTGCTTAACTATCATAACACTGCACATTGAAGGCATGGGGCCTTTAAAGCAGAACCTAACTCCTCTTCAAATCAATCAAGAGCTGGAGTAAAGATAGATTGTGATTAAGCATATTGTAGGATTTTCAGGGTTTTTGGGGAGATGAAACAGGATCAATAGACTGTGTTCATCTGAAAGGGGCCAATAAGTAAATAACACAAAAATAGCACCAAATCCTTATTTGAATTGATGAAAGTCTGTATTAAGTCACGCTGATAAACAAAAAGAGTTATCTGGGCTAGGAACAGCAAGTAACTTTTCTGGTGCTCTTTAACCACCTATAAACATCCCTTGGACCTGAAGGGAACATGATATTTACTTGAGGCCTGAATGGCAGGAGTAGTAAAGGTTTATCTGCCATGAAGCATAAAAAAGAACCGTGGAGTGAACTTGCTGAGTTATAAGGACTTGATGAATTAGTTCCTTATGAATAAGTGAATTCCGCAAGTCATTACCCAACTAACTGGCGGTAGCAGTTAAGGATAATAGGGCAGAATGGACGATTACTAATCAGCAGCCAGTTTTGAACTGTCCCGCGCCCAAGACAGAATTATACCCCAGTGATCATAGTAAAGGTGAAAGATGAATGCAACGACTTAAATAGCAGTTCCAGGTACCGCTGGCTAACATAGGAATCCCTAATTTTACACCATCGCCCAAAGTTAAAATTACCCCATTGAATTCAGGGTGCGTTATCGCCCGCCTTGGATACCGCCCAAGAGGAATGTGACCTCCAGTGATCCTGTACCTATAATGGGGATAGTTCCTATGAACAATATAGGACAAAGATTCCAGCAAGGAATGCCAGAGGGCCGCGTGTCACGTGACTTCTTACCTTTAGCTGAATTAATTGATGGGCATTTTTTTCCAACAGGTAATAATATCAGCTATAAACTAAAACTTACGATTTCCGTTATCAAAATGAACCGACGTAAGAAAATAAGAATAACTTAAAGGCGGCTGACTAATCATCTTACGAGGCTCCCTTGAGTCCCTGTTGCATTTTAGCAGATTTTCTGCTAAAAGTCCATCAGATATCCGCTGTAACTCAGCATTAACCTGGTTTATTTGCTTGGCCTCCATAACAGAATGAAACGACGGTCTTCGTGTGTTTAACAGATGCTGCATATTTCATGCCTGATAGCGTTTTATGCCAATGCTATATCGGTCAGTAAAATTTTTCCTCGACCGTAAACTTATGTCCAATTCACGGTTTTCTGAGCCATCAATCACATCGATTGGATCCGCAGATAATATGTGTACATTAGCGATCTGGACTTGAGTATAGAGCGTATAATTTCAAAGTTTGCAGATGACACAAACCTCGGAAATGCAGTAAACAATGGGAAAGATAGTAATAGATTTCAGGAGGACATAGACGGGCTGGTGAAATGGGCAGACACATGGCAGATCAAATTTAACACAGAGAATTGTAAAGTTATTCATTTTGGTAGGAAGAATGAGGAGACACACTATCAACTAAATGGTACAATTTTAACCAGGGTGCAGGAACAGAGAGACCTGGCGGTGCAGAGATACAAATCTTTGAAGGTGGCAGGGCAGGTTGACAAGGTTGTTAAAAATATATATATGGGTTCGTGCGCTTTATTAAAGGAGACACGGAGTACAGGTGCAACGAAGTTATGCTAAACCTATATAAAACAGTGGCTGGGCCTCATTTGTAGTATTATGTTCAATTCTGGGCACCACACTTTAGGAAGGATGACAAGGCCTGAGAGAGAGTGGAGAAGAGATTTACCAGGATGGTACCAGGGATGAGGGACTTCAGTTTTGTAGAGAGACTAGAGAAGCTGGGGTTGTTTGTCTTAAAACAAAGAACGTTAAAGGGAGATGTGATAGAGCTGTTCAAAATTTTGAACGGTTTTGACAGAGTAAATAAGGAGAAACTGTTCCAGTGGCAGAAGGGTCGCTAACCAGAGGACATAGTATTAAGGTGATTGGAAAATGAGCCCGAGGCCACATGAGGAAATATTGTTTTTATGCAGTGAGTTGTAGTGATTTGGAGTGCAGTGCCTTAAATGGTGTTGGAAGCAGTTTTAACAGTAACTTCCAAAAGGGAATTGAATAAATACTGGGGGACAACATGTACAGTGCAATGTTGAAAGATCAGGGGAATTGGACGAATTGGATAGCTCTTTCAAAGACCCGGCACAGGCACGATAGCCTTCTCCTGTGCTTTACCTATTCTGACAATATGAACACCACCGATACTTGAATGCAGCCGTGCAGGAATAAAGTAGAGCAAAACGGATATTAGCAGCAGGATCTAGACATATGGGCCTGCATCTTGACTATGCAATAGTGTGATGTTTACTTCCATTGGAGTCAGGTGAATGAGATATGCAGGCTTCGGGTGTTAAATTGTGCCGTGTAGCGCCCGTTGGTTCGGCACTACGCGGTCTCTCGAGATGCCAATCTTGATTTTGCTTAATTAGAGGACAGAGGAATGGAAATAAAAATCGGGAGGGATGTAAAACAGGCTGCCGACTCGCTTCCACCCGTTTTGCACTATCGCTCAAAGGCAAGTTCTAACTCAATGACTGCTGCATATCCGTCAAAGATAACTTTGTATTTTTAATGCCAGAGTGCTGATAACTTTCAATTGAAAATGAGAAAACACCGGCTTCCAGCAGAATTCTACGTAATGTAAGTGCTGTGCTGAATATAATGTTCATTATTTTCCATTCAAAAACAGTAGTTTCTTTGTGAAACCCGTTAACGGTTTGAATTAAATTTTCCATTAGCACAATCATTGTTAGTAAAGTAGGGAAGGGATGAGCTTTTTTTTGGCAGATTAATATGAATACACATCTCCGGTCCGAAACCTAGCGCATCCTGTCTGTGTTTTCTGGGGCACATTGCGCTGTACATGATGTTACGCAGGTAACGAAAGAGCTGACATTAATTAAAAACGTCCTCAATACAAACAACTGAAAGCGCGTTAGGTGGGAATGAGCAACATAAAACCGTCTGTTTGATCAGCTGAACAAGATAAAACTGCATGTACCATTAAATTGCACAGACTGGTCATCTCAGGTGAGAACGAGATGACGGCTAAAGCAGCAAGTACAAACTACTTTTGTATTATGTGTCAGCTTATCAGCACTTTCATTGTTCCAAAACAATTACTTTGAACACCAGTGTGACTCAGAAGCTCATATTATCAGTCTGTTGTTGCGGCTGAACATTATTTCAACCGACGTACCGGATACAGCGCTAACAAGCGTGGTCTTTGTTTTGTGTCGTCTAAGGTCTGTTTTCCGTGATGTTTCAAACCATAGCTACACCCACACATTGCCCCTCTTCATTTATTTCATTGCACGTCTGCTGTAAACGTGTGGTGTCACATGTGATTGCTTCATAGTTTATAGGGGATTAGACGAGATGGTTTCGCTATTTAAAAAAAAAGTTTCCCGTTTATTGGCAGCAAACGATAACTTCCTTTCTTCAATATGTTTGTTCGCGCTGTGCTTCAGTACATTGTAATTCTGGAGATGATCTTCACAGGTTATTTCCGTAATCTCCTCTTTTTATATCTATCTTGGGGTCTGTTGCTACCCGACTGTCTATCTCTATCTATCAACCATTTTCCATCAGGTTTGACTTGGTTAGTTGCAGTTTACATGTGTTTTTTTTTTCTTACACAGTTGATGGCAATGCCGTGTTTCAATTGTCACAAAGTCCCCAAAGCAAGATTGTTATGGCCGGTGCAAACATTACCTTCGCTTGTGCGTTCACTCCTTTTCCAGCTAATTCACAAGTGAATGTTTACTGGTGGAGATTCGGCGAAACCGTATTTCTGCAAACAAACTCAGACAGGAAGAAACTATTTTTAATTAGGATAGGGCAGGGTTCTCTCCAGCTCCTTGATGTCCGTCTCCAGCTTGCTGGGATTTATTACTGCGGAGACAAACACCAGAGAAATACGATCAGAAACGGAACTGGATCAAATCTTGTTGTCCACAGTAAGTGATATTGCAGGGGATGGGGTCGTTGGAATCAGGCCCGGAGTAATGTCCTGGACTTATTTCAATCGTCGGAGAGGAATATGCGAGATATTTTCCCGAATTATCTTTGTTTTTTATCTGTTTCTTTGCCTCTCCCAGGAAATAACGCGACACCGGGTAGGGTGGCGTGTATATATTGTGATGCACAAGGCATTACAACTGTGTGAAACAGACTGGATGGTCCAATCGGTGTTTTTGTGTACATCGTTTTCCGTAAATTGGTACGAATTGTGTGACAAATAATTTCAATACCTAAAAATGGCACCTGTACCTTTCTTGTATCTATTATCATGGATTCGTGATATTACGTCTGAATATTCACAATGAAAATCTACGTTAAATACCTTCAACGCACAAATTGCAAGTTAAAATCAGCGCGAATTGTACCTCATGTTTATTTTGAAACAATATATATTGTTACTCAAGCTCAGGTAATATTACAGAAATTATGAAATAAATTGTCGATGCTTTATTACCAACTTGAGTGGAATGACCTGTATCCGTAGGGAATGCATGTAATGTTGTGATTGTAAAAATAGATCACATTGGGTACATTCTCACAAATCCAAAGGCTGAAAGTTTGATCGTTTCAAAATGTATTGTCGAGTACAAAGACATAAAACAATTCTAAAATTAATACCAACCAATGATGTGGGAACAGTTCCCATCAATATATCTGGGAGTCCATGTAAAATAACGTTCCAGCAACAGCTATATTAAAAATGTTCATAAATCAAATTGGAATTTAATTTATAAAGCAGTTTCAGACTCTAAGGATGCAACCACATAAATCATCTGTTTTTGGATTGTAATCACCGTTGTTTTTAAGTTTCGTTCCGCAATTGAAGTCAGTGAAAGTAACAGACGCCTATTTGTGTTAATAATCTGACTTTTAAAAATAAACATTATGATTATGTCCTTATATACTTTTCCTCAAAACTGCCCTAATTGGTAACTGGACCCCGGCTTAGGTTCAAAATTGAATTTTTTTGCAAACATAGCGCTGATTGCAACGCAAAGTGAGATGGAGCGGGATATTTATTTTGTTTTATTTAGAGCGTTAATCATACTGTTAGTCCGCATCTAATTCAGAATATCTGGTGGAAAGTTGGTGGGGAAATCACATATCCAGCTCAGGGTCTTATTTTAGCAAAGTTAATTGCACTTTTGCTCTAAATCAGAAAGTAGTTTTTTTTCGGGGAGGGGGAGCTGCAGTGAGGATTGACTTTCTCCTGGGATCATGATCTGCTCTAAATTCGGCAGAATATCGGCGTAAATGTTGAATGAACAGCGTATATGCCGTTTTCCAGGTTCGAGCGGATCTATTGCCGTTTCGCGGGGGGGGGGGGGGGGGCGGGGAGATCGGAGCCCTGCTGTGCATTCCCAGGCTTTGAATTCCAGCTATATTGCAGGATTTAAGGATCAATCTAGTCTGACGCTTGAGTTTAGAAGTGAGGGAATACTGCTGTATTTGGGGACAGGTATCCCAACAAGTATGTGAGCTTTTCTTTGCGGAATCCAAAAATCCCACTGCATTATTGGAATGAATGCAAGCAATTTCCTGTTATTTTATCCAGAATTCCCCAGTCAATCCGTAACAATAGAAAAGGATGAGCTGTTCGTTGCTATTTGTGGGATTTACTGGTCGAAGCATGGCCCCGTTGTGTCAACATTACAACCATTAAATACTGCAATTGAAGGTAATTCCCTGTATGTGAGATTATTGTTATGCTTGTGAGAGACGTGAGAAAACGCATTATAAATACAGCTGATTCTTGAGCATTTATAATAGTAGCAGATGTCCGGCAAATATGTACAATAGTATTATTTTCATTTCAATGAAATGCAACAAACACATGCTGATTATGAATCATCTTAATTGATTTGAATTTGGGGAAATGCAATACTAAAGTAAATAATCTTCTAAATTTAAAACGACGTGTTTTGTTTTGCTTTACCTGTACCCCTCTATAGCTCCGCCAGCTCCAGCGACGATTGTCTCCAAAACGCCCGGCGGAAATTCAAATATTTATCTGATCATCGTATGCGAAGCGCTTGGCTTTAACCAGGAGACTCTCACTCTCAGCTGGTATAACAATAAAAGGAACATTGTAACCATGGCAAAAACCACGAAGCAGCTGAACTCAGCGGAACTGTATGAAGCTTCCAGTATTCTGCAAGAGACACAGCCACTCCAGAGATGGACCTATTTTACTTGTTTGGTATCTCACACCGCCTTCCAGACTCCGAGATTAGCTGTTTATTTGGAAACTATTTGGAACCCTGGTAAGATGCCGGAATAATGATAACCTGCAGGTATTTATTTATTTCAATTCAATGTTACAGGAATAAATCCAGAACTATTGCAACATAGGATGATTCGACACTGCAGTTACTGGTCTGTAACAACAGCGACAGTTCGAGTTCCAGACAGGCAACGTCATCTTTAGATTGCTGGAACTGTAATGGGTAAGATTCCCGCGAGCTTTTCGTGCTTGCCGGCATAATGCCGGTGCAAAAACCATAAAACGGTGAAATTTAGATTATTTCATACTTTTGTTTAATGCAAAATACATTCCAATGTACTGATTCCCTTTGCAGTTAACTTTTTTTTCCTTTGTTCGTCAATGAAATTTAAAATGTTTTTCAAATTCTGCTCTCAATCCGCCAGATCCATATCCAGCTGAAGGCAGCCTGATTGAGAATGTTTTGTGAGAAAGGTAGAACTTATCTATGGGAAAGCCGTGAATAAATAATAAACCTTTCAGACTTGCTCTGACTTTCTATAATAAAGCTCATGTTATTTGAATTTGATTCGGGAGTCGGGTAGACCTTGCCCAGCGACTGGTCCAGTCGAATCACTTACCATACAGACGCAAATTAAAATCTAATCAAAAAGGGCTAAAGCTCTAAATCTGAAATAAGAAGAAAATCAATACACAACAGGACAGACAACATCTGTGGAGAGAAAGTAGAGGTCACGGTGTATCGGTGAGTATTCGTTCATCAAAACTGAAGATTAAAAGGTGAACCGACTTGGTTTGAAAAGGAGAGGGAGAAGGGAAGATGGATAGAATCTACATGCAATCCAGTTGCAACGAGGGACTAATGTTACTATAAAGTGCTTAACTAAAACTGCTAGACGGTATGAAACATGAGTGAGGCAGCAGAAAGACTTTAAAAGATATCAGAGAGTGAATATGGATCTGGCGGATTGAGAGAAGAATTTGAAAAACATTTTAAACTTCATTGACGAACAAAGGAAAAAAAAGTTAACCGCAAAGTGAACCAATACATTGGAGTGTATTTTGCATTAAACAAAAGTATGAAATAATCTAAATTTCACCGTTTCATGATTTTTGCACCGGCATTATGCCGGCAAGCACGAAAAGCTCGCGGGAATCTTATCCCTTACAGTTCCAGCAATCTAAAGATGACGTTGCCTGTCTGGAACTCGAACTGCCGCTGTTGTTACAGACCAGTAACTGCAGTGTCGAATCATCCTATGTTGCAATAGTTCTGGATTTATTCCTGTAACATTGAATTGAAACCAACGAACACAAACAGAGTGGAAATGCAACATATTTTAATTAAAAAGCTAAATTGGAATGGCTCCTTTCCTGATAATATGAAGTCACAAATCAACATCACAGACTCAGAAAGCAATCTACGCTATATTCTGACAACGAGTTCCCAAACATCAATCCACCTTCCATACGTTTGGACACGGACAGAGCACATCTCAAGCATCCCCTGCCTTAGAGAAAATACAGCATATCATGCCTTTGAAGTTACTAAAATGAACTTTCGAACCGCATGGCTGCAGTTTGAAAGACACTGGCGGTAACTTTGACTTTGTGCAATGGTCTGAAACAGGTATTGGACAATAAGCAGCCCGTTTTCCATCCCCCGATTTTTATTTCCATTGAAGTCTGGGAGATAGGACAGAAACAGTAAAGGATCCTGTTCATCGTCGTAGTGTGGAAGAATTGGTTGTTCTGGCATGGCAAGTTGTGTGATTAGAGAAGATCTGACAAAGATAAAGTGGGAGAAGGCGATGGAGCCTTCACATGAAGCAGGCTTGGAAAGACACAATTCATGCAGTATTTAGAGTCAATAGGTTTGTAAGCGACGATCTGTGCAAAGTCCTTTACCATAAGTGAATGCAGAGGAGGGATGAAAATAATCAGAGATGAAATATGTAAGCAGAGTAGGACTGAAACAATGATTTCCACATAGCCTGAAAAAAATACAGGCATAACTGGGATCCAGGTATATTCACATCTTAACCCCTTGATAGGGAAGAATTGAGTGGAGTTGAAAGAGAAGTTGTTCAAGGGATGATTAAGTCCATCGAGGCAGAGGACGGCGGTGGGGAAGGACAGGTTGGATCACTGCTCAAAGAATTCAGGGCCCCGGGGACACTCACGGTAAGGGATGATCGCCAGAGGGCATGTTTATCCATAGGGAAAATGGAGTTACCCAGTTCTGGAGAAAATTAAATCGTTAACGCGGCAGAGTTCAACAGTGTGTCACAGATATAGGTAGCTTTTGAACAAGAGGGTAAAGGATAGAAGCTCGGTCCGGAAATTTTGCCCCCAGTAACGTAGCGATGTTACATATTTTGGCCGTAACATTTTGCGCTGTTCGGCCACAAAGCTCACTTCCATCGGTTTTCCGCTCTCCCATCATTAAAATGCAGCTGGTCCGCTCTCAGTGTGTTCAGAGTCACAAACGGAAAGCGTGCTTTTCTATGCAGTAGGAGAAATAGACTTAAAAGCTTCTTAAAGTGGCACTTGCATGTCCTCTTGGCGGAAAAGCATGACATTTTGCATTTGCTGCTGTGCTTCGTGCTGCGGTGAGGCGTAGCGGCTCGCGGTCGCAGGTTTGTTGGTTTGGTGGAATCAAGCGGCAAGGTTTAAATGAAAAAAAATGGAACAAACTTCCTATTCAAAGAAATATGCAATGGTGAAATGTCTAACAAACAAGAAAGGTAAAAAAAAACAAGACTGATCGCATCGAAAGTTCAGTTGGGATCATTTTAAAGCTCCTTTCACTTGCCGTGCGCAGGTAAGAAAATAACTTCACTAAGATGTAGGTGGAGTGACATACAATATAAATAAATGGGTAGGTTTTTAACTAGCGGCCCGGGTGTAAAATTGGCGTTCCTGGTCGGCCGCCCGATAGAGAAACCACCTGAGGCTTCAATATATCCGCTGATGCACAACGCCATTTTTACGACCCGGCAGCACGTTGAAAATGCACCCCAGGGAGCTAATACTAATCATAATCCTGAAAAGAAGCGAGGTAGAAGGCGAAGATAATTGCAAAGCGCGAGCAGGCGCAATTCACTCTCTGTTTTCAAGGCCTTGAGTCCTGAGTGCATAAAATGTGAAATTAGATCATTTTGAAACTAGCTTGCAAAAGTGCAGAAAGCCGAATACTTATTGAAACGCTGCTGTCCGGCTACTGATGCACCATTGTCGTTGAGCATGAGAGTGCCGGGCGAGTAAGAGCCACATTGGCCCAACAGCAGCATCGGCAAAAGCAAACTCAGGCTACATTCGCCCTCAGTTGACTGGTTGCAGTAGAATCTGTCCTCAGACAAACAGGGCGCCTGGGATCATTTTATCCCACTATTCTGATTTATAGAACATGATATGACGAGACGATCATTAGAAGGAGAAAAACATTTGTAAATAGTGCCACATTCTCTACTCAAATACACAGTTTGGAAAAATAGTAGTAATCTGATAGGTTCAGAATCATCTTCACCTGATGATGTGCCAAAATTGGTGTTAGGGATATTTACCTGTCAGAAAGCATTCTGAGTCACTCAAGGGTTGGGCGATAAACGTGGGCCTTCCCAGCGACGCCCATATCCCGCAAAAAATATTTTATTTATAGAACAGGATATGAGGCATTGAACGTATCAGACTTATTTTCATAATGTAAACTTTGGGTAGATATTCCTGTATGAAGGTCGGATCGGAAACTTTTATTGAATAATCGCGCAGAAACTTCTCACAACTGAAATCATTGGACTGAAAATATTGAGCCGTCTGCGGCCGTTTTAGTAATGAGGCTTTGGACTCGGTCATTCGCTTAAGAGACAGCTCAAAATCTACCCCTTTAGGGCTTTTTCGGCGGGCCATCAGTCCTGGAGCGGAGCAGGGATGACAGGCAGCGCTGGCCAGAAACTATGAATAGGCGGTGCATGATCCTCCGTCCCTTTATTTTAAAAGGATGGAAATTCGGAAAGTTCTGGATCTCGTATTCAGCGCTGCTTCAAGACTATGAACTCTGGACACAGAATCAGACATTTTATTTTCCTTCATTGCCTTCGAGGTAAAATTGAAATCAGCCTAATTATTCATAGACCTATGACAAAATTCACAGGCGCCCTTTCAGCCTAACTTTGTTTTGCATCGATTTCTAACGGAGTATTGTTTAGTTTCAATATCAATAATATTGGGATATTAAATCGCTGGTTTATATCATGAAAAGAAAATGCAATTTGTTCCAATGCTCTATTGAGATATTGCAAAGCCAAGCCCAGCCAACTTACAATGTTCAGATCGAACTTAAGTACAACACATAAGCCACTACTCCACCAGGTTTCGCAGTAACTTGGATCTGAATTACATACTGGATATAGCAGAAAAACGTGTGATCGGATTCTGTCTAAACAATTCTTTATTCATTGAACACTCTTAAAATATAAACATTTCTCCTGTTGGCATTTCATCATTTCGTATTTTGCTGAAATATTACCACATAATTATTAAAGGGGAAAACGCTCTTGTGAAAAATACAACTCAATATTTAGAGTAACGGAGCTAAAGCCTGATATTGTGATGATCATGTTGTTACATTTCTAAAAAGCAAATACAGTGAAAGTTGTCGTCGCAAAATAGATATATCAATAAAAATAATCAAGTTAGCAAAACTACAGGACTGAAACAGCAATTTGCGCCCTTCCTCTGTATAATTAATTCATTCATTCATTCGTTCACGTATTTATTCATCCATGCATTTATTCATTCATTCGTTTATTTATGTACTATTATTGTGACGTTTCTTAGTGGAATATAAAGCACCGCACTTCTGTTTTATGTACATCTTGCAGGTACTGATAATTTTTTCCGAATTGTTTTGATATCCCGATATATATCGGCCATTTACCTAATTCAGATGCTGGCAATCATCATTGTGGATTACCGCAAAACGATTTGTTTCAAAAGGTAAGATTTCATTCAGTATTCCCAACAATTATTATTCTAATATAAAATTATCTATAATAAAATTGAGTGAATATCTGCGGGACAGTCCCGCTTATCAGGGATAATCTTCCGTCAGGGTTCTCCCGCTAAACCGCTGGTAAAAGTTTTTTGTCGAAGTTACAGCGGCGGATAGGGAGAATCTCCGATAATTCAGTCTACTGTTATCATAAATTGTACAAATTTCCTTTAAAAAGTGGATGAAGAGCTCCATAGAATTACCGGAATAGAGGAAGAGGTGAGTTGCTGTCTGATTCTCCCAATCTCCCGCTTTAACTTCAGCGGAAACATTGGCGAATTGGTATGCATTGTAGGTTTTATCTGCTTTCCCGAGGTCTCAATTATCGACCGCCAAAGTTACACGGGATGTCGGGGAGAACCCGCGAAATTACATTCGTCAGGAAGAGTATTACCGCCTAAATTGTGCCTGGAGAAGCATTTATTATCCAAGACTCCAAAATATCAACCGATGTCCCGCCTAACATCGATATTGGACAGGTGGAAACGCAACTTGAAGGGCGCAAACGACCATTTCAGCGGTTTCAGCCATTTTTTTCTTGGCTTCCCTATCAACGGTATGGAAGGAAAGCGGGAGAACACCCCTGGAATTCCAGGCCCCAATCGATTGAACAGGATTACTGAGAAAATGACATCACTTCCAGGGAAGCTCCAGACGAACAGGTAAATTGCAGTTTTCAGGTTATGCCATTTACCTGGGACTTTCCCAGATCTCCTGCCGAAGTTAGAGTGAGACCCGTTGTTAATCGCAAATTTATGCACCCATCGTTCATCGTCTGGTTCTTTGTTCAACAAATATAATCATGAGGGCAGAATCCCACTTGGGGGTCATCTCCCTAACTTTCGTTCCTGAAAAAGAACAGAATAATAGATTGATGCGCGGTTGCCCTGTTGCATTGGTCGAAGTTGCGTCGAAGCCGGGTGAAGAATTTGCTATTTGTAACAAAGCCATTTGAAACTAAGTTTGTTTGAGCCAAATTAAAGATCTACGAATTAGCATCTTCACTGATTTATCGTTTATATATAAAACGCCAGCATGTTCTGCGGGGAGCTCACCCGATCTTCTGCTTCAACTTCGACAGAAATTGGGGGAACTCACAGTGAGACGCTAAAAAAATGCATTTGGGTTGAAAACAAAATCAGGAACCAATGATAGTGGTCAAGTGATCAAATAATTAGAAATAATCTAAACAATCTTCTGCTTTTTGTGTTTAGAGATCCGAAAAGAAACAGGACATGAGAGATCGGAGGATTGAAACTGCGAGAATTTACAATTCAAGAACTATTACTGCTAATTACCCCAACATAAGAAGAACAGCGTATAGCTGGGAAGTTCACTATTTCCATATTATTCCGTTTTAGTTTTAGGAAATTATGATCGTTTTGTTACTCTCCACAATCTGTTTTTCCCTTTGCATGGATAGTACTCCCTGAATGTAATTGAAACAGGGGATCGTACCTGCGGTCTTCGGGGCAGTCTTAGAAATTAGACAATTGATTGCAAGGAAATATACTTAAATAGGACGAATTTAAAATAGTAGCGTGAAAGGCAACGTGCAAAAAGCCAATTTTATTTTGCTAAACCATTATTTGAAATTGTATACCACCGATTGACCAAGATATGTGTATGTATTTGGAACCTCAAATAATGGCATATTATATAAAGGCGTAATGGGATAGATTTTGACTTGCCCCGCAGTTGTGAAAGTTTGCGAGCTTGTTGATTTTTGGGAGATTGTTATTTGGTTTCCTAGGCCGAACGGTTATGTGTAATATGCAGCCTATTGCTTTTTTCTATCGTGAGCATATTGATATTATTCAAAAGCTCACCTCGGCGGCTTCTGTTATTTGTCCAATTTTACTTTTTTTTTCTTTTTAATAGTTCTGTAACCAGCTGTATCAATCATGTCTCATGAACAACAAAACCTATACATTACCACCCAAAAAGTTTGCATTCAGCATTTGATATTAAAAAGTAACAATTTCATAACTGGGAAATGGCTGCTGTGTTCTTGAAGAATTTGCTACTCAAGTTGCAATAGCATATTCTAAGAGTTTTAGTTTGTTACATTTAGGCTGTCATCTAGAGTTACCGAAATTAAATCCAAACTTTACATATCACTCGGCAAATGGAGGTGTAATTGGTCTTCAACGGTCGTCCGCTTTACACCAGCACGATTTTGTTTTCCATTGAAAATAATATCTGGCGGGTATAAAATATGCCTCCCATTCCTAATCGTCAGATATTTCACCTCACCTAGTTTCACTTTCCTTTGAAATCAAAACTGGGCATCTGACGGCGACAGTTCCACACACTGTGGTAAGGTTGAAATAACCCCCACTGGGGGACATTTTCAAAGGATTGGCGGCCCGTTGCAGAAATTGCACGATTTTTATTTCCCTTGAAATCAATGTGTTTTATTATTAACAGGCGTCCGATTGGCAATACCAACATCAGGACTGGGCAGTAAGTTCAACTTCGATGCACTGGCAGTATCGGATCAAGACGTTTGGTTACCCTCTCTCCGGGAGGTCAAAGTGTGAACCCCTCTCGCGGGCTATGATAATTGTACACAGAACGCGTGCATTCACATCGGGTAATATGCAACAACGGCGTCTGGGGTAAATTTTCACCTTGATCGTCCGGACGGTAAATTGGTGGAGCAGTTCGCCCGCTCTTTATAGAACGGAGGAAATTTTCGTTCCAAGGGAGCGCAAAGACTGGCTTTGCGACCTCAATTTTATAATGACTCCGAAACAAGTCGTACGGAGCTCTTCCTTACAAAAGGAAAATCATTCATTCATTCACAATTAAAATAATGTTCGTTTTATCCGATGTGCCTATCAGACGAATTATTCACTGTTTATTTTGCCCTCTGACATATAATATTTGTGCGCTATGGCTATAACAATAGCAGTTGGTTCTCATCTAACCCACTGACTGCACTCTCTTTGGTGGTCGTTTTACATAAATAAATAAGGAATCTTACAACACCAGGTTATAGTCCAACAAATTTATTTTAAAATCACAAGCTTTCGGAGATTATCTCCTTCATTCATCTGACGAAGGAGATAATCTCCGAAAGCTTGTGATTTTAAAATAAATTTGTTGGACTATAACCTGGTGTTGTAAGATTCCTTACATTTGTCCACCCCAGTCCATCATCGGCATCTCCATATCATAAATAAATAAGGTTTTGGAATTAGCCAACGGTTTGCAAACAGTAAAAAGAAAATAACGCTGTGATGATTCAAGGATCAGTGCCTTGCTCCTTGGAGTTAAGCTTCAGGTTCAATTAAGTTGGTGTCTTTTTGCCAATTGTGTCTCGCAACCGCCCTACTGTGGAAATCCTCTTGCTCATTAAAAAAAACTGTTACACAGTTCCCAACACTTCAGAGTAATTTTGATTTACTTTCCTCTGAATGATTTGACGAATGACGTTGAAGCTGTGGGCGCATCCATATAACACAACGATTAGAGAAAGTTCACAAATTCATTTTCATTATATATATTTATTGCGCCAATTCACTGTGGTAACCATAGACACAGAGCACCTTCTTCATTTCTCTTTCTCCCACCCAACACCCCGCAACACCAACCACAACCCCCCCCCCCACCCCAGCCCCCAGCGACGTCCTTCACATCTGAGAAATAATGCATATTGGGAAGACCGAAGCCATTGTCTTCGAACACCGCTGTTATCTCAGTTCCTCAGCCATCGGCTCCACCCCACTCCCTGGACACTGTTTGAGGCTGAAGCAGACCGTTCGCATTCTTGGCATCCGATTTGACCCTGAGCTGAGCTTCCGATCCCATATACACTCCATCACTAAGACCACCTACTCCCACCTCCATAACATTGCTTGTCTCTGCCCCTGCTTCAGCTCATCTGTTGCTGAAACCCTCATCATAGTTTTTGTTACATCTATATTTGACTATTACAAAGCTCTCCTCGTTGGCCACCCACCTTGCTCCCTCCGTAAATTTGAGCTTATCCAAAACTCTGATGACCCTATCCTAACTCACTCATGTCCCGTTCAACAGTCATCCCTGTGCTTGCTGACTGATATTGATTCCCTGTATGGCAATGCCTCCATTTTAAAAAAAAATATTCATTCATGTTTTCAAATGCCGCCATGTCCTCGCTTCTCCCTATCCCTGTAACCTCTTCCACCCTACAACCCTCGGAGATATCTGCGATCCTCCAATTCTGCCATCATGCGCATTCCCAATTTTCATCGCTCCTCCATTAGCAATCATGCTTTCACCTGCCTTGTCCACAAGCTTTGGAATTCCCTCCGTTAACCGCTCTACCTCTCCTTCCTCCATGATTACGCTCCTTAAAACCTAACTCTTTGACCAAGCTTTTAGCTCACCTGTCCGAATATCTCTTTATGTGACTCGTTTTCAAATGTTGTTTGTTAACGCTTCTGTAAAACGCCTTCGGACATTTTATTACCTTAAAGGCAATACACAGATGCAAATTGTTGCTGTTATCTATAAAATTCGTTTGTGTAAGAACCTATGTGTGGTAGCACTCTGGTCTGAGTCAGAGGGATGTGATTTGAAATCCGCTCTACCTCCAGGTTTTGAAGGCATAACCTCGCCTAACATTTCTGTCTTGTTCGGAGGGAGTGCTGTATTCTCTGCTGTTGCACTTGTTAGAGGCACCATTGTTCGGATAAGACATTAAATAGAATACCTCTCCATTTAGTCAGGATGTAAAGGATCTCATGACACTATTGCAAGTGCCGACATTGATCACACTACCTATGCCACCAATACAGATTGACAGACGCCTAAACGCATTGTTGTTTGCAAGCGCAGGAATTGACTTCCGCATTTTCCTTTACAATAATAAGTAAACCTCCAAATATAATTAATTGGTTACGAAGTGTTTTGGGACGGTTGAAGATGCCAAATACGCCATATAAATGCTAATTCGTTCTTCTTATTCCACCTTGATGGCACCATAAATGGGACAATCCTCTACACATCAGCAATGTCAACTGGGAGTCACTGGATACCAACAAGAAGTGGCATCTTTGCTGTTTAATATCTTTAATTGGTAACCCACAGGATAATTGAGACCCTTACTTTTGCCATTGCTGAGATCATCTAAATTATCAGGAGACCACGTTTCGTTCTGGCATTATGTGATCTACGAAGCTTCAAACAATACAATGTCGGTAATGTGTACAGTAATACCCGCTGCACAATTGTAACCACATTGGGGTATAAATTGCTCGGAGCGGCAAACCAACACTCATATTAACCCACAAACTTACCGTGTTTTTTCCATCGGCCATTTCCTCAAAACTTCGTGGAGGAAAGCAGAGTGTCAGTTTTGGTGAAGCTCGGACTCCGGGAGAAGCGAGAGGATCGATCTCTCCCCTTGACCAATCAGATAACAGCATTTTTGATAGCTGCATTCACAGTCTCTGTTGGCTTGCAGCGTTAGATTAGGAAGTCAAAAGTACAACAATTTAAATCAGGCTAAAAACAGATACAGACATCGAAAAAAGATAGGGTAAAAATAATTGAATTAAATAAAATAGACAGAATGGAAAAGTAAAAATCACAAATTTTTTAATTTATTTTTTTAATGACCAAAAATTATTAAAATAAAGTGTAATGAGATGGTACAGTTTTAAAAGTTATTTTTTAGTTGTTTGGCAATCATTAAGGCTTGCTGCGCTGTTAAAACTTAGTTTGGACCTGCAGTTTTAAGCGTACCTCATTGGTGGTGTAATTAGTTACTTTCCAGCTGGGCAGATAAGCAAATTTGCACTTTTTTCAATGATTGCATGCATTTACAATGCAGTCCAACTTAGTCCTCTCTTACCCATCCCAACTTCACATTCCAGTTTTGCCCTGTTGGGTCGCTACCTTGATATACCCTTATGCTGCATTCTTCATTTCTTTCTTGACATCCGTTTACACATAATATTAGCATTTATATAAAGTAATTTCATTAATTTCATTAAAGGCAAATGTTTCATTTGCCTTTCTCAATCTTGGTCTCAAGTCAGGACCTAGGATGAAATTAAACGTATGGGTAATGTTATTACTTTTGTGATCGACTTTATTCGGTTTCGTGTAAATATCTTCTGCCATTTACATATCATAACCGTCTTTGTCTGTACTCCCATGGAGAAGTGTATCTATCAAGTGGACAGACTGATCTTTGTCTCAGTCACCTAGGTCTGGGAGGCATCTGTTCTACCAGAGTTGGGTGTAATATGTTGTGATGCTCCTCATCGGATAGGGGGGACATGAGTAATCTCTTCCTCCATCGGGCTCATTGCACCATGTACGTTTCCCTTGTACTCTTTTAGTTGGTTGACTTGGATCCATTTTCCTTTTTCCTGTTTCAGGTCTACTTTGTACACAGATGGACTGGCTTTATCCACAATGGGATATGGTCCAGAAAAGCAAGCCACAAATTGCCCGATTGATTGGAATGTTTAGACGGGAGGTTTAGAGGGGATTTGAGAAAGAACTTTTTCACCCAGAGGGTGGTTGGAGTCTGGAACTCACTGTCTGAAAGGGTTGTGGAGGCAGGAACCCTCACAACATTCAAGAAGCATTTGGATGAGCACTTGAAATGCCATAGCATACAAGGCTACGGACCAAATGCTGGAATATGGGATTAGAGTAGACAGGGCTGATGGCCGGCGCGGACACGATGGGCCGAAGGGCCTCTATCCGTGCTGTATAACTCTATGACTCTATGACTATCACTGACTGTCCATTCTACTCCTTTGACTTTGATATCAAAATATATTTTATTGGTCTTTTTATATCGTGCACTATTAACGGTTGCAAAGACCATTATCTGTTGCAGCCGACCACGTAACTAGTTAATGTACCACTCCTGAGTCAAGACCTGACACTGCGGCTCATCAAATGTTCAGGGGTCCTCATCACTCTCACTGTCATTAACTCATGGGGTAAGTCCTTGGTGGTCCGTGGCTCAGTGGATCGTATTGCCATTGATGCCAAGGGCAGCACTTGGGCCCTTGTTTTGTGGGATAGCTCAATTAACTCCTTCAGTATTGTTTTTCGATGCTTGGTTCAATCTCCACCATGCCTGATGAGGTAGGATCATGTGAAATATGGAATCGTTTGTTGATTCCTAACAGCTGTATAGCAGTTTGTATTCCCCTACCCGTAAAATGACTACCTTGGTCCGAGTCGATGGAATTTGGGAGTCCCCATCTCGTGAATACGTGGTTCACCAATATTTTAGCAGTGGCCTATGCTGTTGATTTGGGTGTTGGAAATGCTTCTACCCACTCTGAGAATGTGTCTACTGCCACATATAGATACCGATTATCTCGAGAGGAAGAGGCAAATGGCCCAATATAATCTATCTGTTGATCGGTCCAAAGGCCGGCTGTCGGCCGAGTGTGGTGCAACAGTGCGGTCTTGGTATGCACATCTGGGTTGTGTGGTACACAAGGTAAAGAGTTTTGACATTAATGCTCCATCTGGCTTTTCATTCCTGACCACCATGCTGCTTGTTGGAGCCATTCTAATGTTCCCCGTGGACTGGGATGTCCTGAAGTGGGTGCGCCATGGGCTTGGTAAAGAAAAGCCTTGTTCTCATTTTGTGGTACCACCCACTTTTTATCGTACAGCTAGATACCATCTTTCACCTTTAACTTGAGCTGATGAGCATATTTTCAACTTGGATTTCTTTCTTTCCAGCATCACCATGACTGCCTTTATTTCAGGATCTTTCTGTAATTGTTTCAAATCGATTGTGTAGGGCAATTTCTCAGGCTGATTGGTTTCCATTAGGGGAAACATTTCTACTGGAACCCACTCCATTCCCTCCTCTCCTCCTTTGTTAGCTAATCGTTTGCTTTCTGATTTCATTCCCATAGAGGCCCATTCTTAGTATGTGTTTTAACTTTGCACACTGGTATTTCCCCAGGTACTTCTCGTGCTCTGTTAAAAATCACTTTCAAAAGGGGGGCAAGGGGTAATGCCTTCCCATTGGCCTATGTAAAGCCTCTCGTTTCCCAGATCGGAAGGTGTGTCGTCAGAGAATTAGACACATAACATTGTGCCTGAGTGTATGGTGAAGTGAGTTGGGAACACAACTGGATGTGTGACCACATATGCTACAGCTGCCAATTCGGCTACCTGTGCAGACATAAGTGCAGGCAGTCGAATAGCTAATTCTACTTGTTTGTCCGGGTCGTATATACCACATCCTGTCTTCCTTTCCCCCTTCTCTACTCGACTGGTTCCATCTACTGATAAATCACTTGTGTCTGGCAACACTCAAATTTTATTGGATCTTTGTGATGATTTAAGTTGGCCTCCTTAATGTATCAGACTTCCTGGGAAATGAGGCGGTTCTGGATTCTGATGGACTTTAATACCTGCAAAAACAGGGTCCACCGGGCTCGGCTGACGGGAGACAGTGACCGGTCCTTTAATCTCCCGTCCAACAAGAACTCCGTTGGAGTGTGATTGGTCATTAGATGTTCTGGCTCTAAACCCACAATATAATAAAAATGCGTAATGCCCCAAAACGTCGCAAACAAGTGTTTTTCACATGCAGAATAACTTACTTCGACTGGACCAAGGATTCCGGACGCAGAAGCGATTGATCTTTGTTTCTCGGCAATCGTTTGAGTTATAACTGCTGATATAGCATCCATCTATCACTGTAGGGAACGATCTTAAATTAAGAAATTGATAACAATTAAAAAGGTTGACTGAAACAATGCAACAATAGAACTAAATTTCAAACAAGCACAACAAAATATGTCGAGACAAAAGATGGGAGAGACTGGCGAACATTTCTGTCTTAACTTCCAAGGTATCTCTCCTTTTTGCTCGCATCCCATTTGAAATTAATCCTCACTATTCCACATACAGATGTACCCAGGACAGCTGAATTTGGAATTTGCAGCTTCGCGTCCTATTCGTGTTTTCACGATGTAACCACATTAAGAAAAATGTTTTGTAAGTGGTCGAAGTGAATGAAAACAAGTAAAGCAATAAAAAACTGATCCAAATAAAAATTCTCCAGCTTGTAACAGAAGAATAAACGGAATCTTCCCTTTTCCCTTTTCTCCTGTTTTAAAACCTGTATCTATGAACTCCATTTTCAATATCCAAGGTTTACTTAACTCAATTTTAAACCGATTTACCTTCTCATTTGGGAAAGACCAATTACCAGGCTTGTATTGGCTATCCTGTTAAAAAGTTTTCTCCTTCTCCTCCATTGTTCGAAGTCCCTTTCTCGGTTCACGTTGTAAAACCTCTTCAAATGCATCTCTCACTCCTTCAACTTCCAGACCATCTTAACAATTCACACATTTTCCCATTTCACTCTCAGCTTTGAGATGTTCCATTTCTACCGAAACTTATTTTTTTTGTTATTCTTTCATGGGATATGGGCATCGCTGTCAAGGGCAGCATTTATTGTCCATTCCTAATTGCCCTTGAGAAGGTGGTGGTGAGCCGCCTTCTTGAAACGCTGCAGTCCGTGTGGTGGGGTTCTCCCACAGTGCTGTTAGGTGGGGAGTTCCAGGATTTTGACACAGCGACGATGAAGGCACGGCGATATGCTTCCAAGTCGGGATGGTGTGTGACTTGGAGGGGAACGTGCAGGTGGTGCTGCTCCCATGTGCCTGTCTCCCTTGTCCTTCTAGGTGGTAGAGGTAGCGTGTTTGAAGGTGCTGTCGCAGCCTTGGCGAGTTGCTGCATTGCATCCTTTAGATGCAGCCACGTTGCACCGGTGGTGAAGGGAGTGAACGTTTAGGGTGGTAGTTGGGGTGCCAATCAAGCGGGCTGCTTTGTCCTGGATGTTGCCGAGCTTCTTGAGTGTTGTTGGAGCTGCATTCATCCAGGCAAGTGGAGAGTATTCCTTCACACTCCTGACTTGTGCCTTGTAGATGTTGGAAAGACTCTGGGGAGTTTGGAGATGAGTCACCCGCCGCAGAATACCCAGCCTCTGACCTGCTCTTGTAGACATATTATTTATGTGGCTGGTCCAGTTAAGTTTCTGGTCAATGGTGACCCCCAGCATGTTGACGGTGGAAATTCGGCGATCGTAATGCCGTTGAATATAAAGGAGAAGTGCTTAGACTATCTGTTGTTGGAGATGATCATTGTCTGGCATTTGTCTGGCGTGAATGTTACTTTTGACTCATCAGCCCAAGACTGGATGTTGTCCAGGTCTTGCTGCATGCGAGCATAGACTGCTTCTTTATCTGACGGATTGCAAATGGAACTCAACACTGTGCAATCATCAGCCAACATCCCCATTTCTGACCTAATTATGCAGGGAAGGTCATTGATGAAGCAGTTGAAAATGTGGGGCCGAGGACACTGCCCTGAGGAACTCCTGCAGCAATATCCTGGGGCTGAGATGATTGACCTCCAACAACCATTACTATCCTCCTTTGTGCTGGGTATGACTCCAGCTACTGGAGAGTTTTCCCCCTGATTCCCTTTGACTTAAATTTTACTTGGGCTCCTTGGTGCCACACTCGGTCAAATGCTGCCTTGATGTCAAGGGCAGTCACTCTCACCTCACCTCTCGAATTCTGCTCTTTTGTCCATGTTTGGACCAAGGCTGTAACGAGGTCTGGAGCTGAGTGGTCCTGGCAGAACCCAAACTGAGCAGTTTGATAGCACTGTCGACGACACGTTCCATCACTTTGCTGATGATTGAGAGTAGACTGATGGGGCGGTAATTGGCCAGATTTTATTTGTCCTGCTTTTCGTGGACAGGACATACCTGGGCAATTTTCCACGTTGTTGTGTAGATGTCGGTGTTGTAGCTGTACTGGAACAGTTTGGCTAGAGGAGCGGCTAGTTCTGGAGCAGAATTCTTCAGCACTACTGTCGGGATGTTGTCGGGGCCCGTAGCCTTTGCTGTATCCATTGCACTCAGCCGTTTCTTGATATCACGTGGAGTGAATCGAATTGGTTGAAGACTGGTTTCTCGGTATCATCCATGCCAGAATTATAGGGTCAGTTTTGGCTTCATTTTCTGGTCAAAATCCGCCCACGCTGCTTGCAGGTACGGTTGTGCATGACTAATCAAAGTCCACAACCGCCTAGCCTCAGCGGGACGGTCTACCGGGGCAGCTTGACCTGCTTCTGGCCCATCGACTCTAGCATAGTGTTGCTATAAATGGTTAGCATCTACCTCGGGATGCTCATTGGATTCTTGCTTATACTTGGTCAATACTTCGCTGGGAACCCCACTGTTAAATCCAATTGCATTGAATATGGACAATTGAGCTTCTGTCCAGGTTCCTCTCCTATGTTTCCTATCCTGAGGGAGAGCCCCATATACCGTTGACCCCAGAGTATACAGCAACAAGCGGACCTTTTTTCATTTTGGTCCATCCCACTATACTGAGCAACTTGTTCTACATCTGCGAAAAGTTTCACCACATTACCCTTTCATCAAATTTGTGAATCTGTTTGACCATTTCCTGTAGCTGCAGTGGGCTATAAGGGAAGGTAAATCTGCTGGCCACAGATTCCCTTACGCATTGGGCATTTACATTGTACTTGACCTGTACCATACGTGACGTTGGAGGGGCCAATGGTACCCTGGGGGAGGGGTGCTTTCCCTTGACTGATCTTTCTTTAATTCACCCCAATCCTGGTCGTCTAAATCACTATGATTATCAACTCCCTTCTTGTTGCACGTAATTCCTTGTTTTACATGCAGGGCTTTTTTCTAACTGAGCTGTCTTACATCTACAATCGGAATGAGATATTTCTGTTCCTCTACAAAGTTATGTATTGACGCTCATCTGTACTCGTAGTATCATCCCACTTCCCAGCACTTGGTCCGTAGCCCTGTATGTTACAGCACTTCAAGTGCATATCCAAGTACTTTTTTAAATGACTTGAGGGTTTCTGCCTCTACCCCCTTTTCAGGCAGTGAGTTCCAGACCCTTACCACCCTCTGGGTGAAAAAAAATATCCTCAGCTCCACATTAACCATTCTACCAATTACTTTAAATCTGTACCCCTTGGTCACTGACCCCTCTGCTAAGGGAAATAGGTCCTCCATATCCACTCTATCTCGTCCAGTGATAACTTTTTATACCTCAATTAAATGTCCCTTCAGCCTCCTTTGTTCCAAAGAAAACAATCCCAGCCTATCCAATATTTTCTTCATCGCTAGAATTCTCCAGCCTTGGCAACATCCTCGTAAATCTCCTTGTTATCCTCTCAGGCGCTGTGTCATCTTTGCTGCAATGTGATGACCAGAGCTGCACGCAGTACTCAAGCTGTGGACTAACCAATGTTTTATATAGTTCGAGCATGACATCCCTGCTCTTATATTCTTTGTATCGGCTAATGATAGAACAAAACCCGTCTGCCTTTTTAACCGCATTACCTACCTGTCCTGCTGCCTTCAGGGATCCATGGACATGCACTCCAAGGTCCCTTTGTTCCTCTACAACTCTCAGTATCCACCCATTTATTGTGTACTCCCTTGCCTTCTTTGCCCTCCCCAAATGCATAACCTCACACTTCTCTGGATTTAATTCCATTTGCCACTTGTGTCCCTGCCTGACTAGTCCAATGATATCTTCCTGCAGTCTACATCTTTCTTCCTCACTATCAACTACATGGCTGATTTTTCCTTCATTTGCAAACTTCTTGATCAAGCCCCCCTCAGTTATGTCCAGATAATTAATGTATACCACAAAAAGCAAGGGACCTAGCACTAAGCCTTGTGGAACCCCACTGGAAACAGTTATCCAGTCACAAATACACCAGTCAAATATTATAGTTTGCTTCCTGCTACTGAGCCAATGTTGGATCCAAATAGCCACTTTCCCTTGGATCCCATGGGCCTATACTTTTTTGACAAGACTGCCATGTGAGGCCTTGTCAAAGCCTTGCGAAAATCCATGTACACTAGATCAAATACATTACCGTCATCGATCCTCCTTGTTACCTCCTCAAAAAAATCAATCACGTTAGTCAGAATCGATATCAATAATTTGCCCACCACCAAGATTAGACTTACTGGCCTCGAATTACTCAATCAATATATTTCTCCCTTTTTAAACAATGGTACAACGTTAGCAGTCCTCCAATCCCCCAGAACTACACCTGTAGCTAGGGAGGATCGGAAAATGATAGTCAGAGCCTCCGTTATTCCAATACGTTGATTACTCTACCCGGTAATACAAATTCGGGTTCTGAACATTTTATATTTAATTATTTAAAAGTTCACATAAGCAGGCATGAAGCAAAGCGAGCAAGTGAAATATACAACCTTATGCATCGAAGCAGTCGTTTAGGTCCAAAGGTAGGTAATTAATTGTTTCAGTAACAGGTACGTTATTGAGAGACACGTTGAGTGATGTGCCGAGATTCTTCTCATCAAGGTTCGTCTTTTCAGATTGGGGAAAAAGTGGTTTGGTTGAAGCTCAGAATGAAAGTCTTTATGTCGAAGTTTAGAAGCAAAGTATTCAAGTGCTCATTGTTGGAGAAGCTCGTGCTGCAGTCGTTAACTCTTTAAGCTTCTTCCAGTTCCTCTGATGTTGGCCGTTGTTTTGACTGCTATGATATCTTATTTTTATAGGCTTCTGAGCAAATAGTTGCGAACCACGTTACGAGAAGTCCCAATTTGTTCATAGCATGAAGATGGGTGGCTAGTTGGATCACTCATGGACCTTATGGACGCCTTATATCCCCAAATCTACATGAAACCAGCTACCCAATCAGTTTCTTTCCTTCGCAGTTGTTGTTGACTTTGAAAATCTTCTGGAAGCTTCTGAAGCTTCTGGAAGCTTCGCCTTGTCAGTTGTTATTGAAAGTCACATCCTATCTACGGATTCTGGACTGGATAGCTCCTGCAGAGTTACACTGATGTCCAACTGTCCGGTTTAAATGGTCTGCACTTTGATGCTTTGCAATGCATACAGTAAAGGCTAAGGCCCCCGACAACATCCCGGCTGTAGTGCTGAAGACTTGTGCTCTAGAACTAACCGCTCCACTGGCCAAGCCATTCCAGTACAGCTACCAAACTGGCATTTACCCAACCAAGTGGAACATTGCCCAGATATGTCCTAGCCACAATAAAGCAGGACAAATCCAATACAGCCAATTACCGCCGCATCAGTCTACTCTTAATCATCAGCAAAGTGATAGAAAGTGTCGTCGACAGTATTATCAAGCGGCACTTACTCACCAATAACCTGCTCACCGACGCTCAGTTTCGGTTCTGTCAGGGCCACTTGTGTCCGGATCTCATTACAGCCATGGACCAAACATGGACAGGAGAGCTGAATTCCAGAGGTGAGGTGAGAGTGACTGCCCTTGACCTCAAGGCAGCATTTGACCGAGTGTGGCATCATGGAGCCCTAGTAAAATTGAAGGCAAAGGAAGTCAGGCGGGAGGTTGGTGGGGGTGGGGGGGGGGACTCTCCAGTGGCTGGAGTCATGCCTAACACAAAGGGAGATGATGATGTTTGTTGGAGGCCATTCATCTCAGCCCCCAGAAATCGCTGAAGGAGTTCCTCGGGGCAGCGTCCTAGGCCTAACCACCTTCAGCTGGTTCATCAATGACCTTTCTTCCATCAAAAGGTCAGATGTTGGGATGTTCGCTGATGATTGCACAGTGTTCAGTTCAATTCGCAATGCCTCATATAATGAAGCAGTCCATGCCCACATGCCGCAAGATCTGGAGAACGTCCAGTCTTGGCTGATAAGTGGCAAGTGCCATTCGTGCCGGACAAGTGCCAGGCAATCACCATCTCCAAGAAGAGGGAGTCTAACCACCTCCTCTTGACATTCAACGCCATTACCATTGTCGAATCCCCTACCATCAGCATCCTGGGGTTCATCATTGGCAAGAAACTTAACTGGACATGCCATATAAATACTGTGAATACAAGAGCAGGTCAGAGACTGGGTATTCTGCCCCAAATGACACAACTCATGACTCCCCAAGCCTTCCCACCTTCGACAAAGCACAAGTTAGGAGTGTGATGGAATATTCTCCACTTGCGTGGATGAGTACAGCGCGAACAACACTCAAGAAGCTCGACAAAGTCCAACATAAAGCAACCCGCTTGATAGGCACGCCATGCACCACATAAAACATTCACTCCCTCCACCAGAACGCACCGTGGCTGCAGTGTTTCCAACTACAAGATGCACTGCAGCAACTCGCCAAGGCTTCTTCAATAGCATCTCCCAAACCCGCGACCTCTCCCACCTAGAAGAACAAGGGCAACGGGGCATGGGAACACCACGACTTGCACGTTCCCCTCCAATTCACACACAACCCTGGCTTGGAAATATATCGCTTTTCCTTCATCGTCGCTGGTTCAAAATTCTGGAACTCCTTATCTAACAGCACTGTGGGAGAACCTTAACCACAAGGACTGCAGCGATTCAAGTAGGCGGCTCACCATCACCTTCTCAAGGGCCATTAGGGCTGGATAATAAATGCTGGCCTTTCCAGCGACTCTCACATCCCATGAATGAATAAAAGCAAAATGTGTATTGATACTCTCATGTCCAGGCCAAGTTAACCCTTTTCTTTCAAATGTACTCCAAATGTACTATCCAAGTGAATGTCCAAATCCTTACAGGGTTAGGTTTAGAGTTAGGGTTAATCCTTTATGTTGAATCGTCCAGTAGTTCAAAAGATTAAAATAGGGTGTGACTCAATGTCCAAAATCCTTACACTCTTCCTTTTGGGTAGGCTCAAATTAAACCAGGCTGGGATCAATTTCCTGTCGAATGGAATAACAAGAAAGGCAGATCGGGCTTTAAATTAAAAGAAAGAGGTAGAAGATTCGAGTAAGGGTAATTTATAAATCTAAAGTGAAAAATGAAGGCCATAGAGCAGTGTTAGCGATTTTGATGAATGTAAGCAGAGTGCGTCAGGATCGAACGGAGAGTTTGATGTAATAGTACATCAATCAATAAGGTCAAATCAGGGAAAAATAGTGAAAAATTAAAATTAAATGCGCTTGATCTGAATGCACGAAGCATTTGTATCAAGATAGACGAATTAATGGCACAAATACAGATAAATGGATTTGATCTCATGACCATTACTGAGAAGTGATAGCTAGGTAACCAAGGTTGGGAACTAATATTCCAGTGTACTTGACTTTTCTAAAAGACAGAAAAAATGAAAAAGGAGACGGGGTAGCCCTCTTAATAAAGGTTGACATAAAAACAGTACTGAGAAAGGATCTTGGCTCGGAAGAATCAGTATGGATGGAGATACAAAAATAAGAAGGGGAAGGAAATTTTGATGGTTGTAGTTTATAGGCCATCGAAGAGTTGTTATACTGCTGGACAGAGTATTAATCAAAAAATAAGAGAGCTTGTAGCAATGGTAATGCAATAATCGTGGGGAACTTAAAACTGGGCAAATCAAATTGGCAAAAGTAGTTTGGAGGACGAGTTCATGGAATGCATTCGAGATAGTTTTCTAAAACAACACGACTTAGAACCAACCAGAGAACAGGGCATCTTAGATCTTGTCTTGTATAATGACACAGGGCTAATTAGTAATCTCACAGTAAGGGATCTTCTGGGGCAAAGTGATCATAACATGACAGAATTTCAAGTTGAGTTCGAGAATTACGTACGTTAGTGCAAAACCAGAAATTAAACTTAAACAAAGCCAATTAAATAAGCATCATGGACGAGTTGGCTACGGTTGATTAGGAAATTAGATTAAATGCTATGGTGGTAGATAAACAAGGTGAACATTTAAAGAAATATTTCACAATTAATGATTAGGCACAATCAACATGTTATAATGAAAGGGAAATCGTGTTTGACAAAAATATTAAAGTTTTTTTTTCAGGATGAAACGACCAGGGTAGGTAAAGGGGTCCAGTGGATATAGTATATTTGGATTTTCAAAATACATTTGATAAGAGGCAACACCGAAGGTTGTTACATAAGATGAGGGATCCTGGTGTTGGGGGTAATATATTAGCATGGATGGAGGATATGTTAATGGGCAGAAAACAAAGTGTAGGAATAAACAGGTCATTTTCAGGTTGGGAGGCTGTAACTAGTGGGCTGCCTAAAGGATCAGTGCTTGTGCTTTAGCTGTTTACAATCTATATTAATGATTAGATGAAGGGGCAATGTGCAATGTATCCAAGTTTGCTAATGATACAAAGCTAGGTGGGAAAGTAAGCTGTGAGGAGGAAACAAAGGGCAAGAAGGTGGCAGAAGGAGTATAACGTGGGGAAATGTGAGGTTGTAAGAAATACATTTTCTGGACCAAATGATAGTCATTTACCCCGTCTTGCAAAGCTTCAGACACTTGCCTAAAAAGCGAAGAGCAGGCCTCGCGTCTCTGAGACTAAAAAGGTCGCCAGCATCCCACAGGGAATGATTTGCCTGACATCAGGCAAAGTGATTGAGAATATTGCGAACAAAATAAAGCTGTGAAACAGACACATTGGAGACCATTTGTCAGAAACAGAAAACAAAACGTCCCAAGGCATAATCAAAGACTCAGGACCTGAACACAGACGAATCTTGTTATGTTAATTGCAGGAGCTTTGTTCAGCTAATCAGGTAACTTTCGCGATTAGCATATACAGGATGAGACATCTTAAATGACAGCATCCGAACAATCAAAATACATAGAAAGATAAGGGCAAAATGGTTTGCTGTCCACACATCAGAAATATGTCGATTGTAAATTGGGGTTATGTAGAACCGTGTTGAAAGATATTTATAGTATAGAAGTCTTGGAGGTCTGGTACGGACCCTCACTAAGGAAAGGAAACTTAAGAACGGTAGTTGGAAAGCTGTATTCTTAATGTGGCAATCTCTACAGATAAGCAAGTTAATGTCAGAATCAAATAAACATGAAGTAGAAGCGAAAAAATGTCAGAAATTATTGCTGACAAAACTTTGTATTGTGAAACTCTCACGGGCGTCAGTATCTTGGTTGCAGACAGATAATACCTATAAAGTACAAACATGTAAGAATACCAGACAGCCCTATAGGAAAAAACGGAGCTAGTGAAAAAACTCGAGGTAAAAGTGGAGGAATTAGGGTCCGCGCTGCGAGGGGTGCTTAGTCAGAGTCAAGAAGATCAGTGTAAGGCTGACAAACAGGGTAATCAGGACCAATGTCAAAAAGAGATTAATGAATTAAAAGAGCAATTGAAACAACGTAAGGGTATGATGTTTGCAGTATCCAAAAGGCAAATTAATACCAATAATATTGGGAGTAGGTCCACCTGGGAGGAGATAAACTACAAAGATTTGGCTGAGGCAGCCTATGAGTATAAGAACAGGAAGGGGGAATAAAGAGAAAGCGCACTGAACAAGGGAGAAACTGGCCGACGTCCCAAGGCCGGCATAATGCCGATAAAGGCACATAAGTTGAGTGGAACAGAGGAGCCCATAGGGGAAATGGCCACACCACACAATAGCTGGCAGTTAAAAGAAATGGCGCATGACATCCCGATAATAAAAGCCCATTCTAGAACGAGCTTGGCTATGATCGAGCAAGCCTCCGATCTACAAGAATGTGATAACAATGAAAGGATAAAGTTAGTACTTCATTCTGTCACCGCGAGGTATATAAGGTACTGCCAGGAGACCTTAAAATGGGAAATGCACCTGGGAGGAAGCTGAAGGGATGGTATGGAAAACCATGGGGCACGGAACAGATTCAAAACGGGCAGCCTTGAAAGAGTTACTCGAAAGTAGGCAGGAAACTAACGAAAACCCACAGGCTTTTGTGGACAAGTTATGGAACCATTATAAAGGTGTCTGCCCGGCGGATGATCATCAGGGTTCGGACCGCCCCGGCCCAAGGCAGTGGGTCCATTATCTCCTTGGGGCATTAAATAATAAATATGGTACTAATAATAACATGTATTATCCCACGGTAGAAGCCCATGATGAGGTGGATGAACCGCAAATGGGGAAAACCATAGTGCAAGGGCGGACAATATACATGCGGTACAACTCCAAAGAGGCCCAATGGCCCACCATGGAGGTACGAGGGAACATCCCAGAGCCTTCCTGCCCATCAGTCCCAACGAGAGACCAGTCAGGACCAGAGTGTTTTTGTTGTGGAAAGGCAGGTCATTTCTCCCGGCAATGTCCTAAGAAGATGGCGCAGGCAGCTTGCCCAAACCGAAATAGTAAGGAGTCAGAGATAGAACACTTGAAGTTAAAGGTGGAACAACTGGAAAGGCATATAGGTAATTTTGGAAAAGGAGGCCGGATAGATATCATCTAGCCGTTCAATACGGATTATCACTGCCAACATGCAAGTTGACAATCCTCGGCCTCGCCGGTGGAGGGATCCGTTAGTTGATTACATATGGACCTCCACCGTAGACCCCATGTAGATGCATGGATAGGAGCCCATCCCAGAGCATTATTACTCAAAAGCTGGCCATCTCACATGTTTCTGTGGAGAGACATACCACAACAGTTTGGTTTGAAGGCATATATAGTATTAGGAGGATTTGGAAGAGGTGGACCGAAAGGAGAAAAAGTGGTAACAGGCCTAATCATAGGAATATCGACAATGCGTCATAATATAGTGCACACTAGAATGCAGGGAGAGCCACATAATGGTATCTTGGGAGTGGACTGGCTAAGCAGCCATGACATTATCGTGGATATGGCTAACCGTTGTCTGTGGCAAGTGGAAAAAGGGACAAAACAAGGAAGAATATTTTATCAGACACGAGGGGAAGATCTGGTATGTGGGGACAAATCAAATGTATGACCTGGGGTGCCTTTTATGTAATGAGTGAGTTGTCGTTGAGACCATATTGAGGAATGCGGGTTGTTGGGCTACACATAAGAACGAACGTGGTAAGGTTGATCGCAAGGTCCAGATCGCAGGTAGCCATATCGGTTCCCAACGGAGGCAGAAGGGCCAGTGATGTCCAGAGTGCGCTTCCTAATTGAACAGGGTGTACTGTAAAAAACGGCCAGTAATTGTAATTCCCCAATCTGGTCAGTCAGGAAATCAGACGGTTCATGGCATTTGACCATAGATTACAGAGAATTTCCTACCTGTTACGTACGGAAATTGTCCAGTGGACGCATACATCCAGCGGACATCAGAAGGGAGATGGTCTGATTCAGAGGCTGCTGCAGAGAATGTGATGGCCCGCAATGGGTGATGTTGTTGGGAAAGTGGTAAACCAATGTGTCACTTGTGCCTAATATGACCCCGGTTCAAAAATTGAAAGCCCGTATCCCATTATCGACAAATTAATTCAACAGGTATAAAAAATACACTGCGAATGACCTACCCATCGATCCCACGATCGCTGGGTTCATTCAAATCAGCTAAAACGGTAGAACGGACCCGAGCTTAAGGGGATTGTGGCTAGCGTGAGAATTATAACAATACAGAGTGTGGATGACTGTTGTCCATACCCTGATCGTATGAATATAACAAACATGAAGCTTCGAGCTCGACCTTGCACGAAACCACAGTAACTTGCCTTAGACAATCTGTAATGATGATGCCCCCTCAACTGAGAATAAGAAGGAAGGTTAGGAGGTTGATGATTAGTCCACGATTCAGTAAACAGTAAATTTGCTGATGGCTTAACATCAAGAATGCTTTTAAATGTTTAAAAGGCTGCTGCATTTTTTCGGTTCAAAGCCTATTTTTAAAACATGTCTGTGTGATGTTGCTTTCGTGGCAGCTCCACCTTTTTTTGGTGTTTGCTCCGCCCTATTTTCCGTTCCACAAAGCGAAACGCAACATAACCCTCTGTGGCCTTGTATTCCACGATAGAGTTTTTAAAAGCATTCTTGCTACAAATCTATAAAAGTGACTCATTTCAAACTAAATTTTAGGAAATTTTTTGTGGTTTACATGGGTACACAGCACCGTTTTTAATTTGTTCGCGGCAAGTCATATGTTATACGCTTGTCATTTAAATAAATAAAAATGCTACCAGATATTCTATGATTCTATTCACCAAGAACATGTATTACATCTTGCAGGCATATTACACATTACCAAGGTTGAATCATGAACGTTTTGGTGGCTGTCGTGTTAGGATGCATCTTGTTCCTCAGTGAAGCCGAACACCTTTGGAACGACTGGGACTGTGTTGCCATGAGTTATACCACCAATGAGGCCAAGCCATGGCCAACACGGCACACGTACCCGGAGGGAACGGGCTTTGATTGACATGTACATTTATCGGCGAGGGAACAAAACCAGCTACTCTCAAGTGGTATCGGATGAGTGCGGACACCAGTACGGAGAGTGACCTTTTGGCATGCCCTATATGGGGAACACTAAGGACACTTGTGTGTTCCCTAATGGAATACGGGCAATGAGAACCAGTCTGAATTTCCCTCAGGTCTGGAAGCGGCATGTCAATTGTTATGGGTACCTACCCAGAGAAGAAACCAGAATGCTGTCATCCTGGTCTTTCTGCTCTAAAGTAATCGAGAATGCAAAGTTTTCAGAAGGAACTGCCCATTCGGCCTCCACTGGGTGTCGTGTTGCAGGCAAAGGTCCCATCAATGGTTTATTGGTTTTCAATGCATAGCAGACCCTGTACAATGATGTGAGATTTCACATCTTCCCTGTTCTGTTTAATTTTTCAAAAGTTGCTTTGTTACCAGGTTTGTGTAATGAAACTTGTGAGAGTTTCTACCAACAGATGTTGTCCGAGAAACTTAGACAGTTTATGGAGAGAAATTCAGGACTGGACATAGAAAAAGTCCCAAGGAATAACACCACAGCCCCCAGTAGACAGAAAAGGAAACGGGAAATGGCTGAATAGTTGGGCATAGGGGCTATAACAGGAACGGCCGCTTGGAACAGGATAGACATAGAGAACATGTGGGATCACGATAAAGTCATGCGAAAGCAATTAAAAGGCATAATGAAAGCCGCGAATAGGGTAGTGACAGGGTCATTTTATGAAAAGCAACAAGTTTAATATCTCTGAAGGAAATGGTCGACTACTTTGGACAGGCTCAGCAAAAAGTTAATACAGTGATCAGTGACATGGAGGAATCTAAGATTGAGATCTTCATAGGAATTGTGTGCAGCATGTAAGATGCGTTTATGCTATCTTGGGTGTGGAAGGGATTGGAAGACATTGAGGAAAATCGCATCCCTTCTTTTATAACGGATGAACAGCTAGATAAATGGACTTGGGAGAATGAAGGAAACCATTTTAATATCTGGCGCCTGGGATCTGTATAACCAGTTTAATCAGTCCTGGGAAGACATAACAGACGGACACGTTTTCGCAGTGGCTATGGTCAATCTACGCCTTTCACCCGATCAGAAGCCTTCAAAGATCTTTAAGGTGGAGTCCATCGGCGTCCTTGAAGGTGACATACATAAAGAATTTGCCAGCTATCCAAAGGTGTTCAAAAAGGATGGTGAAATCAGGGTGGACACCAGATTGACCTTGCTGTACTGAAGTCAAGGGCACATGGATTTGTTGGTACGATGTCACCACATAGGTATCCCAGCTTGTGGTTTCACCCGAGATGAGCACTCCCCTAACTGTATTGTTAATATTAGAAGATGGAAATCGGGACAGGCAAAGCACGGATACACGGGAAGGTGTTGCTACTGCGTGACAATATCAGACTTGGCTTACCTCCAAGACAAACAAGAGTGTCCTGTACTAACTCTATTGTTTTGTTTTACTCCTGAGTTACCCCCGAGAGTTGCGAGTTCAGTCCTGATCCCAGTGAACATTCATAATGCTACGGAAATTCAGGTGGAATTTGTGTTTAGAAAAGGAGCTCAGAAGGTGCTATACAATTGTGACATCCGATTCCAAAACTGTCATTGAATGTTCAAACCGCACTTGACCGGACTGTCACCGCATTGCATCACCAAATTCATCTACAACAACAAAATGCGGCCATAGAAAGCGAAATAGAACACCTAGGAGAAACTGAATGGTGGGAAATAGTATATAACGTAGGACAACATCCTTGGGCAAGAATTATCTCAGAGGATTTAACCCTTCCTCAGTTTGTTCTGATTATAATTGTTGCTGTAATGTTTTGTGTAATATTTTCAACGTATAAAAAGCTGAAGACGCGAATTTCTCTGTCCATCCGTGGAATGGTGGTATAACTATTAATTATTTTTCAATGTTGTGTATTATGGCAATTAATTATGTTGCGCATATTGATTCAGTGGGTCCTTATTGACAAACGGGGCCCGCTGAAGCAATATATGTCTATGTGTGTTTATATGAACATAATATTGATAAAATGTAAACCCAAGGTGATGCTAGGTAAGACCATGACAAAGGTTAAATGCGGAAGTAAGTTGAAAAATGACCCAGAGTGGTTGCACTCAGGGTCAAAGGGAGAGAGATGTAAGAAATACGATTTCTAGATCAAATCATAGTCATGTATTCCGTCCTACAAAGCTTCAGACACTTGGCTAAAAAGCGAAGCGCAGGCCTTGCATCTGTAATAATACAAATGTGAACCAGCATCCCACAGGAAATGATAGGCCTGACATTAAGCAAATGACTGAGAATATTGCAGAGGCAATAAAACTGTGAAACCGAGACATGGAGGACCAATTGTCAGAAACGTCCCAAGGCATAATCAAAGACTCAGGACCTGGATACAGACTAATGCTGTTATATTAATTGCAGGATCTTTTTTTTCAGATAATTAGGTAACTTTCGTGATTGGCATATACAGGATGAGTCCACTTGAACGTCGACATCCGAACAATCAAAATACACCGGAAGATAATTGCAAGGCTTCGCTCATAAGGTACATAGAATGCATAACAGTTAACAACATCGAATCGATAAAGACATCTGGAACGATGGGCGCCCTGGGGAGAGACGTCAGGGACAGACAACGTCATGGGACTAATGTCGTTAAGCTACCAGAAGCTACTAGAAGTAAGTACGCTTCAGAAAGTTATATAAACTCGAATACTGACCCACTAGAGTTTGAAGTAGCTTCTGGGCGACGCAGGCCCACACACCCTATGATACCCGGTCTGATTATCTTGAAACTTCCTCGGTACAGGTTATACCATCCTTGTTTATTTGATATAACTGTATTAGAACGTTGTTATATGAATGCTTGTTATTTGGCATAACCGCACTAGAACATTGCTTTTGCACTCGGGCCCAAAATCATTGCGGAAGTTATTATTAAGAAGGATTAACAACCCTTGGTAGCATTACTAATAGCATATTTCAAACAGAGATTATTCACTTCGGTAGGAAGAATAGAAAGACAAAATATTTTTAAATGGTGAGAAACTATTAAATGTCGGTGTTCAGACAGATCTCCGTGTCCTTGTACACAAAACACAGAAAGCTAACGTGCACGTATAGCAAGCAATTGGGAAGCCAAAGGGATTTTGGCCTTCATTCCAAGGGGGTTGGAGTACAAGAGTAAGGAAGTCTTGCTTCAGTTGTACAGTGCTTTGATGAGACCACTCCCTGGAGTACTGCGTATAGTTTTCATCTCCTTACATCAGGAAGGATCTCCTTTCTATAGAGGCGGTGCACCAAGTGTTCACTAGATTGAACCCATGGATGAGAGGGCGAGCCTATGAGGAGGAATTGAGGAGAATGGGCCTATACTCTCTCTAGTTTAGAAGAATAAGGGGAGATTTCATTGAGACATAAAAGATTCTTACAGTGCTTGATAGGGTAAATGCTGAAAGGCTGTTTTCCCTGGATGGAGAGCCAATATCTAGTGGCATAGTCTCAGGATAAGGGATTGGCCATTTAGGATTGAGAAGAGGAGAAATTTCTTCACTCAGAGGGTTGTGAATCTTTGGAATTATCTACCCCAGAGGGCTGTGGCTGCTCAGTTGTTAAGTATATTCAAGACTGAGATCGGTGGATTTTGGACTCTAAGGTAACCAAGGGATAAATTGATCCGGCGGGAAAGTAGAGTTGAGGTCGAAGATCAGCCATGGCCTTATTGAATGTCCCAACAGGCTCGATGGGCCTTATGGCCTACTCCAGCTCTTATTTCTTATGTTCTTACGTTACTATCTATGTATCGATGCATTTCTGTATGTATGCATGTATGTATGTATCTATCTATCTATCTCTCTATCCATCTCTCATCTATTAATCTATCAATCTACATCATCTATATATCTATCATCTACATAACTATCTATCTATCTATCTATCTATCTATCTATCTATCTATCTATCTATCTATCTCTCTCTCTCTATATATATATATATATATATCATTCGCTATCTAATTATCGTCCTATGATGTAGTTTTGCTGTTGAAGGTTGATAATTTCCCTATTGAGAAAATAGAGCATATTGCTGAGGTATGAAATTAATAAAGGGAATGTTCAAACCAAATAGCTACAGAATGTGGAGCAGCAAGACAGGACACTGCTCCTGAATCTTGTATTTGGCTTCGTTGGAACAGTATATGAAATTAGAGGACAAGCGGCCTGAGTAGGAATGAAAGCGTTACTCAAAGTGACAGTTACTGCCAGTGAGGAGGTGAGGATCAAACAGGCAAGTACAATGAAATGATCAACGAAATGATCATGTAAACTGCCCAATTTAGAAGAGAGCAGTCAATAAGCTTTACGAGATCGTAGGAAGTGTGCATGAAATGCTATTACAAATGGAAGGAATGCTTTTTAGCCTGTACAGTAGTGCGGGAGAATACCAATGGACGGCCATTGCATTTCCTCCGGTACACATGGAGATGCTAGGGGTACGGCATCTGAAGAGCAAGGGTAGTCAACAAGAATATTATGCGGGACAAGTCCTTCAACAAAGGGGACAAAAGAGGTCCTAAAAATAGACGACGGTAAATTGGGAAATGGAAGCGAATGTGGGGACAAGGGATCGCTGTTTTCGCTGAGATGAGGGGGTGGGGAAACAATTGGAGCCTGGGGTCTAGGGGAAAAACAGGCGACGGTCCTGTTAATCATTCCAGAGTGGAAACATGAAATGACCTGGCATAAAAAATCAGAAAAGATATGAAAGGTACAGAAATAGAGCGGAGATGACACTGGCCTTTCTCCATATCGCAAAACGGGCAATAGGGAATCGACAGCCTTACATCCTGCGCATTTGTTTTCCAGTTAAAGTTAATGGAAAAGACAATCGAGCGGAGTGTCAAACGCGCTGCCAATTCCCTATCGCTTGTTTTGCAATACACGCCAAGACAAATTTTATCGCCAAAGGGAGCGATTTTAACTTTCGGCGACGGTGTAAAACATGCGATGTGTTCATTATTCAGCAAATGGAAGGGAAGACTGGGTGATGTGTATAATGTGCTTTCAATTTCAATTGGATCTCTACTTAAAATGGTAAAGAATTGCAGGGCTATGGGGAAAGAGAGTGGGAATAATTGGGAGCTCTTTCAGAGATCCGGAGCAGAAACGAAGGGCCAAATGACCTCCTCCTCTGCTATATGATTCTATGGTTGGATATCGTCCATTTTTTACCATCCCCCAAAGTCTCAATTACACGTAAGAGTGTTTTACATATCCAACAAAAATACACAGCGCTAGGACCCATGTATCTCTACCAGTAATATTTTTGATAGGGAGGAAGTGAGTGGAGTTAAAGGAGAAACTTTTCAACTTGAGAACAAATCCATCGAGCGGTTCAAGAAACCGTTGAGTCGCTGCTCAAAGCAGAGTTCAGGGCTCAGTTTGCAATCATGGTAAGGGCTGGAGCCCTAGTGGGCCTGGTCTGTCCACCAGGAAAAGGAGATGTTAGTGTCTGGAGACTATGACATTGTTAACGCCGCACAAACCAACAGATAATGACAGATATAGGTAGAGATTGAATAAAGGATATAAACTAGGGACTGATATTCTGCCTCCAGTAAATTAGTGGTGTTAGCACATTTTGCCCAGAAAATATTGTGCTGCTGGGCTGCAGAGTGGACTTCCCATGGTTTCCCACTGTCCCTTCATTAAAACGTAACTGGTACGCTCTGAGTGCGTTTATCATCATTTTTTTTCCAGGCATTACCAGAAATGTACAGGTAAAATGATGCACTGGCACATGAGGTCTGTAGTTTTATGTCCGAGTAAGTTTCTGTTTTATATGGGTAGAAATGATGCTTGTGGATTGTTGTTGTTGTCCTTGAAACCTTCAGCACGACATTCAAAGCAATGTAGTATTAAGATACAAATTAGGATTGATAGCTAAAAACGATGGATCATTATAGATTTACAGATGATACCAAACTGCAATGACATTGACATTGGACGAAGCAGCGCAAAAATTATAGAAGCGGTTGTATAAAATATATAAATACGTAGAATAATGTCAGATACAATTTAATAGACAAATAACAACGTTCATAGGCACCATATCTCCTCCATTAATAGTGATTACCTAAATTTGAGTGAGCTGGAGATTTATTTGATTTGATGGTAAACACATTCAATCAATTCAGCCAGTAGTCGTCGTCTATATCGGTACCAACGACATAGGTAAAAAAGAGATGAGATCCTGCAAGGTGAATTTAAGGAGTTAGGAGACAAATTAAAAAGCAGGACCTCAAAGACAGTGACCTCAGGATTACTACCAGTGCCACGTGATTATAGGAGCAGGAGAATAGACCAGATTAATGCGTGGCTGCAGGGATGGTTTAGGAGGGAGGATTTAGATTTCTGGAACCTTGGGACAGATTCTGGGGAAGGTGGTACCTGTACAAGCAGGACGGGTTACACCCGAGCAGAACCGGGACCGATGTCCTCACGGGGCTGTTTGCTAGTGCTGTTGGGGAAGGTTTAAACTAGAATGGTAGGGGGATGGGAAACTGATCAGGAAGACAGAGGAGGGGAAAACCGGGTTAGAAACAAAAGACAGAAAGGGAAGAAGCAATAGTGGAAGGCAGAGAAAATAAGGGCGAAAAACAAATAAGGCCATCGTGCCAAATAAAAATAAGATGACTAGCAATCTTAAAAAGACAAGTCTAAATGCATTCTGGCTTAATGCGCGGAGTATTCGCATAAGGTGGACAAATTAACAACGCAGATAGATATTAATGGTTATGATATAGTTGTGATTACGGAGACATGGCGGTAGGGATGGGAACTGAACATCCAGGGGTACTCAATATTTATGAAGGACAGGAAAAAGAGAAAGGAGACGGTGAAGCGTTCTAAGCAAAGGAGGAAATCAATGTAATAGTGAGGAAGGATATTGGCTCGGAAAATCACGATGTGGAATCTGTATGGATGGAGCTAAGAAACACCAAGGGGCAGAAAACTTGGTGGGGGTTGTCGAAAGGCCCCCAAACAGTAGTGGAGATGTAGGGGAGGGCATTAAACAGGAAATTAGAGACGCTTCCAAGAAGGGTACAACTATAATCATGGGTGACTTTAATCTACATATAGATTGGTCAAACCAAATTAGCAATAATACTGTCGGGGAGGAATTCCTGGAGTGTGTACGTGATGGTTTTCTAGACCAATACGTTGAGGGACCAACTAGAGAATAGGCGATCCTAGAGTGGGTGTTGTGCAATGAGAAAGAATCAACTAACATTCTTGTTGTGCGGGGTCCCTTAGGGAAGTGGGACCATAATTTGATAGAATTCCTCATTAAGATGGAGAATGAATAGTTGAGTCGTAAACTACGGTCCTGAATCTAAATAAATGAAATTACGAAAGTATGAGGTGCGAGTTGGTTATCATAGATTGGGGAATTTTACTAAAAGGGATGACGGTGACTAGGCAATGGCTAATATTTAAAGAATGTGTGCAGGAATTACAACAATTATTCATTCCTGTCTGGCGCAAAAATAAAACAGGAAAGGTGGCTTAACTGTGGCTTACAAAATAAATTAGGGATAGTATTAGATCCAAAGGGGAAACATATAAAATTGCCTGAAAAAGCGGCAACCCTGAGGATTGGGAGCAGTTTAGAATTCAGCAAAGGATACATAGAGATTGATGAAGAGAGGAAAAATAGAGCATGAGAGTAAACTAGCAGGGAACATAAAAACTGAATGTAAAAGCTTCTATAAATATGTCAATAGAAAAAGATTAGTGAAGACAAATGTAGGTCCCTTACAGTCAGAAATGGGATAAACTATAATACTATAATGGGGAACAAAAAATTGGCAGAACAATTGAACACATACTTTGGTTCTATCGTCACAAATGATGACACAAATAACCTCCCAGAAATGTTAAGGAACCAAGGGAATAGTGAAAGGGAGGAACTGAAGGAAACCAACATTAGTGAAAAAATAGTGCGAGGGAAATTACTGAGGCTAAAGGCTGACAAGTCCCCAGGCCTGATAATCCACATCCCAGATTACGAAAGAAAGTGGCCCTGGAAATAATGGATGCATTGGTGATCATCTTCCAAAATTCTATAGATTCTGGAACAGTTCCTACAGATTGGAGGGTGGCAAATGTAACCCCACTATTTAAAAAAGGAGGGAGAGGAAAAACAGAGAATTACAGACCAGTTAGCCTAACGTTAGTAATGGGGAAAATGCTAGAGTCTATTATAAAAGATGTGACAACAGAGCACTTGGAAAGCATTAACGGGATTGGAAAAAGTCAGCATGTGTTTACGAAAGGGAAATCATGCTTAACAAATCAACTGGAGTTTTTTGAGGATGTAACGAGGAGAATAAATAGGGGAGAACCTGTGGATGTGGTGTACTCGGATTTTCAGAGGCTTTTGGTAAGGTCCCACACAAGAGGTTAGTGTGCAAAATTAAAGCACATGGGATTGGGGGGAATATACTGGCATGGATTGAGTATTGGTTGACAGACAGGAAGCAGGAAGTAGGAATAAACGAGTATTTTTCCGGGTGGCAGGCAGTGACTAGTGGGGTACCGCAGTGAGCAGTGCTTGGGCCCCAGCTATTCACAATATATATCAATGATTTAAATGAGGGAACTAAATGTAACATTTCCAAATTTGCAGACGGCACAAAGCTGGGGTGGAATGTGAGCTGTGAGCAAGATGGAAAGAGGCTCCAATGTGATTTAGACAAGTTGGGTGAGTGGGCAAGAATATGGCAGATGCAGTATAACGTGGATAAATGTGAGGTTATCCACTTTGGTTGTAAAAACAGAAAGACAGATTATTACCTGAATGGTGATAGCTTGGGAAAAGGGGAGGTGCAGCGAGACCTGGGTGTCCTTGTACACCAGTCGCTGAAAACGAGTATTCAGGTGCAGCAAGCAGTTAGGAAGGCGAATGGCATGTTAGCCTTCAATGCAAGAGGATTTGAGTACAGGAGCAGGGATGTCTTACTGCAGTTATACAGGGCCATGGTGAGTCCACATCTGGAGTATTGTGCAGATTTGGTCTCCTTATCCGAGGAAGGATGTCCTTGGCATGACGGGAGTGCAACAAAGGTTTTCTAGTCTGAATCCTGGGATGGCAGGACTGACGTATGAGGAGAGATTGAGTAGACTCGGCTTATATTGAATAGAGTTTAGAAAAATTAGAGGAGATCTCATCGAAACTTATAAAATTCTAACAGGACTAGAGAGACTAGATGCAGGGCGGATATTCCCGATGGCTGGGGAGTCCGGAACCAGGGGTCACAGTCTCAGGATACCGGGTATGCCATTTAGAACCGAGATGAGGAGAAATTTCTTCACTCAGAGGGTAGTGAACCTGTGGAATTCTCTAGCAGAGAAGGCAGTGGAGGGCAAGTAAATAGATGTATTCAAGAAAGATATAGATATATGTTTTAATGCTAAAGGGATCAAGGGGTATGGGAAAAAAGCTGGAACAGGGTACTGAGTTAGACGATCAGCCATGATAATTTTGAATGGCGGAGCAGGCCCGACGGTCCGAATGGCCTATTCTTGCTCCTATTTCCAATGTTTCTAATTCAGAGGAGCAACCAATGATGCCAACAGGATGATGAACTACGTAGCCAAAACTATAGAATAGAATTCAGAGAAAGCTATAATAAAACTGGACAGTCCTACAGTTAGATTACATCTTGAGTATTCTGTCCAGTTTGATCATCTAGAACGATCGTTGAAATTCAAGCGTTGTAGGTAGTGCAAAGAAGAACCCTAGTCTTCGAGGTCCAAGTTTTATTGATATACTGTAGAAATTTGGAGTTTTCAGGCTTAAAAGGAAGCTTCTGGCAGTGGAACGTATCGAGGAATACATGATTCTAACGAGTATGGACTCCGTAATTCTGGAAAATGACTATAAATTCAATTAAATTGCAAGAGTAGGACAAGCGGCGATAGATTCAAGCTATTAACAGATAAATTGATGGTTTTCTTCACACAAAGAGCTATCGACGCATGGTCTAGAGATCCGGATGCTCAGAACAAAACCATGGGACTGTTTAAGAAACAACTGGAGGCTGCAATGGGAAGACCTGAGGGTCATTCATTTTGTATAATAAGAATGACGGAAGGACACTTCTTATTCTGTGATCAGTAACTTTGGATAGGCAGTGTTTTGGCCCCACTGGTCTGGAGCATTTTGTTTAGTTATGGTCATGACAATACAACGGGGATACCCGGATTGTAGTGATCATAGATGAGACCCATTAAATTAGTATTAGTATTATATATTTGCGACAGAAGGAGACACCAAGGCAGCTCCAGATATTTGAGATCGAGAAAAGAAGACTCAAGGTCTTCAATATTCTAATGGGGAAAAGTAATTCGAATCAAAATAAATTTTTGATGTGACCTTGAGATTTTCAATGGCTTCAATTTCAAGAGGTAACGTGAATGTGTGGAAAGGGATAGAATTAGAAATAGACGCTCTCAAATTCTGCGTGCATCTCTCCATCTCCTGCCCTAACTTCGGGGAAAGATTGATATAAACAATGAAACGGCCATTGACCTACGTTTGAGTGCAAAACTAGGTAGAAATATCTGTGATCGCAGCCTGAGCATGAAAATTACCTTTCAGTGCCAGTGAGTTGTGAAGCAGTGGATTTTACAGGTCCCGAATATTGCATATTGTGTAGGTCAACGTTAAGATTTTAAAAACTACAAAATTCAATACCGGTGTCACACTGATAGCCACAGCTACATTTACTGAGATGTCATTATCTTGCAAAACACGCTATAGATAATAACTGTTTTATATATGGATCTGCAAACTGATGAGAAATCTTAGTTGACCATATAGTTTTTTTTGCTTTCGCAGAACATACAACGAACTGATGAGAAAAAGGGGAATTATGCTACTCTAGATATGACTGGTTCAGAGAAAAGAAGAATGCAGAAACAGAAGGCAAAACGGACAGAATACGCTGCAATAAGGTTGGAACGCCAGGAAAGAGAGGCACAATTGGCCAACAGCGAAGCTAAGCCTAAGATTTCAAATGCAGACACCGTAGTACGTTTGCTGGTAGATGTTGGATCTATTTAACCACTATTCCTGACGAGGAATGGCTCTATCGTCACCACAGTGTGAACAGCAATGTTGCCCTCATTATGTGTATGTGCTATTACTGTATAATAATTATAGCAGTAGTTATTCTCTTACTGTTGACTGATCTTGCAATATATGCAATTTTTATAACATAATTAAAATGAAATAATTTACGACGTAAATACTTAGAATACCAAGTATTTCTAGGCTTAGTGTTGCACCTCCATACGTGAAACAGTGATCCATTTAACATGCCCCAACTTCAATTTCAGAACAGTTTTCCTTTGCACATTGTCCTAACTCTCAAACCAGCCATTCTTGTAGCTTCTAACCAAGATTGTGAATCTTTTCTTCCGTTCTTCTGAATTATTGACACTTACGCAATAACCCCCCGACCAAGAAATGCAGGGTAAATTTTAAACTCCCCCCACCCCCACTCCCAAACAGAAAGACTGGAACTGTTGTTTTACCATTTTCATTTTTATTGAAATCAATGTGTTTATTCTAGGGACCTGAGAGGTGAAATTGCACTGGCGCTAGCACAAATCGAACGACTTCAATGTCGAGCACGGTGTAAAACTGACTACCAACTAGTTATCGCCCGTTTTGTGATCCCGTCGAAGATCAATTTACCCCTTTTCCACCTCTCAAAAAGACACGACTTGGTTCCCACGATTGTCTCTCTATTCAGGATCATAAATCAAATTCAAGATGATTCTTGGTCCTCGGAGCATTCAAGAACGTACCTGCTGAATTGGAACCGATATTTGTACTTAATTCAATATTGTTTCTGTTGTGCGACAGTGTTATAAAAGTTCCTTAGATTGAGCTTCAAAGACACACTTACCAGAACAAGATCTGTCTATATTGTTTCTCATCAGCATCCAATGCCTCTCAGACTTATCATAACGCTTTGGATTCTGCCTGAAGCGCTGTACAGCAGATGTTGATGCAATATTGAAAATAAGCTCATACATCATGTGCAAGGAGTCTCAGGTACAGTCCATATCGAATCTGATATCACTAGATCCATTTTTACCATCTCTGGTTAGAGAGGTCTGCAATTTATTCCAGTTCTCTACTGATTTGCAAAACATCGGTGGTGTAACGGGAAGCACTCGGTTAAGAACGTACAAATATAACACAGAAGAAAGGCCGTTTACGCCGTTTATGCAGGGTATACGCCGATATTCCACCATAGTTAAGGCAGGAGATCGGAAAAAACGCCGGAGATATTCTCCAATAGGATGTTTCTGTTGGTTTACAGCACTCTGGTGTGTGATACGTGAACTCACAAAGGGATCAAGGATTTGTTAATGTATTCCTATATGTTAAATGATTCGATTCACGGTGGTGATAAATAATGTGTCCAATGCATCAGAGCTATTCAACAGAATACAAAATGCCAGTGTTTCCCTCAAAAAAGGCCCATATCAACTTTTCAAGTTAATCAAGCTACCAGGGACAAGAAAACAATTCCTGCAAGGAATCCCTTTATGGATAAACGCAAATAAGAATAGTCGTTCAATTATGTTTGGTAGGTCATTGCGCTGCATTACCAAAGGGACCTCGGCAATACGTAATAGAAATGATCGTCGACAGATTAATGCTTCTGGCTCTTCAACCAACTAAAACGCACGACAGGTACGTTAGCTATCAAATATTCATTCTATCATTGAGAAGAAGTTAATTCTTGTATGAATAGATAAAACTGCAGCCGTCAAATACATCCCTAAACGGAAAAATTCTCTCATTCTCTCTGTTAGAATATGAAACAAGCGACAGGCGGGAGTCTAAATCTAATGATGTTCTGGGTTCAGGGTCTGAAAACGTTTTGCGAACACAACAGCGCCCTCACTCAACTCACAAATTTACACTCAGTGGAAAGTTCAACGAAACGTTTAAGACGTTGGAGAATAGATATTATTAATTCTTCACTCTAAACCTCCGTGTTTTACCGAGAGGTGCTATTCCAAAAGCCTGGAGGGATGATAGGCTTTTCTGTAACATGCAGGTTCTGTTTGCATATTTTCTCACTTCACTCTGATCTCACTCGTAAGATGGAATGCCCGGTATTCACCCTAATAATCGTTATTTTCTTTGCAACCTGTATATCTGAGATATCCCGATTATGACGAGAAATATATGTTCACCGCCCTACTGAAGAAATTCAGGCTTGGAACTGTCAGGTATGAAAATGCACGTCCACACCGAGGTACGAACAGCCTGGAAACGGGAACGCAGCGGCTGTTCAAGTACCCCTTCCCCCTCCAGTAGGGAACGACGTCGTTGTTTCATGCAAAACACTAACTATTCATGGAATTCCCTCATATTCTCATGTTAGTTCGTTCGTAATTGTCCCAATTTGGGTGAACTTAAGTTCCGTCTCTTATCGTTGTTATTATGACCTCCCTGACCAATTTGTATCCCGGTCTCTCCCCCCCACCCCCCACCGCCACACTTCCATTTAAAATTACCTTCCTCGTGTTTTAATCCATTATTGGCTTTGCCCCTCTCCAGACCCGCAACCCCCGTCAGCCCTACAACCCTCCCTGAACTCTGCGTTCCTCCAACCGTCGGCTCTTACGTATCCCTAATCCCTTGGCCCCAGTGTTGGCGGCATTGTCTTCAGCTGTCTAGCCCCTAAGCTCAGCAATTCCCTCCAAACAACTCTCAACCCCTCGAACTTACTCGTCCTTTAAAACCCTCCTTCAAATCCCCTCTTTGACCAAGCTTTTATTCACATCTCCTAAGATCCCCATTACTTTGGCTGGATGTCACTTCTATGTGTTGACCATGTTTCTGTGAACCGCCTTCGGACGTTAATCTACGTTAAAGGCGCTATATATATATATATATATATATATATATATACTTTCTTGTAACTGGTGCGTTAATTATTCAAAGAGATCTGTGAAATATATGCCATTTGGTCATTGTGCCTCGATAGCTTTTAACTAGGTCCAAATCGGAATCTTAACTTGGTAGTACAAAAATAATAGATCCCTTATTAAAACATTTGTTCCTGTATTCTTACATATCTTTCATGAAGAATTCCTTTGGTCCAGCTGCTAGAGTTAGTAATTTGCAGGTCTGCAATATAGTTAACATCGAAACCAATTATTAGATAGGAGTGCAGTTTTTTCTACAATGCGTCAGCATGAAACCACATTCAGGCACACATGTCAACGACACCACGACTTTAACATGCCTCGACCAAACATACCATTGATAATCTGAACATAATCAATCCCTCCTTCTGATTCATAAATCCCCGTGGCGGTCTCGTGTATGCTCATAGTAACTCGTTTGAAATTATTTTGCCTCACCGCCGAGATTGGACCTTTCCTGAGTTGGTTATCAGTAGATTTCTACTCTGAGATAGACTAAAGCTGAGAAAGTATGAAAGAATATTTGAATACGATTCCCGATATGTGATAATTGAAGAAAATTTATTACACGAGCAGAAGGAATATCAGGCAAACAATGCAACAATCAGAATAAAAGAGACAGTGAGATGAAAAAGGGTAAATTTTCCCGGGGGTTCTCCCAACTGTCAGCCGAAGATTCAAGTAAACAATGAATTATTTCTGCAAACAGCACTTTGAGCCGCCTCTTCAGGCTTTTTGCAATAAATTCGACGGAAGATCAAAGTAGAGCCTGGGGGCGTACAGCATTTACACCGTTTTTACATACGAACATATGAATTAAGAGCAGGAGTAGGCCACTCGGCTGCTCGAGCCTCCTCTGCCATTTGATAAGATCATGGCTGATCTGATTGTGATCTCAACACTACTTTCCCGTCTACCGACTATAACCTTTGACTCCCTTGTTAATCAGAAATCTATCTAACTCAGCCTTAAGCATGTTCAATGACCCTGCCTTCACTGTTCTCTGTGGAAGGGAGTTCCACAGAGTCACAACCCTCTGAGAGAAAACAATTCTCCTCATCTCTGTCTTAAATCGGAGACCCCTTATTTTTCAACTCTGACCCCTAGTTCTAGTCTATCCCACAAGTGGAAATATCCCTTCAGCATCTACAACTTCTAGCCCCCTCAGGATCGTATATGTTTCAATAAGATCACCTCTCATTCTTCTAAACTCCAGTGTATACAGGCCCAACTTGTCCAACCTTTCCTCATAAGATAACCCCCTCATTCCAGGAATCAGTCGAGTGAACCTTCTCTGATTCGCCTCCAAACCAATATGTCCTTTCTTAAATAAGGAGACCAAAACAGCACACAGTATTCTAGATGTGGCCTCACCAATGCCCTGTACAACTTTAGCAAAACATCTCGACTTTTATATTCCATCCCCCTTGCAATAAATGACAACATTCCATTTGCCGTCCGAATCACTTCTGTAACTACATACTAACTTTTTGTAATTCATGTACTAGGACACCCAGATCCCTCTGTTCCTCTCCATTTAAATCTCCCTCCATCTAAATAATATACTGCTTTTCTGTTACTCCTGCCAAAGTGGACAAGTTCATATTTTAACACATTATACTCCATCTGCCAAATCTTTTGCGGGGTTTACGCTGATATTCCACCGGATATACCGGGAAACCGCCCAGAAACGCTCCGAAACGAAAAGCATCTTTGAAACTAAAGAGCAAGAACAGCGAATAGGAAGGAATGAAGAACATCGTAAAAATAGATACAGAATGGCATAACTTCGAAGGTGGAGGATGACATCCATATTAGGCGCCAGACAAAGCAAAACATTGGCTGGCCACGGCTAAAAGCGGTGTCATAAGCAATCAGAACTGAATATCCCCATAAGACACAGAATACAAATTAACAAAACCGAAAAAAACGAAGAAATACTTTGAGCCTTTCAATCCATAGGAAAATTTAAATATTACAAAATTGAACACGATCATGAGCTCAACCGATTATCTCTCCATTCAAACTAATACAAAGAAGATCCGAAGCTGGGATATCGGATGCATTAGCGCGTGTTTCTAAATATGTACTACTCAGTGAAAACGCAAATTTATCGACTTCATGAATATATAAGAACAAAAAATCGTACAATTAAGAGGAATAAATAAATGAACGTAAAATGAGGAGTATTCCTTGTATTGCTCTATTCCTAAAATAATTTAGGATTTCCATGTTTTCTTACTTAAGCACATAGGAGATTATTGTCGTTAATGTGATGATGCACTTCAGTGCAGTACTGAGGGAAGCTGCACTGTTGGAGGTGCGGTCTTTCGGATGAGGCGCTTAACCAAGTCTGCCGTCTCAGGTAGACGTAATAGATCCCATGGTACTATTCGAGGAAGAGGAGGGGAATTCTCCTCGGTGTCCTGCCAACATTCATCACTCAACCTAAATCACTTAGTAAACAGTTTATCTGGCGGGATGTGAATAGTGATGTCACTAGGGATCTGTACTGGACCTCAGCTTTTCACTATATTTATTACTGATTTGGATAAATGAACAGAGAGCCGTATATCCACGCTCGCTGATGACACCACTTTAGGTGGCGCAGTCGATAGGGTAGATGGGAGTAGAAAGTTGCAAAGGGTCATTGATAAAGTGATTGGGCTAAACTGTGGCAGATGGAGTTCAGTGTGAGGAACTGTGACTTCATCCACTTTGGAGCAAAGATAAATAGATAAAACTATTTACCAAATGGTGAGAAGCTAGGAACTGTGGAGAAGCAGAGAGATTTATTGGTTCGTGTACAGAAATCACTAAATGCTAATAGGCAGATTCAAAAATTATTTTTAAATGCTAATGGAATGTTGGCCTTTATCTCAAGGGGCTGGAACACAAACGGGATGCAAGATATGTTCCAGTTATATAAAGCTCCAGTTAGACCACATTTAGAATATTGCGATCAGTTCTGGTCACCGCATCTGAAGAAAGATATACTGGCCTTGGAAGCGGTGCAGAGCAGGTTCAACAGAATAATACCAAGGCTTAAAGGGTTAAATTATGAGGACAGGTTGCAGTGCCTGGGCTTATAGTACCTTGAGTATAAGCGTTTATGGTGTAGAAATGGCGTTGAGGCGAGGTTAATTGAAAACTTCAAAACTGTGATTGATACCTTTGTTTTAGGCAAGGGAATTCGAATCATAGAATCTCAGAATCTTGCAGCACAGAAGGGGGCCATCGGACAGCCGTGCCTGTGTGGTTCTTTGAAAGAGCTGTCCAATTTTATCTCATACCCCACCTTTTTCCCAATAACCCTGCAAATTCGTCCTCGAAATGTACATGTCCAATTGCATTTTTTAAAATTCCTATGGAATCTCATTCCACCATTCTTCTCGGTACAGCATTCCAGATCTTAGCAAACCTCTGTGTGGGAAAAACAATTCTCCTCATTTCGCCTCTAGTTCTTTTGTTAATTATTCTAAATCTGTGACCTCTGGTTACCGACCAACTTGCCAGCGGAAACCGTTTTGCACTACTTGTTCTATCAAAACCCCTCATAATTTTGAATACCTCTATTAGACCTCACTTTGACCTTCTTTGTTCTAAGGAGAATAATCCCACCATCTCTAATCTCTCCTGATAACTGAAGTCTCTCATCCCTGGTATCATCCTGGTAAACCTCCTTTATAACTTCTCCAAGGCCTTGACATCTTTCCTGAAGTGTGATGCCCAGAATTGTACACAAAACTCTAGCTGTGGCCTAACTAGTGATTTGTAAACATTTAGCATGACTTTCTTGTTTTTGTATTAAATGCTTCTATGTACAAAGCCAATTATTTCATATGCTTCCTTAACCATCTTATCAACTTGCCCTGTCACCTTCAAAGATTTGTGAATATGTACCCCCTGGGCACTCTGCTTTTGTACCCCCTCAAAATAGTACCCTTTAGGTGTGACTGCCTCTCCATGTTGCTCCTCCCAATGTGCATCACTTCATACTTATCCGCATTAAATTGCATCTGGCACATGCCTACCAATTTCACCAGTCTGTCTATTTGTATCATCCGAAAGCTTCGAAATTGTACTACCTATACCCAAGTTTATGTCCTTGATATGTAACAAGAAAAGCAATGGTGCTAATATTGACCCCTGAGGGACCTCACTACAAACTTCAATCCAGTCAGAAAAACATCACTTCACCACTACTCTATGCTCCCTAATCCCTTATACAATTATGTACCTAATGTACCAACGTCCCTTTAATCTCATGTGCTTGTGTTTTCCGAATAATTCTGTTATATGCTACTTTGTAAAATGCTTTTAGAAAGTCTATATATATATATATATATATATATATATATTATAAATATATATAAAATATCTACTCCACAACCTTCATCGACCCTCTCTGTTACTTCATCAAAGGATTCAATCATGTTAATCAGACACGAGCTGTCTTTGAGAATCCCTACGTGGTCAGTTTTCGGTAAAATATTAAGATGCCTATGTGGCATAGAAGCAGAATGCAAAATGGATAGAAAGGGTTAATTAGTTAGTAACTGAGATTGGTACAGGTGGCCTGGCCTCCTGCTGGGCCATATGTTTGTGTAGTCAGCAGGTTTGCATGGTCTTAGCAATGTAGAGTCTTTGATGTGATTCAAGGACTGGTCTGAATGTCTCCATGTTTATGGCAGATCAATATAGGTAACGAGCTTAGCCAAAGTTGAAAGACATTCCAGGTTGGGAGATAAGGGACAGGGAAGAACATTCCAAGTTGGAAGGTGAGGAAGTATACCCTTTGATGTCCAACAGCAGCATGATCAGCACATGGACGATTTATGATTGGCCGGAAATAATGTAACCTCACATGGCAACCTATGCCCGGCTTATGATTGGTGTTGACCCTCGTTAAGTATGTTCCAACCCCTATTGATTTGTATAAAAACGTGTGGATTTCTGTATGTTTTTGTTCTTGCTCTGCCAGCATAGAGGGACTCTATCAGGAGTCCAAATCCATGCTGCAGACTAAGAACCCTGCTATTAAAGTTGTGCTGAACTTTAAAATGTATTCGACTTCAGTTTTTACTGAACCAGACTGAGGGGAAAGAAACCGGATCGTCATTTGGTGGCAGCGGTGGGATCTTAACGGTCGTTCACCGAGAGTTCGCGGAGTAAGAGGCGGATTGTCTCAGACACAGAGGAAGGAAATGGCGCCCCGATGTAAGTAGTCTTAATTTACTACGTCGGTTTTCCTCCAATCCGTCAGTCTGACGACGAATCGTCCAATCGCTAACACTCGTGTGGCGTCCTTACAAGATTCAGGTCAGTCTGGCGAATGCACAGAAATAGCAGGAAGAGGTCAGTGGTCGAATAATACTGAGGGAATAACGTGTAAGCGGTAGGTCAGTGGTTAATATCACTGAGGGTAGTCAGGGTTTAAGTTCCTGGTGATTGGATATAAACAGGAACTAGTGATAAAACTTAGATGCCGCTAAAAAGGCTCAGGAATTAATTTGAAAAAATAACAGAGGTACCACAGCCAAAGAAGTAATTGCTTTATGGAGACAGTACTGTAAAAAAAAATATGGATAGAATTAAGTGACTAGAAAAATGTTTAAAAGACAGAGACCCGAAAAAGTAAGGTTCTGTTGTTTAAGTGTACTGTCCCTTTAAAAAGCCTGTCTTGATCAGTGTTTTTTTGTCGGTGTTGTGGGCCACGCCCCCTTCTTACTGTGTCTTACGTGTTTTCTTCCTTTGTGTAATGTATCTGTCTTGTCGTGTGTTTAATTCTGATACTGCTGAATTAAAATTGGAGTTATTGAATTTAAGTGACCTATTAAATTCTGGTTCTTATAAAGTGTGGGCATGTTAAATTCCAGACATGGGATCTTCAAAAAATTGGCATTTTGAATGTTTATTTTGTGATTGGCTGTGGTTTAAAAAGAGGTTAAAAATTAACGGGATAGATTAAAAAAAACTATCAGGATCATTGTGTTAGGAACAGTCGGACAGCTGGAACAGCTCGGAGCGTTGATTATAATCACATCCACTAAAAGTCTGTGAAAAAATAGTGTGCAAAAATATAGTATAAAGCAATCCACAAATGTGAGAAGTTAAAAAAAATCAGTCGAACCTGTGTGAAGAGAAATTTTGAAGGTGGGAAGTTAATCTCAAAGGGAGAAGGATCAAGTTACTCCTACCACAAGAGCAAGTTAATATTAACCCCTTCCATCCCAAGAAGCCAGACTGTCATGCCAAGACCAGTTCAAACAGATAGAAATGACCCAGTCGGTTGAGAACTGTCTGAGGCTTGCCCAGAACACAGGTGAACATGAGGTAACAATTGGTATAGGTTATATTAGTAAAGTTGTCCCAATCAATCGGAAATGCCAAAGGCTACAATTGACTGAGATATAAGTTTTCACGCTACTGTGAAAAATTGATAAGAAAGGAATGTAAAACAAATCATATGAAAAGGAAGCATAGGTTAGACAATTGGAAGTCCATTACTTGAGCTATGTACTGACACAGGGTACTAAACACCAATCAGTTTTACCCTGCCACAGTATGATAAGGAAGTTTTGACAAGTTCTGGGGCTATTCAATTTTATTTGAAATTAATAGTAGAATACAAGATCTGACCAAAGAGAGGAGACCTTCCCTGACAAATTATATAACTCGCATCGAGAATGCTAAGAAATCTCAACAATTAGATCAACACATCCTAACTCAAGTGTTAAAACAAAGAGCGACATGGAATGGAGGTGGACATCGTAAAAAGAGATAGGCAACTATGGAGACGTAAAGATCTGTGATAAGTGATATAGCAACTGCCTTTGCCTCAGTTGTTAACACCATTGATTTGACAACATTAGATCAAAAGGTCAGAGATTTAGGGTCTCGCATTAAAGATATATTAAAAGATAAATGAAAATACAGATAAGGAATTGTCTGAGGATCAAATGCTGACCATATATTTGCAAAGGATAGCTACAGTGCTAGAAACACATGCCCAAACCATTAATAAATTAATAAAAGAGGAATATAACGTATCTTAGCAGGCGGCTGCTAATGATATCTGCTTAATGTGGTTACATCTTGAAAACACAGAGATCAGGACTTGGAGTTAGAAATTCCAGTCTGCAGCCCTGCGTACATCTGTATGTGGGAGAGACAGTGTTTATTTCAGACAGGCTGCGTGCTTCAGAGAGAGAGCAAGAGTGGAACTAAGCAATTTCTCTCTCCTGTTTTGTTTTCTAAATTTGTTTCGGGTACAGGGATTATTCCTTTGGATAAATAAATAATAAATGAAGATTTGACAAATTAATCACTTGGGCTCTCAAGAAGAGCCGCAATGGATTTTCTTTCTTTCTTTTAAAACAGGTGACCCTGGTTTTTTTTTGGGACCACGCGAGTGTTGATGGTGCAGGATTACCAAGAGTAATTATAAAGTTACGGTGCAACCTTTGCTGGAGAAATTTGGTGCAGGAAACGATCCAGTGGTGTTAAAGATTTAAGACTTTAGCTGCAGACATCAGCGGATACCAAATGTCACAGCGTGGTGATATCAACCTGATTCTCTTCTTTTGAAAACATTTTGATTTGTTTTGTTTTAGCCTATTTGTTGTCTTCCGAGACAGAGTGCTCGAGGTGGGGAGATATGGGAATTTCTCTAAAGTCATTGAATTGGGCATGATAAAAAAATCAATCTGGCATAAATATACAATCTAGTGGAAGTCAGGAAAGTGTGGTTGAGAATAGTAAATTGATAGCTTTCTCGTGGAGATATTTGTGTCCTTGCCTATAATGAATAATGAGAAAACTACACTCAAAAGCCTGGCCACTACCCTGACATCGGGACCATTCAGGGGGAGATAAGCACTCTAGACACCCCTGATATTTTTGATAAGATAACCTGAAAACCTAAGAATGGCTACAGTGGACATAAAAGATACAAATGTATGTTGCCATCATCTGAAACGGAGATCAGGATGAAGAACATGATTACAAAGGCCTATGGCCTGGTGAGCTATTGCAACCACTCTTTAAACAAACCAGTTGCTTTTACAGGACTGAATCCTACAGGACATATGATGTGTGCCATGGAAAATGTTCGGAAATATCATGAGGAAGAAGAGACTGGCCAGCAGAAAGTTAATATCCAAGAACACTAAGCTCATTCCTATGAGATGCTGCTAGTATGCGGAGATACATGAAGAAGATACATTGAAGAATGAGTCTCAGACAGGCTCAGTTACTTGACAACAGCACAACAGGAAAATGGTTAATGTGGTCCAGGCGAGTGAGAAATCCTTTTAAACAAGGCACTGACACATGGTCCATAGAGAAACCAAATAATTAATGAAACAGTCAGGAAACACTGGTATCAATCAAAAGGACTGAAATTAAAGTAAAGAGGGACAAAGTAATTTGGATTTCCAAAATTCAGGGTTAGGTTCCCATTAGTTAACAATAAAATTGGGAGAAACAATATTTAGAAGATATCCGCACGATGGATACAAAATTACAAGATTATGAGGGGCCCAGATAAAGTAGACAGGAAGTACCTGTTTCCCCTAGCAGAGGGTTCAAGAACTAGAGGACGTAGATTTAAGATGATTGGCTGGAACAAAATTAAAGGGATGTGTTACTAGACATGCTGTCACTGTATGTCTACATCGTGTTGGACACAGCCTAGAAGCACAGTGTGGGTTTAATAATACCGGTACCAATCGGGATATTAACTGTACCATGGAGGCCCTAGAGGCGGATCTAAAACCCACTTAAGTGGTATATGCCGGAGAGGGCGAATACTGTGTTACAACTAATTTGAAAACGTTTAAATATGCCAATCTAACTTGTGATATTTTAAGTCCAGAATTCTACTCCATTTCTGAAGTCCTGGTTCGGATTGGACCCGAGGAACTGGTAGAGATACACCGGCATAACCTCACCACCTTACAAGTTTCTGAGAATGTCAGAAAGGACTTAAAAGCATATCAGGACACATTTGGGTATCTGACACCCCTGTTGCCTAAATACTTGAAAGCATTGCGAATGGAGATACGCCTCTCCCAGAAGGTTTATTATAACCTACAACAGGACAATAACAACATTAAGCATGACATTGACCAAATTAAAGTCACCACCTGGTGAAATGACCTCTGGAATTTGGGACTAAATATACAGATCAATCCTTGGATTAGATTAATTTCATATGTATTAGTCGTAGTGCAGTTTGTTGTAATGTGCTTCTTGATTTTCATTGCATGTAATAAATGTAAGTAGAGGATGAAGGGTTTGGCAAAGATAGTAAAACAGAGCCTGGGTGAGAATGTCCCCATTGTCTCTGTGGTTTCAACTAAGAACACATCTTAATGGTACCGGGAGTAGCACCTGCTGGGTTAAGGTGCATGTAAAAGGGAAGACAATTATAGTTTGATAGGATTATCAGATGCTCTGCCTCTCTTCCACCCGGACTGGTGGCCAACACGAAGGGAACCTGGTGAAGATGAGGTACAGCATCTAACGGGATATTGTAGGGAGAATTTGGATTAAGGGATATAATGGGGAGGGCACCAATTCACAGGTGTAAAATGGTCTGAAAGGTACCATTCAGTCTAGTTAGGCTGGAAACAAAATATAAAGCACCATAGGATATTTGACTATTTTAGCCTTTTCAAATTAACATGAATAGGTTTAGCTGACCAAGGACATTCGCAACTTACTTGAGAGATGTTTAGAAGGAGTCTGTTCCTGAGAACAGATAAGAGTACAAAGGCGTATTGATGAAACATGTCTGTGTTCTATTGGGACTTCTCTAGTTCAAGGGCTAGTCATATTCATTGTTATAACTCTTATAGTTTATTGCTGACTTAAATGTTGCTGCGCTGCAGAACCTGCAGAACCAGTGAGCACCGTAATAATTGGTTATCATGAAATGATAAAAGGGGGGAAATGAGAATCCCTACGTGGTCAGTTTTCGGTAAAATATTAAGATGCCTATGTGGCAAAGAAGCAGAATGCAAAATGGATAGAAAGGGTTAATCAGTTAGTAACTGAGATTGGTACAGGTGGCCTGGCCTCCTGCTGGGCCATATGTTTGTGTAGTCAGCAGGTTTGCATGGTCTTAGCAATGTAGAGTCTTTGATGTGATTCAAGGACTGGTCTGAATGTCTCCATGTTTATGGCAGATCAATATAGGTAACGAGCTTAGCCAAAGTTGAAAGACATTCCAGGTTGGGAGATAAGGGACAGGGAAGAACATTCCAAGTTGGAAGGTGAGGAAGTATACCCTTTGATGTCTAACAGCAGCATGATCAGCTCATGGACGATTTATGATTGGCCGGAAATAATGTAACCTCACATGGCAACCTATGCCCGGCTTATGATTGGTGTTGACCCTCGTTAAGTATGTTCCAACCCCTATTGATTTACTTCATCAAAGAATTCAATCATTTTCATCAGACACGAGCTGTCTTTAACAAATCCATGTTGGCTATCCGTTATTAACGCATGCTTCTCCAAGTGAGAATTAATTTTGCCCTTGAAAATGATCTCCCGTAGTTTTCCCACCACTGGCGTTAGACTGACTGGCCTGTATTTACCAGGTTTATCTCTCTCCCCTATTTTCAACAGGGGTGTAACTTTTCCAATCCTCCAGTCATCTGGTACTACTATAGGATGGATACTAAGGAGCTTTTTCCCTTCGTTGAGAGTTCTATAACAAGGGGACATAGATTCAAGGTAAAAGGCGGGAGGTTTAGAGGGGATTTGAGAAAGAACTTTTTCACCCAGAGGTTGTTTGGAGTCTGGAACTCACTGCCTGAAAGGGTTGTGGAGGCAGGAACCCTCACAACATTCAAGAAGCATTTGGATGAGCACTTGAAATGCCATAGCATACAAGGCTACGGACCAAATGCTGGAATATGGGATTAGAGTAGACAGGGCTGATGGCCGGCGCGGACACGATGGGCCGAAGGGCCTCTATCCGTGCTGTATAACTCTATGACTCTATACTGCCATATCCAAGGAGAATTGAAAGTTTGTCGTCAGAGCTTCTGTCGCCACCCTTGCTTCCATCAGCGACCTAGGATGCACCCCATCCGGCCCGGGTTAACTTTGAGTGATGCCAATCAATTAAGCACCTTCTTTCTATCTATTTTATCCCATCCATTATTTCTACTCCCGTCACCTCGACTGCGATATTAAATTCATCCTCTTTTTTGTGAAGACCGATGCAAAGTAATCATTCCGAACGTCAGCCATACCCTCTGCCTCCTCAAGAAGATTGCCTTTGTTGTCCCTTATCGGCCCCATCATTCCTTTAACTATCCTTTTGCTTTTTATACATTTGTAAAAGTTTTTTGGGTTCCATTTGATGTTACCTGCTAACCTTTTCTCATACTCTCTCTCTGCATTCTTATATTCTTTCACTATTTCCCCCTCCACTCTTTCTGTTCTGTACGGTTTTCTATTCTATTCTGTTCCTGACATTTGTCATAAACCTCATTTATCTCTTTTAATTTAACGTCTATTTTCTTTTTCATGCATGGACCTCTAAATTTGGATGCCCCATTTTTCCTCCTTATGGGAATATGCTTGGTTTGAGCCATAATGATCGCTGCCTTGAAGGCCTGCCATTGTTTTCCTGGTCAATCTTTGTTTCCAGTCCACCTGTGCCAGATTCTCTCTCAAATCACTGAAATTCGCTCTCTTCCAGTTGAGTATTTTCTCCTTTGATTTTTCATCTTCCCTTTCAATAACTACTTTAAACCAAATTATATTATGATCACCCCTACTTTTATTAAGGGATACCAAATTAGATGGAGTAAATACAGTCAAGATACAGGTCAGCCACGATCTAATTGAATGGCGCGACAGCCTCGAGCGGCTGAATGACCTATTCTGTTTATTACATTCATATGGTCATTATCTCATTGTTCTTCGTTGGACCTTGCTGTGTGCAGATTGACGGCCAAGTTTCCTAAAATACGACAGTGACTATACTTCAGAAATATTGCATTGGCTGTAAAGCGCTTTGGGCCTTTCTAAGATCGTAAACGGAGCGAAATGGATATATATGCAAGCAATTTTTCTAATGTCTATGACGTGCAATTCAACAAAGGAACAGTAGAGGGAAATATAACTCTGTGACGCAGCCAATGAGTCGAGATACCTCCCGTTGCACACCTCAGAGATGGCCTATATTATTCTATAAAGCTCACAATAGTACTTGCAGAATGATTAAAAATTATTACATCATCCTCGCTACAATTTTAAGTGCTGCTATATCAATCACTAAACTTCAACTATTATTGCGTAACAGATATTAGAAGCCTGTGATGTAATGCAATACTTTATTTACTGTGGCTAAATTGAGCACTTTTTTGTCCACCATGGATCATGTCTTGCGTTCGTTTTTTCCTTTCGCACGCCGAATTATAATTGGTTTTGGTACACTGGGAAAACGTATCACGTGTGCTGCAGGTATCTGAATATCGTATTTGTTGAACTAAAGATTGGTGCAATAATATGTTATTTTCTGTTCAGTGCAGAAACATTTGTGTCATTCTGTGCAGCATACTTCTGATCGTTATCTAGACAGGTACTAGCTTTGTGCAATCACATACAGGTTGGAACTGCGCAAGAAATTTCTCCGGAAGGAGTTCAGCCACTCGAACGAAAATGGCGGGATTTTGCAGTTCCTGCTTGTTTGGCAGCTGTATCTGTATCAAGAAATGTCATTTCGAATGACTGGAGCTACCAGGGTTACCAGACTATACCAAAGACTCGGTGCCCTTGAAGAGCCATTTAAGAAATAAATGGGTCGTGTTTTAAAGTTTCTTTGTATGTCGAGTTTTGTTTGGAGGTGGTATTTTTGGTTCTCAAAAGAGGAGTTGAGTTTTTAGTTTCTGTAAACTTACTATTAGGATCTTCCACGTAGAAACTTAAAGTAATGTGCTCCAGCATCTTTGACAAAGCTGTCCAATAAGTCCCATTCCCCTGCTCTTTCCGCATAGACCAGTACTTTTTTTTCCCCTTCAAGTAGTTATCCAATTACCTCTTGAAAGTCACTATTGAATCTGCTTCCACCATCCTTCCAGGAATATATTCCAGACCATTACAACTCGCCACGTATTTTTTTTCTCATGTTGCCTCTGGCTCTTTTGCTGATCGCCTTAAATTTGTGTTCTTTAATTACCGACCCGTCTGCCACTGAAAATAGTTTTTTCCTTATTTACTCTGTCAAGACCGTTCATAATTTCAAACACCTCTATCAAATTACTCTTCAATCTTCTCTGTTCTAAGGCGAACAGCCCCAGCTTCTCCGGCCTCTCGAAATAACTGAAGTCCCTCATCGCTGGCACCATTTTAGTAAATCTCTTCAGCTTGACAAGTGCCAGGCAATGCCCATCTCCAACAAGAGAGACTCTAACCACCTCCCCTTGATATTCAACGGCATTAACATCGCCGAATCCCCCACCATCAACATCCTGGGGGCCACCATTGACCAGAAACTTAAGTGGACGAGCCACATAAATACTGTGGCTACAAGAGCACTTGTCTGGATGTGTTCAGCTCCAATAACACTCATGACGCTCGACCCCATCCAGGACAAAGCAGCCCTCTTGAATGACATCCAATCCACAACCCGAAACATTCACTCCCTTCACCATCGGCGCACTGTAGCTGCAATGTGTGCCATCCACAGGATGCACTGCAGAAACTCGCCAAGGCTTCTTTGAGAGCACCTCCTAAACCCGTGACCTGTAAAACGACAAGTGCAGCAGGCACATTGGCACAACACCACTTGCACGTTGCACTCCAAGTCACAGCCATCCCAACTTGGAAATGCATCGTCGCTGCGTCAAAATCCTGGAACTCCCTTCCTAACAGCACTGTGGGAGAACCTTCACCACACGGACTGGAGCGGTTCAAGAAGTCGGCTCACCACTACCTTCTGAAGGGCAATTATGGATGGGCAATAAATGCTGGCCACGCCAGCGACGCCCACATCCCATGAACGAATTAAAAAATACTCTCTCTAAGGCGCACATTAATACCTAGTTCTTTTCCCAAGCGTTTGGTCACCTGTCCTAATATCTCCTTATGTGACTTCTTGCCAAATTTTGTTTGGAAACGTTGTATGGGGATGGGTACGTCTTAAGGAAGAGAAAGCAGTAGAAAGGCGGAAACCTTTAGGGAGACAATTCCAGAGCTTAGGGCCTAGGCAACTGAAGACACGACCGCCAATGGTGCAGCGATTAAAATCGGGGATGCACAACGGGCTAGAACTGCAGGAGCCTAGAGATCACGGAGGGCTGTAGAGCTGGAGCAAGTTACAGGGATAGGGAGGGGCGAGGCCATGGCGAAATTTGAAAGCACGGATGATAATTTTAAAATCAAGTCTTTGCCAGAACCAGAGCCTTTGGTCAGCAAGCAAAGGGTTGATGGGTGAACGGAATTCGGTGCGATTTCGGATGCAGGCAGCACAGTTTTCGATGAGCTGATGATTACGTAGGATCTAAGGTTGGAGCTCAGTCAGGAAATCGTTGGAACATAAGAACATAAGAAATAGGAGCAGGAGTAGGCCATAAGGCCGGAGGAGCCTGCTCCACTATTCACTCGGATCATGGTTGACCTTCGACCTCAACTCCACTTTCCCTCCTTATCCTCATATCCCTTGAGTCCCCCACAGTCCAAAAATCTATCCATCTCAGCCTTGAATATATTCAATGACTCAGCATCAACAGCCATCTGGCGTAGAGAATTCCAAAGATGTACAACCCTCTGAGTGAAGAAATTCCTCTTCATCTCAGTCCTAAATGGCCGACTCCTTATCCTGTGACTTTGCCACTTAGTTCTGGACTCTCTAGCAAGGGGAAACAATCTTTTAGCATTTACCCTGTCAAGCCCCATCATAATATTTTATGTTTCAATGAGATCACCTCTCATCCTTGTAAACTCCAGAGAGTTCAGGCCCATTCTACTCAACCTCTCTTCATCGGACAACCATCTCATCCAGGAATTAATCTATTGAACGTTCGTTGCACCGCCTCTAAGGCAAGTACATCCTTCCTTAGATAAGGAGACCAAAACTGTACGCAGTACTCAATGTGTGCTCTCACTATTGCCCTGTACAACTGTAGTAAGATTTCTGACTCTTGTACTCCAAACCCCTTGCTTTTAATTCCAACATGCCATTTGCTTTCCGAATTGTTTGCTGAACCTGCATACTAACTTTTAGTATTTCTTGTACGAGGACACCCAAGAACCTTTGAAATCCAAATTTTTAAAGCTTCCCACCATTTCGAAAATATTCTGTTTTTCTATTCTACCACCAAAGTGAAGAACCTCAGATTTCTCCACATTGTACTCCAGCTATCACCTTCTTGCGCACTCACTTAATCTGTCTGTATCTCTGCCGGCTGTTTGCGTTCTCAAAGCTTACGTTCCCACCTAGCTTTGTACGGTCAGCAAACATGGATGTATTACACACGGTCCCTTCATCTAAGTCATTAATATAGATTGTAATTAGCTGAGACCCAGGCACCAATACTTGCAGTACCCCCACGAGTTACAGCCTGCCAATCTAAGAATGGCCCGTTTATCCCGACTCTCTGTTTTCTGTCCTTTAACCAATCATTTATCCATGCTAATATATTCCAATAGTCGAGTCTGGTGGTAACAAAGGCATAGATGATGGTTTCAGCAGCAGACGAGCTGAAGCAAGGGCGGAGAGTGGAGATATTATTGAGATGGAAATAGACGTCTTGGTGATGGAAGGATATGGGTCAGAAGCTCAGCTCAAGGTGAAATAGCTCGCTAAGCTGGCAATGGAAGAAGTAACAGAGATGGGAACTGGTTTATTGAGCAGAGGGTGATAAGTGTATTCTTGAAAGAGATACTAACACTACGGGAGGAAAAAAACAGGTGGATGTCAGAACATACAGGACTGAACAGCTGCAATTCGGGGATCCGCGATTTAGGGTTATCCATTTGAAACCTGGTTACTGGTCTACGTCAGGAGTCCTCAGAATGTTGCTCAATCCAGGTATAATTTGCCCCATGCAGCAACCAGAATATTAATGGAGCACACCGTTGGAATCCTGAGATCACGAGTCAACTGGCTGGTCAATCTGTTGGGGTTGTTGAATTGGTCCCAGCTCGGTTATCGAGCATAGTCATTGTTCGGTGAATCCTATATAATGATTCACTCGAAAAAATAGTTGAACTGCAGGAGGAGGAGAAATAACCACGGAAAATGGAGGACGAATAGTAACTTGACATTGAAGAGCAAGATAATGAAAATCATTGAGGGAATCTTCATGTGCCTGACACAGGAAATGTGAGCAACACTCTGATAAGACATTTTTTCATTGATACAAGTGGTTCACATATATCATGGATACATTTTTTTATTAGTTCATGGGATGTGGGAATCCCTAATTGCCCTTCAGAATGTGGTGGTGAGCCGCCATCTTGAACAGCTGCAGTCCGTGTGGTGAAGGTTCTCCCACAGTGCTGTTAGGAAGGGAGTTCCAGGATTTTGACCCAGCGACGATGAAGGAACGGCGATATATTTCCAAGTCGAAATGGTGTGTGACTTGGAGGGGAACGTGCAGGTGGTGTTGTTCCCATGTGCCTGCTGCTCTTGTCCTTCTAGGTGTGATGTGGATATGCCGGTGATGGACTTGGGTGGACAAATGTAAGGAATCTTACAACACCAGGTTATAGTCCAACAATTTTATTTTAAAATCACAAGCTTTCGGAGATTATCTCCTTCGTCAGGTGAGTGAGTGAATGAGTGGTTCTCAAATCGCATATCTTATATTAGGCTGGGACACCATCACACCAATCAAAGGTGTGGTTGGTGTTCAGACAGGTTAGCCACCGAAAACAGTAGTTCCTTGTACGCTGAATACACAATGTGTCAAATTATACAGACAGAGAGAAAGAGGCCCGAAAGGCAGAGAGAGAGAGAGAGAATTTCCAGTTGTATTAAAAACAGATAACTTTTTTTTCCTGCTGGTGGGGTTACGTGTCGCGTGACATGAACCCAAGATCCCGGTTGAGGCCGTCCTCATGGGTGCGGAACTTGGCTATCAATTTCTGCTCGACGATTTTGAGTTGTCGTGTGTCTCGAAGGCCGCCTTGGAGAACGCTTACCCGAAGATCGGTGGCTGAATGTCCTTGACTGCTAAAGTGTTCCCCGACTGGGAGGGAACCCTCCTGTCTGGCTATTGTTGCGCGGTGTCCGTTTATCCGTTGTCGCAGTGTCTGCATGGTCTCGCCAATGTACCATGCTCCGGGGCATCCTTTCCTGCAACGTATGAGGTAGACAACGTTGGCCGAGTCACAGGTGTATGAACCATCTACCTGGTGGGTGGTGTCCTCTCGTGTGATGTTTATACTCCTGTGACTCGGCATTTTTATGGCTGGTCCAGTTAAGTTTCTGGTCAAAGGTGACCACCAGGATGGTGATTGTGGGGGATTCGGCGATGGTAATGCCGTTGCATGTCAAGAGGAGGTGGTTAGACTCTCTCTTGTTGGAGATAGTGATTGCCTGGCACTTGTCTGGCGCGAATATTACTTGCCAGTTATCAGCCGAAGCCTGGATGTTGTCCAGGTCTTGCTGCATACGGGCACGGAAGGCTTCATTATCTGAGGGGTTGCGAATGGAACTGAACGCTATGCAATCATCAGCGAACATCCCCATTTCTGACATTATGATCGCAATATCTATAATTGGCTACACATCAACATTAGAGGCTCACCACAAATATCGCACCACGCCCCCCCACCCGCCCACCGATCCAGTATAATTATCAAGCTCAATGAAAAAAGCAGCAAAATGGTGGCACTCCAATTTATACATTATTATGAGTGAAATGGCAGATAATGTGTTCATTATTCTTGAAATGATTTCCCTTTTGTTCTTCTAAGTGCCTGGATAGAGAAGAAGCGTAGCAGGACTGATGTAGAGGTTTATTGTTAGAATGCCTATGGAAAGGCCCAGAAGTTACGCTGAGGGACGCCGTGGCGTTCATTGAACAGAGAGTTACTGATAAGAAATGGAGGCGGGATAATGTGATCCGATTGATCACTTATGCAGCCTCATATTTTGTGGAACGAGATCGAGATGTCATCCTACAGCAGCAGAAAGAACTTACCGAGAAAGATAGTCAGATTGACAGTTTAAAATACCAAGTTGTGTCCGCAGCTGCAATCATGCAACATCAAAGTGTTAAAGCTGTACTGCTGGATCAGCATTACATCATTTAGAGGAAACAAGATGCCATCTAGAAACTGTAAGGAAAGATAATACTCGCCTCAATAAATAATTAGAGGATGCAAGAGGTGTTTTGCGAGAAGCCCTTCAGCGACCCTATCGAGAGGCAGACCACCGAGCATGCCGGGACAGAATCCAACAGTTCGAAAGCAGACTTGGAGTAGAACAAGCTGTCGTAGCGGCTGTTGTAGCTGGAGACGCCGGGCAGAATTACCATTGGGATAGTAGGCATGGTCAGTCCCCGTATCTCCCGCTCCCATGAATGGAACCTCCCCCATTGTATGTAAAACCAGTGTCGGTCATTCAGAACGAGGGGAAAGTGTGAAATGAGGCTGCGGAAGGAGGAGTGAAGGCCCATCTCCTGATATTGAGGGGAATCCAGTTAATCTTGTGACTGGGTCCTGGGTGCATCCGGACTCTGGGCTCGATTTTGGCGTCGGGTTTCCAGCGGGTTTCCAGCGGGGGGCCCGGAAAATCCCGATATCCGGTCAGGTGACCGGATCGCGACGAAATCCCGGCCACTTCCGGGTACCGCGCTGACGTGCGGGGCTGCGCCCGCAAGCCCTGCTGGTGGGAATCCCACAGGCAATTAAAGCCAGCGGGGATGCACTTGAGTGTACTTACCTTGCTTGTTGAGGTCAGTTAATGAGCTGAATCAGCTGTCAAAAGAGGAAGTGTGGGATTTTAGGTTCAAGGCAGTGAGTTTCACACACTGGGGGAAAAAGTCTCTCTCCAACCAGGCGTGTTGCAGCCAGCAGCCTGTGGCAGGTGCCAAGGTGCACTCCACGGGGGACAGCCCTCACCCACGCAGGAGGCCACCGCGTCACATAGGGCAACCCCTGTCCCCCACCACCCCCCGCCAAGCCAGAGGACAGACCGACACGAAACCGCAGCCCCAGTCCGAGGAACCACCCACCTACCCTGCACAACCCCTCAGACCAACACCTGCCAGATGGGTGGTGTGTGGACAACCTCGGAGGACGAACAGCATGACCAGCCTAAGCAGCCTCGCAGTCCACGCCGTCCGCCGCAGAGACGTGGAGCCCCCCAACACGGTGTTGTTGCATGCCCACCTGCACAGCAGGAGGGAGGGCTACCGCAGAGAGAGACGCGTCGCAGAGGGCACTACCCTCGCCACAGGGTCCACAGACCGAGGCGCAGCTCACCGGACCTCTCCGAGCAGCAGTGCACAGGGAGGTGCAGATTCGCTCGACATGTAGTCGTGGAGATCTGCAGCCTCTTTCATGCCGAGCTGCTCCTGGCTGGCCCCAGCACCAACTGCTTACCTGTCGCTGTCAAAGTCACCACTGCCCTCCACACCTTCTCCTCCGCATCCTTCCAGGGTGCAGCCGGCTACACCGCCGATGTCTCTCAGTCGTCTGCGCGGACGAGCCCTGCAAATACACCTGCACGTACTCTGCAGTAACGCGATGGGTGGCATCAGTGGTGGGTCCTCATAGTGATACCCAGGAGCAGGCATTATTGGACACAACGAACAGGATTTGCGGAGACATGGCAGTGGTGGTGTCAATATAATGTGTGCTGTTTGTTGCTCTGAAATTCAATATAGGTAACACCCATGACAAACCCTCAGACACCCTTGTGCACCCCCTTCATGCTCACGACACGTTTGCCTTACGCTGCCTACTGCACATATGTGATGCATGCCCTGTGGCTGCAGCACAGGTGGTGGCAGGTTGAGTGAGGCTGGCCGTGAGGGAGATGCACGAGAGGGTGAGTATGGGATGGAGCAATGAGATTGTATGAGGATTGGGTTGCGTGTTAGTGGCAGGATGAGTACTGGCGAGGTGTGTAGGTGGAGGTAAGATGAGGATGGGGTTTGAGTGGGTATGAAGGGTGATGTGACAGAATAGTGTTGGCGGTGCCGAAGGAGATGTGGGGTGGGGGCAGTGTTGTGGCAGACGGAGTGTAGGGGAAAGACTTTGTGTTCTCACTGTGTCTGACCTACTGCGGTCATTGCAGCGCCTCCTGCACTGTATGCAGGTGGGCCATATGTTGGTAGCGCAGGTGACCCCCTCTGCCACCTCAAGCCAGGCCTTCTTGGTGGCAGAGGCAGGCCGCTTCCTCCCGCCCGTCGGTGGGAAGATCTGTGTCCTCCCCCTCCTCCTCACCCCATCTGATGATACCTGGAGAGAGGCATCATTAAACTGGGAGCAGCCTTCCCCCTGGGCTGCTCCATGCTGCAATTTGTTCCATTGGTTGCAGCATCTGTCAGTGGAGGACTGCCCCTTTAACTGGAGAGCCTCCAGCTGACAGATCGTACTGCGCATGCGCAGCCCGCCCGACGCGCAGGCCAGCGCCGCGGATCCCGGAGGAGCAGGTAATTGATTCCTATTAGTGGGCTCGATTTTACCGTCGGGTTTCCTGTGGGTTTCCGGCGGGGGAGACCCGAAAATCCCGATATCCAGTCACGTGACCGGATCGCGCCACCATCCCGCCCACTTCTGGGTTCCCCGATGACGTGCAGGGGTACGTGCGTGGCCCCCGCTGGTGGGAATCCCGCAGGCAATTAAAGCCAGCGGGATGCCACTTGAGGTTATTTATTTCGCTTGTTCAGGTCATTAACTGACCTGATTAAGGGACTGTGTGTGTTTTTGGAGAAACATGGGACTGTTTCACACACTGGGGGAAACTGTCCTCGTTGAACTGGACGTGTTGCAGCCGTCAGGCTGTGGCAGCTGCAAAGGTCTATTTGACAGGTGGAGGGGGGGGAGACCCTCACCCATTGCAGGAGGCCGCTCTGTCACTTGGGACAAAGTGTGGCCTCCACCACCCCCCTCTGGACTGTCAAAGTCACCAACCTGCACACTCACCCCGGGGTCTGGAGAAATGTGCCTACTTTGCGGACCCCCTTAGATGTACATATTGCGGATGGGGGCCGCCATAGCTGCAGTCATGAGCCCCTCGGAGGGCGAACAGCATCACCAGCCTCGCCATCCACGCCGTCCACCTCTGACACACGGAGCTCCACAACAGAGTGCTGTGACACATCCACCTGTACATCAGGAGGGAGGGCTACCGCAGAGAGAGACGCGTCGCAGAGGGCACTACACTCACCACAGGGTCCACAGACCGAGGCGCAGCTTCCCGGACCTCTCCGAGCAGCAGTGCACACGGAGGCGCAGATTCACTCGACATGTAGTCGTGGAGATCTGCAGGCTCTTTCATGCCGAGCTGCTCCTGGGTGGCCCGAGCATCATCTGCTTACCTTTCGCTGCCAAAGTCACCACTGCCCTCCACAACTTCTCCTCCGCATCCTTCCAGGGTGCAGCCGGGTGCACCGCCGATGTCTCTCAGTCGTCTGCACGGAAGAGCCCTGCAAATACACCTGCACCTACTCTGCAGTAAAACAATGGGTGGCATCAGTGGTGGGTCCTCATAGTTATACCCAGGAGCGGGCATTATTGGACACAACAGACAGGATTCGCAGAGACATGGCAGTGGTGGTGCCAATAAAATGTGTGATGTTTGTTGCTCTGAAATTCAATATAGGTAACAACCATTGCAAACCCTCAGATACCCTTGTGCATCCCCTTCATGCTCACGACACGTTTGCCTTACGCTGCCTACTGCACATATGTGATGCATGCCCTCTGGCTGCAGCACAGGTGGTGGCAGGTTGAGTGAGGCTGGCCGTGAGGGAGATCCACGAGAGGGTGAATATGGGATAGAGCCATGAGATTGTATGAGGATTGGGTTGCGTGTTAGTGGCAGGATGAGTAATGGCGAGGTGAGTAGGTGCAGGTAAGATGAGGATGGGGTTTGAGTGGTTATGAGGGGTGATGTGACAGAGTAGTGTTGGCGGTGCCGAAGGAGATGTGGGGTGGGGGCAGTGATGTGGCAGACGGAGTGTAGGGGAAAGACTACGTGTTCTCACTGTGGCTGACCTACTGCGGTCATTGGAGCGCCTCCTGCACTGTATGCAGGTGGGCGATATGTTGGTGGCGCAGGTGACCCCCTCTGCCACCTCGAGCCAGGCCTTCTTGGTGGCAGAGGCAGGCCGCTTCCTCCCGCCCGCCGGGTGGAAAATCTCTGTCCTCCCCCTCCTCCTCACCCCATCTGATGATACCTGGGGTGAGGCATCATTAAACTGGGAGCAGCCTTCCCCCTGGGCTGCTCCATGCTGTAATTTGTTCCATTGGTTGCAGCATCTGTCAGTGGAGGACTGCCCCTTTAACTAGAGAGCCTCCAGCTGACAGATCGTACTGCGCATGCGCAGCCCGCCTGACGCGCAGACCAGCAGCGCGGACCCCGGAGGAGCAGGTAAGTGGATCCAATTAGTTGATTGCCTGCTACGATCGCGCGGGCAACCCACTAATTTCACCGGGCGCGGAGGCCACGCACCTGAAACCCAACCCGCCGGAAACCCGCAGGCCTGCTAAAATCATGCCCAGTGTGTTGCCTGCTCCGATCGCGCGGGCAACCCACTAATTTCGCCGAGCGTGTTGACCACGCTCCCGGAGGACCACCCGCTGGGAACCCGCAGGCCTGCTAAATTCGAGCCCCCTGTCCCTGCTGCCCCCGCTTGGAATCAGAGACAGGCGGGTTCACCTGAATCAGATAATAACGGATCACCTCCCGCCAGGGCACTGTTACCACCACCAGGGGTACCTCCCTGGGCAGGTACGTCGAATAATCCCAGCCCTTGGACTTTGCAGGGTTAAAAGCCTGTGTTCAACAATTGGGACCAGTGACCATGCAGACGTGACCAATGGAAGTAAAACAAAGGGTGATTGATTTCCGGACCTACCGCCGTACGTTGGAAAATGTGGGTATGAAACAGATCCTGTGAACCGCTCTTTCCAGCGAGTTTCTGGCATTCTTATCGTTCGCTGTCTTCAGGGAAAACCGCACCGTAGAAGATACTATAGACAGCTTTAGGGGTGAACTCTATGGATTTGCCAGTTAAAATGTGCCAGACTAAGCAGAATCCCAGCGAGGTGCCCTGTGCTTTTGCAGTCCGGCTATATGCCATATATAACATGGTACAGTGAACCCCAAATGCGAATGACCAAGATGGGAAAAATGAGGTTGCGTTGAAAAAGATATTCCTGAGTAAACTTCGTCCATCGCTTCGATCAGCTCTGGCACATACTATCACCCATGTGACACCGTGGGACACCATACTCCAACAAACCACGTCGGCATGCGAGTTTGTGAAAACCCAGATGCAATTACCACCCGCCAGTATGCTTTTCCCAGACAGGCCTGTTAACACAGTAGAAGGTCCACGTTATACCCCTTCTGCGCCATTGCTCAGGCCTAACGGTGTATGCTATAATTGTGGAGTTCACGGACACTTCGCGAGAGACTGTCCAGGTGATAAGCATTTCAGTCTTGGGAGAGATAGAAGAGGAGGGCTTCGAGTAAACCAGGCCCCAAAATCAAATCAAATGACCAAGGGAAACCCAGCCTCGGGTGAATATCAAGCCCAGGAGCCACCTAATTGTCAGGCATGGTCGGACACTGCAGATGATAGGATCGAAAAACGGACCAGTATTGTGCAGACTTTAATAACCACTCGTGCGCATGAGTTTCCAGTAGCCCAGATTACAGAGTTGCAGCTGGAACCCCCTCCTTCCTTATGACAGGATCCCACCTCTCCCGTTGGAGAGAGGTGAGGTTCGAGCGGGACGCTTATGGCCGACCCATGATTTCCGCCTCCGTGCGGCAGACAATGTTGATTGACACCGGATCTTCCATGATTATTGCGCACTTCTCCTCCCCAGAGACTCACGTCACTCAGGGAAAAATTAGTTCCAGTGACAGGGATTACGGGGTCCTATACCCTTGCTTACCCGCGTGATAGTGTTTACATCATGCTAGGAGATATACCAGTGCGGGTGATAGAACTCATATATATGCGTATGAACGACGAACGAGGCATCCTTGGGAGCGACACCCTGCGAGCGCTGAATGCTATTTTAGACTACAATCATGATTGCCTGTGGATGGGATCAGAGGTGGAGGACGTAGACCAGATTTTGGACACGCACTCCGTGCAAGCCGTCAAAAAAGCAGGGCAGCTGGCATGACTGACCCACCGGTTGCCTGAGGTACAAGAATTGATTGACACACCTGCTGATATATTCGCTAAAACTAATCACGATTGTAGACGGATGGCTAGTGCAAATTAATGGTCCGCCACACCAAGCCTGTGAGCAGTATCCGATTCCAAGGGAGAGTATTCCATATTTGTGAACCGTCATTGCCTCACTGGAAGAGCAGAGGGTGATAAGGAAAGGCGCTTTTACTACCAATTCCCCCGTATGGTCGGTTAGGAAGCCTGATGAGTCTTGGAGACTCACTATTGATTACAGGATGTTGAATAAGAGTACCACGGTTAGCCATGCCCCCTCCCTGTTAACCTCGGTTCCCAATAAGGCTACAGTGTTCTTGACCCTTAACATCGCGAATGGTTTTTGGAGTATTCCAGTGGCTAGGGACGACCAATATGAATTCGCTTTCACTTTTGAGGGACAGAGCCAAACGTTCACTTGCCTGCCACAGGGCTTCCATAATTCGCCGTCTATTTTTCCATCAGCATATGGCTGAGATAGTACAGGCGTTCTCGAAACCAGTGACTCTTTTACAATAAGTGGACGATCTCCTCCTGGCCTCGGAGGACGTCCCAGAAAATTTAACACTTTTGAATGAACTGTTACCTTTGTTACAGAAGGCTGGGTTAAAAATAAACCCGAGGAAGGTGCAGCTCGTGCGGGAGGAAGTCGCTTTCCTCGGCATCAAGATTTCAGCGGCGGTACTCCGACCGGATGAACAGAAGGTTGCCATCATGCAGCGATTATCGTTACCTTGGTCTATAACAGCGTTACCATCCTTCTTGGGACTGGTAGGATATCAACAAAATTTTATCCCAAATTTTGCAGCAATGGCGAAACCATTGTATGAACTATTGAAGGGAGAGGGCCCGGAGGATCTACGATAGGTATGGGATGAATCTCACACACAGGCAGTGGGAGCCTGAAAGCAGGCTACAATGCAGGCTGCCGCACTTATCTCCCCTGATCATACTCAGCCGTTCCATCTGGAAGTGGGGTCCACCGCCGTCAGCCTGACAGCCGTTCTGAGTCAGCTGCAGTCAGCGGATGGTAAATTACACCCCATAGCATACGCATCTAAGATACTGAGAGGCGTGGAAGTTCAGTCTACGGCATGTGAACGCCACCTTCTGGCCAAATTCTGAGCGGTTAATCATTTTACGTATATCACAGGACTTCAGAAGCTGATACTACATTCACCACACACACCCCTCAATTTAATATTGAAACCAAGCGACACTCTTGTGTCCTCACATCGGAGTAGCAAATGGACGTTCGAATTTCTCCAACGGGATCTGGATATAACTCCTAAACAAACAACCCTCCTACCGCTTATGCTGCCATACGAGGGAAGCCCGTACCAATGCCCATTACCAGTATTGGATTAAACAGCAAGTCTTATTGAGTCAAAACTTATCCCTGACACTCGCAGTGTATATGTGGACGGATCATCCTATCACAGAGATGGTAAAGCTTACACAGGGTGTGCGATGGTAGACATAACTGCCCCCTATTGGTCAATGGGGCTTAAGGTCCCTCTCCACTCCTCCCAACAGGCCGAGCTGATTGCAATAATTCTGGTCCTTCATTATTCGGCGGATGAAGCAACTAACAATTGCTTAGACAGTAGCAATGCCGCTATGGCTCTGCCCCTCTATACTAAGAACGATTACTACTCTTCAGATGGTAAGCCCCTATTATATTCGGAACTCCTCCGTAAGCTTTGGCAGGTGATCCAGGAGCGAGATGTCCCATGTCATATCGGGGAGTTAGCTGCCCATCAGAGAGATTCCTCCCCTCACATCCAGAGTAATAAAGTTACTGATCAGCTGGCTAAAGAGTTGGCTATTGATGGCCTCACTGTCCCAGCACGCCCGAGGTCGGGGCGGTCACGAAAGCAACCGCGATTGATCTTTCAGCGCTACAGTTAACCCATGACCCTTATGCCACGGTAATTACATGGCATCAAGAGGGACGGCCACTTCCGAAGCCGAAAACCTGGGCTGAGTCAATGGTGCTTCAACAGCTACCATCACCCCCTCCCCTCCTGATTTAACATAAACCAGTTGGTGTTTACATTCCTTGCCTTCCCCCAGACCCTAAGGAGGACATGTTAGCTCTTTTCCACTCCCATCCCAAGGCCGGACACTATTCAGCTGAAACCACTTTGGCAAAGCTGAGTAATGTATTTTGGTGGCAGTGGATAGCAGAATTCTTTGAGCTATTTGTTAATCGATCTCTACCTTGTTTGCAACTCAACCCCCCACCTGCTCTAACCGTGCCTTTCTGCGTTTACAGCCTCCTCCTGACGAGCCGTGAACGCACATACGGATTGATTTCATTGGTCCCTTTACCAAATCTCAGGGCAATTACAAGTATGCCCTCGTGGTGGTTGATCAATTCACTAAGTGGATAGAAGCCTTTCCCACCAGGAACAATAAGGCACGTACAACAGCACATATCTTATTGAGCGAGTTGCATGGGGAATACCAGTTCAGTTGGATAGTGATCAGGGCCCACACTTTACAGGGGAAATCTTTATTGCTCTGCAGTAGATTCTACAGATGTGACATAAATTACACATTCCCCACCATCCACAGTCGTCTGGAATTGTGGAAAGAGACAAAAGGAACACTAAAAACACCGTAACACAAAATGTGTACAGAACACCCCGATCAATGGGCTAGCATGATGCGCCTGTGCTTGATGTCCATACGCTCTACCCCTCACAAGACAACAGGGATCAGTCCATACGAGGCAATGACAGCGAGACAAATGCACATACCAGGTCATGTAACCTTAGGTAGCAACACCCCTCTGAAACTACAACCGTGTTATCAGAAGTGGATACAGACTCTGATTGACCATATCAACAAGGTAAACTAGTTAGTGGCAATCAATATGGGCAAATCCCGACGACAGGTAAAAAAAATACTTTGACAAAAGGGTCAGATTGGGAATAAAGTCATGTTACAGAAATTCTCCCCGAAATAGCATTCATTTGATCTTAAATGGACAGGGCCTCACCGTATCGTTGATAAGCTGAACCCAGCCATCTGTCATTTGAATGTTCCTAATGGGTTAAAGGGGGAACCAAAGCTGAGTGATTTCACATGAACCGAATGAAAACTGTCAAGGATTAAAATATATTATGCTTGGTCTGCTTACAGGTGGAAAATGTGGACTCTTATGCTGATATTGATACTCCAAGGCGTACATCAAGTAGAGAATCAAGAATCCTTGATTGTGCACCCGTTTTAGGCGAACATTTACCGAACTATTGTATTTTGAAACAAAGCCACAGGTCATTGGTGGGCATCGACACACTAAGAAATATAACGAGACAAGTAATTGTAATTTTACATTGGGAATTAAGGAAAATAGGGACGAAGATGCGGTAACAGATTTCCAGGTGCTATGTGGTATTACATTTGAACAGGTGAAAGAGAGGGAAGTACAGCAGGGATATTGGCAATGCATGAGGTGCCCATTACGAAAACAGCAAAGTGCAGACTATGGAAATTCCTGAAAAAGAATGACAAAGTATGGGAACAGGTGCAAGAAGCTTTAACGGGACACATAATCGTAGACAGTGAGGGAATCCATTCGAACTGGAACAGAGAAATGAGGATGTGGTTAAGGAGATCCTAGGGGTAGGGGGCTCTACACATTGGTGGGACAGAGGGTCAAAGATCATAATTCCTCCCTGGCTCAGAACGCTTTCACACCTGTTGGTAGTGGCCCAGCTATTAGCACTGATTTGTCTAGTTTCCTATACATGTTATTTGAAACATTAGTGCGCCAGATGAGAGACCAGTTATGAGGGATAAGAACCCAAGATCTAATAGAAAGTAGCAAAAATAGGAATCTAAAATATATTCGCATGAAGTATGAGGGATCGGCATAAAAACCTCGCTCTCAAGGTAGGGAATTGTAAGAATTAACACAATAACAGACATAATTTAGTACAATTATAAAGAACAGTAGAAGTAGAATACTATTCTTTATAATTGTACTAAATTATTTCTGTTATTGGGTTAATTCTTACAATTCCCTATCTTGGGAGTGAGGCATTTATGTGCATTAATATAGTTTGAACCATGTAATGTGTATTCAATAAGGAAGTACTGGTAGCCGAGAAGGGTGCATGATGGTTATTATAGTCAAGTTTGCAATTAAAACTAACAGAATGCTGACAGTATTGAAGTGACAATTAACAGGATTTGGGAAAATCACGGGCTTGAGGGAGGATGAGAGATTAAATAAATCAAGGAGTAACACACGCTAAGGCCCCTCTATGTCGAGCCCCCGCAAGCTAGTGAATAGACGTCTGTTTATACAAACGTTCCTGTCAAGGCCGGCAATGTAACTCTAACATAAGATATGGTTAAGTCTGTACCAACAAGTCACAGATGGTACCAGAAGTGGCTTGGAATGTAACTTCTAAAGGGTGGGAGACAAGAGGAAGGCGCACAAGATTCTGGCGATGAAGAAAAAAAATCTCTTCAGTCAACAGAACTCAGCAAGAGAGAGAGAGAGAGACCGCGCAACAATCACTTGGAGGAATACTTCCAAGGTTTCAAGGAACAGACTATGACTATTTCTCTTTGTTAAGTATCACTTTCTTTGTACTAATTGTCATGTGCTTAATAAATCTGTTTTACCTTTAAGCATAATACCAGTACCGTGGTGGTCTTGTTATCACGAACAATTCCTTGGATTGCATTAAATTATAATCCTGAGAGTAGGGGTTGAAATCCTACAGACCAGAAAGATGGAGCACAATTGTTTGAAAATTGGGCCTATGGGATCTGTGACTCGAAGCTTTACAGCCGAAGTCTAACACTTCTGAAGCCTTTGATCTGAGGTGATCCCGTCCACTTGCTCTATGCTCTCTGCCTGCTGGCTACTTGTGAAGTCTGTGTCATGCAGTATATTTCCTTCCACGTCACTAGTCTAAAGTTCACACGTGCTTGTCTTTAGTTGCCGCTATGATGTAATGGAATACATGACAGTATGCGTGAAGATATTCTGGCAGGACGGCAGCTGATGGGAGAGGGTACGACATCAGCCATGTTAACAGTCACATTTGGAGGCATTTCAACGGGATGGAGGAAATGGTTTCATAGGCTTTTAATCGGTGAGCTCCCTTGAATCTTCCTGAATCCAATATCATTGCAGCAGTATGGCTGAGGGCATATATTGGCTGCTGAAGCCTCAGACGCCAAAAGTATTTTATCTAGGTGCAAATCTATTTCTACCAACGGACCAAGCTCTGTTCCTTCCCAACATCTTCTGTCACCATCAGTTCTCTGAAGCTAATTGCCTCCTGGAAGGAATTAACTGTGACACATTTGCGACTCCTTTCTCTGTGGGCTTTCTCTCCGCATAACGTGTCATCATTTCGTGCAACACAAATGCAGACTAAGTTACATGAAATTCTGATTCAGCTCAGGAAGCTATCAGAAGGACACCCGTTGACGGCATGCAAATCTCAGGACTCATAACTGTTATACTCAGAAGGCTGGTAGTGACAGCCTAAATGGGAAGCATATAGAGTGCGGGTGGTCTTACATTGTCTATTGGTATGTCAATGCAGTGACAACTGTAAGCAAGAGCAGATGGAGTTCACTATATGCATACCGGCATCACGCTTAGCTCCGAAACATATTGATTATGCCAACATATAAGGTTGCAGCTTAGACGACGTTAATGTAGGTGAGTGACACACTTACCTTGCCATTCTGGTCAAGGCAATCTTCCCGTCATTTAGTTCCTTACCTGAGGGCTGTTGAACGGGGAGTAACTGCTTCTGCTGCCTCCCTTCACTGTGCATCACAGTGACACAAGATGGTCCCTTGCCTTGTGTGCCAAATACATTTGATTCCCTTGACATCAATGCATGCAGGCGGAACAGCAACACGGCGTCGCTGAGTTTGAGGTTGGAAGCTCTCTTGTTCCTATTGATATCACTTTGCACTTCCTCGCCAATGTTTCTCCTAATGCCACATCCACTTTAAGTTGCAACAGGACTTTGAATCCTGCAGCAGCATCCCAATTTGTACTCCAAAATATTATCTTGCGCCCAATCGCTGCCGGATCGTCATAGAATCATAGAATCATAGAATCATAGAAGTTACAACATGGAAACAGGCCCTTCGGCCCAACATGTCCATGTCGCCCAGTTTATACCACTAAGCTAGTCCCAATTGCCTGCACTTGGCCCATATCCCTCGATACCCATCTTCCCCATGTAACTGTCCAAATGCTTTTTAAAAGACAAAATTGTCCCCGCCTCTACTACTGCCTCTGGCAGCTCGTTCCAGACACTCACCACCCTTTGAGTGAAAAAATTGCCCCTCTGGATCCTTTTGTATCTCTCCCCTCTCACCTTAAATCTGTGCCCCCTCGTTATAGACTCCCCTACCTTTGGGAAAAGATTTTGACTATCGACCTTATCTATGCCCCTCATTATTTTATAGACTTCTATAAGATCACCCCTTAACCTCCTACTCTCCAGGGAATAAAGTCCCAGTCTGTCTAACCTCTCCCTGTAAGTCAAACCATCAAGTCCCGGTAGCATCCTAGTAAATCTTTTCTGCACTCTTTCTAGTTTAATAATATCCTTTCTATAATAGGGTGAACAGAACTGTACACAGTACTCCAAGTGTGGCCTCACCAATGCCCTGTACAACTTCAACAAGACATCCCAACTCCTGCATTCAATGTTGTGACCAATGAAACCAAGCATGCTGAATGCCTTCTTCACCACCCTATCCACCTGTGACTCCACTTTCAAGGAGCTATGAATCTGTACTCCTAGATCTCTTTGTTCGATAACTCTCCCCAACGCCCTACCATTAACGGAGTAGGTCCTGGCCCGATTCGATCTACCAAAATGCATCACCTCACATTTATCTAAATTAAACTCCATCTGCCATTCATCGGCCCACTGGCCCAATTTATCAAGATCCCGTTGCAATCCTAGATAACCTTCTTCACTGTCCACAATGCCACCAATCTTGGTGTCATCTGCAAACTTACTAACCATGCCTCCTAAATTCTCATCCAAATCATTAATATAAATAACAAATAACAGCGGACCCAGCACCGATCCCTGAGGCACACCGCTGGACACAGGCATCCAGTTTGAAAAACAACCCTCGACAACCACCCTCTGTCTTCTGTCGTCAAGCCAATTTTGTATCCAATTGGCTACCTCACCTTGGATCCCATGAGATTTAACCTTATGTAACAACCTACCATGCGGTACCTTGTCAAATGCTTTGCTGAAGTCCATGTAGACCACGTCTACTGCACAGCCCTAATCTATCTTCTTGGTTACCCCTTCAAAAAACTCAATCAAATTCGTGAGACATGATTTTCCTCTCACAAAACCATGCTGACTGTTCCTAATTAGTCCCTGCCTCTCCAAATGCCTGTAGATCCTGTCCCTCAGAATACCCTCTAACAACTTACCCACTACAGATGTCAGGCTCACTGGTCTGTAGTTCCCAGGCTTTTCCCTGCCGCCCTTCTTAAACAAAGGCACAACATTTGCTACCCTCCAATCTTCAGGCACCTCACCTGTAGCGGTGGATGATTCAAATATCTCTGCTAGGGGACCCGCAATTTCCTCCCTAACCTCCCATAACGTCCTGGGATACATTTCATCAGGTCCCGGAGATTTATCTACCTTGATGCGCGTTAAGACTTCCAGCACCTCCCTCTCTGTAATATGTACACTCCTCAAGACATCACTATTTATTTCCCCAAGTTCCCTAACATCCATGCCTTTCTCAACCGTAAATACCGATGTGAAATATTCATTCAGGATCTCACCCATCTCTTGTGGTTCCGCACATAGATGACCTTGTTGATCCTTAAGAGGCCCTACTCTCTCCCTAGTTACCCTTTTGCCCTTTATGTATTTGTAGAAGCTCTTTGGATTCACCTTTGCCTGATCTGCCAAAGCAATCTCATATCCCCTTTTTGCCCTCCTGATTTCTCTCTTAACTCTACTCCGGCAATCTCTATACTCTTCAAGGGATCCACTTGATCCCAGCTGCCTATGCATGTCATATGCCTCCTTCTTATTTTTGACTAGTGCCTCAATCTCCCGAGTCATCCAAGGTTCCCTACTTCTACCAGCCTTGCCCTTCACTTGATAAGGAATGTGCTTACCCTGAACCCTGGTTAACACACTTTTGAAAGCCTCCCACTTACCAGACGTCCCTTTGCCTGCCAACAGACTCTCCCAATCAACTTCTTAAAGTTCCTGTCTAATACCATCAAAATTGGCCTTTCCCCAATTTAGAATTTTAACTTTTGGGCCAGACCTATCCTTCTCCATAGCTATCTTAAAACTAATGGAATTATGATCACTGGTCCCAAAGTGATCCCTCACTAACACTTCTGTCACCTGCCCTTCCTTATTTCCCAAGAGGAGGTCAAGTTTTGCCCCCTCTCTAGTCGGGCCATCCACATACTGAATGAGAAATTCCTCCTGAATACACTCAACAAATTTCTCTCCATCCAAGCCCCTAATGCTATGGCTGTCCCAGTCAATGTTGGGAAAGTTAAAGTCCCCTACTATTACCACCCTATTTTTCTTGCAGCTGTCTGTAATCTCCTTACATATTTGCTCCTCAATTTCCCGTTGACTATTTGGGGGTCTGTAGTACAATACTATCAAAGTGATCTCTCCCTTCTTATTTTTCAGTTCTACCCATATGGACTCAGTGGGCGAACCCTCGGATATATCCCCTCTCACTACTGCCGTGATGTTCTCCCTAATCAAGAACGCAACTCCCCCTCCTCTCTTACCTCCTGCTCTATCTTTCCTATAGCATCTGTACCCTGGAACATTGAGCTGCCAGTCCTGCCCCTCCCTTAGCCATGTTTCAGTAATAGCTATAACATCCCAGTCCCATGTACCCATCCATGCCCTGAGTTCATCTGCCTTGCCCATCAGACTTCTTGCATTGAAATAAATGCAGTTTAATCTAGACTTCCCTTGGTCTTTGCCCTGCTTTCTCAGACCATCTGTCCGGTCATGTTCTGTACACTCTCCCTTACTGCCTTTTGTTTCTGTCACCACTTTATTTCCCACTGACTTCCTGCATCGGTTCCCATCCCCCTGCCACATTAGTTTAAACCCTCCCCAACAGCACTGGCAAACACTCCCCCTAGGACATTGGTTCCAGTCCTGCCCAGATGCAGACCGTCCAATTTGTACTGGTCCCACCTCCCCCAGAACCGGTTCCAATGGCCCAGGAATTTGAATCCCTCCAGCTTGCACCATCTCTCAAGCCACGTATTCATCTTAGCTATCCTGTCATTCCTACTCTGACTAACCCGTGGCACTGGTAGCAATCCTGAGATTACTACCTTTGAGGTCCTACTCTTTAGTTTAACTCCTAACTCCCTGAATTCAGCTTGTCGGACCTCATCCTGTTTTTTACCTATATCGTTGGTGCCTATATGCACCACGACAACTGGCTGTTCACCCTCCCCCTCCAGAATGTCCTGCAGCCGCTCCGAGACATCCTTGACCCTTGCACCAGGGAGGCAACATACCATCCTGGCGTCTCGGTTGCGTCCGCAGAAACGCCTGTCTATTCCCCTTACAATCGAGTCCCCTATCACTATAGCTCTGCCACTCTTTTTCCTGCCCTCCTGTGCAGCAGAGCCAGCCACGGTGCCATGAACCTGGCCACTGCCACCTTCCCCTGGTGAGCCATCTCCGCCAACAGTATCCAAAACGGTATACCTGTTTTGGAGGGAGATGACCGCAGGGGACCCCTGCACTGCCTTCCTACTCTTCCTCTGTCTGTTGGTCACCCATTCACTATCTCCCTCAGTAATTTTTATCTGCGGTGTGACCAACTCACTGAACGTGCTATCCACGACTTTCTCAGCATCGCGGATGCTCCAAAGTGAGTCCATCCGCAGCTCCAGAGCCGTCAAGCGGTCAAACAATAGCTGCAGCTGGACACACTTCCCGCAGGTGAAGGAATCAGGGATACAGGAAGGAGCCCCGAATTCCCACATCCCACAAGAGGAACATGACACGGCGCTGGGATCTCCTGCCATGACTTAACCCTTAAATTAGCTTAAGAACAACTACAATGTCAAGAGAAAAAAAAAGGAAAGAAAAACTACTTACCACTCCCTTTAAGGAGTTTACTCCTTTAAATTGTTCTCAATTTAGAGAATGTTAACTACACTAGGGACCTTGATTCACTAAAAAATAAACGCTACTTCCTATAAGACCTGCAGACCTTCCCTTTCCTTTTACTTCAGTTACTGTCGATAAGGAGAAATACTCACCTGAACCTACTCACCAATCAGGTGCCTCCCCTGTGTCGCGTCCCGATCTGATTCCTGACGTCACTTCGAACTCGGTCGCAGCTCCGCTCGGCTCCTCTCAGCTGTTCTCAGCGCTCTGAAATCCCGCCTTTTCTCGGACGCTCCCTCCGCTCGGCTCGGCTCCTCTCAGCTGTTCTCAGCGCTCTGAAATCCCGCCTTTTCTCGGACGCTCCCTCCGCTCGGCTCGGCTCCTCTCAGCTGTTCTCAGCGCTCTGAAATCCCGCCTTTTATCGGACGCTCCCTCCGCTCGGCTCGGCTCCTCTCAGCTGTTCTCAGCGCTCTGAAATCCCGCCTTTTATCGGACGCTCCCTCCGCTCGGCTCGGCTCCTCTCAGCGCTCTGAAATCCCGCCTTTTATCGGACGCTCCCTCCGCTCGGCTCGGCTCCTCTCAGCGCTCTGAAATCCCGCCTTTTATCGGACGCTCCCTCCGCTCGGCTCCTCTCAGCTGTTCTCAGCGCTCTGAAATCCCGCCTTTTATCGGACGCTCCCTCCGCTCGGCTCGGCTCCTCTCAGCTGTTCTCAGCGCTCTGAAATCCCGCCTTTTCTCGGACGCTCCCTCCGCTCGGCTCGGCTCCTCTCAACGGAAGCTTAGCACATTAAATAATTGGTTGTGACCCACGAAATTAACTGGGGTCAGCTGCGAAGTTATCGGGCAGGCGGAATGGAATATCCGGTGCACCTCCGTCCGAATGGGTCTTCGGGGAAAGTGAGCACTGCAGTCTTCAAATAAGCGCGTCATCTGACAGCTCCAATTACGCCCGGTGATACTGCGTGTCATTTCCTCTGGTTCACATCAGCTTATGTGCATACCTTTTGATTTTAAATGACAGTAGGTATTCACAGCAGAGAGGTTGATTTTCAGTGTTCAATATGTCTGTACGCGCTGTACCTCAGTTCATCTGGGTCCTGGGGATTATGTGCACAGGTATTGTCTTCTCTTCCTCCCTCTGCTGTCGCTCTGCCCATTTTTAATATCCTGTTAATTTGACCTCTCTCATTCTTCCTTCGTGTCTTCCATATAATTATCGTTGTGCTTTCTTGACAGTTGCTATTGACGCTCAGGTTCGAGTCTCCCAAACTCCTGAAACCAAGAGCCCGCTCGTAGGCTCGAACATCACCTTCTATTGCACATCCCCTATTTTTCAAGATAACTCAGATGTTTACTGGTGGAAACTTGGCGAAAGTAACTTTCTGCAAACTGTCTCCGAAAGGAGGTATAGATTTCGCCTTTTTAAACAAGGGGGAGCCTCCTTTCATCTTCTGAATATCAGTCGGCAGGACTCTGGGGTCTATTACTGCGGAGTGAGAACCCTGGGAGGCAGGATTATAAATGGAACGGGCTCAACGATCAAAGTCTCCGGTAAGTAAAACTGTGAAGGAGAAAGAACTACAACACAGAGATGTTCGGTGTTCTTGTTATCATGTTGGACTTAAAATGTTTCAGCAAACTGCATTTTCAATCCATGCTACTTAATGGTTATGCACCATTTAACTTAAGCGTCCCCTTGAAGTACATACATTCCTTACTCTATTGGGTTATATACTCACCGGTATCATTATTTAATTGAGTAATTTCATTGATGCCAAAGTGTGAAAGAAGGAGTTTATTCCAAACACGTGTTAACAGAGTGTCTATAATCATTTTAATTCGTTTTCCAGTTCTTATATCGCTACGCTTAGAACTGCTTCAATGCGCCCTAAATAGATCTAAGATAGAACCATCGAAACCATAGAAAAGATACAGCACGGAAGGGGCCATTCGGCCCATCGTGTCCGCGCCGGCTCGAAGAACAAGCATTCTAATCCCACCTTCCAGCACCGGGTCCGTAGCCCTGTAGCTTAGAGCACTTTTGGTGCAGATCTGTTCATGATTTGTTTTGATCTCAAGTAGCTTTCAATATTTCTTTCAAAAATTCCATTAAAATTTATTGCAAAATTGGATGATTATGTCTTATTTTCCTTTTCATAAATATTTGCACCTTTACTGAAATTTTGGCTAAAAACGCGCGCAGCAACAGTGGTGCGTTACTACTTTTCTCTAAATATCTTCATCAAGTATGAAGTCTGGATCCAATCATATTTTAAAAATGCATGGAGCGCATTAAATTAGGACTTGTTAATGTGACTTCCAAGACGGCTCCCATATTATGAGTTCAGCTTTCCCGTGTTATGTCTCGGGATGGGCACAGCAGTATCTCGGAATACGAATGCGGGTAACCCGCACTTGCTCACACTCAAACTCGTTCAAAGATAAAATATGACGTTGTAACATTTTTTTTACTATGGTTATGTTCTCAACGACCTTCCTGTTTCAAATTCTGCAAAACCACCTTCTTCGCTTTCAAAAAAAAAGGTTACCAAATAAAAATTTGAATATTTCTGCCAATCTTTTCAACGGACAGAAAACTAAAGATATTTGGTTTGAAATGTAAATCGATTTTTTTGAGGGTGGTGGCTATTCTTTTTGCGCGGTGGAAGCCAAAATTAGATTCCGAGATTAGCTGCTCACGATGCTTCGTCCTATTAAATACTAACCTGTCTTTCTGACTCTTTAAAAATGTTTGTATTGGACATTTATTGACAAAAATATCAAACTTCATCGGCTATAGAATCTGAGAGACATGGAATCATAGATCTGTGAAGGGGGCCATTGGGCCCATCGTGTCGCTTTAAAAGAGCTATCCAATTAGTCCCACTCACCACACTCTTCCCATAGCCCTGCAAATTAGTGATAGAAAACTGCCATAGAAGTGAAATATTGTGTTCCTTCCAAAATATCTTGGTTAATTAGTTTTCATCGAATGAATACAATTTCGCAGCAGTTATTCGATACTAAGATAATTAATGGCATCTTGTTTAAGGACAACAAATAAAGAGCAGATATTTTGTAAGCTCAAAAACACAATATAAAAAAGGCTATTTCTTTCCTGTCTGACTTTTATTCCACAGTTCCGCCAACTCCATTGAGGATTTTCACAAAAGTACCTGAAGTAAATTTATCCAGTCTGAATCTCGTGTGTAAAACTGATACATTTTACCCGGAGGCTCTCTCCCTCACTTGGTACAAAGATGGGATTGAGATTGTGATCGGCATAGAGACAACCACAACGTTGAACATAGACGGACTGTATGAAGTTTCCAGCTTGTTGAAGGAGACACAGTCCTTACGGAGCGGGGCTATTTATACTTGTCAAGTGTCTCACTTTACCCTCCCGGCTCCAGCTAATGTGACTTTCATTGTCCACATTTCAAACATAGGTAAGGTGCCGTCATTCTCACAAACAAAATGAACTTGAGTTAAATACGTGTACATTTATACTGCAAGTTTAGCGTTGGTAGGAATCCGTTTAGATTAGCACCGGAGCCAAACCTGTACTGTACATCCGGAGTCAGGATCAGACTCCGAGAGAAGCGGAGTTCGACTCCATGGAGGGAATAGTTGCTCACTGCTTCACTTTGTCTTCACAGGGAGCAAAAATCCATTGATGTGTCTAAGTTAGCAAAGCAGTAATGTATCACTAATTATATGGTAAATGGAAATTATATTTTCAATGCAATCACTGTAGGCAGTTATTAAAGGCAATTTATTTATTGCTAAAATATCAGCGATTCTCAATCATTTGATGGCAAGAATTGTAAAATTCAGACTGTTGGTTTCAGTCGTCAGATTGTCACTTCTAAATTTAATATTCCGTACGTTTTGTCTCCACTTTATACTTTCTAACATTATTTTGTTTCTCTGCATCAACCTCGATTATCCTGGGCTGTAGTCTTGCTTTCTAATCCCAGGCCTCTGCTAACATGACCACTGACCAGGCCTCCATTTGGCTTTTCTGTGAAACCAGTTCTGAGATGAATATTTGACCCTATCGACAGGTGCAGATAGGAATCCACAAATTACTAATCCGGGCCACACCAGGTCATTACAACATTGCTGAAAATTGTCACTTTATAAATGATTTGATTGAAGAACATTATCTACATCACATAGTAATTTTTGCCGATATTTTATGTATTCTAGCAGGCGATAACAATACTTCGAAGCATTTGCTCATTTCTGGATGTACGGGGGGTGGACTAACATTTCTGCTGCTGGCGTTCGTCATTGGGAGTCGCCGCCAACTAAAAATAAGGAACGGTAAGACATTACCCATTTAGTTCACATTTATTTCACAGCGAGTGTGGTCAGGGTTAAGTAGAAGCACAATTATTTGATTATTAACTATCATCTATATTGCATCAGGTTCGTGAACATAGCAATAAATTCACTTCTTGAAATCCAGTTCTTCATAGAATTAATGAATTTACCTTTATATTTTGCACCGTGGAGTGCTGGTTGCAGTCTGGTGTATTTATAATCGCTTTGTCTGGTGCTGCATTTTGACAAATATCAATATCCGGACTGCCGAGCGTCAAACACGAAGGAGTACATTTTGAACTTTTGATGTGGGCGTAAAACTGCACTTCCGGATCGGTCGCCCTTTATAGAAAGCGTTACATTTTCGCCTCTATTCTTCTCAAATTGAAGAGATATCCGATAGATTAAGAGTACCGCTGGACTCTGAAGTCAATGTGCAACTTTTGAATACTGCAGCGTTTCAGTTTCCAAATAATATATTGAAAGAAATGCTTAACCTTGAAAACAATCTATCAGAATGTCTTTACAACTTGATGCATAACTTGAATGCATATTTTCATGAAGGAATTTTAATTTCATTCATTGCTAGGAGCGGGGAGATCTGTGGAGAGTTCAGGCCGTCATGAAGAGCGGGTAGGTTTACATCATTCAATGGACCAGGTATTTCGACTAAGGAAGGGACAACTTCGGCGTTCTATAATCAAGTCATTACACGCTAACTCCATTTAGTACAAATATCTTTCACATTTCGCTAAAATTTAGTGTACGTTCACAAAATATGAATTCCTTGTTGTGATGGCGGCAGTGGTAATGACAAACTTTGCGAAAACGCTGTACGTTTGCTTGAAAACATATGCACTTTGCAGTTGACATCGACATTCCTGGGCCAGGAAGGGGAAAGACACAGTTCCTGACCGTTGTCCAGTAACTCCTGGTGGAAAGTCTGCGAGTCTGCGTGGACTTTTCGTGGTGACATGATCGTCCTGCGCTGCGTTGTCTTCCAGGGTAGAATCTATTACTCAATCACTGCCTGGGCTCACACATGAAGATTGGCCACTGAGCGAGGTATCAGAGGTAGCCAATCGTCGGATCTCAGCAAGTGTCAGCGCCTTGAACAACGAAAGGGAGACAATTGGTAAAACAAGGGGAATATACACAGACACGATTAAGGAATCCGAGATCCATTTAAGACATAATTTCTCATGAACCTGGGAAAAATGAAGCATCATTTTAATTCTCATCATTCCCATTCTTTATTTAATTCCGTACTTTACTTAGAATATAACAATAATATACTGATGTTTTGCAATTAATGAAGGGAACAACAGATGAAATGATGACTTATGCCGCATTAGATTTGACCAGTTCCAAGCTAACGACAAGAGTTAAATGCCCAGAGGAGAGGACAGTTTATGCCCAGGTACGGCTGAGAACCACAGCAGAGCCATGCATCGCCCTTGTCGAACTAAGATTCGAGGGGTGGTGCAATAAATGTGGTTGAGCTCACGTTTGTTATTTTAAATTAAGACTGGTTTTAGAATGGGCATTATTATACAAGTGCATATTAAAAACAATGAGCTAACGATATTCCAAAACGTTGGCTTCACAGACCAAACAGGCGAGAGCTGATAACAAGCTGACATATGCCGCTCTCGAACTGAATGGGTCAAAGAAAAAGGGAACGCTCAAAACTAAGGACAAGAATACAGAGTATGCTGAACTGAGGACAACAACGCAAAGAGGAGTAACCGCGGGTATCCACACAGATGCCAAGGACCCATAACATTAATTATCAATGTGGCACCCATTTTACTGTTGTTCAACGGTTGCGTTTTACTATCTATTATGGCGCTTTCAAAGGTTTGTATAGTTGGACCTTGTACGTAATTTCTTTGCCTTGTTCACGTCAAGAAGCAACACAGATCTGTAGTTTAGAATGTAATTATAATTGCGGGTACCTTGAGACTTTGTAGAAATCTTAATTTAAGTAAAAGTTACCATTGTAAAATTCGGTATCCCTTCTCAGTGGAAACGCTGCTGAAAACAATTGTTTAAGATAGTAGGGGCATTTCAATTAGAAACTAACAATTTATCACATTTTTCTTGAGTATTCCAGCCGAATATCTCCTCTTACTCATCTCTAATTCGCGTATTCTTTTTCTACTTGTCTCTGTATTTTCCATCTTAATATTGCATATTCAATGATCTCAAACTGAGTTAACTATCGTTTTCTATCTATAGATTTACTGATCTGTTGATTTTTTTACAGTGGTGCAGGGTGTTTTGGAAAGGCTGTCAGTTATTTAATGCATAATTCGTGCAGTTAAATAAATGTCGCTTTCAATTATTAAGTCATCAGTTATTGAGGAACAATAATGTAGGTTTACTAGAATGATTCCTGGACTTCAAGGGTTCAGTTACGAGGAGAGATTACACAAATTGGGGTTGTATTCTCTAGAGTTTAGAAGGTTAAGGGGTGATCTGATCGAAGTTTATAAGATATTAACGAGAACAGATAGGGTGGATAGAGAGAAACTATTTCCGCTGGTTGGGGATTCTAGGAGTAGGGGGCCCAGTCTAAAAATTAGAGCCAGACCTTTCAGGAGTGAGACCTTTCAGGGTTAGAAAACATTTCTAGACACAAAGGGTGGTAGAAGTTTGGAACTCTCTAACGCAAACGGCAATTGATGCCAGCTCAATTGCTAAATTTAAATCTGAGATCGATAGCTTTTTGGCAACCAAATGTATTAAGGGATATGGGCAAAAGGCAAGTATATGGAGTTAGATCACAGATCGGCCATGATCTTATCAAATGTCGGAGCAGGCTCGAGGGGCTGAATGGCCTACTCCTGTTCCTGTATTCTTATGTTCATATGTTCCTAATAGAGAACAACGGAAGTGGCTAGCAGAACCATAAGAAAATAATTTACCGATCATCACGCAGTTCTGTCCGTTAGTGGTTACTCTGTTCTGCATTATGTCACTGAATTAAGGTATCAACTTTCATCTACTCTAAAACTAGGAAATAAAATCATTGGTGGCATTAAACGAAACATAGAGCAACACAATGTGCAGTAACAGCGGCTGATCAATTTAATCGTTATTGTACAGAGTTATTCACCAAAGTTTCCATTTTATATTATTTTAATTATTGTCACGTTCAATATGTATCTCGCAAAATCGACCCTAACATTTTTCCTGATTATTTAGTGCATATACTTTAAATCATATTTGAATATAATGTTCATATGTGATTTGAATATTAGAGAATCCCAAATTAACACTTTTCAAAAAAGTGTTAGCACTTCTTATACCTTACTCTATTACTCGAACGAGATTACACGATATCACATCATGTGTGTGTTCCTCCTCTTGGAGTCTAGTAGCTAAAATTCTAAAAATAAACCCAAACACTCATCCATGTTAACTGGATTTTTGTTTTGCAGAGGTAATGCTATCCCTGTAAGGGAGAGTCAAAATATATTTAGTTCGATTAAAATCTATTTCTATTTTTGTATTTCCAATAGCATTGCATTTTTAACGTTGACGCATGCCTCTCTGTGTACCTTACATTTAAAATTAAAATGGCTCTGGACATTTCACTCACGTCAATAACTGTTATATTTCGATCTTCTAAATGTGGCAACAGCTTCACTGATATTCGGTGGAAGTGTATAACTGTATACGTTGCTGTATTTCAGCCACGAAATAAAGAACAACACACAGCTCAATTTATGCAATAAAAGTATATAACTCTCTACACATATCTCTATTTCTGTAGCAACATTGTATATCTGTATACAAAAATCTGAGTTTCGACATTAAAAGCGTCGAAGTGCGCAATATGGCATGTTTCTTGTGAACGCTTTTTTTTATTTCTTGTTTCTTACACGAAAATATCCATTCCCAAAAATAAGCTTCTCCCTACAATGGATATTAAGTGACTAGTTTATAATCTAATAGTTACAGGATCTGTGAGTATTCCTTCAAAAGCTTAATGGATTTAAATTGGTCCGATTCATTTTAACAACGTTACATTTCTGCATATTATGATAAAATATTAAATTCTCTGTCCTTAGTAAGTTAAGTTGATTTTCCCATTTTTTTCTCGGTCTGGCTTTAGTATGAAGTATTCAGACTTTGTTATCAAGGGAGTTGAATCGAGTTCGTGCTGCTAGGGGCGAGGTGGGGTAAGGGAGTGGTTATAGGGCGTGGGTCCCAGTGAAAGGCTTCACATTGGCGTTCAGTGAAACGGAATGTCACTAAGTGCCAGATCGGGGGCTCGTTTTTAGGCCATTTTGAATAAGTTTGCATTACTCTCCTATGGAATTAAAGGCATTTTGTCAGCTTCCCCGGATGAGTCTCAATTAAATATCAAATGACCAATGTAAGAGGACTTGTTTTTTTCCTACATAATGGCTATCTAATTCTTCTTTCTTCAACAATTAAAACAACAAATCGTCCAAAATTCTCCACTGTGATTGTGGGGCGGTAAAATGTAGATGGCAAAACGTACTTATTAAAGTGCTTGTTACAAGTTGTTATTAATGGACCTTCAGTCTTGCCTTATATTATTTTAGTCAACCAACTGATACGCTTTACAGTAAATTGTTTATATATTGGATGCGCCATATTATGTGGTATAAAACGCTTAGTTGTTTATTGTAATTTATAATTCCGATCTCGGGATAAAGGGTTTATTACTGGCCTCTTAACCAAATACGAAGAATCAGTAACGCATAAGTAACACTGAGGTCCTTTTATTGAATTTCATTTAACACATGCTATTGAATAGTGTCAGTGCCCTCCAAAGTACTGTGATACTGTATATGTGTGTTAGGTTTGCTCCTGTATCCCTCACTGATCTATTTCCTGAAGGAGCATGAAGCAGACTCACAAGTGACACCAGGAGACTGGGTGAATGTGAGAGAAAATTCAACAACAGAAGGTTCTCAAATTGTTTCACCTTCCTGTGCTTAATGTCCAATGCAATGAAAATGCTGTGTTAATTTACAATGAGGTCTGAAGCGTTCATCCAATTAATACAGCAGTAAACTAAATCTTGTTTCTTCAAGTATACCAGTGAGATAGTTAAGTTGATACTGTGTTATTCAAGATGATCCTTTTACTAACGTTTCCTTAAATAGAAGCGACTCAAGCACTAAATTGGCTATATTTAATTTCTTTACATAGTTATTTTTGGATTTAATTGCTGCAGCTTCTGCAGCTAAACCGCAAGATGTAGTGACTAGCTTGCCTTGTTGAAAAGTTTGAGACTGAATAGCGAGTGTGTTTATTACTCATCATAAATCGTAGTGGTTACCCAAGGTAACGCATTCCACTTAACGGAACATTTTGCGGTTAATTGTTGAGTTCACTTTCTTGTTAACTGCAGGCTGCCTCATTTCCTGGTTAACTTAAACATGTTCAATTCCCTCTACCTCATGCCATTGAAAAGGTGAAGACACTTCACCTTTAGTTCGACTTAGTAGACATCCAATTGTGTAATTTGTGCACAGTTGTATTTGTTGAAAAGGTAAAGTCAATTGGGATGGGTTTTTTCTAGTGGAGCCTAAAGTGGTTCAGTGGGAATCCTCTGCATCAAGAATGGGATCTGTTTTCGGGGTTCGGGGTTTTGGGTCATTATTCTTCATAACATTATCATTTTTATAATGTAGTTGCTGAGTTTTTAACATTTTGTAGCAATCCATTCGTCCAGATATTCCTTTCTGTGCTCATCAGAGCAACGTAACTCATTGGCAATATTTAATAAAGATCGTAACCTTGAAATTGTTCTTTACTGTATTCTTTCAACAGCAAAACATTTCATATCAGTTAACCTTGTTGGATCATATGGCTGTAATGATTCGCCAATGATACCGACACAATCATATAATTAATTGTACAATATCTATTGGAAAGGATGTACTTTTCTCATTCCACGCTATTTCGTTCTTATCCCTATTAAATATTCTATCTTCTTACAGTAGCATTTGTTTCTCAAAACCTGGCACATTTGAATCGACTCTCTCTCTCTCTCTGATGTAATCTCCAAAAATCTGATTCTAGCATACATAAAAAGGGCAAGAAATGACCGGATGGTCAATAGAGCCTTCCCTGACCACAATATAACTGACCTCTCCCGTCCCACCGCCTCAACCGAAAAATCTTTTGCGAGAGGGAAAAGAGAGAAAAAGTACCTTCCGCCATTTTTATATAAAATAAATCTGGAACATTCCTCACTGACCTCTGCAGACAATCAAATAAATGCGACGTTGTCAAAGTGACGAATACCATCTACTCATCTCTATAACTGGAGATATCTTTCACTCGCAGGAATTCCTCCTGCTCCCGTTTGAACGCCTGTAGTGAAGTTCCACGAAGCGCCGCCGCTGGTCACTTTTTCCACAGATCCACAACTCTGCAAAATAAGATTTTTGGCATCTAACCTAACCTTGTGCTTCGTAGTTGATATTGATGTCCTCAGTTCCCGTCTGCTTATGTACTTAATTAAACTACCACCGGAACATAATCTATTCCCTTCATAATTTTTAAAACCTAATAAAATGTCTCAGGCGCTTACTGATAAATAAGGATTCTTAAACTTGGTATCAATCGAGTGGTCCTGCTTTTGCTGCTATAACAGCGTCTTGATATCCCGACTTATAAAAGGGGAGACAAAGTGTGCAAAGTGTTCCGGATGAGGCCGGACCATGGCATTGTATCGGATTAGGATTGTACTTTTCGTCTTGCAATGCATTTTCACACCAAATTTGCTCTCAGGACAGACTTGCGACACTGACCATAGATCTTCAACAAGATATGACCTAATTTCGCTAACTAACCGGCTTACCACGTTGTGCTGGAAAACAATCATTTGTAATATCCACAAAATTGCATCCCAACAATGGATAGTTCAGTATCAGGTCAACGGATATCTGGGAGAAAAATATCAGCAGCAGGCCAATGGATATCTGGGAACATGAAGTCCCCTATACAATAAATAATTATAATTGTTTAAAATTAGACAAAGACGTATTTGCAGAACTTCGTAGGAAATCATCAAAACCCACAGAATCATTCTGCCAATATCTTGGCAATAAATCTCAGCTTGAGGAAAGGAACTTTTATTAAAAATTAAGCATTTTACCTGAAGGCGGCAGTCAAATATTCGCAGATTGCATAGCGTTAACTTACACAGCGCATTCAGCAGGGACAATACCGGAGTTACCACCAACATTCTATTACCTATTCTCTAAACATTAACCTTCCAGATATTTACATTGAATTACGTGGAATGTGCAGCACAGGAAAAGGCTATTCGACCCAATTGGTTCATGCAGGTGTTTATGCTCCACCAGAGCCTCCTCCCACTCCTCCTCAACTATTCCTATCAGTGTAACCTTATATTCCCTTCTACCTCGTGTGTATATCTAGCATCCCCTTAAATGCATCGATGCCATTCACCTCAAATTCTCTTTGGGGTAGTGAGTTCCACATTCTAACCACTCTCTTGGTGAGGAAGTTCCTCCTGAATTCACTGTTGGATTTATTAGTGACTATCTTATAATTCTGGCCCCTCGGTTTGGTCTTCCTCACAAGTGGAAACATCTTCTCTACCTTTACCTTTCATAATATAAATTACCCCATATCCTTCATTTTGCTAGGGAAAACATCCACCGCTGCTCAATCTTCCCTGATAGGCATAACCTCTCAGTTCTGGTATCATATTTGCAAATTCTCCAGTGCTTCGATATCATGTTATAAGCTGGAAACAAGAACAATGCCCGATAGTCCAAGTGTAGTCTTACCAAGGTTCTATATAAGTTTAGCATAACTTCTACTCATTTCAATTCTATCCCTCTAGAAATGAAACCAGTGCGTCGTTTGCCTTGTTTATTGCCTTATTAACTTGCGACGCTACTTTCAATGATTTGTGAATCTGTACACCAACATTCCTTTGCTCCTTTGCCCCATTTAGATTCTCATTTTCAAGTGTTATGTGGCATCTTTATTCTTCCTACCAAAATGTACCATCTCATACCTCTAAATTCATTTTCCAATTACATATCCGTTCTGCATGTTTATTATTGTCTTTTCTGTAATTTGTCGAGGTCCTCCTCAGTATTAATTATGCCCCACAATTAGGTATCATAAGCAAATTTTGAAAATGTACTTCCAATTCCCGAGTCCAAATCGTTTATGTAAGTGGTGAGCAACAGTGGTCCCAGCACCGATCGTTGTGGAACATCACTTGCCACCATATGCCAGTCTGAGCAACTTTCCTTCACCCCTACTTTCTGTTTTGTACCCAGCTTGCTATCCACTCTGTTGCTAGTCCCCTGACTCCACATGCTCTGATTTGAGTCTTGAGTCTACTGTGTGAAACCTTATCGAGGGCCTTCAGAAAATCCAAATATATTGCATCTGCATTACCCTTTTCCACTCGTTCTGTTATTTATTTAGTGGGCGGGAATAAGTTGGAGAATGATTCCCTCAGAAAGATGAAACAACAAATAGGACTCCAGATCGTAGCTACGTTTCCCCAGGAACAGAGATTCTGTTTTAATGCTACAGTGGGGATACAGGGAAAAATAAAGACATTAATCAGAATGTGGACTGCTTGTACAAAGGATTAGATCATTATTTCAACCTATTAACTCAACTCCAATCCGGTACAGGCCTAAGAATTGGATGCTAATTTCCACCGGTTTCTTTTGGATCTCTTGCTCGCTTGCATTCTAGTCAACGTGAGATTGATGGAGATGACCTGAACTCGATTTCCAAAAATAAACCGTTCATCCACAATTCAGCGTTCTCTGCAACTTTTCAACTATGGGTCACGTGGCGAATGGAAATCTCACGCACATAGAACAAAATAGGAACTACTCTTCTTCCGTCTGCCCCGAGGCAGATAGGTTGGCTTTTGATGCGAAAATTCGTTGACAAAATAAAGCTCAGATATTTTTCTTCTTGAACACTGCAGACATTTATCTTCCTCCTGACATCAGTTATTATTCCCTTAGTAATTATTAAAAACACTTGATATCCCTAACAAAAAGAGAAGACATAAATTGGGCACAGTGATCTGTATGAAGCCGTTTCATGACATTGCATATGATTTGGATCGTACTTTTAGTCTTCCAGTGCATCTGTACACTATAATTGCTTTCATGAAAGACTTGCAACTCTGACTATAGATCTCTAGCAATTTATGACCTAAGACCTGATTTCGCCGACTGATTGATTTAACATCGTGTGTGCTAAAACAATAAGTTACAATATCCACAACATTTCAGCAGTCACCACCACCCACCCCCCACCCCACCTCGAACATCCGGTATTTCAGCATCAGGCAAATGGATATCTGGGAAAATAAAGTCCCCTGTACAGTAAATGATCCTTATTGTTCAACATTACGCAACGATTATCTGCAGAACTACGGAGAACATCATCCAAATCCAAAGAGTCTTTCAGTCTTTCCACTTATTTCTTGTGGCAATAAATTTCCTGCTTGAGCAAATAAACTTTTAGTCATGTAGAACAGGTAAATCTGCCACAATGCATCTCTAGGCATCTCAAATGTCTCACCCCAGAGTCGGGGATGATTTCTCTCGCCATTGCCCACGTGTATCACTTTAAGTGTTTAGGCTATCCCAGCAGTCATGGTGCGTGTGAAAACATCGCATTGATTTCAATGCCAACGATGCCAGAGCTCATTTGATTAAAATATTTGTCTTACTGTATTAAACAGGCTAACGATGAATACAATAAAGGGCTAATAATGGAATTCACTTACTGGCTTGAATTGCGACCAGACCGCAGGGGGAACGGAGCACGTGAGATTGAGTTACAGCTCCACATACGGCGACCAGGGAGGAAATAATGAGCGTCTCATAAAAGAGGAAACATTTTACCGGAAGGCGGCGGTCGAATGTTAGCAGATGTTAAGTATTAACTTACGTAGAACATTCTGCAGTGATAATACGGGTGTCGTTACAAACATTTTGTTTCTTATTCTCTAAACACTAATCTTCTCGATATTTACGAGAGGGAAAATGCGAGAGGATAATGATCAGTGAAACGCGAAATAACCAATAGGACTGGAAATCATAGCTAAGCTTCCGCAGGATCAGTGAATCTGCTTTAATTCTAGAATCGGGCAATAGGGAAAATGCAAATAAACGTTTTAGAGTAGTTAAGGAAACGAGCAAGAAACAATCAAAGCTGAAGATACTGAACTGGAAGAAGACTAATTTCAGTGAGCTGAAAAGGGATCAGCACCTGATTCATTGGAAATAAAGGTTGGCAGGTAAAACAGTGAACCAGCGATGTGTGACCTTCAAGCAGGAGATAGTTCGGGTGCAAACTAAACACATTCCTATGAGTGGGAAAGAAAGGGCATCCAAAGCTAGAGCTCCATGAATGACTAATGATATTGAGATGAAAATATAAAAGATAAAAGGAGGCTTGTGATAAATATCAGGTTCATAATAGAAGAGAGAATCGAGCAGAATAGGGAAAGTGCAGACAAGAACTGAAAAAGGAAATACGAGAGTCAAAGGGAATCTTTGAGAAAAGGTTATCAGATAACCTAAAGGGGAACACAAAAGTAATTTATAAACATATAAAGAATAATAGGATAGTCGAAGGAAGGGTGGGGCCTGTTCGGGACCAAAAGGTTTTTTTTTGTGGAGGCAGAGTGCATGGTGTACGTACTAAATTAATACTTTGCACCTGTCGTCACAAAAGAAGAGGATGCTGCCAATGTCACAGTGAAGAAGGAGTGAGCAGAGAGATTGGAGAGGATGAAAATAGATAATGAGGAGGTACTTAAAAGGTTGGCAGCGTTCAATGTAGAAAAGTCACTATGTCCATATGGTATTCATCCTAGGTTTCTGAGGGAAGGACGAGTGGAAATAATGGAAGCTCTGGCCACAAGCTTTCAATCCTCCTTGCGTATGGGAGTGATGCATGTGGATTGTAGGGTTGCAAATTTCAAACCCCTGTTCAAAAAAGGGGAGAGAGATAAACCCCGTAAGAACAGGTGAGTCAGCCCAACGTCGATGGCGGGAAAACTTCTAGAAACCATAATCCGGGACAAAATGAATTGTCACTTCTATAAGCATGCGTTCATAAAAGACAGCCAGCACGGATTTGTGAAATGCATATCGTGTCTCGCAAACTTAACTGAGTTCTTCAGTGACCTAACGGAAAGAGGTGATGAGTGTAGTGCAGCTTCTGTTGTGTTAATGGACTTTCAAAGGACGTTTGACAAAGTGCCACATAATAGCCTTGTTAGCAAAATGCAATCCAATAGGATTAATGGGGCAGTGACAGCGTGGACATGAAATTGTCTGAGAGTCAGAAAGCAGAGTGCAGTGGTTAACCGTTGTTTTGCAGACTGGAGGGAATAATACAGTGGTGTACCCCAAGGGTCAGTGTTGGGACCACTGCTCCAGTTGATATATATTAATAACATGGACTACGGTAGACAGAGCATAATTTAAAAGTTAGCAGATGATGTTAAACTCGTAAATGTAGTAAACTGTGAGGATGATAGTAGCAAACTTCAGGAGGACGTGGACAGACGAGTGAAATGGGCAAACATATGGCAGACGAAATTTCATGCGGAGACGTGTGAGGTGATGCATTTTGGAAGGATGAATTAGGAGAGGCAATATAAATTACATGGTAGAATTTTAGAGGGGGTGTACTTTCATAGAGACCTGGGGTTTCACATACCCAAATCTTTGATGGTGGCAGGACAAGTTGTTCAAAATGTTAACAAAGCATTCGGGATCTTGGCTTTATAAATAGTGGCACAGAGTACAAAAACAAGGAAGTTATGCGAAACCATTATAAAACACTGGTTAGGCCTTAGCCGGAGTATTATGCTCAAGTCGAGGCACCTTACTTGAGGAAGGATGCCAAAGCCTTGGAAAGGATGGTGATGAGATGTGCAGAATTATAGCAGGGTGGGGGGATTTGATCATGTGGAGTAATTAGACAAGCTGCGATTGATCGCCTTAGATCAGCGTACATTAAGGTGAAATTTAATAGAGGTGTTCACAATTATGCCGGGCTTCGATGAAGAAAAAATGTTTCCATTGGCGGGAGGGTTGGGAACTGAAGACACAGATTAAGATAATTAGCCAAAGAACCAGAAGGAAGATGAAGAGATTTTTTTTCGTGAAGCGAACTGTAATGAGCTGAAATGAACTGCTTCCAAGGGTGCTGGAAGCAGATTCAATGGTAACTTTCAAAAGTAAATTGAAAAAGAAAACAACTGCAGGGCTACGGGAAAGAGCAGGGGAGTGGGAATAATTGGATAGCACTTTCAAAGAGTGGGCACAGTAACGATGCACCGAATGGGTTCCTTCTGTGCTGTATGATTTTATGATTCAATTAAACGTAATGAGGACCAGCTAATACAACGGATTAGAACGTTATTTCAATCAATAACCTCAACTCCAATTCGGCACAGGCATAGGCCTAAGAATTGGAATCTACCCTCCCCGTTTCTTGCTCTCTTGGGTTGTAGTCAACGTGAAGTGGATGGAGATGACTTCAGCTCAATTTGCAAAAACAAAACGTTCATCCACAGTTCAGTGTTATCCGTAACTTGGCAGCGATGCGTCACGTGGTGAATGGAAATGTCACCCCCACCCCACCACCACTATAGATTACAAAGGAACTGCTCTTCTATCCTCGGTCTTGAAGCAGATAGGTTGGTAATTGTTGCGTACAAATGACAGGCATTTATCTTCCTCCTGCTGTGTCACTGTGATCCACTGGCCTTTGTTTGATTTTCTGTCACCTAACAGAATTGTGAATTAATCATTCCTTAGCCATATGGATTGGGAGAAGTAGAGTCTCTTAACTAAAATGGCAGTGTAGAAAATGCATTCAAAGGCATCATGTAGATCTTACAGGCGATTTGTAAAATGTATACCCCGAAAATTGAGAACTTATCTTTTCTGTTTACCAACATATATGAAACCAGTAAACGTAGGTTAAATAAATAGCATCCGAAATGAAGAAAATAATTTTAAAAGCTGGAATAAGATAGACTAATGCATCCTACACAGCCTGTAGTTAACAAATCCTCTCCCCCAGTCACTCCACTTAATCGGTTCCCTCATATGAATGAGGCTAGTATTTTTACAATTTCATTGGAAAATGGGAGCATAGGAACAGGCGTAGGCCATTCAGCCCTTCGAGCCTGTTCTGCCATTCAATTATACCATGCTGATTTGTAACTTAACTCTAGCTAAGCGGTTTGTTTCCATAACACTTAATTCCGTTGCCTAACAAAGATTTATCAATCTCAGTTTTGAAATTTTCAATGTACCTAGCCTGAACAGCTTTTTGAGGAAGAGAGTTCCAGACTTCCACTACCTTCTGTGGGAAGAAGTGCTTCCTGACATCACCCTGAACGGCCTAGCTCGAATTTTAAGGTTATGCCCCCTTGTCCTGGACTTTCCCGCTGGTGTTTCTCTCTATCTGTTCTATCGAGTCATTTTATAATCTTAAACACTTCAATTAGATCACTCCTTAATCTTTTATACGCAAGGGAATGCACGCCTATTCAATGCTTGGCCTCATAATTTAATCCTTTTAGCCCCGTTATAATACTGGTGAATCTGTGCTGCACCCCCTCCAAAGCCAATGTATTCTTCCTCAGGTGCAGTGCCAGGAACTAACTGCAGTACTCCAGATGGGGTCTAATCAGATCTCTACACAGCTGTAACATAACTTCTACACCTTTGTATTCCAACCCTCTTGAGATAAAGGCCAACGTTACATTAACCTTTTAAATTATTGTTTGTAAATGTTCACTGGCTTTTAATGATTACTGTTCTTGGATCTGTAAATTTCTCTGCTCATCCACAGTTCGAAGCTTCTCGCCGATTAGAAAATATTCTGATCTTTCTTCGCTCCAAAATGGATGACCTCACACTTTCCCACCTTGAACTCCATCTGCCACAGTTTTGCCCTTTCATTTGATCTAACAATGACGCTTTCCAACTTCCCACTCCAATCTGAAATATTTACTCTGCCACCTAATTTGGTGTCATAGGCAAATTAGATATACCTTCATCCAAGTCATTTATAAATACAGTGTGGAGCTGAGGCCCTGGTGCAGATGCCTAGGTGTCATCAGTAGTCACATCCTGCCAATTTGAGTACATACCCATTATCCCTACTCTCTGTCTTCCACTTCCTAACCAATTCCCTATCCAAGCCTAAAGGATACCTACAATTCTATGCAATCTCATTTTTGTTAACAGTCTCTTATGTGGAACCTTATCGAATGCCTCCTGCAAGTCCATATAAATACATCTATAGAGAGTCCCTTGTCTCCAACGGTAGTTACCTCCGTAAAAAATCGCCTAGCTTTGTTAGGCAAGAATAGTGCCACTGTGATAAGTCCGTTCTCTTGTTAACTATTATACATTTGCGGAGATGTTTTCTGTCAGGTCACCATATATTAGCAAATCGTAAACTCAACGGGAAATTTATTTCTAGCGACGTTGCAGCCCAATTATTTTAGAACAATTTTAAGATTTGGCTAGCAACAGCTGAGCTGAGAAATCTTGCATCTAAATTTCCAATGCAGCTGGCCATTACCACCTTTCCCAAATTCCAGTGTTTATGTAACAACAGGTAATTTTACGGTTCAAGGGCTGTTTAATACCGCGAGTCAGCTAGACTTCAATGGGGATATGTGGCCTGGTTCAAATACTGTGGCTGCTATTCCTGCTGGTGATTGTTATCCTAATGAAAACTGAGCACGTTCTCTCCCAGCCGTTATCCTGCGCCTTTCATCACCACCCTCCCGAAAAGGGCAGGGCCAAAGTAGCAACTAATAAGACCATTGGTTGCTTGCGGCTTCTCAAATACCTGAACAGCCATAAATAGGGCTACGTCTATGGATTTTTTGGATAAGTTTCCTTGGACCTATGAAGTAAATGAATCTCTGATTTTGGTTTAACGGATTAAAAAATAATGCTCGTTTATATATAGAAGCAGACACTGTCAGATATCAATTCCCACGGACAAACTGTTCAAAACAGTTTACTAGTAAAATGCCTACCTTGCATGCCCCTTCACTCTCTCCATGCTATCTCATTTTAGATTATTTTAGTCAAGAAGCATTTACGTTTACAGAAACTGCTCTGTGTAATGCCTCTTCTAAACTTTTCCTGAACACACCCCAAACACACACCCACTGTGCCCCTCTCCCATCCCCTACGCCTGGTGCATAAAGTTCCAGTTACGAACGCTCACCTATCGCTTCCCCTTCCCGAACATTCGTGCCCATTTTCTTAAATTTATTCAATCACTTTTCAGACGCAGAAGAGCACAAATTAAATATTTATTTTTCATACTTCAAGTTCCAGAATGTAGCTGTTATGTGATAGGGTTTCAATCATTGCATTTCAGAGAGTTGATGAAGTTGGTGCAGTTGATTTTGTGTATAAGGACGTTCAAACATCGCTTGATAGGGTGCCACGTGGTAATCTTTTAAGCAAAATTGAAACCCACTGGATTAAACGAGCAGTGGCAGCGTGGATACGAAATTGGCAAATAAGCAGGGAGCAGGGATTAGTGACGACCGGTTGCTTTTCAGACTGGAGGGAAGTCTACATTGATGTCCCTCGGAGGACAGTATTAGGACAACTGTTCTTTTTGATATATTATTGACCTGGACTTGGATATAGAGGGCATAATTCCAAAATTTTCATATGACACGAAACTCATGTAGTAAACAGTGAGGAGAATAGTAGCCGACTTCAGGAGGACATAGACTGGTGAAATGGGCAGACAGACGGCAGATGAAATTTGATCCAGGTAAGTGTGAAGTGCTGCATTTTGGTACGAAGAATGGGGATAGGCAAACTAAAGTAAATGGTACAATTTTAAAGGGGGTGCAGGAACAGAGAGACCTGCTGGTGCACATACAGATCATTGAAAGCGGCACGACAATTTGATCAAGCTGCTAAAAAGAAGCATACCAGATAATGAGGTCCAAAAATAGAGATATAGAGTACAAAAGCAGTAAGTTTTGCCAAACGGTTCGATATTCGCTGGTTTACCTCAGCTATAGTATTGTCTCCAATTCTGGGCAACACACTTTAGGAAAGATATCAATGCCTTGGAGTGGGTGCAGAGTAAATTTACCAGAACGATACCAGAGATAAGGAACGTCATTTATGTGCAGAGACTGGAGATTCTGGAATTAATTTCCTCAGATCAGAGAAGCTTAACGGGAGCTTCAATAGACGTGTTCAAAACTTTGAGGGGTTTTGATATAGTATATGAGGAGTAATTGTTTCCACTGGCAGGTGGGCCGGTAACCAAAGGACACCGATTTAAGATAATTATCAAAAGAACCTGAGGGGAGATAGGGAGAAATGCATTTGATCGATGGCATTACCAATAAATCTTGATAGGAATATCAAGAATAACACAAAAAGTTGTTTCCATTATATTAGAAGAAAAGTTGTAGTTCAGGGTAATGTGGGCCATTTAAAAACAGATGTGGGTAATATTGCAAATGAAAATAAGGAAATGGCAGAAGTGTTAATTACTTTATGTCAGTCTTCATCGTGGAGGAAGTGGATAATATGCCTTACATTGCAGGGAAACTAACAACGAAACAAGGACTGGAACTCACTAAAGTTAACGTAACCATGAAAACAATATTAAATAAATAATGGCACTAAAGACTGACAAATCCGCAGGACCTGATGGATTCAACCCCAGTGTTTTAAAGGAATTCGGTGAGGAAATTGAAAATGCTTTAGACATAATCATCCAAAGCTCTCTCGATTCAGGAATTGCCCCTATAGATTGGAAAATTACAAATGTAACTCTGTTATTTAAGAAAGGCGAGAGAGAAGGCAGTATATTATAGATTTGTTAGTCTATCATCTGTTGTGAGGAAGCTATTGACTCTATAATTAAGGGTCGTATGACTGAGCACTGAGATAAATTTGATCTGATTAGAGAGAGCCAACATGGATTTGTAAAGGGTAGGTCAAGTCTAACGAAACTAATTGAAATTTTGAAGGAAGTAACTAAAGTAGCAGAAAAGGGAATGCTTATGGATGTATTTTATATGGACTTCCAGAAGGCATTCGATAAGGTTCCACATAAGAAACTGTTGTCGAAATTAAAGCTTTTGGAATTGAAGGCAAATTATTGGCCTGGTTAGGAGATTGGTTAGGCGGTAGCAGGCAGGGATTACGCATAATGGGTATGGATATATCTATTACGCGTATAGAATTGGAAGGACTAGTGGTGTCCCACAAGGATCTGTGCTGGGGCCTCAAATATTCAGTATATTTATTAATGACTTAGATAACAAAATAGAAAGTCATATATACACGTTTGCTGATGATATTAGTGGCATATTGGTGGCATAGTAAGTAGTGTAGACCGGACCATAAAATTACAATAAGGCATTAATAGATTAAGTGTGTGGGCAAAAGTGTGGCAGATGGATGTCAACGCAGGTAAGTGTAAGGTCATCCATTTTGGACCAAAAAAAGAGATCCGAATATTTTTTAAGTGGTGAAAAGCTAGGAACAGTGGGGGTCCAACGAGATTTAGAGGTCAATGTAAACACATACCTAATATATAGCGGTGAACACTTTTAATGGAATGTTAGCCTTTATAACTAGAGGGCTAGAATATAAAGGGAAGGGTGTTTTGCTACTGCAATACGGAGCCCTGATTAGATGACATCTGTAGTACTATGTACAGTTCTGGACACTGCACCCTAAAATGGATATATTGGCCGTGGAAGGACTGCAGCTCAGATTCACCAGAATGTTACCAGGGCTACAAGGATTAGGTTATGAGGAGACGTTATATAAATTAGGTATGCATTAATAGAAGGTTAAGGGGTGATTTGATTGAGTTTCTTAGGATTTTGTAAGGAATTGAAAGGGTAGATAGAGAGAAATCTTTTCCATTGGTGGGGGAGTCAAGGACAATAACCGTAAAATCAGAGCCAGGCCATTTAGGAGAAAAGTTAGGAAGCACTTCATCACTCAAGGTTTAATATAAGTGTGGAACTCTCTCCAACAAAAAAGAATAGATGCTGACTCAATTATTAATTTTAAATCTGAGATTGCTAGCTTTTTGCTAGCTTCGGGTATTAAAGCACATGACCCCAAGGCGGTGGGTGGAGTTAGGATACAGATCAGCCATAATTTCATTTAATGGTGGAACAATCTCGAGGGTCTGAATGGCCGACTCCTGTTCCTATGTACCTCAGACGTATTAGTCAATAAATTACTGTTGGCAGATATTAGCCTAATATTCACATTAAGTGCAGATATTAGCCTAATATCCACATTAAGTGCAACTCAACATTACATATTCCATCTCTCAGTAAACATAAGCATTGTGATACCGCATAATATGGTCTCAATTCAGAACAGATTTTCTGCAAACCGATATTCCCAACCATTCAGGCGTTTAACAATATTTGTAGAAAATTGCTCATTTATGTCGCTCAGTCTGTTTGTCCTTATCTTTAGCTGAAGAAGACTATAAAGCAGTTATTTATTCAACCAATGTATTTTGTAATATTTTATCAAAGTGGATTTCACACATTAACGAACAAATTCCTTGGTACACCGATGTATTGTAGTTAATTGAGGACATTTATTGGACATTGGCTATTTGCATGAAGGAATCATTGGAGTCTGTTGTGATTCCACAGGGCTGACAACAGATATATATGTACTTAAAAAGGCTCCACATTTAAGCAACATAACTATGGGACCTTTAACATGGCACTACTCGCAAGTAAAGTAATGACGCCTATTCTAAGCAAACGACTGGAAGAGTATTTGTATAACTATAACTTAACAGGAAATATCCAACATTGATTTAAAAAGTTGGATTTATAAAGCCACTTAGTTGACTCCAAATATCGTGTTGTCTGCACTAAGACCAGGAGCACACATCTGTAGTCATAATTTTGGTGAAGTGAAATTCAGGACTTGCATTGTTATCCGTATTGTTATGACTGATTTGGCCCGTGTCTTAATGAGATGGCTCTGCTGCAAAGTGAAGCTCTTGTGTAGCTCCATGGACAGGCTGGCCCTAGAAGCTTTTATCCGTATGTGCAGGCATTGAAAGAGGCAGGCTGGATGTCCCACATATGTTGCAATTCGAAAAGCATAATTATCGGTATCCATTCTTCCATGCCGCCAGTACTGGACTATGGGCCCACTTGCTTCATCTCAACAGGAAAGCAGACATAATGTGAGATACTTTTCTCTGTCCGAGCCCCAATTATTTGGAAACTGGTGGAGACAGCATTCTCCAAGATGGCACCGGTGTCTTTATGGCACCTGTTGGACCATCCGTGGAAGAAGCACAGGCTACCCCTAAGGTCTCTGTCCAGGGCGTATCCGTAGTAGTTATGCTTGGAAAGGACTTATGTTGCGAGGTGTGCTGAAGTCATGTAAACCCATGTGTCTGGTTACACATCAGGTAGGTAGCGAATTTTTCCAAGCAATCTGAAATCGGCTGCACGCTGACACGTTCTCCAATGGTTGCACATACTCTCCATTTTCCGTATGACCCCTTCTTTTAAAAGTAGGTGTTATGAAAAACATATTCCCATGCTCTTCATTTTTTTTATTCGTTCATGGGATGTGGGCGTCGCTGGCAAGGCCAGCATTTTTGCCAATCCCGAATTGCTCTTGTGGTCAATGTTTCCTGATCCTCCAGTCAAATGCGTCTTTCATAGTACCTTTCATCCGCAGGTGCTCCTTTTGGAAAGCATTTTACAGAATAGCAATAGAGGTGAGCACAGACCTCCATTAGCAATTATATGTTCAAGGAACCTCAAGGACCAAATTAGAGGATAGTGCTGGAGTGTTAGAGGGATTCACAGTGCGATTTTTGAGGAAGGGGAGTTGACAATAGTTTGGATGTTGGCGAAATGATATCTGTCATAAACGACCCACGAACAATGTCGGTGAGCAGTGAGGTAATGAAAGTTCATTGCCCAAAGGTTCGGGCTGGAAACGATCCAGGATACCGGATATCATGGAGGTGAAGAGCGTAATGGCTGCGAGAGATGAGAGAAAGGGGACAGAGTGACAAGTAGTCAGATCGGGTTGACAGCGGATTTGGCGAAGGCTAGAGATAGGTGCACGTGCTGGATGAGGCAGGCACGTGGACGTCCAAACTGATCAGATGCTCCTCGCAGTGTTCGAAGTGGGAAATGATCAATCAGGGATGGGAGTCAGCAGAAGCGATTAGTAGTTGGGGAATGAATCTGGAACGTCATTAGTCTCCAGATGATAGCAGGGAGAGCTGACCATGCACAACGTGATACTATTCCACCCTCCCACTCATTCTGCTGGTAGGTCCGCCATTCACCTGGTGCACTCAAGTCTGTAGCTCTCTGACTGAAGTTTGTAGAGCAGAGAACTGTATCGAGGAAATATTTATTGTGTGGCTAGGTCGGGATTAGTGTGTCAGAGGCAGAATATAGTGAGCTTTTGAGCAAGGTAAGAGAAGCAGCAGTGTCACAGCACACAAAGGAGCAGAAGAGAGGCGACTGGCAATTCAACAGCTTCTTACCCATGAAGTTGGGAGGAATGTTGTCCCAAGAAGGTGAGGGTAATGGGATTGAAGGTAGGTAGGGCGACTTTGATAGTAATGGGGATGAAGAAGTAATCCAAATTGATCGTGTCAGTTCCTTGCGGCAACGAAAATTCAACTGATCAATAGGTCGAAGTTCTCAATGGATATGGTTGAGCAAGTTGATGTGCACGGTACCTTTGAGCGAAGGCAGTAAGGCAGAAAATCAGAGGAGGAGGGAGAAGTGAAATTCGACAATTGTTCAAATAAAAACTAATTAAGGGTTTCTCAGTGTAAACGCAAAAGCAGAGAAAAGCAAGTTAACCGGGGAAATATCTCCACGGAGCATCGAACGACGATAGACAATGAGGATGTTTAAAAATAGGTGTCAAAATAGAACGTTACGAGAATGAGAGAAAAAAATGCTGAAAGAATGAAGGAAAGACAAAGATAGCACGTTATGATGAGACCTGTGCTCCTTTCATTCTGCTTTGCGCGGGAGCATTGTAGAAACTATAGTCAGATGAGGTGGCTTTGATGAACGGAATGAATTCACTTACAGTTATCCAGATTGTAAACAGGTGCTCAGTGTAAATAGCTTAACTCAAAGTGAGCTCATGGACGGGGTCAGCCTTGTTCACAATGAAGTGGACATTTCGGAGGGTTGTATGTTCGCTAAAGATCCGCCTTTGTGTCGTCAAATTGGACAGCGGAAAACTGAAAGGAAGAGGCTGGAGAGATTGCTCCCCAGGGAATCGACTTGGGGAATCTTTGACCGGCAGAAGGGGAGGGGCAGTTGTGAAGGGCCACAGTACAAGACACCTAAGGCAGACCAAAAAGCAGCTGTGGGCTCCGCCAGAAACGGATGAGCCATGAATGGTGTCAGGAGATCACATGGGGCAGTAGAGGATTTTATTTTATTCGTGCATGGGATGTGGGCATCTGTGGCGAGGCAAGCATTTATTGACCATCCCTAATAGCCCTCGAGAAGGTGGTGGTGAGCCCACTTCTTGAAACGCTGCACTCTGTGTGGTGAAGGTTCTCCCACAGTGCTGTTAGCAAGGGAGCTCCAGGATTTTAACACAGCGACGATGAAGCCGCGGCGATGTATTTCAAAGTCGGGATGGTGTGTGACTTGGAGGGGAAAGTGTAGGTGGTGCTGTTCCCATGTGCCTGCTGTCCTTGTCCTTCTAGGTGGTAGAGATCTTGGGTTTTTGAGGTGCTGTCGAAGAAGCCTTGGCAAGTTACTGCAGTGGATCCTGTAAATAGTATACACTGCATCAGCGGTGAAGGAAGTTAATGTTTAGGGTGGTGGATGGGGTGCCAATCAAGCGGGCTGCTTTGTCCTGGATGGTGTCGAGCTTCTTGAGTGTTGTTGGAGCTACACTCATCCGGAGAAGTGGAGAGCATTCCATCACACTCCTCACTTGTGCCTTGTAGATGGTGGAAAGGATTTAGGGAGTCAGGGGATGAGTCACTCGCCGCAGAATACCCAGCCTCTGTCCTGCACTTGTAGCCACAGTAATTATATGGCTGCTCCAGTTAAGTTTCTGATCAATGGTGACCACCAGGATGTTGATGGCGGGGGGGATTCGGCGATGGTAATGCCGTTGAATGTCAAGGGGAGGTGATTAGACTATCTCTTGTTGGAGATGGTCATTGCCTGGCACTTGTCTGGCGCGAATGTTACTTGCCACATATCAGCCCAAACCTGGATGTTGTCCACGTCTTGTTGCATGCGGGCACGGACTGCTTTATTATCTGAGAGGTTGCTCAGCACTATGCAATCATCAGTGAACCTACCCATTTCTGACCTTAGGATGGAGGGAAGGTCATTGATGAAGCAGCTGAAGATGGTTGGGCCAAGGACACTGCCCTGAGGAACTCCTGCAGCAATGTCCTGGGGCTGAGTTGATTGGCCTCCAACAACTACTACCATCTTCCTCTGTGCTCAGTATGACTCCAGCCACTGGAGATTTTTCCTCCTGATTCCCATTGACTTCAATATTAATAGGGCTCCTTGGTTCCATACTCGGTCAAATGCTGCCTTCATTTCAAGCGCAGTCACTCTCACCTCAACTCTGGAATTCAGCTCTTTTGTCCATGTTTGGACCAAGGCTGTAATGAGGTCTGGAGCCGAGTGGTCCTGGCGGAACCCAAACTGAGCATCGGTGAGCAGGTTATTGGTGAGTAAGTGCCGCTTGATTACAAAGTTGACGACAACTTCCATCACTTTGCTGATGATTGAGAGTAGACTAATGGGGCAATAATTGGCCGGATTCTATATGTCCTGCTTTTTCAGACAGGACATACCTGGGCAATTTTTCACATTGTCGGGTAGATGCCAGTGTTGCATGTGTACTGGAACAGTTTGCCAAGAGGCGCAGAGAGTTCTGGAGCACAAGTCTTCAGGACGACAGCCGGGATGTTGTCGGGACCCATTGCCTTTGCTGTATCCAGTACACTCAGCAGTTTCTTGATATCACATGGAGTGAATCGAATTGGCTGAAGACTGGCATCTGTGATGGTGGGGATATCGGGCGGAGGCCGAGAGGGATCATCTACTCGGCAAATCTGGCTTTATTTAATAGGCTTGTCAACAAAGTTGAAGCCTATTGAATAAAAGAGACAGTGGCTGCATCGATACGAAATTGGCTAAGTGCCAGGAAACAGAGAATGGTAGTGAAAGGTGGTTTATCGGACTGGGGGAGCGACAGTGGCGTTCCCCATTAGTCTGTACTTGGACCATTGCTTTCCTTGATGTATATTAATGAATTGGACTTGGGTGTACAGGGCACAATTTCGAAATTTACAGATGACACAAAACTTGGAAGTGTAGTTAACAGTGAGGAGGATAGTAGTAGACTTCAAGAGGATATTGATAGGATGGTGGAATGGGCGGATTCGTGGCAAATGAAATTTAATGCAGAGAATTGTGAAATGATACATTTTGGTAGGAAGAACGAAGAGAGGCAATATAAACTGAAGAGTGTAAAATAAACGGTGGTCCTGAACAGAGAGGCCTCGGCTACATGTGCACAAATCTTTGAATTTGGCAGGGCAGGTTGAGAAAGAGGTTGAAAAGCATATGGGATCCTTCGCTTTATAAATAGAGGCATAGAGTACAAAAGCAAGGATGTTATGATGTATATTTTAAAAATTCTGGATTGGCCACAATTGGAGTACTCTGTCCAATTCTGGGCATCACAATTTATTAAGTATGTGAAAGCCTTAGAGATGGTGCAGAAAATATTTACTGGACTGGTTCCACGTATGATAGTCTTCAGTGACGTGGATAGACTGGAGAAGCTGAGGTTGTTCTCCTAAGAGCAGAGAATTTTGAGAGGAGATTTGGTAGAGATGTTCGAAATCATCAGACGTCTCGACAGAGTAGATAGAGAGAAATTGTTCTCGTTGGCAGAAGGGTCAAGAACCAGAGGACACCCATTTAAGGTAATTGGTAAAATAACCAAAGGCGACATGAGGAAAAACGTATTTACGTACTGAGTGGTTAAGATCTAGAATGCGCTGCCTGAAAGAGTGGCTTTCAAAAGGCAATTGGATAATTACTCGAAGAAAAACATTTGCAGGGCTACGAGGACAGGTCAAGGGAGAGGGACTAGCTGGATTGGTCTTTCAAAGAGCCGATACGAGCTCGACGGGCCGAATGGCCTCCTTCTGTGATGTAACCATTCTATGATTCTAATTGCATGAAAAGTGTGTACGCGTGTAAATCATCGTGAGTAAACATGTTCCCAGCAGCTTGGTCAAAATGATCAAGTCATTAATTTTGTAACACGGAAGGATGGCTTCGGCCTCACACTTCTGTACCGGCCCTCTGAAATAATTATCCACTTGGTGCCATTTCCCTCCGCTTTAGTCTGTTCCGTCATGCACGGCGTTATACATATGAGTAAATTTACCTCATTCATTCAGTTCTCTTTGAATGTTTTCGAACCGACTTACATCTTTCACATGGCACAGCTGGCTCCCAGATATTTAATTCATAGTAAGTGGCACTGGTATCTGTCTAAGTCCCCATTGATTTGTTGCAGCATCATACGCTGACAAATAGAGACATATTCAAAGGCTTTGTCATAAAGGGACTTTATTAACTTAATTCAACCCACTTTATTGGGCGTGCGCACTTTGCCCCGTGAATGAAACGCCTTTCACGAGGGCATGAAATTTATTGCACATTTGGTAGGAGAATGGCTGGTCGATGATTATTTTGCATGTTCTGGAAACAGCAAAAGGAAAAGGCGTCGAAATATATCTGGGCTTAGCAGCACACCCGACAGTTAACATGTGAAATGCCTGTGGATCAGCAATAATCAAAGCAAGCAGAATGCCTAATTATGTGCAACGTCAGTTGAGTACAAGCTGCGACATATTATTCCAAAGAATACATATTAATGCCTTATTTAGATCACACCTTGAGCACTATGTTTTTGATCACCAAGATATTACGGGGAAGTTCATGTTCTGCAGGCTCGCAGGGAAAGCCCCATTCTTTGTGTTAAAGGATGAAGTTAGGGGGAAAAAAAGCTTGGGACCGTTAGCTTTAAAAGACCAGCTGAGAGGGGAACTTGCAGAATTAGGCAAGATATGATACGTCAAGTTAATCGGTGAAAAGAGAAGCTAAGACATGTCGAGAAGGCCTTCTTCAAGCAATGAATAATCAACACCTCGGGGGTAATTTTAACTTTTCATTATTGTGTGAAACGGGTGATATCGGAACAAACGCACGTTTTACATCTTGCCCGATAACTCTTATCGCCAAAAGTTAAAATTGCCCCCTTTGACTGGGCTTCTGACTCGACTAGAAGAAGTCAAAACTTAAAACCCATTCTATATTCCAGTGGGCTTAGGAACATATGAACATAAGAACATAGGAACAGGAATAGGCCATTCAGCTTCTCGAGTCTGTTCCGCCATTCCATTCGATCATAGCTGATCTGTACCTTAACTCCGTCGACCTGCCTTAGTTCGATATCCCTTAATACCCTGCCCTGACAAATTCTATCAACCTCGCTTTGAAATTTTCAACTGGCCGAGCCTCAACAGCTTATTTGGGGAGAGAGTTCCAGATTTCCACTCGTCTTTGCGTGAAGAAGTGATTTCTGACATCAAACTGAACGGCCTAGCTCTAATTTTACGGTTATGGCCTCTTGTTCTGGACTCTCCCACCAGTGGAAATAGTTTATCTCCATCTACCCTATCAGATCCTTTAATCATCTTAAACGCTTCAATTCGAACATGCTTTAATCTTCTATATTCAAGGGAAGACAAGCTTAGTTTATGCAACCTGTCCACATAACTTAACCCTTTTAGCCCCGGTATCATTTTGGTAATCCTGCGCTGCACCCTGACCAGCGTCCTGCCGAATTGAATAACTAAGGCTGAAGATAGTGCTTTAAACTAAAAACGGGGGAGGGGAGGAGTCAGGCGAAGGGAAATTTAAAAATCTAATGAGAAAATTCAAGGCAACAGAATAGTGCAGTGATTTGGGTAAAGATAAGCAGAGTGTGACAGAATGTTTACCAATCAAGTACGTTCAAAGCAGGAAAAATGGTAGAAAGTCAAAATTAAAGACTCTTTATCTTCATGCATGGAACATTCGTAACAAGCTAGATGAATTAGTTGCACAAACGGGTTTGATGTAATAACCATTACAGAGACATGGTTGCAACGTGACCAAGATTGGGAACTAAAAATTCCAGTGTATATGACGTTTAGAAAAGACAGGCAGAATGGAAAAGGAGGTGGTGTAGCCCTAATAATAAAGGATGATAGAAGGAAAATGGTGAGAAAGGGTCTTGGATCGGAAGAACAGAAAGTAGAATCAGTATTGGTGGAACTTTTATCAGAGGTAAAGCAGTCATCATGGGGGACTTTAACCTTTATATGGACTGGGCAAATCAAATTGACAAAGGTAGTTTGGAGGACGAGTTAATGGAATGTATTCGAGACGGTTTCCCACAGCAATACATCATGGGATCAACCAGGGAACAGGCTATTTTAGATCTTGTATTGTGTAATGAGACAGGATTAATTAGTAATCTCAAAGTAAAGGATCCTCTGGGGAAGAGTGATAATAATATGATAGGATTTCACATTGGGTTTGATAGTGACACACTTAAGTCTGCAACTAGATTCTTAAATTTAAATAAAGCCAATTCCATAGGTATGAATGGTGAGTTGGCTTAGGAAGATTGGGAAAATAAATTAAAGGTTATGACGGTTGAAAAGCAATGACATGCATTTAAAGAAATATTTCAATATTCTCAACAAATATAGAATCATAGAATCATAGAATCATAGAAGTTACAACATGGAAACAGGCCCTTCGGCCCAACATGTCCATGTCGCCCAGTTTATACCACTAAGTTAGTTCCAATTTCCTGCACTTGGCCCATATCCCTCTATACCCATCTTACCCATGTAACTGTCCAAATGCTTTTTAAAAGACAAAATTGTACCCGCCTCTACTACTGCATCTGGCAGCTCGTTCCAGACACTCACCACCCTTTGAGTGAAAAAAGTGCCCCTCTGGACCCTTTTGTATCTCTCCCCTCTCACCTTAAATCTATGCCCCCTCGTTATAGACTCCCCTACCTTTGGGAAAAGATTTTGACTATCTACATTATCTATGCCCCTCATTATTTTATAGACTTCTATAAGATCACCCCTTAACCTCCTATTCTCCAGGGGAAAAAGTCGCAGTCTGTCTAACCTCTCCCTACAAGTCAAACCATCAAGTCCCGGTAGCATCCTAGGCAAGACAAAGGGTCAGAGGGATCTTGGTGTGCAAGTTCACAGATCCCTGAAGGCGGCGGAACAGGTAGATAAGTTGGTAAAGAAGGCATATGGGATACTTGCCTTTATTAGCCGAGGCATAGACTATAAGGGCAAGGAGGTTATGATGGAGCTGTATAAAACACTGGTTAGGCCACAGCTGGAGTACTGTGTGCAGTTCTGGTCGACACACTACAGGAAGGATGTGATCGCTTTGGAGAGGGTGCAGAGGAGATTCACCAGGATGGTACCAGGGCTGGAGCGCTTCAGCTATGAAGAGAGACTGGGAAGATTGGGTTTGTTTTCCTTGGAGCAGAGGAGGCTGAGGGGGGACATGATTGAGGTGTACAAAATTATGAGGGTCACAGATAGGATAGATACTAAGGAGCTTTTTCCCTTAGTTAAGGGTTCTATAACAAGGGGACATAGATTCAAGGTAAAAGGCGGGAGGTTTAGAGGGGATTTGAGAAAGAACTTTTTCACCCAGAGGGTGTTTGGAGTCTGGAACTCACTGCCTGAAAGGGTTGTGGAGGCAGGAACCCTCACAACATTCAAGAAGCATTTGGATGAGCACTTGAAATGCCATAGCATACAAGGCTACGGACCAAATGCTGGAATATGGGATTAGAGTAGACAGGGCTTGATGGCCGGCGCGGACACGATGGGCCGAAGGGCCTCTATCCGTGCTGCATAACTCTATGACTCTATGACTCATCCTAGTAAATCTTTTCTGCACTCTTTCTAGTTTAATAATATCATTTCTATAATAGGGTGACCACAACTGTACACAGTATTCCATGTGTGGCCTCACCAATGCCCTGTACAACTTCAACAAGACATCCCAACTCCTGTATTCAATGTTCTGACCAATGAAACCAAGCATGCCGAATGCCTTCTTCACCACCCTATCCACCTGTGACTCCAATTTCAAGGAGCTATGAACCTGTACTCCTAGATCTCTTTGTTCTATAACTCTCCCCAACGCCCTACCATTAATGGAGTAGGTCCTGGCCCGATTCGATCTACCAAAATGCATCACCTCACATTTATCTAAATTAAACTCCATCTGCCATTCATCGGCCCACTGGCCCAATTTATCAAGATCCCGTTGCATTCCTAGATAACCTTCTTCACTGTCCACAATGCCACCAATCTTGGTTTCATCTGCAAACTTACTAACCATGCCTCCTAAATTCTCATCCAAACCATTAATATAAATAACAAATAACAGCGGACCCAGCACCGATCCCTGAGGCACAAAGCTGGACACAGGCATCCAGTTTGAAAATCAACCCTCTACAACCACCCTATGTCTTCTGTCGTCAAGCCAATTTTGTATCCAATTGGCTACCTCACCTTGAATCCCATGAGATTTAACCTTATGTAACAACCTACCATGCAGTACCTTGTCAAAGGCTTTGCTGAAATCCATGTAGACCACGTCTACTGCACAGCCCTCACCTATCTTCTTTGTTACCCCTTTAAAAGACTCAATCAAATTTGTGAGACATGATTTTCCTCTCACAAAACCATGCTGACTGTTCCTAATTAGTGCATGCCTCTCCAAATGCCTTTAGATCCTGTCCCTCAGAATACCCTCTTACAACTTACCCACTGCAGATGTCAGGCTCCCCGGTCTGTAGTTCCCAGGCTTTTCCCTGCCGCCCTTCTTAAACAAAGGCACAACATTTGCTACCCTCCAATCTTCAGGCACCTCACCTGTAGCTGTCCATGATTCAAATATCTCTGCTAGGGGACCCGCAATTTCCTCCCTGACCTCCCATAACGTCCTGGGATACATTTCCTCAGGTCCCGGAGATTTATCTATCTTGATGCGCGTTAAGACTTCCAGCACCTCCCTCTCTGTAATATGTACACTCCTCAAGACATCACTATTTATTTCCCCAAGTTCCCTAACATCCATGCCTTTCTCAGCCGTAAATACTGATGTGAAATATTCATTCAGGATCTCACCCATCTCTTGTGGTTCCGCAAATAGATGACCTTGTTGATCCGTAAGAGGCGCTACTCTCTCCCTAGTTACTCTTTTGCCCTTTATGTACTTGTAGAAGCTCTTTGGATTCTCCTTTGCCTTATCTGCCAAAGCAATCTCATGTCCCCTTTTTGGCCTCCTGATTTCTCTCTTAACTCTACTCCAGCAATCTCTATACTCTTCAAGGGATCCACTTGATCCCAGCTGCCTATGCATGTCATATGCCTCCTTCTTCCTTTTGACTAGGGCCTCAATCTCCCGAGTCATCCAAGGTTCCCTACTTCTACCAGCCTTGCCCTTACATTCCATTGAGAAATAAAAACTCCTGGGGAAAAGTGATTCACCCGTGGCTAAATAAAGAATAGAAGGATGGTATTAGATTAAAAGAACAGGCCTATAAGATTGCCAAGAAGACTAGTAAGTCTGATGATTGGGAGAATTTTAGAAACCAGGAAAGGCGACCAAAAATTGATTAGAACAGAGAAAATAGAATATGAAAGTAAACTAGCAAGAAATATAAAAATGGATTATAAAAGCTTCTAAAAGTATATAAAAAGGAAGAGAGTAGCAAAAGTCACCTAGAATTTGAGAAAGGAGAAATTATAATGGGGCATCAGGAAATGGCAGACGTATTAAAAATAATTTGTGTCTGTCTTCACGGTAGAAGGCAGAAAAAGCATTCCATAAATAATGGGAACCAAGGGGCTAATGAGAGTGAGGAACGAAAAGTAATTATTATCAGTAGAAAAAAAGAAATTGAGAAACGAATGGGACTTAAAGCCGATAAATCCCCTGGACCTGATGGCCTTCATCCGTGGATTCTAAAAGAGGTGGATGCAGAGATTGTGGACGCATTGGTTATGATCTTCCAAATTTCACTATATTCTAAAACGGTCCCAGGGGATTGGAAGGTAGCCAATGTAACCTCGCTATTCAAGAAAGGAGGGATAGAGAAAACAGGGCACTACAGACCAGTTAACCTGGCACTCGTCGACGGAAAAGTGCTGGAATCCATTATTACGGAAGTGGTAATAGGGCACTTAGGACATCATAATATGGTTGGACAAGGTCAACATAGTGTTATGAAAGGGAAATCGTGTTTCAAAAATTTATTAGAGATTTTTGAGGATGTAACTAACAGCGTAGGTCAAGGGGAACCCGCGGATGTCGTGTTTTTGGATTTTTCGAAAAGGCATTCGATAAGGTGCCACATAAAAGTATGTCACGCACCTTAACGGCTCATGGGATTGTGGGCAACATATTTGAATGGATAGAGGATTGGTTAACGGACAGAAAACAGAGAGTAGGGATAAATAGCTCATTTTCAGGTTGGCAGGCTGTATCTATTGGGGGACTGCAAAGATCGGTGTTTGGGCCTCAGCTTTTTACAATCTATATTAATGACTTGAATGAAGGGACCGAGTGTATATTATCCAGGTTTGCTGGCGATACAAAGCTAGGTGGGAAAGTAAGGTGTGAGGAGGGCACAAAATGTTTGCAAAGAGATAGAGACGGGTTAAGTGAGTGGGCAAGAACGCGGCAGGTGAAGCATAATGTGGGGAATTGTGAGATTATTCACTTTGGTAGGAAGAATAGAAAAGCAGATTATTTTTTAAGTGGTGAGAAACTATTAAATGCCGACGTTCAGGGAGACGTGGGTATCCTTGTACAAGAAACACCAAAAGGTAGTATGCAATTAGAAAGGCAAATGGTATGTTGGCCTTTATTGCAAGGAGGTTGGAAGAGAAGAGTAAGGAAGTCTTGCTACAATTGTACAGGGCTTTGCTGAGACCTCACCTGGAGTACTGCTTACAGTTTTGCTCTCTTTATCTAAGGAAGGATATATTTGCCTTAGCGACGGTGCAACAAAGGTTCACTAGATTAATTCCTGGGATGAGAGTGTTGTCGTTTGAGGATTGGATGAGTAGAATGGGCCTATACTCTCTTTGGTTTAGAAGACTGAGATATGATCTCATTGAAACATATACGATTCTGAGGGGTCTTGACAGGGTAAATACTGAAAGGTTGTTTCCCTTGGCTGGAGAGTCTAGAACTACAGGGCATAGTCACAGGATAAGGGTTCGGCCATTCAAGACTGAGATGAGGAGGAATTTCTTCACTCAGAGGGTTGTGAATCTTTGGAATTCTCTGCCTCAGAGGGATGTGGATGCTAAGTCGTTGAATATATTTACGGCTGAGATAGATAAATTTTGGACTCTAGGGGAATGAAGGGATATGGGGATTGGGCAGGAAAGTGGAGTTGAGGTCGATGAATAGCCATGATCTGATTGAATGGCGGAGCAGGCCCGAGGAACCGTATGGCCTACTCCTGGTCCTATTTCTTATGCTCTTTCACGACTTCAAATTCATTGCCCTCCTCCGAGGGATCTCAGTGATAAGGATAATAGGAAAACTCTGTCCAGTTCCCAACATGTAGATCACGGTTATGTTCATGCTGGACATTTGGAGCATATTTTACACACATTTGTCAACCGTTTGATTCACTATTCTGAACACGTGCATTAGCTTCACATTCGGACGTCTGAAGTCTTCAGATTAAAAGCGCATTCATGATTGTAGTCCACTATTGTATTAATATTCGCCCAATTATCCCTAGGATAATAATTCATTTGCGAAATTTCGAAGCAAGAACATTCCATTCAGCCTAGTTGACCCCCACTGGATCCAAACGGCATTTTGATTATTCAATCTTATACTCCCCTCTCACATCACCCGCTCATCACCAAGAAAACACTGATTTATTTTTTTCCAACAGCCCCAAGAAAAGAATCAGGACGCTAAATTGGGACACGTAGTGCCCGTTGTTTCAGCGCTACTCGGCCTCTCCGACATCCAAATGGTGTCTTGGATGCACACGCACGTTTCGATAAAGAACGCCAGAATCATGTAACGTAGGGAGAAAATGGCTTCAATGAGTGCGCAACGCTGATTTAAAGTGATAGACACCATTTTAGGACAAAGCTCAACTCAACGCACATTCTTAACCCCGACCATCTGAACGTGTTTTAGAGAGCCCGGAGGACGCCCATCGGCACAATTAAAAGGGACCATGCACGATTTACAGGTTAGTGGCTGGAGTATTGCTTCTGGCTGTGGAGATATTTCTAACTGTATTTGGAGGTCTCCTCGGCTTCAATACTGGGATGCAGGGGCATATCCTAACATTTAGAGCCAGGATGTGCAGGAGCAAAGTTAGGAAATGCTTCTACATGCAAAGGATGGGAGACGGTTAGAATGCTCTTCTGCGTATGGCAGTTGATGCTAGCTCAATTGTGAATGTTAAGTCTAAGATTGATAGATTTCTGTGAACCAAAGGGTATTAAGGGATATGGTGCAAAGGCGGAGTTAGGTCACAGGTCCACCATGATCTCATTGAATGGTGGAACAGGCTCGAGGGAATAAATGCCACGGCTACTCGCTGCCTCTTCATATGCGCCACTTTCTCCTGCAAGAAAGCGGGAAGCGTGTCTGGATGATGCACCTGTCAAGGTTGAATAGCTGTCTGTGTGTGGCACGTGAGTTGTAGGTGGGTGGCTTGAAACAGTGGTAATGTTTAAGGGTGAGAGGAAGCATCTGATTGGAAGAGTTCAGGACTGATGGAAACAATTTATTGGTATGTGGAGGATGTGGGTGTAGTGCGTGGTGCAGTTGGTAGGGGACGCCACTTGACAGTTGACCTCACTCTCCATGATCACTCATGTCAAAGCATTGAACTTCTTCTTGCACTGCATCCAGGTTCATGATACTGTGCACCTGGCATTGACTTTGTCCCCCGCTGCCTCCCACTGCCTTTTGAGTATATGTTTGGAGGGCCTCTTCGCCCCACCCACCACCCCCGCGCCCCCGCCCAGCAGATATACGATGTCCCTCCTTCTGTCCACCCCTTGCACCCAACGTCTCTAGTGCATCAGCAGAGAACCCTGCTGCACGCACTCTCGCAGACCTGGTACCAACTCAGATTGGCAGATTGGTGAAGTCTGCCATGCAGATCTGGAGGTTATTTGATTTAGCAGTGCGCAATCTTTGTTCAATGTTTTAACATAACTCATCAGTGTGTAAACATAGGGATGGGACCTGCATCTGTGTTTTACGAGGGCGATGTCTGATCTCCGTTCAGGCTCCGTGCAGGCAGTGGACTGATATTTTCAGCAAATAAAATGTACCAGCTACCTTGAAGAGATTTCGAAGAAACATCCTCCCGTTAAGAGATTTAGCACCCTCTGGTGGTGGGAAGTGCGAATTCCATTGATTCCTCGTGCAAGGCCTGGAAAGGAACTCTGATTGCAGGTCAGTGCTCCGGTGTGTCCAAACTTGCGTCCTGCTTGTGCAGGGGCCAGTCGGCATGGGGTTCTACTACATCGCGCTACCTGCGTCGAAAAACGACCCCTATCGAATTTTCCCCCCATAGAGTACAAAAGCAAGGAAGTTATGCTAAATCTTTCTAAATCACTGGTTAGGAATCAGATGGAGTATTGTGTTCAGTCCTGGGCACCACATTTTAGGAAGGATGTAAGTTTCTTATCAAGGATGCAGAAGAGATTTACTGGAATAGTACCAGGGATGAGGGACTATATGCCACTGCCACTCGCTGCCTCTTGATATGTGGAAAGGTTGGAGAAGCTGTCGTTACATTCCTTAGAATATAAACGATTAAGGGGAGATTTGATAGAGGTGTTCAAGATCATGATCGGTTTTAATAGAGTAAATAAGGAGGAACTGTTTCCAGTAGCAGAAGCGTTGGTAACCAGAGGAAACAGTTTGAAGGTGATTGGCAAAAGTTCCAAAGGCGAATGAGGAAACATTTTATTATGCAGCGAATTGTAATGATCTGGAATGCACTGCCTGAAAGAGTGGTGGAAGCAGATTCAATAATAAGTTTCAAAAGGAAATTAGATAAATACTTGAAGGGAAAACATTTACAAGGCTATGGGGAAAGAGCAGGCGGAGTGGATAGCTCTTTCAAAGAGCCGGCACAGGCACAATAGGCCGAATGGCCTCTTCTTGTGTTGTACCTTCCTTGGCACTATGATGCTATGATACTTATTTTGGTGTGGAAAACAGCACCAATCTACGTTAATCACAGGACTATGCACCACTGCTTAAATTTATTTATTTCGCACTTAAAGTGTGTCAGCCTTGGCTCAGTGGTAGCGTTTTCGCCTCTGTTAGAAGGTTTTGGGTTGAAGCCTCATTCCAGCGACTTTAATGCATAATCCAGGCTGATACTCCAGTGCAGCATTCAGGGAGTCTGCACTGTCAGATGGGACGTTAAACCAAGTCTTCGTCCATCCTGTAGGTGAACGTAAAAAATCCCATGGCAATATTAGTAGAAGAGCAGTGGAGTTCTCCGCGGTGTCCTGGCCAAAAATTATCCCTCAACTAACATGACAAAAAAGCCGGTTAAGCGGCGCTATACAAACCCAACTTCTTTCCTTGCCTACTGTTAACCAAATGGTGTTCGAAGTAATTGCTCACAGATCACCTTCTATCATCTTTCATTTTTGTATTCCAGAATGTCTTGGCTTAGCATTCATTTCGCAGCAAACGACATTTTTTTTTTGCGAGACATTTCCGTCGGAAAACTTTCAGCGCCGGGGATTTTTGCCCAGGTGCTTTTGTTATTCCTTCTGTAATCATGCAGGTCCCGCGGCCAAAACTGTCGATCCAATTGTAGGGAAGGTCATTTCTCGAAATGGTTGCAAGCTAGGCTGAAGGCTCGGGTGGATGTCTCGGCGAGAGGTGAGAGGCGAGGGGTTGGGATACTCTCCACGACTGGGAAGGGAATAGGTCCTTTTTCATCTTCGATTGAATTAATAAAAGATTTCATCAGCAGCACAGTTACTGCAACGTTCTTTGTATGTGAGTTGAGTTTAGGAAAGAGAATTCACAAAAGACATGGTAGTCTCGCGTCCACAATATGGAGACACATGAAGGAATCGATAACGGATTATATTAGAGTGAGAAAAGCACGTCCTATGGATAATATTAGAGAAAGGGGATGCATTTGATTTGTGACGACACTGTAAAACTGGTGTTAATAGCCCGTTTTACATCTCTCCCGGTTTTCATCTCCATCGACTTGAATGGAAATTAAAATTGGGACAGATGTTTAACTAGAATACATATTCATAACGTTAATTATTTAGGCTAATTTGGTTGAAATATTTTAAAGGCGGAAGTTATACCCTGACTTCACCTCGACCATCTCGAGTAGGTAATGGAAGGGGCGGACAGTGGAACCCGCCAGTGGATCGGCAACCATCGCCCGAGATACAGCGGTAGATTGTAAGAACCAACATCACTAAAACAGATGTGATGATTTGAATTTTTGTGGAATAAACTTTGCCCAAATTAGTTGCTACGTTTCCCTACATTTCAAAGCACTTCATTGGTTGTAAAGCGCTTTGGGACGTCCCGAGGTAGGCGCTATATCAATGCAAATTGTTTATTTTGCAGCGTTGAAGCAACGTTTCATTCTATTCTGTTGAAGTGGTCGAATGATTCTTTGAGGTATCCAGAGTCAATTAACACTTTCACTGACACAACTTCAATCTATAATCCGTTGTCACGGTTCTGAAATTCCATGGGGTTATCGCCGGTCTCCTTCACTAATTTCAGCCGAGACCGTTGGAAACGCTAGTGAAGGGACTGAGTGAGAGGAGGTCAGGAAAACCGCTTTTGTTTGTCCCAGCGCCATTTCTGCATTAATAAAGGAAGAAAGAGCGAGAAAAAGAAAGAAGAAAGAAAAGAAAAAAGGTAAGGTAGATAAAATAGGCATTTACATATAGCCTATAACCTTCTCAGGCGTCCCAAAGCGCATTGCAGCCAAAGAACTGCCGTTGAGATGTGGTTATTGTTACATGAGCAAATTCAGCAGCCAATTTGCTCGCAGCAAGATATCATAAATATCGCGAGGATAAATAATCAGTTAATCCGTTGTCATGGTATAGCTGAAGCAGAAACATTCGCCAGCCCACCAGGAGAACTCGTCTGCTATTTTCCAAAAAGTGACATTGGATTTTTTGCTTGAACAGGCACAAACGATCTCGGTTTAATGTTACCGCTTTAACAATCCAGCACCCCCTCAGTACTGCGCTGAAGTGTCAGCTGGCATTAGGTGCTGGAAATCCTGGAAAGGCCCTTGAATCCATGATCTTCTGACACAAAGGCTTGCTACCAGTGGTTTCCCAATGGTAACCTCGCTATCGGGAATGTTTGGAAGGAAACGAGGGCCGAACAAACTTTACTAGCCAGGTCAAGCTACATGAGTGCTCCTCTGTGACCAGTGGCTCATACTCCAACGTCAACATCTGCAGAGAGAGGAGAACATACCTTGCACTAACACGTAATACGTGCCACCTGATGAAAACAACAGTCAAACCTTGCAAGAATACCTGTAGTGCAATAGCTTAACCGCGACAATTCGTTTAATGGAAACCTATATTTTGACCAAGAACAGTGCTTTCAGGCGCTGCTATTCTCCATTGGTGCTAGTGTATGATGAAAGTGCTTGTAATAATTGCCTTGTACTTCCCTTAGATGCCAGCTCAAGTAACTGGAGTGCATGAGGTAACTAGCTTATCTTTTGCTATTGGGACGTTCAGGGACTGAGATGGCCCTCATTCTGTGGCAGTTGAGTCCTGAGAAGTATTTTCCGTAAACTGAATCTTGTGCTGCATGAGGCGCAGCCTTATTTTGCATTCTTTCGTCACGTGCAGGCAATGCAGATGGCTGCTAGGGGCCGACATGGCTTGCCATTCTGAGGGGCAGCACTATCATCTATTTCCATTCGTCTTGTACCACGAGTACTGTGTGCTGCCCCCACATGATCATTGAAGTGTGAAAGAACAAGCCTAACAGCAGCAACAAGCTCAGCGAAACAACGTCTGACGGCCTTCGATACCACAATTCTAATAACTTGGGCGCTGGATGACATAGCTCCTTTCCAATATGCTACCCTAGGCTTCTATGGCAGATGTGTAATTATTCCCGGAATAACGACAGACTGCCCTTAAGGACTCTCTTTGGAACTGTCACAATCTCCAAAGTGGACTTCAGTACCGTCAAGATATCTGATAATATACTGCACATGCGGGCAGTGGAGTTCTCCCTATGAACTGCCATCTGTGCACATCATCCAGTATCGTCTCCATTACCTGTACGTGTGTTTGAGATCTATAAACTCTCTTTATTAAAAAAATCAGGTTCCATGAAAAATGAGTAACAAGTCCCCGCATCCAAGGGGTGTTATATTCGAACCTTCTGTTAAGCAATGCCTTTTCTGCATATATCACGAGCCGCTGCTTCTGCTCAACTTCAGTTCTCTGTGTCAGCCAATGCATTCTGCTCTCTAATTCCCCACGGTGCATGTCTCTTGTTTAGTGTTTGCAATGGCGAGAACGAGCAATAGCACATCCTCTGAAGCGTTGGCAGGGCTAAAGCTGCTATGGCCGGGTTCGTCCTCTTTAGGCCCAGCTGGATGAGAAAAACATGAAGATATGTTGGAATAGGCTACTGAGGATATGTCACTTTCAGAAAAAGGAGTGGTTAGGCTTTCATGATAAAAGCCCAGAGTTTCCACGGGGTCCTCCCAATCTCCTCCCGTAACTTCGGTGGAATTTTGGTGGAAATCCTGGAGAAACGGCAAAAATTGGGGTCTCACCGAACTCCCAGTGAAGGGAGGCTGTTAGATGAAGAATAGGGCATAACAAACTTATGCCACCACTTGAGCATGATGGTAAACAATTTAAACCGTACGATGCCGAGCTGGGGAAGTGACTGTAAGAGTCCATTCGTTTAGGTTTTGGCTGGCTACTCTGATTTTGGCTAACGTTTTAAACTCGCTGAACGTCTAACTGTTCTTTCTTGTTGGGAATGGTGGATATTTTAGTACTGACTCTCCTGGCAATCTCCTTCTATTTTCCCTGTTCTTCTTTCTTTCGGGCCCTACGCTATTCTGTGCCCAGCGCCCCGTGTCTCCTCCACCATATCGCACCCCCCACCCCCGCCTCTGTCTCAGGTCATCAGTTGCATTAATGCACTTGGTGCCTCTCTATCCACCTGCACACGTGCCAGAGATTATTTTCCTATAAACCTTTGTGCTTTTACACAAATTTGTTCAGTTTATATGTGTGTCCTTGCCGTTTGGAGCATCTGCAAGCCGTTAAATGCTGCAACAGACAAGTCCGCCCTCTTCCACAGTAATCGAATTGCATCATTGAATAACAATAAAGACGCTTCAACGTGTGTTTTAAATATGGGAAAGATCGGCATTGCTGATGAGATCTTGATTGTACAATCACAGAGCACTGATCGAATAGTCATTGTTAATTATCCTAGATATTTTTGTCTAACATCAATTAAAAACAGTGGCGTTTCGTTTCTACGAGGTTAGCACAAGTCTCCGAAGCTACCGCGGAAAATCTGGAGATTTCTCAAGGAAGTTATGGAACGTAGTGCTTTAAGCCTTTCACAATTTCCTGCATCACTGTCCAAAACACCTCTCCTGTCTCATCTGAGCTATTGTAAGACACTGATGGAGAATTTTGACGGAGTTCTCACAATCTCCCACCGTTTCTTCGGCAAATGATCAGCGGAAACCCTGAACAGACAGGGTAAATGGCCAGGATTAACAATTCTCGCCGTTTTCCAGGGACCGTCGGTCTGCCGCCACAGAGCGCGCATGGAAATTACAGGCACCGAGCACTGAAAGCTCGAATTCCCGCTGTGCATCATGGTTTTCCTCAGGTTAGAAGGTCGGGGGGCGAGGCTCGTCCAGCTGCTCCGTGTAAAAACTTCAAATTGCGAGCTGCGCCCTCTTCTGGCGAATATAAAATTGTTTCAGCAAATCTCACAAAAGGGACAAAAAAGGCATTTTCAGTACCCATACACAGGACACGCTTCACGGTGACGTATTTCAAAGTCCGCCCACTCAGTGTTCTTACAAACCATCAGCCAGCTCCCGGTCTGAGTGATCAATTGGGTCAGAATGTTGGCGAGTGTTGTACTCCAATGCATCTCTGTTCTGGGGATCATTTTCACAGGTTCCTTCTATATCCTGCATTCTCGCAAAAACGCATAATTGCATAGATTCTCCTTCACATAAAATGTATCATTGCCTTTTGGACTGTTTGCCTGATTCCACTAACCTCGAGCTTTTCGTCCTGAAATATAACCTCACTAATTATATTGTGATTGTCTTTTCTGATAGGCTCCGCTGAAACTTTGGTCAAATTGACTCAACTCCCCGAAACCGTGAGCAGAAATACGGGTGCAAACGTCTCCTTTCATTGCTCGATTTCCTTCTTTCGATATGGCCCACGTGTGAAGGTGAACTGGTGGAAACAGGGTGACAATGAATATCTAAGTACAGGGCTGGATGACAGAAAATTAACTGGCTTCAGAACTTAGTTCAGCGGCTTCCTTCAGCTACTCAATGTGAGTGTAAAGGACTCGGGAGTATACTATTGTACTATCTCCCATCAAGGGAGTCTAGTTGGAAACGGAAGGGGATCCAATTTAACTGTATGGGGTAAGTTTAACAATAGCGGCGAAGAAGATCAACCTGACCGTAACATTTCACAGCAGATTTATCCAGCGCATGAATCATGCTTTAGTATTGTTTACATTCTACACTGTTTCACACTTGTATACGCATTTGTCGGTTGTGCTTTGAAGGATTCACATTGAAACTCAAATAACAATCGTTGTATTTTTGTATGCATTCCAATTATCCGGTAGAATGATATATATTTCACCAATATTCATTAACAGGAGTTAATCATTTTACCTCAAAGTGCACATTCAGCATGTGAAGGTAAAATTGCTGATTAAAGGATGTGTCTCGACTGAATTGCACACGAGCGCGCATTTGCCCGGTAAGCACGGATCTTACCCTGTATGATGGTTTATTCTGTTTGCGTTGGTTAAGGAGGGCTGACAGTTTCTATTAAAATTCAGCTTCCCGCGTTTATAATTTAATGGTCTATATGTTAAGATGCTTGCAACTCCGATGTTATTAACAGTTAAATTCCGAAAACTTACCTGACCACAAACTCCACATTTTCATCATCCTTTCACACTTCAGTAAATAAGATATCACCCAGAACTTGTGTGCCAAAGCCCCTCGCGTTTGTTCAATTGTACTTTCTTGTCAGTTATTATACTTGAGAGTGAATATGGGCTTCGGCGGTGAGCGCAAAACAGGCGATAGTGAATCGGCCGCCCTTTTTAGAACCCGCTCGATATTTTTCCCATCAGTTGGACCCGTTTTTCGCCCTACGATAAAAGTTTAAATTACCCCCGATATAAAGTTAACATTTATGAAGATGCCGTTAACGATGTCGCTACGGATAACACACAGTGAACAACTCCCTCTTTGTGCTGTCAGTAATGGGCCGAAACAAAACGACATGTTGATAACCTTGAATGATGCCCCAGTAACGTTATTTTCCTCCATTTTTCTAGTTCCGCCAACTCCACTGAAAATTATCTCTCGGGAACCTGGAAAGGATTCATCTTCGTCTCTAACTGTTGTGTGTGCGACAAATCCGTTTTACCCGGAGAATATCACCTTCACTTGGTATAAAAATTTGACTAAAACTACACCAGGGATAAATAGCATTATTCAACTCAAAACCGATGGACTATATGAAGCTTCCAGCCGTTTGGAAGAGACGCAGCCTGTCCGAACCGGGACTGTGTATACCTGCCTGGTGTCTCACAATACCATCGAAACTCCTGCCATAGCCACTCACATTTTCCTCTACCCAACAGGTAAGATTGCAGATCTCAGTTATCCTGCAAGTAAAACTATTTTCTGAGATGCCTCCCCCATCATTTGTTTGCTAAGAGCAAATATAATTATCCATGGATTTCTGCCAGGTGTTCAGCTCCAAAGCCAACGTTGTTCGGCACCCCTTGCCTCAGTGGGAGTCACGGTCGAGACATGGAACTGACGCCTGGGACAACATCGAGCAGTAACTCGCGTCCTGCAGTTCCAAGTCGTTACGCCGAGAGGCGGGACCGCTGCCTGCTGCATTCTTCAAACCTTGCTCGAAATCTGCAGCATGCTGCAATTTTAGCAACTACTGTTAGCCGTCATAACAAGTAACAAATTAATCATTATCACATTTATATCGCAAACTTATTTCAATCAGATTTGAGTTTCAAGCAAGATAATATAACAGTAATGTGTTCCTCACGCATGAAAAAAAACATAGCTCTGCATTTTGTATTTTGTTTCATAAAACTATACCTTAAATATAACATTACTAAAATAGCAACAATTGATTAAAATGTTGCTGACCTTTTAAGTCATGATATTGTTCAATTGAACAGTGCACTGCTTCATATTTGTACATTTCACCTAAATCTTGTAGGTGGTGAGTTCACCGGTTACTTGCTGATTTCAGCATGTGCAGCGGGCGGATTGATATTCCTGGCGTTGGCTCTCATCATTGGAAAGCGATGTCTCTCAAAGAAAAATAAAGTTAAGAAATCATTTAGTCTTTTTAACAAAGTGAACACAACTTTCAAAGAGAGAGCGAGAACGTCCTAAGCTTGCCTACAGAGGTTGGCAAAGACAGAGAGTGAACCTGTAAATGAGTGGATTGCTAACCGAGTGAGGACCTTCAATCAGGAATTTGTAGAGTGTGGGAATTCACTGGTAAATAGTAAGGTAAATTAATTGCTGACAAACTGACGACTTTCAATTGGGAATTTGGTGAGTGTGGGAATTAGGTGCAAAGGGGGAAGGAGGTGCTACGCGATTTAAATCAAGGAACTGTAAACTAATCTATCAACTTATAAAACTTAATTAAAAACAACTATGATTAAGCGGAGCGTGAAGGGAGCGGCGCAAGAAATCAAAAATCGAGAAAGTCAAAAAGTGACGTCACAAGACAAAGAGGAGAGTCGCGTGCAAGTCAGCCATTAATTAGTTAATTGGTTAGTGTTTTTAGTGGTTATTGTTGTTGTGGTTAGTGCCTTAATGGTTGGTTTTTGTTTTTTAGTGGTTAGTGTTTTAGTGTTAGATAAAGGGTAAATTCCCACTAAAAAGATTAGTGAAGACAAACGTCGGTCCCTTACAATCAGAAATGGGGGAAATTATAACGGGCAATAAAGAAATGGCAGAACAATTGAACACATACTTTCACAAAGGAGGATTCAAATAACCTGCCAGAAATGTTAGGGAACTAAGGGTCTCCTGAGAGGGAGGAACTGAAGGAAACGAGTATTAGTAAAAAAAAGTGCTCAGGAAATTAATGGGGCTAAAGGCTGACAAATCCCCAGGGCCTGATAATCTATATCCCAGAGTACTAAAGGAAGTTGAACTGAAAATAGTGGATGCATTGGTGATCATCTTCCAAAATTCTATAGACTCTGGAAGTGTTCCTACAGATTGGAGGGTGGCAAATGTAACCCCACTACTTAAAAAAGGAGGGAGAGAAAAAACAGGGAATTACAGACTGGTTAGCCTAACATCAGTAGTGGGGAAAAAGCTAGACTATATTATAAAAGATGTGATAACAGAACATTTGGTGGGCATTAACGGGATTGGACAAAGTCAGCATGGGTTTATGAAAGGGAAATCATGCTCAACAAATCTACTGGAGTTTTTTGAGAATGTAACTAGTGGAATAGGTTGGGCAGAACCAGTGGATGTGGTGTATTTGATTTTCAGAAGGCTTTTGATCAGTTCCCACACAAGAGGTTAGTGTGCAAAATTAAAGCACATGGGATTGGGGAGAATATACTGGCATGGATTGAGAATTAATCGACAGACAGGTTTTTTTTCCGGGTGGCAGGCAGTGACTAGTGGGGTACCGCAGGGATCAGTGCTTGGGCCCCAGCTATTCACAATATATATCAATGACTAAAATGAGGGAACTAAATGTAACATTGCCAAGTTTGCAGACGACACAAAGCTGGGGTGGAATGTGAGCTTTGAGGAGGATGCAAAGAAGCTCCAATGTGATTTAGACAAGTTGCGTGAGTGGGCAAGAACATGGCAGATGCAGTATAACATGGAGAAATGTGAGGTTATCCACTTTGGTTGCAAAAAACAGAAAGGCAGATTATTAGCTGAATTGTGATAGATTGGGAAAAGGGGAGGTGCAACGAGATCTGGGTGTCCTTGTATACCAGTCGCTGAAAACCAGCATTCAGGTGCAGCAAGCAGTTCGGATGGCGAATGGTATGTTGGCCTTCATTGCAAGAGGATTTGAGTACAGGAGAAGGGATGTCTTACTGCAGTTATACAGGGCCTTAGTGAGACCACATCTGGAGTGTTGTGTGCAGTTTTGGTCCCCTTATCTGAAGAAGAATGTCCTTGCCATGGAGGGAGTGCCACGAAGGTTTACCAGACTGATTCCTGGGATGGCAGGAGTGACGTATGAGGATAGATTGGTCGACTAGGCATATATTCACTGGAGTTTAGAAGAATGAGAGGTGACCTCATCGAAAGATATAAAATTCTAACAGGACTAGACAGACTAGATGCAGGGAGGATGTTCCCGATGGCTGTGGAGCTCAAAATCAGGGGTCACAGTGTCAGGATAGAGACTATATCATTTAGAACCAAGATGAGGAGACATTTCTTCACTCAGAGGGTGGTGAACCTATGGAATTCTCTACCACAGAAGGTAGTGGAGGCCATGTCATTAGATGTATTCAAGAAGGAGATAGACACATTTCTTAATGCTGAAGGGATCAAGGGATATGGGCATAAAGCGGGAACAGAGCACTGAGTTAGACGATCAGCCATGATCATATTGAATGGGGGAGCAGGCCCAAAGGGCCGAATGGCCTACTCTTGCTCCTATTTTCTATATTAAATTGGCTTAAATGTAAACAAACAGTTTAAATAACTGGAGTTAACATGGCAGGACAGCAGGGGCCTGTCGCATGCACATCCTGTCCCATGTGGGATCTCCAGAACACTTGGTGTGTCCTGGAAAACCACATGTGCAGGAAATGCCGCCATCTGCTCGAGCTTGTGCTCAGAGTTTCTGAGCTTGAGGCGCGGCTGGCGTCACTACAATGAATAGGGTAAGCTGAGAGTTTCATGGACAGCACGTTTCAGAAGATTGTTACCTCGCAGCTACAGAGAATTGAGGCGGAGAGGAAGTGGGACAGACAGACTGGTAAGAACAGGCAGGCAGTGCAGGAGTCCCCTGGGAGTACTGGAGTCCCCGGGATTACTCCCAGTTCTATACTCTAGTTGGTATAAGCCTAGTAGGATAAGACAGGTTAAAGAGTGGCTGGAGCAATGGTGCCGGAGGGGGCCCTTCAGATTCCTGGGGCATTGGGACTATTTCTGGGGCAGATGGGATCTGTTCGAGATGAATGTGTTGCACCTCAACAGAGCTGGGACCAATGTACTTGCGGGGATGTTAACTTGCTGTGGGGTAGGGTTTACACTAAAGGAGGATGAGCACCAAGACGAAACATGTGAGACGGCAAACAAGGTCCACAGAGGATTGGAAGAGACAAGTAGCACGAGGGTAAAGAATAATTCTGCATCAGTAGGGATCAGATAGGGGGCAAATGCCAGGCAATTTAAGATAAGTTTAGAGTGCATTTGTGTAAACGCATGTACCATGGCAAATAAGGATGGAGAGCTGCAGACTGAAGTCGCCAAATGGTGCTATGACATAGTGGCAATAACAGAGACCTGGCTCAAAGAAGGGGAGGATTTGGGTATTGATATTCTTGGCTACAATGTATTCAGGAAAGGTAGGGTAGAAAGGAAGGCGGGGGTGGCAGTATTGATCAAATAAACTATTACTGCACTGGAAAGCAATGATGTAGTTGCGGGGGTCAAAGACAGAATGCATTTATAACAAAAGCAGAAGACGCTGGAAATACTCAGCAAGTCAGGCTGCATTTGTGGAGAAAGAGAGTTCGATAGCACTTCATCAGAACTGGTACAAGTTACAGATTAAACAGTTTTTAACTAAGTACAGAGACAGGGAAAGGTCTCCGAAAAAAATGGGAGCAGTGGTTAAGATCTGAAGTTATTGAAATTAATGTTGAGTCCGGAAGGTTGTAAAGTGCCGAATCGAAGGATGAGGTGCTGCTCCTCGAGCTTCCATTGACCTTCATTGGAACAATATAAGAGGTGGCGATCAGAGAGGTCAGAGTGGAAATGGGAGGTGGAATTAAAATGACAAACGACCAGCAAGTCAGGGTCAATCTTGCGGACTGAGCGTTGCTGTTCAGCAAAGCGATCAATCAAACTGCGTTTGGTCTCCCCAGTTTAGAGGATACGCATTGGGAGCTGTGAATTCAGTATCTAAATTGAATGAAGTACAAGTAAATCTGTTTTTCATCTAGAAGGAATGTTTGGGGCCCTGAACAGTGGGTAGGGATGAGGTGAAAGGGCACGTGTTGCATCTCCAGTACTCGCACGGGAAGGTGCAATGGGGAGGAAAGCTGATGTTGGGGGTGATGGAAGAGTGGACCAGGGTGTCTCGGAGGGAGCGTTCCCTATGGACTCCTGAAAGCAGAGCGGAGGGGAGGATGTGTTTGGTGGTGGCATTGCGGTGGAGGTGGCGAAAATGGCGGAGGTTGATACGTTGAATGTGGAGGCTGGTGGGGTGGAAGGTGAGGACAAGGTGGACTCTATCATGGTTCTGGGAAGAAGCGGGACGAGTGAGGAAGTGCAGGAAATGGGACGGACACTGTCGAGGGCCATGCCAAATGAAAGGAAGGGGAAACACTGCTGAATCAAGTTCTGGAGAATGAAGTGGGGCAGGTGGAGCATGTTTCAGTGGGAGAGCATTTGGGGAATAGTGATCATAATATCGTTAGGTTTAGAAGATGGAAAAGGAGAAGGAATAATCAAATATGCAAATGCTTAACTGGAGGAGGGCACATTTCAGTGAGTTAAAAAGAGATCATGCCCAGGTGGATTGGAATCAACAATTGGTAGACAAAACAGTAATTGAACAATGGGAGGCATTCAAGGAGGATTTGGTTCGGATACATAATAGACACATCCCCACGAGGGGGTAAGGAAGGGCATCCAAAGTTTGAACTCCCTGGAGGAATAAAGATATAGAGATTAAAATGAAACAGGAAAATGAGGCTTATGACGAATGTAACATTCATACTACAATGGAGAACAAGGCTCAACACAGAACGTATGGAGGAGATCTAAAAGAAAGGAATATGAGGGACAAAGATAGATTATGCGAATAGATTAGTGGCCAAGATAAAAGGGAACCCAAGGGTCTTTTCTCAACATATAAACAGTAAAGGGGCAGTCAAAGGAAGGATGGGACCGATTAGGGAAAAAATGTACATCTTCTTTTGGAGGCAGAGGGCATAGCTGAGGTGCTAAATGAATAATTCACATCTGTCTTCACGAGAGAAGACGATGCTGCCATTGTAGCAGTAAAGGGGGAGGTGGTAGTGATATTGCGTAGGATAAGAATAGATAATGAGGAGGTACTTAAAAGATTTGCACTACTCAAATTCGAAAAGTCATCTGGTCCAGATGTGATGCATCCTAGGTTACTGAGGGAAGCAAGGGGGAAATTGTGGAGGCTCTGGCCACAATATTACAATCAACCTTAGATATTGGGCGGTGCTGGGGGACTGGAGGATTGCAGATCTGACACCACTGCACAAAAAAGGGAGATGGATAAAGCTGGCAATTAGTCAGCTTAACGTCGGTGGTGGGGAAGCTTTTCGAGACAATAATTGGCACTTGGAAAAGTATGGGTTAATAAAAGAAAGTCAACACGGATTTGTTGAAGGAAAATCGTGTTTAACTAACTTGATTGAGTTCTTTGATGAAGTAACGGAAGGGGTTAATGAGTGAAGTGCGGTTGATGTTGTGTATATGAACTTTCAAAAGGCATTTGATAAAATACCACATAATAGACTTGTTAGCAAAATTAAAACCCATAGGATTCAAGGGACGGTGGCAGCGTGGATGCAAAATTGGCCAGGGGACATAAAGCAGAGAGCATTTCGTGAATGGTTGTTTTTCAGGCTGGAGGAAAGTATACAGTGGTGTGCCCCAAGGGTCAGTGTTAGGACTACTGCTCCCTCTGATATATATTAATGAACTGGACTTGGGTATACTGGATATACCTACAAAGTTTGCAGATGGCACAAAACTCGGAAATGTAGCAAAAAATGTGGACGATAGTAACAGACTTCAGGAAGACATAGAGAGACTGGGCAGACACATGGCTGATGACATTTAACACATTGAAGTGTGAAGTCATGCATTTTGGTAGGAAGAATGAGGAAAGGCAATCGAAACAAAAGAGCCCAATTTTGAAGGGGTGCAAGAAAAGAGAGACCTGGTGTTGCATATTATGCACAAAGCTTTGAAGGTGGTAGGACAACTTGACCAGGCTGTTAAAAAAACATATGGGATCCTGGGCTTTATTAATAGAGGCATCGAGTACAAAAGCAAGGACCTCATGCTAAGCAACAACAACTTGCATTTATATAGCGCCTTTCATGTCGTAAAATGTCCCAAGGCGCTTCATCGGCGCGAATATCAAACAACATTTGACACCGAGTCACATAAGCGGATATTAGAACAGTAACCAAAAGCTTGATCAAAGAGGTAGGTTTTAAGGAGCGGCATAAAGGAGGATAGAAAGGATAACAGTCGGAGAGGTTTAGGGATGGAATTCCAGAGTTTAGGGCCTAAGCAGCTGAAGGCACGGTCGCCAATGTTGGAGCAATTAAAATCTGGGATGCGCAAGAGGCAAGAATTGGAGGAGCACAGTGATCTCAAAGCTTTATGGGGCTGGAGGTGGTTACAGAGTTAGGGATGGGCGAAGCCATGGAGGGATTTGAAAACAAGGATGAGAATTTTAATTTCGAGGCTTTCTCAGACCGGGAGCCAATGTAGGGGCGATGGGTGAACGGAACTTGTTGCGACTTAGGATACGAGCAGCAGAGGTTTGGATATGCTCAAATTTATGGAGGGTGAAAGATGGGAGCACGGCCAGTGGAACATTGGAATTGTCAAGTCTAGAGGTAACAAAGGCATAAAACACTTTTATGGCCTCAGCTGGAGAATTGTGTTCAATTATGGGCACCGCACTTTAGGAAGGAGGTCAGGCCTTAGGGAGAGTGCAGAAGAGATTTACTAGAATGGTTCCAGGGATGAGGGACTTCAGTTATGTAGGGGGACTGGCGAAGCTGGGATTGTTCTCCTTACAACAGAGAAGGTTACTAGGAGATTGGATAGATGCGTTCAAGATAATAAACAATTTTGACAGAATTAATAAGGAGAATCTGTTTCCAGTGGCAGAAGGGTCGGTTACCAAAGGACACAGATTTAAGGTGATGGCAAAAGAGCAATAGGCGACATGTGGAGACATTATTTTACACGGCGAGTTGTAATTATGTGCAACGAAAGAGTGGTGGAAGCAGATTCAATAATATCTGTCAAAAGGGAATTAGAAAAATCCTTGAATAGATAAGTATATAGGGTTATGGTGCAGGGGAATGGGAGTAATTGGATAGCTCTTTCAAAGAGCCGGCACAGGCAGGATGGGCCGAAAGGCATCCTCCTATGCTGTACCTGCTATGATACCATGATACATCGAGAGAAAAAGTTAGTAAATTGTAACTGAACGGTTGAAAGTACATTTACATTGTGTCACAGGTACTGGATCGATTGTTGAATATAACAGCTTGACCTTGGGTTTAAAATATGAGGGATACTTGAGAGTCATTCCAGTCTGCTATATTTATACTAATTGCAACAACTAATATTTTGAATAAAATTTCAGCACTACCGGTGTAGCGGTAGATTCGGATTTCGAAAGTGTTGTGTAAAATGGGGCGTAATTTCCCAAGGTCCCACAACCGCCGTTGGAGGCTGGCATTCAGCGGGAGCTTTTTTATAAAATCACCTTACATTGCGTGCGATTTTCTGTCCCATTCAGGACAGTGAACATGGAATTGCGGGTAGTGATCCAGCGAGTTTCCAATCAGCCTCCTGCTGCACGCAATGTCCCGTGGTCAGCTGAACAATGCCAGCCCTATTACATAAGAACATAAGAACATAAGAAATTGGAGCAGGAGTAGGCCAATCGGCCCCTCGAGCCTGCTCCGCCATTCAATAAGATCATGGCTGATCTGATCCCAACCACAAATCTAAAGAACACAAAAAGTCGGAGCAGGACCCGGCCACATAGCCCCTGGGCCCTCTCCGCCACCCACAGGGCATTGACCGATCCGAACTCAGCTTCATGTCCAATTTCCTGCCCGCTCCCCATAACCCCTAATTCCCTTTACTTCTAGGAAACTGTCTATTGCCAAACACAGTTCAGAATCCAAGCAATTCCGTAAAATGTGATATCAAGATCATTTTATACTTTACATTGAGTCTACACGGAAGTGTCCTTCTACGTTGTTAAAATGCTCCAATGTAAAATCTTGAACTTCATTCATTACCAGGACCTCAGAACGATGCTGAAAGATCAGGCCATCGCGAACAGCCGGTAAGTTTCCACAATTCATCCTAATATATTTATTTTATAAATATTTAGATAAGAGAGTTGTAATCTATTTAATGCAATAATTTGCCCCGTTTTAGTCTAACACTGTAAAGATTCTCACAAAACTAGTGCAGAGTATCAGCACTGACGCAACACACACACACACATACAAGGAAACACTAGATTTTTTAATGTCTGTATCAGTAGGTCAGTGGCAGCCGATATAGAACAGTCACCTATGGATTGTAAAACAACATATCGCTTAAAACTTACCATCAGCTATGGCGAATAATAAAAAAAATCTGCTTTTGCCTCCTGGAAACAACTGACACGTTTGTTGAAAAATGCTGCTACCGCAGTTCATAATGTTATCCCCATTAATTAGCTCTGGAGTAAATCTACAAAACGTGTGTTCAAATTCCACCAGGGCAGTTTGAGAATTAGAATTCAGTTTCTAAAAATCTGGAAATAAAAAGTTGGTATCAGTAAAAGTGACCATGAAGCTGTTCGATAGCGTTAAATCCCATTGGTTCACGAATGTCCTTCAGGGAAGGAAGTTGCCGTCCTTACTCGAACCTTAGCGGTGAGTCAGAAGGGAGTAAAGTTGAGAGCAGCAAGAGAGGGAAGACCCAGGGAAAATTTACAAAACAAATAGTAGAAACAGTTGTTCAAGAACAATTGAAAGGGAAAAGCGTAGAGCAACAGAAAGAAAGTGTAGTTAGACACTACAGATGAAGTGAAAACTAGAAGGCGTAAGGCGATTACCCGAGCATCAAAGCTGAAGGTCAGGCTAGGGTGTGTGGCCCAACTAAGAGCTCTATATACAAATGCACGGAGTATAAGGAATAAATTAAATGAACTATAGGTTCAAAATCAAATTGAAGGGTATAACATGATAGCTATTACTAAGGGAAGGCTGCAGGATGGTCAGGATTGGGAACTAAATAAACCGGGTTATAAGGTCTACATGAGAGATAGAGAAAATGGAAGAGGTGGAGGAGTAGCCTTAATGATTCGAGATGAAATCAATTCATTGATAAAGGAGGATAGAACGAGAGATAAGCAGCCAACAGAGACCTTATGGATTGAATTGAGAAATAGGAAAGGATCTAAGACTATAGTGGGAGTTGTGCATAAGACCCCTGGCAGCAGCTCGGAAGTGCTAGATTGTATGAATGCAGAGATTAGATAAGCGTGTAAGAAAGGCATAGTGGTATTAATGGGAGACTTTAACCTTCACATAGATTGGGGAAAGCAGACTAGCAACTTTCAGAAAGGTAGTGAATTTCTTGAGTGTGTCCGGAATAGATTTCTACAGCCGTATGTCCTAGAGGCAACAAGGGGGCAAGCCATACTACATTTAGCAATGAGTAATGAACCAGACTTAGCTTACAGTTTAACTGTGCGTGAATATCTATCCAATAACGATCATGACATGATCGACTTCAATGTAATGTTTGAAAGGGAAAAAAGTGAATCAGCTGCTAAGATTCTAGACTTTGGTAAGGCCGACTTCAATGGGACGAGACAGAGACTGTCCAGAGTAAACTGGGCCAATCTGTTAATGGGCAAAATGACTGATGATCAGTGGGAAATGTTTAAAGAAACATTTAACGAGATACAGAGCCGGTTTATACCACTGACGGGCAATAACTCTACTTGCCAAAAAAAAAGCCATGGACAACTAAAGAGGTAAGGGACAGTATAAGACGTAAGGAAAGGGTATACAAAAAGGCAAAACATGGCACAGATCCTGGCGATTGGGAAAGATAGAAAGATCAACAAAGGGTCACAAAACAGATAGTAAGAGCTACAAAAGGAGAGTATAAAAATAAACTTGCAAGGGATATCAAAACCAATACAAACAACATTTATAGTTATATTAGGAAAAAGAGGGTGGTCAGGAGCATTGTTGGCCCCTTAAAAACTGAAAGTGGGGATATTGTCATTGACAATGGGGAAATGGTGGACATGTTGAATAATTACTTTGCGTCAGTATTTACAGTAGAAAAAAGAGGATAGCATGCCGAAAATCCCAAGAAAACTAATATTGAATCGGGGACAGGGAATCAATAAAATTACCATAAGTAAAGCAACAGTAATAAAGAAAATAATAGCACTGAAGATTGACAAATCCCCAGGACCAGATTGTGTCCATTCCAGGGTTTTAAAGGAAGTATGTGAGCAGATTGCAGATGCCCTAACTATAATCTTTCAAAGTTCTCTAGATTCAGGAACTGTCCCTCTAGATTGGAAAATTGCACATGTCACTCCGCTTTTTAAAAAAGGAGAGAGACGGAAACCGGGGAATTATAGACCAGTAAGCCTAACATGTGTTCTGTGGAATATGATGGAGTCTACAATTAAGGATAGGGTGACTAAACACCTCGAGAATTTTCAGTTGATCAGGGAGAGCCAGCATGGATTTGTGAAGGTAGGTCTTGCCTGACAAATCTTATTGGATTTTTTGAAGAGGTGACTAAAGTATTGGACAGGGGAATGTCAATGGATGTTATTTATATTGACTTCCAGAAGGCATTTGATAAGGTCCCACAAAAGAGAATGTTAGCTAAGTTAGAAGGTCATGGAATCGAGGGAAAAGTGTGGACTTGGTTAGGAAGTTGGCTGAGCAAAGGGCGACAGAGTGTAGGGATAATGGGTACGTTTTGACACTGGCAGGATGTGACTAGTGGAGGCTAGCAGGGATCTGTTTTGGGGCCTAAATTATTCACAATATTTATCAACGACTTAGATGAAGACTCTTAGAAAGTCTCATATCTAAGTTTGCCGATGACACAAAGATTGGTGGCAATATGAGCAGTGTAGATGAAAACATAACATTACAACGGGATATTGATAGATTAGGTGAATGGGCAAAACTGTGGCAAATGGAATTCAATGTAAACAAATGTGTGGTCATCAACTTTGGAACAAAAAAGGATAGAACAGGGTACTTTCTAAATGGTAAAAAGTTAAAAATAGTGGATCTCCAAAGGGACTTATGGGTTCAGGTACATAGATCATTGAAGTGTTATGAACAGGTGCAGAAAATAATCAATAAGGCTAATGGAATGCGGGCCTTTATATCGAGAGGACTGGAGTACAAGGGGGCAGAAGTTATGCTTCAGCTATAAAAAAAACCCGGGTTAGACCGCACCTGGAGTACTGTGAGCAGTTCTGGTCACCGCGCCTTCGGAAGGACATATTGGCCTTGGAGGGAGTGCAGCGTAGGTTTACTAGAATGATACCCGGACTTCAAACATTAAGTTACGAGGAGAGATTGCACAAATTGGGGTTGTATTCTCTGGAGTTTATAAGGTTAAGGGATGATCTGATCGAAGGTTATATGATATTAAGGGGAACGGATAGGGTGGATAGAGAGAAACTATTTCCGCTGGGTGGGGATTCGAGGAGTAGGGGGCACAGTCTAAAAATTAGAGCCAGACCTTTCAGGAGTGAGATTGGAAAATATTTCTGCACACAAAGGGTGGTAGAAGTTTGGAACTCTCTTCCGCAAACAACAATTGATACTAGCTCAATTGCTAAATTTAAATATGAGATAGATAGCTTTTTGGCAACCAAAGTTATTGAGGGATATGGGCCAAAGGCAGGTATATGGAGCTAGATCACAGATGAGCCATGATCTTGTCAAATGGCAGGGCAGGGACTAGGGGCTGAATGGCAGACTGCTGTTCCTATGTTCCTATGTTCCTAGTTTACATGTGATTCCAGTCCCACAGCTGTGTGGCTAACTCTTAACTGACCTCTGCAGTGTCCTATCAAGCCCACCATCACCTTTTTTGTGCAACCAGGGATGGGCAATAAATGTTGGCCTTGCCAGCGATGCCCACATCTCGAGAATTATTTTTTTTTAGAAAACGTCAGAAAGTCACAGGCTAGCAGTGCTAGTTTAGCGATTTGCGTTTCCCGCGTGTGACCGGAGTACGGAAATTGATTTTTCTACTGTGTGTTAACCGAATTTGTTGCGATGTTAACAACACGCGGAGACCCATGGTGAGAAATTTACATTTCGTTTAATTGCCTCATTCTCCCATTATAGTATCCAATTGAAATTGAAACAATCCCGATGTTTTTACCTCCAACTCTTGTACGCAATTTGCAGGTTCGCCGCAACAGCCGAGAGTCCGAGCAAGCTCGGCAACACTTATCAGAAAATTGAGGGTTATTTGTACGCCATTTTCCATTTATTGAAATCAATGGACAGAAATGTGTGTGCAATAACTCGTTATTTTCCAATATATGCCGTCTACTGCGTGTGATTTCCGATCCAGACTAGTGTCCCAGAAAATTGCAAGTCGTCAAGAAAGTTATGTTAAACATATCTGACTCAGTAAAAATGTTTTCCCGCTATCTTTTCGACGTTTGTTGTCCATTTGTATCCCTGATCCTACTTCATCTCCGCATTTGAGTCATCAGAGTCTATCATGCAGAGACAGAGAGAGGTGGATAAAGCAATAGAGAGAAATATTAAATATGCATAAATATATATATATATATATATATCAATTGACATAAACATAGTAAATATATATATATATATATCTGTAGATCGTGTGACATTTAGGATTAATTGAAATCTAAAGGTAGGATTCTAAATGTGGACCAGGTGTTCACATCATAGCTAAAAATAACCTCTTGTATTCCGTGTTCGTATTATTGATTTCAGAATTCTGTATGATGTTTACTTTTCTGTATGTTGAAAGTGAACTGTCTGCTGAAAGTTAGCCTCAGACCCCCTTTCCAAATGTCCCTGTTCTAATTCAATCCCATGCACTGTATAATTATAAAACACAATTCTTCTTATGTATAAACCTCAATTTTAGAAAGTATCTAAATTGTTTTGATACTTTTTGCTGCAACGAAAGTGAAACTTCAAGTATATAAACCTCGCCAGCTGCAGGTTATTTCAACCAGACTATTCATATAAATGGACTACAGGAATGAACTTTGACCCCTTACTTTTCTTAATTTTCTTGACCTGGAAATTTCGCGCGATTTTTGGGCCTGCGCGCGTCGTTCTGCGCCTGACCGCACAGCATAAAAATGGTATATTTTTGACTTTTATTCCATGCAGGTAACAGAAGTTCTGATGGCGCCTTATGCTGCAGTAAATTTGACTAATTCCTGGAAAGGCCCAGGATCAAAGCATTATTTGAGGAATAGAGGACAGTATATGCCCAGGTACGGCCGAGGAGTCGATCAAAGAGACACGAGTTACCTGTAATTAACGGGCATGCGGGGTAGTGCACGAACTAGCGTTAATAGAACTTTGCTAATCTTTTGTATTTAACGCGGATTCTGCGAGGTTCCGGCTATTCTAATGATTAACACTAACCTACATACAGGTAAATTATCGAACTCATGAGATGTCCAACCATTGATTTCACAGACCAAGCAAAGGGCACCTGAGAACAAGCTGACCTATGCTTCACTAGTTATGACTGGCTCCAAGAAGACTGCAAAGCCTATTCATAAGAATAAGAACACGGAATACGCTCAGCTACGGATGAAAAACCAAAGATCAGACGTTATTTACACGGAACGGAAAGTCAATTAATATTTGTGACCAATGCGGAACCCGTTTTATTTGTGTGCCTGTATATCTAACTACAGGTCTATTAGCCTAACATCAATAACAGGAAAAATAATTGCAACTATTCTGAGGAGAATGGTGACGGGTACCCGTTTATTAACATTTCATAACTAACGGCCAGCATGGATTAAAAAGCGGCGTTCCTGTCTGACTGTCCCCTTTGCCTTGTTTAAGAAGTTTCGGATGAAATAGATTATAGAAATCCCAATGACAGAATTGTCCAAGCTCTGCTCTAACCGGCCACAGATCATCGTGATCGGTCAGGTATCAGTAATTTAATTATTTGAAAATGAACTGGAACTAAATTGAAAAGCAGGACCTCACGGGTGGTAATCTCAGGTATAGCACCCGAGCCACTTGCGATTTGGCAGAGGGATTTGCAGGTCAGAATGGTGAATGCGTCGTTGAAAGACTGGCATGGGAAAGAGGTGTCCCATTTCATGGGACACTGGCACCAGTACTGGGACAGGAAGGAGCTGTACCATTGGGACGGGCTGCATCTGAACAGGAATGGGACCAGAGACCTAGCGGGAAGGATAAATAAGGCTTTAAACTAGCGAGATGGCGGTGGGGGGGGGGGGGGGGGTGCGGGGCGGAGCGGTTCTGGTAGGAATAACAAAAGCTTAAAGTTAAGAGGAACAGGAAATGAATGTAAAGGTCAGAGCAGGGCAACGAATGACGATGACATGAACGGTCAAGGTAAAAATACAGTTATAAAACAGAAGTTTAAAAGTATTGTTAAAAATATAGTAAAATGAAGAATTATTAAAAATTAATTAAGCTGCATGTACAGCAATGTACATAGCGTCCAAAATAAAACGGAGGAACTGGAGGCAATGATCCGTAGTCAGGAACCAGATGTAGTAGGGAAAACTGAAGCATGGCGATATAAAGGACAGGGCTGGCAACTAAATATTGCAGGCTATAACATAATCAGTAAGGATAGGGAAGGAAGTAGGAGATAGAGTAGCTATACTAATTAGAGATAACAGAACAGCAGCAGTAAAAGGGGACATAACTAATAGAAGGATAGAAACAGAATCCATATGGATTGAAACAAAAGATAATGGACCGATCACGCCAATAGGGGTATACTACAGACCACGTAATAGTGAAAAGGAGATGGAGGAAGAAATATGCAAGCAAATATGTGAAACGAGTAAAGGACAAACAATAATAATAATGGGAGATCTTAACTATCACCAAAAAATTGCCAAGAAGAGGTAGGTAAAGGCGTACAAGGAATTAAGTTATTATAATATGTGCAGGACTCTTTTCTTACCCTGGATGTAAAAAGCACAAGAATAGAGGAAGCGCTGCTGGAACGACTAATGGCCAATGAACGTGAACAGATAAGAGAAGTAAGTTTAGTGGTACATCGAGGCAAAATCGATCACAACAAAATAAGGCTTCAGATTAAAATTGAGAAGGACATAAGTAAGTCAAAAAGCAAAGTAGTAAATTGGAAAAAATATGATATTCAGCAGATGAGAATAGAATGAGGGGAAATAAACTGGAAAATTTACTGATAAAGAAAGAAACAAACAGAACAGCAGTATTGAAACATTTAAAACGGTGATCAGTGGAGCCCTGGAAAAATATAACCCAACTGAAAAGCAAGCTCAAATTAACCAGTAATGATACACCATGGATGAATAAAGAAATAAGGGCAAAATTGAAACGAAAGAAAAAGGCATACATTGAGTACATGGACAACAAAGGAGAGGATGACAAAAGGGAACATGAAAAGGTTAGGAAAGAAGTATAAAAAAGAATTAGGAAGGCAAATAGAAACTACAAAATTAAATTACCAAGTTAATTTTAAAAGAAATAGTAAAGTATTGTACAGGCACATAAATAGCAAAAGTAAAATCAGGATAGGGAAAGGGCCACTAAAGGCTGCACGTGATAAACTCACAGGTGATGACAGAGAAATGGCAGAAATATTAAATAATTTCTTTGCCTCAGTATTTGGCAGGAAAACTAACATGGTGGGCATGACAATAGAAGAAGAGATCAAAAACGATATACAGACATTTAGGATAGAAAAGGGGAAGAAATTGATTAACTAATAAATTAATAAATTAGAGAGGATAAAAATCTCCGGATCGTAGAAACATAGAATCATAGTAAGGCACCGAAGGAGGCCATTCGGTCCATCGTGTTCGTGCAGGCTGAAAAAGAGCAATTCAGCTGAATCCCACTTTCCAGCACTTGGTCCATAGCCTTACAGGTTACGACACTTCAAGTGCTCATCCAAGTTATTTTTAAATAAATTGAGGGTTTCTGCCTCTATCACCCTTTCAGGCGGTGAGTTTCCAGAGCACCAAATATCCCCAAGAAAAATATTCTCCTCAGCTCCCCTCTAATCCTTCTACCAATTACTTTAAATCTATGCCCCTTGGTGATTGCCACTCTGCTAAGGTAAATAGGTCCTCCCTATCCAATCTATCTCGCCCCGTCATAATTTTGTATACCTCAATTAAATCTCCCCTCAGCCTCCTTTGTTCCAAAGAAAACAATCCCAGCCTATCCAATCTTTTCCCATTGCTAAAATTCGCCAGCCCTGGCAACATCCTCGTAAAGCTCCTCTGTCGCCTTTCCAGTGCAATCACATCTTTCCTGTAATGTGGTGACCAGAACTGTACATAATATTCAAGCTGTGGCCTAGCCAATGTTTTATACAGCTCCAGCATAAACTCCCTACTATTACATTCTACGACTTGGCTAATAAAGGAAAGTATCCCCTATGCCTTTTTAGCCACCTTATCTACCTGTCCGCTACCATCAGGGATCTGTCGACATACACTCCAAGGTCACATTTTTCCTCTGCATCTCTCAGTATCCTTCCATTTATTGTGTACTCCCTTGCCTTGTTTCCCCTACCCAAATGCATTACCTCACACTTCTCTCGATTGAATTCCATTTGCCACTTTGATGACCACCTGATCAGTCTAGTCATGTCTTTCTGCAGGCTACAGCTTTAATCCTCACTATCAACCACAGGGCCAATTTCTGTATCATCTGCAAACTTCTTGATCAAGCCCCCCACATTCAAGTGCAAATCATTAATATATACCACAAGAAGCAAGGGACCTAGTACTAAGCCTTGTGGGAACCCACTGAAAACAGCCTTCCGGTCGCAAAACACCCATCAACCATTATCCTTTGCTTCTTGCCACGTATCCAACTAGACACAGTCCCTTGGATTCCATGGGCTTTTACATTTTTGACCAGTCTACCATGTGGGACCTCATCAAAAGCCTTGCTAAAGTCCATGTATAATACATCAAACACACAACCCTCATCGACCCTCCTTGTCGCCTCCTCAAAAAATTCAATAAAGTTAGTCAGAAACGACCTTCCATTAAAAAATCCATGCTGACTGTCCTTGATTAACCGGTGCTATTCTAAATGACGAATATAAAAGTGGACCTTAAAAGCTTCTACAATAAGTAAAACGAAAAATGATTAGTGAAAACAAAAGTAGGTCCCTTACAGTCAGAAACGGGAGAATTTATAATGGGGAACAGGGAAATGACAGAGCAATTAAACAAATATTTTGGTTCTGTCTTCACGGAAGAGGACACACATAACTTCTCAGAAGTGCTAGGGAACCAAGGGACTAGTGAGAAGGAGGAATTAAAGGAAATTAGAATTAGTAAAATGAGTGCTGGAGCAATTAATGATAGTGAAAGCCGATAAATCCCCAGGGCCTGAGAACCTGTATCCCAGAGTACTAAAAGAGGTATCCATGGATATAGTGCATTTTCCATCTACCATCTTTGGAAGTTGTCATCTTCCAAAATTCTATAGATTATGGAACAGTTCCTGCATATTGGAGGGCGGGAAATGTAATCACACTATTTAAAAAGGGAGGGAGAGAGAAAACAGCGAAATAGACCGCTTAGCCTAACATCAGTAGTAGGGAAAATGCTACAGTTTATTGTAAAGGATGTGATAACAGAACATTTAGAACATATCAACAAGATTAGACAAAGTCAACATGGATTTATGAAAGGGAAATCATGTTTGACAAACCAACTGGAGCTTTTTTTGAGGATGTAACTGGTAGATTAGATAAGGATGTGGTTTATTTGGGTTTTCAGAGGGCCTTTGATGAAGTCATAAAAGGTTATTGTGCAAAATTGAAGCATATGGGATTGGTGGTAATATACTGGCATGGATTGAAAATTGGTTAACAGGCAGGAAACAGAGAGTAGGAAAAATGGGTCTCTTTCGGGGTGGGAGGCAGTGAGTAGTGGTGTTCAGCAGGGATCATTGCTTGGGCCCTCGCTATTCAAAATATATATCAATGATTTGGATGACAGAACCAAATGTAATATTTTCAAGTTTGCTGACGACACAAAACTAGGTGGATCGTAATGTGTGAGGAGGATGCAAAAAGGCTTCAAGATGATTAAACAAGTTGATTTTCTGGGCAAATATATGGCAGATGCAGTATAATGTGGATAAATGTGAAGTTATCCACTTCGAAAGGAAAGTCAGAAAGGCAGACTATTATTTCAATGTTGATAGATTGGGAAATGTTGATGTAAAAAGGGACCTGAGTGTCCCTGTACACCAGTCACTGAAAGCAAACATGCAGGTGCAGCAAGCAGTTAGGAAAGCAAATGGTATGTTGGCCTTCATTGCAATAGGATTTGAGTAAAGGAGCAAGGATGTCTTACTGCAGTTATACGGGATCCTGGTGAGACCACACCTGGAGTATTGTGTGCCATTTAGGTCTCGTTACCAAAGAAAGGATATACTTGCCATGGAGGGAGTACAGCGAAGGTTCACCAGATTGATTCCTGGGATGGCAGGACTCTCGTATGAGCAGAGATTGGGTCGACTTGGCCTGTAATCACTCGAGTTTAGAAGAATGAGGGGGGATCTCATTGAAATATATAAAATTCTGACTGGGCTAAGCAGATTGGATGCAGCGAGCATGTTTCCCCTGGCTGGGGGGTCCAGTACAAGGGGTCACAGTCTCAGGATCTGGGGTATCATTTAGGACTGAGGTGAGGAGAAATTTCTTCACTCAGAGGGTGGTGAACCAATGGAATTCTCTGCCATAGAAGGCTGTGGAATCGAAATCACTGAATACATTTAAGAAGGCTCTCGAAAGATTTCGAGGCACCAAAGGCATCATGGGGTATGGGAAGAGGATGGGAATATGGTTTTGCGATAATAGATCCTCCATGATCTTATTGAATGGCGGAGCAGGCTCGAAGGGCCGAATGGACTGCTCCTGCTCCTTTTTTTTTTCTATGCTGTCTCTCAGAATCGATTTCAATAATTCGCCCACCACCGAGGTTGGACTGACTGGTCTATAATTACTCGGCCTATCTCTTTCTCCCTTTTTAAACAATGGTACAATGTTCGCAGTCCTCCAATCCCCCGGCACCACGCCTGCAGCTAGAGAGGATCTGAAAATGATGGCCAGAGATTCCGTTATTTCCTTCGTTACTTCTCTTAACAGCCTGGGATATATTTCATCCGGGTCTGGCGGTTTATCTACTTTCAAAAATGCTAATCCTCTCATTATGTTTATCCCTTCCAATATTTCAACCTCCTCCTCCTTAAATACAATTTCTGCATCGCCAACCTCTTTTGTGAAGACAGACACAAAGTATTCATTAAGAACCATAACCACATCTTCTGCCTCCACACATAGGTTACCTTTTGGTTTGAATCTACGCATAGTAAAATAAGTGAGGGAAGAGATAGCAGAGGCACTATTACAAATATATAAAAATTCATTGGAAAATTGAACAGAGCCGGAGGACTGGTGGACAGCTATTGTGAATCCTATATTTAAAAAGGGAGTTAGAACTAGTCAAGGGAACTATAAACCAATTAGCGTAACGTCAGTGATCGGAAAAATAATGGCATCCTTACTTGAAGATGTAACAGAAAAATATTTAGAAAGCAAAAATATAGTAAAGGTTATTCAGCACGTATTGGAAAGGGGAAGGTCGTGCTTGCCCAAACTCATTGAATTTTTTGAAGATGTAACAGAAAGGGTAATGCAGTTGATGTAATATATTTGCATATTCAAAAGTCCTTCGATAAGGTACCACATAGTAGACTCATAACTAACGTCAGAGCATGTGGAGTCAGTGGAGAAGCAGCAAAATAGATAGCAAGCTAGCTACAATTAAAAAAACAGAGAGTAGGTGTTAAAGACAGTTACTTAGACTGGCAATATGTGGAAAGCGGTGTTCCACAACGATCGGTGCTGGCAGCACTGTTGTTCGTCAATAACAAAAATGATTAGAACTGGGGAATCGGAAGTAAAACTTCAAAATTTGCGGACGAGACCAAATTGGTGGACTGTGAAAAATACAGGAAGACATTAATAAACTTGCAGAATGGGTGTGTAATTGGCAAAAGTAGTAATGCAGGATAACGAGACCATAAAAAAACGCAAACCAAGCACTGAGATTCATTTCTAGAGGGATAGAACTGAAAAGCAGAGAAATTATGTTAAACTTGTGTACAACGTTAGATCGTACTTGTAGTACTGTGAAGAGTGCGGGTATCTATATTATGAAAAGAATACAGAGACAATGGAGAAGGTGCAAAAAAGATTTACTAGGATGATACCTAAACTGAAAGGTTGTACCTATCAGGAAAGATTGAGCAGCCTGGGGCTATTTTCTCTAGAAACGGGAAGACTGAGCGGTGACCTGAGAGTGGTCTTAAAAAATATGAAAAGATTTGATAGCTTAGACAGTGAAAGATGTTTCCACTTCTGGAGGAGACCAGAGCTGGGGGACATAAATATTAGATGGTCGTTAATAAAGCCAAGAGAGAATTCAGGAGAAATTTCTTTACTCAGAAAGCAATTAGAATGTGAAACTCTACAAGGAGTAGAGGCGACTAGCATAGCTACATTTAAGGGGAAGTTTGATAAAAACATGAGGGAGAAAGGTATAGAATGGAATGTTGACAGTGTTAGATGAAGTCGGGAGGGAGATGGAGCATAAACATCGAATAATTGGGACGAATAGCCAGTTTCTGTGCTGTACATTCTATGTACCATAGATTTAATCTTAATGGGATATCAGTTCGTCTTGGGCAGACGAGCAAAACGGGCGATAGCGAATTGACAGCTCATATTGCACTCGGCTCGATTTCTTTTTTATTGAATTCTGGCCATAGGGATTGGATTGGGTGCAAGGATTAGAGCAAAATTAATCTCAATGAAAAGCGAATGAGCTAGGAATGAACAAAGAACGAACCTGCAATTATATAGCGCTTTCTGCCACCTCAGCTAGTCCCAAAGCCATTCGTAATCACTGAAGTACTTTTCAAGTGTAGTCACGGTTGTAATGTAGGGCAAACGGTGCAGTCAATTTTCGTGCAGCAAGTTCCCTTAAACAACAATTAACAGTTATTATCAGATAACTGTTTTAGTGGTGTTGGTTCAGGGATCAATATTGACCAGGGCACCAGGAGAACTTCGCTGTTCTTCGTCCAATCGTGTCATGGGATAATTTAGACCATCCGAGAGGGAAGAAGGGAATTTGATTTAACATCTCATCCGAAAGACGGCACCTCCGACAGTGCAGCACCCTGATTTTTATTCTGTAATGTCTACTTGCAAGATTGTGTTCTGGTAAAATAAAAGTATATCACATGCCTTCCTGCCACATCTTCATGTTGCAGTTGTGGTAATCTTAAAGTAAAAGATTTTGTTGCACATAGCGCTCAGGGGATATCCCCACTCCTCTTAATTCTTCAACCAATCTGGGCGTTATATGATTACACTAATACAAGGCCATAAGCAGAATAAAAGAAATATTTTTTCAGAAGAAGTATCAGGAAGTTTTTTTATTTACTCAGAAGCTAGAATACTTGTTCAACAGAGACTACAGAGCTAACACTATTAGTTTCATTGAAGATATCCATGGATGATACCATGGGAGACCTGACGTACTGGGGCTTCACCTAATCGGTGCTTTTGCATTCATCTCGTTTTATCTACCTCCTTTTTCAAACAATAAATTGTCCTTGACTTTCAATCAAAAACTTCAATTAGAAAAGCATAATCTGCTGAAAGATGATAAAGTGAGGAACTCAATAGACCGGGTAAGGATGGTCCTTGAACAATATCTGCAGGTGATGATATCCCCAAGTTTATCGTATCCCACAGGGACTGTTATTTTTGAAAGTTGCACAGCTTTTTTTGAACATAAACACAGACAAAGCTGAGTTTTTAGTGCAGAGGTTTCAGGTCGTCGTGGTTGTGAAATATATATTCGTTTGTATAAACAAGAAAACGAAGTTAGCGGATTAGCATCAGATATCTTACCATTCTTGGAAACAGCTAGGGTTGTCTGGGTTGTTGAATTTGACAACCCTAACACCATAAAGTAAGTGGGTCTACAACAGAAGAGAAGGGGGTCATACACATCACTCCATTAGCTGCACGATAAAGGGGAATAACATGATTATTTAAGAAGAGAAAAATCGTTCAAATTGTATTTTTAAAAATTTTTCCTTCTCCCGAACAAAACCTCCCAATGATCCATAATATTATTTCCGTGCCCTCTTCAGAATCTGCATTAGACCCTAACCCTAACCCTAACCCTAATTCTCTTTGTCCAACAACTATGGGATAAACTTCCCTCCCTGCTCAAAGCAACAATGTCTCATTTATTCAAAACTGGCATGAACGGAAATGCCCCGATTGCTGATATAATGGCATCTGGTCACTCTCTGATACATTATTGATTCATGTCTCGACGGCTGAGTCGGAAGCGTAAAAACACTGGTGCATACATCATGACTCCCCACTTGAAATCCCTGTACGGGAGAGATAGTCCCATTAAACACGTGTAGGATGCATGACATGGTGCGAGATGTTGTTTTGTGAGTTGCACTTTAAAAAAACAGGCTGCAATATTGGACACGACAAGGTTTGATGCAGAGGTGCGACACGCCGGCCGTGGAAATGCGCTTGCAGGAAACATTGGGCAGGAAATTCTGGTTCATCAGTACTTGATTTTATGCCTTGTTGAAGGATTCAAGATCAGACATTATGGGCCCGCGATTTTCCTGCGCAGCAGTCCTTCCTGGCACACTTCGGTAACTGGAGTGCCCGACAGGACGAAGCAGCATTTGTATGTGTTTCGACGCGAGAATGCGTGTTGGTCCTTAATTATGGTCGTAGCTCTTCTCTGCACAAAATGAATTTAGTGTGAAGGCGTAATTACATAGTTTCAGGAGAGGTTAAATAGATCATACTACGAAAAAGGGGAACAAGTGATAATTGCAAACTCACCATGTGCAGGGTTTATAAGGAAAACCAGTAAGAGAAGCGAGTATAATTAAGAAAACTAGATGATGTCCCAGGCTGTTAGAGGAACACACCGAGGTTGAAAAATATCAAGAGAAATATCAGAAAGAACTTGCATTTATTTAGCGTCTTTGGCGACTTCAGGACCTTCTGAAGCAGTTGACAGCCAATTAAGTACTTTTGAAGTTTCACTGCTATAATGTAGTAAACCGGCAGCCAATTTTCACACAGCAAGATCCCACAAACAACAACCAGATAATTACCAGATAATTTGTTTATTTATTGATGTTGGCTGAGGGATAAAAATAATCAGGACACTGACGAGAACGTCATTATTCCTCTTTCAATAATGTCATGGGATATATTTAACGTCCACCTAAGAGAGCAGACTTCCTATCTGCTGAATATCTCATCGGAAAGACTGTACCTCCAACAGTGCACAACTCCGTCAAGTACCGCACTGAAGTATCAGCCTAGATTATATACTCATACTTGTACGGTCGGACTTAAAACCGCAACTATCTGATATCAGAGGCGAGCGTGCTCCCAATGAGCCAAGGCTCACATATGTTGCGATCTAGTACGACTTCACAACATCCCAAATCTCTTTTGAGATGTTCTTATGTAGGCAGCAAACTTTAAAAAGTCAGTGAGATAAATTTGCTCTTATTCGGTTTTTGCTGGTGTTGGTTGAGGGAGGAATGCTACCCAGCTCCCCGGGAATCGCCTTCTTTCTGTTACGATCCTGTCATCGGATCCTGCACGGCCATTTCAATTGCAGATGTATACGGGAGTTTTGGGTCCAACTTCTTACCCGAAAAACAACATCTCTGACAATGTAGCAGAACGAGTACGTCAGTAGATGGGATCAAAAAAATTTATAGTCACTTGGCCAGGTGTGGAATAATAAAGGAAAGCCAGCATAGATTTGTCAAAGGGAAATCGTATTTAACTAACCGTATTGAGTTTTTTAATGAGGAAACAGAAAGGGTTGATTAGGGCAATGCAGTTGATGTTTGGTATATGGACTTTCAAAAGGCGTTTGATAAAGTGCCACATAATAGGCTTGTTAGCAAAATTGAAGCCGATGGAATAAAATAGGCAGTGGCAGCATGGATACGAAATTACCTAAGTGACAGGAAACAGAGAGTAGTGGTGAACGGTTGCTTTTCTGACTGGAGGAAGGTATACAGTGGATCGTTTATTTAACATATATTAATGACTTGGACTTGGGTTATAGGGCACAATTCCAAAATTTGCAGATGACACAAGACTTGGAAGTGTCGTAAGCAGTGCGGAGGATAGTAATAGACTTCAGGAGGACATGGACAAGCTGGTGGAATGGGCGAACACATGGAAGATGAAATTTAATGCACAGAAGTGTGAAGTGATAAATTTTGGCAGGAAGAATGAGGACAGGCAACAAAACTAAATGGTACAATTATAAAGGTGGTACCGGATCAGAGAGACCTGGGGGTATATGTGCACAAATCTTTCATGGTGGCAGGGTAGGTTTAGAAAGCAGTTTTATAAATAGAGGCATAGAATAAAAAAGCAAGGAAGTCGTGTTGAAATTTTTCAAACACTGGTTCGGCCACAACTAGAGTATTGTGTCCAATTCTGGCCACCGCACTTTAGGAAGGATGTGACGGTCTTAGAGAGGATGCAGAAAAGATTGACTACAGAAGTCCCAGGGATGAGGGACTTCAGTTATGTAGATAGACTGGAGAAGCTGGGGTTGTTCTCCTTAGAGCAGAGATGGTTGAGAGGAGATTTGATAGAAATGTTCAAAATCATGACGGGTTTAGATAAAGTAAATAAAGAGAAACTGTTCCCATTGGTGGAAGGGTCGAGAACCAGAAGACACAGATTTCAGGTGATTGGCAAACGAACCAAAGCGACATGAGGAAAAACTTTCTTACGCAGCAAGTAGTTCTGATCTGGAATGTACTGCCCGAAAGGGTGATGGATACAGATTCAATCGTGGCTTTCGATAAGGAATTGGATAAGTATTTGAAGGGAGAAAAATGCAGGGCTACGGGGAAAGAGCGGGGGAATGGAACTAACTGTACTGCTGTTACAAAGAGCCGTCATGGGCTCGATTGCCCGAATGGCCTCCTCCTGTGCTGTAACGATTCTATGATTCTATGCCAAAGCAGCAGTGGTGAATTGCGGGGCAAAATAAATACCCATGGTGCATCAGAGAAAGAGAAACCGACAAGTTAATGTACTTCGGCATTAACGGTTAATAACGCGACTGGGCGTATAGTTCTACTACATGGCTCCGAAACAAAACCGTTTTAAACTGTAATAAAATCTTTAATATAGGAGTAAAATCTTAGACTTGGATTTTTTTTGTTGCAAATTTACTGGAAAATTGTGTTATTTAATATCGTCTCATATCGCTGAGACGTTTCTAAAGATTGACCTACATCCGACATAACTCTCCTCCACCAGCTCACTCCAGATATAAGCATTTCATTCTCTCTCAGTTAATGATTCACACCCATATGTGTGCAGAATCAGTGGTATGTTTCAGTCATTGCTCCATGCCAAGCTTCTTCGGGGTGGTTTGAATATCTGTCACATAACCAATTACTGACTTTCTTCTGTTTGATCTATTGCTGAAAATGCTGTTTTCACGTGTACTTGTATTTATCTGGGATATATTGCCCGTCGTCTTGAAGCAACATGGCCCAGCTTATCAATAAATGTATCCGAGGCTCAGTAACAGGAAACAAAGGGTAAAAGTCAATGGATGTCTTTGCGAATGGAAATCCGTTTCCAGTGGTGTGCCACAGGGCTCAGTGTTGGGTCCCTTGCTGTTTGTGATATATATTAATGATTTGGACTTGAATGTAGGGGGCATGATTGGCAAATTTGCAGACGACACAAAAATTGGCCGTGTAGCTAATAGTGAAGAGGATAGCTGTCGACTCCAAGAAGATATTAATGGGTTGGTGGAGTAGGCGGAAAAGTGGCAAATGGAGTTCAACCAGAGAAGCATGAGGTAATGCACTTAGGGAGGGCAAACAGTAAAAAGCAATATGCAGTAAACGGGAATATATTGAGAGGGGTAGAGGAAGTGAGGGACGTTGGAGTGTATGTGTGCAGGCCACTGAAGTTGGCAGTACAGGTAGATAAGTTTGGGACGAAGCAATACGGAATGCTCTCCGTTATTAGCCGATGTATAGAATACAAAAGCAGGGATGTAATGATGGAACTGTATAAAACGCTGGTAACACCGCAGCTGGAGTATTGTACGCAGTTCTGGTCACCGCATTACAGGAAGGACGTAATTGCTCTGGAGAGAGTGCAGAGAAGATTTACAAGAATGTTGCCAGAGCTTGAAAATTGCACCTACGTGGTGAGTTTGGATAGGCTGGGGTTGTTTTCCTTGGAGCAGAGGAGGCTGAGGGGTGACTTGATTGAGGTGTACAAAATTATAAGGGGCCCAGATCGAGTAGACAGGAAGTACCTCTTTCCCCTAGCGGCGAGTTCAAGAACTAGAGGACATAGATTTCAGCTGATTGGCGGAAGGATTAAAGGGGACATGAGGACAAACTTTTTTTTTACCCAGAGGGTGGTGGGCGTATGGAATTCGCTGCCCGAATTGGTGGTAGAGGCAGGGACCCTCAACTCAATTTATAGTACCTGGACCTGGACCTAAAGTGCTGTAAGCTGCAGGGCTACGAACCGGGTACTGGAAGGTGGGATGAGAATGGGCACCTGGTTGTTCTTCGAGACGGTGCGGACACAATAGGCCGAAATGCCCCTTCTGTGCTGTATCTTTTCTATGGTTCTATGAGGCACTTTCCCTAATAGTTCGTCATTTTTCGAATATTTTGACTTTCAGATAAATGTACGTGGGATGAGAAGGTTTGCTGTTGCTCTGGGAGGGTGATTGTGTGCGTTACTAAATAGGCTGATGGATGTTAATACGTTAACAACTTCGTTAAGAGGACGCACACATTTGCAATGTAACCAGCGGGCTGCAGATAGCGCCAAAAGAAATGTCACCTCTTTAAAATGTTACCACGATGGACTGGATAAAATAGAAATTCTGTAGATGTGTGTTGTCTACAGCAGTGAAGAGGTTAACGAATCGGTGTTCTACTGTTCGCGTATATAGCTGGGCATGTCTCCATCTGACCTTTTGACAAAAATGTGATGCGGTTTCTGTTGTACTGAAAACTGTTGTTCAACATTTATTCCAATATCGCTGTTTACGTGTAACTGAGGAAGCGGTTCTTAGGGCATCAGAACTTCAAGCGCTGAGTTTATTGCAACATAATGGAAACAAGTTAACTGGTTAGCAACTGTAACTATTATACACCACCTTTTAACATAATTTTAACATCTGATCTGTGTTCATACATCGGGAGAAGGTTAATTATGCCCGTCTTCAAATGTGTCATTTCAACGGCTGCAACGCTGCAGAGGAACCATTTGCACTGCTCAGTGGCAGAGTTGGATTCGGAGCAAGGAGATGGAATACTGACGAGGCCTATGTGGTTATTTCATTGAAGGATTTGTCTAAACTTTAAACGTCCTATAAATTTCAATACCCAGGGTGTGATTGTGACTTGATATGATCATATAAAACAGGCAATTCCGAAATGGCAGTCCGCTTTATATCTCTCCTGATGTCTATTTCCATTGCGTGAACGGAAATAAAAATCGGGAGAGATTTAAAATGGGCTGTCGATTCGCTATGGCCCATTTTATGCTATTGCTCATTGGGTAAGTTTAACTTCGGTCCATAGTGTAAAACGGGCGATATCGAACCAGCCGTCCAATTTGGAGGGCATCATGTTTGAGGGTTTCTGACACGGCTCCTCTCCCGCAAAGGGCATGGCCCTGGAATTGGGAAGACAGGCGTCAGGATGAGGATAGCAAACTTATTGTTATACTAGATTTTCATTTTCTGCGGGAATTTTCCCGATTGTCCGTCATAACTTCAGCGGATGATCCACAGAAAGCCCCGAGAAACGGTCCGGGGGTAATTTTAACATAACTCTTCCTGCAGCAAACTGACAGGATCTTATCAGGCACTCATAACATTGAATTCAATTGAAAAGAAACTCAGGCCGCTTTTACAACGGGCGGCTAATCCGTTATCACGCGTTTTGATGCCCACCTCCCACCCCCCCAACAGTTGAATATCAACCCCACGGCGTTTCTTTAGCTTTTCCAACGATCTTCCGTTGACGTTCGGGCGGAAGATTGGAGATCGATTGGGAAATTCCACCAAATTCATTTATCAAATGTATTTAGAATTTCCTCTTCAGTGCACGTTAGAGTGGATGGAGAGAAAATTGAGAGCAACTTCTGCAGGATTTCGGATAAATGCTTCCGCCCCACCAATATCTGGACGGAAGTGAATCATATCCCCAGCTCCTTTGTTTTTTTTGCCATGCAACCTATCTTGCCTGGAAGTCTATCATTTATAACAGTAACTTGGAATTCCTAGCGGCGTCTCCGGCTCTGCAACCGTAACTTGGGCGGAGGTTCGGAGCAAATGTTTTTACACACATAAAAGGGGTTTGCCGGTAAATCCTCACAGAACTTACGGCGAAGGAGCGGGAGAAGCCCTGAGGACATTTCTGGCGTATTTTGACATACTACTGACATTTGCCTTCTGGCTGCAGGGGTGTTGCAGTTGGAAGAAGAAGAGGAATTACTGAGAATGAAGGAGAGACAAGTATACTACTATGAATATGACTTGCTCCTACCCTCAGGCAGTCCAGGAATTATGTTATATGACCGAGATGCAACTACTTTGACATGTTGGAAGGCACCTATCTTCATTTATCGAGTTTTCTCATATATTGGAGCTGTACATGAAGGCAGCATCAGGCTGAGGATTATATTCCACGTCTTCCCTCCTTTGTCCAGCTGGGTGGGACTGCCCTCCTATGGCGCCACTATTAGCTGTCCAGTCATAGCCAGATAATCTCTTGAAATGTCATTTTTCCCTCCACCGCATCCTTACTCCTGGAGTCCTTTAGGATCTACCCTTACCCATCCTCCTATATCTCATCAACTTGCTGCCCCTCGGTGAAATAATCCAAAGAAAGTACGTCAGGTTCCACATGTACCGTGATGATAACAATTTCGACCTTTGCAACACCTTCCTTCACTTTGTGTGTGAGGTGATCGTGTTCCATGCAACTGTTGTCATTGCCCTTCTAAGTGTTAGGCGTCGTGGGTTTCGGGGCGCTGCCGTTTTTGCATAAGCAACAATGATCTAAAAATTGAAATGAATATAATTATGCTAGTCTAACCAATTAGTTTGTTGTAATTATCTGGTTAATTTAGGTAACGATCAGGATTTTTAACATGTAACAAGGAAAGGCTAGGAATTTCCTCAGTGCTGCTCCTGCTCCACGATGGTAACTTCACAGGAAGAGCGACTATACTTTTGTTTCTGGGCCGAATTAGAATGAGCATTTACTAAAATAATTATATAATAACCACTGCTCCAATTTTTTTGGACAGCAGATGCTGGTAACGGTTCAGATGTTGCAATTTACAGCTCCTCTCGCCACATCTTGTGTTTCTTTTCTTGTCCCATTGCTACCCTCCTGGTCTTGCACCATCATCCATTTTTTTTTCATTTAATCACTCATGCCCTCCACCCTAATAGAGACCTTCCCTTTTGTTCATTCCTCCACCCCCCCCCCCCCCACCCCCCATCTCTTTCCCCGGCTCTGTACTTGCTTGAAATGGTTCAATCTTCAACTTCTTCCTGTTATGACGAAGATTCATCGACGTTAAACGTTAACCCGGTTTATTTTTCCACCGATGCGCTGGACTTGCTGAGTATTTACAGCATTTTCAGGTTTTATTTTAGATTTCCAGCATCCGCAACATTTTGCGTTATGAAAATACACATCATGTTGCATAAAAAGGGTAAAGCAATCAATCTGACCGACATGCAGCCGGATAATTTGCCTCTCCCGCCGGAATTTCCTCGACAGTTCTCTGGATTGGCCATCATAACTTCGGTGGAAGATCGGCGCAAACCCGTGAGAAACTGCACAAACAGGATTTCGAGGTTCCTGCAAGGAAATACCAGGCGATAGTTATCGACGGGCGATCATTATCATTGTACTTGAGGGAAGTAAGTCAAGATTGAAAGTCGCGATTTTTCCAAGAAAACAAGGCAGGTGGCAGATGTTAAGAACCGAGTTAAACCTTCATGGACGACTGGGTAGCGCAATGCATGAGCCACGTACTCAGCCGTACTCCAGGACATTGCTGCTGATTGAACAGGTAGCCTGGCTCACTGATGGATCTGCAGCGTTAAGCTTGTTGCTCGGAGGAGGTAAATTTCTCATTCAGAAACGTCAGTGAATCAAACTCCTCAAGGGTAGAGCGGTCCAGGCCGGGTAAGCAACGGGGAGCGGGCCATTGTGCTGTGCTGGATGTATCTAGTTAAATCTAGCGACGAATCCATTTATGTTGCAGTTTGCCTTATGCGGCCAAGAATGTCTGGAAGAACTCTGGAAACTGTTACCTTTAGTGTAGAGAGACTGGACGTTTTATTGTAGGAGCTACCCCAGAGGAAAGTGGCATTTTCTGGGGCCCGGAATTCGAAAATTAATGTTCCACATGCTGCACTGTAACTAAGAGCAAACTTCGGGGAAACCATGCTGCACGTACAGATACGAATAGTGTATATATAAGGAGTACAAACTGCACCTTCTTTCGAGCGTTTAATTAGGACTTTTGCCAAGCGACCACTGATGACTGATGGAAATGGGGTCAAAAATAGAAACATAAGAACAGGCGGAGGTCATTCAGCTCCTTGAGAAAGTTCCGCCTTTCAATTAAATCATGGTCGATCTGTATCTTAAATCCATTTACCCTCCTTAGTTTCATAGATCTTAATAACCTCACCGAACAAAAATCTATCAACCTCAGTTTTGAAATTTCCAGTTGACCTAATTTCAACAGCCTTTTGACGGACAGAGTGTGTGCAGAAAAGTGTCCTGACATCGCCCAAGGACGGTCTAGATCTAATTTTAAGATTATGCCCCCTTGTTCAGGACTCTACGACCAAAGGAAATCGTTTTTCTCTAGCTTCCTTATGAAATAATTTAATCATCTTAATAACTTCCATTAAATCCTCACTTAACCTTCTATACTCAAGGGAATATAAGCCGAGTCTGTGCAACCTGTCCTTATAATTTAATCCCTTTAGCCCTGGTATCATTCTGATGAATCTGCACTGCACCCCCTCCATGGCCATTCTACCCTTCCTGAGATGTGGCGCCCAGGTCGAACCAGAGCGTTATGTAACTGTTGGATAAATTTCACCCACTTGTATTCCAGCCCCCTTGAGATGAATCGAACATTCCATTAGCCTTTTAAATTATTTTTCTACCTGTCCACGAGCTTTTCACGATTCCTGTACTTGGACCCATAAATCTCTCTGTGCCTGCACAGTTCCCAACTTCTCACCATTTATAACATACTTTGATCTATCTTTCTTAATTCAAAGTGCAAACTTCAAAATTCCTCACACTGAAATACATCTACCAAAGTTTTGCCCACTCACTTGAACTCTGGTCACTATGGCCTCTTATCAACTTATCAAGAGACAACTCATCTTTCAAGATTTATTGAACGCACAGGTGATTATAAGCAAGCAACTCCCTATAATTTTTACCAGGCCGTTCTTGATCAGAAGTCCTCAGCCCCCTCCACTCACACCACCTCCCCCCCCCCGCCCCCCCCAACAAGATAAATTGCGTTCCACATTTTGACTTTTACTATAATACACACACTTTTGGTCATAAGATATGATCTAACGTTAGCACCAATTGTTATCCATTTGTCTGAAAACTGACTCGAACCTGATTTGTCCAGCTCGGCAGTGCATCATTTAGTTAATCGCAGGGTGAAATCGTTAGATATAAGGCCCCATCTCTTATCTCGTTGTCAGGGTTATTTCATCTTGTAGCTCTTGTTTCTCCAGCTAATTTTCCATTATACTTAGACTCGTCTGTTCCATAGTAACATCACCTGCCCACCCTTAAATACTTTAACTGATACACTCCTAAAGTCTTGTGATATAAGATTCATCTAAGATTCTAGTGTCCAAGCTCAATTTTAGAGGAATACTGTTCATTACTTCTACACCAGCTACATTTAAATCTGCGATTGTATTTTATCTTGCTCAAGCTGTCTGTTTTGCAAAGAGATATTTCTGGCACGTGCTGCACCCTCTTTCTCTTTCTATCTCACTGCAGCCCCTCAAACTAATTAACCCGTGATGCTCTTTTATTAACCTATTTTATGACACTATGTATCACGTAAGTGTCAGTGTCATGACAGACCGAATACCCCCTTGGGGTTTGTGTACTTCCCTTTCGTTTTGTGGTAGGAGAAGATATTGTTAAATGGTCAGGGGTAGCGATGTTGTTTTCACCAATTTGAGTGGATACATCACTCATGTGATGATGAGAGTTGCTGGGGAATTAGGTCTTTAAAGGAAATGTCCCTGAAGACGCACAGAACCAATGTGACAGCTTATGTGAGTTTACAGAGTGATTCTCAGTTTAAGTGGCGCTGGAGTACTTGAAGAGGTTTGCCTATGCATGCGTTACTTTTCCCAACACTCAGATCATCAGAAAGAGTTTGAGGCAAGGTGGTCAGTGAAGTTTCAGTGGTACATTTAATCTCTTCCTGCAGTACTTTGGTAGTGACGTTGCACAGACATCCTCAGCAGCCTCCCTGAAAACAGCCTGAACCACCCTCCTTTGAGGCTGCCTAACCTAAAGTCTCAACAGTCAATCCCTTCTCGCTTTGACCTGAGCCAGCAATACCTCCACGAGTGCATGATGGGAGTTGCCCTGTGCATCAGATGAAGCGCGACCAGAAAAAATTGGATCAGGATCGGGTTGGATTCGGACGGACAGGTGGAAATACCATCCTGAAGGAACTGCGACCCGAAGAGGAGAATCCATGCTCTGATGTCCTCCTTTACCTGGCCGCAGCCTTTGGAAATCTGCAGCTTCATCGTTTTACCGCTCCGAATACGTCCCGCATCGGGTCATAGAATTGTAGAAAGGTTACAGCACGAAAGAAGGCCATTCGGCCCATCGACTCTGTGCCGGCTCGATGCAAGACCAGTCCAGCGAGTCCCACTCTCCCGCCCTATCCCCGTGCCTCGGCATTTATTTTCCTTTCAAGTAATTACCCAGTTCCCTTTTAAAAGCCACGATTGAATCTGCCTCCACCACCCCCTCTGGTAGTGCGTTCCAGATCATAACCACTCGCTGTGTAAAAAACATTTTCCTCATGTCACCTCTGGATCTTTTGCCATTCGTCTTAAATCTATGTCGTCTGGTTCTTGACCACATAATCATAGAATCATAGAAAGGTTAAAGCACGGAAGGAGGCCATTCGGCCCATCGTGTCCGCATGGATAATACAGACCGAGGGAGGAAATACTGACGGGTTTGGGGCAGGGTCACTTGGACCAGACTCAGCACAAATTGTCTTCTTGCTGAAGCTTTCCGACTTTCGCTTATTGGCAATCCGACCACCCACATCCCTTCCTTTCGACATCTTCTGTATAATATGAACTGCTTCTAGGAAGTCAGTGAATTTCATCAACGTGTCGAGAACCTGTTACTTGCTTAATCATACGTCAGTGAGATAAATCGCATACAGGCCAACCAGAGAGGCTTTGGTTTAACTTCAGATTACAGTTTCTGTTGAGGTCAGGTTCTCATGCATATTAAATGACATTTGCATTCACATCTCGCCACTTAAAATAGCTTATCGAAAGCAGGTTTAGGCACATGATACGACACCTCATCACATCACAAATCAGATCGCATTATCTACAGATACTTACAAACCATTAGAGCCGTGGTTCATTGGCTGATCAATATCCATTGTACAATGTTTGTGTGTCAGTACATATGGGTGCTAGGGATTATTTACAAAGGTATTCTCTGCTATAATGGACCATTCTTTCTTTCTTCGATCTATATACTATCTCTATCTATTTATCCATCTATCTCTTTATTTGGCGATCAATTTATCTATCCGTGCCTAAATATGATTTATCCCTATTTTGAAATTAATGTTTTTTGACTGTTTTATAGTTGCTCCCGCTGAAGTTTTCCAAACCCCTGAAATCACCAGTGTGATTTCAGGTGCAGACGTTACTTTCAAATGCCTGACGAGCTCCGTCCATGATAATTCAGATGTGAATGTTTATTGGTGGAGACTTGGCGACAAACACTTATTAAAACCAAGTTCTGACGGCAGTAAACGATTCTTCCCTTTGGAAAACGGAGAGGCTTCCTTCCAGATCGTGAATGTTCGTGTCCCAGACTCCGGATTCTATTACTGTGGAGTGAGATACACTGGAAACCGGATCGTAAATGGAACCGAATCGAAGCTTGTTGTGCACGGTAAGCGACCTTGCAGAAAAATGCGATCGTTGGTATTGCACTACCGCCATTCCACAATAACGAAAAGAGGCAGAGGGCCACGTTATGAGTTTTCTTTTTTTCAAACATGGCTAACAGTCAATCTGTAGTATATTTATATATGGATAGTTACAGTACAGGTATATTTAAAGTGTTTTAAGTATCTAGAGTTAAATATGTTGTATCATCAGTTGTTTTGCTTATTTACTGAATTCATCCCTGGTGTTAGCATTGTAAAATTATTGGGGAACTGGTACGCCGACGCCTTGAATACGGTGTACAATTCTATCAAAAAACGACATTGAGGACAAACAAGCATTGGACGCTTTTTTCAACCAGGCAGCCAAACTGAAGACTAGTTTAAGGTACCTGTGTAACGATGAGACATTGCGGAGCCCGGGCGTGTTTATTTTGGAGCACAGAAGGCGCATGGAGGATTTTATTCAAGTGTTCAAGACTATTAAGGGAATGGATAGTTAGCTCGAAATTTCCACAAAGACGGCAGCCAACGCACAATGGCTGAAACTTCTCGGAGGGAAGGTGGGCAGAGACATTAGATTTAACTGATTTATATATATATATATATGTATATATATATCGCAGAAGGTGGTAAACATGCAAAACGGACTGTCCGATGGGCGCAGATAATGTTGAAAATTTTACGGGAGAATTGAATCGATATTTGATGGAGTGGACGCTTCAGAGGTATTAGATTTATGGAATGGACAGCTGGGCTATTGAGTATTTTCAGATCCTTCCTGTGTTATGCACTTGTTCCTGTGTGTTTAAAAACTCTTGTCACAATGAAAGCACCTGCCTCTAATTTCATAGAATCTTACAGCAGACAAAGCGGCCATTCCGCCCATCGTGCATGTGTCGGCTCTTTGAAAGAGCTATCCCATTTGTCACTCTCAACTGCCCTTCAACCATAACCCTACAAAATTATATTTCATGTATATATCCAATCTCTTTTGAAGGTTACTATTGAATCTGCTTTCACCACCGGTTCACTCAGTGCATTCCAGAACATAACATCTCGCTGTTTAAAAAATAAATTTCCACTTGTTTCGTCTAGTTCTCTTGCCAATTGTCTTCAATCCATGTTCTTTGTTTACGGATCCTCCTGTCAAAGGAAACAGTTGTTCCTTATTTACTCGTGCAAAACCCCACCTCATCTTGCACATATCAATTACATCTCCCGTTAACCTTTTCGGCTGCAAGGAAAACAATCCCAGCTTCTCCAGTCTCTCCACAGAATTGAAGTCCCTCATCCGTGGTATAATTCTGGCAAACGCGTCGACACCCTTTGCATTCTTCGTAAAATATGGTGCCCCGAATTGGACACAATACACCAGCTGAAGTCTCACCATCGATTTGTAAATGTTTAGCATAACTTCCTGGCTTTTGTACTCTGTGACTCTATTTATAATGTCCCGACAATACTCCCGGCTTTAAAGTACCACTACTCTGGGCGGTAATGATTTTGCCCCTTTGTTCCAAATTTGCAATTCTTAACGCGAACAGTTTGAAATTATATTAAGAACATGAGAACATAAGAAATAGGAGCAGGAGTAGGCCAATCGGCCCCTCGAGCCTGCTCCGCCATTCAATAAGATCATGGCTGATCAGATCCTAACCTCAAATCTAAAGAACACAAGAAGTAGGAGCAGGACCGGGCCACTCAGCCCCTGGGCCCGCACCGCCACCCACAGGGCCTTGACCGATCCGAACTCAGCTTCATATCCAATTTCCTGCCCGCTCCTTATTCCCTTTACTTAGAAACTGTCTGTTTCAGTTTTTAATTTATTTAATAATGTAGCTTCCACAGCTTCCTGGGGCAACAAATTCCACAGACCTACAATCCTCTGAGTGAAGAAGTTTCTCCTCATCTCAGTTTTGAAAGAGCAGCCCCTTATTCTAAGATTATGCCCCCTAGTTCTAGTTTCATCCATCCTTGGGAACATCCTTACCGCATCCACCAAATCAAGCCGCTTCACAATCTTATGTGTTTCAATAAGATCGCCTCTCATTCATCTGAACTCCAATGAGTAGAGTCCCAATCTACTCAACCTCTCCTCATATGTCCACCCCCTCATCCACGGGATTAACCGAGTGAACCTTCTTTGTGCTGCCTCGAGAGTAAGTATGTCTTTTCTTAAGTATGGACACCAAAACTGTATGCAGTATTCCAGGTGTGGTCTCACCAATACCTTATATAACTTCAGCAATACCTCCCTGTTTTTATATTCTGCCCCCCTAGCAATAAACGCCAACATTCCGTTGGCCTTCTTGATCACCTGTTGCACCTGCATACTAACTTTTTGATTTTCTTGCATTAGAACCTCCAGATCCCTTTCTACTGCAGTACTTTCCAGTTTCTCGCCATTAAGATAATAACTTGCTCTCTGATTTTTCCTGCCAAAGTGCATCACCTCACATTTTCCAATATTGTATTGCATCTACCAAATCTCCGCCCACTCACCCAGACTGTCTGTATCCCCTTGTAGGTTTTTAATGTCATCCTCACTCTCTACTTTCCCTCCCATCTTTGTATCATCTGCAAACTTTGATATGTTACACTTGGTCCCCTCCTCCAAATCGTTAATATAGATTGTAAAGAGTTGGGGACCCAGCACCGACCCCTGCGGAACACCACTGGCTACTGGTTGCCAGTCTGAGAATGAACCATTTATCCCAACTCTCTGCTTCCTGTTAGATAACCAATCCTCCACCCATACCAGAATATTACCCCCAATCCATTGATTCTTTATCTTGAGCAATAATCTTTTATGTGGCACCTTGTCGAATGCCTTCTGGAAGTCTAAATACAGTACGTCCACTGGTTCCCCTTTATCCACCCTGTACGTTATGTCCTCAAAGAACTCAAGCAAATATTACCTGAATACGTTTTGCCTATTTACTAAACGCTGCCCAATAAGAAAGCAGAGCAAACATCTGCTGAGTTAAAAGCTAAATTTAATTCTTTCCCTGGACTAAGCACGAAGCACCGACGCCCTGAATGTTTACTCGCATTGAAATACATTCTCCTGTTACTGCAACACGGTTGTGAATCGTCCGCATTTTAGTCTAGAAAGTTATGCGAAGTAGCTTAATTCGAATTGTTCAGTATCCAAAGTGTGAATTTGATTCATAGTACCATCCAACAAGCAAATGGCGACCCTGCAGATCCAGGTCAGTTCCAGTCAGTGGTTTAGTTCAGTACCTGTGACCTAGAGTCACACTGTTACATTCAAGAAGACTGAGCGCCAAATCGGACTAAGTTCGCCACATCGAGACAATGTATTCCCTGCCTTGCTCCACAGCTTCCCCAGAACCCGTGAGTCTGTCTCCCAAAGTGTTCGGAACCAACTCATCTGCTCGAACTCTTGTGTGTGCGACGGCTGTGTTCTATCCAGAGCCTCTCACCTTCACTTGGTATAAAAATGACATCAACATTGTGACAGGAATCACCACCATTATAAAGCTGAATTCGGAGGGAATGTATGAAGCTTCCAGCAGTTTTAAAGCGACACAGCCAGCCCAGAGCGGGGTAATACATACCTGTGTGGTGTCTCACCTCACACTGCAGAGTCCAGCCGTAGCGGTTTACTTTGATTCCACTTCTGACCCAGGTAAAATGTTGACATTTTTACAGATATTGGCAGCCATCGTTAACTATAAATCTGATTATTTGCCATCAGTCTGTTTTGTTTTTGGCAGACAATAAATTTAAAGAGTTTTCATTTAAAGATTGTTGCTATTTGCGGATTTGTATAACAGATGAAAAAAAGTAAAATTTCTCCATCAGAGGAAAAGATTTTAATCTATAAAGATTATAATTATGAACTGAATTATATTAATGTTCATCAGATTCAATTCCTGGTATTTTAATAAAGAGAGAAATACGTAGAATGTATTTTTCTCATTTAATTAAATATTTCCCTTTATTGATACCCTGCCGATCCAAGTCAATTCCTGTTTCAGCTGATGGTCTCCGGGAGGCATCAACCAAGGATGAATAATGCGGCTGCAATTTGCGCCACAGTCTTCTTAGCTTCAAAGTTCATCATTGTCGTGTCAATGAAAATCGAAAAATTATGTTTTGCCCCTGTAATGCAGACAATTCACATGCCGGATTCTGCTGAAGGGAAAACCAGAATCAATAAACGTATATATGATATCTAGAACTAAATCAGCTTGCCCGAGTTAACAGTCTCATTATGGAGGCACTGATTACATAAATCGTGCAACTAACACATTATTATTATTATAGGCAATGAACACATCCCCCATTACCTACTGATTTCTGGATGTACAGTGGGTGCATTGATACTTCTAGCCCTCGTCGCCGTCATTGGGAAGAGTTGCCAACTCAGTAACTGTAAAGGTAAGGAGCCAAATCTGCAGTTTCATTGTGATACATTTGTAATAAAAAAGAGAACAATATGACGGCAGGCTGATTAAGACGCGTTAAAACTGCTACAGGAATCGAATTCTGTTGATTTGTTGAACAGCTTTAATTGGTTCCACGATGTGACATTGATGATTTGTCCAAGTGTCATTCAAATGAACTTAAAATAAATGATTAACGAGAACAGCTATTTGCATTTTTCGGTGCTTTTCATAGATTGCAATCAGTAATTCCTTGTGTTATGGGCCGAATGCATTGCGGGAACTTTAATTCAAAATTGTTCAAAGGAAGGCGGCGTTGCGATTAAATTTTCAAAACTTGTCATGAGCTGCGATCCTGAAGGTCTTATTGGCTGAGACTAAGTCGGATTCCCCTGCTCTCAGTGCCTAACTTCCTGATATATGTTGAAAGATAAATGTTGTATTTCACCAGGCGCACGCAGAAAAGAAGAGGAATCTCAACACTTCGAAGAACGGGTATGTTTCTCTCGCACATTTTCGAAAATGCTTGAGGTCTTAAAAGAATGTGATCTAAAACTGAACATATTTGAAATTTCTGCCTTATGCGATTATCCCGTATTTTTCACATTTAGATTGTTGGTAAATGTTTATGCTCATGTCCACGAGGGGCCACTGTACAAAATCAATAAATCCCCATCAGTCCCATTTCCGGCTTTAAACATTTCCAGTCATTTACAGCAGGGGGTGGATTGGGAACAAATTTCATTCTACACTGTCCCATCAAACACTCCCAGAGCAGAGTAGACCTTCGTCGACACTCCCCCATTTAACACCCCGAGGTCTGGTGCAGTAGAGTTAGATACAGACTGATTAACTGATTAATTTATTAGGCTTCAATAAAATGCCTAAAGCTCCACCTGATGAAAAACAAGACATCTGGCCCCTAAGTATCATCCCTACTCTCCGGCCTACTCATCGCTGGCTTCTCTGAGTGAGGTTAATAATTCTTCCATGTCGATTTTTAATAAATTGTATATTTGACGCTGAAAACCACCACATGATGAGTGAGATCGAGATGGGTCAAGAAAAGGAGAGTCATCTATCAGTACAGGCTGAACTCAAACTCCAGGTCCCAATGCACGACTTCACTTCGGCATCTCCTTCTCAATATTGATAAAACACCTCTTTGTGTGTCATTGAACCCATGTCTGAGGCACACATTCTGGGCACAATGCAGTTGTTCACTGAGTGTAGAAGAAAATTATACTGTTTTTCAGCTTCTAGGATTTTTTAGAATTCGAAGGAATGTAATGGTGTTTTGTTACACTTCTTGGTGATTGTAAGACGCTCTGATCAGGCGGAAAATGTTAAGCACGATGCGGTCAGAAATAAAAGTTGTGAAATTTCAATAATGATATACTGCTATGATATATTCTTTATTCAAATGACATATTCGTTGAAACATTAATTTAGTTACAGCCGACCGCGTTCTGTTCCATGCATCACTCTGCTGACTAATCCAGCTAACCGGAAAACGCTTCAATTTTACAGACCATGAAAGAGACGGTTGAAGATAGATTGCTGTAGATGGCATATGTTGCAATCAAAGTCGGAAACCTGAAGAGAATGAAACGCGTCAGCGAATCAATAAGGAAAGAACCGCGGATTATCTAAGAGAACAAAAAGCGAAATGTGGCTACTGGTGGATGTACCATTTCACTGGTCCGTGCGGGCCGTCTCTATCCCTGTTACATATACATTTAAAAACAGCCAAACCTTCAGTTCTGTCAATCTCAAACTTAAATCGTTAATAGTAGACAACCACAACACAATCTGATATCAATGCTTCCTATGAGGCGTTCCATCCCAGACATCAACCTAGCTTTGTTTATCAGATGCTGATCTACAGTTTATTTCTGGTTAAGTGAAATGTTTCCGAAGTGTTTATATTAACATTATGACATGCTTTCTTGACTTCCGGTCTGGTGAGAAATCTATTAAAAGGTGGAATGTCAGGACAGCAAGCGGCATAGACTTATGTTAGAGATCTCCAGTTAATATTAAAGTCAATATGTTGTTCCTTGCTAGTAATGTTTAATTGAGTATTCCGTGAATCAATTGTTTAAAGTATTTAGCGTTCCACTAATAAAGCTTTTGTTTTCAGTTGAAGTGTAAAAGTTCTGGCCAATAAAACTACTTTGTTTATTCATGCTACCCATGTTCGACTCATGCCTTACCAGGGCAAATATAGGTGGCACAGTAGAGCACCTTCTATTGTATCTCAAAATATGCCTTGTTAAAGTGTGACATTGGCAATTCCTGTACCCACCATTCTTGTGCCCTTAAAACTTGTTTACCAATTCAATGTCAATTTCACAATGTAGACCTACACTCGTTGGGAACTCAGCAGAAGAACATTTTGCCCAACACCTGCACAACAGGTAGACTGGAGAGGCGTTCAGGATCAGTCGGGGTAGATTCAATCTCAATCTAAAGGTAAAAGGGCCGTGCACCGTCGCAATGTATAAAACGATTACACTTGTATACTTACGTAAAGTTATCAATTGTAAATTCCAGTTTATTCATCACTTCATGGTAGCACGCTGTCTTACTTTGAAATAACTGGCTGAAAATAAATATTATGAACAATGCGATGTCTTAATGTCAGAAAAAGGAAATATGCAAGAATCTTTGCTAAAATATGAGAAAACAAATCATCCAGAGAAGTAGAACATAACAAAACATGTCAGCAAGGATTTCTATAGGGAAGATATCATGTTCATCCAACCTTATTCAATTCTTTGACGAAATAACACAAACAGTAGACAAGGACAATGCAATGAATATGGCATACATGTGTTTTCAGAAGGTTTTCAATAAGGTGCCACATGCGAGACTCATGACAAAGGTCAGGGAGTGTGGAGTCATGGACCAGTTAGCAGAACGGATTGAAAGATGGCTACATAACAGAAAACAGAGGATCGGTTGTGGGACCATTATTTTTCACCATATATGGAAATCATTTGTACGCAGTAACTGGAAGCATGGTGACAAAATTTCAAGATGGTATCAAATTGGAGGGATATAGCTAACAGTGTGGAGGGGAAAACCAAAATAAATTAATTCATAAACAGGGTTGCAGATTTGGTTGATAAATGGTAAATGAAATTCAATGTAGGCAACTGTGAGGTGGTTCATTTAGGTAGGAGAATGGAAGAAGCAACATTTTCCTTGGAGGATAAGAAACTAAATCAGGACATCCTAAAGCACTTTATAGACAATGAAATACTTTTGAAGTGTAGTCACTGTTGTAATTTATAAAACGCGGCAACTAATTTGCGCACAGTAATGTCCCAATGTGTTACTGACAAGATAATCTGTTTTAATGATGTTGGTTGAAGCATAAATAGTGGCCAGGACAACGAAAGAAATCCTTTGCTCTTCTTCGAATAGTGCAATGGGGTGTTTTCACCTCTGAGGAAAGACAGGGTGTCAGTTTAACGTCTCATCAGAAAAAAGCAAAACTCACGACAGAGCAGCACTCCTCAGTATTGGAGTGTCAGCTCAGATTATGTGCTCAATTCTCAGAAATGGGACTTGAACCCACAATTTTCTCACTGAGAGGCTAGAGTGCTACCGCTGAGCCATAGCTAACACCAGAGGGGCAAAGACGTCAGGGAGGAAAGATAGATAAATCGTTCGAAGTAGCTACACAAGTTCAGGTGGTCATAAAGAGTAGAAACAAAGCAATAAGGTTCATTTCTCGAAGAATAGAACAAAAAAGCGGAAAGGTAATATTTAATTGATTTAGAACCACACTTGGAGTAATGTGCGACGTTCTGGTCGTCATATTATAAAAAGCGTATAGAACCACTGGAGAAAGTGTAGAAAAGATTTGAAATGTTATTACCAGAATTGAGATGATGCAAATAGCAGGAAAGATTTATGCAGGCTGCGGCTCTTTTCTCTCGAAAATGCGTAGAGTAAGAGGAGGACTGATAGAGGTCTATAAAAATATGAAAGGATTCGATAGGAGAAATTGTTTCCACTGATGAGTCCACGACGAATGGGCACAGCTATAAGACAGCCACTAATAGATCAAATAAAGAGCTGAGAATACATTTCATTTTACAGATAGTGTTGAAAATGTGGATCTCGTTTCCACATAAGAGTGACTGAAGCAGATAGCATTGATGCATTTAAAGGGAGGCTTCGTGCAGACATGAGAGCTTTGAGGACAGCGATGGGAGAGGTCATTAGAATGAGAAAAGGCTCGTGTGGCTTCGAAACACCGACTTAGAACAGTTCGGTTGAATGGCCTGTTTCTGTGGTGTAGATTATATTTAATTCTATATACGAACGTTACTTCTGAAAAATATATTGTTTCAATAGACAATCACTTACTCTAGGTATTAAACTAGGTAGGCTATTTTAAAAATGTCTTATGTCGACACATACTTCCTATCTGCAAAATGTTTCTCACTATTACCACATTTTTATCACAATTCTGTGTCAACTCAATTCCATTATAATATACTACGCCCTTATTGGGAGTTAACAATTCCTATGCAAAATTTCCATCATATAAAAGAGCTTCCGCAAGTGGTGGCGTTATGCGTCTATAGTTTTGCATCTTGAACGTGGACTAACATCCCGATTCACTACACAGGGTTATAATCAGGCAAAAATGGACACCAAGCCGACGAAGGTGATGGTAGGATGGGTTATCAAAAACGTGGCCAAGGTGTTGGGTTACAAGTGGGGTCTTACAGCAGGAGAGCGAGTTGGCGAGTTGGAGGGGTTTAGGAAAGGAATTCCAAGGTACAAGGACCAGAGAGCTGACGTCTCGGCTACCAGTTTTGGTACAATGTGAGGTGGTGCACAAGAGGCCATAGTTAGAGAAGTGGAGCGTTTTTTTGTTGGGGGGTGGGGAGATATAGAGATAGAGAGGAGCAAGACCAGGGAGAGGTTTAAACTCAAGTATGAGCATTTTAAATTGGATAAATTGGGGGACCGGGAAACTATATCGGTCGGAGAGGTCAGGGGTGATCCCTGATTTGGACATGGTGCGGGATAGAATAAGCCCAGCAACAGTTTGGATCAGTTGAAGTTGATGGAGGCTAGAGTATGAAAGTCCGGCCAGGGGTGCATTGGAATAATCGAGTCTGGATGATACCAGCGCGAGAGTGGAGAGAGAGAGAGAGCGGGTATAGAAGGAGGAGCGGGCAAGCAGGTAAAATAAATAAACAGGAACAGGAGTTGGCCATACGTCCTCTCGAGCCTGCTCCGCCATTCAATAAGGTCATGGCTGATCTTCAACCTCAACTCCACTTTCCTGCCCGATCCGCATATGCCTTGATTTCCCTAGAGTCCAAAAATGACCTATCTCAGCCTTGAACATTGTCAACGACTCAGCATCCACAATCATCTCTGGGGTAGAGAATTCCACAGATTCACAAGCCACTGAGTGAAGAATTTCCTCCTCATCTCAGGCTTAAATGTCCGACCCCTTATCCTGCGACTTGGTCCTCTTGTTCTAGACTCTTTAGACAGAGGTTGATGCCCTGCAGACAGATTTTTTGGAGCTATGGAAGAGATTAATAAGCAGGACCTCAATTGTAGTAACTCCAGATTACTCCCGGTGCCACATGCCAGTGAGTTGCGAAATAGGCGGATAGAGCAGATGAATGCGTCGCTGGAGAGATGATCCGTGAAGAAGGGCTTTAGATTCCAGGGGAATAGGGACCGGTTCTGGGGGAGATGGGACCAATACAGGCAGGACGGGTTGCATCTCAACAGGGCCGGGACAAATATTTTCGCAGGGAGTTTTGTGCTGTTGAGGAGGGTTCCAACTAACTTGGCAGGGGATGGGAGCCTGCGCGTAGATTTAGAAGGGAGCGAAGCAGAGAAATGGAGGACAGAAAATTAGTCAGCGAATTTGGAAGGCAGATGAAACAGAGGTTAGAAAATAGACAACAAAGTAGTTTGGCATTGCAAAATGGTATACTTCAATGCAACGAGTCAAGTGAATAAGGCAGGTGAGCTAAGGGCTCAGACAGACAGGTGGAAGTTTGATATCATTGCTATGGCTGAAGCATGGCTTAAAGAGGGGCAGGAATGGCAGCTCAACATTCCTTGTTACAAGGTTTTCAGATGAGATGGAGACGGAGATAAAACATGATGTGGCCAATATTGGTAAAGGAAAAATTACAGCTGTGAAGAGGGATGATATATTAGAAGGATCATCAAATGAGGCCATATGCGTTGAGTTAAAGATCAAAAAAGGTGTAATCACACTACTGGGCGTGTGCTATAGACTTCCAAACAGTCCGATGGAGAAAGTAGAGCAAATTTGTAGGCAAATTTTTGAGAAGTGCCAAAACAATGGGGCAGTCTCGGGTAGGGGATTTAAACTACCCTAATATTAACTGGGATAGAATCAGTGTAAAATGTATAGAGGGCATCGAGTTTTAAAATGCCTTCAATATAACTTTTTTCACCAGTACGTAGCAAGCCCAATAAGGGCGGGGATAGTTCTGGACTTAGTTTTAGGCAATGAAACTGGGCAGATGGAAGGAGTATCAGTGGAAGTGCATCGTGGTGGTGGTAATCATCATTCAGTTAGAATTAGCATAGTTATGGAAAAGGACGGAGATAGAACAAGAGTTAAAGTTCTCAATTGGGGAAAGACAAATTGTACGAAGCTGAGAACTGGTTTAGCAAAAGTGGACTGCAAATGTTACTTGAAGATAAATGAGTGTCATAACAGTGGAAGGCATTCATTTGGGAGACAATGAGGGTTCAGAGCATATATGTTCCCGTAAAGAAAAATTATGGGAATGCCAAATGTAGACCCCCCTGGATGTCAAGGAGCATATAGGGTAAAATAAGGCAAAAAAGGGAAGCTTATGTCAGACACCTGGACCTCAATACTGCAGAAAGCCTAGAGGAGAATATAAACTGCAGGGGTGAAATTAAAAAGATTAGGAAAGCAAAGAGAGGGCATGAAAAAGTACTGACAAGTAAAATCAAGGAAAAAACAAAGATGTTTCATGAATACAAAAAGAGCAAGAGGATAACTAAGGAAAGAGTAAGGCCGATTAGAGATTAAAAAGATAACTATGTGTGGAGGCATAGCATATGGGTATGGTTCTCAATGGATACTTTGCATCTGTCTTCACAAAAGAGGGGGCGGTGCAGACATTGTAGTAAAGGAGGAGGAGTGTGAAATATTGGATGCGGTAAACAGAGTGATGGAGGAAATATTAAGAGGATTAGCATCTTTGAAAGTAAATACATCGCCAGGCCTGGATGAAATGTATCCCAGGCTGTTAAAAGTAGCAAGGGAGGAAATAGCGGAGGCTCAGACCATCATTTTCAAATCTTCTCTGTCTACAGACGTGGTGCCGGAGGATTGGAGGACTGCTAATGTTGTACCGTTCTTTAAAAAGGGAGAAAACGATAAAGGACAGTCAGGCTTACCTCGGTCGTGGGCAAATTATTCGAAACAATTCTGGGGGACAGTACAAGTCGTCACTTAGAAAGGCAGCGTGAATTTGTTAAGGGAAGGTCGTGCCTGACTAACTTTATTGAATTATTTGTGGAGGTAACAAGGGGGGTCGATGAGTTTAGCGCATTTGATGTAGTGCACGTGGATGTTAGCAAGGCTTTGGACAAGGTCCCACATGGCAGACTGGACTGAAAAGTAAAAGCTCATGGTATTCAAGGGAAAGTGGACAGTTGGATCCAAAATTGTCTCGGTGGCAGGAAGCAAAGTGTAATGTCGACGAGTGTTTCGGTAACTGGAAGGCTGTTTACAGTGGGGTTCTATAGGGTTCAGCACCATGTCCCTTGCTTATACATTTGGACATAAATGTAACGGGCATGATTAAGAAGTTTGCAGATGATAGAAAAATTGGCCATGTGGTTGACAGTGATGAGGAAAGCTGGAGAGTGCAGGAAGCTATCAATGGATTGGTCAGGTGGGTAGAAAACTGGCAAATGGAATTCAAACCTGAGAAGTGTGAGGTAATGCATTTGGGAAGGGCAAACAAGACAAGGGAATAAACAGTAAATAGAAAGATACTGAGGTGTGTAGAGGAAGAGAGGGACCGTGGAATGCATGTCCACAGATCCCTGAATGTAGCAGGACAGTTAGATAAGCTGGTTAAAAAGTCATATGGGATAGTTTCCTTTATTAGCCGAGGCATAGAATATAAGAGCAGGGACCTTATGCTGAGCTCTTTAAAACACTAGCATGGCCACAGCTTTAGTACTGCATACAATTATGGTCACCATATTACAGGAAAGATGTGATTGCACTGGAGACAGTACCGGGGAGATTTACGAAAATGTTGCCATGATTGGAGAATTTCAGCAATGAGGAAAGATTGAATAGACTGGGGTTGTTTTCATTTGAACAGATGAGGCTGAGGGGTGATTTAATTGAGATTTATAATATTACGAGGGGCCTAGATAGAATGGATAGCACAGACCTATTTCCCTTAGCAGAGGGGTCAGTGGCCAGGGTGCATAGATTTAAAGTAATTGTAGAAGGTTTAGAGGGGAGCTAAGGAGAATGTTTTTCACCCAGAGTGTGGTAGGGGTCTAAAGCTCACCGCATGAAAGGGTGGTAGAGACAAAAACCCTCAGCTCATTTAAAAAGTACTTGAATGTGCGCTTGAAGTGCTTTAACCTACAGGGATATAGACCAAGTGCTGGACAGTGTGACTAAGCTGGATGGCTCTTTTTCGGCCGGCACGGACACGATGCACAGTGACCTTTTTCTGTGCCGTAACTTTCTATGATTCTTTGAAATTATATTTGTCGGTTTCAGCAGTAGAGGGGCAGATTGAGGGATGGAGGTGGGCAATCTTTTTGATGTGGAAGTACGACGATTCTTGGATAGAATGTGGGTGTTGGAAGTTCAGCTCAGGCTGAATAGGACGCTAAGTTTACAAAAGTCTGTTGTGGTAGAAGCCAATGATGATGGTTTCAGTCTTTCCAATGTTTAACTGGAGGACTGCTTCCCATTAAGTCTCGATGTCAGAGGCATTGGGGCAATCTAGAGAATTGGTGGGGAGACAAAGCTGGGCATTGTCAGCAGAAATGTAGAAGCTGATCCGATTTCTTCAGATGATGTTGCCGAGGGGCAGCATGTAGGTGGGGAAGAGGAAAGGGTAAATATTAGATCCTTGGTGGACTCCAGATGTAATGATGCAGGAAGAGTAAACGAAGGCATTGATGGAGATGCTCCAGCTATAATTGAATGGTTAAGAATGGAACCAGTTGAGGACAGTTGCAATCAACTGCACAATGGAAAATAGGCATTCGAGGATGATGTGTGTCGACCATACCAAATGCTGCAGAGGTCGGTGAAGACGAGGAGGGGGAATGCACCACGATCCCAGTCACACAGGGTGTCATATATGACGTTGGTTAGACCATTTCACTGCCGTGTAAGTAGCGGAAACCTTATTGGTTTAAGTGGAACATGGGATTGTCGGAAAGATGGACACGGGTTTTGGAAGTTCCAGCACTTTGGAGATGAAAGAAAGATTGGAGATTGGGTGGTATCTTGCAATAACAAAGGTTTTGAGAGTGTTTCTTTCTGAGGAGCGGGCGACGGCAGCAATTTTTGGAGGCAGAGGACAGTACATGAGGACACAAACATGTAGAATGTCAGCCGGCATTGGTCCAGGAAGGGAAGTTGAGTTGGCAGCAATTTAATGGGAATGCAATCAATTAAGCGGCAGACGGGTCTCATGGACAATATGATTTCTAAAAATGCATAAGGGAGATCGGTGCGAAACCAAAGCAATGGAGGGCAGAGCCTGAATAAAGATTTGATTTGATTGGAAAAGGGAATGGGACAGCAGAGCCAGCTGAACAGATGATCTCACTCTTCAAGTCAACAAAGTCCATGACATCCTCACATTTGAAGATAAAGGGGAGTTGGGTTTCATCAACAACAACTTGCATTTATATAGCATCCTTTAACGTAGTAAAACGACCCGAGGCGACACAGGAGCGTTATCAAAAAAAATTGACACCGAGCGACAGGTGAACAAAAGCTTGTTCAAAGAGGTAGGGTTTTAAGGAGCGTCTTAAAGGTGGAGAGAGTGGTAGAGAGGCGGAGAGGCTTGGGGAGGGAATTCCAGAACGTAGTGCCCAGGCAGCTGAAGGCAGAGCCGACAATGGTGGAGTCATTCTAATTGAGGGTGGGGCAAGAGGCAATAATTGGAGGAGCGCAGAGATCTCGGAGGGTTGAAGGGCTGGAGGAGGTTACAGAGATAGGGAGAGGCAAGACCATGAAGGAATTTGAAAACAAGGATGAGAATTGTAAAATCGTGGTCCTGGCGGACCAACAGCCAATGTAGGTCAGCCAGCACAGGGGTGATGGTTGAATGGGGCTTGGTGCGAGGTAGGATATGGGCAGCACAGTTTTAGATGAGCTCAAGTTTATGGAGAGTGAAGATGGGAAGCCGGTCCTGAGAGCATTGGAATAGTCAAGTCTAGAAGAAACAAAGGCATGGATGAAGGCTACTGAAGCAGATGAGCTGAGGCACGTGCAGAGATGGACAATGTTACACAGGTGGAAGTAGGCAGTCTAGGTGATGGAGCGGATATGTGGTCGGAAGCTCCTCTCATGGTCAAACAAGACGTCAAGATTGTGAACGGTCTCGTTCAGCTTCAGACAGTGGCAAAGTTGTGGGATGAAGTCAATAGGCTAGGGAACATATTTTGTGGCCGGGACCGATGACAATGGTTTTGGTCTTCCCAATATTTAGTTGGAGGAAATTTTTGCTCATCCAGTACTGGATGTCGGACAAGCAGTATGACAAATCAGAGAGAGTGGAGGGGTCGTGGGGGTGGTCATGAGTTAGAGCTGGGTGTCGTCAATGTAAACGTGGAACCTGACGTCGTGTTTTCGGATGATGTCACCGAAGGGCAGCATGTAGATGAGAAATTGGAGGTTTTCACGGGTAGACCCTTGAGGGACACCAGGGGTAATGGTGCGGGAGCAGGGTGAGAAGCCATTGCAAGTGATTCTCTGGCTATGACTGTACAGATAAGAATGGAACCAGGCGAGCGCAGTGTAACCCAGCTGGATGATGGAGGCGACGCATTGGAAGGGGATGGTGTGGCTAATCTTGTCAAAGACTGCAGACAGGTCAAGAAGAATGAGGAGTGATAGTCTACCACGGTCACAGTCACATAGGATGTAATTTGTGACTTTGATAGGGCCGTTTCAATACTGTGTCAATGTCGGAAAACTGATTGGATGGATTCAAGCTTGAAATTAAGGGAAAGATGGGCAAAGATTTGGGAAGTGATAACACAGTCAAGGACTTTGGAGAGGAAAGGGAGGGAGCTTGGAGAACGGGCGGTAGTTTGCAGGGACAGTTGGGGGTCAAGGGTGGGTTTTATGAGGAGACGGGTAATGAGAGTGGATTTGAAGGGGAGGGGGACAGTACTTGAGGAGAGGGAATCGTTAACAATATCAGCTAACATGGGGGCCAGGAATGTCAGCAGTTTGATGGAAATAGGGTCGAGGGAGCAGAAGGTGGGCCTCATCGTCAAAATGTGCTCGGAAAAAGCATGAAGGAAATAAGTGAGAAAGACGCGAATTCAGGACCAGTGCAGGGGGGACTTTTAGGGCACGTTTGGGCTGATGGTCTAGGGGAAGGGAAGAAAGTGGTAGAGGCAGCTGAATGTTTGGTCTCAATCTTAGTGACAAAGACGTGTATGAGCTCCTCAAGTACCTGTTTTTGGAGGTGAGGGTGGAGGTGATAGGGACAGGCATTAAATATGACGGTTTATACTGGAGAAGAGAAGTTGTGGGTTATCTTTGCATTCCAGGATGATCCTGCAATAGTGAGCAGTTTTGACAGAGGAGAGCAAGACCTGGTAGTGCTTTGTCTAGTCCAGCCAGATCTGGCGATGAATTGCTAAATCATTTGTCCACCATAAACGTTCAAGTCTGCATCCCTTGGATTTAAAGCAGTGAAGATGAGGGCCATATCAGGGGGAACGACCAGGGTGAGAGCGAGTAATGGCTTTAATGAGGACAGGGGCATCAAAGGTGGAGGTGAGGGTGTGATTGAGCATATCGGTAGAGACAGTCGGTAGTCGAATATGCTTGGTCTCCAAGATGATCGTGGAGTAGGCGACAGTTTAGGCAGAATAGAGTGAAGCCTTCGGGCGCTAAATGTCCAGATCTGGTAATGGATGGCTGGACCAGTTCGGCACCAAATACACTCAAATCTGCGTCTCTTGTACTTGAATGAGTTAAGATGGGGGCTATACCAGAGGCAACAACCATCATGGGAGACAGTGAAGGCTTTACTGGAGAAAAAGGCACCAAAGGTAGAGGTACGGAAGTGCCTGAAGAGATCAACAGCTGCAGACGTATCGTAGCAACTGGAGGGACAGAGGCTGGGCAGTTGCCAGCTTGAAAGTGCACATGTAAGTATCTCGGAGATAGTTTTTTCCATCGACGGATGCAGGCAGAAGTGGGGTTAGAATGGATTAGGGGGAAGCAGCTGGTGAGGGATGCAAATAAGTGGTCAGAGATAGCCTAATCTGTGATCTCGACAATTGGAGTAGAGAGGCAACGTGAGAGGGCAAATTCGAGGAGTTGGTTTTGTATATCGGTGGCAGAGTTGAAATTCAGGGAGAGGTTTAGGGAAGACAGTTGTAAACAATTTTACAACACCAAGTTATAGTACAACGATTTTATTTGAAATCTACAAGCTTTCGGAGGCTTCCTCCTTCCTCAGGTAAATGTCAGGAATTCCTCGAAGCCTACGCATTTATAAATCAGAGAACAATACATGGTGATTACAGACTGCCCCTGCAACTGCCCGTTGCCAAGGCAATCACCGTGTTCAGACAGAGAGGTGTCACCTACAGAACCCCCGAATATACATTCAACAAAAAAACAAACAGGAAAAAAAACAGAGAGAGAGAGAGGCAGAAACATCCGGAAGGCAGAGAAAGCCAGCAAATGACCCGTTATATTAAAAACAGGTAGCTTTTGTTCGCTGGTGGGCTTACGTGTAGCGTGACATGAACCCAAGATCCCGGTTGAGGCCGTCCTCATGGGTGCGGAACTTGGCTATCAATTTCTGCTCGACAATTTTGCGTTGTCATGTGTCTCGAAGGCCGCCTTGGAGTACGCTTACCCGAAGGTCGGTGGCTGAATGTCCCTGACTGCTGAAGTGTTCCCCGACTGGGAGGGAATCCTCCTGTTTGGCGATTGTTGTGCGGTGTCCGTTCATCCGTTGTCATAGTGTCTGCATGGTCTCGCCAATGTACCATGCTCTGGGGCATCCTTTCCTGCAACGTATGAGGTAGACAACGTTGGCCGAGTCACAGGAGTATGAACCATGCACCTGGTGGGTGGTGTCCTCTCGTGTGATGGTGGTATCTGTGTCGATGATCTGGCATGTCTTGCAGAGGTTGCCGTGGCAGGGTTGTGTGGTGTCGTGGACGCTGTTCTCCTGAAAGCTGGGTAATTTGCTGCGCACCATAGTCAGTTTGCGGTTGGGTGGCTGCTTAAAGGCGAGTAGTGGAGGTGTGGGGATGGCCATAGCGAGGTGTTCGTCGTCATTGATGACATGTTGAAGGCTGCGGAGAACATGGTGTAGTTTCTCCGCTCCGGGGAAGTACTCGACGACGAAGGGTACTCTGTTGGTTGCGTCCCGTGTTAGTCTTCTGAGGAGGTCTACGTGATTTTTCGCTGTGGCCCGTCGGAACTGTCGATCGATGAGTCGAGCATCATATCCCGTTCTTACCAAGGCGTCTTTCAGAGTCTGTAGGTGTCCATCCCGTTCCTCCTCGTCTGAGCAGACCCTGTGTATTCGCAGGGCCTGTCCATAGGGGATGGCCTCTTTGACGTGGTTAGGGTGGAAGCTGGAAAAGTGGAGCATCGTGAGGTTGTCCGTGGGCTTGCGGTAGAGTGAGGTGCTGAGGTGCCCGTCTTTGATGGAGATTCGTGTGTCCAAGAAAGAAACTGATTCTGAGGAGTAGTCCATGGTGAGCTTGACGGTGGGATGGAACTTGTTGATGTTATCGTGTAGTCTCTTCAGTGATTCTTCGCCGTGGGTCCATAGAAAGAAAATGTCGTCGATGTATCTGGTGTTTTGCATTGGTTGGAGGTCCTGTGCAGTGAAGATGTCCTGCCCGAACTTGTGCATGAAAATGTTGGCGCATTGGGGTGCAAATTTGGTCCCCATGGCTGTTCCGTGTGTTTGGGTAAAGAACTGGTTATCGAAGGTGAAGACATTGTGATCCAGGATGAAGCGGATGAGTTGTTGGATGGCGTCTTCAGATTGGCTGTTGTTGGTGTTGAGTATTGATGCTGTCGCAGCGATGCCGTCATCGTGGGGGATACTGGTGTAGAGTGCCGAGACGTCCATCGTGGTGAGAAGTGTTCCTGATTGAACTGGTCCGTCAACGTTGTCTACTTCATACGTTGCAGGAAAGGATGCCCCAGAGCATGGTACATTGGCGAGACCATGCAGCCACTGCGATAACGGATGAACGGACACCGCACAACATTCGCCAAACAGGAGGGTTCCCTCCCAGTCGGGGAACACTTCAGCAGTCATGGACATTCAGCCACCGACCTTTGGGTAATCGTACTCCAAGGCGGCCTTCGAGACACACGACAACGCAAAATTGTCGAGCAGGAATTGATAGCCAAGTTCCGCATGAGGATGGCCTCAACCAGGATCTTGGGTTCATGTCATGCTACACTTAAGCCCACCAGCGAACAAAAGCTATCTGTTTTTAATATAACGGGTCATTTGCTGGCTTTCTCTGCCTTCTGGATGTTTCTGCCACTCTCTCTCTCTGTTTTTTTTCCTGTTTGTTTTTTTTGTTGAATGTATATTCGGGGGTTCTGTAGGTGACACCTCTCTGTCTGAACACGGTGATTGCCTTGGCAACGAGCAGTTGCAGGGGCAGTCTGTAATCACCATGTATTGTTCTCTGATTTATAAATGCGTCGGCTTCGATGAATTCATGACATTTACCTGAGGAAGGAGGAAGCCTCCGAAAGTTTGTAGATTTCAAATAAAATCGTTGGACTATAACTTGGTGTTGTAAAATTGTTTACAATTGTCAAACCCAGTCCATCACCGGCATCTCCACATCATAGGGAAGACAGCAGAGAAGTAAAATTAGAGGAGAAAGGGCAAGGGGAGCTGAGGTAGTGATTTAAATTGCCGATGCTGAGGGGTTACAGCGCAAAGAACGGAGGATACTCGGTAGGAATTGCGGGATGGGACTTATGCGGGCAGTAGACAACGATAATTTTAAAGGAGAGGCGAGGCAGATGGCATAGGCTGCGATTCTCGAAGGAGAAGAAGGTACCGAGAAGTAGTGGGAAAGATCAAAATATGATTTGATGGTATGGACAACGCCGCCACTGTAGTATTTTGGTTGGGGCAGGTCGAGTAATGTATGGCTTGGGAGGAAGGCTTTAGTAAAGATAAGGAGTTCTCACTCGTGGGGCAAGATTCAGTGAGAATCAGGATGCGAATGCAATCGTCAACTATAAGGCCATGAATGGCAAGGACTGCGAGAGACGGGGATTCTGGGGGGAAATGCAGGAAGAAGAGGTATTGTTTTTTTTTCCATTGGCAGAATCTGAAAGGACAGTGGTGGGTAAGATGAACAGGATGGGTATCAGATTAGCCTCCAGCTTAAATGCACGAAATGGGAAAGTTGGCAAGTGAGAAGGATGAGGCAGTTGGGATTGCTGCCTGTGTAGGGAGCACTTCAGAGAATGTCAAGCGAGAAACAAAGGATAGTCTGGGTCATATACATGAGGGAATTAAGCCTGAGACAAGACTAGGAAAGTGGAGTAAAGATTGGTGGCATTGTAAGCAGTGTAGATGAAAACATAAAATTACAAAGCGATATAGTTAGATTCGGTGAATGGGCAAAACTGTGGCAAATGGAATTCAATGTAAACAAATGTGAGGTATCCACGTTGGATCAAAAAGGATAGAACGGGGTACTTTCTAAATGGTAAAAAGTTAAAAACTGTGGATGTCCAAAGGGACTTAGGTGTTCAGGTACATAGATCATTGAAGTATCATGAACAGGTGCAGAAAGTAATCAATAAGGCTAATGGAATGCTGGCCTTTACATCTAGAGGACTGGAGTAGAAGGGGCAGAATTGATGCTGCAGCTATACAAAACCTGGGTTAGACCGCACCTGGAGTACTGTGAGCAGTTCTGGGCACCGCACCTTCGGAAGGACATATTGGCCTTGGAGGGAGTGCAGCGTATGGAATGATACCCGGACGTCAAGGTTTAAGTTACGAGTAGAGATTACACAAATTGGGGTTGTATTCTCTAGAGTTCCGAAGGTTAAGCGGTGATCTGATCGAAATTTATAAGATATTAAGGGGAACGGATAGGGTGGATAGAGAGAAACTATTTCCGCTGGTTGGGGATTCTAGGAGTAGGGGGCACACTCTAAAAATTAGAGCCAGACCCTTCAGGTGTGAGATTAGAAAACATTTCTACACACAAAGGGTGGTAGAAGTTTGGAACTCTCTTCGGCAAACGGCAATTCATACCAGCTCAATTTCTAAATTTAAATGTGAGACAGATAGCTTTTTGGCAAACATAGGTATTAAGGGATATGGGCCAAAGGCAGGTATATGGAGCTAGATCACAGATCAGCCATGATCTTATCAAATGGCGGAGCAAGGACGAGGGGCTGGATGGCCTACTTCTGTTCCAATGTTCCTATGTTCCTAGTGATGGCGTGGGGGAGGGGTTCGGGGCCAAAGTGCCCTGGAAATGAGAAATGAAAGGTTGCAAGACTGGGTGGCAGGAAGGAGAGGAGGCAGGAGAGAAAGAGCTGAGAGGTCCCAAGAGAAAAATATAAAATAAAAGTAATGACTACGGAGCAACAGCCAAACTGCGCACGTGAATTTAGAGAGAGGAAATTCAGCTTACATAGTCATCACAGAGGGAATTCAGGCCACATCGCACAGCTCCTAAGCTTATTGTGCGAAAAAGTTTCTAAAGGCCAATTAATCACTACTTTCTACTTCCCAAATTTTCTATATTTAATAGAGAAGATAATATAAAATCAAAGTTTTATGTGAAACGAGTGCAGAATGAATGTTTGTATTTTCCTTACATTTTCCATTCATTTTAGATGATTTTGGAGCACAAATTGAAGGAAAATTGGGGAGATTTCTCCTTCTCAAAATCTGGCACTAACTGACTGAACCAAAGGATCCATTAAAAACCTATCATTCCCCTGAAAAGCGTCATAGTTGGTTGGCCCATCGCATTTACACGTCGCCAGTCCCCGTCCATTTTTCACAATATTCACACTAATTCCATGCCAACCAAAAACTGATGGTATGGGCTACAGAATGTCATCTATGAGGTAGATCCCACTTTAAGCTGTTTCGGTCAAAGCAGCTAAAGGTATGTTCTAATTTGTCTGCTGACCAGTTTGAGTTGTTTAGTGTTCTGGAACGTCAATTGAAACTTTTACTGTTCTGTTTAGTCAAATCTTCCGGAAATGCAGATTTGCTCTGTGGAGGTGTATTTCCCAATGCGTAAATGGTGATCTGCGCTATTCTATAAAGTTATGGCTCATGGTGCCACTAAGACTTCCACAGACAAAGGGGCAAAAGATGTAATGAAATCCATGGCAATTTCAAAGTGCCACAGAGCCGACTACAGGCAGATGAGTTTGAGCGGTGAATGGCTAGATTGGTTCGTCTGGAGCCTTAGAAACTTGATGTATTTCTTGTCTTAATGAAGTAGTCACCGATGAAGCGCAGAGCTGCTTCTATTCAGTGTCATTAAGAATCGTCTCAACCAGGTATCGGATCAAATCTGATGCTCTCAGGCTGATTTGGTAACTGCCCCTCTGGAGGTCATCTCTGCTCTCCTGTACATCCACCTGGCGCCATATTGGATCGTCACTCTCTACTGGGTCTTCTTTTGTCCTGGGAAACATCCTGCAATGTGTTGCAGATGCTTGTAGTGGATCGTATTAATTAATGTTCTGTTCTTGGCATGTGGTCCCATCAATAGCTGCCCTCATAATTTTAAGGGAGTGAAATTCAACATCAATGGGGCACAAAAAGGATGGTAGTAGATCGGTCGAACGTTATACAAATCGCCCGATTGACTTCAATGGAAAACAAAATGAAGTGGTGCGTGTAACGGGCAGCCAATGCACTATTGTCTGTTTTGTATTCCCATCGAAGTTGAATTTTACCCCCGAAGAGCCTGATGGAATGTCGCATGTTGAACAGACCAGGTATGGATAACAGGCTCTTTTTTCGGAGGGACATTACTGAACCATTCTGAGATTGTCATCTATACAGAAATTAAAAATTAATTTAACTTAATACAATTTCAAAACTTGCCATGACCGCCTGGATGCTAGTCCGGCCCCATAGCCACCACGCTACAATACCCACAATAAGGAGTTTCACTTCTCCATTATTGTAACTATATGAATGGGAACCACATCTACTTTAGAAGCAGGATCGCAAAGGTAGTAATCTTCGGATTACTCACGGTGCCACAAGCTCGCATGTATAGAAAATGAATGATAAAGCAGATGAATGCGCGGCTGCAGAGATGGTGCTGGAGGGAGGGCTTTAGATTCCTGGGGCATTGGGATCAGTTCTGGGGAACTTGGAACGTGTTGCACCTGAACGGAGTTGGGACCAATGTCGTCGTGGGGAAATTTGCTAATGGTGTGTTGGTGGAGGGTGGTTTGAACTAATTTGGCAGGAGGATGGGCACCAGGTTGTAGCAGTAGAAAGGAGAAACAAGGAGCACAAAGGATCGGTAGAAAAAGATAGCACTAGAACAAGTAATAGTACAGTATTGAGTGGGATCAGACTAAGAGAGAGCACAAGAAATTCCAAGACTGGTTTGCAGTGCATGGGCGTAAATTCATGAAGCGTGATAAACAAGGTTAGTGAGCTGCAGGTTCAAATAGCCACATGGTAATAGATGTCATGGCGATAACGAAGACCTGGCTTTAAAAAGAGCAGGATTGGTTACAAAATATTCCTGGATACAAGGTGCTCAGGAAATATAGGGAAGGAAAGAAAGGAGGGGGTGTCAGTATTGATTAAGGAGAATATTGCAGTACTGGAGAGGGAGGATGCTCTGGAGCGGTCAAGGGCAGAATCTATTTTGTTAGAGTTAAGGAATAAAAGAGGTGCCATTATACTACTGGGTGTATTCTATAGGCCACCAACTAGTTGGAAGGATATAGAGGAGCAAATTGGCAGGAAAATTAAAGAGAGCTGCAAAAGGTATAGAGTAGTGATAACTGGCGACTTCAACTATCCTAACATAGACTGGGATAACAATAATAACATATGGGGCAAAGAGGGGGAAGAATTTTTGAAGTGTGTTGAGGATAACTTTCTTGGCCAGTACGTTTCGGCCCCAAAGGCGAAGGAGGCATTGCTGGACTTGGTTCTAGGGAATGAGGCAGTACAAGTGGAGCAAGTGTCAGTGGTAGAACATTTATGGAGCAGCGATGATATTATCATTAGGTTTAGAATAGCTATGGAAAAAGGATATTGGCCACTCTAAAGAAAAAATACTCAATTGGAGGAGGGCAAATTTCAATGGGATGAGAACAGTTCTGGCCTGGGTAAATCAGAATCAAAGATTGGCAGGCAAAACTGTAATTGAACGGTGGGCTGCATTTATATAGGAGATGGTTCGGGTACAGTTTAGGCACATTCCCATTAGTCAAATACGTAGGGCAACTAAAACCAGAGCTCCCTGGATGACAAAAGACATAGTGAGTAAGATGAAACGGAAAAAAGGGGCGTATGAGAGACGTCACGTTGAAAATACAATTGACAACCAGGCAGAATATAAAGAAGTTCAAAGGGGAAGTGAAAAAGGAAATAAGTTTGGCAGAGATAGAGAATGAGAATTGAATGGTGGCCAATATAAAAGGGAATCCAAAAGTCTTCTACAGGCATGTAACCAGTAAAGGAGCAGCAAGAGGAGGGGTACGGCCGAATAGGGACCATAATGAAGATCGACTCGTGGAGGCAGAGGGGATGGCTGAAGTATTAAATGAGTATGTAGCATCTTTCTTTACCAAGGAAGAAGATGATGCCAGAATTTCAGTGAAGGAAGATATAGTTGAGATACTGGATGGGCTGAAAATTGATAAAGAAGAGGTACTTGAAAGGCTAGCTGTACTTAAAGTAAATAATTCATCCGGTCCGGATGGGATGCACCCTAGGTTGCTGAGGGAAGTAAGGATGGAAATTGCGGAGGTACTGGCCATAATCTTCCAAACACCCTTAGATACGGGTTGGTGCCAGAGGACTGTAGATTTGCAAGTGTTACACGATTGTTCAAAAAAAGAGTGTAAGGATAAACCCAGCAACTACAGGCCAATCAGTTTAACCTCAGTGGTAGGGAAACTTTTAGGAAGAATATTCCGGGAATGAATTAACAGTCACTTGATCGAGTGTAGATTGATTAGGGGAAGCCAGCACGGATTTGTTAAAGGCAAATCGTTTTTAACTGTCCTGATAGAGTTTTTCGATGAGGTAACCGAAAGGTTAGACGAGGGCAATGCAGTTGATGTGGTGCATATGGACTTTCAAAAGGCATTTGATAAAGTGCCGTGTGGTAGGCTTATATTCAAGATTACGGCCTATGGAATAAAGGGTGAAGTAGCAACATGGATACAGAATTGGTTAAGTGACAGGAAACAGAGAGCAGTGGTGATCGGTTGTTTTTCGGTTGGAGGGAGGTATACAGTGGTGTTGCCCAGGGGTCGGTGCTGGGTGCTGGGTTTTTCTTGATATATATTTATGACTTGGACTTGGGTGTACCGGGCACAATTTCAAAATTGGCAGATGACACTAAATTTGGAAGGGTAGCAAACAGTGAGGAGGATTGTGATAGATTTCAAGAGGATATAGACAGGCTGGTGCCATGGGAAGGCACGTGGTAGATGAAATTTAACTCAAAAAATGCGAAATGATACATTTCGGTAGGAAGAACGAGAAGATGCAATATAAACTAAACGGCACAACTCCAAAATAGGTACAAGAAAAAGAGATCTGGGGATGTACGTGAACAAGTCGTTGAAGGTAGCAGGACAGGTTGAGAAATCGATTAAAAAAGCCGACGGGATACTGGGCTTTATCAATAGAGGCATAGAATACAGAAGTATGGAAGTCATGATGAACCTTTATAAAACACTGGTTAGGCCGCAACTGGAATATTGCGTGCAGTTCTGGGCAACGCACTTGAGGAAAGTTGTAAAGGCCTTAGAGAGCGCGCAGAAGAGATTTACTGGAATGATTCCAGGGATGAAGGTCTTTAGTTACGTGGATAGATTGGAGAAGCTGGGTTTTTTTCTCGTTGGAACAGAGATGGTTGCGAGGAGATTTGATAGAGGTATTCAAAATGATGAAGGTTTTAAACAGAGCAGATAGAGAGAAACTGTTTCCATTAGCGGAATTGTCAACAACCAGAGGATATAGATTTAAGGTGTTTGGCAAAAGAACCAAAGGTGACATGAGGAAAGACGTTTTTACACAGCGAATGGTTAGGATCTGGAATGCACTGCCAGAGGGGATGGTGGAGGCAGATTCAATCATGGCCTTCAAAAGGGAGCTGAATATGTCCTTGAAATAAAAAAAATGTCGTTCTACGGGAATAGTGTTGTGGAGCGGGACTAGCTAGATTTGTCTTGCAATAAACCGGCGCGGACTCGATGGACCAATTGGCCTCCTTCTGTACTGTAAACTTTCTATGATTCTACTGCCTCCGCTTAAGAGCGATGCTCTCTAATCATAAAACTCTTCAACACTGGGCTGTAAGTTTGGGTCCTTAGACTCCTTAGCTCATGGCTGTCCATACTCCACCCCCCATGCACGAACGACACTCTCCCTCTCTTTCAAGCCCCGGTCCTCATTCTCACTATTGCTCACCATTTAATCCAGTGAAAACTCTACTGCCCTGCATTAACCAGACTCTTCTTGTTCCAGACATCTCCTACAGCCTCAGCTGAATGACTGCGTGTTATTTGCAGATCTTACTGTTCGTATCGACTGTGGGTTTTCAACCTTCTCGTTTATCTGTCAGATACAGTTGTCCATCGGTGGTTGTTTACCGCCTTTTCTTTGCAGAAAGAGAAGACGTTGTTAAAGGAATGTGGATGCCTTGGAGACATGTTTTGTCCAAATGGATACATGGATCCCATGAAGATGAGACATGCAGCTTCATCACCCCTTTCAAGGAAGTGTCTTTAAAGACTAGTTGAACCCCTCTAACAGACATATGTGAGTTGTGAGTTATTGCTGGAATCTAGTTCAGAATAGAGCTAAGTTTCACGTTAACTGCCCAGGCAGTTATCCGGTGAAGCAGATCACCCGCCAATTGTGGGCCCCGCCCGTATTTAATTTCCATTGACTTCAACGCCAGTTTTACGCTCGGGAGGCAAGTTGCAAATCTACCCCAATATTTCCAAATACTCATAATTTACTTTATTTTGTAATGATAATGGTTACGTGTATACACACTCACTATTGCAGCTACTATTGGTTTAAAGAGATGGAGGGAGCAGGAGGTCGGTTTTGAACAGACGATGAATATGGTGGTTAGAGGGGTAGATGGGACCCCCTAACCCAGTGATAAGGATCAGAGCTGGGGTGGGGAAAAACGTGGTATGTAACCTATTTGAGAAAGAAGATGAAATTGATGGGACAGTGGTCTCCGTCTTTGACATAAAAACATCCCATCATCCTTCGCAGTTAAAAAGAAAGAACTTGCCTTTATTCCGCAGCTTCCAGGACTTTAGAATTGCTCAAAATAATCTCAACTAATGAATGACTTTGCAGTCAATGTGGTCATGTCGGAAAATTTTCACTGAAGATCAGAATGGAGGACCAGGTGCGGGGCGGTGTCAAATGAGGTGGCTTGTAATTGAGAGTGGGGAGAGATATTCAACGTATGCCAAAAGGGGCGTGAAGTGATGCTGCACCCGCACAATGACGTGTGCGAGAGGCAGGAACCAAATTCGCTTGGTGACTCTGTTGACCACGGTGGACAAGCTGTCTGTGCTACTATGCTGGTTGTTGTCAGCTCGCCCATTAGGAGAATGGAAAATCGTACGACAGTGGCGTCATTTCAAGGCGTGTACCGCTTAAATGGGTGGCGCTGCAGTTTGCCAGTACTGAATGTTACTGTGCTTGAAAGGGGCGAATACAATCAGAATGAGCACTGCAATGGCCCCAATGATCTCGGACGGTGCTGGAGCTCCTTATGGAGGTGGTCAGCAGGAGGACGACTTGAGAAGGGTGTCAAAGCAACTAGCCCGCCAACAGTGCATGGAAGTGGCTGAGCAGTTGAATGAATGGTGCATATATCCCAGGGCCTGGCAGCAATGTGGGAAACAATTCAATGATTTGACCAGAGGTGATAAGGTAAGACTCCTACTCACTTCCCACTTACTCTGCGTAGTCCTGAAACACTTGGAGCCCAGCACTCACAGCAGCGCATTTCACTGAACCACCTTCTGCTGCTTCGAACATTCTCTACACGTGCTACTCTGCTTACAATTATTCCCCTCAATCCCATACTTGCAGCATCTTCCACGCATCATACGCATGATTCAACCTCGAGCCACACATATTTACAACCTTTCAGGAGGTCACATATTAAGGCAATCATTTTTTTCTAGCAGGACAAGTTGGCATAAATATCTGAGAGGAGGAGGGCTACCATCATTGCAAGTGGTGTCAACAATTAAACAGATCGCCATGTAGTCGGCAGAGCGTTGGTCAGAACGATCGCAATTGGTAAGGCTGGAGCATACGTTCTATCTTTGTTTGACCATCTTACCTTCCTTTTCGCTGCTCGCTGAACACTCTCCCCCATTCAAACTGTTGCTGCTTTGAGCTCCTGCTCATTGGTTTCTGCTAACCCATGTAAATAGCTGCAAACCCTTGTTACTAACTGTGAAACCTTGTCACTCACCTTACTTTCCAGGTCCAGTTGATGTCACGGCCCTATCGCAACAGAGGAAGAGAAGAACAGCCCACTTCAAGATCCAAAATCACTCGACCTGAATTCAATACTGGCGTTGTTTAGAGGATCAGTGATTCACAGAGCACTTGTGCAGATGAGAAAAAGCTAGAACGGCCCTTTACCCAGCTCTCCGTAGGCTGAGCTCATATCCTTGCCATGCTGCAGAGGGCACAGATGAATATCTCGTGGGCCCAGTCTATAGAAGAAAACTGTTGGGTTTGAACCACCGACTGATAGATGCATTGGAATGGCTGCCACCTGAAGTGCTGGAAAAGAGAAATAAATTTACCTCCTATTTCTCACGAATTTCACGGAATCTGGCAAAATTGAGATGAGGAATCACAGACTGCTTGATGTCCATTGCAGGAAAGCCGCCAGAAATGCCATTAGCACCAATTGGAGGGTAGTACCACTGAGTGCCAACACTCTAACGATAAGAACTGAAGACCACTGACACAATGAGACCAGTGACCTGTCCAGGGCAGGCAAGTTAAATCACCAGATATTCTCCCCTTTGTCCCTGGGCACTCTGGGAGCTAGCAAAATTTTCACCATCTAAAAATTTCAACGGTGAATTGCTTAGGGGTTCTCAGACTTCACCGTAACTTCAGTGGCAGAAATACAGAAACTCAGATGAACAGTCGAAACAATGTTTATGCCGTTTTGCAAGATTCCATGGCTCTTCTGCTGAAGTTAGTGGATGACAAATTCACAGACAATCTCAGAAATTCAACCCAACAGCTACTAATCCTTCGCAATGCACTTTGGTTAAGCGGGTATGAGCTTAGGATCTGGTATCATGGCTACCCACCTCCCATAACAGCAATTACTTGCTTGCACTATCCTAAAACCTATCCCCACCCCTTAACAGACCGAATCGCTGACTTTAACTCCCCCATGAACACTTCCGAAGTACCAGCTTTCCCCTAATTGGTGCAATTGTGCTACCCCAGAAAATAGTGTTCAATTCCCGCAAGACCCAAGCGACTGGAGAGCGCATTTCACCAATGCAAAAGGCTACCTATTCAATATGGAGCCACTCTGTTTTTCCTACGGGTGATGACGAGCTCACTTGGATATTGCGAACGACTTCAGCAGTCAAGGACATTCAGCCTCCGATCTTCGGGTAAGCGTTCTCCAAGGCGGCCTTCAAGACATAAGACAACGCAAAATCGTCGAGCAGAAATTGATAGCCAAGTTCCGCACCCATGAGGACAGCCTCAACCGGGATCTTGGGTTCATGTCACGTTACGTGTAACCCCACCTGACGTAGAGTCATCCAGACTCAAGTCGTAGTTGACTTGTTCTCCATACACAGGTGCGGCAGGACCTGCTGCAATTTCCAGCAAAAAAAAGTTATCTGCTTTTAATACATACCCCAGCATCTGCTACATTTGACCCTTGGTGACCCCACCTCAGTATTCTTGGATGTAATGTTTCCCTGACTAACCTGTTTGAACAACATTCACTCATTTGATTGCTGTGATTATCTCTCTGCCGAGGTGTTATAAAGGGCAGTTAGAAAGATTATCTGTAATCATCAGGCATTGTTCTCTGACTATATATGCAGTGCCTTTATGCAACTCTTCACTTCACCTGACGAAGGAGCAAAGCTCCGAAAGCTTGTGATTTCAAACAAAGCTGTTGGACTATAACCTGGTGTTGTGCGACTCCTTACATTTGTTCACCCCAGACCATCATCGGCATCTCCACATCATAGATATACACTGGCCGTGATTCGGTGGAGAGATTAGTTCATGTGAGAAATAATAATGAGTAAAATAGATTAACAATACAAAAGTCAGTATTAATATTTTTGTATTACGACAATGTAGTCTGTGTGATAGAGGCTAGCACGTGGTTTAGATGAACTCATTATGATTCCGCAGGACAAAGCTAAGCAAGCCGGACGTTTAATGCAATTTTAGAAGCATAAATGGGTATTTTAAAGAATTATGGCTAGTTTGGAGACAACGTGTCTGGTTTAAGTTTTTAATATCATAAGACCATAACAGCATAAGAAATAGGAACAGGGGTAGGCCAAACGGCCCCTCGAGCATGCCGCGCCATTCAATAAGATCACGGCTGATCTTCGACCTCAACTCCACTTTCTCGACTGATCCCCAAATACCGTGATTCCATTAGAGTCCAACAATCTATCAATCTCAGCTTTGAATGTGATGAACGACTAAACAGGCACACCCCTCTGGGGTAGAGAATTCCAAAGATTCACAACCTTCTGAGTGAAGAAATTGCTCCTCATCTCAGTCTTCAATGTCCGACCCCTTATCCTGAGACTATGCTCTCCAGTTCTAGACTCTCCAGCAAGGGGAAACAGCCTCTCAGCATCCAACCTGTCAAGCCCGCTAAGAGTTTTATACGTTTCAATGAGATCCCCTCTCATTGTTCTAAGCTCCAGAGAATAAAGGCCCATCTCACTCAACCTCGCTTTTCCTGGGATAAATTGTGAATCTAATCTTTCATTCTATCTGAAATATCTTTCACGCTCCAGTGATTATGAAATTCATGGAGTGCAATATTGCAACATTTTCGTGCAGTCGCATTTGGCACACACGAATCACAGTAGTCTTAGAGTTAATAGGAATTGTCCATCAGAAGTGTAAATATCAGTGAGTTTTAAAACAAATAGTGTCTCAAGACTATCACTATCTCATGGGTTTTAAACTGTTCATTAAATAAAGGATAAGAGAAGGAGCAGGTCATGGAGTACCGGGCCTGATACGATACAAAATCGAGCATTGGCAACCACGGCAGAAACTTAAGCAGTGATTATTTGACCGTCGAGTCCGAGATTGGCGATCTCCGCATTGACTCTACCCATAGAAATGCGGGATAACATTTGGAAGGAAACAGGAGGCAGAAGTAATTGAGAAATCAGGAGATAAATATCTTGCAAACAACGGCGGAGATCGCCTGAAAGTCGGAGACTTTTTCAATAAAATCGACCCTGTGAGCAAGTTAGTTCAGGTGCTCGAAATGGGTTTCCTGAGTAACCCGAAGTAATTGACGAAAACAGCAGTAGCACAGGGATTATCTGTTGTTGCAAAAGCAGTAACAGATAGTAATAAACACTTCAAGAAGGGAAGTGGAACATTATGAGAAAAGCTGAATAAAGCACAAGATAAAAATGAATATTTGCTTAGATTATTCCACTTAGTAGAACAAACGGAAAGTTCGAATGAAAGAAAGCCGAAGAAATGAGGAACGAGAACAGTGTTCAAAACGTTGTGATCAATTAAAAGAGATTGTATCGGAGGAGAATGAGGAGTTGAATCTTACACCAGAGACAAAGGCTGTGATGCAGTTACTTGAAGAACCTCGGTTAGTTATACCAAAAGTAGCAACAGAATTAGGCAAAAGAGAGAGAAATTAAAAGCCCACACTGGTCTTATCCAGGAACAGAAAGGTTAATATAAGCCTGAGAAGCCCCATTTCTTACATTGCAACGAAACTGGATTAGGTAATAAACATCAGAGATTGAAAGTTGAAATGAGTGAAAAAAAGATAAATAATCTGAGAGAAAAAAGAGGAGGGAAATATCTCTTTTCTACCGTTACAGGCTGCAGCATTTCTCTTGTTTTGCCCCTTTAAATGTGTGTGTAGCCCAGGTTTGTGGGGCTTCCTTGCTCTTGCTGAATTTGCCCCTTTTCCGTCTGAGGTGTTAATCCTTGGTAGGCCTCAATTTAGTTCACGTTAAGATTGTTACACAGATTATCCAATCTCTGATGTTGCCGGCAGGAGTTAACATTTTCTCATTCATATTCAGTGAATTTATAGGTTATCTACAAGGTGTGCCGAAGAAAGAAGATGATTTGTAACATTTGTGTGTTTTCAACCATGTGCTGCCTTACATTTTAATTATGTTTTTAATTCAATATGTGCGTTATATTTTTGAGTTATTGATTTCCTTCGTTTTGGGTCTGAATTGGAGTAATTGGTGCTAATTGACCAGAGGTTACAGACCGAGTGTCTGATCAAATTATGAAATTATCAATGCTGGTTTTCCTGGGATGGGCGATTCAGACAGCGAAGTGATCCTGCTTAGTATTATATATTTGGTGTGCATAAAAAAAAGACAACGACACACTATACATTTTAAATGAGATTAACAAATAAAATTAGCTCTTCCCCTGCAGGATTTTGCTGCACAGGTTTATGATGAAGGGTAATGATGGTGATAATGTAATCAATCAACCAATGATTCCGATTGTTTCAACAAACTTGTATTTCCCAAAGATGGAAATTCTTCGATTTTGGAACCCCTCTACTTGTCTAGTTATACATTGTTCCTGTGGTGCTGTCGTTAAATGTAACAATGTTAGAAATTGAAAAAAAAACATTTGTGCCTTTAATAGTAGCTGTAGATGGTTCCGCCCTCCTTTTACAGACAGTTTTAAAGGTACTGGCGGTGACACACCTTTACTTCTATTATTCAGTCATTAAGAATCCAAGATCAAATCCTCAGCTCTACTTACAAAATTGTCACTTACTAAATACTTAAGTTGAATTGTAGAGTATAAAGCAAGATAGTTAGTTGAAATTCTTCAACTGAAGTAAGAATGATTCAGTTAGTGAAGAGATGCGAGGAGTAATGAAACTGTTCGGGCGTTAGGACCCGGGAACTGTTGTTCTGAAATATCCCTGGAAGTTTGATTCAAAATCATATGTTTTGATGGGTGGAATTGTTAAGGAGCCCGTTGGAATTTCCAGAGTCTCTATGCTACGACTAAAGATTTCTGGTCGAGAACACTCAAACCCACACATGGGTTTGTGCACCCTACAGAATGGTCCTTAGCGACTGGGCATTCCTGAATCTAAATAACATAATAAGCACCTCGTTCATATAATACAGCCTAAATGAGTAGAGGTAGTTCTCGGGGATGCAAAATAAAGAACAAAGACATTAAACTCATGTTTTCCACATAATGGCAGAAGAATGTAGAGAATGGGAAAGACTTCAGTGTTTGATTTTGTTTAATTCTTTTGCTCCTAGAGAATGCAAGTTACTCTCCTCTGAAAAATAAGTCACCTAGTGAGATATTAGCCTCCAAGAACCCGGGAATTCCTGTCAATTGTTTCCGGCATTTTGACATTTCGGTACGAAAGGTACCATAAGAGGCTGTTGTCTCTTAGGATCTACGGCACGAATTATTTAAAATATTAAATTCGTACCACTTGCATGTTTAAAACTCATTGTTAAACCACCTGTAAGCTCTGCGAATCATTATGAAACGCAAGACACATCTGGCATAATCGGAAGTGTTCTCCAGGGTGTAAGAACTTGAAAAGCGATGCGAAATAGATCCGATATGGAACGAACCTGGGAAAGCCAGGAGAAATTCAATAGAGGAAACAAAAATAAATGTATACATCTAAAATAGATGCGATCAAAGAGCTGGTGATCCAGGGGATACTGAATATCGACAACATGCTTTATATTGATGATAATTTTAAAGAAGTACACAGAAGAACTCAGCAATTTAAGTAAAAGTATCAATTATGTATTCGACCACACTGTGAGAGAAATCCTCATCTGTCTTTCAAAATTAATAAGTTATTTGCTCGTAAGGTTCATCCTGGGTTCACGACTGAGAGGAGATGATAATATTATGGGAACATGTAACTTAATTGGACACGAGAAGTTATTGAGTGTATAAAGTAGAAGCAGGTCAATTGCAGCACCAACTGTCGGTCATGGAAAAGGCGCGTTACTGTAGGACCTACGAGAACGGTATCAGTCTTCAATCAATGCACAATCTGGTGAAAGTCAGGAATGTGTAGTTAGGAATAGTCAGTTGATAGCTTTCTCTTGGAAATAGTCGTGTCGTTGCCTCTATCAGTTTGAATAATGAACACAACAACAGCAACTTGCATTTATATAGCGCCTTTAACGTAGCATGACTTCTCAATGTGCTTAACAGAAGCGTTATCAAACAAAATGTGACACCAAGCCAAATAAGAAGGTATAAGGATAGGTGAACAAAAGCTTAGTCAAAGGAGTAGGTGAAAAGGAGTGCCTTAAAGGAGGAGAGAGGGTTTGGGCGAGGGGGAAATTCGCGAGTTTAGGACCGAGCAACTGCGAGGCATATCCGGCAGTGGGGGAACGATTGAAATCGGGCATGCGCAAGAGGCAAGAATTGGAGGAGCACAGAGATCTAGGAAGGTTGTAGGCCTGAGAGAGGTTACAGAGATAGGGAGGGGCGAGTCCATGGAGCGATTTGAAAACAAGGAAGATAATTTTTAAATCGAGGCATTGCTGGACCAGGAGCCAATGTTGGTCAATGAGCATAGGGGGTGATATGTGAACGGGAATAGGATACATGCATCAGAGTTTTGGATAAGCTCAAGATTATGGAGGGTGGAAGATGGGAGGCCGGTCAAGGGAACATTAGAATAGTCAAGTCTAGAGATAACAAAGACATGGATGAAGGTTTCAGCAGTAGATGAGCTGAGGCAAGAGCGGAGACAGGCGATGTTACCGGGGTGGAAGTCCATGGTTTTGGTGAAGAATCGGATATGTGCTTGGAAGCTCATTTCAGAGTCAAAAAGGACGCCAAGGATGCAAACGGTCTTGATAAGCTTCAAATCCTGGCCAGGGGGCTGGATGGAGTTGTTACAAGGGAACGGAGTTTGTGACGGGGACTGAACACAATGGCTTTGGCCTTCCCAATAGTTAATTCAAGATTTTTTTTGCTCATCCATTGCTGGATGTCAGAATAGCAGGTTGACAAATCAGTGGCTCTGGAGGGGTCGAGAGAAGTGCTGGTGAGATAGAAATGTGTGCCGCCAGCGTACCTGTGGAACCTGACATTGTATTTTCTGATGATATTGCCGAGGGGCAGAATGTAGATGAGAAATAGCAGGGTACGAAGGCTAGCTCCACTGGGGGACTCTGGAGGTAACTGTGTGGGGGAAGGAAGATAAGTCACTGCAAGAGATTCTCAGGCTATGACTGGGTAGATAAGAATGGAACCAGGCAAGTGCAACCCCACCCACTGGACGACGGAGGAGAGCCATTGGAGGAGGATGCTGTGTCAACCTTGTTAAAGGCTGCAGAGTGGTCGAGAATGATGAGGTGGGATAGTTTACCATCGTCACAGTCACATAGGATGTCATTCGTGACTGAGAAGGGCCGTTTCAGTACTGTGGCAGTTGTGGAAATCAAATTGGAGGGATTCAAACATGGAATTGTGGAAAAAATGGGCCTGTATTTTGGAAGCAACAACATATTCAAGGATTTTGGAGGGGAAAGGAAGGTTTGAGATGTCGTGGTAGTTTCCAAGAACAGAACGGCCAAGGGTTTGTATTATATGGCATGACCACTACTTGAAATCTCCAAATACCTGATCTTTTGATAGACTGTACGGGCAGGAATACCTCGTGCCTGATGTCTTGTTCACAAGATCTAGGCCTACCACTGAATGTGCAGGATTGAAGTATTGTGCATGAAGCGAACAGTATGCAGAATGTACGATAAAGATGTACTGAAGAACGGGTCCCAGACATGCTCAGTCACGTTGAGAACATCGCTACATGAAATGATTATTGTGACTCAGAAGAATATGAACATATACGTATCATTACTAATTTTAACCATTTATTCAAGGTTCTGACACATGCTCCATAGAAAAGCAAACCTTCTTTACATAAAGTAATAATACAACCAATAATCGAAAAGTATTCAATCGGCATATAAATAGTAAATGGGTCATAAGAGAAGGGCTGGAGCAGGTTAGGGACCAAAAAGAAGATGCATGCATAAAGGCAGAGGGCATGGCTGAGGTTCTCAATGAGCACTTGTCATCCCTCTACACCAAGGAAGAAGATGCTGCAAAAGCCACAGTAAAGGAGGAGGTAGTTGTGAGACTGGATGGGGTAAAAAATGATAAAGAGTACGTACTAGATAGGCTGGCTGTGCTTAATGTAAATAAGTCATCCGGTCTGGATGGGATGCATCCTGAGTTCATGAGGGAAGTAAGGGTGGAAATTGCAGAGATGCTGGCCATATTCTTCCAATCCTCCTTAGATACAGCGGTGGCGCCAGAAGACTGAAGTATTACCAATGTTACATCCTTGTTCAAAAAAGGGTTTAAGGATAAACATGTTAATGCCAGGCAAGTCAGTTTATCATCGGTGGTGGGGAAGCTTTTAGAAACGATAACCTGGGACAAAGTTAATAGTCACTTGGAAATGAGTGGAATAATAAAGGAAATCTAGCACGGATTTGTTAAAGACAAAACATGTTTGACTAACTTCATTGAGCTTTTTGATGAGGTACCAGAGAGGATTGACGAGGACAGTGCAGTTGATGCTGTGTATATGGGCTTTCAGAAGGCGTTTGATAAAGTGTCACATAATATGCTTGTCAGCAAAATTGACGCTGATGGAATAAAAGGGGAAGTGACAGCATGGATACGAAATTGGCTAAGTGATATGAAACAGCGCAGTGATGAACGGTTGTTTTTCGGACTGGAGGAAGATAATTGTAAACAATTTTACAACACCAAGTTATAGTCCAGCAATTTTATTTAAAATTCACAAGCTTTCGGAGGCTGAGGAAGGAGGAAGCCTCCGAAAGCTTGTGGATTTAAAATAAAATTGCTGGACTATAACTTGGTGTTGTAAAATTGTTTACAATTGTCAACCCCAGTCCATCACCGGCATCTCCACATCATGGAGGAAGATATACAATGGTGTTCCCCAGGGGTCAGTATCAGGACCACTGTTTTTTATATATATATAAATGACTTTGACTTGGGTGTACAGGGCACAATTTCAAAACTTGCTGATGACACAAAACGCGGAAGTGTAGTAAACAGTGAGGAGGATAATAATTGACTTCAAGGGGACATAGACAGGTTGGTGGAATGGGCGGACACCACATGGCAGAATAAATTGAATGCAGGGAAGTTCGAAAGGATAAATATTGGCAGGAAGGTTTAGGAGACGCAATATAAACTAAATGGTATAATTCTAAATATGGTGCAGGAACAGAGAGACCTGGGGCATTTGTGCACAAATCTTTGGAGGTTGCAGGACAGGTTGAGAAAGTGATTTTAAAAAGCACACGGGTGACTGGGCTTTATAAATAGAGGCATCGAGTACAAAAGCAAGGAAGTGATGTTGACCCTTATAAAACACTGGTTTGGCCACAGCTGAAGTATTTTGTCCAATTCTGGGCACCGCAATTTAGGAAGGATGCGACGGCCTTAGAGAGGTTGCAGAAAAGATTTAGTAGAATGGTTCCAGGGATGAGGGACTTCAGTTACGTTGCTTGACTGGAGAAGCTGAGGTTGTTCTCATTAGAGCAGAGAAGGTTGAAAGGAAATTTGTTAGAAGTGTTCAAAATCATCAGTTAGAAAATATAAGACAAAATCAGGATTTAAATAAAGTAAATAAAGAGAAACTATTCCCATTGGTGTAAGAGTCGAGAACCAGTGGACACAGATTCAAGGTGATTGGCAAATTAACTAAAGACGATGTGAGGAAAAACTTTTTTATGCAGCGAGTAGTTATGATCTGGAATGCACTGTCTGAAAGTGTGGAAGAAGAAAATTCAATGGTAGCTTTCAAAGGAATTGAATAAATACTTTAAAGGAAAAAATTGCAGGGCTTCGGGGAAAGAGCAGGCGAATGGGAATAACTGGATTGCTCTTACAATTAGCTGGTACGGGCTTGATGGGCCGAATGACCTCCTTGTGGACTGTAACGATTCTATGATTCTAACCAGCATAGGGTCAAAGCACTGTTTTTCATCAGGCTAATTGAAGTTCAAAGTAAAAAAGGATATAGAATTGGAAATCCCAAATTCAGGGTGATCTCCAAAACCTATATTAAAATTATCCGCACTATTGATAATAGTGAAAGATTAGTGGAGGATCTTTGAAATACAGTCTTTCGATTGTGTCTGATATATGAATGATGAGAAGTAATGTATAATGCTGGAAGACATCCATGGATACGGATTATGTCTGAGTTGCTCGTGGTGGCCAAGGTATTATGTGAGTAATATTAATTATAGTGATGAGTGTTAAGACGGAACATCAAGCAAGTGAAATTAAGATAGATTATGACGGAAACAGTCAGAGAGATAGTTGAGTGTGCAATCCTGGAAAAGGTTATTTCCCTCAGTTCCAAGGAGGGGAATGTAGGATAGTATATAGTCTAATAGGTTAACAGCTTGGAATGGATAAATTATATCATGGGGTAGTTAGTGTTTGAATGCACAACTCCAAGCAAGATTCAGACACTGAGAATGGACTGATTAGCACTTCGCTTTTTCTTAGTAGTTGAGCAACACGCATTTGAAAGTCTGGCCCCTCAGGTGACACTCATATTTATAGTTAGTATAGTTACTATAGGAATGCATTTATTATTATTATTCATTAGCTCTCAGGACTGATGTTTCCCTTTCTATGTCTAGACGAGACTTTTCCAGTTCTTATCTCACTCAAGGTTCGAGTTTCTACCTTCTTTCGCTGGATTAACACTTACTCTCCTGCCCATAAACCCGACTCACTTCCTCATATTTCAACTCTTCTCCATCCCTCTAACTTTCACTACACTTCGCTCGCCCTCCTTCTAACAGGCAAGAGTTAACTGTTTCTACTCCAAACTACAGTTGCAGACTAACTGACCCCTTTCCATCTTGTACCTACTGGAAGTGCAATATTTTTTTATCTCCTAGTAACTCCCCCCACTATGACCAAATCCCTATTTTAATCTACAGATAGCACAGAGGGCTACATTAAAAGGGAAGTGTAGAAACCACAGGCATACTATGGGCGTGATTCGCATAAAGCTTAGAATATCTGATGAGAAAAAATGAGAAAAGATTAACAATACAGAAGTCAATATTAATACCTGTATATTGTGAGAATGTATTCTGTGTGATAGAGGTTAACACGTGGTTTAGATTAGGACGTTGGGATTCTGCAGTAAAAATAGAAACAAATATGATGAGTTGTCAGTTTAATGCAAGAGATCGTGTAAAGAATTATGGCCTTGTTTGGAGACAACGGGGATAATTTTGACTTTAGCCGATAGTGCAAAATGTGTGATATCGGCTGGCCCATGAATTAAACACCTCTCCCACCGGTTAAACACCTCTCTCCTCCGTTAAATACCTCTGGCGCCCCGTAAACACCTCTCCCACCCGTGTTATACTTCTCCCACCCGTTAAACACCTCTACAAACCCTTAAGTACATATACCACCGGTTAAAACACGCTTCCACAAGCTAAAGAACTCTCCCACACGTTACAACCCCCTTTCACCTTTTAAACACATTTCTCGCCCATTACATACCTCATCGACCGCTTAAAAACCTCTCCGACCTGTTAAACACCTTCCCCCAATCTTACGCGCCTCTCCTTCCCGTTAAATATCTTTCCCAACCCTTACATTCCTCCCGGTCTAGCTAAACACCTCCCCCACCCGTTAAACATCTCACCCACACAATAACACCTCTTCCACCCGTTAAAAGCCTCTCTCATCCGTTAGGCAACTCATCTACCAGTTGCAAACCTCTCTCACCCGTTAAACACCTCTCCCACACGTTACATACCTTTCCCATCCATTACAGCGCCCTCCTACCCGTTAGATGCCTCTTCCAACCATTAAACACCAGTTAAAAATCTCTCCCTCCCGCCCCCCTCAATAACTTCCCCACCATTTAAATACGTTCCGCACTTGTTAAACACCTATCCCACCTATTACGGACCTCTTCTGGTCGTTAAACACCTCTCCCATTCGGTAAACACCTCTTCCACCTGTTACACACCTCTCATACCCGTTAAACACCTTCCTCACGCGTTAAACATATCTCCCACCCAATAAAAACTTCTTCCACCCGTTAAAACAGTAGCTCATCAGTTAGGCACCTCTCCCACCCGTTACAAACCTCTTTCACACGTTAAACACCTCTCTCAGCCGCTAAACAACTTTCGCACACCTTACATCCTCTCCCATCAGTTATACACTTCACTCACGCGTTAACCCCATCTCCCTGCCTTAAGCACCTCTCCCACCAGTAACACACTTCTCGTACCCATTAAACACTTCCCCTAATCGTTAAACAACTCTCTAACAGGTTAAACACTTGTCCCACCCATGACACACCTCACTCACAAGTTAAGCACCTCCTCCAGCTATTAAACACGTCTCCAACCTGTTAAAGACTTCTCGTCCGCTTCATTGAATTTGCCACCCCTTAAATTTCTTCCGCATACGCTAAACACCTCTCCCACCCGTTACACACCTCTTCCACCCGTTAGACATATCTCGTACCTGATAAACACCTCTTTCACCCGTTCAAAGCCTTTATCATGCATCAAACATCGCTTCCACGCGTTACACACTTCTACCACCCGTTACACAACTCTCCTACCCGTTAAACGCTTCTTCCACCCGTTAAAAGTCTCTCTCTTCCGTTAAGCATATCTCCAACCGGCTAAACACCTCTCCCACCGATTAAACTCCTCCCCCGCCCGTCAAACACCATTCCTCCCCCATTAATAACTTTCCCACCCCTTAAACACCCCACCCCCGCACTCGTTGACCACCTCTCCCACCTGTTACACAGTTCTCCCACCCGTAAAACATACCTCCAATTGGTTAATGTCCCCCCCCCCCACCCACCACCACCACTTAAACACCACTTGGACCGTTTAAACACCTCTCCCCCCGTTACAGACCTTTTCCACCGCATAAACACCTCTTCCATTCGACAGACAATTCTTCCACCAGTTAGGCAACTCTCCCACCAGTGAAACACCTCTCCCACCAGTTGGGCACCTCTCCCACCCGTTAATCACCTCTCATCTCCGTGAAAAAACATTTCTGACCCCTTAAGCAATTCTCATACCCCATAAACACCTCTCCCACCCGTTGCTCATTTCCAATGCATTGACATTTCTCCCAACCGTTTAAAACCTCTCCCACCCGATAAACACCGCTTCACTTTAAAAGTCTCTCCGAGCTGTTAAATACCTCTCCCGTTCATTACACCACTCTCCTGCCTGGAAAACACATCTCCAACACTCTAAACACCTCTCCCACCCGTAAAACACAACTCCTCCCCCTTAATTAAATTTCCCACCACTTAAACACCTCCGCCGCACTCGGTAAACACATTTGCCAGCCGATACACACCTCTCCTATTCTTTTAGCACCTCTTCCGCCAGCTAAACCCCTCTCCCACTCATTAAAACACCTCTCCCAACCGTTAAACACCACTCCCATCCGCTAAATACCTCTCATCCCCGTTAAATAACTTCCACACCCCTTAAACACGGCCACACTCGTTAAACACTTCTTCCATCCGTTACACACCTCGACTGTTGTTAACACTCAGAACCATCCGTTAAGTAGCCTCGCCTATCCCTTAAACACATCTGCCACCCACTAAACATTCCCACCCATTAAAGCACCTCCTACCCGTTAACCACATTCGACATTCGTTACACACCTCCTCCACCACATACATACCTCTCCAACTCATTAGACACTTTTCCCATCCGTTAAACTTTTCTTCCACCCGTTAAGCAACTCTCCCATTGCTTATAATCCTCTCCTACCCGTTGGACAACTGTCCCTCCCTTTAAACATCTTTATCACCCGTTAAACCGCTCTCCTAACCGTTACACAACTCTCCTATCCGTTTAACACCTCTCCTATCCGTTAAGTAGCCGTCGCATTCGTTATACACCTCCATCACACGTTACACACCTCTTCCACCAGTTAAACACCTCTCCCATCCGTTATAAACCTCACTCACCCTTACAAAATCCTATCCATCCCGTTAAAAGCATCTCTCACAAATTAACACCAGCCCCCTTGTTAAACATTTCTCCCACCGTTAAACAGCCTCTTCTATTCGCAACACACATCTTCCACTCATTAAACACCTCTCCACCCCCTCATATAACGTTCGCACCCATTAAACACCCCGGCACTCGATAAAAACCTTTCCCAACCGTTAAACACCTTTCCTACCAGTTAAGCACTTCACCAATTCGTTACCAACTTCTCCAACACGATAAACACCATCTCCACAAGTTAAAAGCCTCTGTCATCCGTTACACGCCTCTTCCAACCGTTAAACGTCTCAACCACACGTTAAAAGCCTCTCTCGTCCGTTAAACTTCTCTCCCACCCGCTAGAAGTCTCTCCTAACCGTTAAACACCCCGCTCACCCGTTAATCACTTCTCCTCCTTGTTAAATATCTATCCCACATCTTATACATCTCTCACACCCGAGAAACATCTCAACCACTCTTTACAAGCCACTCTCTCTCCTTCCCCTTAAACACCTCTCCCGCCCGTTAAAAACTCTCCAGTCTGTTAAACACCTCCCCCGCCCGTTAAAAACCTCTGCCACCCGTTAAGCACCTTTCCAACCGGTACACACCTCTCTCAAACGTTAAATACTTCTCCCATCCATAATATAACTTTCCTACCCTTTACGCAACTCTCCCATTCGTTGAACACGTCACTCATCCGTAAAACCGCTCTCCCATCCGTTATACACTGCTTTTTTTTTATTCGTTCATGGGATGTGGGCGTCGCTGAAAAGCCCAGCATTTATTGCCCATCCCTAATTGCGCTCGAGAAGGTGGTGATGAGCCGCCGTCTTGAACCGATGCAGTCCATGTGATGCAGGTTCTCCCACAGTGCTGTTAGGAAGGGAGTTCCAGGATTTTGACCCAGCGACGATGAAGGAACGACGATATATTTCCAAGTCGCGATGGTGTGTGACTTGGAGGGGAACATGAAGGTGGTGTTGTTCCCATGTGCCTGCTGCCCTTGCCCTTCTAGGTGGGAGGAGTTGCGGGTTTGGGAGGTGCTGTCAAAGAAGCCTTGGCGAGTTGCTGCAGTGCATCCTGTGGATGGTACACACTGCAGCCACAGTGCGCCGGTGGTGAAGGGAATTAATATTTAGGGTTGTGGATGGAGTGCCATTCAAGCGGGCTGCTTTGTCCTGGATGATGTCAAGCTTCTTGAGTGTTGTTGGAGCTGCACTCATTCAGGCAAGTGGAGAGTATTCCATCACACTCCTAACTTGTGCCTTGTAAATGGTGGAAAGGCTTTGGGGAGTCAGGAGGTTAGTCACTCGCCCCAGAATACCCAGCCTCTGACCTGCTCTTGTAGCCACAGTATTTATGTGGCTGGTTCAGTTAAGTTCCTGGTCAATGGTGACCCCAGGATGTTGACTGTCGGAGATTCGGTGATAGTAATGCCGTTGAATGTCAAGTTGAGGTGATTGGACTCTTTTTTTGGAGATGGTCATTGCCGAGCACTTGTCTGGCGCGAATGTTGCTTGCCACTTCTCAGTCCAAGCCTGGATGTTGTCCAGGTCTTGCTGCATGCGGGCACGGACCGCTTCATTATCTGAGGGGTTGCGAATCGAACTGAACACTGTGCAATCATCGGCGAACATCCCCATTTCTGACCTTATGATGGAGGGAAGGTCATTGATGAAGCAGCTGAAAATTGTTGTGCCGAGGACATTGCCCTGAGAAACTCCTGCAGCAATGTCCTGAGGCTGAGATGATTGGTCTCCACCAACCACTATCATCTTCCTTTTGCTTGCTATGACTCCAGCCACTGGTGAGTTTTCCCTCTGATTCCCATTGGCTTCAATTTTACTAGGGCTCCTTGGTGCCACACTCGGTCAAATGCTGCCATGATGTCAAGGGCAGTCACTCTCAACTCACCTCAGCTCTTTTGTCCATGTTTGGACCAAGGCTGTAATGAGATCTGGTGCCGAGTTGTCCTGGTGGAACCCAAATTAGGCTGATGGTGCGGGAATTGGTCAGATTGGATTTGTCCTGCTTTTTGTGGACAGGACATACCTGGACAATTTTACACATTTTCGGGTAGATGCCAGTTTTGTAGCTGTACTGGAACAGTTTGGCTGGAAGTGCGGCTAGTTCTGGAGCACAAGTCTTCAGCACTACAGCCGAGATGTTGTTGGGGCCCATCGCCTTTGCTGTATCCACTGCACTCAGCCGTTGCTTGATATCACGTGGAGTGAATCGAATTGGCTGAAGATTGGCTTCAATGATGGTGGGGATATCGGGAGGAGGTCGAGATAAATATCCACTCCGCACTTCTGGCTGAAGATGGTTGCAAACGATGCAGCCTTGTCTTTTGCACTCACGTGCAGGACTCCGCCATCTTTGAGGATGGGGACGTTTGCAGAGCCTCCTCTTCCCGTTAGTTGTTTAATTGTCCACCACCATTCACGACTTGATGTGGCAGGACTGCAGAGCTTTGATCTGATCCGTTAGTTGTGGAATCGCTTCGCTCTGTCTATAGCATGTTGCTTTCGCTGTTTAGGATGCATGTCGTCCTGAGTTGTAGTTTCATCAGGTTGGCACCTCATTTTTAGGTACGCCTGGTGCTGCTCCTGGCGTGCTCTTCTACACTCCTTATTGAACCAGGGTTGAAGCCCTGGCTTGTTGGTAATGGTAGAGTGAGGAATATGCCAGGCCATGAGGTTACAGATTTTGCTGGAATAGGTTTCTGCTGCTGCTGATGGCACACAGCGCCTCGTAGATCCCCAGTTTTGAGCTGCTAGATCTCTCCTGAATCTATCCCATTTAGTCATGATGTGGCGATGCCGGTGATGGACTGGGGTTGACAATTGTAAACAATTTTACAACACCAAGTTATAGTCCAGCAATTTTATTTTAAATTCACAAGCTTTCGGAGGCTATCTCCTTCCTCAGGTGAACGATGTGGAAATGTCGTTTCCACATTGTTCACCTGAGGAAGGAGGTAGCCTCCGAAAGCTTGTGAATTTAAAATAAAATTGCTGGACTATAACTTGGTGTTGTAAAATTGTTTACAATTATCCCATTTAGAAAGGTGATAGTGCCATACAACACGTTGGATGGTAACCTCATTGCGAATAGGAGACTTCATCTCCACGAGTACTGTGCGGTGGTCACCCCTACTAATAATATCATGGACAGATGCATCTGCGACAGATAGATTGGTGAGAATGAGGTCAAGTAGGTTTTTAACTCGTGTTCGTTCGCTCACCACCTGCTGCAGGCCCAGTCTGACAACTACTTCCTTCAGGACTCGGCCGGCTCGGTCAGTAGTGGTGCTACCTAGCCTCTACTTTGTAATGGACATTGAATTCCCCTCCCAGAGCATATTCTGTGCCCTTGCTGCCCTCAGTGCTTCCTCCAAGTGTTGCTCAACATGGAGGAGGACTGATTCGTCAGCTGAGGGTGGACTGTAGGTGGTAATCAGCAGGAGATTTCCTTACCCATGTTTGACCTGATGCCATGAGATTTCATGGGGTCCGAGGTAAATGTTAGGACTCCCAGGGCCACTCGCTCCTGAATGTGTATCACTGTTCTGCCACCCCTGGTTGGTCTGTCCTGCCGATGGGACAGGACATACCCAGGGATGGTGATGGAAGATTCTGGGACGTTGGCTGAAAGGTGTGATTCTGTGAGTGTGGCTATGTCAGGCTGTTGCTTGTCTCGTCTGTGGACAGCTCTCCCAATTTTGGCACAATTCCCCAGATGTTTGTGAGGAGGACTTTGCAGGGTCGACAGGGCTGGGTTTGCCTTTATCGTGTCCGGCGCCTAGTGGTCCGTCCGGTTTTATTCTTATTCTGACTTTTTTAGCGAGATTTTACAACTGAATGGCTTGCTGGGCCATTTCAGAGTGCAATTAAGAATCAACCACATTGCTGTGGGTCTGGAGTTACATATAGGCCAGACCGGGTAAGGACGGCAGATTTCCTACCCTCAATGAGATTAGTGAACCAAATGGGTTTTTACGACAATCCGGTAGTTTCATGGCCACCATTATTGATACTAGTTTTTTTAATTGCAAATTTTATTTAATTAATTAATTGAATTTAAATTCCCCAGTTGCCGTGGCGGGAATTGAACTTATGACTCCGGATTATTAGTCCAGGCCTCTGGATTACTAGTCCAGTGACATAACCACTATGCTTCCAACCGTAACACACCTCTTCATCCCGCACTCTTTAAACACCCTCCCACCCTTATACATCTGTCCCACCCATTATACGCCTCTCCTATAAGGAAAATACCTCTCACACCCGTTACACACCTCTTCCACCGCATAGACACCTCTCCCACCCCCTTTAGACACACCCTTACCCATTAATCATCGCTCCCGCCCGTTAAACAATTCTACCGCCGCTTAAACAACTCGCCCATTCGATAAACACCTCTCCCACCCGTTTAAAACTTTTCCCATCCGTCATACACTCCCACCCTTTAAACAACTCTCCCATCGGTTGAACACCATCGCATTCGTTAACCACCTCTCCCACCCGTTAAAACCCCAACGCGTGGATTTAAATGGATAGCGAATGGGCAGCCCGTTTTACTTTTCTCCCAATATTTATTTCCATACGGCACAAAGTCAAGATCTACCCTAATAGGTTCGAATCAAATCACCTGACCCTGCTTAGGAATTGTCCTCAGGTGTATAAATATCAGTGAGTTTTAGAACAAGTGGAGACTCAAGACTGCGAACTGTCTCGTGAGGTGTAAGCTCGAGCACCCCGTTGGGTATTCTACTTGTGTGCATATAGACTTATAACTTGCATGTAGTACTCAAGGTGCTGTCCTTAAGTAAAAACAATCTGTCGGATAAAGCACTACCATTAGAATCTTTGTGGATCTATTAGTTATATAAAGAATAAGGATAAGGAGCAGGAGCTACAATATGAGGCCTGAATCAATATGAAATACAACCAGCTAATTCAGATGTGGTAGTGGGGATGTGGCCCAAGCTGATACACAGGACGCGATGTGGCTGGTTCCCAGTTGAGAACAAAATTAAAGACAGGCATTTTTATAGCTCCTTTCACGACCTCAGGCCGTCTCAAAGCGGTTTACAGCCAATGAAGAACTCTTGAAGTGTCGTCACTGTTCTGATGTGGGGAATTGGACAGCTTATTTCCGCACAGCAAGATCCCACAAACAGCAATGAAATGAATGATCAGATAATCTGTGTTAGTGATGTCGGTTGGGATGAATATTTGTCAGGAAACCGGGGAGAACTCCCTGCTCTTCTTCTCAATAGTGCCTGGGACCTTTTTCGGCCACCTGATCGGGCAGACGGGGCCTCGGTTTAACACCTCATCCGAAATACCGGACCTCCAACAGGACTCGTGACTCCTGTCAGGAACCCGGGCACAACCACAGAGCAGGCATGCAGTGAGTACCATTCTACTACCGGAAATATAATTAAGTGCGCGAGCTCAAGCAACTCTCCCACTGCTTGGACTGGTGGGAGGAGCTTTGCAGTACAATCCTGACCGGGTAGCTAGATTTGTGGGCATGTGGTGTAAGCTGCATAACTTCACTATAATGAGGGACCAACACTTGCCACCACCTGGGAAGCAAAGGTTTCAGCAGGAGCAGAAGGAGGCGGACGATGAGCAGCATGAAGAAGAGGAGGAACAGACCAACATCGACCACCAGCGCCCCTAGATGCCAGAGTTCTTAGACAGCAGCTCATCCAAGAGCGTTTCACGTGAACCATCCCTCTCATCCCCAAAATACCAACATTCCCACAATCCTAAACACCATCGTCCTTGCTTCCATCATCCGATTGCCTTCCTTCAGTCCAGCCTGATGGGTCTTGCGCTCATTTCACTGCAAATATTAACACAGAATTCGAATCCAGAAAAAAATTATGCAACAACTTAATTCCATCTGTGCATCTGTCCACAAGAATAGTTAAGAATTTTCCTTATCTACCACTTCGTTCCTATCTCATGCGCTAGTGTATCTGTCCTATTGCCCCTACGAGGTGTTTCCCCAGTGCCTGCAGCTTGGGAGGTGGAAGTCTGCTGAGCTTCCATAGAGAGCACTTCAGATCGCCGGGGTGAGCGACCTCACGCATCTCTGTGCCTTAAGGTACGGCTGCAGAAAGCAGCATCTCAGGGTGGGCCGCGGCAGTCTGACCCAGCTTGCTGTGTGGCACTAGCGGAGTGGGTGTTGAGGGAGCGGTCATGTGGTCATTCTCAGAGAGGACAACAATGCCTGCCTCATGGAGCCAAGTCCAATCTCCTGGGATTCTGCCTCAGCATTCCGATGGCTCTGCGTGAGAACTGAGTGCAGGAGTGATGTGACATTCATGAAGCCCGTGGTAATACTGCCCCCCACAGCCAAGATGGCACCATGTAAGCTTCCACACCAGCAGTGGGAGCTGCCATGGAAACTGTCAGAGCTGTCAGCAATGGATTCATCATGGTGGTTGCCACTGTGGTCTTAATGGAGCTCACACTCAACCAATGTTGAATAGGATGGTCCCCATGCTCTGCACCCAGCCCTGACACAAGTTGGAGCTGGACTTCTCCTTGTTCTGACCCTCTGCTCGCAAGCCCGCTGACAGGCTGCCCAGTGCACCTTACATTTCCTGGTGTATGCCTTTCTTTCTTCAGAAACGTTCACTGCTGTCTGCAGCGAAGAGTGCACTTCCCCTTTAAGAAGAACTGGCTGCCTTTAAGTGGCGTCAGTGAAACCCTATTTACCTCCCTCTTCACCAGGCATGCTGCCAATTAATAGAGTGGTAGGTGGTAATCACCTAGATGACAAAGGCGGCAAATGCATTCTGCTGAGTGCGGCGCCAAAGAGCCCTAATAAAACTGAAATCAATGGGGATCAGGGGGAAACCTCTCCAGCGGTTAGAGTCATAGCTGACACAAAGAAAGATGATTGGGATTTTTGGAGGAGTATCATCTTGTCCCCGGGGCAAAGTCCGAGGCCCAACTATCTTCATCTGCTTCAACAATGGCATTTCCTCCATCATAAGGTCATAAGTGGGGTTGATGATTGTTCAGTGTGCAGCTCCATTTACAATTCCTCAGCTCATGATACAGTCCTCGCTAGCACGCAGTGAGAGCTCCAGATTTCAGCTCATAAGTGGAAAGTAACATTTACATCATACAAATGTTAGTCAGTGGCATCTTCAACAAGAGACAGCCTAACCGCCTGGCCTTGACATTCAATGGCATGACCATCTTCGAGTCCGCCACCATAAACACCCGGGGGTCGCCATTAATCAAACCCTCAACTGGGCCACCCACATAAAAGCCGTGGGTACTAGTGCTGGTCAGAGTCCCTATGTTATGTGGCGAATGGCTCACCTCCTGATTCCCCAAAGAATCCCCACTACCACTACCCAGAATGCATAAGCAGGAGCATGATGTTATACTCTCCACTTCGCTGAATGGGTGCAGCTGCAACAACACTCAAGAAACTACGCACCATCCAGGGCAAAATAGTCCACTTGATTAGCAGCCCATCCACCATTTTCAGCATCCACTCCCTTCACTGTAGCTGCAGTGTGTACTATCCACAGCACTGATTGACATTTCAATAACAAATCATTCAGTGGTATGTGTCTCATTGTAGCGCTCCCCTGCTGTTGTTCAAGCCACGCTTCATGGGATCGTTTTCAATGAGAACAGGAGGTAGGTTTTGTCACCTGCAAGCCATCCGTTGACGTAATTTTACTCCCAGTGGCGGTCAGGGACAGTCGAATTTTAATGGATGAATCTGTCGTGACAACTTCAAGCATATCTCACATTGAAACGTAGGATCCTGTGCATGTTATCAGACACAATCTGTACATTGAGGGAGAGGAAGCTTCTCCTGTCGAGGTAACTGATCTTTTGGGGGAAGAACATCATGTCAACCTGGGTGGTGGAGCCAACTGTCCTGTCCCATGGATAATGACCCCGCCGAGACTAAGTGATGTGCTAGAGGTGGAAGCTGGTTTCAGGTCTGGCTTCTCATCCAGAGATTCTTTTGTCAGTGAAGTCTCCCCGGTTATATCTCTTGAGAGACTTTTTGGAGGGATGATTGGCCTAGGCCTTATTCTCATCTTGTGATGCCCAATGAACTATGTTCCCTGTGATGCTCATCCCCTAATCTTATTATATCCCGGTTAAGATACTGTGGAGAACATTCCCTTTTGGGAAACCCATAGTGAAGCTTGTGTGAGATCTAAGGGAAAACATTCCCTTCTACCCCAAAGACGAGACATAGATAGATTGCAGGCCGGCTCCAATTCATAAATTGCCAAGTTACTGGCAGTGCTTGTAGAACCAAAAACATATTTTAAAAGGTTACTTCTACCTCGATGCCCTGCTGCAGGTATCGACTCCAGCGACAGACGGGGTAATCCTGGCATAAATAACGGATTTGGAATGAGTGATATCATCTGTTACACACGTCATTTCCTTACCTCCGCCAATAAGGTGCCTGTAATTCTTCTGATCTCCTCCACTTCTGGAGATAATCACAGTGAGGGACAAGGGCCGGTGTTTCAAGACGTCCTGTCCCCTCTCCGTTTTACTCCTCCCTGCTAAGATTGTGCAGGTTTGGCGAATAAATTCAAAGGAAATTCAACACCAGGATACCAATCTTCATGGGATTCCACCGGTCTACCGTCAGAAAACTCCCGTGGAAATACTAGGCGCAGTGCACTGTAATCTGCAATTCCGAAACGAGTGCATAACCTTTTCTTCACAGTTTTCCTTCGGTTGGAAGGTCCCGTGGCTGGGCCGGTCCAGCTGCACAAACTTAAAATTCCGAGCTGCGCCCTCTTCTGGCGAATATACAATTGTTTCAGCAAATCTCACCAAACAGACAAAAAAGGGCATTTTCTGAATCCATTGACAGTATCATGCTTCATTGTGACGTATTTCATACTCCGGCCCCTCAGTGTTCTTACAAACCATCAGCCAGTTCACGGTCTGTCGCTCCGAGTGATTAATTGGCTCAGAATGTTGGTGAGCGTTGCACTTCATTGCATCTCTGTTCTGGGAATCATTTCCATAGGTACCTGTTTCTTCTACAACCCGCTTTATAGCTAAAACGCGCAAGTAGATACTTTACTTTCATATAAAATGTATCACTGTCGTTTGGACTCTTTGCCTGACTCCCTTACCCTCGCGCCTTTTCTCCTGTAACACAATCTCGCTAATTCGTTTTTGATTTTCTTTTCCGATAGACTCCGGCGATACTTCGGTCAAAGTGACTCAACTCCCTGGAAGCGCGAGCGCAATCTTAGGTACAAGCGTCTCCTTTCATTGCTCGATTCCCTTATTTCAAGACGGCCCACGTGTGAACGTGCACTGGTGGAAACAGGGTGATAATAAATATCTCAGCACAGGACCTGATGAGAGAAAAGTAACTGGCTTCAAAACTAAATTCAGCGGCTTCCTTCGGTTAATCAATGTGACTGTAAAGGACTCGGGATTGTATTATTGCACTGTCGCCCATCAAGGGAGAATAGCTGGAAACGGAACTGGATCATATTTAGCAGTATGGGGTAAGTATGAAAATAGCGACGAATGCGATCTCTGTGACTGTAATATTCGAATCATTTCTCTGGTGTGCTTTGAAGGATTCACATTGCAACTTACATTCCAATCGTTTTGTATTTATAAATTCAAATTGCATGTAGGCTGCTACACGTTACATGCTATTGGGTATTACAATATTTTAGCAATATTAATCAACAAGAGGATTATCTGGTAGTAATATTAGCCCAAACACACACAGTCAGCATTTATACAACAAGCATATTAAGTTAAAATTGCAGTATCCGTTAAGGATATATATATCTCGACAGCATTGGATACCAACGCGGATCTGCCAAAGTAAGCAAAATCTTAACCAGTTCGTTGGTTTATTTTGTCTGTATTGGTTCGGGAAGGCTGACCGTTTCTATTGGAATTCAGATTCGCTCATTTGTAACTTAATGGTCTTTATGTTAAGATCGTTGAAAGCCGGGTGTGACTAACAGTTAAAGTCCGCACTCAGTAACTTGAGCCACGCACGCCATATTTTCATCATCTTTTTAGCCTCCAGTAAATAGGATATCATCCAGAAACTTTGTGTCAAAGTCCCTCGCGTTTGGGAAAATTGTACTTTATCATCAGCTGCTATAATTAAAGGGGTGGAATTGGTCGGCAGCGGTACCGCAAAACAGGCGATAGTTAATCGGCCGCCCGATTTTCTTTCCCATCAGCGGTCACCCTTTATCGCCCGGGGATAAAAGATAAAATTACCCCCGAGATAATGTGAACATTTACGAAGATGCCGTTTACGATGTCGCTACCGATAGCGCACAGTGAATATCTCCCCTCATCGTGCTGTCCGGATTCGGACGAAACAAAGCGACTGTTGATGACCTTGACTGATGCCCGAGGAACGTTGCTTTCCTCAATTTTTCTAGTTCCGCCAACTCCGCTGAAAATTACCTCTCAAGAACATGAAAAGGATTCATCTGCGTCTCTGACTATTGTGTGCGCGACATCTCCGTTTTACCCGGAGAATATCACCTTCACTTGGTATAAAGATGGGACCAAAACTACAACAGAGATAAGTAACGTTATACAACTCAACACCGATGGACTATATGAAGCTTCCAGCCGTTTGGATGATACACCGCCTGTTCCAACTGGGACTGTTTATACCTGCCTGGTGTCTCACGTTACATTACAAATTCCAGCCACGGCCACTCACATTGTCACCTATCCTATAGGTAAGATAGCAGATCTCAGTTATCCTGCAAATAGAACCGATTACTGTGATCGCTCCCCACCCCCCTCCCTCCAGACCCGGCCCCACCTCCATCATCAAATCTGTGGATTTATGCCAGGTGTACTGCTCCAAAGCCTCTGCAACAGCAGTTCAGCATCACCTGCCCCAGTGGGAGTCACGGTCGAGATATGGAACTGACGCTTGTGACAATATCGGGATGTAAGCCGTATCCTGCCGTTCCCCAAGTCGCAACGCATCGGAGCTGGACCGCTGTTTCCTACATCACTTAAACCGTGCTCGCAACCTGCAGACATCTATAATTTTAGCAACAGTTATTAGCTTCTTATAAAGTAACAAATTAATCATTATCACACTTATATCGAAGTCTTATTGCAATCAGATTTGAGTATAAGGAAACATAATGTAAATATAACTTATTTCACAAGCATGAAAAATTAAACATAGCTCATGTTTTATTTTGTTTCATAAAACTATACTTTAAATAAAAAGTAATAAAATAGCAAAAATTGATTAAAATATTCACGATCTTTTAAGTCGTGATCTTGTTGAATTGAATAGTGTACTACTTCATATTTATATATTTCATCTAAATCTAATAGGTGGTCAGATCACCCGTTACTTGCTGATTTCTGCATGTGCAGGGGTCGGGTTGGTATTCGCGGTATTAGTTCTCATCATCGGGAAGCGATGTCTCTCAAAGAAGAATAAAGGTAAGTAATCATTTAGTATTTTTATTAATGTAAACACAACTTTCGAAGAGAGAGCGGGAAGTTCCTGTTACATGTAGATAGAAAAGGAGTATATTGTAACTTAACGGTCAAAGTGCAGTTACGCTGTCACACAGGAACTGGAACTGTTGGTGATTATCGATTTCCCTTAGGTTGAAAAGTATAAGGGTCCCTTCACTTTCACCACAGTCTGTTTCATTTATACAAATTTCAACAACTAATTTGTGGACTATGATTTTTATCACTACTGGTGTGGAGGTAGATTCGAATTTCTTACATGCTGCGTAAAATGCAGCGGAATTTCCCAGCACCCCCCAGCCATCTGCTGAGACTGGCACTCAGCGGGATCTGTATTGGAAAACAATCTTTCATCGCCTGCGACTTTCCATCCATTCAGGACAATGGACATGGAATAGTGGGCAGTGTTCCTGGGATTTTCCAATCATCCTGTTGCTGCGTGCAAGACCCCGTCGGTAGATGATCAATGCCGTCATTATTGTTAATCACAGGTCAGAATCTAAGCAATTCCTTAAATATGATATCAAGATCATGTAATATTTTACATTGAGTAGAATGAGCCTATACTCTCTGGTGTTTAGAACAATGAGAGGTGATCTCATTGAAACATAAGGTTCTGAGAGGCCTTGAGAGGGTAGATGCTGAGACGCTATTTCCCCTGACTGGAGAGTCGAGAACTAGGGGGCACAGTCTCAGGGTAAGGGGTCGACCATTTAGGACTGAAACGAGGAGGAATTTCTTCACTCAGAAGGTCGTGAATATTTGGAATTCTTCAACTCAGGGGGCTGTGGGTGCTCAGTAGTTGAGTTTATTCAAGAATGAGATCGATAGATTTTTGGACTCTATGGGAATTTAGGGATATGGGGATCAGGCGGGAAAGTGGAGTTGAGTTCGAAGATCAGCCCTGATTTTATTAAATGGCGGTGTAGGCTCGAGTGCGTATGGCCTACACCTGCTCTTATTTTTTATGTTTTATGTTCTTATGTTCTTACATTAAGTCCACCACTTAGTGTATTTCTAAGCTAATGAAATGCTTCATTGTAAAGTCTTGAAATTCGTTCATTACCAGGAGCGCAGAACGACGATGAAAGCTCAGACCATTGCAAACAGCCGGTATGTTTCCATAATCTATTCCATTATATTTCGAATGTAAATATAAAGAAGAGTCCGAGCGTAAAACTAGCATTGAAATGATTTGCCCCGCGTTATTCTGTCGTTGTAAAGATTTATACAAAAATAGTGCAGAGTGATACCAGTAATTATGCAACAAACAGGCGTAGAAACATTAGACTTGTCTGTATCTGTGACAGTAAGTCAGAGGCACCCGACTTCGAATTGTCACCTCAGGATTGTGAAGCAACATATAGTTTAAGTAACCATCAACATATAGCTTAAAAGTTACCATCAACTGTAGTGAACAGAAAAAAAATATCTGCTGTTGTCTCCTGAACACAGCGGGCAATATATTGCGCAATTGTACAACCGCACTCCATGATTTTGTGTCCATTAAATAACTCTGGACGAAACCCAGAGAATGCGAATTCAAATCCTACATGGCAGTTTGAGATTTTGAATTAAGTTTTAAAAATCCGTATATATAGTTGGTATCAGTAAGAGTGAGCATGAAGCTGTTGGATTGTCTTAAATCCCCATGTGGTTCACTAATGTCCTTCAGGGAACGAAACCTGCCGCATTCACCTAGTTTGACCTCTTTGTGACTGCAGTCCCAAACCAGTGAGGTTGACGCTTAACTGCCCTCTGAAGTGTCCTAGCAAGCCCACCACTAACTTCTCAAAGTAACTAGGGATGGGTAATAAATGCCAGCCTTGCCAGCATGCGCGCATCTCCAGAATGAATTGAAAAAAAAGCACAAAGTCACAGGCCCGCAGTGCCAAGTTTAGCGATTTCCATTTCCCGCGTGTGCCCAGATCACAGACGCGATTTTTTAGATCGTGGAGTGGGCGAATTTGCTACAATGTTAAGAACATGAGGAAACATGCTGCAAGAAATCGGCATTCCCTTCAGTCGCTGCATTGATGCGAAATGGCATAGGGACAAACAGATCAGGAAATAAACACGTGGCTGAAGGATTAGAGTGGGAAAGACGGGTTCTTTTTCATGGGACACTGGCACCAGTAATAGGACAGGAAGGAGCTGTACAGTTGCGACGGGCTGCATCTGAAACAGCTGGGAGCAAGGTCCAAGTGGAAAGGATAAATAGGGTGGTTAATAAGACTTTAACTCGATAAGGGGGGCGGTTCAGAGAAAAATATTAGTAAAAAAGAAAAAACAAGAGTAAGAACAAGGGACCAGAGTAAAATCCAGGCCAGTGTTGTAGAAACCATATATACTCCGGGTCTGGGAAACAATAAAAAAGCTGAAATCAACAAAGTGGGAGTGACAAATAAGAAAAATGATAAGGTAAAACGTGTAAAATTGAATGAAACAAGTAAAAAGGACGATTTAAACTATCTGCCCAGCAATGTACACAGCGACCGAAATAAAACGGGGGAACTGGAGGCAATAATCCGAAATGAGGAAACAGATGTAGTAGGAATAAGTGAAACATGGCTCCATAAAGAACAGGACTAGCAAGTGAATATTGCAGGTTTAATCACAAAGGATAGGGAGAAAGAAAGGGAGATGGAGTTGCTGTACTAATTAGGGATAATATATTGGCATTAGAAAAAAAGGGACATAACTAACAGAATGATAGAAACAGATTCTATGCGGATTGAAATCATACATAAGAGATCGAACACGCGAATGGGGATCCACTATCACGATCACGCGAATGGGGATCCACTATAGACCACCTAATAGTGGGAGGAGGTAGAGGAACAAGTATGTAGGCAATTTTACCCATCCCCAATAAACTGTCAAGAAAAGAGCATAATCCATAAGAGACCATAAGAGATAGGAGTAGGAGTAGGCCAGAAGAGGTACAAAACGGGTACAGAGAATAGAGTTTTTACAATGTGTGCAGGACAGATTCTCACTCAGTGCGTAGAAAGCTCAACAAGAGAGGAAGCACTGCTGGATCTAGTAATGGGAAATGAACCAGGACAAATAAGAAAATAAAGCTTAGGGGAACATCTAGGCAATCGTGATCACATCATAAAAACGTTTAAGGTAAAGATTGAGAAGGATGTAAGTAAGACAAAGGCAAAAGTAATAAATTGGGTGAAAAAGTTGATTTTCAGAAGATGAGAATGGAACTAGGAAAAATCAACTGGAAAAAATTACTGACAATGAAAGAAATAGAACGGCAGTGGGAAATGTATAAAACGGTGATCACAAGAGTCCAGGAGAAATATATCCCACGAAAAAGCAAGACAAAACTCGACAGTAATGACACACCATGGATGAATAAAGAAATAAGGGCCAAATTGAAACTGAAGAAAAATGCATACACTAAAGACGCAGACAAAAAACGAGAGGATGACAAAAGAGAATAGGAAAGGGTTAGGAAATAAGTCATAAAAGCAATTAGGAAGGCAAAAAGAAAGCACAAAATTAAATTATCAAGGAATATCAAAAAAATAGCAAATTATTCTACAGACACATAAATAATAAATGTGAAAGGTAGGTCGTGCCTGACAAAACTGATTAAATTTTATGAAGAGTTGAATAAAGTAGTGGACAGGGGAATGTCAATGGATGATATTTATATGGACTTCCAGAACGCTTTTGATAAAGTCCCAAATAAGAGACTGTTAGCTAAGATAGAAGCCCATGGAATCGAGGGAAAAGTACCGACTTGGTTAGGAAGTTGGCTGAGCGAAAGGCGACAGAGTGTCGGGATAACGGCTAGGTTCTCACATTGGCAGGATGTGACTTGTGGAGTCCCGCAGGGATCTGTCTTACGGCCTCAATTATTCACAATGTTTATTAACGACTTAGATGAAGGCATAGAAAGTCTCATATCTAAGTTTGCCGATGACACATAGATTGGTGGCATTGTAAGCAGTGCAGATGAAAACACAACATTACAAAGGGATATTGATAGATTAGGTGAATGGGCAAAACTGTGGCAAATGGAATTCAATGTAGGCAAATGTGAGGTCATCCACTTTTGATCAAAAAAGGATAGAACAGGGTAGTTTCTAAATGGTAAAAAGTTAAAAACTGTGGATGTCCAAAGGGACTTAGGGGTTCAGGTACATAGATCATTGAAGTGTCATGAACAGGTGCAGAAAATAATCAATAAGGCTAATGGAATACTTGCCTTTATATCTAGAGGACTAGAGTACAAGGAGGCAGAAGTTATGCTGCAGCTATACAAAAACCTGGTTAGACCGCACCTGGAGTACTGTGAGCAGTTCTAGCACACACCTTCGGAAGGACATATTGGCCTTGGAGGGAGTGCAGCATAAGTTTATTGGAATGATACTCGGACTTCAAGGGTTAAGTTACGAGGAGAGATTGCACAAATTGGGGTTGTATTCTCCAGATTTTAGAAAGTTAAGGGGTGATCTGATCGAAGTTTATAAGATATTAAGGGGGACAGATAGGGTGTATAGAGAGAAACTATTTCCGCTGGTTGGGGATTCTCGGAGTCGGGGGCACGTTCTAAAAATTAGAGCCAGACCTTTCAGGAGCGAGAATAGAAAACATTTCTACACACAATGAGTGGTAGAAGTTCGGACTTTCTTCCGCAAACGGCAATTGATGCTAGCTCAATTGCTAAATTTAAATCTGAGATGGATAGCTTTTTGGCAACCAAAGGTATTAAGGGATATGTGCCAAAGGCAGATATATGGAGTTCGATCACAGATCAGCCATGATCTTATCAAATGGCGGAGCAGACTCGAGCGGCTGAATGGCCTACTCCTGTTCCTATATTCCTATGTTCCTATAAAAGAAAAATCAGGTTAGCGATCGGGCCACTAATAGATAAACAAGATAAACCAACAGGCAACGACAGTGAAATGGCAGAATTATTAAGTAATTACTTTGCTTCAGTATTTACCAGGGAGACTAATATGGTGGGCATGACGTTAGAAGAAGAGATCGAAAAAGATGTAAAGACCTTTAAGATAGAAAGGGGGAGGCAATTGATAAAGTAATCAATCTTAGAGAGGATAAATGCCCAGGTCCAGAAGCATACTAAAAGCATTAAGGAAGAGATCGTGGAGGCACTTCTACATATATATATATATATAAAAATTCATTACAAAAAGTAATAGTGCCAGAGAACTGGCGGACAGCTAATCTGATCCCTACATTTAAAAAGGAAGATAAAACAAGTCCAGGGAACTATAGACCAATTAGCTTAACGTTAGTATTCGGAAAGATATTGGAATCCTACTCAAAGATGTAATAGAGAAACATCTCGAAACCGAAAATGAGAATAAAGAATAGTCAGCACGGATTCCAAAAGGGAAGGTCATGCGTGACCAACATTATTGAATTATTTGAAGGAGTTACAGAAAGTGTAGATAAGGGCAATGTAGTGGATGTTATAGATTTGGATTTACAAAAGGCCTTCGGTAAGGTACCACATAGTAAACTCATGACTAAGGTCAGTGCATGTTGCGTCAGGGGATAAGTAGCAGAATAGATAACAAGTTTGTTCCAAAACAGAAAGGAGAGAGTGGGGGTTAAAGGTAGTTACTCAAACTGGCAAAAGGTGGGAAGTGGTGTTCCACAAGGATCGTTGCTGGGACCAGTGTTGTTCACCATTTACATAAACGATTTGGATTCGGGAATCGAAAGTACAATTTCAAAATTTGTGGCCGACGCCAAATTGTGCGGTAGAGTTAACACAGAGGAGGACTCCGACAAAATGCAGGAAGACGTTAGTAAACTTGCAGAATGGGCATGTAATTCGAAAATGAATTTCAATATAGATAAATATGAGGTGGTACATTTTGGTCGGAATAATAAGGAGGCCACATATTCCTTGGAAAATAAGTGTCAAAACAGAGTGGAGAAGCAGAGGGATTTAGGGGTACAGATACACAAATCACTAAAAGTAGCGATGCAGGTTAATAAGACCATAAAAAAGCAAACCAAGCACTGGGGTTCATTTCCAGAGGGATATAATTGAAAAGCAGGGAAGTTAGGCAAAACTTGTACAGAATCACGGTCAGACCACACTTGGAATATTGCGAACAGTTCTATTCTCCATATTATAAAAACGATATAGAGGCACGGGAGAAGGTGTAAAAGATTTACTAGGATGATACCGGAATGAGAGGTTATACTTATCAGGAAAGATTGAATAGGCTGTGACTCTTTTCCCTGGAAAAGAGAAGAGAGGGATGACCTGATAGAGGCCTTTAAGATTATGAAAGGGTTTGATGGGGTAGACATGGAGAAGATGTTTCCACTTGAGGGGGACACAATAACTAGGTGCCATCAATATGGGATTAACTATGACTCTCTTAGGATTCATTTTTGGCGTTAGTCTCCCAAGAGAGCCATAGTTTCGCGGCTGCGGCCTTCTTGTGGGTTCTCGGTCGCAGTGAGCCGTGCCTCCTCGTGGTCCCGCCGGGCAACAACATACAAACATTGGCTAAATGGTCTGCCCAGAGAACTCTCAACCGTGGTACTCTTGTGTGTTTCACTGCCGCCGTTTACCGTGTGCGATCTCACGGCCGTTCAAAGAACACACGAATAGGTGATGTCAGGAGAACACATAGAAGGGGACGAGGAAAACAGAGAGCTTGCTCCAATCCGGAAGTGAACGATCGGTGAAACAACATCCCCGCTTGTGGAATCAGCGACCCGAGCGAAACGTAATCAGCTGGAACGTACCCTGGGCAGACTCCTGCAGTCCCGCTATTACCGCCTCGTTGAGACCTTTGAGGAATGTTTTCATATCGACCATCATTCGCTGGACAGTTCCTACCGGGGAAGATTGGAGCGAACAACCTCGCAATTCAAGGGACCCCGTCAAGAATGACGCTGGTGCAGTCACGACAAAATTACGTATTGTTGGTTTGTCCATTATGATTTTACCCTCCTTGTTATTGCCAATTTTGGATCCGACTCCATGTTTTACCTTTCTGTCACTATTAGTTTTATGTATTTTAGATTTCCTGAAGGTCTATTTTAAGTTTAGTTTTATGTATCTTGATTTGCAGTAGGATGTGTTTTATTATTTTATAAAGACAGGTCTTTTATCCTATGGTCTTCCTTGGACCATGGATTAATCTATTTTGTTGTTGTTAATCATGACAATGTTATGATCTTCGCAGTTTATGCTGCAACTGAATTTCCATCCATTAATTTAATGGATGGACTCTGGACACATGATTTCCGGGCCTGCTTGCATCGTTCTTCGCAGGGAGCGTCCAACCGCGATATCTGCCCCAACAACATAACAAGATATAATTTTGCCTTTTATTCTATGCAGGCAACAGTGGATGTGATGGCGCCTTATGCTGCACTAGATATGACCAAGTCCCGGAAAGATCCAAGACCAAAGCATCAAGAGAGGACAGTGTATGCCCAGGTAGGGCCGTGGAGCAGAACAAAGAGACACAAATTACCTGTAATTAACGGACATGCGGGATGGTGCAAGAAATCGCTTCAATAGATATTTGGTAATCTGTTGTATTTAGCCCTGATTCTTCGAAGTTCTGGTTATTCCAATGATTTGATTAATACTAATCTTCATACAGTTAAATTATCGAACTGATGAGATTCCCATACATTGATTTTACAGACCAAGCAAAGGGCACCCGAAAACCAGCTGACCTACGCTTCAATAGACATGACAAGCTCCAAAAAAACAGCAAAGCCTCCACGTAAGGATAAAAGCACGGAGTACGCTCAGCTTCGGATGAAAAACCAAAGAGCAGACGTTATTTACGAGGAACGGAAAGCCAAGTAATATTCGTGACCAATGGTGAACCCGTTTTATTTGTTTGAGTGTATCTAACTGCAGGCTCATTAACCTGAAATTAATAACAGGCAAGATAATGGCAACTATTCTAAGTGGAATGGTGGAGAGTACGAATTTATAATAGTTAATAATTAACGGCCAGAGTGGATGTAAAAACGGCGCTCCTGTTTGACTGTCCCCTTCGCCTTATTTTACAAGCTGATGATGAAATAGATTGCAGAAATCCAAGTGACAGTAATGTCCAAGCTCTGTTTTAACCGGCCATAGACCTTCATGGCCACGCATCTGGTTCGTGTTCGCACCTGCATTTGCTTTTTGCTGCTTTGTGCAGATTGAATTCTCTGCAGTTTGGAAAGGATTGGATTTGGTGCGGATTACTGATTGGTAGCTGCTTCCTAAATCACAACACCGTGATCGTTAAGGTGTCAGTGACTTGAGTTATTTGAAAATTGATGGGAATGCGGATTTAATTTGTTTGTGGTAGAAACGATAGCACAATACAGGCGATGGCGAATCGGCAGCTCATTTTCACTCTGCTGGATTTTCTGTCCCATTGAAGTCTGGCCATAGGGATTGGATTGGTGCAAGGAGTGGAGCAAAATTAATCTCAGTGAACGGGGAATCAGCTAGGAAGGAACAAAGAACAAAACTGCATTCATGTAGCGCTTTCTGCGACCTGTGCTCATCCCAAAACGATTCATAGTCACTGAAGTACTTTTGAAGTGTCGTCACTGTTGTAAAGTAGGGCAATCGGGGCAGCCAATTTGCACACAAGATCCCATAAACAACAATTAACATCTGTGATCAGATAACTGTTTTAGTGACGTTGATTTGTCGATAAATATTGGCCAGGACACCAGGAGAACTTCGCTGCTCTTCTTGAAATAGTGTCATGGGATCGCTTACTTCCATCTGAGAGGACAGACGGGGACTTGATTTAACGTCTCATCCGAAAGAAGGCATCCTCCGACAGTGCAGCATCCCTCAGTACTATCTTGAAGTGTCAGCCTAGATTATGTGCTCGAGTCTTTGAGTGGGTATTGAAATATTATCTTTCTGAATCAGAGAGGGGAATGCTATTACTGAGCCAAGGCAAGCGCTGGTAGAGGAGGTCAAGCACTGCAGGCTCGGAAGAAAGCAGTTAATTTAGGAACTTACTGGGATCTATAAAACATTAAATAGTACAGATAAGATGAATGCAGAGTTTCAAACTAAATCCCGGAAGGAATACCAGAGGACAAAACATAAACTAAACAAATAAGAAATAGTTGTTTTTTACTCAGAAGCTGGAATATTTCTACAAAAGGAGCAACAGAACCAAAACTGTTAAGTGCGTTGTAAATGTGTCTGGATGCCCTAATGGGAGAGCTGGAGTACTTGGGCGATGAGCTTCAGTGAGCCGACTGGTCTTTACTGGTTCTTGACTTTTCTCATGTTCTTCGTATCCATTTAACTGAAATGATCTTTCCAATGTATCACTGTTATTCGAGTGTTAACAGAATGAGCTCAGGAAAGCGTATTAATATCATCGAATATGGGGATTTTTTTTTGCCTTCTTGTATTTTATTGATTTTTCTTCTGTAATAAATCTACTTGTAAGATTTTGTTCTGGTGAAATAAAAATATATCACATTCCTTCCTACCACCTCTTCACGTTTCAACTCTGGTAAGGATAAAGTTAAAGATTTGGTTGCACATAGAGCTCAGGAGATATTTCCATTCCTCTTAAGTCTAAAATCAAAAAAGGCTTACATGACTACACAAATACAAGGCCGTAAGCAGATTATAACAAATATTTTTATAAAGAGGTATCCGGAAGTTTTCTTTTCAAGTCAGCGACTGAAATACTTGTTCAGCAGGGGCTGCAGAACCAACACTATCAGATTCATTGAAAATCTGTCTGGATGTAATCACGATAAAGCTGGGGTCCTGGGACATCACCTAATCGGTGCTTTTGGATTCATCTCGTTTTCTCTACTTCTCGTTTCAAACAATCAAGTATCCTTGACCTTCACCCAACAATTTCAATTGAAAAAAAAGCGTATTTATTGTCAAGTATGATGAAGTGGGAAACTCATTATACTGGGTAATAATGGTCGTTGTACATTATCTGAAGGTGATGAAGAACCTCAAAGGAAAGATTCAATGATCAAATTCCCAAGCTTCTCATGACTCACAGGGAATGAAAAATTAGAATTTTTTACCGATTATTTATGAACATATAAAAAGCTGAGTTTTCTATGTGGAAGTTTCAGGCCGTCATGGTTCTATAATATATATTAAGTGTAGAAACAGGAAAATCATCAGCAAAGTGATGGAAGGTGTCGTCGACAGTGCTATCAAGCGGCACTCACTCACCAATAACCTGCTCACCGACGCTCAGTTTGGGTTCCGCCAGGACCACTCAGCTCCAGACCTCATCACAGCCTTGGTCCAAACATGGACAAAAGAGCTGAATTCCAGAGGTGAGATAAGAGTGACTGCCCTTGCCATCAAGGTAGCATTTGACCGAGAGTAGCACCAAGGAGCACTAGTAAAATTGAAGTCAATGGGAATCAGGGGGAAAACTCTATGGCTGGAGTCATATCTGGCACAAAGGAAGACGGTAGTGGTTGTTGGAGGCCAATCATCTCAGCCCCAAGGCATTGATGCAGGAGTTCTTCAGGGCAGTGTCCTAGGCCCAACCATCTTCAGCTGCTTCATCCATGACCTTCCCTCCATCATAAGGTCAGAAATGGGGATATTCGCTGATGATTGCACAGTGTTCACTTCAATTCGCAAACCCTCAAATAATGAAGCAGTCCGAGCCCGCATGCAGCAAGACCTGCACAAAATCCAGGCTTGGGATCATAAGTGGCAAGTAAAATTCGCACCAGACAAGTGCCAGGCAATGACCATCTCCAACAAGAGAGAGTCTAACCACCTCCCCATGACATTCAACGACATTACCATCGCCGAATCCCGCACCATCATCAACCTGGAGGTCACCATTTACCAGAAACTTAACTGGACCAGCCATATAAATACTGTGGCTACAAGAGCAGGTCAGAGGCTGGGTGTTCTGCGGCGAGTGACTCACCTCCTGACTCCCCAAAGCCTTTCCACCACCTACAAGGCACAAGTCAGGAGTGTGATGGAATACACTCCACTTGCCTGGACGAGTGCAGCTAAAACAACACTTAAGAAGCTCGACACCATCCAGGACAAAGCAGCCCGCTTGATTGGCAGCCCATCCACCACCCTAAACATTCACTCCCTTCGCCACTGGCGCACAGTGGCTGCAGTGTGTACCATCCACAGGATGCACTGCAGCAACTCGCCAAGGCTTCTTCGACAGCACCTCCCAAAATCGCCACCCCTACCACCTAGCAGCAAAACAGCAGCAGGTACATGGGAAGAACACCACCTGCACGTTCCCCTCCAAGTCACACACCATCCCGACTTGGAAATATATCGCCGTTCCTTCATCGTCGCTGGGTCAAAATCCTGGACCTCCCTTCCAAACAGCACTGTGGGAGAACCTTCAGCACACGGACTGCAGCGGTTCAAGAAGGCGGCTCACCACCACCTTCTCAAGTGCAATTACGGATGGGCAATAAATGCTGGCCTCCCCAGCGACGCCCACATCCCATGAACGAATAAAAAAAATCAAGTTAGCGATTTAGCATCAGATATTTTGCGAATTCTGGGAACAACTATGGTTATCTCCGTTGCTGAATGTAGAATGTCTTAATTTATCAAACCTAACACTATGAAGTAAGTGGGACTACGCCCAGAATAGACGTGGTCATACATATTAGCAGCACCGTAAAGGGTAAAAATGATTAATTCAGATGAAAAATCAGAGTTCAGCTTGTATTTTTAATTTTTTTATTGCTCCGGAACAAAGCCCCCAATGAACCAAAATATTATTTCCGTGCTCCCTGCAGAATCCGACTTGGTCTCTTTCTCCAACAATTCTGGGATAAATTTCCCTTCATGCTCAAAATAACAAGGTCTCCATTATTCAAAACTGTCACTAACGGAAATGCTCCGATTGTTTGATGTAATGACACCTGGTCATTTTCTGATATATTATTGATTCACATCATAACTACTGAGTCAGCAGTCTAAAAACACTTGTTCATATCTCATGAATCACCACCAACGCTTGAAACCCTGTCCGGAAGAGATGGTGCCATTAAACGCGTATGCGATGCATCACATGGTCACGGCAGGGGCTGATCTCGAGGTGCTGCCGTGGAAAGGCGCTTGAAAGGATCACTGGGCAGGAAATTCTAGTTCCGCAGTGTTTTTATTTCTGCCTAGGGTACGTTTAAAGGCAGAAGATCAGGCATTATGGGCTCACGAATTTCATGGTCAGCAGTCCTTGCTGGCACACTTCGGTATCGGTAGCGCCCAAAGGAAGAAACAGCCGTTGTATGCATTTCAGCGCGAGAATGCCAAGTTGGGCCTTAATTATGGTCGTAGCTCGTTTCTGCAGAAAATGAGTTTGCTTTGAAGTTGTAATTGCACAGTTTCAGGAGGGGTTGGAAGGATCCTTCTAAGAAACAGGCGAACAACTGGGAATTACTAACTCACATTGTGCAGGATTTATAAGGAAAACCAGCAAGGAAAGCGAATATAATTAAGATAACTAGTTGAAGATGACGAGGAACACGCAAAGGTTGAAAAATATACAGAGAAATAGCAGAGAGAAAGAAAGAACTTGCATTTATTTAGCGCCTTTCACGGCCTTAGGACCTCTGAAATCATTTTACCGCCAATGAAATACTTTTGAAGTTTCACTGCTGTAATGTATTAAACCCACAGCCAATTTTCGCACAGCAAGATCACACAAACAGCAATGAGATAACGACTAGATAATCTGTTTATTTACTGATGTTGGCTGAGGAATAAAAATTAAGCAAGAAACTAGGGAGAGCTCCCCTGCCCTTCTACCAGTAGTATCATGGGATATTTAACGTCGACCTAAGAAAGCAGCTTAATGTCTCTTTGGAAAGACCGCATGTCTGAAAGTGCAGCAATCCTTCAATACTGCACTGGCGTGTCAGTCTCGGCTACGTGCTCAGTTCTTTGGGAGGGGGCGGGCCTTGAACTCTCAACCTTCTGATGTGGAGGCAGGAATGCGACAACTGAGCATAGGCTAACATATAAAGTGACATATTACGTCTTCATCATATCCCAAACCTCTTTTACGAACAAGGAATTTCTTCTTGAAGTGTAATGGCTGTTATTATGTAGGCAGCCAATTTTAAAGAATCAATGAGATAAATTATCTATTATTCTATTTTTTGGGGGTTGGTTTTGGGAGGCATGCTACCCAGCTCACAAGAAAATGTCTTATTTTTCTTACGATCCTGTCATGGGATCTTGCGCGGCAATTTGATCGGCAGAGGGCTACAGGGTCTGGGTCCAACTTCTTACCCGAAAGACGGCACATCTAAAAATGTAGCAGAACGAGTCGGGCAGCAAATGAGATGAATGAAGCAGTAGTGGTGACGTGTAGGCAGAAAAAGTGTCCATGGTGCACCAGAGAAAGAGAAACCAACATATTAATGTATTTTGACATTAACGGTTAGGCGACAGGGAACACAGTTGTACAACATGGCTCCAAAACAAAACTGTTTTAAACTGTAATAAAATCTTCATTACTGGAGTAAATTCTTGCACGTGGATTTTTTTGCAAATTTACTGAAGAATTGTGTTATTTAACATCGTTTCATATCGTTGAAACTTTTCGAAAGACTAAGCTGCATCCCACATAACTCACCTCCACCAGCTCAATCCAGATATAAACATTTCGTCCTCTCTCAGTTGATGATTCCCACTCATATGGGTGCAGATTCAGTCGGATGTTTCAGTCATTGCTCCAAGCCGCGCCTCTTCGGGGTGATTTGAACATCTGTCACATATCCAATTATTGCCTTTCTTATGATTGATCTGTTGGTGAAAATGTTGTTTTCACGTGCACTTGCATTTACCCCGCCCTCTTGAAGTAACATCGTTCAGATTATCAATAAATGTCATTCCCGAATAGTTTGACTCTTTTCGAAGAGATTGACTCTCAGGTAGGTGTACACGGGATGAGAGGGTTCGCTGTAGCTCTGGGAGAATGAACGTGTGCGTTACTAAATAAGCTGATGGATGTTAATGCGTTAACGACTTATCTAAGAAGACGCACACATCTACAATGTAACCAGCGGGCTGCAGATAGCGGCCAAAGAAATGTTATCCCTTTAAAATGTCACCACGATGGACTGGACGAAATAGAAATACAGCAGATATATTTATCTACAGCAGTGAAGGGGTTATCGAGTCGGTGTTCCACTGCTGGCGTTTACAGGTAGGTATGACTTAATCTGACCTTTTACCAAAACCGTGATGTGGTTTCTGTTGTACTGAAAACTGCTGCCCCGCATTTATTCCAATATCGCTGTTTACGTGTACTTGAGAAAGCGGCTGTGAGCACCTTTCCGGTCTTCAGTACTTCAAGCGCTTAATTTATTTCAACCTAGTGGAAAGAAGTTATGTGGTTAGCAACGGTAACTATTATACACCACTTTTAATATAATTTTAACATCTGCTTTATATTCATACATCGCGAGAAGGTTAATTCTTTCCGACTTCAAGTGCGTCATTTCAACGGCTGCGACCCCGCACCGGAATTGGGTCTGCTTAGTGGCAGAGTTCGTTTCAGAGGAAGAAGAGAGAACACTGAGGAGGACGATGTGTTTTTTCACTGCTGGATTTCTCTGAAATTCAAATGCCCTATAAATTTCAATCCACAGCGGGTAATTTGACTTTGTGTGATGGTATAAATCAGGTGATAGCGAATCGGCAGCCCGTTTTAGTCAATTGCAGTCAAGGGAAATAAAAATCGAGAGAGATTTCTCATGGGCTGTCCATTCGCTATCGCCCATTTTATACTATCGCTCATTGGGTAAGTTTAACTTCGGGCTATGATGCAAACCGGGCGATATAATCAGCCGTCCATTATTGTGTCGGATTTCCCTTTCCATCGAAGTCAGTGGAGGGAGAACAGTTGAACTTCACCCCCATGGCGTTTTTGTAGCTTTTCCACCGATCTTCCGCCAGATTCTGGCATGGGTGGAGGATTGGTTATCGAACAGGAAGCAGAGAGTTGGGATAAATGGTTCATTTTCGGACTGGCAACCAGTAACCAGTGGTGTTCCACAGGGGTCGGTGCTGGGACCCCAACTCTTTACAATCTATATTAACGATTTGGAGGAGGGGACCGAGTGCAACATATCAAAATTTGCAGATGATACAAAGATGGGAGGGAAAGTAGAGAGTGAGGAGGACATAAAAAACCTGCAAGGGGATATAGACAGGCTGGGTGAGTGGGCGGAGATTTGGCAGATGCAATATAATATTGGAAAATGTGAGGTTATGCACTTTGGCAGGAAAAATCAGAGAGCAAGTTATTTTCTTAATGGCGAGAGACTGGAAAGTACTGCAGTACAAAGGGATCTGGGGGTCCTAGTGCAAGAAAATCAAAAAGTTGGTATGCAGGTGCAGCAGGTGATCAAGAAAGCCAATGGAATGTTGGCTTTTATTGCTAGGGGGATAGAATATAAAAAACAGGGAGGTATTGCTGCAGTTATATAAGGTATTGGTGAGACCGCACCTGGAATACTGCATACAGTTTTGGTCTCCATACTTAAGAAAAGACATACTTGCTCTCGAGGCAGTACAAAGAAGGTTCACTCGGTTAATCCCGGGGATGAGGGGGCGGACATATTAGGAGAGGTTGAGTAGATTGGGACTCTACTCATTGGAGTTCAGAAGAATGAGAGGCGATCTTATTGAAACATATAAGATTGTGAAGGGTCTTGATCGGGTGGATGCAGTAAGGATGTTCCCAAAGATGGGTGAAACTAGAACTAGGGGGCATAATCTTAGAATAAGGGGCTGCTCTTTCAAAACTGAGATGAGGAGAAACTTCTTCACTCAGAGGGTGGTAGGTCTGTGGAATTTGCTGCCCCAGGAAGCTGTGGAAGCTACATCATTAGATAAATTTAAAACAGAAATAGACAGTTTCCTCGAAGTAAAGGGAATTAGGGGTTATGTGGAGCGGGCAGGAAATTGGACATGAAGCTGAGTTCGGATCGGTCAATGCCCTGTGGGTGGCGGAGAGGGCCCAGGGGCTATGTGGCCGGGTCCTGCTCCGACTTCTTGTGTTCTTTAGATTTGTGGTTGGGATCAGATCAGCCATGATCTTATTGAATGGCGGAGCAGGCTCGAGGGGCCGATTGGCCTACTCCTGCTCCAATTTCTTATGTTCTTATGTTAGACCAGGGCTTATAATGAGCGGCCAATTGGATATCGCCCATTTTACACTGTTGCCAAAGGATTAAATTTCCTACCATAGCAATGAGGCCTTACTGGTATTGTGTGCCCTGTGTCTGTTCACTTTCACAAAGATACGGGACTCTGATCGCTGGAGGACCGATTCCATTTTGAAGGTTTGTGATACAGCTTCTATCCCGCAAAGGGCATACTCTGGAATTGGGAGGACAGGCGTCAGGAATTGGTGAGCAAACCTCCGGACACACTTGACTTACATTTTCTTCGCGAGTTTTCTCGACTGTTCGTCGCAACTTCGGCGGATGATTCGCAAAATGCCGAGAGAAAAGTTCTGGATTGGTTTAAACATAACACTCCCTGTGGGAAACTGAGAGGATCATATCTGGCACTCATATCATTGCATTCAACATAAAAGAAAGGCAGGCGGTGTGCATAATGGACGGACAATCCGCTATCACCAATTTTGACCCCATCCCCTCCATCACCACCACACAGTTGAACTTCACCCCCATGGCGTTTTTGTAGCTTTTCCACCGATCTTCCGCCAGATTTAGGGCGGGATATCCGAGATAGTTTCTTTTTTCTATTCGTTCATGAAATGTCGCTAGCAAGGCGAGCATTTATTCCCCATTCCAATTGCCCTTGAGAAGGTGGTGATGAGCCGCCTTCTTGAACCGCTGCAGTCCATGTGGTGAAGGTTCTCCCACAGTGCTGTTAGGTAGGGAGTTCCAGAATTTTGAACCAGCGAGGATGAAGGAACGGAGATATGTTTCCAAGTCGGGATGGTGTGTGACTTGGAGGGGAACGTGCAGGTGGTGTTGTTCCCATGTGCCTGCTGCCATTGTCCTACTAGGTGGTAGAGGTCACGGGTTTGGGAGGTACTGTCAAAGAAGCCTTGGCGATTTGCTGAAGTGCATCCTGTGGATGGTACACACTGAACCCACGGTGAGCCGGTGTTGAAGGGAGTGAATGTTTAGCATGGTGGATGGGGTGCCAATCAAGCGGGCTGATTTGTCCTGGATTTTGTCGAGCTTCTTGAGTGTTGTTGGGGCTGGACTGATCCAGGCAAGTGGAGAGTATTCCATCACACTCCTGACTTGCGCCTTGTAGATGGTGGAATGGCTTTGGAGAGTCAGGAGGTGAGTCACTTGCCACAGAATACCAAACCTCTGACCTGCTCTGTTAGCCACAGTACTTATGCGACTGGTCCAGTTAAGTTTCTGGTCAGTTCTGACCAGGATATTGATTTTGGGGGATTCGGCGATGGTAACACCGTTGAATTTCATGGGGAGGTGGTTAGACTCTCTCTTGTTGGAAATTGTCATTGCCTGACACTTGTGTGGTGCGATTGTTACTTGTCACTTATCAGCCCAAGCCTGGATGTTGTCCAGGCCTTGTTGCATGCGGTCACAGTCTGCATCATTATCTGAGGGGTTACGAATGTAACTGAACACTGTACAATCATCAGCGAACATCCCAATTTCCGACCTTACGATGGAGGGCAGGATATTCATGAAGCAGCTGAAGATGGTTGGACCTTGGTCACTGCCCTGAAGAGTTCCTGCAGCAATGTCCCGGGGCTGAGATGATTGGCCTCCAACAACTACTACCATTATCCTTTGTGCTGTGTATGACTCCAGCCACTGGACAGTTTTCCCCCCTGATTCCCATTGACTTCAATTTTACGAGGGCTCATTTGTGCCATACTCGGTCAAATGCTGCTTTGATGTCAAAAGCAGTCACTCTCACTCACCTCTTCAAATCTACTCTTTTGTCCATGTTTGGACCAAGGCGGTAATGAGGTCTGGAGCCGAGTGGTCCTGGCAGAACCCAAACTGTGCATCGGTGAGCAGGTTATTGGTGAGAAAGTACCACTTGATAGCACTGTCGATGACACCTTCCATCACTTTGCTAATGAATGCGAGTGGACTGATGGGTTGGTAATGGCAGGATTGGATTTGTCTTGCTTTTTGTGGACAGGACATACCTGGGCAATATTCCACATTGTTGAATAGATGCCAGTGTAGTAGCTGTGCTGGAACAGTTTGGCTAGAGGCGGATAGTTCTGAAGCACAAGGCTTCAGCACTGCAGCCGGGATGTTGTCGGGGCCCATTTCCTTTGTTGTATCCAGTGCACTCAGCCGTTTCTTGATAGCACGTGGAGTAAATCGAATTGGCTGAAGACTGGCTTCTGCGATGGTGGGGATATCGGGAGGAGGCCAAAATGGATCATCGGCAGTTCTGGCTGAAGATGTTTGCAAACGCTTCCTTCTTGTCTTTTGCACTCACCTGCTGGACCCTGCATTGTGAATGTTGATGTTCACGAAGCCTCCGCCTCCCGCTAGTTGTTTAATAGTCCACTACCATTCACGACCGGATGTGGCAGGAATGCAGAGCTTTGATCTGATCCGTTGGTTGTGGAATCGCTTAGCTTTGTCGATAGCATTTTTACTTCTGGTCATTAGCATGCTTGTGTTGCAGCTTCACCAGGTTGGCACCTCTATTTTAGGTATGCCTGGTGCTGCTCCTGGCATGCTATTCGACACTGTTGATTGAACCAGGGTTGGGGACACTCAACCGTTTGAACTTATCAAATGAAAATAGAATGTCCTCTTCAGTGCAACTTAGGGTAGACAGATGGAAAATTCAGAGCAACTTCTGCAGAATTGTGTGATAAAAGTTTCCGCCCCACCAATATCTGGACTGAAGCGAAACCAACACGAGGGAAAAACCTACTTGACCTCGTCTCACAAATCTAAATTCGCAGATGCATCTGTCCATAACAGAAATGGTGGGAGTGACCACCGCACAGTCCTTGTGGAGACGAAGTCCCGTCTTCGCACGAAGTACACCATCCAACGTGTCGTATGGCACGACCACCGTGCTAAATGGGATAGATTAAGAACAGACCTAGCAGCTCAAAAGTGGGCATCCATGAGGCGCTGTGGGCCATCAGCAGCAACCGAATTGTATTCCACCACAATCCATAACCTCATGGCCCGGCATATTCCTCACTCTACGATTACCAACAAACCAGGGGATCAACCCTGCTTGAATGAGGAGTGTAGAAGAGCATGCCAGGAGCAGCACCAGGCGTACGTAAAAATGAGATGCCAACCTGGTGAAGCTACAACTAAGGATTACATGCATGCTAAACAACAGAAGCAACATGCTATGGACAGAGCGAAGCGATTCCACAACCAAGCGATCAGATCAAAGCTCTCCAGTCCTGCCACATCCAGTCGTGAATGGTCGTGGACAATTAAACAAATAAAAGGAGGAGGAGGCTCTGTGAACACACCCATCCTCAATGATGGCAGAGTCCAGCACGTGAGTGCAAAAGACAAGGCTGAATCGTTTGCAACCATCTTCAGCCATAAGTGCCGAGTGGATGTTCCAGCTCGGTGATCTCCCGATATCCCCACCATCACAGAATCCAGTCTTCAGCCAATTCGATTCACACCACGTGACATCAAGAAACGGCTGAGTGCACTGGATGCAACAAAGGATATGGGCCCCGAAAACTTCCCGGCTGTAGTGCTGAAGATGTGTGCTCCAGAACTAGCCGCGCCTCTAGCCAAACTGTTCCAGTACAGCAACAACGCTGGCATCTACCTGACAATGTGGAAAATTGCCCAGGTATGTCCTGTCCACAAAAAGTAGGACAAATCAGATTCGGCCAATTACCGCCCGATCAGTCTACTCTCAATCATTAGCAAAGTGATGGAAGGTGTCGTCGACAGTGCTATCAAGCAGCACATACTCACCAATAACCTACTCACCGATGCTCAGTTTGGGATCCGCCAGGACGACTCAGCTCCAGATCTCATTACCGCCTTGGTCCAAACATGGACAAAAGAGCAGAATTCCAGTGGTGAAGTGAGAGTGACTGCCCTTGACATCAAGGCAGCATTTGACAGGGTGTGGCACCAAGGAGCCCTCGTAAAATTGAAGTCAATGTGAAACAGGGGGAAAATTCTCAAGTTGCTGGAGTCATACCTAGCACAAAGGAAGATGGTAATGGTTTTTGGAGGCCAATCATCTCAGCCCGAGGGAATTGCTGCAGGAGTTCCTCAGGGCAGTGTCCGAGGCCCAACCATCTTCAGCTGCTTCATCAATGACCTTCCCTCCATCATAAGGTCAGAAATGGGGATGTTCGCTGATGATTGCACAGTATTCAGTTCCACTCGCAACCCCTCAGATAATGAAGCAGACAGTGCCCACATGCAGCAAGACCTGGACAACATCTAGGCCTAGGCTGATAACTGGCAAGTAACATTCGCGCCAGACAAGTGTCAGGCAATGACCACCTCCAAAAAGAGAGAATCTCCACTTGACATTCAACGGCATTACCATGCGCCAGAGAAGTGCCAGGCAATGACCATCTGCAACAAAATATAGCCCACTCACCTACCCTTGACATTCAACGGCACTACCATCGCCGAATCACCCTCCATCAAGATCCTATGGGTCACCATTGACAAGTAACATAACTTGACCAGCCATATAAATACTGTGGGTTCAAGAGCAATTCAGAGGCTGCGTATTCTGCGGGGAGTGACTCACCTCCTGGCTCCCCAAAGCCTTTCCACCATCTACAAGGCACAAGTCAGGAGTGTGATGGAATACTCTCCACTTGTCTGGATGGGTGCAGCTCCAACAACACTCAAGAAGCTCGACACCATCCAGGACAAAGCAGCCCGATTGATTGGTAATCCCTCCACCACCCGAAACGTTTACTCCGTTCACCACCGGCGCACTGTGGCTGCAGTGTGCACCATCCACATGATGCACTGCAGCAACTCGCCAAGGCTTCTTCGACAGCACCTGCAAACTCGCGGCCTCTAAAACCTGGAAGGATAAGGGCAGCAGGCAAATGGGAACAACACCAGCTGCACGTTCCCCTCCAAGTCACACACCAGCCCAACTTGGAAATATTTCGCTGTTCCTTCATTGCCGCTGGTTCAAAACGCTGGAACTCCCTTCATAACAGCACTGTGGGAGAACCTTCACCACACGGACTGCAGCGGTTCAAGAACTCGGCTCATAGAATCATAGAGTCTTAGAAGTTACAACATGGAAACAGGCACTTCGGCCCAACATGTCCATGTCGCCCAGTTTATACCACTCAGCTAGTCCCAATTGCCTGCACTTGGCCCGATAGAATAGAGTCAATGGTTGTGTGTTGCTACTGACCTGGCTTGACCCTCTGGACCCTTTTGTATCTCTCCCCTCTCAACTTAAATCTATGTCCCCTCGTTATAGACTCCCCTACCTTTGGGAAAAGATTTTGACTATCTACCTCATCGATGCCCCTCATTATTTTATAGACTTCTATAAGATCACCCCTTAACCTACTACTTTCCAGTGGAAAAAGTCCCAGTCTATCTAACCTCTCGCTATAAGTCAAACCATCAAGTCCCGGCAGCATCCTAGTAAATCTTTTCTGCACTCTTTCTAGTTTAATAATATCCTTTCTATAATAGGGTGACCAGAACTGTACACAGTATTCCAAGTGTGGCCTTACTAATGTCTTGTACAATTTCAACAAGACATCCCAACTCCTGTATTCAATGTTCTGACCAATGAAACCAAGCATGCCGAATGGCTTCTTCACCACCCTATCCACCTGTGACTCGACTTTCAAGGAGCTATGAACCTGTACTCCTAGATCTCTTTGTTCTATAACTCTCCCCAACGCCCTACCATTAACTGAGTAGGTCCTGGCCCGATTCCATCTCCCAAAATGCATCACCTCACATTTATTTCAATTAAACTCCATCTGCCATTCATCGCCCCACTGGCCCAATTTATCAAGATCCCGTTGCAATCCCAGATAACATTCTTCACTGTCCACAATGCCACCAATCATGGTGTCATCTGCAAACTTACTAACCATGCCTCCTAAATTCTCATCCAAATCATTAATATCAATAACAAATAACAGCGGACCCAGCACCGATCCCTGAGGCACACCGCTGGACACAGGCCTCCAGTTTGAAAAACAACCCTCGACAACCACCCTCTGTCTTCTGTCGTCAAGCCAATTTTGTATCCAATTGGCTACCTCAACTTGGATCCCGTGAGATTTAAGAGCAATTAGGAATGGGAAATAAATGCTGGCCTCGCCAGTGACGCTCACGTTCCATGAACGAATAAAAAAAATAGAATGCCCCACCATCAACATCCTGGGGGTCACCATTGACCAGAGACTTAACTGGAGCAGCCATATAAATACTGTGGCTACAAGCGCAGGTCAGAGGCTTGTTATTCTGCAACGAGTGACTCACCTCCTGACTCTCCAAAGTCTTTCCAACATCTACAAGGCACAAGTCAGGAGTATGATGGAATACTCTCCACTTGCCTGGATGAGTGCAGTTCCAACAACACTCAAGAAGCACGACAACTTCAAGGACAAAACATCCCGCTTGATTGGCACCCTATCCAACATTCTAAACATTCACTCCCTTCACCATCGGCGCACTGTGACTGCAGTGTGTACCATCCACATGATGCAATGCAGCAACTCGCCAAAGCTTCTTTGACAGCAACTCCCAAACCCACGACTTCTACCACCGAGAATGACAAGGGCAGCAGGCATAGCTGCTGGACTGGGCCTGCGGCAGGTGGTGAGTGAACCAACATGAGGGCAAAACCTACTTTACCTCGTCCTCACCAACCCACCTGTCGCAAATGCATCTGTCAATGACAGTATTGACCACTGCACAGTCCTCGTGGAGACGAAGTCCCGTCTTCGCACTGAGGACATCATCCAACGTGTTGTGTGGCATTACCTCCGTGCTAAATTGGTTCGATTCAGAACAGATCTAGCAGCTCAAAACTGGGCATCCATGAGGCGCTGTGTGCCATCAGCAGCAACAGAATAGGATTCCACCAAAATCTGTAACCTCATGGCCCGGCATATTCCTCACTCTATGATTACCAACAAGCCAGGGGATCAACCCTGGTTCAATGAAGAGTGTAGAAGAGCATGCCAGGAGCAGCACCAGGCGTACCTAAAAACAAGGTGCCAACCTGGTGATGCTACAACTCAGGACTAAATGCATGCTAAACAGCGGATGCAACATGCTATGGAAAGAGCTAAACGATTCCACAACCAACGGATCAGATCAAACCTCTGCAGTCCTGCCACATCCAGTTGTGAATGGTGATGGACAATTAAACAACTAACAGGAGGAGGAGGCTCTGTAAACATCCCCATCCTCAACGATGGCGGAGTCAAGCACGCGAGTGCAAAAGACAAGGCTGAAGCATTTGCAACCACCTTCAGCCATAAGTGCCGAGTGGATGATCCATCTTGGCCGCCTTTCGATATCCCCACCATCACAGAAGCCAGTCTTCAGCCAATTCGATTCACTCCACGTGATTTCAAGAAACGGCTGAGTGCACTGGATACAGCAAAGGCCATGGGCCCTGACAACATCCCGGCTGTCGTGCGAAAGGCTTGTGCTCCTGAATTAGCTGCACCTCCAGGCAAGCTGTTCCAGTACAGCTACAACACTTGCATCTAACCGAAAATGCGGAAAATTGCCCAGCTATGTTCTGTCCACAAAAAGCAGAACAAATCCAATCCGCCCCATCAGTCTACTCTCAATCATCAGCAAAGTGATGGAAGATGTGGTCGACAGTGCTATCAAGCGGCACTTACTCACCAATAACTTACTCACCGATGCTCAGTTTGGATTCAGCCAGGACAACTCGGCTCCAGACTTCATTACAGCCTTGGTCCAAACATGGACAAAAGAGCTGAATTCCAGAAGTGAGGTGAGAGTGACTGCCCTTGAATTCAAGGCAGTATTTGACCGATTGTGACACCAAGGAGCCCGAGTAAAGTTGAAATCAATTGGAATCAGGGGAAAAACTCTGCAGTGGCTGGAGTCATACCCAGCACAAAGGAACATGGTGGTTGTTGGAGGCCAATCATCTCAGCCCCAGGACATTGCTGCAGGAGTTCGTCAAGGCATTGTCATAGGCCCAACCATCTTCAGCTGTTTCATCAATGATCTTCCCTCCACCATAAGGTCAGAAATGGGGATGTTCGCTGATGATTGCACAGTGTTCAGTTCCATTCGCAACCCCTCAAATAATGAAGCAGTCCGAGCCCACATGCAGCAAGACTTGGACGACATCCAGCCTTGGGCTCATAAGTGGCAAGTAACATTCGCGCCTGACAAGTGCCAGGCAATGACCATCTCCAACAAGAGAGAGGCTAACCACCTCCCTTTGACATTCAATGAAATTACCATCGCCGAATCCCCCATCATCAACATCCTTGGGGTCACCATTGACCAGAAGCTTAACTGGAACAGCCATATAAATACTGTGGCTACAAGAGCAGGTCAGAGGCTGGGTATTCTGTGGCGAGTGACTCACCTCCTGACTCCCAAAACCTTTCCACCTTCAACAAGGCACAAGTCAGGAGTGTGATTGAATATTCTCCATTTGCCTGGATGAGTGCAGCTCCAACAACACTCAAGAAGCTCGACACCATCCAGGACAAAGCAGCCCGCTTGATTGGCACCCCATACACCACCCTAAACATTCACTCCCTTCACCACCGGCGCACAGTGGCTGCAGTGAGTACCATCCACAGGCTGCACTGCAGCAACTCGCCAAGGCTTCTTCGACAGCACCTCCCAAACCCGCGACATCTACCACCTAGAAGGACAAGAGCAGCAGATACATGGGAACAACACCACCTGCACATTCCCCTCCAAGTCACACACCATCCCGACTTGGAAATATATCGCCGTTCCTTCATCGTCGCTGGGTCGAAATCCTGGAACTCCCTTCCTAACAGCATTCTGGGAGAACCTTCACCTCACGGACTGCAGTGGTTCAAGAAGGCGGCTCACCACCACCTTCTCAAGGGCATTTAGGAATGGTCAATAAATGCCAGCCTCGCCAGCGACGCCCACATCCAATGAACGAATAAAAAGGAACTTCGTGGAAACCTTGATGCAGGCAAAGTTACGCAGCGTATATAAATAAGGAGTACAGATTGCACCCTCTCTGAAGCGCTTAATTATGTTTTTTGCTCAGCAACCACTTATGACTGTTGGAAATGGGGTCAAAAATAGGACCGTGTGAACAGGAATAAGTCATTCAGCTGCTCGAGACAGTTCCGCCTTTCAATTCGATCATGCTTAATCTGTATCTTAATTCTATTTGCCCTCCTGAGTTCCATTCATCTTAATAACCTCACCTAACAGAAATCTGTCAATCTCAGTTTTGAAATTTTCAGTTGACCTTGCTTCAACAGCCTTTGGGTGGAGTAAGTTCCAGATGTCCTTTTCCCTGCGTGTACAGAAGTGTCCCCCTCGTTCTGGATTCCCCTACCGGAGGAAATCGTTTCTCTCTATCTACCTTATAAATAACTCAATCATCTTAAACACCTCAATTAGATCACCCCTTAACTTTCTATACTCAAGGAAATACATGTCTAGTCTATGCAACCTGTTCTCATAATTTAACTCCTTTAGTCCGGGTATCATTGTGGTGAATCTGCGCTGCACCCCTTCCAAGGCCAATATGCCCTTCCTGAAGTGCGGTGCCCAGAACTGAATGTAGGTGTGATGTATAATTCTCCTGTGTGTGTCTGTCTGTGTTTGCGTGGGGGGAGGGGGCGGAGGGAAGCTCTGTACTTGGTTAAATATTTAGAGAGGAGAGACGAGGGTCTATAATTTAGTCACAGTTGAATAAACTACAAGTAAGTTTACAATGTGGTCCAAGTGACACTTTGATCAATTTTGAAAACTAGATTTGACACTAGACCGGAGTTATACGGCATGGGTTTCGAACCAATCAGTGAGCGCCAGGCTTCTCAAAGGGATCTCACGCGCTGCTTCGTGGATTGAGGCCCGACCGTGACTCTCGATTTGAATTGTAACTTTAACAAGCAAGAATGTGAGGGGGGCTCTTGACAGTGATAATATATTTCCAGTCTGCTATGTGTCAGGATGGAAGATGTTGTCACTGGACATCCAGCCACTTTCCTCATTCAGCTCCATCGATGATCCTCTCAAACTTCTCTTCCCGCCATTTGAACAGAACCAAACTTCCAGCAAGTTTGTTTTTTCTCTCTTCACAATTTTTGACAAAATGTTTTTTCCGGCCCCGATTATAAACCCGGGATCAAAGTACCGCTTATCTGGACAGTAATAATTGTGCCCCTTTGTTCCAAATTTGCAAATCTTAACATGAGCAGTTTGAATTAATATTCCCTGAATAAGTTTTGCCTATTTATTAAAAGCTGCCCAATAATAAAACAGAGCAAAAGGCCGCTGAGTTGAAATATAAATCTAATTCTTTCCATGGACTAAGCACAAAGCAGCGACGGCATGAACTTTTACTCGCACTGACATACATTCTCCTGTTTACAGCTACACGGTTGTGAATCATCCGCACTTTAGTCTAGAGGAAAAATCTTATTTCAAATTGTTGAGCAAAGTGTGAATTGGATTCAACGAACCTGTAACTGAGAGTCTCGACGTTATATTCAAGAAGACTGAGTGCCAAACGGGACGAAATTAGCAGAGTCCAAACATTCAGTTTATTCTCTAACCTGTTCCACAGCGACCCGCAACACGTGAGTCTGGTCCCCAAGTGTCCGGAACTAACTCACCTGCTCTCATTCTTGTGTTGCTGTGTTCTATCCAGAATCTCTCAACTTCACTTTGTATAAAAATGACATCAACATTGTGACTGGGATCAGCACCATTAAAAAGCTGAATTCGGAAGGAATGTATGAAGTTCCCAACAGTTTGAAAGCGACACAGCCAGCCCAGAGCGCGGTTGTATATACATGTGTTACAGATATTGGCAGCCACCGTTAACTTTAAATCTGCATTATTTGGTCCCATCATTTTTGGTTGTGGCGTACAATTAATTCAAAACTTTTACGTTTAAAGAGTGTTTTTATTTGCGGATTTGTAAAATGGATCAAAAAGGAAAACGTCTCCCATCAGAGGAACATAAGAAATAAGAGGTCATTCCGCCCCTCCAGCCGGCTCCGCTATTCAATAAGGTCATGGCTGATGTTCTACCTCGGCTCCACTTTCCCGTTCTATCCCCATATCCTTTGATTCCCTTAGTGTCCAAAAATCTATCGATTTCAGAATCGACACAACGACTGAATATCCACGGTCCTCTGGGGTAGAAAATATTAAAGTTTCACGACCCTCTGAATGAAGAAATTCTTCCTCATCGTGGTCCTAAATGGTCGGCCCTTATCTTGAGAATATGCCACCTAGTTCTACACTCTCCTGCCAGGGCAAACAGCCTCTCAGCATCTACCTTGTCCAGCCCTTTAAGAATTTTAAACGTTTCAATGAGATCACCTCTTATTCTTCTCAGCTCCAGAGAAAAAAGACCGATTAAACTCCTTCTCTCTTCATAGGACAACCCTCTCATTTGTAGGGAAGTTTTTGTCTTTCCGGAGATTCGTGAGCCTGGACAATTGTTTAGACAAAAAATTACAGGATTACGTGTTTTTTTCTTTCATCAAAGTGATTATTTAATGAATTAAAAAGGCGTACATAAGCATGAAACAACTCAATCAATAAGTGGATTACTCTACCCGATTCCCACAAGCAGGCATAAATCAAAACAAGCAAATAATACAAACAACCTCGATAAAACATCAAGGCAGCTGTCCAGAAGTAGGGTGTCCATCGATGCGGTAACAGGTTGAATGATGTATTGAATGATGTGTGGAATGATGTGTCGAGTTTCTGTGTTTTCTCATCAAGGTTTCTCTTTTTGTCAAAGTTCAGAACCAAAGTCTTTTTGTCAAATTTCAGAAGCAAAGTTTGGAAGTGCTCATTGGTGGAGGAGCTCATACCGCAGTAATTATGCAACTGTTGCTCCTGCAAGTGTTGACTGTTGAAGCTTATACGATGTCCTATCTTTGTATGCTTTTTTGACTAATAGGGTGTGCTCCAAGTTATGAGAAGACCCCGTTTGGCCACTCACCCAAATTTGCATTCATGACGTCTGGTTATTTGACCTACTCAACAACAGTGTGAATCCATTGTATCTTCTTCTCCGTGTGGATCCAGGTGCAATTAGGAGCTCCTTTGTTTTGAGCATGTCCTGAGAACTGATGTCGGTAGAACTTTCTCGAAGCTTCTAGTCCTTTGCATTTACGGTGAGAACCAAACACCCGGTTCAAACTGTCTCAAAGTCTCTTGATGTGTCTGGAACGTGACATAAAGCTTGTGTCTTTAGTGCTGATCAGAAGATATTGACAACCGCAGTTTGTTGATATTTCTGTACTCTGCTGCTTTTGCAGTTTTAAACTGATGTCTAAATGTCCGGTGTAAACTGACTGCAGTTTGCTGTCTTTGCAGTTGTAACTTTATACTGTCAAAATGTTCAAAGGCAATGTCAAGGGACGAGTTAACCCTTGCATTCACATGTACTATAAATGTACTGTCCAAGTGAATATCCAAATGCTTAAAGGAATCGTCCAGCAGTTCAAAAGAGTAAAATGGGATCTGACCCAATGTCTAAAATCCTTGCACATCCCAGGAATCAAACTAGTGTACCTTCATTGCACCAATTTTCGCCTTTTTCTACTGTGGGCCCCCTACTGTTGGTGATTGGGGTGGTTGTCACATTGTCCCAGACAAAATTAATCAAGTGTTCTTGAATGTGCAGGGGCCAAGTCTCAACCAGATCCCTACCTGCATTTCTCTGGGCAAAATCTTTGTTTAAATGCCAGCCAAATTAAATCATTTTCTACACTATCCTTCTTTTCAGGGGTGGTTTCCACAGAGTAGCCACCACCAACCCCCGCCCCCCCCCCCCCAGCAATTGTCCCACCTTTTCATTAAGAGGGCGTAGTGTGATCACATGCCCCGAGTCATCCATTTCCTTCTTCCACCAGATCAGGGGAAGTTGTTTGGTGTTATGTTCTATTGTGTACCTACAATGTAATCCGACCCGTGTTCCTTCCTGGTCGAGCCATAAGGATCCGAGCCATGTCTTTGTTCTATTCCATGGTATTGCTCGAGTCTGCCCTTTATCCTCACTACCTTGGTATGCCGTTATGCTACATTCTTCACTTTTTAGTTGAAATCCTTTTACAAATAATATTAACATACATATTAACATGACAAACAGTCATTTCATTCTTATTGATGTTTCGTTTCGTTTTCCCGATGTTGGTATCAAGTCAGGACATAGGAGAAAACAAAATGTATGGGTAATGTCTGCTATTTGTTAATACATTTTATTCAGTTTCATGTAAATCTCCAATTGCCACTTAACAATAGTAACCATCTTTGTCTGTAATCCCATGGAGGAGAGTACCTATCAGGGGAATGGACCGGCCTTTGTCTCAGTCGCCTATGACTAGGGGCTCTCTGTCCTACCACAGGTGGGTGTAATATGTTGTCACCCTCCTCGTCCCATAGCATAAGATGGAGGTGAGCAATCTCTTCCTCCTTTGGGTTGTTTACCCCATGTACATCTCCCTTTTACTCTTTTAGTTAGTCGACAAGGAACCATTTTCTTTTCCCTTTTTCAGAGCTACTTTGTACACAGATGGACTGGTTTTATCGACAATGGATTATGTTCCAGAAACGTGAGCTGTGAATGGCCCTGCTGATTGATATGTTTTTACCATCACTGTCTGTCCCACATCCCATTCTACTGCTTTGAATTTGGTGTCAAAATACATTTTGTTGGCTTTTATTCCAATATTAACGGCTGCAAAGACCATTGTCTGTTGCAGCTGGTCACGTAATTGGTGAACATACCGCTCCTGAGTGAAGACCAGATACTGCAGATCAGACATATCCTGATACATTAAATGTTCAGGAGTTCTCATCACTGTCCCTGTCATTAACTCATGGGGCAAAGTCTTGGTGGTACCTGACTCAGTGAATCGCATAGCCAATAACGCCAAGGGCAGCAATTGGTCCCATGTTTTGCGGGATTGTTCAATCAACTTCTTCAGCATTGTTTTTTAATGTTTGATTCATTCTCTGCATTATGCCTGATGAGGTAGGATTATGTGAAATATAGCATCATGTATTGATTCCTAGCAACTCCCCCTAAAATGACCACCCTGGTCCGGGTCGAGGCTCTTTAGGAGTCCCCATTGGGTGAATACGTGGTTCACCAGTATTTTAGCAGTGGCCTGTGCTCTTCCATTGGGGATTTGAAATGCTTCAACCCACTTTGAGAATGTGTTAACTACCACCAATACGTACCGATTACCTCGAACAGAAGGGGGAGTGGGCCCAAAATAATAGATTTGTACGTCTGTTCAAGGGTCTGCTGTTGACCAAGTGTGCCACAAAAGTGCCTTCTTGGTGTTCGCATTTGGGTTGTATTGTACACAAATTAAGCAGTTGTGACAATAATGCTATACCTGGCTTTTCATTCTTGACCATCATGCTACTTGCTGGAGCCTTTCTAACGTTCCCCGTGGGCTGGGGTGTCCTGGAGTGGGTCCCTCATGGGATTGGTAAAGAAAAGCATTGCGCCCATTCTGTGGTCCCACCCACTTTTGTTCATAAAGCAGGATCCCATCTTTCACCTTTAATTTGGCTGATTAGCATATTCTCCCCTTTGGCTTTCTTTATTTTCTAGCATCACCACGACTGCCTTTATTTCGGGATCTTCTTTTTGTAATTGTTGCAAATCGATTGGGTCGGGTAATTTCTCAGTCTGATTAGTTTCCATTGGGGGAAATATTTCAACGGGATCCCATTCCATTCCCTCCTCTCCTCGTTTCTTCGCCAATTCGTCTGTTTTCTGATTTCCCTCCAATAGAGGCTCATTCTTAGTATGTGCTTTGACTTTATGCACTGAAATTTTTCTGGGTCATATACACTACGTCCTGTCTTTTTTTGTCCATTCTCTCCTCAACTGGATCTATTTTCATATGTCCCGCGAGTGTCAGGCAACACTCGTGCTTTTATTGGACCTTCGTGGTGGTTTTGATTGGCCACCTTACACTTTTTCTCCCTGATGCATCAGATTTCCTTCTATCGCGGTGGGTAATATCTGCTTAAATTAGGAAACTTAAAACAATATACGCTTGACTGACCAAAGCACCGCAACAATAGTACTAAATTTCAAAGAATTATCCTTTTAACCCAAACAAGTCCAACAAAATATGAGAAAAACTTGGGAGCGACTGGCTTGCTTTTCTGTCTTCCCTTCCAAGGAAATTAACCATGTCTATCCCACACACGGACATACACAGGACAGCTGAATTTGGAATCTCCAACTCCAAGTCCTTCTCTTTGTGTTTTTTTTAAGATGTAGCCAAATTAAGAAAATTATTTTGTAAATTGTCGAAGTGATTTAAAACAAGTAAAACAATAATCACTCAAACTAAAGAAAAATTCTCCAGCTTGTAACGAAAGGTTTTTCCCACATGAGATGTTAAATCGGTTCAAAACTGAGTTAAGCAAGATATATTTAAATCGTGCGTTATCCATTATCTCTGAGCTTCATTTTCAATCTCCAATATTTCCTGCTAAACTCAATTTTGAACCTATTTAACATCTCATGTGGGAAAGACCGTTTTTCAGGCTTGTATTGGCTCTCCTGTTTAAAAGTTTCCTCATTCTCCTCCATTGCTGGAAAAATTGGGTATTGTGAATGGAAAGGGGGTAGTGGGGAACCAGCTGAGATTTCTAATCTCTTTCTCAGTTCACTTTATCGAACCACTACGACTGTCACCCTCTCCTGCAACTCCCAGGCCATCATTATACCCCTCACATTTTCCCTTTTCACTTTTTGAGACAGTCCTTTTGTACAGAAACTTTAAATGGTTCTGAACTAGATGCTGCTGCTCGTTGGTCAACAATCTCATCTCCATATTGCTGGATTTCCTTCTCCTGTGCTTCTATTTCAAACTGTTTCTGTTTATTTTCTGTTTCCTTTAACTCTTCCTTTAACTGAGCGTCTTGCCGACTGAGCATGGAGGCAGTAGCCGCAACAATGGTCTGTTTTAACGACACAGGCTCGTCAACTAAAACTGCAACCACGTGTTGCGAGCCTATCGGCCCTAATTCATACAGAGTTTACATCGTTTGTCGAAAGCCACTCTTCAGGTCATCCCTATTTAATTCTACCCCACCAAGATTATTCTATAATTCCAGTATATTTCGTGCCAATAACTTATATATTTGACTTCTCTCTATATAAGTCTCTGCACAATGCAAGTTAATATAAGATGCTCCAACAATTGCCCCTTCTCCTGCTTTCATTCTTTGAGACATCCTTCATTAGATCACTCACTTTGGCCTCACTCCTCTGCGCATAGATGTGAGAGACATACTCTAACAACTGCCTCACTGGTTTCTTCTTCATTCCAGGACTATTATCTTGTTTGTTCTGCCTCTTCCATTTCAGAATGTCTAACAACCGTCTCGTCGGTTTCTCTTTCCTACCAGGGCCACAGCCTGTTTATTTCTCATCGCTCTTTTTATTTACTGAAGGCAAGGAATCATACGGCTTTTATCTTTTTTCTGTAATTTCGGCCACTCTGCTCTTTTATGTATCCACGTATCATTGTGTGCTTCGAAGGGGTCTACCTGATGATGCTGAACTGGGAATCATTCCTCACTGTTTGCTAACTTCATTTCAATGTAGTTTTGTACTGCTACTTCCATTTTACATTCCACTCACCATTTCTTGTCCTTTAACTGATATTTCTATTTCTATCAAAACGGTTCCAGTATAAGTTTGTTAAACCCTTCAACGCCTCTTCCCAGAAAAAAAATGTTTTTGCCTTGACGCTAGACAAGGATTTTTTATACCTTCCACCCTTTCCTGCGTAAAAAAACCGTTTTCTGTCTAAACGTTGCTGTAGCATTCATTCTTTACCCCGCCTGTTATACCCTCCTACACCTCTCTGGAGGACAAGGAGTGCAGCCTTTGCTCTGCGGGGTCATTTTACAAGAACTTGTTCGCTTGTTTTTAACTATATCGGATACCTGTTCGGGCGCCATTTGTGGGGAATTTGAGTCTTCTGAGAGATTTGTGAACCTGGACAATAGTTCAGACAAAGAAAGACACTCTTACCCGATAGTTGCATTAATCAAAGTGATTATGTAATGATTTAGAAAGGATTACATACACATGAAGCAACTCAATCAATACTAGGATTACTCTATCCGATTCCCAGAAGTAGGCATAAAGCAAAGAAAGCAAATAACACATGAAACCTCCATACAACATCATGGCAGCCATCTTGAAGCAGGGTGTCGATCTCTGCGGTAACAGGTGCGTTGTTGAGGGATGTGCGGAGTGATATGTCGAGTCTTGTGTTGAATGATGTGTCAAGGTTCGGTACCTTTTTGTGGAAGTTCAGAAATGAAGTCTTTTTTCAAAGTTCAGAAGCAAGATCTTTTTATTAACGTTCAGAAGTATAGTCTGTTTGTCAAAGTTCAGAAGCAAAGTATCGAAGTGCTCATTGTTGGTGGAGCTTATACAGCAGTGATTATTCAACTGTTGCTCCTGCAATTGTTGAAGTTTCTATGCATTACAAGTTAAAAATGTAAATCCAAACATTACATTTTGCACTTGTAATCCAGAAAATTTACGTTCCAGCTTCAGCTGAAGGGGAAACAAGAATCAATAAAATTCTATTTTATACAGAGAAGTAAATCGGCTTGCCCAATTTAACAGATTCATTCCTCATGCTCAGCTTTGGAGGCATTGAATATATAAATCGTACAACTAACATTATTATTATGAATGGAGGCAATGAACACATCGCCCTTTACCTACTGATTTCTGGATGTACAGGGGGTGCATTGATACTTTCAGCCCTCGTCGCCGCATTGGGAAGTGTTGCCAACTCAGTAACTGTAAATTTAAGGAGCCGGCTATGTAGTTTCACTGTGATACATTTGTAATAATAGAAAGGGAACAACATGACGCCGGGCAGAGGAAGGCGCTTTAAAGCTGCTAAAGGAAAGGAATTATGTGGATATGTTGAACAGTTGTAATTGGTTGCACGATCTGAAATAAAAGATTTGTCCAAGAGTCATTCAAGTGAACTTTCAAATAATTGATTAAGGAGAACCGATATTTGCATTTTTCGTAGATTCAAATCAGTAATTCCCTGTATTATGGGCCAAATTCATTGCCGGAACTTTAATTCAAGATTGTTCACCGAAAGGGGGCGTTGCGATTACATTTTCTAAACTTTTCATGAGCTGTGATGCTTGAGGCGTTATTAGCTGAGACTAATTTGGATTTCCCTGCTCTCGGTGGTTCACTTCCTGATTCACGGTCAAAGTTAAATGTTGTATTTCATTAGGCGCACGCAGAGACCAAGATGGATCTCAACACTTCGAAGAACGGGTGCGTTTCTCTCGTACATTTTCGAAAATGCTTGAAGTGCAAAAAGAATGTGATCCAAAACTGAGCATATTTGAAAGCTGTGCCTTACACGATTACCCCGTATTTTGTACATTTCGATTGTTGCTAAATGTTTATGTTCATGTGCACGAGGGGGCACTGAGCAAAATCAACAAATCCTCATCATTCCCAGTACCGGCTTTAAACGTTCCCAATCCAGTACAGCAAGGATGGATGCTAACGTATCTCTGTCTACGCTTTTCCATCAAATATTCCCAGAGCAGGTACATCACGTTTTATGTACAGTAAATATTCCTCTACACTGTCCCATCAAATATTCACAGGACCGCACGAATTAGATACAGATTAAAGCTCCCTCTACACTGTCCCAACAAGTACTCCCAGGATAGATACAGCACTGATTACATAGGGAGTAAATCGCCCTCTACTCACTCCCATCAAACACTCCCAGGGCAGGTACAGCACGGATTGGATACAGAGTAAAGTTTCCTCTACATTGTCCCGCCGAACACTCACAGCACTGGTTAGATACAGGGTAGGCCTTCCTCGACCCTTCCTTATTTAACACCCTGAGGTCTAGTGCAGTAGAGTTACATACAGACTGATTAACCGTCACTTTGCTTCAATAAAATGCCTGAAGCTCCAACTGATGAAAAAGTCGACAACTGGACCGTGCGCATTATCCGCACTCTCGGGCCGACCCATCGCTGGCTTCTCTCAGTTCGATTACTATTTTTTCTCTGACGATGTTTAATCCACTGTACATTTGATGCTGTAAGGTACAGCACGACGAGTTAGATCTAGACCAGCCAAGAAATGGAGAGTCATCCATCAGAACAGGCTACACTCAAACTCCAGGACCAACGCACGAGTTCACTGCGCTCTCTAGTTCTCATGATCTCAATATCCATAAAACACCTCTTTGTGTGTCATTGAACCCGTGCCTGAGGCACACATTGTGGGCACAAGACAATTGCTCACTTCGTGTAGATAAAAATTATACTGTTTTTCTGTGTCTAGGAATTATTTGAGTTGAAAGGATTGTAATGGCATTTTATCACACATCACCGTGACGCTCCGAACAGTCAGCAATCGTTGTGCAGAATATGGTTGTCCAATTTCAATAATGATATACCGATATTGATATATTCATAATTCAAATAACACATTTGTTGAATCTTTTATTTAGTTACAGTGGAGCGCGCTCTGTTCCATGCATCACTCTGCTGAACAATCCAGGTCACGAGTGAACCGAAACACGCTTTGATTTTACAGACTATGGAAGCGATGGTTGAAAATAGATTGCTGTGGATGGCACAGGTTATAACCAAAGACGGAAAACTAAAGAGAACAAAAAGCGTAAGCCAATCAAAAAACGTGGATTATTTCAACGAACAAAAAGCGAAATTATGCTGATTTTGTATGTGACATTTTACTGGACCGTGCGAGCCATATCCACCCGTGTTAAATATAGAGGGAAAATAAAGGAAAATCGGACAGTTCTGACAATCTCAAATTAGACTAGGAAATGGTAGAACAACACAATAGGATCGGACATCAATGGCCCCATGGGGTGTTCCATCCAATAGTTCAGCTTAGCTTTCTTTTTCAGATTCTGATCTTTCTATTGTTTATTTCTCGTTAATTGTAATGTTTCCGTTGTGTTTATACCAACATTATGACCTGCTTTCATGAATCTCCGTCTGTTCGTCGATGCTCCAAGCTGACTCCAAACTATCAACGTCAACTCTATCCCACCACGGGACGTTTGACTTTAGCCTTGCACTCCTTCCTATTGTCTCTTCTCTATTCCCTGTTGATTACCATAGCATATCTATCTCAATCTTATTATATAACCATGCCTATGTAACTTGACTTCCCCTGTTTCCATTTGCGTGACCGTTTTGGCTGCAGCTCCGGACCCGAGTTCACCGCTTCTATTTCCCCTTTTTTCTTCTTTTCTCTTTACGCATCCAAGACCCCTCCTTCCTGTCGTCATGCCTCCTTTCATTTATCGCCTCTTGGGTACTCTGCACCCCAACCCTTCACCACTCTTCGACCTTCCTGACTCACTCTTAAATAAGCCGACAACTTCCTTCTGTGCCTTGCTTGGCATCCTCCGAAGGGCCCATTGAGGCACTCGTCACTGCCTCCTTATGAGCAGCAACTGCAACTTATCCATCCTCCTCTCTCACCAACTGTCCCACCCAGCATGCCCGCTGGCTGCTAATTTTGCCTATCTCCTTCCCACTCACCCGTCCAAGTGCTGAATCTTTGGACTCTGCCAGCCTATCAGCTATCACTGCCCTTCTTCGCATCTGCCTCCAGAATGTCTGTCCACTTGTGAAGAAGGCCCTTGCCATCCATGAGCTTATTGTAGATGATTGATTGCATTGACATCATGTCCTTGACGGAAACTTGGCTGACCAGTGATTATACCTTAACCCCTAGTGAACCATCCTCAACTGGCTAAAGCGTCCACCATTTGCCCCGCCTAGGCCGCCGGGGTGCTGGTGTGGCCCTTATCACCAAATCACACTTTGGTCTGTCCCCCTACTATTCTGACACCTTCTCTCTTTTAAAATCCTCATTCTCTACTGTCCACCCAAGTACCACGCCAAGTTTCTCACCGACATATCTTCATTGCTTTCCTCCCTCAGCCTCCACACCGAGCGAATTTTCATCCTCGATGATTCCAACCTCCATCTCAACTCGTCTGAGTTCACTGACCCCCAATCCTCCCTTACTCTCTCCATAACCGTATTCACCGCTACCCGTTCTACCTTGCCATTGCACATGGCCTCTTTACTCCCACTGTGTGAAACACAGATACGGCCATCACTGATCACGGAAAATGACATCACTGATCAGAGAAAATGCCATCACTGATCACTTCCTTCTATCCTCCCCACCCATATCTATTGAAAAAACATAGATGCATTTAAGGGAAAGCTAGATATACACAAGAGCGAGAAAGGAATAAATGCCTCTGCGGAAAGGGTTATATGAAGAGAGGCGGGAGAGGCTCGTGTGGAGCATAAACACTAGTATAGACCAGTTTCTGTGCTGTACATTCTATGTAATGATCCCTCTACACTGTCCCATCAAATATTCCTACGTACAGCACGTCACTTACAGCACGAGTTAGATACAGAGAAAAGCTCCATTTACACAATCAAATTAAACACATCCAGGATAACTACAGCATAGTTTAGAAATAGTGTAAACCTCCATCTACACCGTCTCATCAAACACTCCCAGGGAAGGTACAGCACAGGTTGAATCCAAAGTAAAGCTCCATCTGCAGTGTCCTACTAAATACTCGCAGGACAGGTACAGCATGTGTTAGCTATAGAGTAAAGCTTCCTCTATACTGCCCCATCAAACATTCCCAGCGCTTTTAGTTACCTGTCCTAATATCTCTTCATTTGGCTCGGTGTCAAATTTTGTCTGATAAAGCTAATGTGAAGAGCCTTCGGATTTCTTACTACGTTAAAAGTGCTATATAAATGCACCTTGATTCAGGGCTCTGGGGTAATAGCTGGACCTGGGATAAGTTTAAGATTGATATAGGCCTTTGCGAAACAGCGGGGTAATGGGATTAGTTTGGGATTGATACAGGGCTATTGAGAGAGAGCGTGGCAGGAGAATAGATTGAGATTGATACAGGGCTATGGGGAGAGCGGGGCAGTGGTATTAGTTTGGAATTGATTCAGGGCTATGGGGAGAGGGTGGGTTAGTGGAATTCATTTTGGGTTGATGTAGAGCTGTGGAGAGATAGCGGGGAAGTGGCATCAGTTCGGTATTGGAACAAGACTATGGACAGAGAGCGGGTTATTGGGATTAGTTTGGGATTGATGCAGGCCTACGGGGAGAGAACAGGGCAATTGGATTAAGTTGGGATTGATTCAAGACTATGGGGACAAACCGGGACAGTGAGATTACTTTTGAATCGATACAGGGGGATAGCCGGGCAAGGCGATTAGTTTTCGATTAATAGAGTGCATTGGGGGGAGAGCGGGGCAGTGGCGTTAACATGGGATTGGTAGATGGCAACAGGGGAGAGAGGGGGCAGTGGAATTAGTTTTTGATTGAAACAGGGCTTTGTGGGGAGAGAGGGGCATTGGGATTAGTTTTGGATTGATGCAGGCTTTGGAGAGGGCGCGGGGCTGTGGGATTCATTTGGGATTGAAGTAGATCGATGGGACAGCAGGATTAGTTTGAGATTGACGCAGGGCTATGGTGTAGAATGGGACCCTGGTTTTCGTTTGGGATTGATATTGGGCGACGGGGAGGGAACGGGGCCAGTGTGCTTAGCGTGTTTGCTGCGGGGCTATGGGATGGAGTGGGGCAGTGGGATTGGTTTGGGATTGATATAGGGCTACGGTTAGAGCGGGGTAGCGGTATTAGTTTTGGATTGATACGGGGCTAAGGGGAGCGTGCAGGGCTGCGGGATTGGTTTGGGATTGAAGTATGACGATCGGGAATGCGTATTGCCGTGACATTAGTTTTGGTTTGATACAGTGCCAAAGGGACAGAGCGTGGCAGCGGCATTAGTTTGCGATTGGTACATGATTATGGAGAGAGAATGGGGCTGTGCAGCTATTTTGGGATTGGTGCAGGATTATGGGGAGAGACCGGGACAGTGGGATTAGTTTGGGATTGATACAGGGCGAAGGGGGTAGAATATGGCAGTGAGATTCATTTGGGATTGATTAAGGCTATGGGGAGTGACCAGAGCAGTGAAATTTGTGTTGAATCGATACAGGGAGTATCAGTGCAACTGAGGGCCCTGATCCCCGAATAAGTGTATGGCCCTTTAAAGAGACATCACTTTTAAGAAGCAATTAATGCTGGAGTGGGTGGAGACGTTTCACAGTCAGGTGAGAGTAAAATGGAGAGGTCGAGAGGCAGAAGTAGAGGGGCCACCCCTGAACAGAGCCCCTGAAGAGGATGCCCGAAGGTAGCTAGAGCTGCCTGGGCTCTGAGACCTGGATAGAAGCTGATGAATAGAAAGGCAGTTGAGAGCAGTTTCAAGGCTGCTGCGGACAACTGAAAGAGCCTGGGCCTGGGAAAGTCTATTGCTAAAGGTACCGTGGACTGGGAAAGTCTATTAGGCGTTACCAAAGGCACCATGGAGTGGGAAATTGTACTGGACGTTGCCAAGAGTACGGTGGAGTGTTAAAGTGTACTGGGCGTTGCCAAAGGTACCGTAGTGTGACTTCGTGTGGAATGAATCAAAAGACAAGTGTTTTGTATTACGAATTAGTAAAGGTCTATCGTTTGTCATCTGAAGAAGGTTACAAGATGATAGGACTCTGTGACATATGTTGTCAGAAGTGGGAACGTGTCTCTAAGAGAGAAAAGAAAGACACCAACCCAGTATGGAGGAAACACTCGAAGAATTGTTGTGCGCTCAAGAGAGGACCAATTGGTTCCTGATCCGTGACGCCCAGCAAGAGTCCTGGTAAAGGACAGGCGTTGCTGAGCGACAGGAAGCAACGTGCTGTGTACGATAAGCAAGATATTGTGAGAAGGAAGTCGATGTCCTAAACCAGGTTCATGATGGGGACGAGTTAGAATCATAGTATAATAGAAAGGTTACAGCACGGAATGAGGCCGTTGGGCCCATCGTGTCCGCGCCGGCTCTATGCAAGAGCAATCCAGCTAGTCCCACTCCCCCACCCTATCCCCATAGCCCTGCATTTTTGTTTCTCTCAATTACTTATCCAGTTCCCTCTTGAAGGCCATGATTGAATCTGCCCCCATCACCCCGTCGGGCAGTGCATTCCAGATCCTAACCACTTGCTGTGTAAAAAGGTTTTTTCCTCATGTCACCTTTGGTTCTTTTGCCAAACACTTTCTGTTCTGGGAAATCTGTAAAGAAATGATGCTGGCCAACATTAAGTTGAAGATAAGTACAATTACACATTCACAGAGGGTACTGTAGCGGAAGCCTTTGGAGTGAGCTGCTGAAGGAGAATACCGGAATTTTTCAGCAAACCTGCGCCCATTCTGAAGAGATGGAGAAGTCCAGAAAGTGTCTCAGAGAAAGGTATAGGAAGTCCATTCTTACCAAAACAGTCCTGTAGAAGGCTTTTTTCCAGGATGAGGGGGAGATCAGTGACATGTGCTTATGTGGTAAGTCAGGAGGAAAATGGGATGCATCGGGTCCTCAAATTGCAGGCTGAGCTGGAAGAAACCACCGGAGCTCTGAGGAGGGCCGAGTCCAAAGCCATCAAGCTGGCCAAGGTAGTGTCGAGTCTGGAGTCCCACTTAAAGGACGCCCAGTCACTGCTCCAGGAGGAGAAGGAGAAGATGCTGAAAGAGAAGCAGCAGTTGGTGTCCCTGCAGGCTCAATTGGCGAATAGTGAGAAGGGATAAGTGCTGGTTAGAAAGGTCTGCGAGAAACATGAGGAGCTCGACCGCCTCAACAAGCAGCATCGGACCAAGAGGGAGGACGTGATGAGTGCCATGGACGTTGTGGGCAAGAGCGTGCACGAGCTGGAGAAGGTGAAGAGAGCGCTGGAGCAGCACACGGCAGAGATGAGGACCAGTTGGAGGAGCGGGCCAACAAGCGGCAGGGCATCGAAGAAACTGAGCTCTGCCTGGAGGTCAACCTGCAGGCCATGAAAGGACTTCACATGGAAGAGAAAAGCCAGCTAACCACAACCATCGCCAGCCTCCAGCAGTCAGTCAACGAGACGGTTGACCAGAAGGAGCTGCTAGACCAAGCTGCGTAGATTGAGGAGGAAAGGCTGACTGGACAGGTCAACGCATTCAACGTGGATCTGGAGGGGAAAAAAAAACTGAGGCATGAGCTGGTGGAAGACTCGCAAAGTAAAGAGAGGGCGGCCTAGCAAGTTGCCCTCGATCAACGCTTGAAGAGGGAGACCCTCGAGGAAGCCCTGAGGATTATAGAGGACGCAGTGCTTAGTTTTGAGAGAGAACTGGAAGCCGAAAGAGAGAGCAAGTTGCAGCAAGTGTCCACGCTGAAGGAAAAGACGGACCCGATGTGCAATGAGAATGCTTCTGTGATTAGGCAGTATGAGACACTGAAGGTTGAGATGGAAGCTGAACTAGAAATGCTCACTAAACAGATTAAGACTTTGGAAAGTAATCAGATGGGCCTCGAAGAGCAAGAGAGGAACGAGCTGGCATAGAAGGTGCAAGAGTTGGACACCAAGGTTGCCGTGCTGACCTCTCAAAACCAAAGCCTGCAATCATCTGTGAAACCCAGGTTGATTCGGTTATAACTCTTCAATACAAGTAAGAGATGACTGAAGGTCAAAGGAGGCAATCCAACGATGAACAAGTGGAAAGATCTGCAAAACGGCAGAGTGTTTTTTCTGACGCACTGACAATGGTCAAGAAGATAAAAGGCAACTTGGAAGAGGAAAGGAACAAGGCGGTTGGTCTCGAGCAGAGTCCTCGAAATAATTAGATCCTCCACGCAATTTACTTCCCGGCAGGGGACTATTGGGTGGCTGGAAAAATAGAGCAAGCGATCAATAGAGGGAAAGAGGCTTTATGAGGAGGGTGCTCGACAAAGAGAGGTTCAGAGGGAAATGACAACGATGGGTTGGAAGAGCATTTTTTTATTCATTCGTGGGATGTGGGCATCGCTGGCAAGGTCAACATTCAGTGCCCGTCCCTAATTGCCCTTGAGAAGGTGGTGGTGAGCACCCTTCTTGACCCGCTGCAGTCCGTGTGGTGAAGGTTCCCCCACAGTGCTGATAGGAAGGGAGTTCCAGGATTTTGACACAGCGACGATGAAGGAACGGCGATATATTTCCAAGTCAGGATGGTGTGTGACTTAGAAGGGAACGTGCAAGTCGTGTTATTCCCATGTGCCTACTGCCCTTGTCCTTCTAGATGGTAGAGGTCGTGGGTTTGGGAGGTGCTGACGAAGAAGCCTTGACGAGTTGCTGCAGTACATCATGTTGATGGTGCACCGGTGGTGGAGTGAGTGAATGTTTAAGTGGTTGATGGGGTGTCAATTAAGCTTTATCCTGGATGGTGCTGAGCTTCTTGAGTATTGTTCGAGCTGCACTCATCCAGGCAATTGGAGAGTGTTCCATCACATTCCTGATTTGTGCCTTGTAGATGGTGGAAAGGCTTTGGGAGTCAAGAGGTGAGTCACTCGCCACAGAATACTCAGCCTCTGACCTGCTCTTCTAGCCACTATACTGGTCCAGTTCAGTTTCTGGTCAATGGTAATCCCAAGGATGTTGATGTTGGCGAATCGGCGATGGTAATGATGCTGAATGTCATGGGGAGGTGGTTAGACTCTGTCTTATTGAAGATGGTCTTTGTCTGACACTTAAGTGCCAAATAACATTTGCTTCACAAATCTGTCCAAACCTGAATGTCGTCCAGGCCTTGCTGCTTGCAGGCACAGACTGCTTCATTATCTGAGGGGTTGCGAATGGAACTGCACGTTGTGCAATCATCAGCAAACATCCCCATTTCTGACCTTAGGTTGAAGGGCAGTTCATCGATGAAGCATCTGAAGATGGTTGGGCCTAGGACACTGCCCTGTGGAACTCCTGCATCAATGTGCTGAGGCTGAGATGATTGGCTTCCAACAAACACTAACATTTTCATTCGTGCTAGGTATCACTCCAGCCAATGGAGAGTTTTCCCCCTGATACCTATTGACTTCAATTTTACTGGGTTCCTTGATACCACACTCAGTCAAATGCTGCCTTGATGTCAAGTGATGAAACTCTCACTTCACCTCTGAAATTCAGCTCTTTTGTCCATGTTTGGGGCAAAGCTGTAATGAGGTCTGGAACTGAGTGGCCCTGGCGGAACCCAAACGAGCATCGGTGAGCAGGTTATTGGTGATTCGGTGCCGCTTGATAGCACTGTCGACGAGACATTCCTTCACTTTGTTGATGATTGAGAGTAGACTAATGGGACGGTAATTGGTCGGATTGGATTTGCCCTGCTTTTTGTGGACAGGACATACTTGGGCAGTTTTACACTGTGTTGGGTAGATGCCAATGTTGTAGCTGTACTGGAACAGCTTGGCTAAAGGTGCGGCTAATTCTGGAGCACAAGTCTTCAGCACTACAGCCGGGATGTTTCTGGGGCCCATAGCCTTTGCTGTATCCTGCGCACTCAGCCGTTTCTTGATATCACGTGGAATGAATCGAATTGGCTGAAGACTGGATTCTGTGATGGTGGGGATCTCGGGAGGAGGCCAAGATGGATCATCCACTTGGCACTTTTTTCTGAAGAGGTTGCAAACGCTTCAGGCTTGCCTTTTGCATTCATATGCTGAGATCTGCCATTATTGAGGATGGGCATACTCACTAGCCTCCTCCTACCATTCGTTGCTTAATTGTCAACCACTATTCACGACTGGATGTGGCAGGACTACAGAGCTTTGATCTGATGCATTGATTGTGGGATCGCTTAGCTCTGTCTCCAGCATGCTGCTTCTGCTGTTTAGCATGCATGTAGTCCTGTGTTGTAGTTTCACCAGGTTGGTATCTCATTCTTTGGTTTGCCTGGTGCTGCTCCTGGCATGCTCGTCTGCACTGCTCATTGAACGAGTGTGGATCCCCTGGCTTACTGGTAATGGTAGAGTGTGGTATATGCCCTACCATGAGGTTAAAGATTGTGGTGGAATACAATTTTGCTGCTTCTGATGGGCAACAAGAATGCCCAGTTTTGAGCTGCTAAATCCGTTTTTAATCTATCCCATTCAGGACGGTCGTAGTGCCACACAACACGATGGATTGTGTCCTCAGTGTGAAGACGGGACTTCGTCTCTACAAGGACTGTACGTTGGTCTATCCTACCAATAATATCATGGAATAATCCATATGCGACAGGTAGATTGTTGAGGACGAGGTCAAGTAGGTTTTTCCCTCATGTTGTTTCTCTCACCACCTGCCGTAGGCCCAGTCTGGCAGTTACGTCCTTCAGGACTCTGCTAGCTCGGTCAGTGGCAGTGCTGCCGAGCCACTCTTGGTGATGGATATTGAATTCCCCCACCTAGAATACATTCTGTGCCCTTGTTACCCACAGTGCTTTCTCCAAGTGGTGCTCAACATGGAAGAGGACTGATTCATCAGCTGAGGGAGGTTGGTAGGTGGTGATGTGCACGAGGTTTCCTAGCCCATGTTTGACCTGATGCCTTGAGACTAGATGGGGTACTGACTCCATGCTGAGGACTCTCAGGACCACTCTCTCCTGACTGTATACCACTGTGTCACCTCCTCTGGTGGGTCTGTCCTGCCGCTGCGTGAGGACATACCCAGCGATGGTGATGGAGGAGTCTGGGACTTTGGCTGAAAGTTATGGTTCTGTGAGTATGGCTACGTCAGGCTGTTACTTGACTATTTTGTGGGACAGCTCTCCCAATTTTGGCACAAGTCCCCAGATGTTAATGAGGAGGATATTGCAGTGACGACTGGGCTTGGTTTGCCCTTTTCCTGTCCGGTGCTTAGTGGTCCGATGCAAGATGTTCCGTTTGGTTTATTCTTATCATGTACAACAGTGTGGCTTGCTAGGCCATTTCAGAAGGCAGTTAAGAATAAAATCACTTTGCTGTGTGACTGGTGTCACATATAGGCCAGACTAGGCAAGGACGGCAGGTTTCCTTCACTAAAGAACATTAGGGAACCAGATGGGTTTTTACAACAATCCGGTAGTTTCATGGTCACCATTACTGATACTAGCTTTTCATTCCAGATTTTATTTTAATTAACTGAATTTAAATTCTCCATTAATTCATTGCAGAGTTTGTATTACCTGTGGAGATAGGGATTCCAGAATTCAGTGCTGTATCTCAGGTTCTACAACCCGTTAAGCCTAATGCAAGCATTGTACATGGATCGGTGATAGAAACTGCAGCTGCCACTACGGAGGCTGCCATAGAAACTACAGCTGGTAGCTTGTCAGACATTCATCTTGTGGTCAGTGAAAACGGCTCTTCTCTTGATGTGCAAAAGCTGCAGAGTTCCAGAGTGGAGCATTTTGAAGGAAGGTTGGATAAACACCAAATCGAAGAAATTCTTGGAGAGAAATTAGAGTCTTTGGGAATAGGTGTTGAAGTAGTTGACCCAAGAGTGCAAACCATGGGGATTGGGCCCCCATTAAATCGTGAATTGAAGGGTGCCAAGTAAAATCAGCACTCCACAGGTCAAGTAAGGACCAGGAGAAGAGGAATTCCTCTGGGGGAAGAGGAACGAAGAGCAATGGAAATACCCGCAGAAGGGTCAGATGGACCAAATTGAAGGGCAGGCGCAAACTGCAGGAATCAAGTGGAGTGAAGGGTTTTTACTTCAAAATGGAGGATGAAAACCATCAGCTCACGGTCATCCTGCGAAGTGTGGCCGGGGAGCAGCAGCAGGAGCTGGGGCAGTTAATGAGAAACTCCGAGAAACAAGTTCCAATCTCTGAGAAATTCAAGGCTACCACTAGGGTTTGTTCATGATCTAATGGGATCGAGTGCAGTGTGTGCAGTCGAGAGTTCCACATCTACAGACCACGATGTTAAAGGGATACATGGGGAAAGGTTGGAAAAAATCTCCAAAGATATAACAGGAAAAGAGGTTGTAAAGCACTGGAAAGAGAAAAAGAAGTCTGCTCCAGACCAGGAAGCAATTGGATACTCCTGCCCATGTGCATATCTTTGGTGGTTCCATTGGATGAGCCTGCTTATGGTGGGATATAGAAACATAGAAACATAGAAAATAGGAGCAGGAATAGGCCATTCAGCCCTTCGAGCCTGTTCCGTCATTCAATATGATCATGGCTGATCCTCTATCATATTTCCGCTTTCTCCTCATACAGCTTGATGCCTTCTGTGTCTAGAAATCTATCTAGCTCCTTCTTAAATATATTCAGTGACTTGGCCGCCACAGCTTGATGTGGTAGAGAATTCCACAGGTTTATCACCCTCTGAGTGAAGAAATTTCTCCTCAGCTCAGTCCTAAATATTCCCCCATCCTGAGACTGTGTCCCTGCAACCAGTCTGTCTAGCTCTGTCAGAATTTTACATGTTTCAATGAGGTCCCCTCTCATTCTTCTCAACTCCAGTGAATACAGGCCGAGTCGACCCAATCTCTCCTCCTGCCATCCCAGGAATCAGTCTGGTGAACCTTCGCTGCACTTCCTCGATGGCAAGTATATCCTTTCTTAGAAAAGGAGACAAAAACTGCACACAATACTCGAGGTGTGGCCTCAACAAGGCCCTGTATAACTGCAGTAAGACATCCTTGCTCCTTTACTCGAATTCTTGAGCAATGAAGTTCAACATGCCATTTGCCTTCCTAACTGCTTGCTGCATCTGCATTCTTGCTTTCAGTGACTGGTGTACAAGGACACCCAGGTCCCTTTGGACATCAACATTTCCCAATCTATCAACATTTAAATAATACGCTGCTTTTCTGTTTTTCCTTCCAAGGTGGATCACTTCACATTTATCCACATTATACTGCATCTGCCATGTATTTGCCCACTCACTCAACTTATCTAAATCGCATTGAAGCCTCATTGCATCTTCCTCACAACTCATGGTCCCACCTAGTTTTGTGTCGTCAGCGAACTTGGAAATGTTATATTTGGTTCCCTCATCCAAATCATTGATATATATTGTGAATAGTTGGGGCCCAAGCACTGATCCCTGTGGTAACCCACTAGTCACTGCCTGCCACCCCGAAAAAGACCCATTTATTCCTACTCTCTGTTTCCTGCCTGTTAACCAATTTTCAATCCATGCCAGTATATTACCACCAATCCTATGTGTTTTAATTTTGCACACTAATCTCTTATGTGGGACTTTATCAAAGGCCTTCTGAAAAACCAAATAAACCACATCCATTGGTTCTCCCATATCTATTCTACCAGTTACATCCACAAAAAACTCCAGTAGGTTTGTGAAACATGAATTCCCTTTCATAAATCCATGTTGACTTTGTCTAATCCCGTTGATATTTTCTAAGTGTCCTGCTATCACATCCTTTATAATAGACTCCAGCATTTTTCCCTACTACTGATGTTAGGCTAAGCGGTCTGTAGTTCCCTGTTTTCTCTCTCCCTCCATTTTTAAATAGTGGGTTGACATTTGCCATCCTCCAATCGGTAGGAACTGTTCCATAATCTATAGAATTTTGGAAGATGACAACCAATGCCTCCACTATTTCCATGGCTACCTCTTTTAGTACTCTGGGATGCAGATTTTCAGGCCCTCGGGATTTATTGGCTTTCAGTCCCATTAATTTCGCCAGCACTATTTTTTTACTAATACTAATTTCCTTCAATTCCTCCTTCTCACTAGTCCCTTGGTTCCCTTGCATTTCTGGGAAGTTATTTGTGTCCTCTTCTGTGAAGACAGAACCAAAGTATTTGTTTAATTGCTCTGTCATTTCCATGTTCCCCATTATAAATTCTCCCGTTTCTGACTGTAAGGGATCTACATTGGTCTTCACTAATCTTTTTCTTTTCTTTTTACATAGTTGTAGAAGCTTTTACAATCCACTTTTATGTTCCTTGCAAGTTTACTCTCATGCTCTATTTTTCACCCCTTAATCAATCGCTTGGTCCTTTTTTGCTGAATTCTCAACTGCTCCCAATCCTCAGGCTTGCTACTTTTTCTGGCAACTTTATATAACCCCTAATTCATTTTGTTAACAATGGTTGGGCCCCTTTTCCTTTTGTGTTTGTGCGCCAGAAAGAAATGTATAATTGTTACAATTCATGCATTCGTTCCTTAAACGTTAGCCATTGCCTATCCACCATCATACCTTTTAATGAAGCATTCCAATCTGTCATAGCCAACTCACTCCTCATACCTACGCAGTTTCCTTTGTTTAGATTTAGGACCCAAGTTTCGCATTGGACTACTTCACTTTCCATCTTAATGAAGAATTCTATCGTGTTTTGGTGACTCTTCCCGAAAGGACCCTGCACAACAAGATTATTAATTAACCCTTTCTCATTGCACAATACCCAATCTAGGATAGCCTGTTCCCTGGTTGGCTCCTCAACGTACTGGTCTAAAAAACATCTCGTACACACTCCAGGAATTCATCCTCCACAGTATTTTTGCTGATTTGGTTTGGCCACTCTACATGTAGATCAAAGTCACTCACGATTGCTGTAGTACCCTTGTTACATGCATCTCTAATTTCCTGTTTGATGCCATCCCCTACATTATCACTACTGTTTGGAGGCCTATAGACAACTCACACCAGTGTTTTCTGTCCCTTAGTGCTTCTTACCTCCACCCAGACTGATTCTACATCTTGATTTTCTGAGCCAATATCCTTCCTCGCTATTGCTCTGATTTCATCCTTTACCAACAACGCCACCCCACCTCTTTTCCTTTTTTGCCTGTCCTTCCTAAATATCGAATACCCTTGGACATTCAGCTCCAGTCTTGGTCACCCTGCAGCTATGTCTCTGTAATTGCAATTATATCATATCCGTTTACATCTATTTGCTCTGTTAATTCTTCTAACTTACTATGAGTGCTCCGTGCATTCAGTTACAGTGCCATTAGATTTGTCTTTTATAACATTTTTAGACATCCTAACGTTTTTTGTACTATGACCCTATTTGTCTTATTACCATTTTTTCTTACCCGGACCCTATTTGTTAATGCACTCTTTTGTTTGTACCTCTGTCCCTTCGTGACATAATCTGGTTACCGTTACCCCAATCACTTTCCGGCACTACTTCTTTGTTTTTTCTCTTGAGCGTTCTAGATTTCTCTCCACCGGGACCCTCCGCCCCCCACCCCTGCCAGCAGTCTTTCGAAAGTGCATTGGAAAAGAGACCACATGAATTGAACTTGGAAAGAGCCAAAATGAAGAATACTCCTTTACTGAGAAGAAGGCTGGAAAGAAGAGGTTATCGTCAGGTGGGATCATGTCCTTCCACAAACAGATGGTTGCACCAGAAATAAAGACGACAGACACGAGCAGGAAATTTCCACTGGGAAAATCCGGAGTGAGGACCCTTGTGAAAGGAATTGTGCTGGATTCTGCATGAAAAGGAAAGACGGGAAACTCGGACGGTGCGTCAAAGGCCTTTGAAATAGCCAAAGGGACTGTCCATACGGCATGTGAAAATGAGCGGCTAGAACTTGGTGAAATGATTGAGACGGCAATTATTGGGCATGGAGCCAGGAAGGCTCTGGAGAATACTCCATGCCCTCTCCAGAGCGTAATGCTTCGCATTCAGGCCACCACAGCCAATTGATCTATGCTGGGGGGCGGGAGGGAGGATTTGTAGCGGAGTAACAAATGACCCTAATCGCTGAATAAGGCTTTGGCCCTTTTAAGGAGACCTCCCCTTTAAGAGGAGGGGTACGGCTCTTTTAGGAGACTTCACCTTTAAGTAAGAATAAAGGCTGGAGTCGGTGGAGACCTTCCCAATCAGGTGGGAATAAATGGAAATGTGGAGAGAAGTAAAGGGTCCACCTCTGAACAGAGTCTCTAAAGATTTTTTTTGAGGTTCGTCTAGTTTTCTTTTTCTTTTTTTAGGGTGTGTTTATGTGCAGTAAATCAATAAACCCAATATAAGTGTCAAATAATAATTATTATAACAATCCAGCATGCACTCCAGTCCCTACGGTGCCCATCGGTCGCGGAAAGAGTCTCTAAAGATTAAGCTGGAAGGCAGCTGGGGCTGGCCTGAGCTCAGAGACCTGTAAAGAAGCTAATGAGCTAAAAGGCAGTTGAGGGCAGTTGCAAGGCAGCTTCGGACAGATGAAAAAGCCTGCGATTGGGAAAGCGTAATAGCCGTTGCCAAAGGTACCGTGGACCGGGAAGTGTACGAGGCTTTGCCAAAGGTATTGCAGTCTGATGTTTTTGTTGATTGAATTAAAAGACAAGTGTTTTGAATTAAGAATTGGTCAAGGATTATCGTTTGTCGATACGAGATGGTAGAACTCTGTGACAAGAGCTATGGGGATTGAGCCTGGCAGTGGAATTAGTTTTGGATTGACAGGGGCTTATGAGGGGAGAGCAGGGCAGTGGACTTATTTTTCAATTAAGGCAAGGCTAAGGGGTGAGAGCGGAGCAGTAGCATTAGTATGGGATTGATACATGGCTATGGGGAAAGTGGGGGCAGTGTGATTAGTTTTGGATTGATACAGGACTATGGGGAAAGGATGGAACATTAGGATTAGCTTGGGGTTGATGGAGGACTATCGGGAAAGCATCTCATTGGAATTAATTTTGAAACAATATAGGGCTAAGCGGAAAGAATTGGGCAGTAGGACTAGTTTGTGATTGATGCAGGGCTATAGGGAGGGTGCGGGTTAGTGGGGTTAGTTTAGGATTGATACAGGGCTACGGGAATGGAGCAGGTCAGTGAGATTGGTTTTGGATTGCTCGAGCAAACTGCCTAAACAGACATGATGGGCGGAATGGCCTCTTTCTGTGCTGTAAACCCCTATGGTTACAGGGAGTGAAAGAATGAGGGAAACCAGCAAATATAACATGAAGTAAATTATATGTTTGAATTTAAAATTTAGAAGAAGTTTTAAATATTTGGACATGGGAACGCATGCCCAGTTTATGATGAGATTTATCGTGTGCCATTGTGTAAACTCTTCAGTGCAATGGTTTGTTGTAAATATAATTTAAGATCAACAGATGATCAAACCAGGACAGTTAAAAAGATCTAAAGACTCTAGAACATAAGAATGGTGCGAGGAACTTGACTCTTGGAGCTGCTCTACATGGCAGCTCTTTATCTCTTTAGTCCCAAATCATTGTCCTTTCTCCAGGTCTCTTACTTCCCAAGTTTCTAACATCGTAAGTAATTCTATATCTATGGGAATAGAGTTTCAACTTGCTGCCCAGACATAAACGTGTTGTAGATCGGCTGCCCGTTAGAGAAACTGTATTTATTTCATTAATGTAACAAAATGAAAATTGGGCGGTTTTGTAACAGGCCGTTAATTTGCAACACCAGATTTATGCCAGGACAGCAAGTTGAAAATCGACTCTGATATCTAAGGTTAGTGTGGAAATTTACCCAAAATCATGAACCGTGTTTTTTTAATTCACTGTGTACTTTGACAAGGCCAGCATTTATTGCCCATTCCAAATTGCCCTGAGAAAGTGGTGTGGGCCCTCTTTTGCTACAAATGAGGGGCTTGCTAGGCTATTTCAGAGGGCAGTTAAGATTCAACTACATTGGCATGCGATTGGAGTCACATGTAGGTCAGACTGAGTAAGGACGGCAGGTTCGCAACTTCTGGATATAAATAAAACCATTAAAAACAGCCAATATGGGTTCATGAAGAGGAGGTATTTCCAATCAATCTTACTGATTTTCTTTGAAGGCATGGCTGGCGAGCTTGATAAGAATAAAACAGTGGATGTGGTGTACTTGGATTTAAGTAAGGCCTTTGATACATTTCCTCTGGAAAGGCTGGTACTGAAAATAAAGTGGGAGTCAGTCCAAATATGTTAAAATGGATTTGTAATTGCTTGACCGATAGAATCCAGAGGGTGTTGGTACAGGGGCTGTCATCAGCCAGGGAGAATGATACCAATAGGATCCCACAAGGATCTGTTTTCAATTCTTTAATATCTGTATCACCCATCACCCCTCACATTGGCTCCCGGTTCATCAACGCCTCGATTTTAAAATTCTCATCCTCGTGTTCAAATCCTTTCAGGGTTTCGCCCTTTCTCATCTCTGTAACTTCCTCCAGCCCTACAACCCTTTGTTTAATATCTGTACAAATGATATTACATCTACTTAACGCAGTGGATGTAATATATTTGCATTTTCAAAAGTCTTCGATAGGGTACTGCATTTTCGACTCATGACTAAGGGCAGAGTATGTCGATTCCGGGGACAGGTAGCAGAATGGATAGCAAGTTGGCTACAAAACAGAAAACAGTGAGCATGGGTAGCTACCCAGAGTGGGAAAAGGTGGGAAGTGGTGTTCTACAGGAATCGGTGCTGTTGTTCACAATTTACATTAACGATTTGGATTCAGGAATCAGAAGTATAATTTCAAAATTTGCGGACGACACCAAATTGGGGGTTGCAGTTAATGCAAAGCGAGTATATGTCAAAATGGAAGAGGACATTATGAGATTGGAGAACGCGCGTGTAATTGGCAAATTAATTCAAAAAAGATGTGTGAGGTGGAACATTTTTGTAGGAAGAATAACAAGGTTATGTATTGCTTGGATAATAGGAGTCTAAATTGGATAAGGGAGCAACGGGATCTGGGTACAGATTCACAAATCTCTAAAGGACGTGACACGGGTTAATAAGGCCATAAAAATGGCATATCAAGCATCGGGGTGCATTTCTAAAGGGATAGAATTGAAAAACAGAGAAGTTATGTTAAACTTGTATAGAACCTTAGCTAGACCACACTTGAGTACTGTGTCCAGTTATGGTTTCCATATTATAGAAAGGATATAGAGCCATTGGAGAGTGTGCAAAAAAAGATGAACAAGGATGTACCAAAACTGAGAGTATATACTTATCAGGAATGCTAAACAGACTGGGGCTCTTTTCTCTCGAAAAGAGAAGGCTGAGGGGTGACCTGGTCGAGGTCTTTCAGATAATAAAAGGGTTTGATAGGGTAGACATAGAGAAAACGTTTCCATTTGTGATGGAATCCAAAACTAAAGGTCATAAACATAAAATAGTCGCTAATAAATACAATAGGGAATTCAGGAGAAACTTTTATACCCAAAGAGTGGTAAGAAAGTGGAAAGTGCTGCCACAAGGAGTAGTTGAGGCAAATAGCATGGATGCATTTAAGGGGAAGCTAGATAAATACATGAGGGAGAAAGGAATAGAAGGATATGCTGATAGGATTCGATGAAGTACGGTGGGAGGAGGCTTGTGTGCAACATCAATAACGGCATAGACTTGTTTGGACGAATGGCCTGATTCTGTGCTGTAAATTCTATTTAATCCGACTGCTTCATGGTCACTGGTACTGATACCAGCTTTCTATTTCCAGATGTTTTTACAACAACAACTTGCATTTTTATAGCGCCTTTAACATATTAAAACGTCCCAAGTCACTTCACAGGAGCATTATTAGAATAAAATTGACACCGAGCCAAAGAAAGAGACTGTAGGACAGTTGACCAAACGCTTGGTCAAAGAGATAAGTTTTAAGCAGCGTCTTAAAGGAGAGGCAGAGAGGTTTAGGGAGGGAATTCCAGAACTTAGTGCCTCGATGGCTGAAGGCATCGCCACCAGTGGTGGAGCGAAGGAAGTGTGGATGCACAAGAGGCCAGAGTTGGAGGAACACGGAGATCTAGGAGGGTTGTCGGGCTGGAGGAGGTTACAGAGATAAGGAAGGGCGAAACCCTGAGACGATTTGAACAAGAGGATGAGAATTTTAAAATCGAGGCGTTGATGAACCCGGAGCCAGTGTAAGTGCACAGGGGTGATGGGTGAACTGGACTTGGTGCGAGTTAGGATACAGGCACCAGAGTTTAAACAAAATTAAAATTCTCAAACTGCCACAGTAAGATTGGAATTTACGTTCTCTGGATTACTAGTCCAGTAACATAAACAGTATACTACGTACTGACCAAAATCGACAGAAATTGTGCTGAATGCAAGGACTGGTTGCATGAGTTTATTCACCATCACCTCCAAGATCCCCTCCACGTCACACACCATCCTCACTCGGACGGATATCGCTGTTCCTTCATTGTCGCTGGTTCAAAATCCTGGAACCCCCTACCAAACAACGCTGCGGGAGCACCCTCGCCACACAGATTGCAGCAGTTCAAGAAGAAGCCTCACTATCACCTTCTCCAAGCAACTAGGAAAAGGCAATAAATGCTGGCCTTGCCAGTGACGCCTATGTCCCAAGAATATAAAATTGCAGTCGAAGCAGAATGCTACCAGAATGCTTTTGCAAAGCTGCTCTTAGCAACAAAATCATTAGTTAAATTCATTACAGATTCAAACTTTAGCAGAGATAAGCTGGGCACTGATATATGTCTGGCTGAACTGCTCCCAGAACCCGCACTTATGTTGAAGTTTCTACTACCTTAACCAGCTGACACAATTCAGCAACCAAATTGGGCTTTAGCCGCAGAAATACAAAATATTAACTCAACCTTTTTTAAAAAACACATAACTTTTGGGTAAAATCATTCTGATCACATTAGTTACAAAATTCATGGGGTGTCGTGCAACCACACCTTGACCATTACTGACATCTTCATGCCTATTTTATGCACCTCTGGCACTCTGCTGATGAAAACATTGGAGAAGAGGGGGGTGAAGGGATCTGATAACAGGACGGGTAACTGTGATCAGGACTATTTGCTTGCGTGGAGGGTAAACGCCGCTAGTCGATTTTGGTTTTGCTGGTCAGTGCCAGTGTTGGTGCTGCCGGTCGATGTTGATGCTGCTGGAATCACCTCTCACTCTACATTCTCGCTCCATTACGTTTACCGATTCGGTTTTATTTCATTTAGTGAACCATTGAATGATTCCACCCCACCCCCCCACCACCCCAACTATATATGGGGGAGATGTAGCACTGTGACAGAGCATCATTAATTGGCCCTGCTTAAAGTGTGTCCATGATTGTATCGGGGGATATATGTGTTCTGCAATGGATGGTGACATTACTGCATCGAATTCACAGCACAGCAACAGCCCATTAAGTCCAAACGGCCTATGCCGGTGTATATGCTCCACACGAGCCTCCTCCCACTTTCAACTAATCCTATCAACATATCCTTCCATTCCTTTCTCCCTCATGTCCTTATCTAGCTTTTCCTTAAGTGTATTTGAGCTATTCGCCTCAACCAATCCCATGTGGTAGCAAGTTCCACATTCTCACCACTCTCTGAGTAAAGAAGTCTCTCCTGAATTACCTTTGGATTTATTGGTGACTATCTTATATTTATAGCCCCAAGTTTTGGACTCCTCCACAAGTGGACGCATCCTATCTACGTCTACCCTCTCAAACCCCTTCATAATTTAAAGACATCTATCTGGTCACCTCTCAGTCTTCTCTTTTCTAGAGAAGAGCTCCGGCTTGTTCAGTCTTTCACAGGAATAGTAGTAGACCAGTTAACCCCTCGAGCCTGTTCCGCCATTCAATGAGATCATGGCTAACCTCTGACCTAACGCCATATTGGCATTAGCCCCAAATCCCCTTAATATCTTTGGTTAACAAAAATCTATCAACACAGATTTAAAATGAACAATTGAGCTAGCATCAACTGCCAATTGCAGAGGAGAGTTCCAAACTTTTACCATCATTTGCGTGTCGAAGTGTTTCCTAACTTCACTCATAATAATCCTGGCTCTATTTTTTCGGCAATGTCCTCTCGTGCTAGACTCCCCAATCAGCGGAAACATTTTCTCCCTATCTACCCTATCAGTTCTCTTTAATATCTTGAAAACTTCGAACAGATCACCTCTTAAACTTTTAAATTCCAGGGAACACAGCCCTAGTTTTTGTAATTATTCCTCGTAATATAACCCTTGGAGTCCAGGTATCATTCTAGTAAATCTACGCTGCACTCCCGTTAAGGCCAATATATCCTTCCTAAAGTGCGGTGTACAAAACTGAAAAAAATACTTCAGTTATGTTCTAACCAGGGCTTTGTAAAAGCTGTACTATAACTTCTACCACTTTGCATACTGGACCTCTAAATATAAATGTCAGCATTCCATTAGCCTTTTTGATTATTTTCGACATGTCCATGACATTTTAATGATCTATGTACATGGACCCCTACGTCTCTTTGGACCTTCACTGTTTCGAGCTTTTCACCATTTAGAAAGTACTCTGATCTATTTTTATATATATCCAAAGTGGATGACCTCACACTTAACTACGTTGAAATCAATTTGCCACAGTTTTGCCCATTTACTGAATCGATTAGTATCGCTCTGTAATGCTGCCATCTACACTGCTTACAATGCTGCCTATCTTTGTGTCATCGGCAACCTTGGATATGAGGCTCTCTATCTCATCATCCAAGTCGTTAACAAATACAGTGAATAATTGAGGCCCCAACACAGATCCCTGTGGGACACCACGAGTCACATCCTGCCAATGTGAGTATCTGCCCATTATCCTTACTCTCTGTCTCCTGTTGCATATCCAATTTCTTAACCAGGTCCAAAATTTGCCCTCAATTCTGTGAGCTTCAACTTTAGTTAACATTCTCTTCTGAGGCACTTCATCGAATGCTTTGTGGAAGTCTATACAAACAACATCCATAGACTTACCCTGTCCACTACTTTAGTCACCTGTTCAAAAAATTCAATTAGGTTCGTCAGGCATTAACTACCCTTTACAAATCCATGTTGGCTCTCTCTGATCAACTGAAAAATGTCAAGTTGTTCAGTCACTCTATCCTTAATTATAGATTCTAGCAATTTCTGGACAACAGGTGTTAGGCTAACTGGTCTATAATTCCCTGGTTTCCCTCTCTCACCTTTCTTAAATAGCGGAGTGACGTGCAATTTTGTAATCTAAAGGAACGGTTCCTGAATCGAGAGAACGTTGGAAAATTATAGTTAGGGTATCTGCAATGTTCTCACCTACTTCATTTAAACCCATGGAATGAAAACCACCTGGTCCTGGAGATTTGCCACCCTTTAGTGCCATTATTTTCATCATTACTGTTCATTTACTTACATTAATTATGGTGAGTCCCTGTCCCTGATTCAAAATTAGTTTACTTGGGGTATCTGACACGCTATCCTCTTCCTCCACTGCAAATGCTGACGCAAAATAATTAATTAACATGTCCACCATTTACTTATTTTCATTTACAATCTCATCTTTATCCGTTTTTAAGGGGCCCACAATGCTCTTGACCACCCTCTTTTTCCTAATATAATTGTATTTTTTGAGTTCATTTTTATATCTCTTGCAAGTTTCTTTCATAATCCCTCTTTGTAGCTGTTACTATCTGTTTTGTCACCCTTTGCTGCTATTTGTATCTCTCCCAGTCGCCAGGATCTGTGTTTTTTTTTGCATTTGTGTATATTTCTGCTTTTAGTTTGATGTTGTCTCTTGCCTCTTTTGTCGTCCATGGCTGGGTTTTTTTTGGCAAGTAGAGCTCTTGTCCCTTCGGGTTATAAACTGGTTTTGCACCACGTTAAATTCTCTTTTGAACACCTCGAATTGATTTTCTGTCGTTTTACCCATTGACAGATTTTCCCAGTTTACTGTAGACAGTCTCTGTCTCATCCCATTGAAATCGGCCTTACCTAAATTTAGAATCTTAATAGCTGATAAGGGTTTCTCCCTTTCAAATACAACGTTAAGCTTGATTATATTATGATCGCTGTTAGATAAATTTTCGCACACCTTTAGGCTGTTAGCTAAATCTGGCTCATCACCCATGATTAAATCTTGATTATTGTACCGTCTCAGTTCTGGTATTATCCTTGCAAATCTTTTTTTTGCACTTTCTCCAATGCCTCCATACCTTATTGTAATATTTAGACCTGGACTGTATAGAGAGTGGTCTAACCAAGTTCTATACAAGTTTAACATAACTTTTCTGCTTTTGAATTTTCTTCCTCTCGGAATGAACCCCAGTTCTTTCTTTGCAATTTTATGGCATTGTTAACCTGTGTTGCTGCTGTTAATGAGTTGTGAATCTGTATCTCAAGATCACTTTGCAACACTAACCCATTTAGACTCTTATTTTCCAAGGAGTATGTGGCCTTCTTATTCCTCCTACCAAATTGCAACACTTCACAGTTATCTATATTACATAGAATGCACAGTACAGAAATAAGCCATTCAGCCCAACTGGTCTGTGCCGGTGTTTTAAGCTCCAAACGAGCCTCCTCCCACCTTACATCATCTAACGCTATCATCACATCCTTCTATTCCTTTCTGCCTCATGTGCTTATCTAGCTTCCCCTTAAATGCATCTAAAGTAGTCTCCTTAACTACTCCCTGTGGTAGAGAGTTCCAGATTCTAACCACTTTCTGGGTAAAGACGTTTAGGGGAGTGTCCCAATGGAATTGAAATTAATTTGCCATTTACATGCTCATGGCACAGGTTTATTAACGTTGTCTTTTTTCCCCATTCTCCCTCGTTATTAACTATAGCCCACAATTTGGTGTCATCTGCAAATGTTGAAATTGTACTTCTAATTTCCAAGTCCAAGTCGTTTATATAAATGGTGAACAACAGTGGTCCCAGCACTGATCCTTGAGGAACAGCACTTCCCGTCATCTGCCTATCTGAGTAGCTACCCTTAACCCCTACTCTCTGTTTTCTGTTTTGTAGCCAGCTTGCTATCCATTCTACTATTTATCCTCTGACTCCAAGTGCTCTGACCTTCGTCATGAGTGTTCCACGCGGTCCCTTATTGAAGGCCTTTTGAATGTCCATGTACATTACATCTACTACATTACCCTTGTCTACCTTTTCTGATACTTCTCCAATAAAGATAAGGTTCGTCAAGCACGGACTTCCCTTTTGAATCCGTGATGACTTCTTTATTATATTTTACCAACTCTAATCCGGTTCGGTAATGGAATAGGTGATGTTGGGGGAAGGGTATCTGGAACAGCAAGCTGCTTGTAATGGTTTCACACAAAGCATATTTACGTTTGTGATTGGGGAATCATTTTGATTAAACTAAAATAGAATATTGCCCCGATTGAAACCGTGCACCCAATGAATGTGTTGCGAGTCAATGTAACTGCACAATAAAGTGAAGTTCCGTTGTGCTGAATGTGACGGTTGAAAGTTGAATGCATCTTTGAGTCTTTGGGAACATGCGAATTTCTTAAAATTGGCTTTTCTCCTTTGGGTCCTGAGTCCAAATTCCGCCCAGTGTGATGGGTTCTGAATCTCCGTTCACTGATATTGAACTGAGCTTGGGTAGTTTCCAGTGCTGTGAGCTCACAGCTCAAAGCGACCCCTAGTTTGATAGTCATTGTGTAAAATCAGACCTTTCATTAAGGGCGCAGTTGCACTGCAAGTTGGCATCAGTGCAAATCGGTTTTAGCATCCCTCTGATGTCAAGCTTGCGAAGTACAAGTTGGGTTTTAAGGCTCAAGTTGACTTTGAAACAAAGCCGAATGAGACTTGCTCTTCCAGGGAATCTCGGCCACCATTGTTTCAGTGTCAACTGGGCCCTGACTCTGGATTCAGGTTTCATTTACACGATAACTGCTGCTTCACACAGAGCCTAGATTTGTGGTGTAAGTAAAGCCCTTGGATAGTCCCCGAGAGCTGCTGTTATCAGTAATGGTAGGGGATGCTTGTTTGAGGCTAGTGCCGACACAGTGTTCGGTTTTTGTCGTACCTGAGAACCCACAGGGTGTTTACGGATTCACTGTTTTCTTTACGGTGTTCAGGTTTGCGAGACGGAGATTGCTCAGATAATCTGGGACAAAGAGCCAACGTGGAAATACTGAAAGAAGCGGAAATGTTAGTAAAAGATCAGCCTGGATCAGCGGTGACTCCTGGAACTGGTTCAGTTAAGAATCCTGCACCGAGTCAGTAGGGGTCTGTCCCTGAGGAAGGGGGCGGCTTCAACTGGCCCGGTCTTTTGAAAATGCAACTGCGAGTTCACACCGGAGAGAAACTGTTCGAGTGTACAGGGTGCAGAAAGCACATTAATACATCTGGATGCTTGACCAGCCGTCACCGAATTCACAACAGCCGGGAATCGCTGTAATGTTCAGTGTTTGTCCAGTCGAATGATTTGATCCAGCTCCAGTGAATTCACAATGGAGAAATAGTGTTGAACGCAATGGATTAGATTGGAGGTTCTGGAATCTCCTGCATGAATTATTCTTTCAGTTGGTTCCTCCAAGGATGTCAGTGTTTGGATGTTTAGAATCGGTTCCTTTCCTACAGTGACTCTCTCCAGTACTCAATCCACCACAAGCGGTTCCCTGGACGGTGTTTCTAGTCCCTGGGTACCCTGTCACTCATTGTTTCCCAGGATGGGTTCCAGAGCTGTGTTAACTGAGAACTCCAGGGATTCTCTGTAAGAAAGATCACAGTTACAGCGCTAACGGGTTAGATCACAGGATGTTTGGGGTTTGCGTCCGCTCAGCGGCCTGCGATCGTCCGGGGACAGACACGTGCAAACCCCCAACCAATGTATCAATTGTGGTATTACCATATTCACTCTGCTCTGTTCTGTCTTCATTTATGTCTTTAGCAGACTAATTAAACCCGTTGTTTGAATGAATGCAGCGTTTACGGATCAAGTCACTGACTGCCTCCTCCATAGAAATGTTACGTGATTAAATCCCAGCCTGTTTCACAGCGCTGTCATATTAAACTCTTGAGGACATTAATCTCCCTGTGTTATGGAGACTAGTGCTGCAGCTGGGCTTGGACCAACCCCATATGCACTAAAACATCATCTCATGTTACTAGTGGAGACCAGTTCAGTGTTTACCTTTCCACTGCAGCAATGCGCTGGTCTCACTATTTCCTTCACCGTCACTTTCCTGATCTGTTCCATTCAATACACACTCATTACTTTGGTTCCTTGTCTGACAGCAGAGAATTTATAGCGTGGTTTTTTTAAACTCTAACATAATGTACACCATAGGACAGATGCAGTCTTACAGGGAATCTTATTAGGGCCAAATTTATTGGTTTCGATAAATAGCTAAAATAACACTTGCCCCAGCACGAACCCAAAATCCAAGAACATCCACTCGCAGAAGTGATGGATGTAGAATTGTACAATAAAAGTAAGGTCAAAGAGTCTCTTGCTCTGGTGTCAGGAGGACCTGCTGCCGAGTCCTGAGGATGGTGGGCAGAGGCTGAACGTGCTTAATACAAGAGGTGCCGAGGTCAGGAGCCCATTGCAGCAGCAGCTGTTTCAAGATCTGTTCTATTGAACCCCGAACAAAAGTTGTACTTTTTGGGATGAGCCGGATGATTCTTACCAGAGCAGCCTGTGATAAAACACCAGATAGAAAGCAGGAAAGTTCATGGTAATGATTGAAGCCCCTATCACTTCAGGATCAGGAGGATAATTAATATAGAAATTGGAGACAAACAGAATGAAGGAATCATTAAAGCACCAGTGAGAATTGCAGCAGAATACAAACTCCCTCAGCCGGTTCCTTTGGTGCAGTGAGTTTACTCTGTGACCTCAATGCAACATCTAGAATGGTTTGTTCACGAACTAAATGATGAAGCATTCGGATAGGAAACAAAAAAAACAATCACAGTGTCAGCTGCGATGACATGATGTGTGCTCGAGGTGCTGCAGAGCGAAGTGCACAGTGGGCTGTCCTTGAAGATGCCTCCAGACCACCCCAGTCCCATAGGATGCACACAGGCTGGATTGAGTCATCCCTGGGCTAAACCCAGCACCTACTGTGCAGATCTTAAGGAGGTTGATTGTTAGGTACTGCAGTGTCAGTGAATGTCAGAAAGCAATGAGATTCTGCCTAAACAACAACATTGAGGTAACTAGTAACAGTAAATGAAAAACATGATGTTGAAGTTAACAGTATAGACTCTCCCAAAACAGATCTTGGGCTCACTGAAAAATGGCAGCTTCTATGAGATGTCCTAGAATGTTGGGTTTACACGACTAACAGTTATAAGAGGAAGTTGTTACACAAACAGACACTGTGTGTATCCTGGAGCAGCACCATTGCAGTGAGTGGGAGCAGCCGAAGACTGAATCAGTTGCTGAAGGTCACACCGGGGATTGGGAACTGTTGTAACCTTAGAGAATAACTGGCTTCCTGCGGTCAGGTTCCCCCAGGTCCAGTTCCAGGTCGCATGCAGCAAACTATATTAGTGGAACAAAGACTCGAATTTATATAGCATCCACCCCTTAGAAACTCCTCAAAGTTTTTCACATACAATCAATTATTTTAAAGTAAAATGCAGTGACTATTGTTATGCAGTCTATGTTGTGCATAGCAAGATCCCATTAATAGCAATAAGATGAATCGCCAGAGCAAGTGAGGGAAGCAAACTGGACTTGCTGGGAGGCTGTAAGGTAACAATTTCAATTACACTTTCCAACAGGTACAAATTATTCCTATGTTCTTTTTTTCCAGAAATGGGGGAGGGGGAAGGAGACCTCCCTCCAACTTATACTTTTATTTCCCGTTAATATTGTCTGGTCACAGCTTTCTCTGCTTCTGAATTTCTATACTTGATGTGTGCGTGTGTGTCTCTGTATCTCATGTGTATGTGGGAGAGATTGGAGAGAGAGAGAGTCTCTGTCACACGACAGCAGGTTGCTGTCACAATGTTGGTTAGAAGAGAGCCAATTCAAACAGTTCTGTGCAGCATTCAAGTGGTGCATAGACACCATGTGCGAAACCTGATCAGATTAAAAGCAGCAAGGGGCAGTCTGATGGATACTGCACCGCCAACAAATGTTTCCTGTTCTAAAAATTCATCGTGAAAGTGGGATGAATGCACCTCAGTGGCTCTGTGATTAGCTTGACCAAGGCAAACAGACCAGGCTCGATCTGCAGCCAGTGCTGTGTAGTCTGCTATCAGCCGGGGTAACAGTAGAGGTGCTACTATTGCTCTGGAAGGAGGAGGTCAGTCAAAGTTCCCAACCTCATGCTGTGACTCGTGCTTAAAGGTTTATCCCTGCACATGTCCGATGAGAACATGAATGGACCAATGACCTGAGATATCACTCCACACTGTCGATGAATCACTCGGGCCTGAGAGCCCTGCCTGACATCTCCAATTCCTAGCCTGAGACACTGAATCCCACTGCTGTCCCAGTTGACATCAGCTAACAGCACAGACTGCAGATGAAACATGATTCCTCCTGTGTAGCTCAGTACCACACCAGTTTGAACATTTATCCAGTCAACCACTATTTAGGTTGGCTGAGGGACTGTCAAACAGCAGGGCACCTTTTCTTTCTATTTGTGTCAGATTTCCCCCAGAGATCAATCACAAGCATTAAATTGTACCTTTACTCCGTTACCATTAACCAGCTTGCTGAGATGAAGGGATTCAACTTGAAGTTTCCTGAACAGTATTCCCAGCTTGATATTTTCTGTGCATATGAAGAATTTTACAGTGTAACCAGCTGTTGATGCAACGTGGGACACTGAGCCAAAGAAGCAGACACTAGGAGGGGTGACCAAATGTTTGGTCAAATAAACGGGTCTTAAAGCAGGAAAGGGAGATGGGGAGATGGAGAGATTACAGAACGAATTTTAGAGTGGTGCCGAGGCGGCTGATGACATAGATGCTAACGGTGGGGCGAAGGGAGGGGTGGACTGTACTCTGCCGGATTACAGCCAGGCAGAGAACATGAAAATTACCCTACATATATATTATATATATAATGATTTCAACGGGCTTAGGAAGCCCATTGTCAAAAGTCAAAGGGTTATCGAACAGTGAGTCGTAAGAAAATACATGACAGGTTAGGAGAATGGGCGAACAGGTGGCAGATGCAACTTAATGCAAAAAAAAATGAGGGTATTACTCTTTTGGAGATAAAAGAAGTAATGAAACACATCAATGAAATGATGCTGAAGGATGTGGATGAACTGAAATACTTTAGTGTTCAAATGTATAATTCTTTGAAAATACAAGTACAGTAGGTAGATAAAGCCATTAAAGGTCTCATTACACTTTAGATTTAAAAATAGGGGTATGGAGTACAAAACCAAACAACCAATGAAAAAATCATCGGAGGCATTGCTTATGCCACAGTTCGAGTACTGTGTTCAGTTTTATAGAAAGAACATGAAAGCCTGAGAAAAAGTATAGTGTAGATTTACTAGGAGGATACCAGTGTTGAAAACCTATAGTAATAAGGGGAGACGTGAGAGTGGAACTGTTTCCACAGCAGTACAGAGAAGGCTAAGAGGAGATTTCAGAGAGACATACAGTAAAAACGGAGGACATTCGGCCCATTGTGCCTATGCTGGCTCTTTGAAAGACCTATCCAAACTCTCTAACTTAGTCCAATTCGCCCCGGTCTTGCCCCATAGGCCCTGAAAATTTTCCTTTTCAAGTATATATCCAATTCCCTTTTAAGAGTTAGTTTTCAATCTGCTTCCAGCACCCTTTCCGGCAGTGATTCTAGATCGTAACAAATTGCTGAATAAAAAAAGTTCTTATCGCCCCTTTAGTTCTTTTGCCAATTATCTTAAATCTGTGTCCTCTGGTTACCGACCCTCCTGACAATGGAAACAGTTTCCCTCTATCAAAATTCCTCATGTTAAAAGAAATGTAGCTATTTTAAATGTAATATTGCATTTTTGGATCTATTTTTTATGGGCAGAATATCATTGTCATAACTAATGACCTTAGGATAACCTCCCCAATCAGCCATGAACTTTTCGTCCTTATCCTCTTTGCTTACATCTCTATTCTGTCTTTGTATTCCTTACTCTCTCCTGACTATTGAACGGATGATTTCAGAAGCTGAATTTCTTTATGATAATACTCAAGAGTAAGAGGTGTAAGAAAAGAAACATTTGAACATGGGGTAAAAGTGAGTAAGATTAGTATACAGCCTTCCCTTGAAATGGAAGGTGGAGAATTAAATACTCAACCTCCAATATATAGGAAACGGGGGCCAGACAATGGACAGAACAAGGCTCTCCAGTCAATTCAACAATATGAGCAGTCTGGGAACTCATAATAGAGAAACAAAATTTATACCAGATGAGGAGATTAACAATATGGACAGAGTTCTAGTCAGCAAAGAAGATCAAAATTTAACAAAAAAAGCCATATAGAGGACAGCATAACAATTTCAATGAGCAAGATCTCGAAACTATATTGGAAAAGAAGATGGAAAGTCTATTTCAAAGGTTCCTCTTAAATCAGACTCAGTCCAACCAGGTAATTGGACGCTAACCAAAATAAAGGTTTAGAATTGACAGGATTAAAGCAACATAAGTTTTTCCTTGGGAAGATTATTGGGAAGGCGAGAGGCATTATGTAAAAACTGATTTATATGAAAGATATAGTTGTGAGACTTTAATGGACTCAACTTTAGAAGTAATTTTAATTACACGGAGCTTGTTTGATAAATTGTTGAAGGCTATTGATCAAAAGATAAATCTTAGAATCCTTCCTTATGACCTGGATGTGATAGAGTATTGTTGGGAATTCTCAAAAGCCACATGGAGAAGGTTGGATTAAAGTTAAAATAGGGATCATGTCTGCCCCTCATGCTGTGTATGCCACGTAAATATGGAGATGATTTCGAACATAAGCCCAAAATGTTGTTTAAGTTCGAATGACAATTTTTCGAGGGTATAATAAATGATTGTTTTCTTTACAAATACCATTGTTTGTGCATGAAGTAGCTTTAGGAAAAAGACCCCGTTAAGTTAAATATAAAATTTAAACTCTGTCGGCCCAAAAAGGTGCAATGTGATTTTTCGCTTTAATTTGGTGAAATGCCTTTTTATCTCCACAAGGTTTAATGTTATATTTAATGTAATGGGCTCTTTTTCCTTAAGGAACTTCAGGCACAAACCATGGCTTTATAAAGAAAACAATCATTTATAATAGACTAGAAAAATTGACATTAGAATTTAAACAACATCTTGGATTTATGTTGAATTTAGAATTGCTTTAACAACATTAAATTAATACCTTCTGAATTTCCAAAATGCACAACCTTTTGGAAATCAAATGTCTATCTGAGATTAAGCCAATAACGGAAATTATATCATCATGGTTGGCTCAAATTTGCCAGGAAGATTCCAAGTATTTTGATGGACACCGTTGTAGTGGAGCATACCACACTCTTGAAGCTGTTGTCTGCTTCACAGGTAATCTGTAAGTCTGCATCGAGGCATGAAGCTATGAGGTAGTGAGCAGCCATGAAGATTCCAGGTGAGGTGGCGCCGCCAGGAAGCGAACAGCGAGGTTGGAGCAGTCACGGTGGAGCTGTGTCTCTCCTCACTCTAACTTCTGCCAAGCTCTAAAAGATCCTTCCAACATAGAACCACACCTCTGGGGCGGTGGTTTGTCAACAATAGGTTCCTCTAAATACAACCCACGATTGATTAACACAATTTCTTTTCTCTCAGTGTCCACAACGTAAACCAAGTTAAGTATGCAGGTGTTCAAGCGACCTTCAGCCGGCCTGGATCGTTCTTGTTGCTATGGTGATCTATCCTCAGCTGTGTGGTCTTTTATAATGTGTCAATTAACAATACTTTTAACAGTCCTTCAACCTTTTAAGAGTCCTTTTCTTTCAGACATGCTGAAGCCAATTTAATATCAGGCTTTCGTTTATCAGATGAATTTTACTACACTTGGATGTTGTCCCACGTTGTACACTATCTCCCACCAAGGATGATTACCTAGGTTGGAAATGGACCGTTCAATGTTATCGTTCTGCTGTTGCACATTTACCATTGAATCTTAAATCTATATTTAGCAATGTAATATAGATTTAAGGCTCAAGGAAAGGGGCAGAAATGGTTGGCCAAAACCTACAACTGCTTGTTGAGCTTCTGCCTGGAGGATGATGTTTAATTGAATTTCTGTTACATTGTGGGTTCCGACAGGCACCAATACTTTGTCCCCAATTTTAGCCATAATGTTTGGTGTAAGGCAAAATGACGACTGCCAAGCTGGGCCTGAAGTGTCCCTGATTGTGTAGTGCTTCTCATTGGCTGTAACACAATCTCTTTCTCTCAACAAACGATGTTGGTCCTTTTCGAATTCCATTCAATGATTTGAATAGTACAATTAGGGGATTCTTCATCCGGGATGAAACCACAGGCTGACAGTGGACTTTATAAAACGTCATGTCTGCACAACCAGGCCCCACTTTTCCTGGAACTGCATGAAGTGTTTGGTGTTTTCCAGATCCCTTCTTATCCCCTTTACTAATATGCTCAGATATTTCACAAATTCCTTGTGTATATCATCATCCAACAAGCCTATTGACTCAACCTTAAAGACTTCCATCAGGATTTCACCAACAGACATCAATGGCATTGCCACTATCACAGTCACCATGTAATGTCACTTTGCTTTTAGGGCTTCCTGGCATAGTCCACCAATCCAAATCTTCGCTCCTTACACCAATCGATATTCCCGTCTGATTTCCAAATTTTCATTGTTTGTCCAATATAATATTTGGGATCTGATTGTTTTCTGGTATGTTCAACCATTTTTGAATCAGGTTCAGCACATACATGCTGTAAGTGATTGCATTGAGATCAGTTGTTCCTTATAAAGTCTTCATTGTTCTTAATGATTGCCGTGTTAACATTATTCGTAACCTGTCCCAATCCTTCTGCTGGATCTTTTATTGAAATCAGGGAGTCTTTTGCATCAGTAATAACTTCCCTCTCTTGCTCATTCATTCCACGAAGTCACCCCTTCAACTGATTACGCATTGTTTTGTTGTGTTCCCATATCCCAAATATCAACCCTGTTCCATGCTGCTGTAACCCCACCTGCTCCTGTAACTAGCCATTCTCCTAATCGTCTCTTAACTCTCGGACCCTCAGTCTTTTCCTAACCTGGCATGAAAGTGGCCCATGGTTCATCTAAATCTCTTCCACAATAGCGTTTAGTAAAATTGTGTACCATTTATTTTAACATTGCAAGATAAAAATCTTCATACGTTCAATTACATAATGCGGAAGGCAAAGATACAGCTAAAATATTTAACAGAGCAGGAACAGTCTCAAATCGTAAATCATTATACAAAGCTTCATGTGTACAAGTCCGTTTATCGTTCCTTCAAGAAGGTGGGGTCACTGAACCTGCTGCTTTTCTCGTGTCTCCCAGTTCACAGCTTTATTTACTTCAGCCTTAACTTACAGGTTAAGTCCACAGGATCAACAAGTTAATGCAGTGTCGCTGTGACACCAATGTCTGCTTTCATGACATTGTCAGAGAAATGGAAAGATCAGAGTTCGTGCCCAATTCTGATATTCGAGCTTTCCCTCGCACATCATTGTGCCCACATACGGGACTCCCACAGACCGATGAGTTGCCATCCAATGCTCCATTCAGACTTACCTTCCGAACCTTTCCTGAAGAACCGCACATCCAGGTCTATCGCATTGTTTGTCCAGCGATCCTAAAATTAGGACCAGTGGGTTACCACTTGTTGCATTAAACCAGGGACTCTCCAAACTTATGCCTTTAATTCCGAATAGTGTTCAGCATCTTTGCCCATAACATACAGATGTTATTAGGCCGAGCAGTATCCCCACAGATACCTGGAAAAGACCAAAAGTAAAACCTTCGCGGGTTCCAAGAACCCCTGATGAGTTTAGTTCACGGAACCTTTAGATGCTTTCAGCTGTAAACCGCGGCGCCATTTATCAGTGCCTGACTTACAATTGTCTAAACGCACTCGATAAACTGGAGCTCGCTTTCTGTACAGTAAACCGGGGCCTCCCCATATGGGTTTGGGAAAAGATTTGTTTTCGCAAGTCTGTTGTACCATCACACGATCGCCCACTTTATGCTTTACGGGCGCTGCGCCTTTATTAAAGTACAGCTGCATCTTCTGATTCTGACCACTCGATCCTGCTCCCTGCCCGTATACTTCCCCTACATGCACCCACTGTTATGTGGTCGCTGCCTTCTTCTGTAATTCTGTCATGGGTGTATTGAAAAGGTGCTCTGGTAGCCGCATTGGGCGACCTGTCATTGCTTCAGATGGTTTTACCCCCGTGCTTGAGGCGATATTCCTACGGATAACCATTAAAATCAGGGGTTCAATCCTTCACTCTTCAACGCCTCACTCCCTTTCCATCCCACACTCCCTTTCAGTCCTAATTAAAATTAGTCATAATTTAAACCATTAAAATCCTAACATTTTCCTGACTCTTCAACAACCTTTTCAAACATCGTTTTGATGGTATGATTTTCTCTCTCTACCTGTCCTGAGGCCTGAGATGGTGTGGGATGTGAAAATAATGATCTATCCTCAGTTGATAGCAGATTTTCTCCCGTTACTCTCTCAACTATGGGTTGCTAACCCATCAACAATAACCTCCGCTTGATTCCGGCCCGGGTGGTTATAAAATAGCAAGTTCAATAGACTGATATCCAACAGAGTTGCACTACAACTGTCCTCAACATTACATTCAACAGTCTTTTTTAGTTATAATACAACTGTCTAGAGATTACATTACTGACAAGCAATCAATACAATCTGACCTATCCGCGTATCCAGGTAGATCTGAAGCAGAGTTAGGAGCTAGAATGGAGTTCGGGATTTGTTTTTTTTTAATTCGTTCACGGGATGTGGGCGTCGCTGGCAAGGCCGGCATTTATTGCCCATCCCTAATTGCCCTCGAGAAGGTGGTGGTGAGCCGCCTTCTTGAACCGTTGCATCCGTGTGGTGACGGTTCTCCCACAGTGCTGTTCGGAAGGGAGTTCCAGGATTTTGACCCAGCGACAATGAAGGAACGGCGATATATTTCCAAGTCGGGATGGTGTGTGACTTGGAGGGGAACGTGCAGGTGGTGTTGTTCCCATGCGCCTGCTGCCCTTGTCCTTCTAGGTGGTAGAGGTCGCGGGTTTGGGAGGTGCTGTCGAAGAAGCCTTGGCGAGTTGCTGCAGTGCATCCTGTGGATGGTGCACACTGCAGCCACAGTGCGCCGGTGGTGAAGGGAGTGAATGTTTAGGGTGGTGGATGGGGTGCCAATCAAGCGGGCTGCTTTGTCCTGGATGGCCTTGAGCCACAATATTTATGTGGCGGGTCCAGTTAAGTTTCTGGTCAATGGTCACCCCCAGGATGCGGATGGTGGAGGATTCAGCGATGGTAACTCCGTTGAATGTCAAGGGGAGGTGGTTAGACTCTCTCGTTGGAGATGGTCATTGCCTGGCACTTGTCTGGCGCGAATGTTACTTGCCACTTATGAGCCCAAGCCTGGATGTTGTCCAGGTCTTGCTGCATGCGGGCACGGACTGCTTCATTATCTGAGGGGTTGCGAATGGAACTGAACACTGTGCAATCATCAGCGAACATCCCCATTTCTGACCTTATGATGGACGGAAGGTCATCGATGAAGCAACCGAAGATGGTTGGGCCTAGGACACTGCCCTGAGGAACTCCTGCAGCCATGTCCTGGGGCTGAGATGATTGACCTCCAACAACCACTACCATCTTCCTTTGTGCTAGGTCTGATTCCAGCCACTGGAGAGTTTTCCCCCTGATTCACATTGACTTCAATTTTACTAGGGCTCCTTGCTGCCACACTCGGTCAAATGCTGCCTTGATGTCAAGTGCAGTCACTCTCACCTCACTTCTGTAATTCAGCACTTTTATCCATGTGTGGATGAAGGCTATGATGAGGTCTGGAGCCGAGTGGTCCTGGCGGAACGCAAACTGAGCTCCAGTGAGTAAGTGCCACTTGATAGCACTGTCGACGACACCTTTCATCACTTTGCTGATGATTGAGAGTAGGCTGATGGGGCGGTAAGGAAGGATTGAAGGAAAGTGAAGGATTGAGGATTGAGGCACTGAAGGAGACTAAGGGTTGAAGCGGTGTGCGGGGCCCAACTGGAGTGAGGGATTGGAGGGGAGTCAGCGTTTGAAGATGAGTGAGAGATTGCCCGGGAGTGAGGGACTGAAGCGGAGTTAAGTTTTGACGTGGAGCTCATGACTAAAGGGGAGCGTGGAATTTATGGGCAATGATCGATTTAATGAATATTGGGGAGTGACGAGTGACTGATTTAAGGGAAGGTAGGGCTTGAACGGGAGAGAGGGATTGATGAGGAGCGTAGGACTGAAGTGGAGTGAGGGATTGAAGAGGAGTGAGGGATTGAAGTGGAGTGAAGGACTGGAAGTGGTGAGAATTGATCAGGAGTGATGGAGTGAAGTTGAGTGAGGGATTGAAGGGGAGGGAGGGATTGAGTTGTGAGAGAGTAGAGAGTGAGGGATTTAAGGGGTGAGGGATTAAAGTGGAGTAAGAGAATGGAGAGAAGTGAGGAACTGCAGTGGATTGAATATTTGAAGTGGAGTGAGGAATTGAAGGGGAGCAAGGGATTTATGGGAAATGAATGATTGAAGGAGTGTTGGGGATTTAAGAGTGAGGGATTGAAGAGGAGTGAGAGAATGAAGGTGAGTGAGGAAGTGAAGGGGAATGGATGATTGAAGAGGAGTGAGGGACTGAAGGAGTGAGGAATTGAAGAGGAGCGAGTGATTGAAAGGGAGTGAGGGATTGAAGAGAAGAGGGGGATTGAAGTGGAGTGATGGATTGAAGAAGAGTGAGGGATTGAAGAGTAAGGGTTCAAGTGGAGTGAGGATAGAAAGGGAGTGGGGGGGTTGCAGAGCAGTGAGGGACTGAAGGGATGAGGGATTGAAGGGGAATGAAGGATTTAAAGGGAGTCAGAGATTGGAGAGGAGTGAGGTTGTGAAGGGGAGTGAGGGATTGAAGAGTGAGGGGTTGGAGGGGACTGATTGATTTAAGGGAAGTGAGGGATTGAAAGGGATTCAAAGAATGGAGAGGAGGGAAGGATTGAAGGGGATTGAGGGATTAAAAAGTGAGGGATTGAAGGAGAGTTAAGGATTGAAAGTGAGTGAGGGATTGAAGAGTATTGAGGGAGTGAACGTGGTGAGGGATTGAGGAGTGAGGGACTGTAGTGGTCTGACTGATTGAAGGGAGTGAGGGATTGAGGGAAGTTAGGGTTTGAAAGTGAGTGATGGATTGAAGTAGAGTGAGGAATGAATGTGAGTGAAGGTTGAAGGGGAGTGAGGGGTTAAAATGGACTAAAGGATTGGAGGAGAGTGAGGGACTGAAGGGAAGGGAAGAATTGATGTGGAGCGCGGGATTGAAAGTGAGTGCGGGTTTGAAGATGAGTGAAGGAATGAAGGTGGTGAAGGATTGAGGAGTGACGGACTGTAGGGGTGTGACTGATTGAAGGGGAGTTAGGGATTAAAGGGGAGTGAGTAATTGAAACGGAGTCACAGATTGGAGAGGAGTGAGGAAGTGAAGGTGATTGAGGGTTTGAAGAGTGATGGATTGAAGGGGCATTCGGGATTGAAAATGATTGAGTTATTGAAGAATGAATGTTGACGAGGAGTTCACAATTGAAAGTGAGTGAGTAATTGAAGTTAAGTGAGGGATTAAAGCGAGTGATGGATTGAAGAGAAGTTGGGGATTTAAAATGATTGAGGGATTGAAGAGGAATGAGGGACTGAATTGGAGTGAGGGATTTAGGAGGAGTGAGAGAGTGAAGCAGAGTGTGCGATTGAAGAATGACTGTTGAAGGGGAGTGGGGGATTAATGGGGAGTGGGGGATTAATGGGGAGTGGTGGATTAATAGGGAGTGATGGACTAATGGTGTATGAGGAATTGGGGGAGAATGAGGTACTGAAGGGGAGTAAGTGATTGAAGATGTTTGGTGACCTGAAGGGGAGTTAGTGATTGAAGGTGAGTGAGGGATTGAAGGGGTGTAGGGGATTGAAGGGCTGTGAATAATTGAAGGTTAGTGAGGGATTGAAGAGGACTGATGAACTGAATGGGACTGTGGGGTGGACCAGAGTGCGAGATTGAAGAGGAGAGAGTGACTGAGGAATTAGGGATTGAGGAGAAGTGAGGGATTGAAGAGTGAGTGTTGAAGGGGAGAGAGGGTTTGAAAGGCAGTGAGGTATTGTAGAGATGAGAGAAACTGAAGGGGAGTGAGGGATTGAAGGGGAGTGATTGATTAAAAGGGAACCAGAGGTTGGAAAGGAGCGAGGGAGTGAAGGGGTGTGTGGGGCTGAAGAGTGAGGGATTGAAGGTGAGTTAGGGATTGAAAGTGAGTGATGGCTTGAAGTGGAGTGAGGAAGTGAAGTAGAGTGAGGGACTGAAGAGTGAGTGTTGAAAGGGAGTGAGGGATTGCAGTGGAGTGAGGGACTGAAGGTGAGTGAAGAATTGAAGGAGAGTGAGGTATTCACGGGAGTGGGAGATTGATGGGGAGGGATTGAAGTGGTGTGAGGAATGGAAGGAGAATAAGGGACTGAAGGTGAGTGAGCCATTAAAGGAGAGTGAGGTTTTGAACTGCAGTTAGGGATTGAAAGGGAGAGATGGAGTCGCAGTTTGTGGGGAATTGAAGGAGAATGAGGTACTGAATGGGAGTAAGTGATTGAACGTGTTTGATGGATTGAAGGGCAGTTAGTGATTGAATTGAAGTGAGAGATTGCCGAGAAATGAGGGATTGAAGGGGAGTGAGGAATTGAAGGGGAGTAAGTGATTGAAGGGGAGTAAGGGATTGAAGGGGAGTAAGGGATTGAAGAGCAGTGAGTAATTGAAGAGTAGTGAGGGATTGAAGAAGAGTGAGGAACTGAAGGGGAATGTGAGGTTGAAATCGAGTGAGGGATTGAAGGGGAGTTAGAGTTTGAAGAGGTGAGAGGGATTGGAGGAGTGAGGGATTGAAGAGGAGTGAGGGACTGAAGGGGAGTTGGGGATTGAAAGGAAGTGAGAGATTGAAAAGAAGTGAGGTACTTAAAGTGAGTGAGAGGTTGGATGAGAGTGAGGATTGAGAAGTGAGGGGGCGAAGGAGAGTGAGTGATTCAAGAGTGAATATTGAAGGGATGTGAGTGTTTGAAAGGCAGTGAGGAATTGAAGGGAAGAGAGGGAATGAAGGGGAGTGAGAGATTGAAGGGGAGTGAGTGATTGAAAGGGATCAATAGGTTGGAGAGGAGTGAGGCAGTGAAAGGGACTAAGAGTTTGAAGATGTAAGATGGATTGAAGGGGAGTGAAGGACTGAAGTGGACTGAGGGATTGTAGGAGATTCAGGGATTGAATTGCGAGGAACTGAAGGGGTGTGAGGGATTGTAAACATCGGATAATAGAAAATATGAGCAGGAGGAGGCCATTCAGCCTTTCGAGCCTGCACCGCCATTCATTATGATCATGGCTGATTCTCTATCTCAATACCATATTCCCGCTCACCCCCATACCTCTTGATGCCTTCTGTGTCTAGAAATCTATCTATCTCCTTCTTAAATATATTCAGTGACTTGGCCTCCACAGCCTTCTGTGGTAGAGGATGCCACAAGTTCACCACCCTCTGAGTGAAGACATTTCTCCCCATCTCTGTCCTAACTTTCTACCCCGTATCCTGACACTGTGACCCTTCGTTTTACACCCCCCAGCCAGGGGAAACATGCTCCCTGCATCCAGTCTGTCTAGCCCTGTCAGAATTTCATGTGTTTCAATGAGATCCCCACTCATTTTTATCAACTCTAGTGAATACAGGCCTACTCGACCCAATCTCTCCTTATTCGACAGTCCTGCCATCCCACAAATCAGTCTGGTGAACATTCGGTGCATTCCCTCGATGGCAAGTATATCCTTTCTTAGGTAAGGAGACCAAAACTGCACACAATACTCCAGGTGTGGTCTCACCAAGGCCCTGTATAACTGCAGTAAGATATCCTTGCTTCCGTACTCAAATCCTCTTGCAATGAAGGCCAATATACCATTTGCCTTCCTAACTGCTTGCTGCACCTGCATGTTTGCTTTCAGTGACTGGTGTAAGTGAGTGAATAACGGAAGTCATGGATTGAAGATTTGAGAGGGATTGAAGGCGAGTGAGGAATTGAAGGTGGGGTGAGAAATTGAAGTGTCGTGAGGGATTGAAGAAGTGAGGCTGTGCAGAGGAGTGATGGAGTGAAGGGGATTGAGGGATTGAAAAGTTAGGGATTGAAGATATGTGAGGAATGGAAGGGGAGTGATGGGTTGAAGGGGAGTGAGGTAATAAAGGGAAGTGAGTGATTGAAGATTTGTCAGGTATTCAGGACGAGTGAGGGTTTGAAGGGGAGTCGTAGGTTGAAGGAGATGGGGAGCGAGAGATTGAAGGAGAGTGAGGGCTTGAGGAGTAAGGGGTGAGGGAGAATTTGGGATTGAAGAGTTAGGGATTGAAGTATAATGGATTGAAGGGTAGTTAGGAATTGAAAGGGAGTGAGTGTTTGATGAGGCACTGAAGTGTAGTGAGGATTTGAAGGGGAGTGAGGGATTGAAGGGCAGTGAGGGATTGAAGGGGAGTGAGGGATTGAAGTGGAGTGAGGGATTGAAGAGGAGTGAGGGATTGCTGGTGAGTGAGGAATTGAAGCGGATTGAGGATTTGAAGTAGAGTTTGGGACTGAAGGGGAGAAAGTGATTGAAGGGGATTGATGGATTGAACTGGAATAAGGGATTGAAGGAGAGTGTGGAACTGAAGGGGAGTACATGATTTAATGTGTATGAGGGGCTGAACGCGAGTGAGGGGTTGAAGGGAGTGAGGAATTGAAATTGAGTATGGGTTTGAAGAGACTTGACAGACTGAAGGAGAGTGAGGGATTGAAGAGTGAGGGGTGAAGGAAAGTGAGGGATTACAGGGCACTGAGGGATTGAAGGGGAGTGAAGGATTGAAGGGGAGTGAGGGATTTGAAGTTAGTGTAGGTGTGAAGGTTAGTGAGGGATTGAAGAGGACTTAGGAATGAAAGGGAGTGAGGGATTGAAGAGAAGTGAGAGACTCAAGTGGAGTGAAGGTATGAAGGCGAGTGTGGAACTAAGAGGAGTTAGGGATTTAAGGGGAGTAATGTACTAAAGGGAGTGAGGGATTGATGGTGAGTGATTGAAGGAGAGTTAGGGATTGAAGAGAGAAGGATTCGAGCAGAATGTGCGATTGAGGAGTAAGGGATTGAAGGAGAGTGATGGATTGAAGGGGAGTGAGGTACTAAAGGGAAGTGCGTGAATGAAGATTTTTGAGGGATTGAGGACGAGTGAGGGTTTGAAGCCAAGTGAGAGATTGAAGAGGCGTGTGTGACGAAATGTATGAGTGTTTGAAGAGGAGTAAGGGAGTGACAGGGAATGAGGGATTAAAATGGAGTGAGAGAAGTAAAAGTGAGGGAGCAAAGGGGAGTGAGAGTTTGAAGAGTGAGTAAAGGTGAGTAAAGGGTTGAAGTGGGAGTTAAGGATTCAAAGTGAGTGAACGATTGAGGAGGAGCGAGAGACTGAAGGGGAGTGAGGGATTAATTGAGAATTAGGGATCTTGGAGTAAGGGATTGAAGCGATATGAGTGATTGAAGGGAGTTAGGGATTGAAAGGGAGTGAGGGGTTTGAAGAGAATTGAGGGACTGAAGGGGTATAAGGAATTGAAGGAGAGTGAGCGATTGAGGAGTGAGGGGTGAAAGAGAGTGAGGGATTGAAGTATAAGGGACTGAAGGGCAATGAAGGACTGAAGAGGAGTTAGGGATTGAAGGGGAGAGATTGATTGAAGGGGAATGAGAGGTGGAAGGGGAGTGCGGGTTGAATGGGAGTTAGGGCTGAAATGGAGTGCGGGATTGAAATGGAGTGAGGAATTGAAGTGGATTGGGGGCTGAAGAAGAGTGAGGAATTGAAGGAGAGTGAGGGATTGAAGTGGAAAGAGAGATAGAAGAGGAGTGAGGCATTAAAGAGGAATGAGATATTGAAGAGGAGTGAGAGATTGACGGGGAATGAATAATTGAAGGGGAGATAAAGATTGAAGAGGTAGCGTTTGGAGGGGAATGAGGGATTGAAAAGCGATGGATTAAAGTGAAGTGAGAGATTGAAGAGGAGTGAGGGATTGAAGAGGAGTGAGAGATTGAAGAGGATTGAGGGATTGAAGAGGAGTGAGGGATTGAAGAGGAGTGAGGAAGTGAAGGGGAGTGAGGGATTGAAGTGGTATGAGACAATGTAGGAGTGTGAAGGACTGAAGGAGAGTGAGGGATTTAAGTGGAGAGAGGGGTTGAATGGATGTTGGATATTTCAGAGTGAGGGTGTGGAGGGGAATGAGGGATTGAAGAGCGAGGTATTGAAGGGGTGAGGGATTGATGTAGAGGGAGAGATTGGAGTGGAGTGAGAGATTGAACATATGTGAGAGATTGGAGAGCAGTGGGGGATTGAAGGGCAGTGGGGGACTGAAGTGTATTGAGCGATTGAAAAGGAGTGTGGGACTCAAGGGGATTGAGGAATTGAAGTGCAGTGAGGGTTCGAACGAGAGTATGGGATTGAAGGCGATTGACGGATTGAAGGGCGAGAGAGAATGAAGAGGAAAGAGAGACTGAAGTGGTGAGGGATTGAAGAGGAGTGAGGGAGATAAGCGTGGGTTTGAAGGGGAGTGAGAGAATAAAGAGCGAGGGCTTGAAGGAGAGTGAGTGACTGAAGGGAAGTGAGTGATTAAAGGTGAGTGAGGGAATTAAGTGGAGTGAGGGATTGAATCGGAGTGAGGTATTGACGGCTAGTGAGGCACTAATATGAGTCAGGATGTGAATGTGTGTGAGGAATTAAAGGAGAGAGGGATTGAAGGGCAGTGAGTGATTGAAGGTGATTGAGGGAATGAAGGGGACTGAGTGATTGAATAGGACTGACGGATTGAACGGGAGTGAGGGACTAATGTGAGTGAGGGATTGAAGGTAAGTGAGGGATTGACACGGATTGAGGGATTGATGGGGAGTGAGGGACTGAAGGGGTGTGAGGGATTGAAGGTGAGTGAGTGACTGAAAGGGAGTGAGGAATTGAAGGGAAGTGCGGGACTAAAGAGGATATGAGATAAAAAGGGAGTGAGCGATTGAAGCAGAGTGAAGGGTTGAAGGGTAGTGAGGCACTGAAGGGGTGTGAGTAATTGAAGGGGAGATAAAGATTGGAGAGTGATGGTTTGGAAGGAAAGGAGGGATTGAAGAGCAAGGGTTCGAAATGGAGTTAGATATTGAAGTGGGGGGAGGGATTGGAGGGGAGTGAGAAATTGTAGATGGATGAGGGAATGAAGTGGACTGAGACTGTGATGGCGAGGGAAGGATTGAAGGTGAGCGAGGGACATAAAGGGGAAATATAATTGACACGTTGTTAGGGATTAAATTGGAGTGAGAGATTGGAGGGGAGTGAGAGACTGATGATCAAGAAGGGATTGAAGGGCAGTGAGTGATTGAAGGGCAGTGAGGGATTGAAGAGGAGTGAGGGATTGAAGACGAGTGAGGGACTGAAGAGGAGTGAGGGACTCTTGGGCAGTGAGTAAATTAAGTGCAGTGAGGGACTGAAGCAGAGTAGGGATTTGAAGGCGATTGAGGGATTGATGGGAAGTGGGGGTTTGAAGGGGAGTGAGGGACTTTTTTTTATTAGTCATTCATGGGAAGTGGCCGTCGCTGGTAAGGCCAACATTTATTGCCCAACTCTAATTGTCCTTGAGAAGGTGGTGGTGAGCCGCCTTCTTGTACCGCTGCAATCCATGTGGTGAATATTCTCCTACAGTTCTGTTCGGTAGGGAGTTCCAGGATTTTGATCCAGCGACCATGAAGGAACGACGATATATTTCCAAGTCAGGATGGGGTGTGACTTGGAGGGGAACGTGCAGGTGGTGTTGTTCCCATGTGCTTGCTGCTCTTGTCCTTCCAGGTGGTAGAGGTCGCGGGTTTTGGAGATGCTTTTCGAAGAAGCCTTGGCGAGTTGCTGCAGTGCATCCTGTGGATGGTACACACTGCAGCCACAGTGCGCCAGTGGTGAAGGGAGTGAATGTTTACGGTGGTGGATGGGGTGCCAATCAAGCGGGCTGCTTTGTCCTGGATGGTGTCGAGCTTCTTGAGTGTTGTTGGAGCTGCACTCATCCAGGCAAGTGGAGAGTATTCCATCACACTCCTGACTTTTACCTTGTAGATGGTGGAAAGGCTTTGGGGAGTCGTGAGGTGAGTCACTCGCCACAGAATACCCAGCCTCTGACCTGCTCTTGCAGCCACAATATTTATATGGCTGGTCCAGTTAAGTTTCTGGTCACTGGAGAGTTTTCCCCTGATTCCCATTGACTTCAATTTTACTAGGGCTCCTTGGTGCCACACTCGGTCAAATGCTGCCTTGATGTCAAGGGCAGTCACTCTCACCTCACCTCTGGTATTCAGCTCTTTTGTCCATGTTTGGACCAAGGCTGTAATGAGGTCTGTAGCTGAGTGGTCCTGGCGGTACCCAAACTGAGCATCGGTGAGCAGGTTATTGGTGAGTAAGTGCCGCTTGATAGAACTGTCGATGACACCTTCCAGAACATAGATGATGATTGAGAGTAGACTGATCGGGTGTTAATTGGCTGGATTGGATTTGTCCTGCTTTTTGTGGACAAGACAGATCTGAGCAGTTTCCCACATTGTCGGGTAAATGCCAGTATTGTAGCTGTACTGGAACAGTTTAGCCAGAGGTGCGGCTAATTCTGGAGCGCAAGACTTCAGCATTACAACCGGGATGTTGTCCGGTCCCATATACTTTGTTGTATCCAGTGCACTCAGTCGTTTCTTGATATCACGTGGAGTGAATCGAATTGGCTAAAGACTGGCTTTTGTGATGGTGGGGATATCGAGAGGAGGCCGAGATGGATCATCTAGTTAAAGACTGAGGGATGGAAGGAGAGTGAGCGACTGAAGATGTTTGAGGAATTGAAGGAGATTGGGGGACTGAAGGAAAATGAGTGATTCAAGTTTATTGAGGGAATTGAGGCAGTGAGGGATGTAATGGGAGTGAGGGATTGAAGGGGAGTGAGGGACTAACGAGTCATAGAAGTGAGGGCTTGAATGTGTTTGAGGAATTAAAACAGAGATAGGGACTGAAGGGCAGTGAGTGATTGAAGGTGATTGAGGGAATGAAGGGGACTGAGGGATGAATGGGTGTGATGGTTTGAAGGGGAATGAAGGACGACTGGGAGAGAGGGAATGACGGTGAGTAAGGGATTAACGTGGACTGAGGAAATGATGGGGAGTGAGGGGTTGAAGGGGAGTGACGGAATGAAGGGGAGTGAATGATTGAAGGGGAGTGAGGGACCAACGGGGAAATGGGATTAAAAGGGAGCGTGGGATTGAAGCAGAGTTAAGGATTGAATGGGAGATAAAGATTGAAGAGTGATGGTTTGGAAGGGAAGGAGGGATTGAAGTGCGAGGATTTGAAGTGGAGTTAGAAATTGAAACGGAGGAAAGAATTGGAGGGGAGTGAGAAATTGTAGATGGATGAGAGATTGAAGTTTACTGAGACTTTGATGGCGAGTGAGTGTCTGAAGATGAGTGAGTGATTGAACTTGAATGGGGAACTGAAGAGGAGTAAGGGATTGAAGGGGAGCGAGGGAATTAAGGGGAAATCGGATTAATGGGTTGTGAGGGATTAAAATGGATTGAGCGATTGGAGGGGAGTGAGATATTGAAGGGAAGTGAGACGGTGGAGATGTCTAAAGGTTTGAATGGGAGTGAGTGGTTGATGAGGACTGAGGGGCAGTGAGGGATTGAAGGAAAGTGAGGGGTTTAAGTATTTTGAGGGATTGAAGAGGAGCGAGGTATTGAAGGGAATAAGTAAAGGCGAGTGAGATATTGAAAGGGAATGAGAGACTGAAGGTGTGTGAGTGATTGAAGGATATTGAAGGATTGAAGAGGAGTGAGCGAGTGAAGGAGAGTTAATGACTGAACGCAAATGAGGGCTTGATCGAATGAGGGATTGAGGATGAGTGAAGTTGAGATATGGATTGGAAGGAAGTGTGGTATTGAACAGTATTGAGAGACGGAAGGGGAGTGAGGGATTGAAGGAGTGTGAGGGGCTGAAGATAAGTGAGGGAATGAAGGGGAGTGAGGGATTATATAATAAGGGATTGAAGGAGAGTAAGAGACTGAAGGGGAGCATTGGATTTAGGTCAGTTAGGGATTGAAGAGAAGTGAAAGAGTGAAGGGTGTATTTTATTCGTTCATGAGCTGTGGGTGTCGCTGACGAGGCCGGCATTTATTGCCCATCCGTAATTGCCCTTGAGAAGGTGGTGGTGAGCCGCCTTCTTGAACCGCTGCAGTCCATGTGGTAACAGATCTCCCACAGTGCTGTTAGGAAGGGATTTCCAGGATTTTGACCCAGCGACGATGAAGGAACGGCGATATATTTCCAAGTCGGGATGGTGTGTGACTTGGAGGGGAACGTGCAGGTGGTGTTGTTCCCATGTGCCTGCTGCTCTTGTCCTTCTAGGTGGTAGAGGTCGCGGGTTTGGGAGGTGCTGTCGAAGAAGCCTTGGCGCGTTGCTGCAGTGCATCCTGTGGATGGTACACACTGCAGCCACAGTGCGCCGGTGGTGAAGGGAGTGAATGTTTAGGGTGGTGGATGGGGTGCCAATCAAGCGGGCTGTTTTATCTTGGATGGTGTCTAGCTTCTTGAGTGTTGTTGGAGCTGCACTCATCCAATCAAGTGGAGAGTATTCCATCACACTCCTGACTTGTGCCTTGTAGATGGTGGAAAGGCTCTGGGGAGTCAAGAGGTGAGTCACTCGCCGCAGAATACCCAGCCTCTGACCTGCTCTCGTCGCCATAGTATTTATATGCCTGGTCCAGTTAAGTTTCTGGTCAATGGTGACCCCCCAGGATGTTGATGGTGGGGGATTCGGCGATGGTATTGCCGTTAAATGACAAGGGGAGGTGGTTAGACTCTCTCTTGTTGGAGATGGCCGTTGCCTGGCACTTATCTGGCGCGAATGTTACTTGCCACTTATTGCACAAGCCTGGATGTTGTCCAGGTCTTGCTGCATGCGGGCTCGGACTGCTTCATTATCTGAGGGATTGCGAATAGAACTGAACACTGTGCAATCATCAGCGAACATCCCAATTTCTGACCTTATGATGGAGGGAAGGTCATTGATGAAGCAGCTGAAGATGGTTGGGCCTAGGACACTGCCCTGAGGAACTCCTGCAGCAATGTCCTGGGGCTGAGATGAATGGCCTCCAACAATCACTACCATCTTCCTTTGTGCTTGGTATGACTCGAGCCACTGGAGAGTTTTCCCCTTGATTCCTATTGACTTCAATTTTACTAAGGCTCCTTGGTGCCACACTCGGTCAAATGCTGCCTTGATGTCAAGGGCAGTCACTCTCACCTCACCTCTGGAATTCAGCTCTTTTGTCCATGTTTGGACCAAGGCTGTAATGCGGTCTGGAGCCGAGTGGTCCTGGCGGAACCCAAACTGAGCATGGGTGAGCAGGTTATTGGTGAGTAAGTGCCGCTTGATTGCACTGTCGACGACACCTTCCATCACTTTGCTGATGATTGAGAGTGGACTGATGGGGCGGTAATTGGCTGGATTGGATCTGTCCTGCTTTTTGTGGACAGGACATACCTGGGCAATTTTCCACATTGTCGAGTAGATGCCAATGTTGTAGCTGTACTGGAACAGCTTGGCTCGAGGCGCAACTAGTTCTGGAGCACAAGGCTTCAGCACTACAGCTGGGATATTGTCGGGGCCCATAGCCTTTGCTGTGGGTATGAGGTATTGAAGGGGAGTGAGGGGGTGACGGAGAGTAAGGGAGTGAAGGAGAGTAAGGGAGTGAAGAGTGAGGGTTTGAAGAGGTGTGGAGGGATTGAATGGGAGTGAGGAATTAAAGAGGAGTTATTGACTTGAAAGGGAGTGTGGAATTGAAGAGGAGTGAGGGACTTAAGGGGACTGAAGGATTGAAGGGATGCAGGGGATGGAAGGGAAGTGGGGAACTGAAGGGGATTGAGTGATTGAAGGATCGTGAATTATTGAAGGTGTGTGAGGAATTGTATGAGAATGAAGAACTGAAGGGGAGTGAGTGATTGTACGTGAGGGATTGAAGGGGAGTGAGGAATTGAAGCAGAGTGAGGGATTGAAGTGCAGTGAGGGATTGAAGAGGAGTGAGCGAGTGAAAAGGAGTTTGGGACTTAAGAGTGAGGGGTTGAAGGGGAATCAGGGATTGAAGCGGAATGAAGGACTGAAAGGGTGTGAGGGATTGAAGGAGAGTAAGGGGCTGAAGGGTTGTGAGGGTTTGCAGGGGGTGAAGGATTGAAGGGGATTGACGAATTGAAGAAGAGCAGGGGATTAAAAGGTAGTTGGGGTTTCTAGGAAAGTGAGGGATTAAAGAATGAGGGCTTGAAGGGGAGAGAGTGACTAAAATTGTGTGAGGAGTTGCAGGAGATTGAAGGGCTCAATGGTAGTGAGGCATTGAACAAGAATGAAGATTTGAAGGGGAGTGAGGAACTGAAGGGGAGTGAGGAACTGAAGGAGACTGAGGGACTGAAGGAGAGTGAGGGATTCAATGGGATTGAGGGGTTGAAGGTACGTGAGAGATTGAAGGCCAATTGGGGAATGAAGGGGGATGAGTGATTGAAGGGGACTGTGGGATAGAAGAGGCCTGAGGGATTGAATGTGAGTGAGAGACTGAAGGGGAGTTATGGATTGAAAGGGAGTGTGGGATTGAAAATGTGTGAGCATTTCAAGGGAATGAGGAATTGAAGGGGAGTGAGGGTCTGAAGATGTGTGAAAAATTGAAGGAGAGTGAGGGGCTGAAGGGGAGTGAAGGATTGTATGGGTCTGAGGGATTGAAGGAGAATGAGGTACTGAAGGGTAATGAGCGACTGAAGTGAAGTTGAGGATTGAAGAGAGAAATATTGGCGGGAATGTGGAATTGAAGGGTTAGGGATTGCAGGGGAGTGATGGATATAAGAGAGATATTGATTGGAGGGATGTGGGATTGAAGAGGAGTGAGGGCCTGAAGGGGAGTGAGGGCCTGAAGGGGAGTTAGCGATGTAAGTATTCAAAGACAGGTGAGGGAGTGAAGGAGAATGGGGGATTGAAGAGTGGGGGAGTGAAGGGAGTGAGGGGGAGTGAGGGAGTTAAGGGAAGTGAGATATTGAAGTGTAGTGGTAGATTGAAGGGGAGCGAGGGACTGAAGGGAAATGACTGATTGAATGGGTGCTAAGGAATGAAGGGTGAAGGAGTGGATGAGAATGATGGATTGAAGAGTGAGGAATTGATGAGGAGTGAGGGATTGATGGGGAGTGAGGGATTAAAGGGGAGTGAGGGATTAAAGTGGAGTGAGAGATTAAAGGGGAGTGTGAGATTGGAGGAGTGTGAGGGGCTAAAGGGGAGTGAGTGATTAAAGAGGAGTGAGGGATTAAATGGGAGTGAGGGATTAAAGGGGAGTGAGGGGTTGAAGGGGAATGAGGAATTGAAGAGGAGTAAGGTTCTGATGGTGTTTGATGAATTGAAGGAGGGTGAAGGGTTGAAGTGCAGTGAGTGATTGAAGGTGATTGAGATACTGAAGGGCAGTGAGTAACTGAAGTGGAGTTGAGGATTGAAGAATTAAGAATTGGAGAAAATGTGGGATTCAAGAGTAAGGGATTGCAGGGGAGTGATGGAGAGAAGGGAGATATGGATTGGAAGGCTGTGAGGGATTGAAGAGGTTTGTGAATATTCGAAGATAAGTGAGGACGTGAAGGAGGGTGTCAAGGATTGAACAGCAGTGAGGTATTGAAGGACAGTAAGGGATTGAGGAGTAAAGGATTGAATGGGATTTAGGAATTGAAGGGAATTGAGGGATTGAATGGCTGTTATGGAATCAAACGGATCGTGGGATTGAAGAGGAGTGCTGTACCAAAGGGGAGTTAGGTACTGAAGGGGAGGTAAGGATTTGAAAGGAATGAGTGATTCAAGAGAAGTGAGGGAGTGGAGGAGAGAGGGCGATTGAAGAATGAGGGATTGACGGGCACTGAGGGATTGAAGCGTAGTGAGAGATTGAACAGGAGTGAGGGAGTAAAGGGGAGTGAGGGATTGAATAGGAGTGTGCTATCGAAGGGAAGTGAGGGACTGATGTGTAGCGAGGAATTGAAGAGGAGTGAGGGAATCTAGGAGAGAAAGGGATTTAAGAGTGAGAGATTGAAGGGGAGTGAAGGATTGAAGGAATGTGAAGCTTTGCAGCAGATTGAGGGATTGAAGGGTAATGAGGAATTGAAGAAGAGCTAAGAAATGAAGCGAAGTAGGGATTTGAAGGGGAGTGATGGATTAAAGAGTGAGGGATTGAAGTGGAGTGAGGGACTGAAGATGTGTGAGTTACTGAAGGAGTGAATGAAGGGAGGTGAGGGATTGAAAGAGAGTGAGGGTTTGAAGGGGAGGGAGTCAGTGAAGAAGTGTGAGAGACTGAAGACGTGTGAGTAGTTTAAAAGGAGTGTGGGACTGAAGGAGATTGAGCGATTGAAAGGGAATGAAGGGGCGAGAGGGATTCGCCAGAAGTGAGGGATTGAAGAGGAGTGAGGGATAAAGGAAGTGAGGGATTGTAGGATAGTGAGGGATTGAAACTGAGTGAGGGATTGAAGGGTAGCGATGGACTAAAGAGAAGTGTGTGATTGAAGGTTTGTGAGGGATTGAAGGTTGTTTGATGGTAAATCAATATCGGAACAGTGGGAGGCATTCAAGGAGGAGATAATAAGGGTTCAGAGCAAATATGTTCCCACATGGTGGCACTTCCAAATCTAGAGCCCCCTAGAAGTCAAGGAGCATACAGTGTAGGATAAGACAAAAAAAGGGAAGCTTATGTTAGATACCGAGAGCTCAATACTGCAGAAAGCCTAGAGGAGTATAGAAAATGAGGGATTGATGTTGAGTGAGGAATTGAAGAAGAGTGTGGGATTGAATTGGAGTGAGGGAATGAAGAGGAGCGAGGGGTAGAGTGATAGAGAGGGATTTAAGGGGTGTGAGGGATTGAGGAAGAAGGAAGGCTTGGAGGGGATTGACGGATTGAATGGAAGAGTGGCATTTATGGGGAGTGAGGGATTGACGTGTTGTGAGGGATTGAATGGAAGTGAGGCTTTGAATGTGTCTGAGGGACTGTATGAGAGTGTGGGTTTGAAGGGGAATGAGTGATTACAGGGGAGTGAGGGATTGAAGGAGAGTGAGGGATTGAAGAGTGAGTGATTGAAGAAGAGTGAGTGATTGAAGAAGAGTGAGGGTTTGAAGATGAATGAGGGGGTCAAAGAAAATTGAGAGATTCATCAAAATGAGGGACAGAAGAACAGTGAAAGATTGGAGAGTGAGCGATTGGAGTGGAGTCATTGATTGAAGAGTGAGGGATTGGAGATGAGTGAGTAATTAAAGAAGCATGAGAGGTTGAAGAAGAATTAGCGATTGAAGAAGAGTGAGGGATTGAAGGTGAGGGAGGGATTCAAGGGGAGTGAAGAATTGAAGGAAAGTGAGGGATTGAAGGGGAGTAAGAGATTGAAGGGGAATGAGAGATTGGACAGGCATGAGTGTTTGAAGGGGAGCGAGAGATTGAAGTGGGGTGAGGGTATAAAGATTTGTGAGGGATTGAAGGAGAGTGAGGGACTAAACTGGGAGTAATTGGAGGTCTGTGAGGGATTGAAGAAGAGTGAGGGTTGAAGAGTGAGGGATTGAAGAAGAGATGGGGCTGCTGAAGAGTGAGGGATTGAAAATGAATGAGGGAGTGAAGAAGAGTGAGGAATTGAAGCATTAAGGATTGAAGACGAGCGAGCAATTAAAGAGTGAGGGATTGAAGGGGAGTGAGTGATTGAAGAACATTGAGGGATTGAAGAAGAGTGAGGGACTGAAAGAGAGTGAGGAATTGAAGGGCGAAGGATTGAAGAATGAGGGATTAAAGAAGAGTGAGTGATTGCAGAGTGAGGGGGTGAAGAAAAGTGAAGGATGGCAGGCGAGTGAGTGATTGAAGAGTGAGGAATTGAAGAAGGCTGAGTGGTTGAAGAAAAAGGAGTGATTAAAGAGTGAGAGATTGAAGAAGTGCAAGTGATTGAAGAAGAATGAGAGATGATAGAAGAGTGAGGGATTGTAGATGAGTGAGCAATTGAATATTGACGGATTGAAGGTGGTTGTGTGAATAAAGTGTGTTGGATTTATAAAGTGAGTGGTGGGTTAAAAAGTGAGGCTTTGAAGAGGAGTGAGCAATTCAAAAGATATCAAGTGAAGTGGAGTGAGTGTGAAGGGGAGTGAGGGGTTGAAGAGTTAGGCTTTGAAGGGAGAGAGAGATTGAAAAGGACTGTGCAATTGAAGGACAGTGAGAGAGTGAAGGTATAGTGAGTGATTGAAGAAGAGTGAGAGAGTGAAGAAGAATGTGGGAATGAAGAAGGGTGAGGGATTGAAGTGTTAAGGATTGAAGAAGAGCGAGCAACTAAAGAGTGAGGTATTGAAGGTGAGTGAATGATTGAAGAAGACCGAGAGATTAAAAAAGAGGGAGGGACGGAAGGAGGGGGAGGGACGGAAGGAGAGGGAGGATTAAAGAATGAGGGATTGGCAGGGAGCGAGGGCTAAGAGAAGTGTGAGAGATTCAATAAGAATGAGGGTTTGAAGAAGAGTGTGGGAGTAAAGAGTGACAGATTGGAGCGAGTGAAGGATTGAAGAAGAGTGATGGATTGAAAAAGAGTGAGAGATTGAACACAAATGAGTGATTGAAGAAGATCGAGTGATTGAAGCTTGAATAATTGAAGAGCGAGCAATTGAATGAGGTGTTGAAGCGTGAGGGATTGAAGAGTGAGTGAATGAAGCAGAGTGAGGGATTTAAAAGTGAGGGATTGAAGATGGCTGATGGGTTGAAGAAGAGTGAGCGATTGATCAAGAATGAGGGAGTGAAGAAGAGTGAATAAGGGTGAGATGTTGGAGGGGAGTCAGTGATTGACAAAGCATGAGAAATTGAAGAAGAGTGAGCAATTGAAGAGTGAGTGATTGAAAAGTGAGCGATTGAAAAGTGAGCGATTGAAAAGTGAGCGATTGGAGGGTAGTGAGGGATTAAATTAGAAATAGTTTGAAGAAGAGTGAGGTATTCAAGAAGAGTGAAGGATTGAAGGGGAGTGGGGGATAAAGAGTGATGGATTGGAGAGGTAGTGAGTGATTGAAGAAGAGTGAGAGATTGCAGAAAACATGGGACTGCATGGGGAGTGATGGATTAAAGAGTGAAGGATTGGAGGGAAGTGAGGGACTGAGAGGGAGTGGGGGATTATTGAGTAATTGAGGGGGAGTGCTGGATTAAAGAATGTGGAATTGAAGGAAATTGAGGAATTAAAGAGCGTAGAATTGAATGTGAGGGAGGGATTGAAGGGGAGTGAAGGATTGAAGGTGAGTGAGGAATTGAAGGGGAACGAGGGATTGAGTGAGAGTGAGGGATTAAGAACATAAGCAATAGGAGCAGGAATATGACCCCTCAAACCTGCTCCGCCATTCAATCAGATCATGGCTGATCTTAACCACAATTCCACATTCCTGTCCGATCCCCATATCCCTTGATTCCCCGAGAGTCCAAAAAGCTATCTATCTCAGCCTTAAATATATTGAATGACTCAGCATCCACAGCCCTCTGGGGTAGAGAATTCCGAAGATTCACAAACCTCTGAGTTAAGAAATTCCTCCTCATCTCAGTCTTAAATGGCCGCCCCTTATCCTGAGACTGTGCCCTCGAGTTCTAGACTCTTCAGCCAGAGGAAATAACCTCTCAGTATCTACACAGTCAAGCTTCCTCAGAATCTTACATGTTTCAATTGGATCACCTCTCATTCTTCTAAACTCCAGGGAGTATAGGCCCATTCTACTCAACCTCTCCCCATAGGACAACCCTCTCATCCCAGGAAGGGACGTGAGGAATTGAAGGGGAGTGAGGGGTTGAGTGGGATTGAGCGATTGAAGGGGAGTGAGGAATTGAATGGAAGAGAGGCAGTTATGGGGAGTGAGGGATTGAATCGTTGTGGGGGATTGTAGAAGAGTGGTAGATCTGGACCTGCATGGTAGGAGTGATGTGAATTACAGTGGCCCCTTTAAATATTATCATTCTGTAACCACGGAAACATTCTGGGAATGTAATTCCAGTTTGAATTTCAAGAATTTTGGTAATTGGTGACCATCGTCACAAGAATCAGAAGTGAATGTGGTTGTCATGGCACCGAGGCCTGATTGGAGAAGGTGAGGAAAGGGGAGCAGTGTGTCCTCAGTAGGGGGCACTGTTGCTCCACGTTAGAAACCTGCAGTCCCTCTCTGCCAGAGGGCCACCAATGAACAGTCGGGTTATCACTTCACCAAATTAAATGGCTCTTAGTTAAAGGGGAGGGGCAGGGCCTGTCGATCTAGAATCTCAGACTTGGTTCAGCGTAATTTATTTTCTTTAGTTTCCTGGAAGGTTTTCAGATTTTAAGTTTTTTCCTCCAGTTTTCTCTCTTCTCCTCTTTGGGACCTCAGAGTTCCCTGCACTTTGCTGGACTGTGAGGAAGGAGATGCTTCCGAGTTTCATGTCCCAGGACATTCGCACGGGGACCTTCGAGCAGCTGGTGGAGACCAGCAGAAGGCCCAAAGATCATCACTGGGGGCAGGAAATAACCTCATACACCCCTTCCACATGCACACAGCCGCTCTGAGGCCTACCTGAGACCAGCTAAGTGAGCACAGGTCAAGGACTGGCCCCTGCACCTTCTGCTCTGTGCATAAGGAGCAGTGGGTTCATTTACCCAGAAAGTTATCTGAGGGACTGGGGTGGGGGGATTCCTTCATTTTTTTATAACACAAACAAATTAAATTCAGATGTAAAATCGTCTGTGACACTGTGACGGGGCACCGAGGGACTTCACTCCCTGCTCCAAAATTAAGTTTGGTGGGAATTCCAGCTACCATATCAACAGATGCACTGGCTGAGACAGGTCATGGCATGTTAGCCCCGCCTCCCCAGAGTGGCTCAGCATATTATTCAGATCAGAAGCAGGGAGGTGCCCAGTTCCCAGTGCCCATGGGACCATATCATTGCCAGGAGAGCAGAGGGGTGTGTGTTGTGTGTTTCGGGGGGTGGGGAGCGGGTTGGGAGTCTTGGTGAGAGGAAATAAAGCGATTTATATAAAAGGTGCCTCAGAGCTGTGTGAGCTGAGCCCCTATTAATAGGAACAGGGGCTGGGCCTGGGTTTGGCCTTCCCTTCCATCCCGAGCCTCGCCGGGTTTGGGTTTCAGTCGCACCCCAGTACCGCATGTAACCAGCCATTCTTCATGTGTGAGCTGAACCAACAAGTACCTTCAGGTCTTGGGTACGGTGGTATAGTGGTTATGTTATTGGGCTAATAATTCCTGAGAGCTTGAGTTCAAACCTCACCACACCAATGGTTTTTAACTTTGAAGTGCCGTAGCAAGACACTCAGTTATATCAAATTCTCAGGGCATTTCCTCTGTGCTGTACCTGCCCTCGGAGTGTTGATGGGATAGTATGGAGGGAGCTTTATTCTGTGCCTGGTGTGGGAGTGTTTGATGGGACAGTGTCGTGGGAGATTTACTCTGCATCTAACCCATGCTCTACCTGGCCTAGGAATGTTTGATGGGACAGTGTAGAGGGAGCTTTACTCTATCGAACCCATGCTGTACCTGGCGTGGGAGTGTTGATGGTAACACTCGGGTGCTTGTAATCGGAAGTGTTCCATTCCCTAACAAAAAAATCCCTTATCTCAATAAGCACAAACAATTGATACCTAAAGAGTCAGAAGAAATAATGAGTTTAACCTTAATTGTGAACAAGCACCAAGCGGAGCTCCGACTCACCATTTCCACTGTGATGGCTGAGCGGATCCCTCCTGCTCTGCTGAAAGCCCAGGGGAAGTTGAGGAGTCCAGCACCAAGGGCCGATTTTAACAGGATGAACACTGCTCCGAAGGGGGACAGGCTTGACCTCCCTAAGGCCAGGGAGTTTGGTTTGTTCAGGAGATTGATACCCTCTCGAGCAAGCTCCTCCATCTGTACTAATCACCGCACTATTCCACAGATTCCTAACCTTCTCACACGATGCCCTGTCCAGCCAAGAATGGGCTTTCTTCCTGCTGCCCATTTTTTACTGGGATCCGATTCAACTCTTGTCTGGGAGAAAGCTCTTCAGTCTCCGAACGTAGGGGTTGTTGCTCCTCTGGCCAATCAGCTGCCTGGGGAAGTCCTCTCCCACCAGCCAGAGCTTGTTGGAGGAGCCGTCATGACTTTGTAACTGTACCTGAGTCAAACCTCCCATCACCGGAGACCCAACTAAAGCAGGAGCAAGATTGGAGGTGTCCCATTCACCTGCCGGACTTTCAAAAGCACTGTGTATTTCCATGTAAATAGTTACTCAATTCTCTGGCTTAAAGTTGGCTGAAACCATTATAGGGTTTATGGGACATCGTTAGTTAATGTTACCGACACCCAATTCTGTCACTTTAAATTCACTTTCTCAGCCATAGTTTTAAAGAATGAGAATTACGCTGAAAATCTTTTCTGATGGGGCGGGGCTCCCAGTTAATTCCGCAGTGAGAAGCATTAGCGAAAAGCTGGTTTAGTGAAGTGAGCACTGAGTTGTGAAATTCCAGGAATCGGGAACCTGGGCTTTGATGGGATTCCTTCAGCCCAGGAGCCAGCAGGAGAATCTCACTCTTTTTATCAGGACATCTCCGTGGGTCACTCTGGTATCTCAACACTTTCAGTCGACAAACACATGCCCACTGATCTCGCGATGTACATGTTGGCAGACATTATCCATCCATCTTATCCCATCTATCTTTGAGACTGGAGAAGGAAGATGGGCCGTGATTACTGTGGAAAGAATTAAAATTGTTATTAACTCTGAACAAATCTTTACATTGTTACATATCCTATGCACATTTTGTTCACGAGAATTTTCGCACTGGGTTGAAATTGGTGTGTGATAATAATGGACCCTTTTTGATTTAATCGCTGCAGTCAGTTTATGAGATGTTGGCTGGAGTTCCTAACCTCTGCTCACGCCAGCCCTTGAGCCTTCAACCATATCAATCCAGAAGGTATTTATTATTCATTCTCAAGAGGTGGGCGTCGCTGGCAAGGCAGACATTTATTGCCCGTACCTAGTTACCATGAGAAGGTGATGTTGGGCCTTCTTCTTTGTAATGGTTTGATACGACTGAGTGACTTGCTAGAAATCTTCAGACGGCAGTTAAGAGTGAACCACGTTGGTGTGGGACTGGAGTCACATATAGGCCAAACTTATCTAGAGGACATTGGGTTTTTATGCCAGTCTGACAGCTTCATGGTCACTTATACTGATATCAGCTTTTTATTTCCAGATTTCTTTTTAAACTGAATTGAAATTCTCAAACAGCCAGGGATTTGAACTCACATTCTCTGGATTATTAGTCCAGGCCTCTCGATTTCTAATCCAGTAAATTGTAAACAATTTTACAACACCAAGTTATAGTCCAGCAATTTTATTTTAAATTCACAAGCTTTCGGAGACTTCCTCCTTCCTCAGGTAAATGTTCAGGAGCTCCTTGAAGCCTACGCATTTATACATATAGAACAATACATGGTGTTTACAGAATGCCCCTGCAACTGCCCGTTGCCAAGGCAATCACCGTGTTCAGACAGAGAGGTGTCACCTGCAGAACCCCCGAATACACATTCAACAAAAAAACAAACAGGAAAAAAAACAGAGAGAGGCAGAAACATCCGGAGGCAGAGAGAGGCAGAAAAACAGAGAGAGGCAGAAACAACTTCAAAGCATCCTACGCACTCTCATCCCACGTAATCCCCGCGTGGGAGACTTCTACTGCCTCCCAAAGATACACAAAGCCAACACACCCGGACGTCCCATCGTATCAGGCAACGGAACCCTGTGTGAGAACCTCTCTGGATACATCGAGAGCATCCTGAAACCCATCGTACAGGGAACCCCCAGCTTCTGCCGCGACACTACAGACTTCCTACAAAAACTCAGTACCCACGGACCAGTTGAACCAGGAACACTTCTCACCACGATGGACGTCTCGGCACTATACACCAGTATCCCCCACGATGACGGCATCGCTGCGACAGCATCAATACTCAACACCAACAACAGCCAATCTCCGGAAGCCATCCTACAACTCACCCGCTTCATCCTGGATCACAATGTCTTCACCTTCGATAACCAGTTCTTTACCCAAACACACGGAACAGCCATGGGGACCAAATTCGCACCCCAATACGGCAACATTTTCATGCACAAGTTCGAGCAGGACTTCTTCACTGCACAAGACCTCCATCCAACACTATACACCAGATACATCGACGACATTTTCTTTCTATGGACCCACGGCAAGGAATCACTAAAGAGACTACACGATAACATCAACAAGTTCCATCCCACCATCAAGCTCACCATGGACTACTCCTCAGAATCAGTTTCTTTCTTGGACAAACGAATCTCCATCAAAGACGGGCACCTCAGCACCTCACTCTACCGCAAGCCCACGGACAACCTCACGATGCTCCACTTTTCCAGCTTCCACCCTAACCACGTCAAAGAGGCCATCCCCTATGGACAGGCCCTGCGAATACACAGGGTCTGCTCAGACGAGGAGGAACGCGATGGACACCTACAGACGCTGAAAGACGCCCTAGTAAGAACGGGATATGACGCTCGACTCATCGATCGACAGTTCCGACGGGCCACAGCAAAAAATCGCATAGACCTCCTCAGGAGACTAACACGGGACGCAACCAACAGAGTACCCTTTGTCGTCCAGTACTTCCCCGGAGCGGAGAAACTACGCCATGTTCTCCGCAGCCTTCAACATGTCATCAATGAGGACAAACACCTCGCTATGGCCATCCCCACACCTCCACTACTCGCCTTTAAACAGCCACCCAACCTCAAACAGACCATCGTTCGCAGCAAATTACCCAGCTTTCAAGAGAACAGCGTCCACGACACCACACAACCCTGCCACGGTAACCTCTGCAAGACATGCCAGATCATCGACACAGATACCACCATCACACGAGAGGACACCACCCACCAAGTGCATGGTTCATACTCCTGTGACTCGGCCAACGTTGTCTACCTCATACGTTGCAGGAAAGGATGCCCCAGAGCATGGTACATTGGCGAGACCATGCAGACGCTGCGACAACGGATGAACGGACACCGCGCAACAATCGCCAAACAGGAGGGTTCCCTCCCAGTCGGGGAACACTTCAGCAGTCATGGACATTCATCCACCGACCTTCGGGTAAGCGTACTCCAAGGCGGCTTTCGAGACACACGACAACGCAAAATCGTCGAGCAGAAATTGATAGCCAAGTTCCGCACCCATGAGGACGGCCTCAATCGGGATCTTGGGTTCATGTCACGCTACACGTTACCCCACCAGCGAACAAATGTTATCTGTTTTTAATATAATGGGTCATTTGCTGGCTTTCTCTGCCTTCCGGATGTTTCTGCCTCTCTCTGTTTTTTTTCCTGTTTGTTTTTTTGTTGAATGTGTATTCGGGGGTTCTGCAGGTGACACCTCTCTGTCTGAACACGGTGATTGCCTTGGCAACGGGCTGTTGCAGGGGCATTCTGTAAACACCATGTATTGTTCTATATGTATAAATGCGTAGGCTTCAAGGAGCTCCTGAACATTTGCCTGAGGAAGGAGGAAGTCTCCGAAAGCTTGTGAATTTAAAATAAAATTGCTGGACTATAACTTGGTGTTGTAAAATTGTTTACAATTGTCAACCCCAGTCCATCACCGGCATCTCCACATCATAGTCCAGTAATCACTACCCTCCCATATCCTAGCACTGTTAGGAGTTTAAATCTCATTGCACCAAGTTCTGAAATTGAATTCAATAAATCTGGTAATACGTGGGCTGGCAGCAGACACCATGAAGCTGTTGGATTGTTGTAAAAACCCAACTGGTTCACTAATGTTCTCCAGGGAAGGGAATCTGCCATCCTTACCCAGTCTGGGCCTACTGGCGTCTCCAGTCCCACGCTATATGGTTGACTCTGTGCCCTTAGAGCAACTGAGGCTGGGCAATAAATGCTAGACCGAGGCCCCGTCCGGCCTCTCAGGTGGACTTAAAAGATCCAGTGGCACTATTTCGAAGAAGAGCAGGGTTGTTCTCCCCGATACTCTTGCCAATATTTATCCCTCAAACATCATCACCAAAACAGGTGATCTGGTCATTATCACATTGCTGCTTATGGGATCTTGCTATGCGCATTTTGGTTGTTGCGTTTCCCTGCAATACTACAGTGACTACATTTCTAAAGTGCTTCATTGGTTGCAAATCACTTTGGCAAGTCATGAAAGTTGCTATATAAATGCAAGCTTTTCCTTTAGTGTTGCCCTCATCCCAAGAACAAATCGTAAAAGAGAAATTACAGTTCTATCACAAAATGGGGAGCTTCCATTTCTATAACATTTTATCACACGTTCAGGACATCCCAAAGGGCTTTATAACCAACGGATTAATTTCAAAGTATAATCGATGTTTTAATGACGGCAAATTTGGCAGCCAGTTTGGGCAAACCCAAAACAGGAAATGGCATTCATCTACTGCTACTGGTTGAGGGATGAATATTGTCCAGGTCACCAGGAGAACTCCCCTGCTCTTCTTCGAATAGCGCTCTGGGATCTTTTACATCAACCTGAGAGGACAGACGGGGCCTCGGTTTAACGTCTCATCCAAAGGAGGGGAACTGCAACATTGCATCGCTCCCTGAGAACATCAGTCTAGATTCTGTGTTCAAGGCCATAGTGAAGCTGGAATCCATTACGGTCTGACTCTGATGGGAGAGTGCTACCAACTGAGCCAAGCTGACACAGGGTTACCTGCCAAGTTCATCCCCGTCCCCTCCACTGCACTGAATTCCACAGCTTTAATGCTAGACTTTTGAAACAGAGCCCTCCCGATTGGTCAGGTCAGAGGGTGAAGTCATCGCCCAGTGTAGTACTGAGCCGTTCAGAGAGGGAGACACTGACTCTCGCTGAGGTACAGTTCCACGGGTACTGGCAGCCTTCCTGTACCAAATGTGAGCCCAGTGAGAGCGTGTCAGTTGGATATTCAACTGCAGAAGGCAGCACAGCTTGGCCCCCATCCTGTTCTGAACCGATACTCATTCATGCACAATTTCCAGCACTGGATTGTGACCAGGAACATGCGGCTGTTTTTCCCTTCTCTAGCCTAAGGGTGCTGAGGCCAATTGTACTCCAACTTCTCTCCTGGCTGAGATCAATTAACTCACCACTGATCAGAGATTAAACCTGGGCTCCTTTTGCATTTACCCTATCAGTGGGAGTCCATTTAAAGCAATTATGTGTCAGCTTCTGAGTCAGCAGGTTGTGGGTTTAAACCCCACTGTGCTTTTCAGCAAGTGATCCCATGTGACACCAGCGTGCAGTATTGAGGGAGTGCAGCATTGTCGGAGGCGCCGTCACAGGGTGCAATCTACATTGATAACTAATACTCCACAGTAATCCGGCAGCAATTGAAACTGTTCCCTTTCCATCAAAATTAAAATCCTTCGCAGACAGTCGGAGGTCCCGATTCTCACAGGTTTCATAACCCAACAATTAAGTTTTATATTACCTTCCTTTTTATCCCTCTGTCTCACAAGTTAATTCCTCTATTTATAATGACCTAATTTGCAAAACCGTCGTGGGTCAGAACCATTATTAATCCAATAAACGTCAATGAGGGAATGAAAGGGCTTGTGGGGTTCGGCCGCACTGATTTACAATTGTGTCTCTTCTAATCCATGCTGGTGCCTGGTCATTAAACTCTGTGAAAACACCTTGGTTCGTGCACACAGGGTGACTGATGTGGACTGCGAGTAAATGTAACTACAATTAATTAGATCCCAGCTCCATTCAATGCCTTTTCCTAACTCGTGCTCACTGCCCGCTCAACAGAGATCAGTTCATTGTTAGGCCTCGTGTATTTCTATTTCAATGCTTTCTGCCATTATCTATCCCGTTCTCTGATTTACAAAGAGCCAGATTTCAGGGTTGACACTGGCGGGCATCCCATGGCGTTGCTCACAGCCAGTTGGCAGAACGGTTGCTTGTCACAACAGAAGTGCTGCATCATGTGCGGACAATGTATTATTCTGCCACACAGGTGGAGCTGCATTTACGACAACCCACCCTTTTCAGGTAAGAGGTCTGATAGCAGCAAGAAGACACAGCCTGAGGTCAACCAGATTTTAATTGCTGTTCAGGGAGTGCCGTTTGTAGATTGGAAGGAGCTGATAAATTCCCTGTTCCAGATCAAGGTGTGTCTGATTGTGAATAATGTCTCACTATTCTGTATGGGTCTGACTGTGACTTATGTCTCACTGTTCGATATGGAACTGTCTGTGAATCAATTCTCACTGTTCTATATATGCCAAACATGTCTGACTGTGAATTATGTCTCATAGAATGATTACATCATAGAAGGAGGCCATTCAGCCCGTCCTGCATGTGCCAGCTCTCTGTAAGAGCAATCCAGCTCGTCCCACTCCCCCGTCCTTTCCCCGTAGCCCTGCATTTTTTACCCTTCAAATACTTATCCAATTCCCTCTTGAAAGCCACGATTAAATCTGCCTCCACCACCCCTCCAGGCAGTGCATTCCAGATCATATCCACTTGCTGAGTAAAAAAGGGTTTCCTCATGTCGCCTTTGTTTTTTTTGCCAATCACCTTAAATCTGTGTCCTCTGTTCCTTGACCCTTCTGCCAATGGGAAGAGTTTCTCTCCATCTACTCTGTCCAGACCCCTCATGATTTTGAACACCTCTATCAAATCTCCTCTCAACCTTCTCTGCTCTAAGGAGAACAACCCCAGCTTCTCTAGTGCCCAGAATTGGACACAATGCTCCAGTTGTGGTCAAACCAGTGTTTTATAAAGGTTCATCATAACTCCCTTGCTTTTGTACTCTATGCCTCGATTTATAAAGCCCAGGATCCCCTATGCTTTTTAAACCGCTTTCTCAAGCTGCCCTGCCACCTTCAATGATTTGTGCACATATATCCCCAGGTCTCTCTGTTCTTGCATCCCATTTAGAATTGTGCCCTTTAGTTTATATTGCCTCTCCTCATTCTTCCTACCAAAATGTATCACTTCTCACTTCTCTGCATTAAATTTCATCTGCCACATGTCTGCCCATTCCACTAGCCTGTCCATGTCCTCTGGAAGTCCATCACTATCCTCCTCATTGTTCACTACACTTCCAATTTTTGTGTCATCTGCAAATTTTGAAATTGTGCCATGTACACCCAAGTCCAAATCATTAATATATATCAAAAAAAGCAGCAGTCCTTGCACCGACCCCTGGGGAACACCACTGTACACCTCGCTCCAGTCCAAAAAACAACCATTCACCACTGTTCCCTGCTTCCTGTCCCTTAGCCAATTCTGTATCCGTGTTGCTACTGCCCCCTTTATTCCATGGGCCACAATCTTGATGATAAGCTTACCATGCGGCACTTTATCAAACACCTTTTGAAAGTCCATATACACCATATCAACTGCATTGTCCTCATCAACCCTCTCTGTTAACTCATCAAAAAACTCTATCAGGTTAGTTAATCACGATTTGCCTTTAACAAATCAGTGCTGGCTTTACCTAATCAATCTATACTCATCCAAGTGACTTTTAATTCTGTCCTGGAATATTGTTTCTATTGTTTTGAGCTTAAACTGACTGGACTGTAGTTACCGGATTTATCCTTTCACCCTTTTTTGAACAAGGATGTAACTTTGCAATTCTCCAGTCCTCTGGCACCACCCTTGCATCTAAGGATGATTGGAACATTATGGCCATTACCTCCACAATTTCTACCCTTACTTCCCTCAGCAACCTAGGATGAATCCCATCCAGACCCAGTAACTTATCTACTTTAAGTACAGGTAGCCTTTCTGGTACCTCCTCTTCATCAATTTTTAGCCCATCCAGTATCTCAAATAACTCTTTTTCTGTGATTTTGGCAGCATCTTCTTCCTTGGTAAAGACAGATGCAAAGTGCTCATTTAGTACCTGAGCCATGCCCTCTGCCTCCATGCATAAATCTCCTTTTTGGTCCCTAATCAGCCCCATCACTCCTTTTGCTACCTGTTCTATTTGTGACTGACTCTGATTTATGTCTCACTGTTCTATATGGATCCGAATGCAAATTATGTCTCGCTGTTCTCCATGTGCCTGACTGAGTTGTGTTTCTATGTGTCTGACTGCCAATTGTGTCTCATTATTCTATATGGGTTTAACTGTGAATTATATCTCATTCTACTATATGATCTGACTGTGAATTATGGCTCACTGTTCTATATGTCTGGGTATGAATTATCTCTCTGTACTCTATGGATATGACTGAATTATGTCTGTTCAATGTGGATATGACTGTGAATTATGCATGGCTGTTTTATATGGATGTGACTGTGAATTATAACTCATTGATCTTTCGGGGTCTGACTGTGAATTAGGTCTCACTGTTGTATACATGTCTGACTATGATTTTCTCACTTCTATATGGATCCTTCTGTGAATCATGTCTCATTGTTCTAAAGCATTGAATCATATAATGTTTACTGCCTTTCGGCCCATTGAGCCCATTGCGGCTCTTTTTAAGAGCAATCCAGTTAGTCCCATTTCTCCGCTCTTTCCCCGTAGCCCTGCAATTTTTTCCCTTCTCGTATTTATCCAATTCCTTTTTGAAAGCTACGATTGAATCTGCTTTCACCACCCTTTCAGGTAACACATTCCAGATCATAACTACTCACTGTGTAAATGTTATTCTTTTGGCTCTTTTGCCAAACACCTTAAATCTGTGTCCTCTGGTTCTCTACCCTTCTGCCAATGGGAACCGTTTCTCTCTAAACCCTTCATGATTTTGAACACCTCTATCAAATCTCCTCTTAACCTTCACTGGTCTAAGGAGAACAATCCCAGCTTCTCCAGTCTATCCACGTAACTGAAGTCCCTCATACCTGGAGCCATTCTAGTAAATCGTTTCCGCACCCTCTCGAAGGCCTTCACATCCTTCCTAAAATGCAGTGCCCAGAATTGGACACGATACTTAATCAATGGCAAACCGGTGTTTTATTAATGTTCAACATAACTTCCTTGCTTTTGTTCTCTATGCTGCTATTAATAAAGCCCAGGATCCCATATGCCCTTTTAACTGCTTTCTTAACCTGTCCTGCCACATTCAAAGATTTGTGCACATCTACCCCCAGGTCTCTCTGCTGCTGCACCCTTTTTAGAATTGTACCATTTAAGTTTTATTGCCTCTCCTCAATCTTCCTGCCAAAATGTATCACTTCACACTTCTCTGCGTGAAATTTCATTTGCCATGTGTCCGCCCATTTCACCAGCCTGTCCATATCCTCTTGAAGTCTATTACTATCCTTCTCATTGTTTACTACACTTCTAAGTTTTGTGTCATCTGCAAATTTTGAAATCATACCCTGTACACTCAAGTCATTAATATATATCAAAAAAAGCAGTGGTCCTAGTACCAACCCCTGTGGAACCCCACTGTAAACTTTCCTCCAGTCCGAAAAACAACCGTTCACCACGACTCTCTGTTTCCTGTCACTTAGCTAATTTCGTATCCATGCTGCCACTGCCCCTTTTATTCCATGGGCTTCTATTTTGCTAACAAGCCGATTATGTTGCACTTTATCAAACACCTTTTGAAATTCAATATACACAACATCAACCGCAATGGTCTCATCAACTCTCTCTGTTCGATCATCAAAAAACTATCAGGTTAGTTAAGCAATTTGCTTTTAACAAATCCGTGCTGGCTTTCCTTTATTAATCCACACTTGTCCAAGTGACTGTTACTTCTGTCCTGGATGATAATTTCTAAAATCTTTCTCACCACCGAGGTTAAACTGACTGGCCTGTTTGGATCTGACTGTATTACCTCTCACTGTTCTCTATGGGTCTGACTGTGAATTATTAAATAGCGCCTTTCACAAACTCTGAACATCCTTAATCGCTTTACAACCCAGGAAGTATTTCTGAATTGTCGTCACTGTTGTAATGTAGGAAACACAGCATCCCTGGGAGTGTTTGGGACAGTTTAGACGGAGCTTTACTCTGTATCTAACCGGTGCTGCACCTGCCCTGGGAGTGTTTGATGGGACAGTGTAGAGGGAGCTTTACTCTGGATCTAACCCATGCTTTACCTGGAACGTGTTCCGCTCCCCAGTACTAACATACTTGGGGGTGATTTTGACTTTGGGTGACAGTGTAAAATGGGCCATATCAGTTTCCCCACCCGTTAAACACCTCTCGCGTCTGTTAACTACCTCTCGCACCTGTTAATCACCTCTGCCATTGACTTCAATGGAAACAACAATCAGGAAAGGTGTTTAACGGGTGGCCGAGCCGATATCGCCCATTTTACACTGTCGTCCAAAGTCAAAATGACCCCCATGACCTTGCTGGGCAGAAATAATTCCCCAGAAACACTACTGTCATAATATTTCTTCCAAATCACAACATCATCTTTTTCGAGACAAACCTGAAGTTGATTGGCTGCAGGCATCATTGTAAAACACCACTTTATTAGAATAATTTTAGTCTTCACAAACTGTAAATGTTATAAAAAATAAAAATATCCAACAATGAATAGGAGCTTACATTCCACACTCAGGATAAGTAGCTGTATGAACACCACCCCTGGTAAATAAGAAAATGTTTGTTTTAATCTTCAACTTCTTCCAGTTCTGATGAAAGGCCATTGAGCTGAAATGTTAATTCTGTTTCTTTCTCCACAGATGCTGCCTGACTTGTTGAGTATTTCCAGCATTTTCTGACATTCTTACTTGTTTGGCTGGCTAACAATAGGGTGTCTCCGAGACCGGGATTCGTTTGAGCCAATGTCTCTGGTACTGAATGGTGTCCCACAGTCTCAATAATACACACCGGGACACGACAAGAAAAACACAGTGTTCATGGAGACCCTCAGCCACTGTGTGTCGTCCTGGATCTCAACCATCAGTCTGGGGGTTCCCAGGGTGTCTGTAGGAGGTGCTCAGGGTGTGTGAATGGAGTTCCCCGGGTGGCCGGCTGTAAGGGGTTCCCCGGGTGGCCGACTGTAAGGGATTCCCCAGGTGGGCAGCTGTAAGGGGTTCCCCAGGTGGGCAGCTGTAAGGGGTTCCCCAGGTGTGCAGCTGTAAGGGGTTCCCCAGGTGTGCAGCTGTAAGGGATTCCCCAGGTGGGCAGCTGTAAGGGGTTCCCCAGGTGGGCAGCTGTAAGGGGTTCCCCAGGTGGGCAGCTGTAAGGGGTTCCCCAGGTGGGCAGCTGTAAGGGGTTCCCCAGGTGGGCAGCTGTAAGGGATTCCCCGGGTGGCCGACTATAAGGGATTCCCCGGGTGGCCGACTGTAAGGGATTCCCCAGGTGGGCAGCTGTAAGGGGTTCCCCAGGTGTGCAGCTGTAAGGGGTTCCCCAGGTGTGCAGCTGTAAGGGGTTCCCCAGGTGTGCAGCTGTAAGGGATTCCCCAGGTGGGCAGCTGTAAGGGGTTCCCCAGGTGGGCAGCTGTAAGGGGTTCCCCAGGTGGGCAGCTGTAAGGGGTTCCCCAGGTGGGCAGCTGTAAGGGGTTCCCCAGGTGGGCAGCTGTAAGGGGTTCCCCGGGTGGCCGACTATAAGGGATTCCCCGGGTGGCCGACTGTAAGGGATTCCCTGGGTGGCCGACTGTAAGGGATTCTCCAGACACAGAGAAGCAGTAGTGAGCTGGATCTCTTTCCCTTGTGCGTACCATTGTCTTGGGTTGCTGTTCAGTGTGAAAAGTTTAATGATCCCCTTAAAAAACATTGAGTATTATGAGCTTTAAAGCAGTTTTGGATTGGGTACGCACAGTGATGGAGATATTGACTCATGACTCTTGAACATATCCATGCCATTGGCTTTTGCCCCACCACCCATTTCTCTGACCGCAGCCAGACACGCAGTGCTGGCTGGGCGTTTCCTTAGCAGGAGCATGCACTGTAGTTGAGTTGTCTGTCTCCCCCACGTCACTCCCTGTCGCTAACCAAAGATTAGCACCAGCCCGGAGCTGGAAGCAGGTTTGGCCTAAACCCATGATCTGGAAGGCACCATAGAGGCGGGGAGAATGAAGGAATGATTGGATTTCCTGGCAGTGACCCTATACTGTAACCATCAGCTGAACAGCGGCCAGCTGTGGATTTTATGTTGAGCTCCATGCCTATCCTTCAGCAGAGCATTGGTGACAGCCAGAGCCCCGCTCTGCAGAAAGCGCACAAAGTTATCTCCCACCAAGGGGCCAAGAGCATGGAGTCCCCGCTCCTGCCCACACTCGTACGTATAGCAGTCCACGTCTACAGGGTTACGCTTGCAGTTAACTGGGAGCTCCGTGTTCACTGCCAATGACCTTCCCTGATCGAGCAGAAATGTCAAATTGGGGTTCGAGCCAATCAGGACAAGAGCTACAGAAATATTGAATGTCCTTCTTTCTCCTGATGTCATATCCTGAAGGATGCACTTCCTGTCCGGGGTGAAGCACTCCACTGTGTGTTTGGGGAGGCTGAGGTATCCTTCGTAGGGCCCCGTGGCAGTGCAGGACTGTTGAGCCATCATCTGGTGAACTTTGTGATACTCGGGGCACATCACCTTGGGAAGCTGGTTGAAGATCAGGCCGGGGTCGTTGACCCCTCTGCGGAAGACGTGGATCACGGGGGCGTTGCTGTGGTGAGCAGAGATGACAGCGTCCCCAGTGGTCAGGCTGCCCCCCACAATCAGAATGGGGTCAAAGTTCACCCCCGTCTCCTGCTCCTTGAGGGCTTCTTCTAGGTCCGAAGTTGTGTGGTGAACAAATGGAAGGTCTTCGCCTTCAACCTCAAGCCAAGCAAGCCTGTCCTAAGTCCCTGTTGCCAAGACAATGTTCTCTGCATAGATGCAGAAAGGCATCTCTGAACCATCTTTCGTTTCGCTGTAACCTTTCACCTCAAACAGGCTTGTGCGGTGGGATTGGCGAGAGGCCTGAGCTCCGGCCATATTGTCCATGGACACACATGTTTGCTTTTCCTCGTCGGGACTCGGGCTGACCCTTCTCACCGAGGTCACGACGGTGCCGCACGCAAAGTTCTCCCACAAACCCTTGGCTTTGGTGTAGTGCTGGTAATACTGGGCAATGTCTGCTGTCATGGCCCTGTCGTTCCCCAGGCATCTGTAAAACAATCCAAAGCACTGTCAGAGGCTGAGAGAGATAAAACAAACCATTGAACATTCAGTCAAGGAAGGCTTGCAGCTGAGTGAAACCTGCGATCTCAGTGTATGAGAACGACATGGTCAAACAGCTCAGACCAGCTAAACGCTCAACAGTTAACAGTCTCTCCCAACTGCCACTGTATGACTTGTGTGTGGATCAGTGCCAGACACAGACTGTAAAACTCAATCCCAGGTGTCCATTAATCATAATCTATATGTAGACCATCTAAACCCCTCAGTTAGATTGCTACTTTGGAAACACTCTCACTCTGTGCTATTCCATATGTTTTGCCTATTCGAATGGAGCCCGATACACAATAAATAATTGCAAGCCCTTATTGGATTATCGACAAGTGACTCCATTGAGTGTCCACCTTGCCGACACTGATCCTATTGTCCCAATGAGCACAGATTTACACGGTGATCTCTAATTCCAGAGACTGCTGCTTCGTAGACAGGTTAATCTGCTGAGTAATCTAATCGTGCTGTTTCCTTCAACATTGAGACCAGAGCCTGAAAATGATGTGACAGAATCGTTCCAAGCGGGTTAGTCACTCGGAGGCTGTGATTCATTGATTGGTGATGCACTCTGGCTTCTTCTGTAACACACTGTGAACTTTGGCAGAGATTTTTAAAAATTATTCTCAGGATGTGGGCGTCACTGGCAAGACCAGCATTTGTTATCCTTCTCTAGTTCATCCCTGTTTAGTTTGATACTGAGTGACTTGCTGGGTCACTTGAGAGGGCAGTTATGAGATAACCAGGTTGGTGTGGGACTGGAGTCACAAATAGGCCAGACCGGGTAAGGACAACAGGTTTCCTTCACTAAAGAGGCATTAGTTAACCTATTGGGTATTTTGATAATCTGACCGCTTCATGGTCACTTTTACTGATAACAGCTTTTTCTGTCCAGATTCTTTAAACTAAATTCAAATTCTCAAAGAGCCAGAGTGGGATTTGAACTCATGTTTTCTGGATTGCGAGTAACATAACCACTGCACTACCGTACCCAGTGAGTTACTTCGAGGTAGATGGAGGAGTCACCTCAGGTGCTCTCTGGATGCTCAATTGATCCAGTTCAGGGTGTGCCCGGCTCTTGCAATATTGGGGTGAATTTTCACTTCACTGCCGGCCATAAAGGGGCTGTAGTGGATCGGTCGCCCGTTTTACACCCTGTCCAATTATTGCTTCCATTCCTGTGTTCCAACCGGCAGTAAAAGTAAAAATTTACCCCATGGAGTCCGTCCAATTGAGCTCGCCCAGTGCTCAGCTGCTAAAGTTTACTGAGCAGGATGTCCAGGGACGCATTAAAGCATCGGCCTATGGGACCCGTGCCCAGCGACCCTTGCCACAAATGGGGCCTCTGCCAGGGGTGGTGAGCTTTGCCCAATAGGCTGCCGGAGTGTTACAGCCTGAGGAGCTGGGTCCCCCATCATATTGGAACAAGACGTGCCCATCAAGGCCTGTCAGTCCCAGCGTCGGAGAGCAGCAGCCCAGCCTACTCAGTTTTAGTGAGGGGGTGGGGGTTGTTTTGCGGGGGTAGGGAGAGACCATGAATGTTCTTGGTGCCCAGAGCCCCAAGAATTCTTAATTCGGCTCTCAATATGGCACTGAGCTACACAGACCAAGCAAGGGGTCCCAGGTTTGATCACTGGTGGTACAAGGTCTCTAGGGGCCCCACAATTAGCCAGGATTCCTACTCCTCCACTAATCCATGTCCAGGCTCAGTGGCTACTTGGGAGAAGTACTGAGATATTGCAGACCAGCAAGGAGTCAGCGCCTTCAGAAGAGGAGGGGAGAAAATCGAGCAAATATAGTGTGGCTGGGCTATCGTTTAAAACATAGAAAAGCCTTTACCTTCTCTTGGCTCTCATCCAGTCCCTGAAGGGAAGATCAGGAAGCTGCATCCAGTCACCAAGACTGAGGGTGACCATGGATCCCTCAATAGACTGTCATGGGGACAAGAACACTGGAAGGTTAGTCCTGAACACCGTCTATGCTTTTCCTAAATGAAAGTAAAGCCACTTTACTCACAGCCTACTCAACCTGCCGTAGAGTTACTGAACACATCTACACATGGATCAATTAACCTTGCACTTCAGCAGTGACCAATCACTATGTGGTGCAGTACGTCCCTTTTAACTTGGGTCTGTTGGGAGCCAAACAAAACCCATGAGGTAAAAGGGCCCACAGTGAAGGAATGTGCTTAACTTCTCAGCGGTTTGGACTAAATTGGTTGGGTCCAACCCAACTCGTGACGAGTGCGGAGTTAGGGGTTAACCAGTTGCTTCATAAACAGACACTACTGAAACAACAATAATTATCACCCCCAATAGATATTCTCCTTGGCCTTCCATCTGGACCAGGTCACCTTGAACAAATTTCAACTTGGGATGATTTGTCCTGAGGTTGTCCAAGTCGGGCAGCTCCCCCTCCCCCGACCCCCGCCATTCACATTATGTGCAGACTTCCCCTTGCTGGGACATTACGAAGGATGAATTGTACCCGCAACCCATGGTCACCAGTCATGATGCCACAGGTTGGCATTTCATGATGTCACAGGTTGGCATTTCACAAAGTCACAGGGGAGAAGTTCTGTGCAAAATGGAAGCTCCCAAACTGGCAATTTTAAAGATAACTCAGGATAAGATGGTGACAGAAACACCCGCAAGTCCATTGATAGTCTTTTAATGTGCAAAACGGGAGGGATTCAAGGCCACAATTGCCCATCCTTTGTTGCTAAGTGGATGATGTCAGAGCAGATTACTCCCTTTACCTAAACTGATATTTCCATGGTCAAACTCTTTATGAATTTGTGCAGTGAGTTAGTCACTGGTATTAGGACCTGGCTTCAGATTCATCCCAGGAGGACATCTTCTCTCAATTGGCTGTAAGAGTTCATTGAGCAATGAGTTTGGGACGGACTCGAGCAGCCTCCTACTGAGCATGGAACACATCACCAAACTGGCATAAATTGGCCATAAATTGGCAATCTCACTTAGTAAGGCCACATGATGGCTGGTGTGAGATATGGAATATCACAGCGTGCAGCTCAGAGGTTGGGATAATATAGATATTAATATTGCTCTGTATCTAATCTGTGCTGTACCTTCCCTGGGAGTGTTTCATGGGACAGTGTAGAAGGTGTTTTACTCTATACATAACCTATGGTGTACCTGCCCTGGGAGTGTTTCATGGGACAGTGTAGAAGGTGCTTTACTCTATACATAACCTATGGTGTACCTGCCCTGGGAGTGTTTCATGGGACAGTGTAGAAGTTGCTTTACTCTGTGTCTAACCCATGCTGTACTTGCCCTGGGTGCACTAAATATTGTAACCCTCTCTCCAAGTCTGCTCTTTCGTAACATGGCTCCCCAATGGGATGGTGGGAGCACTGAAGTTATCCTTATATTCGGATATCCATCTCATAGTTCATTGATTGACACGTATATCAGTGCTAGCTTGGCTCTGCAGGTATCACTCCTCCCCTGAGTGGGGGAAGCATCCAGAAGCCCTAGTAATATTGAAGTCAATGCGAATCAGGGGGAAATCTCCATTGGCTGGAGTCATACCGAGCACAAAGGAAGATGATAGTGGTTGTTGGAGGCCAATCATCTCAGCCCCAGGACATCGCTGCAGGTGTACTCAGGGCATTGTCCTAGGCCCAACTATCTTCAGCTACTTCATTAATGACCTTCCCTCCATTATAAAGTCAGAAATGGGGATGTTCGCTGATGATTGCACAGTGTTCAGTTCCATTCGTAACTCCACAGATAATGAAGCAGCCTGTGCCCTCATGCAGCAAGACCTGGGCAACATCCAGGCTTGGGCTGATAAGTGGCAAGTAACATTCACACCACACAAGTGCCAGGCAATGACCATCTCCAACAAGAGAGGGTCTAACCACCTCCCCCTGACATTCAATGGCACCGTCGAACCCCCACCATCAACATCCTGACGGTCACAATTGACCAGAATCTTAACTGGAGCAGCCACATAAATACTGTAACTACAAGAGCAGGTCAGAGGCTGGGTATTCTGCAGTGAATGATTTACTTCTAGATTCCCAAAGCTTTTCCACCATCTACAAGGCACAAGTCAGGAGTGTGATGGAATACTCTCCACTTGCCTGGATGAGTGCAGCTACAACAACACTTTGGTAGTTGACACCATCCAGGACAAAGCAGCCCTATGATTGGCATCCCATCCACCACCCTAAACATTCACTCCCTCCACCACCGGCCTACCGTAGCTGTAGTGTGTACCATCCACAGGATGCACTGCAGCAACTCGCCAAGGCTTCTTCGACAGTGCCTCCCAAACCCGTGACCTCTACCACCTAGAAGGACAAGGGCAGCAGGCACATGGGAACAACACCACCTGCAAGTTCCCCTCCAAGTCACACACCATCCCGACTTGGAAATATATCGCTGTTCCTTCATCATCGCTGGGTCAAAATCCTGGAACTCCCTTCCTAACAGCACTGTGGGAGAACCTTCACCACACGGACTGCAGCGCAAGAAGGCGGCTCACCACCACCTTCTCAAGGGCAATTCGGGATGGACAATAAATGCTGGCCTTGCCAGCAACGCCCACATCCCATGAAAGAATTTTAAAAAAAACTCTCCCCCTGAGTCTGATGGTTGTGGATTCAAGGCCCATGTCTGGGACTTGAGAACATTACCTCGATTGACTTTCAGTCCAGCACTGAGGGAGTTCTGCACTGTCAGAGGTGATGTGTTTCTGATGCGATGTTGAACAGATAGATCTGGTGAAAGTATTGCTGGTTATGCTGACTAAAACTGTACAGTACTCCAGGTGTGGTCTCAACAAAGCACTGTACAATTGCAGCAAGTCTCAGGATAAGGGGATAAGGGCTCAGCCATTTGAGACTGCGATGAGGAGGAATTTCTTCACTCACATGGTTGTAAATCTTTGAAATTCTCTACTCTAGAGGGCTGTGGCTGCTCAGTCGTTGAGTATATTCAGATCTGGGATAGTTAGATTTTTGGACTCTAGGGGAATCGAGGGATATGGGGATCGGGTGCGAAATTAAAGTTGAGGTCGAAGATCAGCCATGATCTGATTGAATGGCAGAGCAGGCTCGAGGGGCCATCGGGCCTACTCCTGCTCCTATTTCTTATGTTCTTATAACTTCCTTACTCTTGTACTCCAATCCCCTTGCCATAAAGACCAACATACCATTTGCCTTCCTAAGTGATCCAGGTGTGATCTCACCAAAGCCCTGTACATTTGCAGGAAGTCTCAGGATGAGGGTTAACCTGCATATTAATGTTCTGTGTGTTGTGTACAAGGACACCCAAATCCCACTGAGCACCAACATTTAATAGTTTCTCACCATTTCAAAAATATTCCATGTTTCTGTTCTTCCTACCAAATGCCAATTTGCGTGTGGCCCAGGTGGTAATCCAGAGTTTGCTACCTTTGAGGTTCTACTTATTAACTCGGACCCTAACTCCTCAAACTCCCTCAGCAGAACCACATTCCTAGTTCTACCTATGTCGTTGGTTCCTATGTGGACCACGACAACTGGATCCTCCCCCTCACGCTCCAAGTTCTTCTCCAGATACGAGGGGATATCCTTAACCCTGGCACCGGGCAGGCAATACAGCCTTCAGGACTCCCGGTCGCAGCTGCAAGAAAAGTGTCTATCCTCCTGACTATACAATGCCCCACCACGACCACATTCCTTTTTATTCCTGAATAGCCTCCTGTACCATGGTGCCGTGATCAAATTGCATTTCCTCCCTGCAGGCTTTGTTCTTATCCAACAAGTACCTCGTACTTGTTGGATAAGGTTAAAGACTGAGGCTCCTCCGACACTGTGTCCTGGGTCCCCATACCTGCCTGACTCGCATTCACACTCTCCTGTCCCAGAGCACTGACCAAATCTAAACTGCTACCTAACCTAAAGGGTGTGACTGCCTCCTGGATCAAAGAGTCCAGATAACTCTACCTCTCCCTGATGCATTGCAATGCCTGCAGCTCGGACTCCAGCTCAACAACTCTGAGCCGAAATTCCTTGAATTGCAGACACTTACTGCAGATATGGTTACTTGGGATCTCACTGGGTCCACCAACTCCCACTTGCTGCAGTTACGACATACCAAGTGCCCTGCCATCCCTATCTAACCTTGTTTTATATATTTAATTACTTAAACTTTTTGTTCACTCGGTATTTTTAGTTTTATTAACTAATTACTTTTTCTAGTTTAAGTTATTAATTTTAATGAAGTGTTTAAAATTATGAAATGATGGGACAGGGTAGATAGAAGCAGACTGCTACGAATAGTAGAGGGGTCAAGAATGAGGAGCTATAGATGCAAAATTAAATGTAAGAGATTTAGAACTGAGGGCAGGAGAAAGTTCGTCACACAGAGAGTTGTGAGGCTGTGGAATTCACTTCTAGGATTAGTGGTTGAGGCAGAAACTTTGTCAACATTCAAGATATGACTGAATGGGTGGATGAAGGGAAAGGGGATGAAGGGATATGGGAACAGGGCAGGTAAATATGATTCAAACTATTTGATTGTGTGGAGGGTAAATGCTGACATGGAATGGTTGGGCCAAATGGCCTGATTCTGTGTTGTAACTTCTATGTATTTCAGTGAAGGGTGTGATATGGTGCTTTATATATACATGCCTATCCCACCAATACAAACAGACACAGGTACACGGAGAAAGAGGTATTGCAAGCAACATACAAGTGAATTGTCTTGATAAATATTTTGATACTTACATGCCAAACCCCTCCCAATGGTCCCTTGCCCAGGACCAGATGAGGAATGTAGTGGTCGGGTTCTAGTCTCCAGCTTATCACCAAATCCATGGATACACCAAAATCATCATCGGGACACGGGAGGGAATCAAACAGAATGGCGACCGGATTGTAGGAACATCCCTCCAGCCCTTCAGACAGGAACTCCAAATCCTGAGATGACCAGGGCAGACAAAGAAGGGTGTGAGGAATATCCATTGTCCAATGTGTAATGAGAAAGCTACCAACCTATCAATACCAATTTATATCTCCAATCCCTCCTACATGGAGTCCAACAGATACCTGGCTCTCCAATTCAGAGCCTCTAACCTTTCCATCCCAACTTCTCTTGTCCCCCTCTCCTTTATCAACACTATGCTCTGAAGTTTCCTCTCTCGTTCAGGTACCTGTACAGCTAAGGAATATGATTACACATGGGTACAGTAGTGTAGTGGCTATGTTAACCCAGAGGCCTGGACTAATAATCCAGAGAACGTGAGTTCAAATCCCGCCAGGGCAGTTTGAGAATTTGAATTCAGTTTAAAGAATCTGGAAATAAAAAGCTGGAATCAGCAAAAGTGACCATGAAGCTGTTGGATTGTCATAAAAACCCAACTGGTTCACTAATGTTCTTTTGAGATGGAAACCTGCCGTCCTTTCCTGGTCAGGCCTCGAAATGACTCCATTCCCACACCAAAGTTGTTGACTCTTAACTGCCTTCTGAAGTGGCCTAGCAAATCATTCAGTTGTATCGAAACCGTTAGAAACAAATTCATCACCTTCTCTGAGCAACTTGCCAGCGACACCCACATCCTGAGCATGAAAAACAAATGGTGTCACCCCACCCCCGCAGTGGGAAAGTCCAAACCCAGCGACTAGGCAACTAAAATAGAATTGGCGCTGGTTTCCTGAGCACGGCTGGGTTTACTCGCTGGTAACCTGCACTCGTAAAATCATCTCCAGGGAATCAACTCCCGCCCAACTGTATCTCCATCACTCTGTGTTATACAACGATATCATTTTGAGAAATAAACAGTGTTCCAGGGCCACTGAATGAGAATAAAATCACTCAGACTGTTGGAGAAGGCGGTCCTTCTGGCTTTGAGGTACATCGGGGTGATACTGCTGCTTTTCCTGTAATTCGTGCTTCACCAACCAAATGGGGCTCTTAAAAATCACACAGTTAAAGGTCCTAGTTGCTGCAATTTCTTTAATGGGTCTTTGATGAAGCAGAATGTAGGACAAGTACCAGTGACTGCGCCAGTGTTCCACACCCTGTGCATTATCTGTAGACCATTAATATTTTTGCTCTCCTGCTCCATGCATCATCCCTCGCCCATGGACCTGGTACCCTGGACCTTATTGTCCTAGTTTAACAACCCAGAGGTTATGAGTTCAAATTCCACTGTGGTAAAATTGTAAGACCGCATTCAATGACTCTGGTCAGTTATGAGCTGGCACCAGAAAAAAATGACCATGAAAGCGGTTGGATTATTGCAAAAACCCAACTGGTTCACTAATGTCCTTCAGGGAAGGGAACCTGCCGTCTTTACCCAGTCTGACCTCCAGCCCACACTATGTGGTTGACTCTTACGTCCTTGGGCCAACTCAGAGTGGGCAATAAATGCTCCCCTAAATCCCAAAATAAACAGGCGAGTACCTGACCTGAAGTTAGTCACCTGTTTGGTCTGTTCTAGAACAGGCGATGAGACGAAACGATTATCTTCCCAATTTCCACTTGGAGAAAATAGCATGACCAATTTAGCGGGTGAGAAACTTGTGCCCTATCACTGTGTGGCACCGAATGGCTGACTGTGGCATGAAAAGCTCTCATGAGGCCATCACTCTCCTTGCTTGGACAATGAAGCCTTGACTTGGATATATTTGGAGTGCTCATCAGGTTGAGGGATGTTAGTGGATGGAGTGTCAGCATCAAACACTCTCAGGTTAGGTCAAGTACAGACAGATGTGGAGTAAAGCTCCCTCCACAATATCTCAACCACATGTCTCAGATCCAGCCCTAATGCAGTGTGATATTTGTCCCTTTCCCCATTCCAGCCATCCTGAGCCAGTTTTGTGCTGTAAACCATGTCCAGTAGGAACTGGTTTGAAACTGTCCAAATTCATAGGACCCCTACAGCCAGAGGAGACATTCAGCCTGAAAGGCCAGTGCCTAACCCACTGAGGCACCTAGTGTCCCCATTCTTTAGATGGGAGGAAAGAGAGAAGAGAGGAGAGAGGGATGAGAGAGAGAAAGAGGAGAGAGAGAGAGGAAAAAGCGGGAGAAGAGAAAGGGAGAGACTTCCTGACATCCGCTCTCCAACTCAAAAAGTTCTGCTTATTGTTACCTGTTCTACGATGGATATTCCCAGATTCTCCTCCGATTTCCGTTGAAGAATGGGATTAGGATGGATTGAAGATTCCTTAAAGTAAGGCATATATCCAGACAGGAAGTAGGATAGACAAATGCCTGAGGGTCCATTCCCTGTTTAAAAACAAAAATGATCAACTGTTGTGAATTCACTCTGCTCTTTTTAACTTTAATTGTGATTCGACATCAGTCACCAAATGAGATTGGGGCCGTTTGTTAATTCAATCAATTGAGGGGCATGAAATAAGACAAATTCTGCACATTCCAGACCAAAACTCTGTTCAACTACAGTGACACTTTACAGTGAGGGGTTTGTAAAGTATCTGGAGCTTCCTGTGTATTAATTATATCATCCAGTACAAATCAGTCCACTTCATCAGCACCCCATCCACCACTTTAAACATTCACTCCCTCCACCATCGGCGCACTGTGGCTGCAGTGTGTACCATCCACAGGATGCACTGCAGCAACTGACCAAGGCTTCTTTAACAGCACCTCCCAAACCCACGACTTCCACCACCTATAAGGACAAGGACAGCAGATGCATGAGAACACTATCACCTCCAAGGTCCCCTCTAAGTCAACACCATCTCGATTTGGACACATATCGGCCGTTCCTTCATTATCACTGGGGCAAAATTCTGGAACACCCTGCCTAAAAGCACTGTGGGAGCACCTTCACCACATGGACTGCAGCGGTTTAAGAAGAAGGCCCATCACCACCTTCTCGAAGGTAACCAGAGATGGGCAATAAATGCCAGCCTTGCCAGTGGCTCCCGCATCCCTTTAACTCATTCATCTTGCATGGATCCCAGCGGAAGTCATTAAAAAATGTGCACTGACCAAATTATGGTCTGGATTTGATTCGGACATCCGTCTGTTGACTGGGTGGAATTCCAACTGGACACTGGAGAAAGGACCAGAGTCACCTGAGAGATCGTCACTCAGGGCTGGATTCAAATAGAAATCCCGGAAAAAGAGCAACATGGAGGTCCTTCAGAGGAGGATCCCGGGCGGAAGGTCAATGATACCCGCGGCCCATCGCCATTTTAACAACCGGGCCTCATTTTAAATTCAGCCGCCGAACTGCCTGCCTGAATCAGGTGTCCAGGAGCAGCTCGTCGGGTTCCAGGCCCAGAGCCTGCCCAGCCTGCAGTCTGGTAAATCCAGACAAAAGCGGGGTGTAAGAATTAACCCAATAACAGATATAATTTAGTATAGTTATAATCAATAGTAGAAGTAGAATTAAATGTACTAAGAATTATGTATCTATAAATGTAAACTGTTCTGTGTATCAATATAGTAAGAACCATGTAACGTGTATTTAATAAGAAAGGAGAGAGAGGGAAACCAGGGAATTATAGACCAGTTAGCCTAACATCTGTTGTGGGGAAAATGCTATAGTCTATAATTAAGGATAGGGTGATTGAACACCTCGAGAATTTTCAGTTAATCAGAGAGAGCCAGCATGGATTTGTGAAAGGTAGGTCGTGCCTGACAAACCTGATTGAATTTTTTGAAGAGATGACTAAAGTAGTGGACAGGAGAATGTCAATGGATGTTATTTATATGGACGTTCAGAAGGCATTTGATGAAGTCCCACATAAGAGACTGTTTGCTAAGATAGAAGCCCATGGAATCGAGGGAAAAGTACGGACTTGGTTAGGAAGTTGGCTGAGCGAAAGGCGACAGAGAATAGGGTTAATGGGTAGGTACTCACATTGGCAGGATGTGACTAGTAAAGTCCCGCAGGGATCTGTCTTGGGGCCTCAATTATTCACAATATTTATTAACGACTTAGATGAAAGCATAGAAAGTCTCATATATAAGTTTGCCGATGACACAAAGATTGGTGACATTGTAAGCAGTGTAGATGAAAACATAAAATTACAAAGCGATATTGATAGATTAGGTGAATGGGCAAAATTGTGGCAGATGGAATTCAATGTTGACAAATGTGAGGTCATCCACTTTGGATCAAAAAAGGATAGAACAGGGTACTTTCTAAATGGTAAAAAGTTAAAAACAGTGGATGTCCAAAGGGACTTAGGGTTCAGGTACATGGATCATTGAAGTGTCATGAACAGGTGCAGAAAATAATCAAGAAGGCTAACGGAATGCTGGCCTTTACATCTAGAGGACTAGAGTACAAGGGGGCAGAAGTTATGCTACAGCTATACAAAACCCTGGTTAGACCGCACCTGGAGTACTGTGAGCAGTTCTGGGCACCGCACCTTCGCAAGGACATATTGGCCTTTGAGGGAGTGCAGCGTAGGTTTACTAGAATGATACCCGGACTTCAAGGGTTAAGTTACGAGGAGAGATTACACAAATTGGGGTTATATTCTCTGGAGTTTCGAAGATTAAGGGGTGATCTGATCGAAGTTTATAAGATATTAAGGGGAACAGAGGGTGGATAGAAAAAAACTATTTCTGCTGGTTGGGAATTCTAGGAGTAGGGGGCACAGTCTAAAAATTAGAGCCAGACCTTTCAGGAGCGAGATTAGAAAACATTTCTACACACAAAGGGTTGTAGAAGTTTGGAACTCTCTTCCACAAATGGCAATTGATACTAACTCAATTGCTAAATTTAAATGTGAGATAGATAGCTTTTTGGCAACCAAGGGTATTAAGGGATATGGGCCAAAGGCAGGTATATGGAGTTTGATCACAGATCAGCCATGGTCTTGTCAAATGGCGGAGCAGGCACGGGGGGCTGAATGGCCTACTCCTGTTCCTATGTTCTTATGTCATGATGAACCTTAATAAAACATTGGTTCGACCACAACTGGAGTATTGTGTCCAGTTATGGGCACCGCAATTTAGGAAAGATGTGAAGGCCTGAGAGAGGGTGCAGAAAAGATTTACGAGAATGATTCCAGAGATGAGATGCTTTCGATACGTGGATAGACTGGAGAAGCTGGGGTTGTTCTCCTTGGAACAGAGAGGGTTGAGAGGAGATTTGATAGAGGTATTCAAAATCGTGAAGGGCCTAGACAGAATAGATAGAGAAAAACTGTTCCCTTTGGCGGAAGGGTCAAGAACCAGAGGACATAGATTTAAAGTGATTGGCAAAAGAAGCAAAGTTGACATGAGGAAAAACGTTTTTACGCAGTGAGTGGTTAGGATCTGGAATGCACTGCCCGAAGGTGGTGGTGGAGGCAGATTCAATCATGGCCTTCAAAACAGAACTGGATAAGAACTTGAAAGGAAAAAATTTGCAGGGCTACGGGGTTAGGGCGGGGGAGTGGGACTAGCTGGATTGCTCTTGCAGAGAGCCTGCACAGACTCGATGGGCCAAATGGCCTCCTTCAGTGCTTTAACCTTTCTATGAAAGTGTTGGTGGGCCGAGAAGGATGCATGATGGTTATTATAGTCAAGTTTGCAGTTAAAACTAACAGAATGCTGACAACATTAAAGTGGGAATTAAGAGACCTTGGGAAAATCACAGGTGCTAAGGGAGGATGTGCTGTAATAGCATAAGGTCTAAAGACATGCAGATAAAGGGACTGAAGGTGAAATAAATCAAGAAGTCACACAGGCTTAGGCCTCTCTATCTCGAGCCCCTGCAAGCTAGTGAATAGAAATCTGTTTATACAAACAGTCCTGTGAAGGCTGACAATGCAAACTCTAAGATAAGGTACCGTTAAGCCTTTAACAACAAGACACGGATGGTACCAGGAGTTGCTTGGAATGTAACTCCTAAAGGGTGAGAGATATGATTAATGGTAAGGCTGAGAGATGTGGATGTGATAGTGAACTGCCACATAGACTGAAAAAAGGGGATAAGAAGAGACCTCAAAAGCTGAGGAAGGCGTGCAAGATTCTGGCGAGGAGGAAGAGAACTCTTCAATCAACAGAACACAGCAAGACAGAGAGAGAGAGAGAGAGAGAGACCACACCGCAGTCACTTGGAGGGATACTTCCAAAGTTTCAAGGAACAGAATGTGACTATTCCTGAAAGTAGGGATTTAAATCCTACAATTGGCGACCACGAAGCGACTATTTTTGTCAACAGCCAAAACCTGGTATTACTGGATATAAGGTAACGGACACGAGGATTATCGCTTGATCACCGGTCAATCCTTGTGGAGGGTTAGGAATAAGTAACAGATAGTGGCTCTCTAAAGTACACCGAGATGCTGAATGGAGACCTTTGGAAGGAGTATAGTACCCGGATAGAGAAGAAGTGTAGTGGGACCGATGGACAGGTCTTATTGTTAGAATGCCTAGGTGAAGGCCCAAGGCAGCTGAAGGCACGGCTGCCAATGGTGGAGCAATTAAAATCAGGGATGCACATGAGGCCAGTATTCAAGTATCGGAGACCGCCAAAAACAGTTACAAATGTCTCGGCAACCTGAAGCAATAATCCAGCCATTAACCTGTATATCCTGCATGGTCCCTTTATATAGTGCTGGTGGAGATCCTCTGGGCACTCGAAGACACGTTCAGATGGTTGGGGTTAAGACTGTGCGCTGATTTGAGCGCGTTAAGTCCCAAAATGGTGTCTATCACTTTAAATCAGCGTTGCAGACTGATTGAAGCCATTTTCTCCTTACTTTATTTGCAGCTGGCGTTCAGTATTTGCGCATGTGCTAACTCCGATATCAAGATGGTATCTGACGCTCGTCATGCTGGAACAACGGGCACAACACAGCCCAAATTAACGCCCAACATTTCTGAGGGCAAGTGGAGTTGCTAAGCAACAGCACAGAGACCAGATTAAGGCTTTGTGATTTTGAAAGGTTCAGCTGCAGAACAGGTTCAAGAAATGGAAAGTTTAACCAGGGGGATAATGTTTAACATGTCTCCATTTAATGTTTTATTTCCTCAAAGTCATTTATAGTTAACCTTGAAGTAGCAGGTGGGGTGACCACTTGGCTGTTTTTTGATTGCTCGTACGGAGAGTTCCAGAACGCAAAGCAACCCCCAAAAGTTTGTTTCTAATACAGAAAGAAAGAATTTGCATTTGTATCACCCCATTCACATCCTCAGGATGACCCAAAGCAATGAAGTACTTTCAAAGTGTAGTCACTGTTGTAATGTAGGAAATGTGGCAGCCAATTTACGCACAGCAAGATCCCACAAACAACAATGTGATAATGACCAGATAATCTGTTCTGAGGTTTTGGTTGAGGGATAAATATTGTCCAGGACACTGGGGAGAACTCCCCTGCTCTTCTTTGAAATAGTGCCCTGCGATCTTTTACACCCACCTGAGGGGGCAGACGGGGCCTCGGTTTAATGTCTCATCTCAAAGACGGCACCTCCGACAGTGCAGCCCTCCCTCAGTACTTTACTGGAGTGTCACCCTGAATTATGGGCTCAAGTCTCTGGAGTGGGATTTGACCCAAGAATTTCTGACTCAAAGTCTATTGGAAGTTTTGTGTCTTGTGTGTGAAAGTGTCATTTGTTGAGCGGGTTTAGGGTTTTTGAATCTTCATCTTAGAACACAGGCCACAGTCTCGACCCCACTCCCCGGGGGTAATTTTAGTATTTTGCGATATCGCACGGAGATGGATGATTTCAAAGGGAAGGAAAATGGACGGAGAGAATAACAGGCGGCCAATTGATATTACCAATAGGTCTATCCTGTCCCCTGTCGGGTGCTGAGCTCAGTAGAAGCTGCCAATGCCAGGAGTGAGTGTGAAGCTGACCATTATCCTACCCCACGGGATATTTCTTTGCTCCTTCCTCCAATTTTTCATCCCCCCACCCCCCTCCCCAGATTTCCCCCTAAGTCCTGTCTCAAGCTGTTCCATGGGTGGTGGTTGCACCTCTGCCAAGCATTGAGCCGAGCAACAAGTGTTTGCAGGCTATTCTACCATGGAGGGTATCACCATCGAGTCTAATCCATTCTCCCCCACGGCCAGACATGTGTGCTTATAACAGTGGTGGGGGTCGGGGGGGACTTCTGGTACCCCCCCCCCCCCCCGCACCCGCATGGCACATTTGACAGTGCGTTTACCCACAATGCCACTGAGAGGACCAGTGTGTGCAATGTGATGCCCCACAGAGTCGAATAGGGAGTCAACACTCACTATCCTAGCTCACACTAATTCTGCGACACAGTGGACAGAAGATCACAGGCAGTATGTCTGTAAATCTCTGATCCGCGCTCCCTGCATGAGGCGCCCCAACAGGCAGAATCTCGCAAAGCTTATCCCATGAAGAACTGGGTGAAGTGCTGTCACCAGTGGAAGTCTTGGGTCCCAGCCTGCCTCGAGCTAGCTGGTCTCAGCTGGAGTGACAGTGGGGGCAAGCAGCCAATCCAGTCAGCGTTTAGAATTCTAAAGAATGACTGGAGCGACTTGGGCTCTTCAACCTGGAAAGGCGGCACCCACGGGGTGATCTTATGGAGGGATATAAGATTGTTAAGGGTACAGAAAAAATTAACCAAGGATATTACTTTAATTTAAACTGTGCGAGTAGAACTACGGGTTTAAACGTATGAAGGGTATTATTAGGACTGATATCAGGACGTTCTCCTCGAGGAAACTCGCAGATAGAGTACTGGAGGCTGAGACCTTGGAATCATTTAAGAAACAATTGGAGGTTATATGGGGGAGCGGGGGGGCGAGGGTTGGGGGAGCTTTAGGATCTCCATGGATGGGCCAATCAAAATGGACCGAATGGCCTTTTCTCATCCATTACTATCTTGTGGTCTGGCCTCGGTGCCTTGGACTGCTCCAACCTTCGAGAGAAAATTGGAAATTCTTTTAAAAAATATTTAAGCATCACTGTGGGTGGTGGATTTAAATAAATGCCTCCTAACTATAGAGGAGATTCTGAGGCAGGAACACAGGCAGCTGACTATTCCGTTCTGTATTTGAAACTGGTCCCTTTGAATCACTTCCTGCTAGGCCGAGGCCTTGCCTCCTCCAGTCAGCTGTGCGAATAAATCCCAGGAAAAATTCCTCAAAGTTGAACGAGCCGTAATTTTCAGCAAATCGTGAGCTGCACTGCGGTCCCATCGAGTCAATACAGCCACCTGCAACTTCACAGAGGAGGCACTTGGGTAAAGGCCTGAGGCCCACAATACAGGGCCCCAGGAAGGTTGAAAAGAGTTGGAGAGAAGGCAGGGTAGTTGGAGAGTAATGCTCACCGGATGCCAAGATTGGATTTAAAAGCTTGAAGATTGTAGGAGGAAGGGAGGATCGATGGAGGTGAGGAGATCCACAGATTTGAGGCCCTGAGAGAGAATGTGTTTGAGTAGGAAGTGTTGCAATGAGTCTTGACTCCAACACAGGGAGGATACAGGGAGAAGGAGGAGTGCGCTGGATCGGCAGGAGTGATTCAGGAGATCGGTTTGCGGAATTATCTTACCGATTACAATGACGGGGAGGGGAGTGACTCTCTTCATTGGTGCTGGTCCAGTCTCAGCCATTTCCCTCACAAACTCACTTGTAGTCACTGCCATCTCCGAAAGATTCCACCACTCGAAATCTGCCGAAACAGGAACAGCAAGGGTTAAATGGCATCAGCAGGATCATCCTGAGACAACAGACTGTCTGGTTAATCCCTCATTGTACCCAGTGTCTGATTAACCCCTCATTGTACCCAGTGTCTGATTAACCCCTCACTGTACCCAGTGTCTGGTTAATCCCTCATTGTACCCAGTGTCTGATTAACCCCTCATTGTACCCAGTGTCTGATTAACCCCTCATTGTACCCAGTGTCTGATTCACCCCTCATTGTACCCAGTGCCTGATTAACCCCTCACTGTACCCGGTGTCTGATTAACCCCTCACTGTACCCAGTGTCTGATTAACCCCTCATTGTACCCAGTGTCTGATTAACCCCGCACTGTACCCAGTGTCTGATTAACCCCTCATTGTACCCAGTGTCTGATTAACCCCTCATTGTACCCAGTGTCTGATTAACCCCTCATTATACCCAGTGTCTCATTAACCCCTCATTGTACCCAGTGTCTGATTAACCCCTCATTGTACCCAGTGTCTGATTAACCCCTCATTGTACCCAGTGTCTGATTAACCCCTCATTGTACCCAGTGTCTGATTAACCCCTCATTGTACCCAGTGTCTGATTAACCCCTCATTGTACCCAGTGTCTGATTAACCCCTCACTGTACCCAGTGTCTCATTAACCCCTCATTGTACCCAGTGTCTGATGGACTCCTCACTGTACCCAGTGTCTCATTAACCCCTCACTGTACCCAGTGTCTCATTAACCCCTCACTGTACCCAGTGTCTGATGGACTCCTCACTGTACCCAGTGTCTGATTAACCCCTCACTGTACCAGTGTCTGATTGACTCCTCACTGTACCCAGGGTGTACCAGAATAAATAGCTCAATTTTTGAAGCATAAATTGAAATTCAACAGATCCCTGGCTTGATCCTGGGTTTTTACAGCCTGTTCTGTTCCAATTCACTAAAATTCAAAGAGTAAAACGGAACTGAGACTAAACAAGAACTGAGAGTAAACGAGGACTGAGAGTAAATGGAGGACTGAGAGTAAATGGAGGACTAAGAGTAAATGGAGGACTGGGAGTAAATGGGGACTGAGTGTAAATGGGAACTGAGAGTAAATGGAGGTTGAGAGTAAATGGGGACTGAGAGTAAATGGAGGACTGGGAGTAAATGGGCACTGAGAGTAAATGGAGGACTGGGAGTAAATGGGGACTGAGAGTAAATGGGGACTGAGAGTAAATGGAGGTTGAGAGTAAATGGGGACTGAGAGTAAATGGAGGACTGGGAGTAAATGGGCACTGAGAGTAAATGGGGACTGAGTGTAAATGGGGACTGAGAGTAAATGGGGACTGGGAGTAAATGGGGACTGAGTGTAAATGGGGACTGGGAGTAAATGGGGACTGGGAGTAAATGGGGACTGAGTGTAAATGGGGACTGGGAGTAAATGGAGGATTGAGAGTAAATGGGGACTGAGTGTAAATGGGGACTGGGAGTAAATGGGGACTGGGAGTAAATGGGGACTGAGTGTAAATTGGGACTGGGAGTAAATGGGGACTCAGAGTAAATGGGGACTGGGAGTAAATGGGGACTGAGAGTAAATGGAGGATTGAGAGTAAATGGGGACTGAGAGTAAATGGAGGATTGAGAGTAAATGGAGGATTGAGAGTAAATGGGGACTGAGAGTAAATGGAGGATTGAGAGTAAATGGAGGACTGGGAGTAAATGGGGACTGAGAGTAAGTGGAGGACTGAGAGTAAATGGGGACTGAGAGTAAATGGAGGACTGAGAGTAAATGGAGGATTGAGAGTAAATGGAGGATTGAGAGTAAATGGGGACTGAGAGTAAATGGGGACTGAGAGTAAGTGGAGGACTGAGAGTAAATGGAGGATTGAGAGTAAATGGAGGATTGAGAGTAAATGGGGACTGAGAGTAAATGGGGACTGAGAGTAAGTGGAGGACTGAGAGTAAATGGGGACTGAGAGTAAATGAGGACTGAGAGTAAATGTGGACTGAGTGTAAATGGGGACTGAGAGTAAATGGAGGACTGAGAGTAAACGGGGACTGAGAGTAAATGGAGGACTGAGAGTAAATGGAGGATTGAGAGTAAATGGAGGATTGAGAGTAAATGGGGACTGAGAGTAAATGGGGACTGAGAGTAATTGGAGGACTGAGAGTAAATGGGGACTGAGCGTAAATGGGGACTGAGAGTAAGTGGAGGACTGAGAGTAAATGTGGACTGAGAGTAAATGTGGACTGAGAGTAAATGTGGACTGAGAGTAAATGGGGACTGAGAGTAAATGGGCCCAGCGATGAGACACTGTTCTTGGGGCTTCTCTGGGTTCAATGACTCGGTTCGAGCTGATAATGTCCATAATACTGTTTGCAAGTTAGAGATGTTGACATTGGTTGTATGACCAGATTCTGACCTTGACAAGCAGTAACACTGCAGAATTCACTCAGGAAACACATGGGCACTGGTGTTACATCACAAGCCAACAGCACATGAGCATCTCACAATCAGTGAGGCTGACAGACAGAATGTGTACATCCCAGATACGTACATCCCGGATACATACATCCCCGATACGTACATCCCGGATACGTACATCCCGGGTACGTACATCCCGGATATGTACATCACGGGTACATACCTCCTGGATAAATCCATCCCAGATACGTACATCCCAGATACGTACATCCCAGATACGTACATCCTGGATATGTACATCGCAGATACATACATCCTGGATAAATCCATCCCGGATACGTACGTCCCAGATACGTACATCCCAGATACATCCATCCTGGATATGTACATCCTGGATACGTACATCCCGGAGACGTATATCCTGGATAAATCCATCTCGGATATGTACATCCCAGATACGTACATCCCGGATACGTACATCCCGGATAAATCCATCCCGGATACGTACATCCCGGATAAATTCATCCCGGATAAATCCATCACGGATACATACATCCTGGATAAATCCATCCCGGATATGTACAATCCGGATACGTACATCCCAGATACATACATCCCAGATACGTACATCCCGGATAAATCCATCTCAGATACATTCATCCCAGAAAAGTGATAGGATCTGTCGTAAATGTCTGATTTCAGTTGAAGGAGAGAACAATCTGACAACTCACTGCCAATATAAGAGGCAGTGAATGAGAGATGCCAGTAATGCAGACTGCCCCTGGAGGCTGGTGTGCTGACCTGAGGGCACTAAGATTCTGTGTCAGGATATCAGAAGGGCTGTGCCAGTGAAAATGCAGATTATTGTCGAGGGTTAGAGGAGCAAACGTAAACATTGGTCTCCTGGGGCTGAGACAGGAGAAATTATCATGGGGAATCAGGAAATGGCAGATGCGTTAAACAAATATTTTGTATCTGTCGTCACAGTAGAAGACGCAAAAAGCATATAAAAAATAGTGGGGAACCAAGGGGCTAATGAGAGTGAGGAACTTAAAGCAATTATTTTTTTTAAATTCGTTCATGGGATGTGAACGTCGCTGGCAAGGCCGGTATTTATTGCCCATCACTAATTGCCCTTGAGAAGGTGGTGGTGAGCCGTCTTCTTGAACCGCTGCAGTCTGTGTGGTGACGGTTCTCCCACAGTGCTGTTAGGAAGGGAGTTCCAGGATTTTGACCCAGTGACGATGAAGGAACGGCGATATATTTCCAAGTCGGGATGGTGTGTGACTTGGAGGGGAACGTGCAGGTGGTGTTGTTCCCATGTACCTGCTGCTCTTGTCCTTCTAGGTGGCAGAGGTCGCGGGTTTGGGAGGTGTTGTCGAAGAAGCCTTTGCGAGTTGCTGCAGTGCATCCTGTGGATGGCACACACTGCAGCCACAGTGCGCTGGGGGTGAAGGGAGTGAATGTTTAGGGTGGTGGATGGGGTGCCAATCAAGCGGGCTGCTTTGTCCTGGATGGTGTCGAGCTTCTTGAGTGTTGTTGGAGCTGCACTCATCCAGGCAAGTGGAGAGTATTCCATCACACTCCTGACTTGTGCCTTGCAGATGATGGAAAGGCTTTGGAGAGTCAGGAAGTGAGTCACTCGCCGCAGAATACCCAGCCTCTGACCTGATCTCGTAGCCACAGTATTTGTATGGCTGGTCCAGTTAAGTTTCTGGTCAATGGTGAGCCCCAGGATGTTGATGGTGGGAGATTCGGTGATGGTAATGCCGTTAAATGTCAAGGGGAGGTGGTTAGACTCTCTCTTGTTGGAGATGGTCATTGCCTGGTACTTGTCTGACGCGAATGTTACTTGTCACTTATGAGCCCAAGCCTGGATGTTATCCAGGTCTTGCTGCATGCGGGCTCGGAGTGCTTCATTATTTGAGGGGTTGCAATTGGAGCTGAACACTGTGCAATCATCACCGAACATCCCCATTGCTGACCTTATGATGGAGGGAAGGTCATTGATGAAGCAGCTGAAGATGGTTGGGCCTAGGACACTGCCCTGAGGAACTCCTGCAGCAATGCCCTGGGGCTGAGATGATTGGCCTCCAACAACCACTACCATCTTCCTTTGTGCTGGGTATGACTCCAGCCACTGGAGCGTTTTCCCCATGATTCCCATTGACTTCAATTTTACTCGTGCTCCTTGGTGCCACACTCGGTCAAATGCTGCCTTGATGTCAAGGGCAGTCACTCTCACCTCACCTCTGGAATTCAGCTCTTTTGTCCATGTTTGGACCAAGGCTGTAATGAGGTCTGGAGCCGAGTGGTCCTGGCGGAACCCAAACTGAGCATCGGTGAGCAGGTTATTGGTGAGTAAGTGCCGCTTGATAGCACTGTCGACGACACCTTCCATCACTTTGCTGATGATTGAGAGTAGACTGATGGGGCGGTAATTGGCCGGATTGGATTTGTCCTGCTTTTTGTGGACAGGACATACCTGGGCAATTTTCCACATTGTCGGGTGGATGCCAGTGTTGTAGCTGTACTGGGACAGCTTGGCTAGAGGCGCAGCTAGTTCTGGAGCACAAGTCTTCAGCACTGCAGCTGGGATATTGTCAGGGCCCATAGCCTTCGCTGTATCCAGTGCGCTCAGCCGTTTCTTGATATAACGTGGAGTGAATCGAATTGGCCGAAGACTGGCTTCCGTGATGGTGGGGATATCGGGAGGAGGCTGAGATGGATTACCCACTCGGCACTTCTGGCTGAAGATGGTTGTAAACGCTTCAGCCTTGTCTTTTGCACTCACGTGCTGGACTCTGCCATCATTGAGAATGGGGATGTTTGCAGAGCCTCCTCCTCCCGTTAGTTGTTTAATTGTCCACCACCATTCACGACTGGATGTGGCAGGACTGCAGAGCTTTGATCTGATCCGTTGGTTGTGGAATCGCTTAGCTCTGTCTGTTGCATGTTGCTTCCGCTGTTTAGCATGCATGTAGTCCTGAGATGTAGCTTCACCAGGTTGGCACCTCATTTTTAGGTACGCCTGGTGCTGCTCCTGGCATGCTCTTCTACACTCCTCATTGAACCAGGGTTGATCCCCTGGCTTGTTGGTAATGGTAGAGTGAGGAATATGCCGGGCCATGAGGTTACAGATTGTGCTGGAATACAATTCTGCTGCTGCTGATGGCCCACAGCGCCTCATGGATGCCCAGTTTTGAGCTGCTAGATCTGTTCTGAATCTATCCCATTTAGCACGGTGGTAGTGCCACACAACACGTTGGATGGTGTCCTCAGTGCGAAGACGGGATTTCATCTCCACGAGGACTGTGCGGTGGTCACTCCTACCAATACTGTCATGGACAGATGCATTTGCGACAGGTAGATTGGTGAGGACGAGGTCAAGTAAGTTTTTCCCTCGTGTTGGTTCGCTCACCACCTGCCGCAGGCCCAGTCTAGCAGCTATGTCCTTCAGGAGTCGGCCAGCTCGATCAGTAGTGGTGCTACCGAGCCACTCTTGGTGATGGACATTGAAGTCCCCCACCCAGAGTACATTTTGTGCCCTTGCTACCCTCAGTGCTTCCTCCAAGTGGTGCTCAACATGGAGGAGGACTGATTCATCAGCTGAGGGAGGACGGTAGGTGGTAATCAGCAGGAGGTTTCCTTGCCCATGTTTGACCTGATGCCATGAGATTTCATGGGGTCCAGAGTCAATGTTGAGGACTCCCAGGGCCACTCCCTCCTGACTGTATATCACTGTATCACCACCTCTGGTGGGTGTGTCCTGCCGGTGGGACAGGACATACCCAGGGATGGTGATGGAAGAGTCTGGGACGTTGGCTGAAAGATATGATTCTGTGAGTATGGCTATATCAGGCTGTTGCTTGACTAGTCTGTGGGACAGCTCTCCCAATTTTGGCACAAGTCCCCAGATGTTAGTAAGGAGGACCTTGCAGGGTCGACTGGGCTTGATGTTTTGCCGTTGTCGTGTCCGGTGCCTAATGGTCCGATGCCGGGTGGTCCGTCCGGTTTTATTCTTATTATGACTTTTCGTCGCGAGATTTTACAACTGAGTGGCTTGCGAGGCCATTTCAGAGGGCAATTAAGAATCAACCACATTGCTGGGCCATGAGGTTACAGATTGTGCTGGAATACAATTCTGCTGCTGCTGATGGCCCACAGCGCCTCATGGATGCCCAGTTTTGAGCTGCTAGATCTGTTCTGAATCTATCCCATTTAGCACGGTGGTAGTGCCACACAACACGTTGGATGGTATCCTCAGTGCGAAGACGGGACTTCATCTCCACGTGGACTGTGCGTTTTCACTCCTACCAAGACTGTCATGGACAGATGCAATTGCGACAGGTAAATTGGTGAGGATGAGGTCAAGTAAGTTTTTCCCTCGTGTTGGTTCGCTCACCACCTGCCACAGGCCCAGTCTGGCATCTATATCCTTCAGGACTCAGCCAGCTCTGTCAGCAGTGGTGCTACCGAGCCACTCTTGGTGATGGACATTCAAGTCTCCCACCCAGAGTACATTCTGTGCCCTTGCTACCCTCAGTGCTTCTTCCAAGTGGTGTTCAACATGGAGGAGGACTGATTCATCAGCTGAGGGAGGGCGTTAGGTGGTAATCAGCAGGAGGCTCAGTGGAGAAAAAGTGCTTGAGAAACTAATGGGATGAAAAGCCGATAAATCCCCTGGACGTGATGGCCGACATCCAAGGGTTCTAAGAGACGTGGCTGCAGAGATAGTGGATGCATTGGTTATGATCTTCCAAAATTCCCTAGATTCTAGAATGGTCCCAGTGGATTGGAAGGTCGCAAATGTAACCCCGCTATTCAAGATTGGTGAGGGAGAGAAAACAGGGAATGACAGGTCAGTTCGCCTGACATCAGTCGTCGGGAAAATGCTGAAATCCATTATTGAGGAAGTGGTAACAGGGCACTTAGAACATCATATTATGATTGGGCAGAGTCAACATGGTTTTTTGAAAGGGAAATCGTGTTTGATAAATTTATTTGAGTTTTTTGACGATGTAACTAGCAAGGTAGATAAAGGGGAACCAGTGGAAATTTGGATTTTCAAAAGGCATTCGATAAGGTGCCACATAAAAGGTTGTTACAAAAGATCAGGGCTCATGGGGTTGGGGATAACATATTAGCATGGATAGAGGATTGGTTAATGGACAGAAAACAGAGAGCAGGGTCATTCTCAGGTTGGCAGGCTGTAACTAGTGGGGTGTCGCAAGGATTGGTGCTTGGGCCTCAGCTGTTTACAATCTACATTAATGACTTGGATGAAGGGACCTTGTGCAATGTATCCAAGTTTGCTGATGATACAAAGCTAGGTTGGAAAGCAAGCAGTGAGGAGGACACAAAGAGTCTGCAAAGGGATATAGACAGGTTATGTGAGCAGACAAGAAGGTGGCAGATGGAGTATAATGTGGAAAAATGTGAGGTTATTCACTTTGGTAGGAAGAATAGAAAAACAGAATATTTTTCAAATGGTGAGAAACTGTTAAACGTTGGTGTTCAGAGAGATTTGGTGTCCTGGTACATGGAACACAGAAAGTTAGCGTGCAAGTACAGCAGGCAATTAGGAATGCAAATAGTATGTTGGCCTTTATTGCAAGGGGGTTGGAGTACAAGAGTAAGGAAGTCTTACTAGGATTGTACAAGGCTTTGGTGAAACCTCACCTGGAGTACTTTGTACAGTTTTGGTCTCCTTATCTAAAGAAGGATATACTTGCCTTGAAGGGTGCAATGGAGGTTCACGAGATTAATTCCTGGGATCAGAGGGTTTTCCTGGAGTTTAGAAGAATGAGAGGTGACCTCATTGAAACTAATAAGATTCTGAGGGGGTTTGACAGGGTTGATGCTGAGAGGTTGTTTCCCCTGGCTGGAAAGCCCAGAACTAGAGGGCATAATCGCAGGATAAGGGGTCGGCCATTTAAGACTGAGATGAGGAGGAATTTCTTCACGCAGAGGGTTGTGAATCTTTGGAATTCTCTACCCCAGAGGGCTTTGGATGCTGAGTCATTGAGTATATTCAAGGCTGAGATAGATAGACTTTTGGACTCTAGGGGAATCGAGGGATATGGGGGTCAGCTGGGAAAGTGGATTGAGATTGAAGATCAGCCATGATCTGATTGAATGGCGGAGCAGGCTCGAGGGGTCGTATGGCCTACTCCTGCTCCTATTTCTTATGTTATCACCACAGAACAGTTCATGCAGCGAACAATCTAAACTTGGCCTTTGTTTGCTTGACTGTTGGATTTCAGATTCACCATGTCCCTCCCCCCCATTCAACAAAAACTTGAATTTAAATCATGCCTTTAATGTAGTAAAACATCCCAAGGCACTTCACAGAGCGAAATCAGACAAAAAAACTTGATGCCAACAGGCGAGAAAAGCTTGGTCAAAGCTGTTTTATAAGGAATGTCTGAAAGCAGGAGAGAGTTTAGGGAGGGAATTCTAGAGTTTAGGGCCTATGCAGCTGAAGGCATGGCCGCCAAAGAAAGTGAGAGATGGACAAGAGCCCAGAGTTGGAGGAACGCAGAGATCTACGGGATTGTAGGGCTGGAGGAGGTTACAGAGATCGGGAGGGGCGAGGCCATAGACGGATTGTAAGAACATAAGAACATAAGAAATAGGAGCAGGAGTAGGCCAATCGGCCCCTTGAGCCTGCTCCGCCATTCAATAAGATCATGGCTGATCTGATCCTAACCTCAAATCTCAATTCATGTCCAATTTCCTGCCCGCTCCCCGTAACCCCTAATTCCCTTTACTTCTAGATAGGGAAGGGCGAGGTCATAGATGGATTGTAGGGCTGGAGGAGGTTACAGAGATAGGGAGGGACGAGGCCATAGATGGATTGTAGGGCTGGAGGAGGTTACAGAGATAGGGAGGGACGAGGCCATAGATGTATTGTAGGGCTGGAGGAGGTTACAGAGATAGGGAGGGACGAGGCCATAGACGGATTGTAGGGCTGGAGGAGGTTACAGAGATAGAGAGGGGCAAGGCCATAGATGGATTGTAGGGCTGGAGGAGGTTACAGAGATAGGGAGGGACGAGGCCATAGACGGATTGTAGGGCTGGAGGAGGTTACAGAGATAGAGAGGGGCAAGGCCATAGATGGATTGTCGGGCTGGAGGAGGTTACAGAGATAGGGAGGGGCGAGGTCATCGATGAAATTGAACACAAAGAAGGGAATTTTAAAATCGAGGCATTACCGGACCAGGAGCCAATGTAGGTCAGCGAGCACAGAGGGTGATGGGTGAACGGGACTCTGTTTCTGTGTGTGTCTCTCTGTTTCTGTGTGTGTCTGTGTCTCTCTCTTTCTGTGTCTCTGTTTCTGTGTCTCTCTGTTTCTGTATGTGTCCCTGTTTGTGTCTGTGTCTCTCCGTTTCTGTGTTTGTCTCTGTTTATGTGTGTGCCCCTGTCTCTGTTTCTGTCTCTCTGTTTCTGTGTCTCTCTGTTTCTGTGTCTCTCTGTGTCTCTGTCCCTCTGTTTCTGTCCCTCTGTTTCTGTGTCTCTCTGTTTCTATCTCTCTGTTTCTGTGTTTCTCGGTTCTGACCGTTAGTGGAAAATGGTGGACAGTGCGTTTGTGTTTCTGATACTGCGCTCCATCGAGCGACTCTCCGTCCCCACCCCCTCCCCCCAGTACCGGGAGTGGGGACTGAGAAAATGAGCCCATAAGGCTTTTGAATGTTTCATTTCCTAAAAGAGTCCCCATCGCAGTGTGTAACCACTCCTCCCGCTCCCCTTCGCAGTGGTCCTGAGTCAGACGGATCTGTGGGGTCTGGGGCGGGACCCTGGGTTTGTGTTGAGTTGGCTGAGCTCAGATGCTGGGGGAGTGGGGGCTTGAGGTGGAAACAGTTGGCGTCAGTGCCTCAGGGTTAGGGGTGGGGGGGGCATCAGCCAAAGTTCCCGCTACTGATCGCTACCCTGTGACGTCAATGGAGGAGGATGGTGTGACACCCTCTACAGTCGAATAGCCAGCAAGCATTCACTGTACAGAGGCACACGTGATGAATGAGTATGTAGGGCAGGGGAATAGACTCGAGTGAAAGGCAAACACTGGCAGGGTGGAGGGGGAGAAAAGGATAGAAATACCCCCGGGTTAGACAATCCAGCAGTCAAGCTTACCTGTAAGGGCCAGTCACCAGGGAAAGCTGTTCTGTAGTGGCTGATGATTAGAATGGTTACAGCACAGAAGGAGGCCATTCGGCCCGTCGAGCCTGTGCCAGCTCTCTGCAAGAGCAATCCAGTAATTCCCACTCACCCGCCCTTTCCCCGTAGACCTACAATTTTTTTTCCCTTCAAATACTTATTCAATTCCCTTTTGAAAGCCACAAATGAATCTGCCTCCACCACCCCCTCAGGCAGTGCATTCCAGATCATAACCACTCGCTGTGTGAAAAGGTTTTTCCTCATGTCATCTTTGGTTCTGTTGCTAATCACCTGAAATCTGTTTCCTCTGGTTCTCGACCCTTCCGCCAATGGGAAGAGTTTCTCTCTATCGACTCTGTCTGGACCCTTCATGATTTGAACACCTCTATCAAATCTCCTCTTATCCTTCTCTGCTCTAAGGAGAACCCCAGCTTCTCCAGTCTATCAACGTAACTGAAGTCCCTCATCCCTGGAACTATTCTAGTAAATCATTCCTACACCCTCTCTAAGGCCTTCACATCCTTCCTAAAGTGCAGTGTCCAGAATTGGAAACAATACTCCAGTTGTGGCCAAATCTTCGACAGCACCTCCCAAACCCGCGACCTCTACCAGCTAGAAGGATAAGAGCAGCAGGTACGTGGGAACAACACCACCTGCATGTTCCCCTCCAAGTCACGCACCATCCCGACTTGGAAATATATCGCCGTTCCTTCATCGTCGCTGGGTCAAAATCCTGGAACTCCCTTCCTAACAGCACCGTGGGAGAATCGTCACCACACAGACTGCAGCGGTTCAAGAAGGCGGCTCACCACCACCTTCTCAAGGGCAATTAGGGATGGGTAATAAATGCCGGCCTTGCCAGCGACGCCCAAATCTCATGAACGAATAAAACAAAATAAAGCCCAGGATTCTGTATGCTCTTTTAACAGCTTTATCAACCTGTCTTACCACCTGGAATGACCTGTGCCGAAATATTCCCAGATCTCTCTGTTCCTCCACCTCCTGTAACACAGTATGGGGACTCCCGGCACACTGCTCATTCCTGGGAGTGCTTCCTGATTATATGTCAGTGTTAGCAACTGGGAGGAGCCTGAGCAGGAGCGGGAGCCTGAACCCCGACACTCACAGTCTGACCCCAAACACTCACACTCTGACCCCACTCACAGTCTGACCCCCGACACTCACACTCTGACCCCCGACACTCACACTCTGACCCCACACACTCACAGTCTGACCCCACACACTCACACTCTGACCCCACACACTCACACTCTGACCCCACACACTCACAGTCTGACCCCCGACACTCACACTCTGACCCCCGACACTCACAGTCTGACCCCACACACTCACACTCTGACCCCAAACACTCACACTCTGACCCCACACACTCACCATCTGACCCCACACACTCACAGTCTGACCCCCCACACTCACACTCTGACCCCACACACTCACAGTCTGACCCCACACACTCACCATCTGACCCCACACACTCACTGTCTGACCCCCCACACTCACAGTCTGACCCCACACACTCACAGTCTGACCCCACACAATCACACTCTGACCCCACACACTCACAGTCTGACCCCACACACTCACCATCTGACCCCACACACTCACAGTCTGACCCCACACACTCACAGTCTGACCCCACACAATCACACTCTGACCCCACACACTCACAGTCTGACCCCACACACTCACCATCTGACCCCACACACTCACACTCTGACCCCACACACTCACAGTCTGACCCCACACACTCACACTCTGACCCCACACAATCACACTCTGACCCCACACACTCACAGTCTGACCCCACACACTCACCATCTGACCCCACACACTCACACTCTGACCCCACACACTCACACTCTGACCCCACACACTCACAGTCTGACCCCACTCACTCACCGTCTGACCCCACACAATCACACTCTGACCCCACACACTCACCGTCTGACCCCACACACTCACAGTCTGACCCCCGACACTCACCGTCTGACCCCACACACTCACCGTCTGACCCCACACACTCACAGTCTGACCCCACACACTCACCATCTGACCCCACACACTCACACTCTGACCCCACACACTCACAGTCTGACCCCACTCACTCACCGTCTGACCCCACACAATCACACTCTGACCCCACACACTCACCGTCTGACCCCACACACTCACAGTCTGACCCCCGACACTCACCGTCTGACCCCACACACTCACCGTCTGACCCCACACACTCACAGTCTGACCCCACACACTCACACTCTGACCCCACACACTCACAGTCTGACCCCACACACTCACAACCTGACCCCACACACTCACACTCTGACCCCACACACTCACAGTCTGACCCCACACACTCACACTCTGACCCCACACACTCACAGTCTGACCCCACACACTCACAACCTGACCCCACACACTCACACTCTGACCCCACACACTCACAGTCTGACCCCACACACTCACAGTCTGACCCCACACACTCACACCCTGACCCCCCCACACACTCACACTCTGACCCCACACACTCACACTCTGACCCCACACACTCACACTCTGACCCCACACACTCACAGTCTGACCCCACACACTCACACTCTGACCTCACACACTCACAGTCTGACCCCACACACTCACAGTCTGACCCCACACACTCACAGTCTGACCCCACACACTCACAGTCTGACCCCACACACTCACACTCTGACCTCACACACTCACAGTCTGACCCCACACACTCACAGTCTGACCCCACACACTCACAGTCTGACCCCACACACTCACAGTCTGACCCCACACACTCACAGTCTGACCCCACACACTCACAGTCTGACCCCACACACTCACAACCTGACCCCACACACTCACACTCTGACCCCACACACTCACAGTCTGACCCCACACACTCACAGTCTGACCCCACACACTCACAGTCTGACCCCCCCACACTCACTGTCTGACCCCCCACACTCACAGTCTGACCCCACACACTCACAGTCTGACCCCACACAATCACACTCTGACCCCACACACTCACAGTCTGACCCCACACACTCACCGTCTGACCCCACACACTCACACTCTGACCCCCCACACTCACAGTCTGACCCCACACACTCACACTCTGACCCCACACACTCACACTCTGACCCCACACACTCACAGTCTGACCCCACACACTCACAGTCTGACCCCACACACTCACAGTCTGACCCCCCACACTCACAGTCTGACCCCACACACTCACCGTCTGACCCCACACACTCACCGTCTGACCCCACACACTCACCGTCTGACCCCACACACTCACACTCTGACCCCACACACTCACCGTCTGACCCCACACACTCACAGTCTGACCCCCCACACTCACCATCTGACGCCACACACTCACACTCTGACCCCACACACTCACAGTCTGACCCCACACACTCACAGTCTGACCCCGCACACTCACCGTCTGACCCCACACACTCACCGTCTGACCCCACACACTCACAGTCTGACCCCACACACTCACAGTCTGACCCCCCACACTCACAGTCTGACCCCACACACTCACCGTCTGACCCCACACACTCACCGTCTGACCCCACACACTCACACTCTGACCCCACACACTCACCGTCTGACCCCACACACTCACAGTCTGACCCCACACACTCACAGTCTGACCCCAAAAAATTCACACTCTGACCCCACACACTCACACTCTGACCCCACACACTCACAGTCTGACCCCACACACTCACACTCTGACCCCACACACTCACAGTCTGACCCCACACACTCACAGTCTGACCCCACACACTCACAGTCTGACCCCACACACTCACCGTCTGACCCCACACACTCACAGTCTGACCCCACACACTCACAGTCTGACCCCACACCCACACTCTGACCCCACACACTCACAGTCTGACCCCACACACTCACACTCTGACCCCACACACTCACAGTCTGACCCCAAAAAATTCACACTCTGACCCCACACACTCACACTCTGACCCCACACACTCACAGTCTGACCCCACACACTCACACTCTGACCCCACACACTCACAGTCTGACCCCACACACTCGCTGTCTGACCCCACACACTCACACTCTGACCCCACACACTCACAGTCTGACCCCACACACTCACCGTCTGACCCCACACACTCACAGTCTGACCCCACACACTCACAGTCTGACCCCACACACTCACCGTCTGACCCCACACACTCACCGTCTGACCCCACACACTCACAGTCTGACCCCACACACTCACAGTCTGACCCCACACACTCACCGTCTGACCCCACACACTCACAGTCTGACCCCACACACTCACAGTCTGACCCCACACACTCACCGTCTGACCCCACACACTCACAGTCTGACCCCCCACACTCACAGTCTGACCCCACACACTCACAGTCTGACCCCACACACTCACCGTCTGACCCCACACACTCACAGTCTGACCCCACACACTCACAGTCTGACCCCCCACACTCACAGTCTGACCCCACACACTCACAGTCTGACCCCACACCCACACTCTGACCCCACACACTCACACTCTGACCCCACACACTCACAGTCTGACCCCAAAAAATTCACACTCTGACCCCACACACTCACACTCTGACCCCACACACTCACAGTCTGACCCCACACACTCACACTCTGACCCCACACACTCACACTCTGACCCCACACACTCACAGTCTGACCCCACACACTCACACTCTGACCCCACACACTCACACTCTGACCCCACACACTCACAGTCTGATCTTACACACTCACAGTCTGATCTTACACACTCACAGTCTGATCCCACACACTCACACTCTGACCCCACACCCACACTCTGAACCCTACTCTCTGTTTCCTGTCTGTTATCCAATTTTCAATCCATGCCAGTATATTACCCCCAATCCCATGTGGTTTTATTTTGCACACTAACCTCTTTTGTGGGACTTTCTCAAAGGCCTTCTGAAAATCCAAATGAACCACATCCACTGGTTCTGCCTTATCTATTCTACCAGGTACATCCTCAAAAAACTCCAGTAGGTTTGTCAAACACAGTTTCCCTTTCATAAATCCATGTTGACTTTGTCTAATGTCGTTGGTATTTTCTAAGTGCCCTGTTATCACATCCTTTATAATAAACTCTAGCATTTTCCCTACTACTGATGTGATGCTAACCAGTCTATAGTTGCCTGTTTTCTCTCTCCCTCCTTTTTTAAATAGTGGGTTTACACTTGCCACCCTCCAATCTGCAGGAACTGTTCCATAATCTATGGAATTTTGTAAGATGACAACAAATGTATCCACTATTTCCATGGCTACCTCTTATAGTACTCTGGGATGCAGATCTTTATGAGTCTGTCTGTGTGTATGTCTCTCTGTTTATGTTTGTCTCTATCTGTACGTGTCTTTGTGTTTTTTGTGTGTTTCTCTCTATTTCTGTGTGTGTCTCTCTCTATTTCTGTTTCTGTGTATGTCTTTGTCTGTTTCTGTGTGTGTCTCTCTGTTTCTGTGTGTATCTCTGTCTGTTTCTGTGTGTGTCTCTCTGTTTCTGTGTGTATCTCTGTCTGTTTCTGTGTGTGTCTCTCTGTTTCTGTGTGTATCTCTGTCTGTTTCTGTGTGTGTCTCTCGTATTCTGTGTGTATCTCTGTCTGTTTCTGTGTGTGTCTCTCTGTTTCTGTGTGTATCTCTGTCTGTTTGTGTGTCTCTCTGTTTCTGTGTGTATCTCTGTCTGTTTCTGTGTGTGTCTCTCTGTTTCTGTGTGTGTCTCTGTCTGTTTCTGTGTGAGTCTGTTTCTGTGTGTGTCTGTCTGTTTCTGTGTGTGTGTGTCTCTGATTCTGTGTATGTATGAGTCTGTTTCTCTGTGTGTATATCTCTATTTCTGTGTGTGTCTCTCTGTTTCTGTGTCTCCCTGTTTCTGTGTCTCTCTGATTCTGTGACTCTCTTTTTGTGTTTCTCTGTTTGTATTTGTATGTTTCTCTGTTTCTGTGTGTGTGTCTCTGTTTCTGTGTCTGTCTATATCTGTGTGTGTCTTTGCATTTCTGTGTGTGTGTCTCTGTTTCTATGTGTGCATGTGTGTGTGTGTGTGTCTGCTTCTGTGTGTGTCTCTGTCTCTGTGTGTTTGTCTCTGATTCTGTAACACTCTGATTCTGTATCTCTCTGTTTCTGTGCGTGTCTCTCCTTTTCTGTGTCTCTATTTCTGTGTGTGTCTCTGTCTCTGTGTGTGTCGTTTCTGTGTCTATATGTTTCTGTGCGTGTCTTTGTCTTTCTGTATGTGTACCTCTATTAGAGTGTGTGTGTCTCTCTGTTTCTGTATGTGTCTCTCATTGTTTCTGTGTGTGTCTCTCTCTGTTACTGTGTGTCTCTCTGTTTCTGTGTGTCTCTCTCTGTTACTGTGTGTGTCTCTCTCTGTTACTGCGTGTCTCTCTGTTTCTGTGTGTGTCTCTCTCTGTTACTGCGTGTCTCTCTGTTTCTGTGTGTGTCTCTCTGTTTCTGTGTGCGTCTCTCTGTTTCTGTGTGTGTCTCTCTCTGTTACTGTGTATCTCTCTGTTTCTGTGTGTGTCTCTCTGTTTCTGTGTGTGTCTCTCTCTGTTTCTGTGTGCGTCTCTCTGTTTCTGTGTGTGTCTCTCTCTATTACTGTGTGTGCCTCTCTCTGTTTCTGTGTGAGTCTCTCTGTTTCTGTGTGTGTCTCTCTCTGTTACTGTGTATCTCTCTGTTTCTGTGTGAGTCTCTCTGTTTCTGTGTGAGTCTCTCTGTTTCTGTGTGTCTCTCTGTTTCTGTGTGTGTCTCTCTCTGTTACTGTGTATCTCTCTGTTTCTGTGTGAGTCTCTCTGTTTCTGTGTGAGTCTCTCTGTTTCTGTGTGTCTCTCTGTTTCTGTGTGTGTCTCTCTCTGTTACTGTGTATCTCTCTGTTTCTGTGTGTGTCTCTCTCTGTTACTGTGTGTGTCTCTCTCTGTTACTGTGTATCTCTCTGTTTCTGTGTGAGTCTCTCTGTTTCTGTGTGAGTCTCTCTGTTTCTGTGTGTGTCTCTCTCTGTTACTGTGTATCTCTCTGTTTCTGTGTGAGTCTCTCTGTTTCTGTGTGTCTCTCTGTTTCTGTGTGTGTCTCTCTCTGTTTCTGTGTGTGTCTCTCTGTTTCTGTGTGTGTCTCTCTGTTTCTGTGTGTCTCTCTCTGTTACTGTGTGTCTCTCTGTTTCTGTGTGTGTCTCTCTCTGTTACTGTGTGTCTCTCTGTTTCTGTGTGAGTCTCTCTGTTTCTGTGTGAGTCTCTCTGTTTCTGTGTGTGTCTCTGTTTCTGTGTGTCTCTCTGTTTCTGTGTGTGTCTCTCGCTGTTACTGTGTGTCTCTCTGTTTCTGTGTGAGTCTCTCTGTTTCTGTGTGAGTCTCTCTGTTTCTGTGTGAGTCTCTCTGTTTCTGTGTGTGTCTCTGTTACTGTGTGTCTCTTTCTGTTACTGTGTGTCTCTCTGTTTCTGTGTGTCTCTCTGTTTCTGTGTGTGTCTCTCTGTTTCTGTGTGTGTCTCTCTGTTTCTGTGTGTGTCTCTCTGTTTCTGTGTGTGTCTCTCTGTTTCTGTGTGTCTCTCTCTATTACTGTGTGAGTCTCTCTGTTTCTGTGTGAGTCTCTCTGTTTCTGTGTGTGTCTCTCTGTTTCTGTGTGTCTCTCTCTGTTACTGTGTGTGTCTCTCTGTTTCTGTGTGTCTCTCTCTATTACTGTGGGCTTAATTTTGAAATGGTGGCGGGTTGGCAGCGGGGCGGGGGGGGATGTTGGTCAAGGTGCGCGTGGCAAAACTGAAAAAAAAACGTACCTTTCCCCACTCGATCGCGACTTAACTGATGCTCATTGATCTTGGATCCAGGTTTAATGCCCGGCAGCCGGTCTGATTGACAAGCTGGCTGCTGACAGGAGCTGCAACGCCAAGGTGGGTGTGGGAAGAAAGATAGAGAGAGAGAGAGACGTTGTCTGGCGCTGGAACAGAGAGTGGGGGGGGGCACAAAGATTGGAGGGGGGGACAAAGATCGGGGGGGGGGGGCAAAGATGGGTGGATATCGGACATCGCGGGGGGGAGACATTGGGAGACATCGGGAGGTGAGGGATCGGAGAAAAGACATCGGAGGGTGAGAGATCGGAGAAGAGACATCGGAGGGTGAGAGATCGGAGAAGAGACATCGGAGGGTGAGAGATCGGAGAAGAGACATCGAGGGGTGAGAGATCGGAGAAGAGACATCGGAGGGTGAGAGATCGGAGAAGAGACATCGGAGGGTGAGAGATCGGAGAAGAGACATCGAGGGGTGAGAGATCGGAGAAGAGACATCGGAGGGTGAGAGATCGGAGAAGAGACATCGGGGAGTGAGAAATCGGAGAAGAGACATCGGAGGGTGAGAGATCGGAGAAGAGACATCGGAGGAGTGGAGTGCATCTGACATCATTGGAAAGGCAGGAGTATTTACTTCTTGATGTTCTGAAATGTAATTTTATTTAATTTATTTTGTTTATTTTTACTGATTCGGCACCAATCAGAAGCCATGGGAAAGCCGCTCAGGTAAGTTTAAAATCGTTTGAACTACCTGATATGTCAGAAATAAAGTACCTTAAGTTCCACAATGAGGTAAATTTACTTGTATAAATATCGTCCCACCGGCTTTAATTGGCGGCGGAATTTCCGGGTTCGGGAACGCCGCACGCACTCAGATGACTCTGGGTTGTGCACATTCCTCAGTGGGTTGGAGCTGAGAATCCTGCCCGCTCCAGAAAATCCCGATTTTCACTGCCCCCCCGCCCCCCACCCCACGCACCCGCACTTCCAGTTGAAAATTGAGCCCTGTGTCTGTGTCTCTGTTAATGTATATGTGTCTCCGTTTCTGCCTGTGTCTCTTTGTTTCTGTGTGTCTCTGTGTTTCTGTGTGTCTCTGTTTCTGTGTGTCTCTGTTTCTGTGTGTGTGAGTCTCTCTGTTTCTGTGTGTCTCTGTTTCTGTGTGTCTCTGTTTCTGTGTGTGTGAGTCTCTCTGTTTCTGTGTCTCTCTGTTTCTGTGTGTGTGAGTCTCTCTGTTTCTGTGTGTCTCTGTTTCTGTGTGTGTGAGTCTCTCTGTTTCTGTGTGTCTCTGTTTCTGTGTGTGAGTCTCTCTGTTTCTGTGTGTCTCTGTTTCTGTGTGTGTCTCTCTCTGTTTCTGACAACTAATATTGAATCGGGGAAAGGGACTCGATAAAATTAATATGAGTAAAGCCACAGTAATGAAGAAAATAATAGCACGAAAGAGTGACAAATCCCCAGGACCAGATGGTTTCCATCCCAGGGTTTTAAAGGAAGTAGGTGAGCACATTGCAGATGCCCGAACTATAATCTTTCAAAGTTCTCTAGATTCAGGAACTGTCCCTCCAGTTTGGAAAATTGCATATGTCACTCTGCTTTTTAAGAAAGGAGAGAGAGGGAAACCAAGGAATTATAGACCAGTTGGCCTAACATCTGTTGTGGGGAAAATGCTGGAGTCTATAATTAAGGATAGGGTGACTGAACACCTCGAGATTTTTCAGTTAATCACAGAGAGCCAGCATGGATTTGTGAAAGGTTGGTCGTGCCTGACAAACCTGATTGAATTTTTTGAAGAAGTGACTAAAGTAGTGGACAGGGGAATGTCAATGGATGTTATTTATATCGACTTCCAGAAGGCATTTGTTGAAGTCCCACATAAGAGACTGTTAGCTAAGTTAGAAGCCCATGGAATCGAGGGAAAAGTACGGACTTGGTTAGGAAGTTGGCTGAGCGAAAGGCGACAGAGAGTAGGGATAATAGGGAGGTACTCACATTGGCAGGATGTGACTAGTGGAGTCCCGCAGGGATCTGTCTTGGGGCCTCAATTATTCACAATATTTATTAATGACTTAGATGAAGGCATAGAAAATCTCACATCTAAGTTTGCCGATGACACAAAGATTGGTGGCATTGTAAGCAGTGTCGATGAAAACATAAAATTACAAGGCGATATTGATAGATTAGGTGAATGGGCAAAACTGTGGCAAATGGAATTCAATGTAGACAAATGTGAGGTCATCCACTTTGGATCAAAAAAGGAGAGAACAGGGTACTTTCTAAATGGGAAAAAGTTAAAAACAGTGGATGTCCAAAGGGACTTCGGGGTTCAGGTACATAGATCATTGAAGTGTCACGAACAGGTGCAGAAAATAATCAATAAGGCTAATGGAATGCTGGCCTTTATATCGAAAGGTCCAGAGTACAAGGGGGCAGAAGTTATGCTGCAGCTATACAAAACCCTGGTTTGACCGCACCTGGAGTACTGTGAGCAGTTCTGGGCACCACACCTTCGGAAGGACATATTGGCCTTGGAGGGAGTGCAGCGTAGGTTTACTAGAATGATACCTGGACTTCAAGGGTTAAGTTATGAGGAGAGATTACACAAATTGGGGTTGTATTCTCTGGAGTTTTAAAGGTTAAGGGGTGATCTGATCGAAGTTTATAAGATATTAAGGGGAAACGGATAGGGTGGATAGAGAGAAACTATTTCCGCTGGTTGGGGATTCTTGGAGTCGGGGGCACAGTCTAAAAATTAGAGCCAGACCTTTCAGGAGCGAGATTAGAAAACATTTCTACACACAAAGGGTGATAGAAGTTTGGAACTCTTTTCTGCAAACGGCAATTGATACTAGCTTAATTGCTAAATTTAAATCTGAGATAGATAGCTTTTTGGCAATCAAAGGTATTAAGGGATATGGGCCAAAAGCAGGTATATGGAGTTCGATCACAGATCAGCCATGATCTTATCAAATGGCGGAGCAGGCACGAGGGGCTGAATGGCCTACTCCTGTTCCGATGTTCCTATGTGTGTCTCTCTGTTTCTGTGTGTGTGTCTCTCTGTTTCTGTGTGTGTGTCTCTCTGTTTCTGTGTGTGTGTCTCTCTGTTTCTGTGTGTTTGTTTATGTTGCTGTTTGTCACTATGCTTTTTTGGATGTATCTCTCTGTTTATGTGTGTGTGTCTGTTTTGTGCGTCTGTTTCTGCTTATGTCTGTTTCGGTGTGTGCCTGTATCTGTTTGTGTCTCTCTGTTTCTGTGTGTGTGTCTCTCTGTTTCTCTGTGTGTCTCTTTCTGTGTGCGTCTCTGCCTCTGTTTCTGTGTCTCTCTGTTTCTGTATCTCTCTGTTTCTGTGTCTCTCTAATTCTGTGTCTGTCTGACTGTATGGCCCCGATATTAGAGGTGGGATGGCAGCGGGAGGGTGAATTGGCGCGTGGGTAACCCGCATAATAAAAAATGTTAGTTTCCCATGCGATCGTGAGTCAATTGGAGCCACTTAACATGGCTTCTAGGTTTGCCGTCCGAAAGCTGTGCAGTGGGCAGACTGCACACCCGCATCGCAGGCTGCCAGCTGGAAGAGCTCTATTTAAAGGGGCAGTCCTCCAATGGCTTTTGCTAGAGCAAAGACCCACACAGCACAATGAAGCAGCACAGGGACGAGGCTGCTCCAAGATTCAATGATGCCTCACTCCAGGTGCTACTGGATGGGGTGAGGAAGAGAATGGATGTGTTTTACCCGGCAGACGGGAGGAAGTGGCCTGCCTCTGCCAGCAAGAAGGCCTGGCTCGAGGTGGCAGAGGAGGTCACCAGGAGCAGCAACACCTCCCGCACCTGGATCCAGTGCAGGAAGTGTTTCACTGACCTATCTAGGTCAGCCAAAGTGAGTACACTTACTCATTCTCCTACACTCCGTCTTCCATATCACTGCCCCCACCTCCCAACTCACTCTGAATTGCCAACACTACTCTATCACATCACTCCTCACACACACTCAAAGCTCATCCTTAACTTACCTGCACTTCCTCACCTCCCCATTACTCATCCCACCACTACCACTCAACCCAATCCTCATCCAATGTCATGGCTCTGTCTCATACTCACCCTCTGATGCATCTCTTTTACGGTCAGCCTCACCCAAACCAATGCATTCAGCGATTGGCCACGTCACCATCACTCACTCACATGTCTGTACTTTCTCAGCTTCTAAGAGAAGAGAGCGCAAATTGCATGGGAGACCAGAGCGGGTGCTGAAACAAATTGTCGTCCTCACAGTGCCGGAGCAGGAGGCCCTGGAGCTGAGCCGAACCCTCAAGTGCCTGTCCGTCGGGGACGCCAAGACTGGCTCCCGACAAACGTCCGGTGACACAACTTTAACATTCATCACACACAATATGAATTGATGTTAACATGCCTTGCCATCTTCAGCACCTTCCTCAGAGGAGCTCCCGGCCTCTGAGGGTGCACCGTCACATCTTAGCGAGCCATCCACCAGCGCAGATACTCACACCCCAGTGGGTCCTAGTCCTCAGTTAGTTGGGTTGGCACCTGGTAAGTCACCGCACACATGTGAACACGAGCAGACACTGGTGGCAGGGGCCACTGTGGAGAGTCTGCGTTGGTGGGCACAGTCCTCTCCAAGCTCTGCTCAGATGGACACAGATGCTGTACCCTGGGGACCATACTTTAAAATGAGATTAAAGGACAGCAGCACATTTGCGAGTTACTGGAACAGGTGCCATGCGGACTCTCCACAATATCCCAGAGGATGGAGGAGTCCAACTCCTGCATGAGTGGAATGGTGGCACAGATACGGGAGGGAATCTCTGAGGTCGTGTCACAGGGACGTGAGCAACTGTCTTAGCTAATGTCACCGTTAAGTGCGGAATGTCTGCGATGGAGGGAAGCCGAGCCTCCATTGAGCTTCAAGCACTGCCCACAAATGAGTCCATTCAGACCCTGACAACTGCCATTCGGACTCAGGGTGAATAACATTCTGCCATCTGAAACAGGCAGGCAGATACACTAACACTGGCCTTACAAGGCTTCACACATGTCCTCCAAACTGTTGTCCAGCAAGGTGGTAGGAGTGATGTGGGCCTGGCCCAGGAGAGGGATGATGGCGAAAGGGGACGTGGAAGTGGGGACGCCACTCAAAGCGCTCCTACGTCTCACCCGTTGCCCCCCTCAACCAGTACCCGCAATACTGCCTCCTCTCCGGGTGGCCGAGTCTGTCTCTGTACAGGTGCAGGTGGAGCAGTCTTTGGAGGGGCCCTCACGGGCTCCAAATCCCAGAGGGCCTCGGCCCAAAGCATCTAATTGGTCAGGGCATGAACATGAACAACCTGCCACAACCTCTGCTGCAGCCACAGGGGATGAACCACGTAGAAGTAGTCGGAACAGAAAGGCAAAGGTTTTGTGAGCACAAAGGGGATGCACAAGCGTGTTTGACGGTTGGTCATGTTTTATATTTATATTAGCTTTTTGTTAAAATCACATTAAATATTATGATTGACACCACTACTCCCATGTCTTGGCCATTCTTTACTGGCTTTTATGATAAGGCCCTTTCATAAGGTTCACCATGAATGCCGAGACTTGATGCCACCCATTGGGTCACTCTACAGTGGGCGTATGTGTAGTTGCAGGACTGTTTTGTGCAAGGAGGAGTCGGTGGCCTGGTGTGGGTGATGCTCTTTCCAGTTGGTCTGAGGACTGGACTCTTCACACTTTCTGATGTTCGGACAACTGTCCACATATCAGTGACTCCCTGGCCTCACGAGCAGCTCATGGGTTCCTCCTGCTCCTCCTCCTCCTCTTCCTCCTCCTCCTCCTCCTCTTCCTCCTCCTCCTCCTTCTCCGCCTCCTCCTCAACATGGGCGGGAGATGTGGATGGGGCCTCCTCAAGCGGCGCCCCTCTCTGTTGTGTCGTGTTGTGCAGGGCACAACAGACGACTATAATGCGTCCCACTCTGTCTGGTGCGTATTGAAGCGCTCCCCCAGAATGATCAAGTCCCTAAATCGCATCTTGAGCAACCCTACAGCATGTTCAATAATAGACCTGGTGGTGATGAGGCTGTCATTGTCGCCATGCTGTTGCTCGGTGATAGGGTTCCTCAGATGTGCCATGAGCCATGTTTGCAGGGGGTATCCCTCGCCCCTGAGGATCCAGCTCCTAAGGGTGTTCGGTGCGTGGAAGAGGCCCGGGATGTTGGATTTCCTCAGGATGAAGGAATCGTGGCAGCTGCCAGGGAATCTTGTGCACACGTGAAGGAATCTTTTGCAGTGGTCACAAACAAGCTGAGCGTTGATTGAGTGATACCCCTTTCTGTTGATGAACAGTCCTGCCTCATGTGGAGTTGCTGGGATTGCAATATGGGAGCAATCGGTTTCACCCTGCACCCGTGGGAAGCCAGCCGCAGAGTGGAATCTCACTGCCCTCTCTGTCTGGCTGAGGTCGTCCATGGGGAAGTTGACGTATTGCGAAGCCCTGTGGAACAAGCTGTCGGTGACCTGCTTTATGCACTTGTGTGGTGATGACTGAGAGACCCCAACGATGTCCTCGATGGCACCCTGGAATGATCCAGAGGCAAAGAAATTGAGGGCAGTGGTGACTTTGACAGCGACAGGTAAGGAGATGCTGCTCGGCCCAGCCAGGAGCAGGTCGGTGTGAAGGAGGCTGCAGATGTCTGCGACTGACTCTGAGCCTCTGTATGCACTGCTCCTCAGAGAGGTCCAGGAAGCTGAGCCTCGGTCTGTAGAACCTGTGGCGAGGGTAGTGCCTCCTGCTACGTCGCTCTCTCTGTTGTTGCCCTCCGTGCTCTTGTGCAGGTGCCTGTGGCGCAGCACTGTGTTGTGGAGCTCCATGTGGCGGAGGTGGACGCCATGCCTGGCGAGGCTGGTTATGTTGCTCGTCCTTGGATGTCGTGGTGAATGCAGCCATGGTGCCCCCATCCTGATGATGTCAGTTTGAGGGGATCTGAAAAGTAGTTAAATATGTGTCAACAGAAGAATTGTGAGTGGAAAGTGAGAACTTTCAGTGAAAACACAAAGATCTCGCAGCCAAAAGTTTGAAAGAACTGAGTGCCCTGCTGCAATAACTCACCTTTTCTCCCCATCTGTCAAACAGGGATTTGAATGAGCTGCTGGCTGAAACACGTCTGTTGGAACTTGGAGTGTTTCCCACAGCACAGGAAACAGGCTGAGGATGCTTCAAAATCGCACCCCTGCCTCAATGTGGAGAAAATTAAGTAGTTCAATTAATTAAACTATCTAAACAACTGTGTAAAGTATCATCCCGTCAGCTTTAATTGCCGGTGGGACTTCTGCATTCGGGAGGCGCACCCGAACCCAGATGTGTCAGTGGGGAACCTGGAAGTCGGCTGGTTGGAGCCGGGTTCCGAACCCGATCGGGATTTCCCGAATTTTCGGAGCCCCCCGCCCCCAATGCACCCGCTACTTTCCTGCAAAATTGAGCCCTGTGTCTCTCTGACTCTGTGACTCTTTGATTCTGTGTCTCTCTGTTTCTGTGTATGTCTTTTTCCGTGTTTGTGTCTCCCTGTTTCTTTCTGTGTGTGTCTTTGTGTTTCTGTTTGTGTCTCTTTATTTCTGTTTGTATCTCTATGTCTGTGTGTCTCTCTCTCTTTCTGTGTCTCTCTCTTTCTGTGTGTGTGTCTCTTGTTTCCTGTAGGTATCTCTCCCAATGTGTGTGTGTATCAGTGTATGTGCCTTTGAATTTCTGTGTTGGTGTCTCTATTTCTGAGTGTGTTTCTCTGTTACTGTGTGTCTGTCTGTTTCTGTGTATCTCTGTCTGTTTCTCTGTGTGTCTCTCTGTTTCTGTGTTTGTGGCTCTTACTGTGTGTGTCTTTCTCTATGTCTGTATGTGTCTCTGCTTCTGTGTGTATCTTTGTGTTTTTGTGTGTGTCTCTCTCTTTCTGTGTGTGTCTCTCACTTTCTGTGTGTGTATCTTTGTGTGTGTCTTTGAGTTTCCGTGTTGGTGTCTCTGTCAGTGTATGTCTCTCTGTTTCGGTGTGTGTGTCTCTCTGTTTCAGTGTGTGTGACACTTTGTTTCGGTGTGTCTCTGTGTATGTGTGTAGCTCTCTGTTTATTTGTGTGTGTCCCTGGTTACTGTGTCTCTCTGTTTGTGTTTGTGTGTGTGTGTGTGTCTATGTTAATGTGTGTCTCTCTCTATCTCTGTTTCTGTCTGTGTCTCTCTCTGTTACAGTGTGTATCTCTGTTACTAAGTGTCTGTCTCTGTTACTGTGTGTGCCTCTGTTCCTGTGTGTGTCTATCTGTTTCTGTCTCTCTCTTTTTGTATCTTTCTTTTTACTGTGTCTGATTTTGTGTTTCTGTGTGTGTCTCTCTGTTACTGAGTGTGTTACTCTGTTTCTATGTGAGTCTCTGTTTCTGTGTGTGTGTCCCTGTTTCTCTGTGTTTGTTTCTGTGTGTGTGATTATGTTGCTGTTCGTCTCTTTGTTTTTTTGTGTGTGTCTCAGTTTATGTGTGTGTCGGTTTGTGTTTCTGTTTCTCTGTGTGTCTGTATCTGTATGTGTCTCTCTGTTTCTGTGTGTGTCTCTCTGTTTCTCTGTCTGTCTCTCTCTGTTTCTGTGTGGGTGTCTCTCTCTCAGTTTATACGTGTGCGTTTGTTTCTGTTTCTGTGTGCGTCTCTCTCTGTTTCTGTGTGTGTCTCTCTTTTTATGTGCGTGTATCTGTGTGTCTTTGAGTTTCTGTCTTGGTGTCTCGGTCTCTGCATGTGTGTTTCTGTTACTGTGTGTGTCTCCATCAGTTTGTTTCTATGTGTTTCAGTGTGTGTGTGTCTCTCTGTTCATTCGTGTGTGTCCCTATTACTATGTACCTCTGTTTGTTTGTGTGTGTGTCTCTGTTACTGCGTGTCTCTCTGTTTCTGTGTCTGTGTCTCTCTGTCATGTGTGTTTCGATATCTATGTGTGCCTTTGTTTTTGTGTGTGTCTCTGTTTCTGTGTGTGTTTATGTGTGTTTGCTTCTGTCTCTGTGTGTTTGTCTCTGACTCTGTGACTCTCTGACTCTGTGGGCTCAATTTTCCTGGGAAATTGTGGGTACATTGGGGGTGGGTGAGCTTTGAAAATTGGGGAAATCCAGTTCAGGTTCAGAACTCGGTCCAACCCGCAGACTTCTGGGTTCTCCACTGACACGTCTGGGATGCCTCCCGAACGCGGAAGTCCCACCAGCAATTAAAGCCGGCGGGATGAGACTTTACACAGTTGTTGGGATAGTTTAAGTAGTTGAACTACTTAATTTTCTCCACTTTGAGGCAGGGGTCCAATTGTTAAACATCCTCAACATGTTTCCTGTGCTGTGGGAAACACTCCATGTTGCAACAGATGTGTTTCAGCCAGCAGCCAGTTGCACATTCAAATCTTATTTGACAGATGGGGAGAAAAGGTGAGTTATTACAGCAGGACACTCAGTTCTTTCAGACAAATTTTTGGCTGTGAGATCTTTGTGTTTTCACTGAAAATTCTTACATTCCACTCACAATTCTTCTGTTCAAAAATATTTAACGACTTTTCAGACCCCTCAAACTCACACCGTCAGGATGGGGGGGCGCCATGGCTGCATTCACCACTACATCCGAGGACGAGCAACATCACCAGCCTCTCCAGGCACGGTGTCCACCTCTGCCAGTTGCAGCTCCACAACACAGTGCTGCACCACAGGCACCTGCACAAGAGCACGGAGGGGAACAACAGAGAGGAGTGCCGCTTGAGGAGGCCCCATCCAAATCTACCATCCACATTGAGGAGGAGGAGGCAGAGGAGGAGGAGGAGGGGGAGGAGGAGGACGAACCCATGGGCAGAGCAGCGGCTCACCTGGCTGCTCGTGAGGCCAGGGAGTCACTGATATGTGAACAGTTTTCCTAACATCAGACAGTGTGAAGAGTCCAGTCCTCAGACGACCTGGACAGAGCAGCACCCACAGCAGCCCCCACCCACCCAACCCCTCTCTGCACAAAACAGTTCTGCAACTATACATAGACCCACCGTAAAGGGACTCAATGGGTGGCATCAAATTGGGCGTTCATGGTGAACCTCATGAAAGGGCCCCATCATAAAGCCAGTCAAGAATGGCCAAGATGTGTCAGAAGTGGTGACAATACTAATATTTAATGTGAGTTGAACAAAAATCTAAGATAAATAAAAAACATGACCAACCATCAAACACCCTTGTGCATCCCCTTCATGCTCACAAAACCTTAGTCTTTCTCTTCCGATTACTTCTACGTGGTGCATCTCCTGTGACTGCAGCAGAGGTAGTGGCAGGTTGCTCTTATTCATGCCCTGACTGATTAGATGCTTTGGGCCTACGGCCTCTGGGTTTCGCTGCCCGTGAGGGCCCCTCCAAAGACTGCTCCACCTGCACCTGTGCAGGGGTAGACTCGGCCACCTGGAGAGGAGGCAGCATTGGTTGAAAGGGGGGCAAGGGTGAGACATGGGGGCGCTTTGAGTGGCGTCCCCACTTCCATGTCCGCTTTCGCCATCATCCCTCCCCTGGGCCAGGCCAACATAACTCCTACCACTCTGCTGGAGAACAGTTTGGAGGACATGTGTGAAGCCTTGTAAGGCCAGTGCTAGTGTATCTGCCTGTTAAAGGCAGCAGAATGTTGTTCACCCTGAGTTCGAACGGCAGTTGTCAGGGCCTGAATGGACTCATTTGTAAGCTGTGCTTGAAGCTGCATGGAGGCTAGCCTTCCCTCCATCGCAGACATTCTCGCACTTACTCGTGACACTATCTCAGAGGTTCCCTCCCGTTCCTGTGCCACCATTCCACACATGCAGGCGTTGGACTCCTCCATCCTCTGCGCTATTGTGGAGAGTCCGCATGGCACCTGTTCCAGTAACTCGCAAATGTGCTGCTGTCCCTTGATCAATCTCCTTTTAAAGGATGGTCCCCAGGGTTCAGCATCTGTGTCCAGCTGAGCAGAGCCTGGAGAAGAGTGCTCCCACCGACGCGGACTCTCCTTAGCTGCCCCTGCCATTAATGTCTACTCGTGCTCACATGTGAAATCCAAAACCCCCAAGAAAGAAGTATACAGTTTGGCAAGTTGTGGGAGTGGCTTAGGGAATAGGATTGACTGGCAGGAGTTCTGAGCCAGGCTAACCTGACTAAGGTGCATTCATACGGACATTTCACACTGACAGACTGGGTGGAAGGGAACCCAGGCCGATTGATGTCATCACCATTTAACATAATTACTGGGAACAATACCCCGAGGGGGAACTCAGAGACACTCAGTCCCAACCGAAACTGGTGGAAGGCAGGAGATGGCCGGGCCATTGTCTTCCAGGAGAGAAGCCAGTTAAGCAAGATGGGTTTGAGATCGAAACCCATTACCTGCTAATGGGGGCCATCAAATCAGGAAATGACAGACACCCAGTAATCAGCACCCATTGTCTCTCCAGGTGCAAGGAAAACGAAATAACATTTTTCACAATGATTTCAAAGTTTATGAGTCACTCCAGGCCATGGGGGTCGGGGGGGGGGGGTGAGTTCCAGACAGATCACCTGATCAATACATCGACCAGTATTGGCGGGAGATAGGGTGATAGGTTTCGGGGATATAAGGAGCCGTTTGGCCACTGTTCCAGGCTCGGCTCTGAGCTCGACTCTCTGCGCTCTGCCCTCTTCTTTCTTCTCCTCGGCATCAATCTACAGTGAGTGTCCCGAGTGAGGCTCGGCTCGATTCAACGGAAAACCACCAGAAGCTGAGCGCTGCTCTTCATCCCTCATCAACGGACCTCGACACAAACTGGAACTTGGATACTGTGTCAGCGGTACAGAACCAGGAGCGAGACGTGCGGGAAGAAACTGCAAGCAACAACGGGAAATCGGGGTGAGCATATTGCCTGCGCCGTCACATCCACAAGACCACTTAGCTGTGTGAGGGGATGATTGTAAGTCCCAACTAAACTTTAGAGGGTTTTAGTGCTGGGGGATCCTGTGTTAGTTTATTTCATGGGAGGGGCTGCTCTTATTGGGCCGTGGTAATTTAGCACGGTAGGACTTATTGGACAAGCCAGGGTTGTACTGTTTGTACTGTTTACTGGTGTTATTGTTAATCTTATTAAACACAATATGGTTGAGCCTGAAAACGTGTGTCTGTGTCTTATCTGTCCTTATAATCCCTATCGTTCCAGAACTTATATTAAGAGGTGTGTTTTCGGCCCGAAAAAAACAATTACAGGAGGCTAGCATTCCCTCCAACCCAAACAATCCCGCATTTTCCCACAACACTATTTCAGAGAGTTGCTCACATCCCTGTGACACTATCTCAGAGATTCCCTCACATCCCTGTGACACTATCTCAGAGATTCCCTCACGTCCCTGTGACACTATCTCAGAGATTCCCTCACGTCCCTGTGACACTATCTCAGAGATTCCCTCACGTCCCTGTGGCACTATCTCAGAGATTCCCTCACGTCCCTGTGACACTATCTCAGAGATTCCCTCACGTCCCTGTGGCACTATCTCAGAGATTCCCTCACGTCCCTGTGACACTATCTCGGAGAGTTGCTCATGTACCTGTGCCTCCATTCCACTCATGCAACAGTTGGAATCCTCCATCCTCTGCGCTATTGCGGAGAGTCTGCGTGGCACCTGTTCCAGTACCTCGCAAATGTTCTGCTGTCCCTCGATTATTCTCCTTTTGAAGGATGGCCCCCAGGGTTATAAGAACATAAGAAATAGGAGCAGGAGTCGGCCAATCGGCCCCTCGAGCCTGCTCCGCCATTCAATAAGATCATGGCTGATCTGATCCTAACCTCAAATCTAAATTCATGTCCAATTTCCTGCCCGCTCCCTGTAACCCCTAATTCCCTTTACTTCTAGGAAACTGTCGATTTCTGTTTTAAATTTATTTAATGATGTAACTTCCACAGCTTCCTGGGGCAGCAAATTCCACAGACCTACTACCCTCTGAGTGAAGAAGTTTCTCCTCATCTCAGTTTTGAAAGAGCAGCCCCTTATTCTAAGATTATGCCCCCTAGTTCTAGTTTCACCCATCCTTGGGAACATCCTTACCGCATCCACCCAATCAAGCCCCTTCACAATCTTATATGTTTCAATAAGATCGCCTCTAATTCTTCTGAACTCCAATGAGTAGAGTCCCAATCTAGTCAACCTCTCCTCATATGTCCGCCCCCTCATCCCCGGGATTAACCGAGTGAACCTTCTTTGTACTGCCTCGAGAGCAAGTATGTCTTTTCTTAAGTATGGAGAACAAAACTGTATGCAGTATTCCAGGTGCGGTCTCACCAATACCCTATAAAACTGCAGCAATACATCCCTGTTTTTATATTCTATCCCCCTAGCAATAAAAGCCAACATTCCGTTGGCCTTCTTGATCACCTGCTGCACCTGCATACTAACTTTTTGATCTTATTGAACTAGGACCCCCAGATCTCTTTGTACTGCAGTACTTTCCAGTTTCTTGCCTTTAAGATAATAGCTTGCTCTCTGATTTTTCCTGCCAAAGTTGCATAACCTCACAATCTGTGTTCAGCATCTGTGTCCAGCTGAGCGGAGTCTGGAGAAGATTGCTCCCACCAACGTGGACTCTCCACAGCTGCCCCTGCCACCATGTCCGCTCGTGCTCACATGTGTGTGGTGACTCACCAGGTGCGAACCCAACTAACTGAGGACAGGGACCCACCAAGGTGTGTGTATCTGCGCTGGTGGATGACTCACTAAGATGTGACGGTGCCCCCTCAGAGGCTGGGACTCCTCTGAGGAATCGCCCTCTGCTGTCACTGCGGTCGCTGAAGACCCTATAAGAGAACAGAAGGCAATATTAGGCATCATCACAGATGTGTCATGTTGCAATGAGCATACTGAGGTGCTGAAGATGGCAAGGCATGTTAACATCAATTCATATTGTGTGTGCTGAATGTTAAAGTTATGTCACCAGACGTTTGTCGGGTGCCGGTCTCGGTGCCCCCGATGGACAGGCACTCGAGGGTGCTGCTCAGCTCCAGCGCCTCCTGCTCCACCTCTGTGAGAATGACGATTTGTTGTGGCCCCCCCTCCGGTCCTCGCCCTCGCCCGTGCATCCTGAGCTCTCTTCTCCTATAAAGGGAGAAATTGCAGACGTGTGAGTGAGTGATGGCGACGTGGCCAACCACCGAATGCATTGGTTTGGGTGAGGCTGACCATGAAAGAGATGCATCAGAAGGTGAGTATGAGACAGAGCCACGACATTGGATGAGGATTGGGTTGAGTGGGGTGAGTACTGGGGAGGTGAGGAAGTCCTGAGGAAGTGCAGGTAAGTTGAGGATGAGCTTTGAGTGGGTGCGAGGAGTGATGTGAAAGAGTAGTGTTGGCAGTTCAGAATGAGTTGGGGGGTGGAAGATGGAATGTATGAGAATGAGAAAGTGTACTCACTCTGGCTGATCTAGTTCGGTCATTGAAACACTTCCTGCACTGGATCCAGGTGCGGGAGATGTTGCTGCTGCTGGTGACCTCCTCTGCCAACTCGAGCCAGGCCTTCTTGGTGACAGAGGCAGGCAATTTCCTCCCGTCCACTGGGTAGAAGACATCCCTCCTCCTCCTCACCCCATCCAGTAGCACATGGAGTGAGGCATCATTGAATCTTGGAGTAGCCTTGCCCCTGGGCTGTGTGGGTATTTGCTCCAGGAGCAGCCATTGGAGGACTGCCCCTTTAAATAGAGCTCCTCCAGCTGACAGCCTGTGATGAGGGTGTGCAGTCCGCCTGCTGCGCAGCTTTCGGACGGCAAACTGGCAGCCACGTTAAGTGGCTCCAATTGACTCGCGATGGCATGAAAAACGGACGCTTTTATTGTGTGGGTTACCCACGTGCCCAATAACCCCCCACCCCCCCCGACCCGCTCCCATCCTGCCTCCATTCTAATATTGGGGCCTGTGTTTCTCTGACTCTGTGACTCTCTGTTTCGTGTCTCTCTGTTTCTGTGTCTCTCTTTTTGTGTCACTTTCTTTCCGTGTCTGATTTTGTGTTTCTGTGTGTGTCTCTCTGTTTCTGTGTGTCTCTGTATCTGTGTGTGTGCCTTTGATTTTCTGTATTTGTGTCTCTGTTTCAGCGCATGTGTCTCGGATCCTGTCTCTCTCTCACTCTGTGACTGTCTGTTTCTGTGCCTCTGATTCTGTATCTCTGTTTCTTTGTCTCTCTTCTTATGTGTCTCTGTTTCTGTGTGTGTCTTTGTGTTTCTGTGTTTGTGTGTCTGTTTTTGTCTGTGTCTCTATTTCTGAGTGTGCCTTTCTGTTCATGTGTGTGTGTCTCTGTTACGGTGTGTGTGTCTCCGTTAATGTGTGTGTGTCTCTTTTGCTGTGGAACTCTGTATCGGTGTACGTGTGTCTCTGTTACTGTGTGTCTTTCTGTTTCTATATGTGTGTCTCTGTGCGTGTGTCTCTGTGTTTATGTGTGTCTCTGTATCTGTGTGTGTGCATTTCAGTTTATGTGTTTGTGTCTTTGTTTCTGCGCTTGTATCTGATTCTGTGTCTCTCTGTTTCTTTGTGTGTCTTTATATTTCTGTGTTTGTGTGTCTGTTTCTCTGTGTACCTCTCTATTTCTGTGTGTGCCTGTCTCTGTTCATGTGTTTATGTATTGTTATGTATTGTTAATATAATATATTATTGTTGGGTGAAAATAAATTCACATCTAATCTGTGGTAAAGTAAAAGGTGCAGTTTATTAAAACAGAGCTCTGGGAGAAGGGTCTCTGACCCCGCGGTCTGTGCGAGCACCTTCTCCCCGATCAACAAAATTCACAAGCTTATATACAGTACAAGACTGGAGCACACCGACAGCAGTTACTACATTACTTATTCCTTAGCCAATCCGGCTCCGTGGCAACATTCAAAAACAACCTAATTATAACTTTACATCGTTAGCTAAACCCCTTCTTTTAGTTCTGTCTTTTATCCAGTTATCTGGACAGTAGGGTCCATTTTTGCTATATCATGGCTTTTGGCCGATCTGAGTCAGTGACTGGTGATTGGACATGGCTCAAAGGTTAATCAAATATACCCTGCATACACCCACGTGACAGTTGCTACTTCGTAACCTGATTGTTCTGCAAATTTTAACCTTGTCTCCACATGCTGAATCACTTTGTCTCAACTGAAACTAGGTTGTCATGCTGTGTCGCTTGACTGCAACATTCAGCTGGTTCAAATTCCAACCCATTAATTATTATGCATTGTTTCCGTTAATATTTGTGTGTCTCTGTTACTGTGTGTGTCTTTTGAGTTTCTTTGTGTGTCTCTCTTTTTTATGTGTGTGTATCTGTATGTGTGTCTTTGAATTTCTGTGTGTGTCTTGGAGTTTCTATGTTTGTGTCTCTGTTTCTATGTTTGTCTCTCTGTTTATGTGCGTGTCTTTCTGTTCATGTGTGTGTGTCTGTTTATGTTATTGACTTTTTACATGTTTGTCTGATTATATTTGTCTTTGAGTTTCAGTGTTTGTGGCTCTGTGTCTGTTTCTGTGTGTGTGTCTCTCTGCTTCTGTGTGTGTTTCTCTGTTTCTGTTTGTGTGTCTCTTTTTCTGTGTTTGTGTCTCTGTTCTTGTGTGCGTGTCTCTCTGTTTCTGTATGTGGGTGTGTTCTGTGTCTGTCCCTGTTTATGTGTCTCACTATTTCTTTGTGTGTTTCTCCATTTTTGTGTGCATCTCTCTGTGTGTGTCTCTGTATTTCTGTGTCTCTCTGTATCTCTTTGATTCTGTGTCTCTCTGTTTCTATCTCTCTTTTTGTGTGTCTCTCTGTTTCTGTGTTTGTGTCTCCCTGTTTCTGTCTGTGTGTGCCTTTGTGTTTCTGTGTTTGTGGCACAAGATCTGTGTGTCTCTCTCTGTTTATCTGTGTGTGTCTCGTACTGTTTGTGTCTCTCTCAGCTTCTGCGTCTCTGTTTCTGTGCGTGACTCTCTCTGTTTCTGTGTGTGTCTGTTTCTGTATCTGATTTTGTGATTCTATGTGTGTCTCTCTATTTCTACGCATGTCTGTCTGTTTCTGTCTGTGTCTCTCTCTCTGCTCCTGTGTGTCTCTCTTCCTGTGTGTGTCTCTCTCTGTGCGTCTCTGATTCAGTGTATCTCTATGTTTCTGTGTGTGTGTCTCTATTTCTGCGTGTGTCACTATCTCTGTTTCTGTGTCTCTCTGTTTCTGTGTATGTTTCTCTCTGTTTCTCTGTGTGCCTCTATTTATATGTGTCTGTCTCTGTGTGTGTCTTTGTTTTTCTGTGATTGTCTCTCTATTTTTGTGTCTCTGTTTTTGTGTGTTTATCTCTGTTGCTGTAGGCTTAATTTTAAAACAGAAGTCCGGGTGCATTGGAGGCCGGGGTGGGGGGTGGGGGGAAGAAAATTGGGATTTTCTGGAGCAGGCAGGTATCCCGACTCCAACACACTGAAGAATGTGGAAGTCCTGCAATTAAAGCCGACGGAACGATATTTAAAACAACAATTCAAGTATATAAAATACTTGAAATGTGCATGAATATAATTAGTTATACCGGGAAGCGATTTTAACGATGCCTCAACGTATTTCCCATGTTGTGTGAAACACCCCTGGTGAAGGAGATGTGTTTCAGCCGGTGGCCATTTCGATATTGAAATCCCTGTTTGACAGATGGGGATAAAAGGTGAGTTATTGCAGGAGGGCACTCAGTTCTCTCACACAAACTTTTGGCTGGGAGATCTTTGTGTTCAGACTGAGAATTCTTGATTTCCACTCAAAATTGTCCTGTTTACACATAATTACCAACTTTTCATAGAATGATGGAATAGAATCATAGAAAATTTATGGCACAGAAGGAGGCCATTCAGCCCATCATATCCACCCCAGCCGAAAATGAGCCACCAGCCTAATCCCACTTTCCAGCACTTGGTCCATAGCCTTGTAGGTCACGGCACTTCACGTGCACATCCAGGTACTTTCTCAATGAGTTGAGGGTTTCTGCCTCTACCACCCTTTCAGGCAGTGAGTTCAGACCCCTACCACCCTCTGGGTGAAAAAATATTTCCTCAGTTCCCCTCTAATCCCTCTACCAATCATTTTAAATCTATAACCCCTGCTAGGGGAAATAGGTCCTTCTCATCCACTCTATCTAGGCCCCTCATAATTTTGTACACCTCAATTAACTCACCCCTCAGCTTCTTCTGTTCCAAAGAGAACAACCCCAGCCTATCCAATCTTTCCTCATAGTTAAAATTCTCCAGTCCTGGCAACATCCTCGTAAATCTCCTGTGTACCCTCTCTAGTGTAATGACATCCTTCCTGTAATGTGGTGACCAGAACTGTACACAGTACTCAAGCTGTGGCCTAACCAGTGTTTTGTACAGTTCCAGCATAACCTCCCTGCTCTTACATTCTATGCCTTGGCTAATAAAGGAAATTATTCCATATGCCTTCTTAACCACCTTATCTACCTGTCCTGCTACCTTTAGGGATCTGTGGACATGCCCTCCAAGGTCCCTCACTTCCTCCACACCTTTCAGTATCCTCCCATTTATTGTGTATTCCCTTGCCTTGTTTGCCCTCCCCAATGCATTACCTCACACTTCGCCGGATTGAATTCCATTTGCCACTTTTCTGCTCATCTGACTAGTCTATTGATATGCTCCTGCAGTCCACAGCTTTCCTCCTCACTATCAACCACATGGCCAATTTTTGTATCATCTGCAAACTTCTTAATCATGCCCCCTACATTTAAGTCAAAATCATTAATATATATCACAAAAAGCAAGGGACCTAGTACTGAGCACTGCGGAACCCCACTGGAAACAGCCGTCCAGTCGCAAAAACACCTGTCGACCATTATCCTTTGCTTCCTGCCACTGAGTCAATTTTGAATCCAACTTGTCACATTCCCTTGGATCATATGGGCTTGTACTTTTTTTGACCAGTCTGCCATGTGGGGTCTTGTCAAAAGCCTTGTTAAAATCTATGTGGACTACATCAAACACATTACCCTCATCGACCCTCCTTGTTACCTCCACAAAAAATTCATTCAAGTTAGTTAGACACGACCTTCCCTTAACAAATCCGCGCTGACTGCCCTTGATTACTCCGTGCCTTTCTAAGTGACGGTTATCATGTCCCTCAGAATTGATTCCAATAATCCCTCGCTCCATTTTTAAACAATGGTACAATGTTAGCAATCCTCCAATCCTCCAGAACCAGGCTCCTTTTTGGACCCCCTCAAACTGACACCATCAGGATGGGGAGCGTGATGGCTGCATTCACCAGTACATCTGGACAACATCACCGTCCTCACCAGGCACGGCGTGCATTTGCACCACTTGTAGCTCCACAACACAGTGCTGCACCATTGGCACCTGGAGAAGAGCAGAGAGGGCAACAACAGAGGGAACGATGTCGCAGGAGGCACTACCCTCGACACAGGGCCTACAGACCGAGGCTCAGCTTCCTGGAACTCTCTGAGCAGTGCATACGGAGGCTGAGAGTGAGTCACCAAGTGGTCGCAGACACCTGCAGCCTCCTTCATGCCGAGCTGCTCCCAAATGGGCTGAGCGGCATCTCATTACCCGTCGCTGGTAAAGTCACCATTGCCCTCAACTTCTTCGCCTCTGGATCATTCCAGGGTGCCACCTGGGACATCGCTGGGATCTCTCAGTCGTCTGCACACAAGTGCATAAGGCAGGTCACCGACGGCTTGTTTCGCAGGGCCTCGCACTACGTCAACTTCCCCATGGACAACCTCAACCAGTCGGAGAGAGCAGTGGGATTCCACTCTGGCTGGCTTCACATTGGTGGAGGGTGCAATCAATTGCCTCCATATAGCAATCTGAGCACCTCCACATGAGCCAGGACTGTTCATCAACAGGAAGTGTATCACTCCATCAACACTCAGTTCGTTTGTGACCACCGCAAGAGATTCCTTCTCGTGTGCGCCTGATACCCTGGCAGCTGCCACGATTCCTTCATTCTGAGGGCACCCAATATCCCGGGCCTCTTCCACTCACCGAACACCCTTAAGGGTTGGCTCCTCGGGGACAAGGGATACCCCCTGCTCACGAAGCTCATGACACCTCTGAGGAACCCCATCAGCGAGCAACAGCATCAATACAACGACAGCCACATCACTCCCAGGTCTATAACTGAATATGCAATAGGGTTGCTGAAGATGCAATTTCGGAGCCTTGGGGGAGCGCTTCAATACGCACCAGCAAGAGTGGGACGCATTATAGTAGTGTGTTGTGTGCTGCGCAACATGGTGCAACAGAGAGGAGGCCCCATCCCGTCATCCACCATCCACATCTGCCATCCACTTGGAGGAGGAGGAGGAGGAGGAGGTGGATGAACCCGGCTGCTCATGAGGCCACAGAGTCACTGATATGTGAACAGTTCTCATAAGATCAGAAAGTGAGAAGAGTCCAATCCTCACACCACTTGGAAAGAGCAGTGCCAGATCCAGTAACCCCCTCACCCTGCAGAAAACAGTCCTACATCTGCACATATACCCAGTCTAAAGTGACCCAATGGATTGCATCAAGTGTCACCGTTCATGGTGAAGCACATGAAAGAGCCCTATCACAAAAGCCAGGCAAGAATGGGCAAGATGTGGCAGTAGCGTGAGAATGATAACATTTGATGTGACTTTAACAGAAGCCAAATATAAATAAAAAACATGACGGTCTGTCAGACGCCCTTGTGCATCCCCTTCATGATCACAAATCCTTAGCCTTTCTCTTCATAGAGAATCATAGAGAATCATAGAAGTTTACAACATGGAAACAGGCCCTTCGGCCCAACATGTCCATGTCGCCCAGTTTATACCACTAAGCTAGTCCCAATTGCCTGCACTTGGCCCATATCCCTCTATACCCATCTTACCCATGTAACTGTCCAAATGCTTTTTAAAAGACAAAATTGTACCCGCCTCTACTACTGCCTCTGGCAGCTCGTTCCAGACATTCACCACCCTTTGAGTGAAAAAATTGCCCCTCTGGACCCTTTTATATCTCTCCCCTCTCACCTTAAATCTATGCCCCCTCGTTATAGACTCCCCTACCTTTGGGAAAAGATTTTGATTATCTACCTTATCTATGCCCCTCATTATTTTATAGACTTCTATAAGATTCCCCCGAAACCTCCTACTCTCCAGGGAAAAAAGTCTCAGCCTATCCAACCTCTCCCTATAAGTCAAACCATCAAGTCCCGGTAGCATCCTAGTAAATCTTTTCTGCATTCTTTCTAGTTTAATAATATCCTTTCTATAATAGGGTGACCAGAACTGTACACAGTATTCCAAGTGTGGCCTAACTAATGTCTTTTACAACTTCAACAAGACATCCCAACTCCTGTATTCAATGTTCTGACCAATGAAACCAAGCATGCTGAATGCCTTCTTCACTACCCTATCCACCTGTGACTCCACTTTCAAGGAGCTATGAACCTGTACTCCCAGATCTCTTTGTTCTATAACTCTCCCCAACGCCCTACCATTAACGGAGTAGGTCCTGGCCCGATTTGATCTACCAAAATGCCTCACCTCACATTTATCTAAATTAAACTCCATCTGCCATTCATCGGCCCACTGGCCCAATTTATCAAGATCCCGTTGCAATCCTAGATAACCTTCTTCACTGTCCACAACGCCACCAATCTTGGTGTCATCTGCAAACTTACTAACCATGCCTCCTAAATTCTCATCCAAATCATTAATATAAATAACAAATAACAGCGGACCCAGCACCGATCCCTGAGGCACACGGCTGGTCACAGGCCTCCAGTTTGAAAAACAACCCTCTACAACCACCCTCTGTCTTCTGCCGTCAATCCAATTTTGTATCCAATTGGCTACCTCACCTTGGATCCCGTGAGATCTAAACTTATGTAACACTTCTAAGTGGTGCCACTCCTGTGGCTGTAGCAGATGTCGTCGCAGGTTGCTCATGTCCATGGCCGGACTGCTTAGATGCTTTGGGCCTTCACCCTCTGGGTTTTTGTGCCGGTGAGGGCCCCTCCAAAGACTGCTCCACCTACACCTGTGTAGGGACGGACTCGGCCACCTGGAGAGGAGGCAGCATTGTGCGTACTGATTGAGAGGAGGGCAACGGGTGAGATGTGGGAGCGCTTTGAGTGGCGGCCTTACTTCCATGTCCCCTTTCGCCATCATCCCTCTCCTGGGCCAGGCCCACACCATTCCTACCACTCTGCTGGAGAACAGTTTGGAGGACATGTGTGAAGCCTTGGAAGACTAGTACCAGTGTATCTGTCAGCCTGTTTAAGGTGACAGAATATTGTTCACCCTGAGTCTGAACAACCATTGTCAGGGACTCTCTGTTTTTGTGTGTGTGTCTCTGTATCTGTGTGTGTCTTTGAGTTTCTGTGATTGTGTCTCTCTGTTTCTGTTGTGTCTCTCTGTTTCTGTGCATCTCCCTGTTTCTGTGTGTGTGTTTCTCTGTTTCTTTGTGTGTCTCTCTGTTTATGTGTGTGTGTCTCTGTGTTTCTATATGTGCCTCTCTGTTTCTTTGCATCTCCCTGTTTCTGTGTGTGTCTCTGTTTCTCTGTGTGTGTCTCTCTGTTGCTTTGTGTGTATCTCTGTTTCTGTGTGTGTCTCTCTGTTACTGTGTGTGTATTTGTGTTTCTGTGTGTGTGTCTCTGTTTCTGTGTGTGTATTTGTGTTTCTGTGTGTGTGTGTCTCTGTTTCTGTGTGTGTATTTGTGTTTCTGTTTGTGTCTCTCTGTTTCTGTGTGTCTCTCTGTTTCTGTGTGTGTATTTGTGTTTCTGTGTGTGTGTCTCTCTGTTGCTTTGTGTGTATCTCTGTTTCTGTGTGTGTTTCTCTGTTTCTGTGTGTGTTTCTCTGTGTGTGTCACTCTGTTGCTTTGTGTGTATCTCTGTTTCTGTGTGTGTATCTCTGTTTCTGTGTGTGTGTCTCTCTGTTGCTTTGTGTGCCTCTCTGTTTCTGTGTGTGTATTTGTGTTTCTGTGTGTGTGCCTCTATTTCTATCTGTGAGTCTCTCTGTTTATGTGTAAGTATTTTTTTTATTCATTCATGGGATGTGGGCATCGCTGGCGAGGCCAGCATTTATTGCCCATCCCTAACTGCCCTTGAGAAGGTGGTGGTGAGCCGTCATCCTGAATCGCTGCAGTCCGTGTGGTGAAGGTTCTCCCACAGTGCTGTTAGGTACTCGCTTTGTCGGGTAGATGCCAGTGTTGTAGCTGTACTGGAACAGTTTGGCTAGAGGCACAGCTAGTTCTACAGCACAAATCTTCAGCACTACAGCCGGGTTGCTGTCAGGGTCATTAGCCTTTGCTGTATCCAGTGCACTCAGTCGTTTCTTGATGTCATGTGGAGTGAATTGAATTGGCTGAAGACTGGCTTCTGTGATGGTGGGGATATCGGAGAGGGTCGAGATGGATCATCCACTCAGCACTTCTGGCTGAAGATGGTTGTAAATGCTTCATAGAATCATAGAGAGGTTACAGCACAGAAGAGGCAATTCAGCCCATCGAGTCCGCGTTGGCTCCACACAAGAGCAATCCAGCTAGTCCCACACCTCCGCCCTTTCCCTATTATCCTGCAAATTTTTTTCTTTCAAGTACTTATCCAGTTCCCTTTTGAAAGCCAGAATTGAATCTGCCTCCATCACCCCCTCGGGCAGTGCGTTCCAGATCACAACCACTCGCTGTATAGAAAAGTTTTTCCTCATGTCATCTTTGGTTCTTTTGCCAATCACCTTAAATCTATGCCCTTTGGTCCTTGATCATTCCGCCAATGGGAACAGTTTCTCTCTATCTACTCTGTCCAGACCCTTCATGATTTTGATTCAGCCTTGTCTTTTGGGTGTGTCTATTTCTCTGTGTGTGTCTCTGTTACTGTGTCTCTCTGTTTAGCGGGACCAGAGGCGAGAGGCCCGAGAGCGTGATATAAAGGACGGCGACCTGAGGCCCGAGACCGGAGCGGGGCGGACCTGAGCGGGACCCAAGACCTAAGACTAGAGTGTGGCAGACCTGAGTGGGTCCCGAGACCTGAGGCCAGAGTGGGGTGGACCTGAGCGGGACGTGAGACCTGAGACCTGAGACCAGGGCAGGGCGGACCTGAAGCCCGAGACCAGAGGCCAGAGCGGGACCCGAAGCCTGACTCCAGACACCAGAGCGGGGTGGACCTGAGTGGATCCCGAGGCCTGAGACCAGTGCGAGGCGGACCTGAGCGGGACCCTCGGCCCGAGACCTGAGACCCGAGACCTGAGACCAGAGCGGGGCGGACCTGAGCGGGCCCAAGGCCCGAGGCCAGAGACCAGAGGATCAAAAACAACAATGATTGGGAGAGATGATAGTTACATCAACTCAGCCGTCTTCGTCAACCGAAAAGGCTTCCACTCTCTCAACGTGCAGCTGTTGTCCGACCACACACATCGAATCATGGAGGTCGGTGCCCGTTACCCTGGGAGCAGTCACGATGCCTTTGTCATGCGGCAGTCCAACGTGCCAGATATCTTTTACCCGACTCGGCAAGTCAAAGGCTGGCTACTGGGCGACAAGGTCTATCCCCTCACGCCGTGGCTCATGACTCCGGTCAGGAACACGTGCACAGTCGGCCTATAATGAGAGCCATGCTGCCACACGCAACATCGTGGAGCACACCATAGACCTCCCCAAACAACGCTACCACTGCCTGGACCTGTCTGGAGGAGCCCTGCAGTACTCCCCTGAGAGGGTGGGCTATTTGTGGTGGTAGCTGCATGCTGCACAACCTCGCCATCATGAGGGACCAGCCTTTGCCACCAATGATTGCAGAAGACCCTGAGCCAGAGGTGGAGGAGGAGGAGGCTGAGGAGGAAGAGGAGGAGGAGGAGGAGGAGGGGATGGAGCCAGAAGAGGAAGTGGAGGAAGATGCAAGGGTGTAACAGGAATCACACGCCTTGTCTGCAAGGGCTCTGCGTGCTCGCCTGATCTGTGCACACAATCAATAATTGGAACTCCATCCCCCAACTCACCAACAGTCCTACATTCCCCACCCTTCCGCTCTCACAAGACAATCAAATCACCCTCCATCAGATTGCACATTGGTGTCCCTCTCAGCTCATTGCATAAATAAAAACCACCACCAAATGCAAAATCAAACTCTCATTTATCAATGAATAAATGAAATTATGCAAACGTAACAGAACTATTCACCCTTGTGCATTCCCTTAGTGCCTGTTGTTCGTTTGCCTTTACCTATCCTAGTGCTCCTACGAGGTGCTTCCCCAGTGGCTGGAGCATGGGTGGTGGGAGGCTGCTGGCCTTCAATTGAGGAGTGTGCAGATGGCCTTGGGGGACGACCTCGAGCAGCTCTGGGCCGGAAGGGCCCAGCTTCAGACTGCACCGTCTCAGCATGGGCTGCAGCAGTCTGGCCTGGCTGGCTGATAGGCATCAATAGGGGCACTGGCGGAGTGGCAGTTGTGGGAGCAGGAAGGCTGTCATTCTGAGAGAGGACAGCAGGTTCGACTGCCATGGCACCACTGCCACTCTCCCGGGACGGCGCCTCAGCAATCCTGGTGATCGGCTGGAGAACGGATTGCTGGAGTGCTGTGATGCCCTGGAAGCCCCGTTCTACAGTGGACCCCAGGCCCACAATAGCAGCAGTCTGAACTTCCAAGGCAGCAGACTGAGCTGCAAATGCTGCAGTCAGACCTTGGATGGAAGATGTTTGTGCTGCAATGGATGCTGTGACATCAGTCATCAGATGCTGCACATGGTGGGTTCCACATGTGCGCTGATGGTCCATGGTCAAATAGCTGAATACAACTCAGCATCTGGGCTCACTCATGAGGGTAGGTTTTCTGAGTCCTTGTCCGGGGAGGGGGATGTGACATCCCTTGCAGGGTGCCAGCGCACATTGGAGAATCACGGGCAGGTGGGCACGCGATTGTCTGATGTGGGCACGCGTTTGTGTGACGCGGCCACGAGATTGTCAGACGTGGTACCTCATCATGGTGGAATACTCTGGAAAGCTGGCCTGCTTGGTGAAGTCCCGACAAGTGGAGACCGGGGTTATGGGTTGACATTGAGTGGAATACTCGAGTCTGGTGGGTGTGGGTGGCCCTCCTTCATCGTATGGGGTTGTGTGAGACAGTAAAACCCTCCCCCCACCGTTTCGGACCAGCCACCCTATTGGTTGGAATAAAGCTGGTTATGACCATGGAAGGAGTGTTCACCTCGCGGCCTGTCAGACGGTTAATCAGCCCACGAATCCTTCCACTACTTCACGGTGAAGAGAGAGCGAAGGCAGAACAACATCGAGCCACAGTCCTGACACGCCTCACCTCCCCTCACACCCTTGTTTACACAGTCCAGCTTATCTTCAGGAAGTGTCAGCTTCCTGTTTCTGAGAGATTGTTTTTTTTGTTTGTGTTTGATGGCGGACGACCTTTGAACTAAGATCTCAGGGCCCTGTCCAGTGATTTTCCACACAGTCTCTGACGACTGCTCGGTGGATTGTCCAAGAGGCTCCACCACAGACTGATCTCGAATCATTCCTGTGCCATTGTTGAGAACCAGGCCTTCCTGCACTCTGGGTAAAGGCAATGTGATAGTGTTAGGGATATGTAACCAAGGGGCCTAGGCTGATAACCCAGAGAACGAGAGTTCAAATCCCACTCTGGCTGTTTGAGAATTTGAATTCAGTTTTTAAAAAATCTGGAAATAAAAAGCTGGGATCAGTAAAAGTGACCATGAAGCAGTCGGATTGTCATAAAAACCCAACTAGGTTTTAACCAATGTCCTTTAGGGAAGGGACCCTGCTGTCATTACCTGGACAGGCCAACATGTGACTCCAGTCCCACACCAACTTGTACAGTCACACTTCGAGCACTGGGTACAATTCTGTGCCCTCGTTAACCCACACCTCGGGTACTGGGTACAATTCTGGCTTTGGTCCCCGAACACCTGGAGTATTGGGTACAATACTGAACCCTGGTGCCCGAACACCTGGAGTACTGGTAAAATACTGGGCATTGATACAGCTTCATCTGGATTACTGGGTAAAAATTTGCCATTGATACCCCCACACCTGGAGTACTGGCTACAATTCTGACAATGGTACCTCCTATCCTGGAGTACTGGGTACAATTCTGTGCCCTTGTACTCCCACACCTGTAGTATTGGGTACAATTTTGGGCACTGGTGCTCCCAACATCTGGAATAATTGGTACAACTCTGGACCCTGGTACCCCCACACCTGGAATATTGTGTACAATTCTGGGTCCTGGTAATCCTATTGCAGAAGTACTGGGTACAATCCTAGGCACTGGTAGCCCCACACTTGGACAACTGGGTAAACTGCTGGGCCCTGGTAACCCCACATCTGGGGTACTGGGTACAAATCCAGTCCTGGCTCCTTCATACTTGTAATACTGGGTACGATTCTGGACCCTGTTACCCCCACGCCTGGAGAACTGGGTGCAATTCTGGGCATTGTACCCCCAAACCTTTAGTACTGGAGACAAATATGGGCCCTGGTACATCCACATCTGGAGTACTGGTTACAATTTGTTGCACTGACACTCCAACATCTGGAATACTGTGTACAATTCTGGGCCCTGGCAACCCTATTGCTGCAGTACTGGGTACAATTCTAGGCACTGGTAGCCCCACACCTGGACAACTGGGTATAATGCTGGGCCCTGGTAACCCCACATCTGGAGTACTGGGTACAAATCCAGTCCTGGCTCCTTCATACTTTGAATATTGGGTACGATTCTGGACCCTGTTACCCCCACTCCTGGGGAACTGGGTGCAATTCTGGGCATTTTACCCCCAAACCTTTAGTACTGGAGACAAATCTGGGCCCTGGTACATCCACATCTGGAGTACTGGTTGCAATTTGTTGCACTGGCACTCCAACATCTGGAATACTTTGTACAATTCTGGGCCCTGGCAACCCTATTGCTGAAGTACTGGGTACAATTCTAGGCACTGGTAGCCCCACACCTGGACAACTGGGTATAATGCTGGGCCCTGGTACAACCACATCTGGAGTACTGGTTTCAATTTGTTGCACTGGCACTCCAACATCTGGAATACTGTACAATTCTGGCGCTGCTACCCCCATACCTGGAGTGCTGCGTACAGTTCTGTGAACTGGTACATCCGCACCTTGATTACTTGGTACAATTCTGTGCCCTGGTACTCTCACATCTGGAGTACATGGTACAATTCTGGGTTCTGGTACCCCTACAGTTGGAGTACTGGGTAGAATTCAGAGCCCTGGTATGCCCACACCTGGAAAACTGGATACAAAGCTGTGCCCTGGTACCCCTAGAGCTGGAGTACTGGCTACATTTCTGGCAATGGTACATAAACACCTGGAGTACCGAGTACAATTCTGTGCCCTGGAACTCCCACACCTCCAGTACTGTGTACAATTCTGGGCCGTGGTATCCCCCACACCTGGAGTGCTGGGTGAAATTCGGGGCTGTGGTGCTCCCCACAACTGATATACTGCATATAATTCTGGGCACTGGTACCCCCACACCTGGAATACTGCGTGCAATTCTGGGCACTGGTACCCCCACACCTGGAATACTGCATACCTCCCAACTTTTGGTACTGTATACCAATCTGGGCACTGGTACAGCCACGTTTGGAATAGTGGGTAAAATTCTCGGCCACGGTTCCCCCACACCTGGAGAACTGTGTACAATTCTGGGCAATGGACAGCCAAACCTTTAGTACTGGGTACAATTCTGAATCTTTGTACTGTCACATTTGGAATACAGGATACAATTCTGCGCCCTGGTACACCTACAGATGGAGTCCTGGGTACAATTCTGGGGACTGATCCAGTCACATTTGGAGTACTTGGTACAATTCTGAGCCCTAGTACCTCACACCTGTAGTACTGGGTGCAATTCTGGCACTGGTACCCCCACATCTGGAGTACTGGTTAAACTTCTAAGCCCTGGTCCCACCACACCTGGAGTACTGGGTACAATTCTGGTCCCTAGTACCCCCACATCTGGAGTATTGGATACAATTCTAGGCACTGGTGCAGCCACAACTGGAGCAATTAGGGATGGGCAATAAATGCCGGCCTTGCCAGCGACGCCCACATCCCGTGAACGAATAAAAAAAAAAAAAATTCTGGGCCATGGTAGCCCCACAACTGGAGTACTAGGTACAATTATAGGCCCTGACACCTTCACACCTGGAACACTGGGTACAATTCTGAGTATTGATACACCCACTTCTGGAGTACTGGGTACAATACTGGGCCCAGGCACCGTTCAGCAGCACGACTAAAAGGAGCAGTCAGAGGCCCGAAGATAAATCAAAATCAACAAAAAGAAATCAAGGAGTGGTGACACGGGACAGAGGGGGGTGAATGTTACATTTTTTTGCTCCCTAAGTTAGGGCAGGGTTTAAACTAAGAGCGGCAAAACTTTAACTTTAAGTTGCTATTACTTCATTAAATTAATGACTTAAACTAAATAAACTAATTAGTTAATAAAACTAAAAGTAATCGAGTGAATAAAAAACTTTAACTAAATCAATAAATATTTGAGGGGGTGCAATTCTGGGCATTGGTGCAGCCACAACTGGAGTACTGGATGCAATTTTTGGCCCCGGTTCCCCCACACCTGGAGTACTCAGTACAATTCTGGGCACTGATACCCCCATAATTGGAGTACTGGGTACAATTCTGGGCTCTTGTACCTCCACACCTGGAGTATTGGGTACAATTCTGGGCCCTGGTATTCCCACACCTGGAGTACTAAGTATAATTCTGGGCACCGGTACCCCCATAATTGGAGTACTGGGTACAATTCTGGGCTCTTGTACCTCCACCCATGGAGTACTGTGTACAATTCTGTGCCCTGGTCCCCATACAGCTGGAGTACTGCGTACAATTGTGGGCCATTTTCCTGCCACATCTGGAGTACTGGGTACAATTCTGGGCCCAGTTAACTCCAAACCTGGAGTACGGTTTAGGATTCTGGCACTGGTTCCCTCACATCTGGAGAACTGGGTACAATTCAATGCTCTGGTACAGCCACAACTGGAGTACTGAATCCAATTCTGTACACTGGTACTCCCTCACCTGAAGTGTTGGGCAACATTCTATGTACTTCTTCAACCACACCTGGAGTACTGTGTGCAATTCTGGGCTCTTGTACCTCCACACCTGGAGTACTGAATACAATTTTGGGCACTGGTACAGCCACACCTGGAGTATTGGGTACAATTCTGGGCCCTGGTATTCCCACACCTGGAATTCTAGGTAGAATTCTGGTACTGGTACCCCCACACCTGGAGTACTGGATACAATTCTGTGCATTGGTAAAGCTACATCTGAAGTATTGGGCACAATTCTTGGCCCCTGTACCCACACACATGGAGTACTGGTTACAATTCTGGGCTTTGGCACCCCCTAACCTGGAGTACTGTGTACTATTTTGGTTCCTGTTAGCAGCTGGAGTAGCGGGTACAATTCTGGCCACTGGTACCCCTACACCTGGTGTGCTGGTTACAATTCTCGGCATTCGTATGACCACACCTGGATTACTATGCACAATTCTGGGCTTTGGTATCCCACAACTGGATTACTGAGTAGAATTCTGTTCACTGGTATTCCCACACCTGGAGTACTTGTTACAATTCCGGCACTGGTAACCTTACGCCTGGAACACTGGGTACAATTCTGGGCCCTGGTACCCCACATCTGGATTATTGGGTACAATTCTGGACCCTGGTACCACCACACCTGGAGTACTAGGTACAATTTTGGGCCTTGATACAGGCACACCTGGAGTTTTTGGTACAATTCTGGGCACTGGTATCCCCAATCCTGGATGACTGTGTACAATTCTGTGCCATGGTACCCCTACAGCTGGAGTATTGGGTACAATTGTGGACCATGTTCAAGCCACATCTGGAGTACGGGGTGCAATTCTGGGCCCAGTTAACTCCAAACCTGGGCACTGTTCCCTCACACCTGGAGAATTGGGTATGATTCAATGCTCTGGTACAGCCACAACTGGAGTACTGGGTACAATTCTGTGCACTGTACACCACCAACTGGTGTTCTGGGTACAATTCTGGGCTTTTGTACCCCAAAACCTGGAATACTGTGTACTGTTACTCCCACAGCTGGAGTACTGGTTACAATTCTAGGCATTGGTACAGCCACACCTGGATTACTGCATACAATTCTGGCCACTGGTACCCCACAACTGGATTACTGCATACAAATCTGTTCGCTGATACTCCCACACCTGGAGTACTTGCTACAATTCTAGCACTGGTAACCTTATGCCAGGAGTACTGGCTACAATTCTGTGCCCTGGTACCACCACACCTCGAGTACTCGGTACAATTTTAGGCCCTGGTACAGTCACACCTGGAGAGTTTGGTACAATTCTGGGCACTGGTACTCCCAATCCTGGACTAATGGGTACAATTCTGTGCACTGGTATATCCACACCTCACTTGCTGGGCCCTGGTCCCCCCACCCGTGGAGTACTGTGTACAATTCTGTGCACTTGTCCCCCTATAACTGGAGTACTGGGTACAATTATGCACCATGTTCCGGCCACATCTGGAGTACTGGGTACAATTCTGGGCTCCGTTAACTCCAAACCTGGAGTACTGGTTAGGATTCTGGCATTGGTTCCCTCACACGTGGAGATCTGCATACAATTCTGTGCTCTGGTACAGCCAATACTGGAGTACTGGATACAATTCTGGGCACTGGTAACCCCACACCCGGTGTGCTGGGTTCAATTCTGGGCCATGGTAAACCCACATCTGGAGTACTGCCTAAATTCCAGACCCTGGCATCTTCACACCTGAAGTGCTGGGTGTAATTCTGGGCCCCGATACGACCACACCTGGAGTACTCGGTACAACTGCGGGCATTGGTTCCCCCACACCCGGAGTACAATTCTGGGCACTGGTATCCCCGCTGGCTGGAGTCATACCAAGCACAAAGGAAGATGGTAGTAGTTGTTGGAGGCCAATCATCTCAGTCCCAGGGTATCACTGCAGGAGTTCCTCAGGGCAGTGTCGTGGGCCAAACCATCTTCAGCTGCTTCATCAATGACCTTCCCTCCATCATAAGGTCAGAAGTGGGGATGTTTGCTGATAATTGCACAATGTACAGTTCCATTTGCAACCTCTCAGATAATGAAGCAGTCTGTGGTTGCATGCAGCAAGACCCGGACAACACTCAGGCTTGGGCTGATAAGTGACAAGTTACATTCGAGCCAGACAAGTGCCAGGTAATGACCATCTCCAACAAGAGAGAGTGGAACCACCTCCGCTTGACATTCAACGGCATAACCATCACCGAATCCCCCACCATCAACATCCTGGGGGTGACCGTTGACCAGAAACTTAACTGGACCAGCCACATAAATACAGTGGCTACAAGAGCAGGTCAGAGGCTGGGTATTCTGTGGCGAGTGACTCACCTCCTGACTCCCAAAAGCCTTTCCACACAACAGGGGTGTAACGGAATACTCTCCACTTGCCTGGATGAGTGTAGCTCCAACAACACTCATGAAGCTCGACACCATCCAGGACAAAGCAGTCCGCTTGATTGGCACCCCATCCACCACCTTAAACATTCACTCCCTCCACCGGCGCACTGTGGCTGCAGTGTGTACCATTTACAGGATGCACTGCAGCAACTCGCCAAGGCTAGTTTGACAGCACCTCCCAAACCAATGACCTTTACCACCTAGAAGGACAAGGGCAGCAGGCACATGGGATCACCACCACCTGCACATTCCCCTCCAAGTCACACACCATCCTGACTTGGAAATATATCGCCATTCCTTCATCGTCGCTGGGTCAAAATCCTGGAACTCCCTACCTAGCATCACTGTGGGAGACCCTTCACCACATGGACTGCAGTGGTTCAAGAAGGCGGCTTACCACCACCTTCTCAAGGGCAATTAGGGATGGGCAATAAATGCTGGCCTTGCCAGCGACGCCCACATCCCATGAATGAATAAAAAAAACCTTGAGTAATGGGTATAAATATTGGCAGTGGTACAGACAAAGTTGGAGTACTGGCTACAATTCTGGGCTCTGGTACTCGCACACCTGGAGCAGTGGGTACAATTCTGCGGCCTGGTACCCCCACATCTGGAGTAAACAGCTACAATTCTGGCTGCTGGTATCCCCACACTTAGAGTACTGGGTACAATTCTGGGCACTGGTACTGGAGTACTGGGTAAACTTCTGTCCACCGGTACAGCCACACATGGAGTACTCGGTACAATTCTTGCACTGGTACCCCTAAACCTGGAGTACTGGATACAATTCTAGGCATTGGTACAACCACATCTGATGTACTGGGTACAATTCTGGTCTCGGTTAACCCCAAACCTGGAGTACTGTGTACAAGTTTGGGCTCTGGTGCCTCACAGCTGGAATAGTGGGTACAATTATGTGCCCTGGTACTCCCACGTCTGGAATACTGGGTACAATTCTGGCACTCGTATCCCCACACCTGGAGTACTTGTTACATTTCTGACACTGGTACCTGTACATCTTGAGTACTGTGTACAATTCTGGGCACTGATACATTCATACCTAGTGTACTGATTATAATTTTGGCATTGTGATCTCCATACCTGGAGTATTGGTTACAATTCTGGGCCCTGGTACATCCACATCTGTAGTACTGGTTAAAATTCTGGGCACTGGTATGGAACATCTGGAGTACTGGGCACTATACTGGCCTGTAGTGCACCTACACCTGGAGTGCTGGGTAAAATTCTGGGCACTGGTACCCCACATCTGGAGTACTGGTCATAATTCTGCCACTGCCACCTCCACAACTAAATTTCTGGGTACAATTCAGGGCACTGGTACCCAAATATCTGGAGTACTGGGTACAATTCTGTGCCATTGTCGCACTACATCTGGAGTTCCGGTACTATTCTGGCCTGTGGTACACCCACACCTGGAGTACTCGGTACAATTCTGGGCTCTGGTCAGCCACAACTGGAATTCTGGGTACAATTCAGAGCACTGGAACTTCTACACCTGGAGCACTGGGTACAATTCTGCCACTGGTACCCCCACACCTGGTGTATTGGGTACAACTCTGGACCCTGGTGTCCACACATCTGGAGTACTGGGTATAAGTCTGCTCGCTGGTACCACTGCATCTGGAGGACTGGGTACTATTCTTGGACCTGTTAGCCCCACACCTAGAATATTGGGTACAATTCAGCTCACTAGTACCTCCACAGCTGCAGTACTGGGCACAATTATGGGCCCTAGAATGCCCACATCTGCAGAACTTGGTACAATTCTGGGCCCAGGTACCCCAAAACCTGGAGCACTGGGTACAATTCTGGGCCTTGGTACCACCACACCTGGAGTACTGGGTACAATTCTGGGCCCTATTACCCCCACACCTGGAGGACTGGGCACAATTCTGGGTCCTGGTCCAGGCACAACAGGAATACTGGTTACAATTCTGGGCCCAGGTACCCCTACAACTGGAGCACTGGGTACAATTCTGACACAAGTAAACTCAGACCTGGAGTACTGGGTACTATTCAGGGCCTTGTAACCACACAACTGGAATCCTGGCACTGCTACTTCACCATCTGGAGAACTGGGTACAATTCTGGGCACTTGTGCTCCCACAGCTGGATCAATGGGTTTTATTCTGGGCCTTGGTACACCCGCAACTGGAGTACTTGGTAAAATTCTGTACACTTGTACAGCCACACCTGGAGTTCTGAGAACAATTCTGATCACTGCTACTCCCACTCCTGGCGTATTGGTTACATTTCTGGGCCCTGGCTACGCTTCTGATACTCATAGCCCTACACCAGGAGTACTGCATACAATTCTGGGCCCTGTTACCACCACATTTGAGGTGCTGGGTACTATTTTGGGACCTGGTAGCTCCACACCTGGAATACTGGGTACAATTCATGTCAATGGCACTTCCACACCTGGAATACTGGGTACAATTCAGGTCAGTGGCTCTTCCACATCTGGAGTACTGGGTACAATTATGGCCCCTGGTACTCTCACACCTGGAATACTAGGAACAACTCTGGGCCCAGGTACCCTTACAACTGGAGCACTTGGTACAACTCGTGGCTCTGGTTTCACAGCACCGGGAGTACTGGATACAATTCTGGGCCCTTGTACCCCCACACCTGGATTTCTGCGCACAATTATCTGCCCTGATAAAGCCACACCTGGAATACTGGTTACAATTCTGTCACCGATAACCCCATGCCTTTAGCTCTGGGCACTGGGACCCCCATTTCTGGAGTACTGGGTACTATTCTAGGCCCCGATAGCCCCACACCTGGAATTTTATGTATAATTCATGGCACTGGCACCTCACACCTGGAGTATTGGATATAATTCTGGGCATTTGTACTCCCACAGCTGGAGTACCCGTTAAAATTAGGGGCACTGGTGCAGCCACATCTGGAGTACTGGGTATAATTCTGGCCCATGTAACCCCCACACATGGAGAGCGGTACAATTCTGGGCAGTGTACCCCAAAACCTTTAATAATGGGTACAGTTCTGAGCCCTGGTACTTCCACATCTGGAATACTGGGTACAGTTCAGGGCCCCAGTTCTCCTACAGCTAATGTACTGGGTACAACTCAGTGACCTGGTGCCCCCACACCTGGAATACTAGGTATAATTCTGGGCCCTGGTAACCCGACAGCTGGAGTGCTGGGTAAAATTCTGGGCCCTGTTATGCCCACACCTGGAATACTGGATAACATTCTGTGCATTGGTACCCTTCCATCGGGAGTAGTAGGTACAATTATGGGCATTGGTGCCCCTACATCTGAAGTACTGGGTACAATTATGACATTGTTACCCCTACATCTGGAGTACTGGGTACAATTATGACATTGGTACCCCTACATCTGGAGTACTGGGTACAATTATGGGCAATGGTACTCCCAACCTGCAGTACCGTATAAAATTCTGTGTCCTGGTACCCCAACACCTGTCGTACTGTGTTCAATTGTGGGCATTGGTACAGCCATACCTGGAGTACTGGGTGCAGTACTGGGACTTACTACCCCCACACGTGTAATACTGGGCACAATTCTGGCACTGGTAACCTTATAACTGGAGCACTGGGTACTATTCTGGGATCTGATACTCCCTCACGTGGAATACTGTATACAATTCAGGGCACTGCTACTTCCACACCTGGAGTACTGTGTAAAATTCTGGGCATTGGTACAACCACGCCTGCAGTACTCGGTACAGTTCTGTGCACTCGTACCCCCACATCTGGAATACTGAGTACAACTCTGGGCACTGTACCCCCAAACCTAGTTTACTGGATTCTGGGCCATGGTACAGAAATTCCTCGAGTACTGGGTATAATTCTGGCCCTGACACTCCGACATCTGTAATACTGGTTACAGTTCTGGCACTGGTACCCCCACACCTGAGTACTGTGTAAAATTCCATGCACTGCTACCGCTACACCTGGAATACCAGTGCCCGGAATTTTATGCAGTACTCCAGGTTCCGAAGTACCAGTGCCAGAATTGTACCCAGTTCTCCAGGTGTGGGAGTACCGGTGACCAGAATTTTACCTAGGCCTCCAGGTTTGTAGGCACCAGTGCCCAGAACTGTATGCAGTAGTCCAGGCTTTGGAGCTTACAGTGCCAGAATTGTAACCAGTACTCCAGATGTGGAGGTTCCAGTGCCAGAATTGTAACCAGTACTCCAGGCGTGGGAGTGCCAGAGCCAGAATAGTAACTGATACTCCGTGTGTGGGGGTACCGGTGCCAAAATTGTTTCCAGTGCTTCAGACATGGGGATACCAGTGCCAGAATTATAACCAGTACTCCAGGTTTGGAGGTACCAGAGCCCAGAATTGTAACCAGTACTCCAGGTGTAGGGGCACTCGTGCCAGAATTGTAACCAGTACTCCAGGTGTGGAGGTCCCAGTGCCAGAATTGTAACCAGTACTCCAGGTTTGGAGGTACCAGAGCCCAGAATTGTACCCAGTGCCCAAAGTGTGGGGTACAGATGCCCAGAATTGTACCCAGTTCTCCAGGTCTGGGAGCACATGTGCCCTGATTTGTACCCAGTGCTCTTGGTATGTGGGTCCTGAATTGTGCCCAGTACTCCAAAGTGTGGCTGTAATAGGACCAGAATTGTACTCAGGACTCCAGATGTGGGTGAACAAGTACACAGAGTTTTACCCAGTAATCCAGGTGTGGGGGTACCTGTGCCAGAATTACACATAGTACTCCAGACGTGTCTGTACCAGTGCACAGAATTTTACCTGGTACTCCTGGTGTGGGTTTACCAGGGAGCATTTATGTACCCAGTACACCAGGTGTATGCGTACCAGGACCCAGAATGGTACCCAGTACACCACATGTGGCTGTACCAGTGCCCAGAATTGTACATAGTCCTCCAGATGTGGCTGTTCCAGGTGTGGGGCTACCATTGCCAAAATTGTACCCAGTACTCCAGGTATGGGGCACCACGGCCAAGAATTGTGCACAGTATTCCAGGTGTGGGTGTACTAGGGCACAGAATTGTACCCAGTACTTCAGGTGTGGCTGTAGCCGGGTCCAGAATAGTACCCAGTATGCCAGGTGTGGGGCACACGGGCCCAGAAATGTACCATGTACTCCAGGTATGGCAGTAACACGAGCCAGAATTGTACCCAGTGTTCCACATGTGGCGGTACCAGTGTCCAGAATTTTACTCAGTACTCCCGGTGTACCAGGTGTGCGCGAGTACCAGGGACCAGAATTGTAAACCGTACTCCAGATATGGGGGTACCAGTGCCAGAACTGTACCCAGTAATCCATGTGTTGGGGTACATGGGCAATGCATTGTATGCAGTACTCAAGATGCACCAGGGCACAGAATTGTACACAGTACTAAAGATGTGGCTGGATCAGAAGCCAGAATTGTACCCCATTCTCCAGCTACGGGGTACCAGAGCAAAGAATTGTCCCCAGTATTCCAGGTGTAGCTGTACCACTGCCCACATTTTTAACCAGTGCTCCAGGTGTGGAGAACCAGTGGCCAGAACTTTACCCCATACCCCAGTTGTGGAGGTACCAAGATCCAGAACAGTACTCCAGATGCAGGGTACCAGGGCACAGAATTGCACTCCAGGCTTGGATGTACTGGGGCCCATAATTGTACCCAATGTTCCAGGTATGGGGGTACCAGTGCCAGAATTGTAAACAGTATTCCAGGGGTGGGGGTACTAGTACCTGAATTGTACCCAGTACTCCAGTTGTGGGAGTAGCAGTGCCAGAATTGTACCCAGCACTCCAGGTGCATGGGAACGAGGGCCCATAATTGGATCCAGCACTCCAGGTGTGGCTGCAGCAGTGCCCAGATTTTTACCCAGTACTCCAAGTGCGCGAGTACCAGGGACCAGAATTGTAAACCATACTCCAGGTGTGGGGGTACCAGTGCCAGAATTGTACCCGGTACTCCAGGTGTGGGGCACCAGGGCCCAAATTTGTACCCAGTACTCCAAGTGTGGCTGTAACGGTGCCCAGAATTTTACCCAGTACTCCAAGTGTGGGAGTACCAGGGACCAGAATTGTAAACCATACTCCAGGTGTGGGGGTACCAGCATGCAGAATTTTACCCAGTACTCCAGATGTGGCTGTAAAAGTGCATAGAATTGCACTCTGTACTTCAGGTGTGGGGGTACTAGTGCCCAGATTTGTACCTAGATTTTAGGTGTTGGTGTCCTTGGGCCCAGAATAGTACCCAGTACTCCATGTATTGGGGTACAAGTGCAAGAATTGTACCCATTACTCCAGATATGGGGCACTAGGGGCGCAGAATTGTACCCAGTATTTCAGGTATGGCTGTACCACGGCCCAAAATTTACCCAGTACTCCAGGTGTGGGAGTACCAGGACCCAGAACTGTACCCGATGTTCCAGGTGAGGGAGTACCATGGCCCAGAATTGTACCCAGTACTCCAGATGTAGGATTACCAGTGCCCCGAATTGTACCCAGTACTCCAGATGTAGGATTACCAGTGCCCCGAATTGTAACCAGTACTCCAGTTTTGTTGGTAACAGGGCCGAGAATTGTTCCCAATCCTCCACATGTGGTTGTACCAGTGCCCCGAATTTCACCCGGTGCTCCTGGTGTGGGAGTACCAGGGCCCAGAATTGTACCCAGTACTCCAGGTATGGGGTACCAATGCTCACAATAATACCCAGTACTCCAGATGTAAGGTACCAGGGCCCTGAATTGTACCCAGTGCTCCAGGAGCGGTGCACCAAGGCCCAGAGTTGTGCACAGTAATCCATGTTTGTCTGTACCGCTGCACAGGATTTTACTCAGTACTCCAGGTGTGGGTGTACCAAAGCCCAGAATTGTAACTAGTAATCCAGGTGTGGTAGTACCAGGGCACAGAATTGTGCCCAGTACTCCAGCTGTAGTTGTACCGGTGCCCAGATATTTACCCGGTGTTCCAGCTGCGGGAGACCAGAACCCAGTTTTGTACCCATTACACCAGGTGAGGCTGTACCAGTACTCAAAAGTGTACCCAGTACTCCAAGTATGGGAATACCAGGGCCCAGATTTGTATCCAATACTCTTGGTGTGGCTGTACCAGGGCCCAGAATTGTACCCAGTACTCCAGGTGTTGGAGTACCAGGACCCAGAACTGTACCCGATGTTCCAGGTGAGGGAGTACCATGGCTCAGAATTGTACCCAGTACTCCAGATGTAGGATTACCAGTGCCCCGAATTGTACCCAGTACTCCAGATGTAGGATTACCAGTGCCCCGAATTGTACCCAGTACTCCAGATGTAGGATTACCAGTGCCCCGAATTGTACCCAGTACCCAGGGTCCAGAATTGTACCTAGTACTCTAGGTGTGTCTGTACCACGCCCCCAAATTGCAATCAGTAATCCAGGTGTGGGGGTACCAATGTAAGAATTGTACCCAGTTCTCTAGGTGTGGCAGTACTGATGCCCAGAATTTACCCATTACTCCAGGTATGGGTGTACCAGCACCTCGAATTGTACCCAGTACTCCAGGTGTGGGGGTACCAGCCACAGAATTGTACCCAGTACTCCAGGTGTAGGAGTACCAGTGTTCTGAGTTGTACCCAATACTATAGGTGTGGGGGTACCAGGGCCCTGAATTGTAGCCAGTATTCCAGTTGTTGGGGTACCATGGGCAAGAATGGCACACAGTCCTCCAGATGTGAGTGTACCACTGCCCAAAATTGCACTCAGTACTCCAAGTGTGGGGCTACCAGGGTCAAGAATTGCACCCAGTACCCCAGTTGTGGCTGTACCAGAGCGAGGAATTGTGCTCGGTACTCCAGGTGTGAGTATTCCACTGCCCAGAATTGTACCAGTACTCCAGGTGTCGGGCACCAGGGTCCAGAATTGAACCCAGTAATGCAATTGTGAGGGTACCAGGCCACATAAGTGTACCCAGTACTCCAGGTGTGGGGTTATCCGTGCCAGAATTGTACACTTTCCTCCAGATGTGGAAGTAGCAGTGCCCTGAAATGTGACCAGTACTCCAGGTGTGGCTGTACCAGTGAAAAGGTTAATACTCAGTACTCCAGGTGTGAGGATAACAGTGCCCAGAATTGTATCTACTCTCCCAGCTGTGGGGCTATGAGTGCTCAAAACTGTATGAAGTATTCCAGATGAGGCTGTACCAGGGCCAAGACTTGTACCCAATACTCCAGGGTTGGCTGTACCAGGGACCAGGATTATACCAAGTACTCCAGGAGTGAGGCACCAGTGCCCAGAATGGTACGCAATATTCCAGGTATGGCTGTATCGGTGCCCAGAATTTTAATCAATACTCCAGGTGTGGGACTACCAAACCCCAGAATTGTAACTTGAACATCATAGGTGGCATTACGCGGGCACAGAATTGTGCCCAATACTCCAGGTGAGGCTGTACCTACGCCCAGAAATGTACCCAGTGCTCCAGATGTGGGAGAGCAGGTTCCAGAATCATAACCAGTAATCGAGGCGTGAGTGTACCAGTGCCCAGATTAGTACCCAGTATTCAAGATGTGGGGTACCAGGGTCCAGAATTGTACCAAGTACTCCAGATGTGGGGTTAACAGTGCCAGAGTTGTACCCAATACTCCAGAAGTCGGGCACCAGTGCCTAGAATTGTACAGAGTGTTCCATGTGTGGCTGTAACGGTGCCCAAAATTTTAACCAGTGCTTCAGGAACGTAAGTACCAGTGCCCTGAATAGTAGCCAATATTCCAGATGTGGGGTTACCAGGGCCAAGAATTGTACCCAGTATCCAGAAGTGGGGGTACCAGGGCCCAGAATTGTAGCACTACTGCAGATTTGGAGGTACCAGTGCCCAGAACTGTACGCAGTACTCCAGATGTGGGGATACCAGTGCCAAAGTTGTACCCAGTACCCTAGGTGTCTCTTTACCATTGAGCAGAATTTTACCAAGTACTTCCAATGTGTTTACCAGGGCCCAGAATTGTACCCCATGCACCAGGTGTGGCTGTACCACTGCCCGGAATAGTATCCAGCACTACAGGTTCAGGGCTACCTGTGCCCAGAACTATATGATGTACCCCAGGTGCAGCTGTACCATGGCCCAGAATTGTACCCAGTACTCCAGGGGTGGGACTCCAGGGCCCAGAATTGCACACAGTATTCCAGGTGTGGCTGTACCAGTGCCCAAAATTTTACTCAGTACTCCAGGTGTGGGATTGCCAAACCCCAGAATTATAACTTGTAATTCATGGTGGGGTTATGAGGGCACAGAATTGTGCCCAGTACTCCAGGTGAGGCTGGACCTACACCCAGAAATTTACCCAGTGCTCAAGGTGTGGGAAAGCAGGGCCAAAATCATAATCAGTACTTGACTTTTGAGTGTACCAGGGCCCAGAATAGCACCCAATATTCAAAATGTGGGATACAAGGGCCAGAGTTGTATCCAGTACTTCAGGAGTGGGGCACCAGTGCACAGAATTGTACACAGTATTCCATGTGTGGCTGTACCGGTGCCCAAAATTTTAATCAGTGCTCCAGGAACGTAAGAGCCATTGCCTTGAATAATAGCCGATAGACCAGATGTAGGGTTACCAGGGACAAGAATTGTACCCAGTACTCTAGAAGTGAGGGTACCAGGACCCAGAATTTTACCCAGTACTCCAAGTGTGACTGTTCCAGTGCCCAGAAATTTACCCAGTGCACCAGATGTGTTTACCAGGGCCCAGAATTGTACCCAGTACTCCAAGTGTGGGAATACCAGGGCTCAGTTTTCTACCCAATATTCCAGGGGTGGCTATACCGATGCCCATAATTTTACCCGGTCCTCCAGGTGTGGAGGTACCAGTGCCAGAATTGTATCCAGTACTCCAGGTGTGGTGGTGCCAGTGCCCAGAACTGTACTCAGTGCTCCAGGTGTGGGGGTATCAGTGCCAGAATTGTACCCTGTCCCCCAGGTGTGGGTGTAAAAGTGCCCAGAATTTTATCCAGTACTTCAGGTGTGGAAGCACCTTTGCCATGGATTGGCCCTGTTCTCCAGTGGTCAGGGTATTAGTGCCCAGAATTTTACCCATTACTCCAGATATGGAGTACCACGGCCCAGAATTCTTCCCAGTACACCAGGGCTCAGAATTGTACCCAATAATCCAGGTATGGATTTACCAGTGCCCATAATTGCACCCAGTACTCCAGGTGTCAGGGTACCAGTGCCAGAATTAAGAACGTAGGAAGATAGCAACAGGTGACGGCCATTTAGCCCCTTTATCCTGTTCCACCAATCAAGCAGTTCATGGCTGATCGATGACCGAACTCCATATAACCGCCCTGGCCCCATATCCCTGAATTCCTTTGGTTAACAAAAATCTATCAGTCTCAGATTTAAAATTAACAATTGAGCTGGCATCAACTGCTATTTTCAGAAGAGAGTTCCAAACTTCTACCACCTTTTGTGTGTAGAAGTGTTTCCCAACTTCAATCCTGAAAGTCCTGGCTCTAATTTTTAGGTGATGTCTCCTACTCCTAGACTCCCGAACCAGCGAAAAGAGTTCTTTTTTTATTCGTTGTTTTATTCGATGTGCGCGACGCTGGTGAGGTCAGCATTTAATGCCATCCCCAATTGTCCTTGAGAAGGTGGTGGTGAACCACCTTCTTGAACTGCTGCAGTCCATGCGGTGAAGGTTCTCCCACAGTGCTGTTAGGAAGGGAGTTCCAGGATTTTGACCCAGCGACGAGGAAGGAACAGCAATATATTTCCAAGTCGGGGTGGTGTGTGACTTGGAAGGGAATGTGCAGGTGGTGTTTTACCCATGTGCCTGCGTCCCTTGTCCTTCTAGGTGGTAGAGGTCGTGGGCTGTCGAAGAAGCCTTGGCGAGTTGCTGCAGTGCATCCTGTGGATGGTGCACACTGCAGCCACTGTACACCAGTGGGAAAGGGAGTGAATGGTTAGGGTGGTGGATGGGGTGCCAATCGAGCGGGTTGTTTTGTCCTGGATGGTGTCGAGCTTCTTGAGTGTTGTTGGAGCTGCATTCATCCAGGCAAGTGGAGAGTATTCCATCACACTCCTGACTAGTGCCTTGCAGCTGGTGGAAAGGCTTTGGGGAGTCAGGAGGTGAGTCACTCGCTGCAGAATACCCAGCCGCTGACCTGCTATTGTAGCCACAGTATTTATGTGGCTGGTCTAGTTAAGTTTCTGGTCAGTGGTGACCCGCAGGATGTTGATGGTGGGGGATTCGGAGATGGTAACGCCATTGAATGTCAAGGGGAGGTGGTTAGACTCTCTCTTGTTGGAGATGGTCATTGCCTGGCACTTGTCTGGTGCGAACGTTACTTGACACTTATCAGCCCAAGCCTGAATGTTGTCCAGTTCTTGCTGATTGCAGGCACGGATTGCTTCATTATATGAGGGGTTGTGAATGGAACTGAACACTGTGCAGTCATCAGCAAACATCTCCATTTCTGACCTTATAATGGAGGGAAGGTCATTGATGAAGCAGCTGAAGATGGTTGGGTCCAGGACACTGCCCTGAGGAACTCCTGCAGCAATGTCCTGGGACTGAGATGATTGGCCTCCAACAACCACTACCATCTTCCTTTGTGCTAGGTATGACTCCAGCCACTGGAGAGTTTTCCTCCTGATTCCCATTGACTTCAATTTTACTAGGGCTCCTTGGTGCCACACTCGGTCAAATGCTGCCTTGATGTCAAGGCCAGTCACTCTCACCTCTCCTCTGGAATTCAGCTGTTTTATCCATGTTTGGACCAAGGCTGTAATGCGGTCTGTAGCCGAGTGGTCCTGGCGGAACCCAAACTGAGCATCGGTGAGTAGGTTATTGGTGAGTAAGTGCCGCTTGATAGCACTGTCGACGACACCTTCCATCACTTTGCTGATGATTGAGAGTAGACTGATGGGGCGGTAATTGGCTGGATTGGATTTGTCCTGCTTTTTGAGGACAGGACATACCTGGGCAATTTTCCACACTGTCGGGTAGATACCAGTGCTGTAGTTGTATGGAACAGCTTGGCTAGAGGTGTGGCTAGTTCTGGAGCACAAGTCTTCAGCACTACAGCTGGGATGTTGTCGGGGCCATAGCCTTTGCTGCATCCAGTGCACTCAGCCGTTTCTTGATATCATGTGGAGTGAATCGAATTGGCTGAAGACTGGCTTCTGTGATGGGGGGATATCGGGAGGAGACTGAGATGGATCATCCACTCGGCACTTCTGGCTGAAGATGGTTGCAAACGCTTCAGCCTTGACTTTTGCACTCACGTGCTGGACTCCACCATCATTGAGGTTAGGGATGTTTACAGACCCTCCTCCTCCCGTTAGTTGTTTAATTGTCCGCCACCATACACGACTGGATGTGGCAGGACTGCCGAGCTTTGATGTGATCCGTTGGTTGTGGAATCGCCTAGCTCTGTCTATAGCATGTTGCTTCCGCTGTTTAACATTCATGTAGTCCTGAGGTGCAGCTTCACCAGATTGGCACCTCATTTTTAGGTACGCCTGGTGCTGCTCCTGGCATGCTCCTCTACAATCCTCATTGAACCAGGGTTGATCCCCTGGCTTGTTGGTAATGGCTTGTTTCTCTCTATCTACCCTATCAGTTCCCCTTAATATCTTGAAAACTATTATCAAATCACCCTTTAATCTTCTAAATTCCAGGGAATTCAACCCTAGTTTGTGTAATCTCTCCTCGAAATTTAACACTTGGAGTCCAGGTATCATTCTGGTAAATCTACACTGCACTCCTTCCAAGGCCAATATATCCTTCCAAAGGTGCGGTGCCCAGAACTGAACACAGTATTCCAGATGTGGTTTAACCAGGGCTTTGTATAGCTGGAGCATAACTTCTACCCCCTTGTATTCTCATCCTCTGGACATAAAGGCCAGCATTCCAGTAAATGTTTTGATTATTTTCTCTCCCTGTTTATGATATTTTAATGATCTGTGTACATGGACCTCTAAGTCTCTTTGAACCTCCACTGTTTTGAGCTTCTCACCATCAAAGTGCTCTGATCTATCCTTTTTAGCTCCAAAGTGGATGACCTCACTCTTGTCTACATTGAAATCCATTTGCCACAGTTTTGCCCATTCAGTTAATCTATCAATATCTCTTTGTAATTTTATCCTTCTTTCTGCACTGCTTACAATGTTGCCTCGCTATCTGTCATTGGCAAACTTGGATATGTGGTTCTCGATTCCATCATCTAAATCATTAATAAATACAGTGAATAGTTATGGCCCCAACACAGATCCCTGTGAGACACCACTAGTCACATCCTGTCAATTTGAGGACCAGTCCATTATCACTACTCTTTGTTGCCTCCCCCTCAGCCAATTTCCTTACCAGGTCCTCAATTCCATGAGCATCAACTTTTGCTAAGAGTCTCTTCATAAAATCATGGATTCATAGAATTATTATAGCACAGAAAGAGGCCATTCAGCCCATCGAGCCTGTGCCAGCTCTTTGTAAGAGCGATCCAGTTCATCCCATTGCCCCACTGTTTCCCCGTAGCATTGTAAATTTTTTCCCTTCAAATATTTTTGCTATTCCTTTTTGAAAGCCACGATTGAATCTGCCTCCACCATCCTTTCAGGCAGTGCATTCCAGATCATAACAACTCGCTGTATAAAAAAGAATTTCTCACGTCGCCTTTGGTTCTTTTGCCAATCACCTTAAATCTATGTCCTCTCGCTCTCAACCCTTCCAATAACTAGGGAACAGTTTCTCTTTATTTACATTATCTGAACCTTTCATGATTTTGAACACTTCTATCAAATCTCCTCTCAACCTTCTCTGATCTAATGAGAGCAACTCCAGCTTCCCCGGCCTATCCACGTAACTGAAGTCCCTCATCATTGGAACCATTCTAGTAAATCTTTTCTGCACCCTCACTAAGGCCTTCACACACTTCCTAAATTGGACACAACACTCCAGTTGTGGCCGAACCAGTATTTTATAAAGGTTCAACATACCTTCCTTGCTTTTGTACTCTATGCATCTATTTGTAAAGCCCTGGTTCCCGTATGCTTTTTCAACCACTTTCTCAACCTATCCTGCCACCTACTCCAGCTGTAGTGGCACCAGGGCCCAGTAGTGCACCCAGTATTCCAGGTGTGGAGGTACCACTGCCAGTATTGTAACGAGTACTCCAGGTCTAGATGTACCAGGGCCCAGAAATATAACCAGTACTCCAGGTATGGGGGTGCCAGTGCCCATAATTGTACCCAGTGCTCCAGATGTGAGTACCAGTGCCAGAATTGTACCCAGCACTCCAGGTGTGGAAGCACTGCGCCCTGAATTGTACCCAGCATTCCAGGTGAAGGAGTACCAGGATCCCGAATCGTACACAGTGCTCCAGGTGTGTGGGTAGCAGTTTCAGAATTGTACACAATACTCCAGGTGTGGAGATACCAGGGCCAAGGATTTTACCTAGTACTTCAAATGTAGTTGTACCAGGGCCCAGAATTGTATCCAATACAATTCCAGTGCCAGAATTACAATTCTGTCACTGGAACCACCGATTACAACTCTGGCCCTGGTAACCCCACAACTGGAGTACTGGTCACAATGCTGGACTCTGGTATATCCACACCTGGAGTACTGGTTACAATTCTGGCACTGTTTCGACCATACCTGGAGTACTGGATTCAGTCGTTGCCTTGGTACCACCACACCTTGGATACTGGATACACTTCTGGGCCCTTGTGCCCCCATACCTGAAGTACTGGGTACAATTCCGGCACTGGTAGCCCCATACCTGGAGTACTGTGTGGAGTTCTGAGCACTGGTACCCCCACACCTGGAGGACTGGGTACAATTCTGGCACTGGTGCAACCTTACCTGGAATATTGGTTAATTATGTGTCCTGGTACAGTCACATCTGGAGTACTGTGTACAATTGTGGGCCCTGGTACTGTCACATCTGGAGTACTGGGTATAATTCTGGGCATTGGTGCCCTCTCATCTAGAGTACTGGGTACAATTCTGGGCACTGGTGCCCCACAACTGTCGTCCTGGCTACAGTTCTGTCACTGGTAACCACACACCTAGAGCATAGGGTATAATTCTGGCACTTGCACCTCCATACCTGGGGTACTGGTTATAATTCAGATACTGGTACCTCCACACCTGGAGAACTGGGTACAATTTTAGGCATTGACACACCCACATCTGGAGTACTGGGTACAATTATGGGCGATGCTACAGAAACACCTGGAGTAGTGACCATAATTCTGTGCCATAGTACTCCCACACCTGGAAGACTAAGTACAATTCTGACACTGGTACCTTCACACCTCTAGTGCTGGGTTCAATTCTGGGTACTGATACGTCCACAACAGGAGTACTGGGTATAATTACATGCCCTGGTAGCCACACACCTGAATTACTCGGTTCAATTCTGGGCCCTGGTAACCCCACACCGGGATTATTGGGCAAACTTCTGGGCACTGGTACAGACACACCTGGAGTGATGGGTACAATCTTGGCACCGATATCCACACACTTGGAGCAGTGTGTACAATTCTGGGCACTATAACAGACACACCTGGAGTACTGGGTACAATTTTAGCAAAGGTAACCCCATGCCTGGAGTACTGGGTACAATTCTAGTGCATGGTACCCACACACCTGGAATACTAAGTACAATTCTTGGCCCTGGTACCCTCACACCTGGAGTACTGGGTACAATTCGGGGCAATTGCACTCCCACACCTGGAGTACTGAGTAAAATTCTGCGCCCTAATATTCCCACACCTGAAGTACAGGTTACAATTCCAGCACTGGTATCCCCACACCTGGAGTACTCGGATCAATTCTGTACCTTGTTATAGTCATGTCTGGAGTACTGTGTACAAGTCTATGTCCTGGTACCATCACATATGGAGTACTGGGTACAATTCTGGCACTGGTAACACCACACCTGACGCACTGGTTAAAATTCAGGCACTGATACACCACACCTGGAGCACTGGGTACAATTCTGGGCTCTGGTACATCCATAATTGGAGTATTTGCTAAAATTCTTTCACTGGTACCTCCACAACTGCAGTACTAGTTTCAATTCTGGCACTGGTACCTCCACACCTGGCGTACTGGGTACAATTCTGGGCCATAGTACCCTTACACCTGGAGTACTGGTACTATTCTGGGCACTGGTACTTAGATATCTGGTGTACTGGATACAATTAAGAGCCCTGGAACACCACACCTGGGGTACTGGGTACTATTCTGGGCCCTGGTACACCCACACCTGAAGTACTTGTTACAATTCTGGGCACTAGTACAGCCACACCTGGCGTACTTGTTACAACTCAGGGCATTGGTACATCCACACTTGGAGTACGGGGAAAAATTATGGCAACCAGTACCCACACACCTTGGAGTACTGGGTACAAATTTGGCACTGGTACCCCCTTGCTGGAGTACTGGGAACAATTCTGGGCACTGATACCCCACAGCAGGAGTACTGAGTACAATTCTGGGCACTGGTATGTCCACACCCAGAGCACAGGGTACAATTCTGCAACTGGTACCCCCATGCCTGGAATACTGGGTACAATTCTGGCCCCTTTTACCACCACACCTGGTGCACTGGGTACAATTCAGGGCGCTGGACCCCCCACACCGGTAGTGGTTTGGAGGGTAGCAAATGTAACACTGATATTCAAGAAAGGAGGGAGAGAGAAAACAGGGAACTACAGACCAGTTCGCCTGACATCATTCCTCGGGAAAATGCTGGAATCAATTATTAAGGATGTGGTAACTTGGCACCTGGAAAATTATGGCGTGATTAGGCAGAGTCAGCATGGTTTTATGAACGGGAAATCGTGCAAGAAAAATCTATTCGAGTTTTTTGAGGATATAACTGGCAGGGTAGATAAAAGGGAACCAATAGATGTTGTATATCTGAATTTTCAAAAGGCATTTGATTAGGAAACCCATGAAAGCTTATTACACAAGATAAGGGCGCATGGGGTTGGGGGCAATATATCAGCATGGATAGAGGATTGGTTAGTGGACAGAAAACAGAGAATAGGAATAAATGGGTCATTTTCAGGTTGGCAGGCTGTAACTAGTGGGGTGCCACAAGGATCAATGCTTGGGCCTCAGCTATTTACAATCTATGTAAATGTCAAAGATGAAGGGACCAAGTATAATGTATCCAAGTTTGCTGATGATACAAAGCTAGGTGGGAAAGTAAGCTGTGAGGAGGACACAAAGAGTCTGCAAAGGGATATCGACAGGTTAAGTGAGTGGGCAAGAAGGTGGCAGATGGACTATAATGTGGGGAAATGAGGTTATTCACTTTGGTAGAAAGAATAGAAAAACAGAATATCTTTTAAATGGTGAGAAACTATTAAATGTCAGTGTTCAGAGAGATTTGTGTATCCTTGTACATGAAACATAGAAACTTAACATGCAGGCAATTAGGAAGGCGAATGGCATGTTGGCCTTTATTGCAAGGAGGTTGGAGTACAAGAGGATGGAAGTCTTGCTCCAATTGCATAGGGCCTTAGTGAGAGTGCACCTGCAGCACTGTGTACAGTTTTGGTCTCCTTATCTAAGGAAGGATATACTTGCCTAAGAGGTGGTGCAACAAAGGTTCACTAGATTGATTCCTGAGATGAGAGGGTTGTCCTATGAGGAGAGATTGAGTAAATGGGCCTATACTCTCTATAGTTTAGAAGAATGAGACGTGATCTAATTGAAACATGTAAGATTCTAAGAGGGCTTGGCAGGGTCGATGCTGAGAGCTGTTTCTCCAGGCTGGAGAGTCTAGAACCAGGGGGCATAGCTCGGGATAATGGGTCGGCCATTTAACGAGATGAAGAGTAATTTCTTCACTCAGAGGGTTGTGAATCTTTGGAATTCTCTACCCCAGAGGGCTGTGGATGCTGAGTCGTTGAGTATATTCAAGGATGAGGTCCATAGGTTTTTGCAATCTAAGGGAATCAAGAGATATGGGGATCAGGCAGGAAAGTGGAGTTGAGGTCGAAAGTCAGCCATGATCTTATTGAATGGCGGAGTGGGCTCGATGGGCTGTATGGCCTAATTCTGCTCCTATTTCTTATGTTCTCATGTTCTTAGTACTGTGTACAATTCTGGGCCCTGGTACCCCAAAACCAGAAGTACTGGTAAAATTCTGCACAATGGTACAGACTCAGCTGGAGTACTGGGTACAAATCTGAGACCTGGTCCTCCTCTGTAGTGCTTGGTATAATTCTGTGCCCTAATACACCTACACATGGATTAGTGGATACTATTCTGGGCTCTGGTGCACCCACACCTGGAGTGCTGAGTAAAATTTTGGGCACAGGTACAGCCACACCTGAAATACTGGGTACAATTCAAGGCCCTGGTGCCTACAACTGGAGCAGCAAGTACAATTCTGGCACTAGTACCCCCACATCTGGAGTACTGAATAAAATTCTGGGCTCTGGTACATCCAAACCTTGGGTATATGTTAAAATTCCTTCACTGGTACATGGAGTACTGGTTACAATTCTGGCACTGATACCCCCACACCTCGAGTACTGGGTACAATTGTGTTCCCTGGTACCCTCACATCTAAAGTACTGGCTATAAATCTAGGCATTGGCAGTCACATATGGAGTACTGTGTACATTTCTGTGCTCTGGTACAGTCATATATGGAGTACTGGCTACAATTCTGGGAGCTGGTATCCTCACATCTGGATTTCTAGGTACAATTCGGGGCACTGGTACTCCCACACCTGGAGGATTGGGTAAAATTTGGGGCCCAGGTATTCACACATCTGGATTACTGGGTACAATTCTGGGCACCAGTATAGCCACATCTGTAGTACTGGGTACAAATCTGGGTCCTGATACACACCTAGAGTATTGGTTACAATTCTGGCACTGGGACCTCCACACCTGGAGTACTGGGTACATTTCTATGCCCTGATACGGTCACACCTGGAGCACTGGGTTAATTTCTGGGCACTGGTACATCCTGACGTGGACTACTGGGTAAAACTCTGGGCCCAGGTACCCCCACACCTGGAGCACGAGTTACAGTTCTGGCAAAGTGACCATCACACCTGGAGTACTGTGTACAATTCTGGGCACTGGTACCTCCATACCTAGAGGATTAGTTACAATTCTGGGCCTTGTTACCCCAACATCTGAAAGCCTGGGTGCAATTCTGGTCCCTTGTGTCCCCAAACCTGGAGTACTGGGTAAATGTCTGGGCACCAGTACAGCCTCTCCTAGAGTAGTGGGTACAAATCTGAGCCCACATACCCTCACACCTGGAGTACTGGATACAATTCTGAACCTTAGTACTCCCACACCTAGCGTACTGTATAACATTTTGGGCAGCGGTACAACCACACCTGGAATACTGGATAAAATTCTGGGGCCTGGTGCCACACATTTGGAGTTCTTGGTACAATTCTGGGCTCTACTACCACCACATCTGGAGTACGTGTACAATTATGGGCCCTGGTTCCTGTGCACCTGGAGTGCTGGCTACAATTATGGCACTGGTGCTTCCACACCTGGAGCACCGGGTACAGTTCTGGGCCCTGGGCCTCACTGTCCTCACCCGACTCCCCTCACTGTCCTCACCCGACTCCCCTCACCCTCCTCACCTGACTCTCCTCACCCTCCTGACCACACTCCCCTCACCCTCCTCACCCGACACCTCCTCACCAAACTCTTCAGCTATAAATGCCACTCCTTTCCATATTAAGAGTTGAGCACTCTAATGCCTTTGATGCCGTAACTCTCACATCTGAGTATCCAAATAGATTTTAAACAACTCCAATGATTTGCTTCACAACCCAGTCTCGCAGAGTGTTGCAAATAATTAGTATCCTTTGAATAAAGATGTCCTTCCTGCTGGTACTCAGTCATGGCCCATTGGTAGAAATCTTGCCTCAAGTCAGAAGGTCATGGGTTCATGTCCCGACTCCAGAGACTTAAGCACAAAATCTGGGCTGACAGTCCAGTCCAGTACCGGGGGAGTGCTGTACTGTTGGAGGTGACATCTTTCAGATGAGATGTTAAACCGAGGTCTGCTCCCTCATGTGGCTGTAAAAGATCCCATGGCACTATTCAAACAAGAGTAGGGGACTTCCCCCCGGTGTACTGGACAATATTTATCCCTCAACCAACACCTAAAACAGATTATCAATTCATTATCACATTGCTATTTTTGGGATCTTGCTGTGTGTAAATTGGCTGCCACCTCCTACATTACAACAGTGACTACACTTCAAAAGTACTTCATTGGCTGTGAAGCACCTTGGGACATCCTGATGTTGTGAATGGCACGATAAAAATACAAGCTTTACTTTCTTTACTCACTGTTCCATCTCTCATAGAGAATCGGAGGAGTTTATAAGTCGCATAGAACTGGAGTGCAGAAAGTGTCGAAGCCTTGGAGGGAGAATAGAGAAACAGAAAAGAGTTAGAAAGACATTGCTGAAAATTGAGTGTTTGTGTTCCATAATAAACATTGTTTGTAACACATGCTCCCGTAATCCCACATCATCGATTTATGCTTCCTTCCTTTTTTTGGACTCGGCCCAGTTGGTTACAGGCTCACCTCTGACCCAGATGGTCATGGTTTCAAGCCCCACTCCAGAGACTTGAGCCCATAATCTAGGCCGACACTCCAGTGCAGTACTGAGGGAGCGCTGCATTGTCGGAGGAGCCAACTTTCAGATGAGATGTTAAATGCCCTCTCAGGTACGGTTTAAAGATTCCAGGTCACTTTTTTAAAAGACTTCACCTGGTGTCCAGGCCAACAATCATCTCTCAACCAAAACCAACAAAACAGATTCTGGTTGTTAGCACTTTGCTGTTTGTGGAACCTTGCTGTGCACAAATTGACTGCTGTGTTTCCAACATTTTAACAGTGGCTACATTTCAAAAGTACTTCAGAGGCTGTGAAGAGCTTTGAGACATCTTGAAGACATGACAAATGCAATATAAATCATAGAATCATAGAATGGTTACACCACAGAAGGAGGCCATTCAGCCTATTGAGTCTGTGCCAGTTCTCTGCAAGAGCAATCCAGCCAGTGTCTTTCCCCATAGCCCTGCAATTTTTTTTCCCTTCAAGTACATATCCAATTCCCTTTTGAAAGCCACAATTGAATCTGCCTCCACCAGCCCCTCAGGCAATGCATTCCAGATCATAACCACTCGCTGTGTAGAAAAGTTTTTCCTCATGTTGCCTTTGGTTCTTTAGCCAATCACCTTAAATCTATGTCCTCTGGTTCTTGACCCTTGCACCAATGGGAACAGTTTCTCTCTATCTACTCTGTCAAAACCGTTCATGATTTTAAGTACTTCTATCAAATCGCCTCTCAACCTTCTCTGCTCTAAGGAGAACAACCCCAGCTTCTCCAGTCTATCCAAGTAATTGAAGTCCTTCATCCCTGGAATCATTCTAGTAAATCTTTTCTGCAACCTCTCTAAGGCCTTCACATCCTTCCTAAAGTGCAGTGCCCAGAACTGGACACAATACTCCAGTTGTGGCTGAACCAATGTTTTATAAAGTTCCAACATAACTTCCTTGCTTTTGTACCCTATGCCTCTATTTATAAAGCCCAGGATCCTGTATGCTTTTTTACTGTTTTCTCAACCTGCTCTGTCACCTTCAACGATTTGTGCACATATACCCCCAGATCTCTATGTTTCTTTACCACTTTTAGAATTGTACCCTTTAATTTATATTGCCTCTCCTTGTTCTTCCTACCAAAATGTATCACTTTGCACTTTTCTGCTTTAAATTTCATCTGCCATGTGTCCGCCCATTTCCCCAGCCTGTCCATGTTCTCTTGAAGTCTATCACTACCCTCTTCACTTTTCATTACACTTCCAAGTTTTGTGTGATCGGCCAAATTTGAAATTGTGTCCTGTACACCCAAGTCAAATTTATTAGTATATAACAAAAAAAGCAGTGGCCCTAGTATTGACCCCTGGGGAACCCCACTGTATACCTCCCTCCAGTACGAAAAACAACCGTTCACCATACTCTCTGTCTCCTGTCACTTAGCCAATTTCGTATGTATGCTGCCACTGCCACTTTTATTCCATGAGCTTCAATTTTGCTGACAAGTCTATTATGCGGTACTTTATCAGACATCTTTTGAAAGTCCATATACACAATATCAACCATATTGCCCTCATCAACCCTCTCTGTTACGTCATCAAAAAACTCAACCAAGTTAGTTAAATTGGCAACCTTAGCAGGGAACAGGAGAAACTTTTTCACACAGAGAGCTGTGAGGTTGTGGAATGCACTACCAGAGTTAGTGATTGAAGCAGACCATGTCAACTTTTAAGAATAGATTAGTTGGTTGGTTGAAGAAAAGTGGAATAAAAGGAGATGGGAGCAGGGAAGATCCGTGGGTTTAAGGCTTGTGTGGAGGATAAACAACAACACGGACTCAGTGGGCTGTTTCCATGCTGTAATTTCTATGTAATTACAGGGCAATATAAGGGTGAGAGAATTAGTCATGTGCAGAAGTAACAGTATCTGTGGAGGCCGCATTGTGTTCTGAGCAAAGGATGACCAAACAATTGATAAAAAAGGAGAAAACTAGCAAGAAATATAAAAATGGATTGTAAGAGCTTCGAGGAGTATGCAAAAAGGAAGAGATTAGCAAAATTGATCCCTTAGAGCCTGAGACAGGAGAAATTATAATGGGGAATCAGGAAATGGCAGATGCATTAAACAAATATTTTGTATCTGTCTTCACAGTAGAAGATTCAAAAACAAACCAGAAATAGTGGGGAACCAAGGGGTAATTGAAAGTGAGGAACATAAAACAATTAATATCACGAGAGAAAAAGTACTGGACAAATTAATGGGACTAAAAGCCAACAAATCCCCTGGACCTGATGGCCTACATCCTAGGGTTCTAAAAGAGGTGGCTGCAGAGATAGTGGATACATTGGTTATGATTGTCCAAAATTTTCTAGATTCTGGAACGGTCCCAGTGGACTGGAAGGTAGCAAATTTTACCCCGCTATTCAAGAAGGGAGGGAGCGAGAAAACAGGGAACAATAGGCCATTTAGCCTGACATTGGTCGCCGGGAAAATGCTGGAATCCATTATTAAGGAAGTGTTAACAGGGCACTTAGAAAACCATAATATAATTAGGCAGAGAAAACATGGTTTTATGAAAGGGAAATCATGTTTCACAAATTTATTAGAGTGTTTTGAGGATGTAACAAGCAGGGTAGATAAAGGGGAACCAGTAGCAGTATATTTAGATTTTCAAAAGGCATTTGATAATGTTGTTACACAAGGTGAGGACTCATGGGGTTGAGGTAATATATTAGCATGGATAGAGGATTGGTTTCAGATAAGAAAACAGAAAGTAGGGATAAATGGGTCATTTTCAGGTTGGCAGGCTGTAACTAGTGGGGTGCCGCAAGGATCAATGCTTGGGCCTCAGCTATTTACAATCTATATTAATGACTTAGATGAAGGTACTGAGTGTAATGTATCCAAATTTTCTCACGATAGAAAGCTAGGTGGGAAAGTAAATTGTGAGGAGGACACAAAGAGTCTGCAAAGGGATATAAACAGATTAAGTGAGTGGGCAAGAAGGTGGCAGATGGAGTATAATGTGGGGAAAGTGGGTAAGAAACTATTAAATTTGGTATTCAAAGAGACTTGTGTGTCCTCGTACAAGAAACACAAAAAGTTAGTCTGCAGGTACAGCAGGCAATTAGGAAAGCAAATGGCATGTTGGCCTTTATTGCAAGGGGGTTGGAGTACAAGAGCACTCCAGTAGCACTGGATATAATTCTGGGGACTGGTACCCCCATACCTCCACCACCACCCCCACACAAGAGTACTCCAGTACAAGAGTACAAGAGTGCTCCAGTACAAGAGTGCTCCAGTACTTCAGAATCTTACTATGGTTGTGAAGTGCTTTAGTGAGACCTCATGTGGAGTACTGCGTACAGTTTGATCTTATCTAAGGAAGGATAGATGAGTCTTAGAGGCGGTGCAATGTAGGTTCACTGGATTGATTCCTGGAATGAGAAGGATGTCCTATGAAGAGAGGTTGTGTGGAATGGGCCTTTACTCTCTGGAGTTTAGAAGAATGAGAGATGATCTCATTGAAACATAAGATTCTGAGGGGCTTGACAGGGTAGATGCTGAGAGATTGTTTCTCCTGGCTAGAGAGTCTAGAACTGGGGTCATAGTCACAGGATAAGGGGCCGGCCATTTAGGACTGAGATGAGGAGGAATTTCTTCACTCAGGGGGTTGCGAATCTTTGGAATTCTCTACTCTAGAAACCTGTGGATGCTGAATCGTTAAATAGGCTGAGATGGATAGATTTTTGGACTCTAGTGGAATCAAGGGATATGGGGATCGGGCAGGAAGGTGGAGATGAGGTCAAAAGTCAGCCATGATCTGATTGAATTGCGGAGCAGGCTGGAGGAGCAGTATGGCCTACTCCTGCTCCTATTTCTTATGTTCTTATGCAGTTCCCTTATTTGCAAGGCCCCTCCCATTTGTAGATTGGCATTGTTATGCTTCCACTCCCAAATCGACTGGAAATAATGACAAGTGAGAAAAGTGGCAGGGACACAATGTAACCAGGTCCTGCCCTGAATTAGAGACCCACCCACCACCCCTCCCTCACTCTGCTCACAGAGAAAAAGAACTTTTAAACCAAAAGGATCACGGAAATTCCAAATCGTTACATCTAAACTTTCCGTGCTCCTTCCCTATTCTAAGCTTCATTCCTATCCTCTGGTTCTTGAGTTTGTGGCAGTCTTAAACATATTATTGCGATTCAGATTATCTTTTCCCCTAAGGATCTAAAGTGTTCACCTCCAGAGCCTCCTTTCTCCACAGTAACTAACCCCAGATTCTTCCTTCACCCTCTCCTCCCAGCTCAAATGGCCTAAGCTCAGTTTCAGATACCTTACCCTATTCTGCATTGCTCCCCAATGCCTGAATCTCCTTCCAGTAGTACGATGGCCAGAATTTTACCCAGTACTCCACATGTGAGTGAACCAGTGCCTAGAATTGTATGCAGTACTCCAGGTGTGGCGGTACCAGTACCTAGAATTGTACCCAGTACGCCAGGTGTAAGAGTACGATGGCCCAGATTTGTACCCAGTATTCCAGCTGTGGAGGTAACAGTGCCCAAAATTGTGCCCAGTCCTACAGGTGTGTGGGTACCCGAATTGTAAACGGCATTCCAGGTGTGGGGTTACTAGTGCTCAGAATTTTACCCATTACTCCAGATATGGGGGTACCAGGGCCCAGAATTGTACCCAGTACACTAGATGTTGCTGTACCAGTGCCAAGAATTTTAACCAGGACTTCAGGTGTGGGTGTACAAGTACCCAGAATTGTACACAGCGTGCCAGATGTGGGGGTACCAGGGCCATCATTGTACCCAGTACTCCAGGTCTGAGGTTATCAGGGCGCAGAATTGTACAGAGTACTCCAGCTGTAGGGGTATAGTGCCCAAGAATGATATCAGGTACTCCAGTTGTGGGAGTACTAGGGCCCAGAATTGTAATTAGTAATCCAGGTGAGGGGTACCTGTGCCTGAAGTGTACCAAATCCTCCAGGTGTATGGGTGCCAGTGCCAGAATTGTACTCAGTTCACCAGCTTTGGAGTAGCACTGCCAGAGTTGTACCCAGTACTCCAGGTGCTTGGATACCAGTGCGTCAAATTTTACCCATTACTGCAGGAGAGGGGGTACCAATGCCCACAATTGTGCCCAGGATTCCAGATGTTGCCATACCAGTGCCCAGATTTCTACCCACTACTCCATGCATGGGGGTACCAGTGGTGGAGTTGTACCCAGTACTGCAGACATGGGGGTACTAGGCCCCAGAATTGTACCCAGTCCTCTGGTATGGGTACCAGTGCCCAGAATTAAACACAGCACTCCAGGTGTGATGGTCACTGTGCTCGAACTTCAACTAGTACTCCAGATATGGGGGTACCTGGTCCCAAAATTATACCCAGTCCTACAGATGTGGGGGTACCAGTGCCCACAGTTTTACCCAGTCCTCCAGGTGTGGGGGTACCAGCGCCCAGAATTGTACCCAGTACTCATGGTGTGGATGTGCCAGTGCCTAGAATAGAACCTTGTACTCCTGTTGTGCAGCACAGGGCCCAGAATTGTACCCAGTACACCAGGTGTTGCTGTACCAGTGCCAAGAATTTTAACCAGTACTTCAGGTGTGGGAGTGCAAGTACCCAGAATTACATTCAGTACTCCAAATGTGGAGGTGCCAGTGCGCATAATTCTACCCAGAATGCCAGATGTGGGGGCACCAGGGTCCAGAATTGTATCCAGTATCCAGGTGTGGGGGTAGCAGTGCTAGAATTGTGACCAGTACTCCAGGTGTGGAGGTTCCAGTGCTATAAGTGTACCCACTACTCCAGGTGTACACAAACCAGGGCCCAGAATTGTTCACAGTTCTCCAGATATGGGGGTTGTAGAGCCTAGAATAATACCCAATACTCCTGGTGTAGCAGCACCGATGCCCAGAATTTCACCCAGTACTCCAGCGGTGACTGTACCTATTATGTGGCACTTTATCTGATGCTTTTTGAAAGTCCATATGAACATCAACTGCATTGCTCACTTCAACGCTCTGAAAAGAAATGCAGGTTCTTTGAATACAAATGCCAAGCTGTGACTCAAACTTTTTTGCCTTTCTTTTAAGTGGAAAAGAGGTGAAGGTCACGGCCCACAGTGTAAAAGTGAAAGGAGAGGGGGGTGGGGGTACAATGGGATCAGCAAGTAACAGTTAGGGGACATCAAACTTTTAAAAAATTCATTCACGGGATGTGGGCGTCGCTGGCAAGACCAGGATTTATTGCCCATCCCTAATTGCCCTTGAGAAGGTAGTGGTGAGCCGCCTTCTTGAACCACTGCAGTCCGTGTGGTGAAAGTTCTCCCACAATGCTGTTGGGTTGGGAGTTCCAGGATTTTGACCCAGCGACGATGAAGGAACGGCGACCTATTTCCAAGTCAGGACGGTGTGTGACTTGGAGGGGAATGTGCAGGTGGTGTTGTTCCCATGTGTCTGCTGCTCTTGCCCTTCTAGGTGGTAAAGGTCACAGTTTTGGGAGGTGCTGTTGAAGAAGCCTTGGTGAATTGATGCAGTGCATCCTGTAGATGTTAAAAACTGCAGCCATGGTGCGCTGGTGGTGAAGGGAGTGAATGTTTAGGGTGAGAGATGGGGTCCCAATCAAACGGGCTGCCTTGTCCTGGATGGTGTCAAGCTTCTTGAGTGTTGTTGGAGCTGCACTTAACCAGGCAAGTGGAGAGTATTCCATCACACTCCTGACTTGTGCCTTGCAACAGCCACTACCATCTTCCTTTGTGCCTTGTAGATGGTGCAAAGGCTTTGGGGAGTCAGGAGGTGAGTCACTCGCCAGAGAATACCCAGACTCTGACCTACTCTTGTTGTGACAGTATTTATATGGCTAGTCCAGTTAAGTTTCTGGTCAATGGTTACCACCAGGATGTTGACGGTTGGGGATTTGGTGATGGTAATGCCATTGAATGTCAAGGGGAGGTGGTTAGACTCTCTTGTTGGAGATGGTCATTGCCTAGCATTTGTCTGGCGTGAATGTTACTTGCAACTCATCAGCCTAAGCCTGGAGGTTGTCCAGGTCTTGCTGCACTTTTTGTTTTATTCGTTCATGGAATGTGGGCATCGCTGGTGAGGCCAGCATTTATTGTCTATCCCTAATTGCCCTTGAGAAGGTGGTGGTAAGCGCGGATTGCTTCATTATCTGAGGGGTAGCGAATGGAACTGAACACTGTGCAATCATCAGCGAACATCCCCATTTCTGACCTTATGATGGAGGGAAGGTCATTGATGAAGCAGCTGGAGATGGTTGGGCCTAGGACACTGCCCTGAGGAACTCCTGGGGCTGAGATGATTGGCCTCCAACAGCCACGACCATCTTCCTTTGTGCTAGGTATGACTCCAGCCACTGAAGAGTTTTCCCTCTGATTCCCATTGACTTCAATTTTACTGGGGCTCCTTGATGCCACACTCGGCCAAATGCTGCTTTGATGTAAAGGGCAGTCACTCTCACCTCACCTCTGGAATTCAGCTCTTTTGTCCAAGCTTGATCATAGGAGGAAGTACTGGTGGGGGAAGGAGTGGAGTGGCCACAGTTGAGAGGGTCTGGGGAAAGATGAGTTATAGTTTGAGGTGGTGCAATGTGCCTTAACTTTAACCGTGAGGAAGCAGGGTGGTGAGGAGGAGGAGAAGGAGAAGAAGAAGGAGGAGGAGGACTACTGCATAGGACAGTCCTGCTGGAGCTTAGGAAGAACAAAAGGAGAACTGACAGGAACAACAATCAAAGTGGCAGTGATAAAATGGAGACCAGAATGATCTTGAGAGAGACTGAGGTTCGAGGGACTTTAATTGATGGAATTACAAAGAATGTACAGCACAAAAACAGGCCATTTAGCCCAACTGGTCTGTGCCAGTGTTAATGCTCCACGTGAGCCTGCTCCCTCCTGACTTCAACCCACCCTATCAGCATATCATTTTATTCCTTTCTCCCTCGTGTAATTACCTCGATTCCCTTAAAGGCACCTGTGCTATTCACCTTCAGGATCAGAATATTGAGCCACCTCTTTGGGTAAAGCTTTCCATTGACTAAATTCACTAACTGCTGGGTGAAAGGTGCTTTTTGCCCGTCAGTGAGAGGTTTTGCAGCACACAGTCACTAGCTGAGATGAAACACTGGAAACTTTTCAGAGTAGAAACCACAGCGTTTATCAACGAAACAGATCTAACTGGGATTAATAACCCGCTTATAAATAATATGCTTCTATTGAAACCGCAAGGCTGTGTCCGGCCAGAGCTCAGAGTTACTGTGTTGCAATTGGTTCCAGCACGATTCGTGCAGACAGCAAGTTTCAAGGGCGCGATGATGGAGTGTTGTACAATACTGGTCAGACTCCAATGCAACAAGTGCCCAGTTCTAAGGAAACATTTGTGGTTTGAAGGGCAGATTAATTCATATCTTCGCGACACACCCGATGGCTAGCCAGTCTGTGGTTAACTAGCTCAGTTCCTCTTGGCACTTTTGCACGATGTTTTGCAGTATGTGGGCGTGAATGATTGACAGGCCCAAGAAAGCTGCTATTTTTGGAACGCTATGATAGAACAGAGCAAAATTTCTCAATTATTCTCTTTCATTAAAAGATGTCCAGACACAGTTAGTGCAAGCGAAATATCACAGAGGCTGGTGTGATACAAAGCCACGTAAAGTTGGAAGGGCTGAGGTTCACTCCACCATCTGTGCTGAGTTAGTGACCTCAGTTTATAGAATAAGAGTAACTCGGGAGTGAGTTACAGGCTGGAATCTGATCGCAGGGTTCGGCTGGTTTATATATGGAATAACGGATACATGGGAGTGAGGGAGAGGCTCAAATACAATCGAGGTGTTTGGGTGATTTATTTGTGAATACACGAGCAGTGGCAATCCTCATGGCGAGTTGGAGGATATGCTGTTTTACAGCAGCCTGCCATATAAGTCGTGAAAGATGTTGTACGAACAGGAGTTCTTTCTTTACTCAGTGTTCTGTCACACAGAGAGAATCGGAGGGGTTTGCGACTCCCGTGGAACTGGGGCTGCAGAAAGAGCTGGAGTTCGCGGGGGGGGGGGGAATTAGTGATAAAATAAAGAGTTGGAAAGACATTGCTGAAAATTGAGCGTTTGAGTTCCTTCATAAACATCGTTTGTTACACATGCTCTCGCAATCACACATCACCGATTTATCGTTCGTTCATTTTTGGACGAGGTCCAGTTGGTAACACTCTCACCTCTGACCCAGAAGGTCATGGGTTCAAGGCCCACACCAGAGACTTGAGCCTACAATCCAGGCTAACACTCCAGTGCAGTACTGAGGGAGTGCTGCACTGTCGGAGTTAGCATCGTTCGGATGAGACTTTAAACCGAGGCCCCGTCTACCCTCTCAGGTGGATGTAGAAGATCCCACGGCACTATTTCAAAGAAGTGCAGGTGAGTTCTCCCCGGCCATTTATCTCTCAACTAACATGGCTAAAAACAGATTATCTGGCCATTTATCTCATTTGCTGTTGGTGGGATTTCCCTGTGCACAAATCGGCTGCTGCGTTTCCTACATTACAACAGTGATTATATTTCAAAAGTACTTAATTGGCTGTGATGTGCTTTGAAACATCCAGAAGAGATGAGAAAGGAAATAAGTAAATGGAAGTTCCTACTTTGAGCACAAATATCAAATTGTGACTCACAAATTGTCATCTATATTTAATTGAGAAATCAGGAGAAGGTCAGGACCCACAGTGCAAGATACCACTAAGAATGAAAAGAGTAGGAGGGACGATGAGATCAGCAAGTAACGGTTAGGGGACGTCAAAGTTGAGTTTTAGTTGGGTGGTTTGAGAATACACTGGCAGATGTCCCATGGCATTGCTCATGGTTAAGTTGGACAATATGCTGTTTTCAAACAATATGCCGTATTACACACCATATACTATCAGGGACCATGGATTTACAGTGGCAAGATTTTGCCAAGTTCCATTTTTAGTCCCTGGTATTCTGGGATTTTTGCCAGTTTTGTGGGGCTGGAATTCCTCGATTATTAATCATGTTCCTTATGGAATGGATTTGAATCACTTGCCTTCTCGAGGGACAAGGATAGGCAGGCAGATGATAGTGAACACATAGCAGGCTGTGGTGTGTGTCTGGTCTCCCCCATTGGTTGGGTTTTTCAGGAATTCTGGAGGCAGTCTGGGGCACTGGGAATATTATGGGATGGGACTGAGTTTGGCAGCAGTGTGGGGGAGGGGAACCTGAGGTTTGGTGGCCCGGGGAGGGCAGGGACAGGGCTGGAATAAATGGGTTATTTCACCCCGTGATTCTTGGGGTTTGGCAGTAGTGGGCAGTGGGGGGGTGGGTGGGTGCGGTTAAAGGGTTTGGCAGCAGTGGGCAGGGGGTTACAGGGTTTGGCAGTGGTGGGCAGGGAGATTACACGGGTGGGCAGTGGTAGGCGGGGGGGGGGGGGTGTGGTGGTGGGGAGGTTGTAACCGTTTTTGGCAGTAGTGGGCTGGGTGGGGTTACAGGGTTTGGGACTGGTCAGGAGAGGCAAGATGTCCAGGTAACACTGTGGGGGAAGGGTGGAGGGAACAATCATCCTGGGGCGCTTGGTTTTTTACTGAGGTCTGTTAACACTGGTGGCAGGAGGTTGGAGGCAGTAGCAGCATTGAAGGGGTACCAGGGTGGAGTGGGAGGTGGGGGGCGGCGGTCCTCGGGTGTACATGTGTCAGCCATGTCTCAGTTAGTAGCACTCATGCCTCTGAGTCAGAAGGTTGTGTGTTGAAGACCCACTCCAGAGACTAGAGCACATAATCCAGGCTGACACACTCAGTGAAGTACTGAGGGAGTGCTGCACTATCGGAGGTGCTGTTTTCGGATGAGACGTTAAATTGAGGCCCCATCTGCCCTCTCAAGGGAACATAAAATATCTCACCACACTATTCAAAGAAGACCAGGGGAGCTCTCCTGTTCTCCCAGATTTATCATTGAAACAAATTATCTGGTGATTTAGCACCTTGTTGACAGGACACGTTGTGGGCTCTTGCTATGCACATATTTGCTGCCATGTTTTCAACATTACAGCAGTGACTACACTTCAAAAGTACTTAATTGGCTGTAAAGCACTTTGGGACTTCCTGAGATGATGAAAAACTCCACATAAATGCAAGTCTGTCTTTCTGTTTAGAACCAAGTGTGAAGGTGTCAAGTATAATTGGGGTGGAGGGGGTGGAGTAAGACCGTTCTGAGGAAAGTTTTGAGATCCGGCAGTATTGGGGGATTGTCTTGGAATCTGGGAAGGCTGGAGAGACCCACGGGTCATAGAGACTCTATCAGTAGTCGAGAGGGACTCAGGGTAAGGTAGCACTGTGAGGATGGAGGAAGCATGGGCAGGTTTGTCTTTCTGGGAGCTGAGGCTCCTGGGGGTTGTCGGGGGGCGGGGGGCGGTGGTGCGACGGAATTATGGTATTGAAGGTGGTTTCTGGATCTCGGAGCATGGTACAGGAGGCCTTGCAGTCTAAGGTAGGGCAATTAATGCAGAAAGTTAGGGCAACTAAAGCCAGAGCTCCCTGGATGACAAAAGAGATAGTGAGTAAGATAAAACAGAAAAAAAAGGGCGTATGACAGATGTCAGGTTGATAGCACAAGTGAGATCCAGGCAGAATATAGAAAGTTCAGAGGGGAAATGAAAAAGGAAATAAGAGGGGCAAAGAGAGAATATGAGAATGGACTGGCGGCCAACATAAGAGGGAATCCAAAAGTCTTCTACAGGCATGTAAACAGTAAACGGGTATTAAGAGGAGGGGTGGGGCCGATCAGGGAGCATAAAGGAGATCTACTCATGGAGGCAGAGGGGATGGATGAGGTATTAAATGAGTATTTTGCATCTGTCTTTACCAAGGAAGAAGATGCTGCCAGAGTCTCAGTAAAGGAAGATATAGTTTGAGATACTGGATGGGCTAAAAATTGATAAAGAAGAGGTCCTTGAAAGGCTAGCTGTACTTAGAGTAGATAAGCCACCCAGTCCATACGAACATATGAATATATGAATTAAGAGCAGGAGTCGTCCATTCAGCTGCTCGAGCCTGCTCTGTCATTTGATAAGATCATGGCTGATCTGATTGTAACCTCAACCCTACTTTCTCTTCCACATACTATAATTGTTGACTCCCTTGTTAATCAGGAATTTATCTAACTCAGCATTAAAAATATTTAATAACCCTGCCTCCACCGATCTCTGGGGAAGGGAGTTCCCCAGACTCACGACCCTCAGAGAGAAAAAAAACATCTCCTCATCTCCATCTTAATTGGGAGACCCCTTATTTTTAAACTGTGGCCCCTAGTTCTAGTCTCTCCCACAAAGGAAACATCCTCTCAGCATCTATCCCTTTAAGTCCCCTCATGATCTTATATGTTTCAATAAGATCACCTCTCACTCTTCTAAACTCCAATGTATACAGGCCCAAATTATCCAACCTTTCCTCATAAGATAACCCCCTCATCCCAGGAATCAGTAGTGTGAACCTTCTCTTAACCACCTCTAAAGCAATTATGTCCTTCCTTAAATGAGGAGGCCAAAACTGCACACAATATTCCAGATGTGGTCTCACCAACGCTCTACACAACTGTAGTAAAACATCTCTATTTTATATTCCCCTTGCAATAAATGACAACATTCCATTTGCCTTTCTAATCACTTGCTGTACCTACATACTAGCTTTTTGTGATTCATGTACTAGGACACCGAGATCCCTCTGTACCTCAGGGTTCTGCATTGGTCCAGATGGGATGCATCCTACGTTGGTGAGGGCATTAAGGGGGGAAATTGCAGAGGTACTGGCCATAATCTTCCAAACATCCGTAGATACGGGGGTGGTGGCAGAGGACTGGAGAATTGCAAACGTTACACCCTTGTTCAAAAAAGGATATAAGGATAAACCCAACAACTATAGACCAGTCAGTTTAACCTCAGTGGTGGGAAAACTTTTGGAAACGATAATCTGGGACAGAATTAACCGTCATTTGAACGAGTGTGGATTGATTAGGGAAAGCCAACACAGATTTGTTAAAGGCAAAACGTGTTTAACTAACCTGATAGAGTTTTCTGATGAGGGAACAGAGAGGGTAGATGAGGGCAATCCAGATGATGTGGTGTATATGGACTTTCAAAAGGCTTTTGATAAAGAGCCGCATGGTGGTCTTGTCATCAATATTGCGGTCCATGGAATAAAGGGTGCAGTAGCAACATGGATACAGAATTGGCTAAGAGACAGGAAACAGAGAGTAGTGGTGAATGGATGTTTTTTGGACTGGAGGTAGGTGTACCGTGGTGTTCCCCAGGGGTCAGTGCTGGGACCACTGCTTTTCTTGACATACATTCATGACTTGGACTTGGGTGTGCAGGGCACAATTCCAAAATTTGCAGATGCTGCAAAACTTAGAAGTGTACTAAACAGTGAGGAGGATAGTGATAGACTTCAAGAGGAATTGGACAGGTTGGTGGCATGGGTGGACACGTGACAGATGAAATTTAACACAGAAAACCGCGATGTGATACATTTCGGTAGCAAGAACGAGGAAAGGCAATATAAACTAAAGGGCACAACTCTAATAGGGGTACAGGAACAGAGATATCTGAGGGTATATGTGCACAATTCGTTGAAGGTCGCAGGGCAGGTTGAGAAAGTGGTTAAAAAAGCATATGGGATCCTGGGCATTATAAATAGGGGCATAGAGTACAAAAGTATGGAAGTCACGATGAACCTTCATAAAAAAATAGTTCGGCCACAACTGAAGTATTGTGTCCAGTCCTGGGCACCACACTTTCGGAAATATGTGATGCTTTAGAGAGGGTGCAGAAGAGATTTACTAGAATGATTCCAGGGATGAGGGAATTTAATTCCGTGGATAAACTGGAGAAGCTGGGATTGTTCTTCAGGTACAGAGACGGTTGTGAGGAGATTTGATAGAGGTATTCAAAAATCATGAAGGATCTAGACATAGTAGATAGAAAGAAACTGTTCCCATTGGTGCAAGGGTCAAGGATCAGCGGGCATAGATTGAAGGTGATTGGCAAAAGAACCAAAGGTGATATGAGGAAAAACTTTTTTTGCACAGCGAATGGTTAGGATCATGCCCAAGGGAGTGGTGGAGGCAGATTCAATCATGGCGTTCAAAATGGAACTGGATATGTACTTGAATGGAAATAAACATTTGCAGGGCTCCGGGGATAGGGTGGGGAAGTGGGACTAGCTTGATTGCTCTTGCATAGAGCCAGCATGGACTCGATGGGCCAAATGGCCTCCTTCCTTGCTGTAACCTTTATATGATTCTATGATAGGAGTACTGGGAGAGGGTCCGTTTGACCAGCAGCAGTGGCATGAGTTCCATATTAACGGGACTAAAAGCCGACAAATCCCTTGGACCAGATGGCCGATATGCTAAGTTTCCAAAAGAGATGGCTATAGAGATAATGGATGCATTGGTTGTGGTCTTCCAAAATTCCCTAGATTCTAATACAGTCCCAGTGGATTGGAAGTAAGCAAATATAACTCCGGTATTCAAGAAAGGAGGGAGAGAGAAACTAGGGAACTATAGGCAAGTTAGCCTGACTTCGGTCATCGGGAAAATGCTGGGATCCATTATTAATGAAGTGATAACAGGGCACTTAGAAAATCATGGCATGCTTAGGCAGAGTCAGCATGGTTTTATGAAAGGGAAATCGTGTTTGACAAATCTATTCGAGTTTTTTGAGGATGTAACTAGCAGGGTAGATAAAGGGGAACCAGTGGATGCAGTATATTTGGATTTTCAAAAGGCATTCGATAAGGTGCCACATAAAACATTATTGCACAAGATAAGGGCTCATGGGATTGGGGGAAATATATTAGCATGGATAGAGGATTGGTTAACGGTCAGATAACAGAGTAGGAATAAATGGGTTATTCTCAGTTTGGCAGGCTCTAACTAGGTGGGATGCCGCAAGGATCAGATCTTGGGCCTCCACTATTTATAATCTATGTTAATGACTTCGATGAAGGGACCGAGTGTTCTGTAACCAATTTTGTTGTTGATTCAAAGCTAGGTGAGAAAGTGAGCTGTGAGGAGGAAGCAATGGATATAGACACAAAGGGATAACAAATAAGGTTAAGTGAGGGGGCAAGAAGGTGGCAGATGGAATATAATGTGGAGAAATGTGAGGTTATTCACTATGGTAATAAGAATAGAAAAACATAATATTTTTTAAATGGTGAGAAACTATTAAATGTTGGTGTTCAGAGAGACTTGTGTGTCCTCGTACATGAAACACAAAAAGTTAACATGCAGGTAGAGCAAGCAATTGGTATGGCAAATGGTATATTGGCCTTTATTGCAAGGAGGTTGGAGTACACGAGTAAGGAAATCTTAATACAATTGTATAGGGCCCTAGTGAGACCACACCTGGAGCACCGTGTACAGTTTTCGTCTCCTTATCTAACGAAATATATCCTTTCCTTAGAGGCAGTGCAATGTAGGTTCACTAGATTGATTCCTGTGATGAGAGTGTGCTCCTATGAGGAGAGATTGAGTAGAATGGGCCTATACTCTCTGGAGTTTCGAAGAATGAGAGCTCATCACATTGAAACATATAAGATTCTGAGAAGGCTTGACGGGATAGGTGCTGAGAGGTTGTTTCCCCTGGCTGGAGAACCTAGAACTAGGGGGCATAGTCTCAGGATAAGTGGACAGCCATTTAAGACTGAGATGAGGAGGAGTTTCTTCCCTCACTGTTAATCTTTGGAGTTTTCTACCCCAGAGGGCTGTGGTTGCTCAGTCAATGAGTATATTCAAGGCTGAGATTGAGGGAATCAAGGGATAAGGGGATCAGGCAGGAAAGGGGAGTAGAGGGCAAATATCAGCCATGATCTGGTTGAATGGCAGAGCAGGCTCGAGGGGTCATGCAGCCTACTCCTGCTCCTATTTGTTATGTTCTTATGATCTTAAGAGGGGTTGAGAGGATTTGGTACAATTACAGGGGGAATGATCCTGCAGCAGTGAGGGGAGAAGGACACAGGAGCGTCTCTAAACCATGAACCAGACATGCCTTAACTTCAGGCACCTCCCAGGTATTGTGCATATTGATGATGTAACCTGTTGCTGGGCTAATGGTGGTGATGTCATTGCTTCACTTCATTATGTGAATTAGTGATCTTGGTGGGCGGTTCCTCACATGTCATCGGTGACATCATCTTCTGAGATGCTCTTCACTGCTCTGACATCACGGGATGACCCAAGCTTGGTGTCATCCAATCAATACTTCCTGCTTTACCTCAATTTCTCTCCTACACCAGTAATTTTCTCAGAATTCTGACGCCGTAACTTCGAGGAAACAACGTTCACATGCAGAGCGGGATAAGCACAGAGGAAATTTGTTCATAACCCTTTGCAAACTTGGTGTTATCCTGTGCTACAGAACTTGGGCTTTCACTCGGCTTGTCAGTACACAGGCACACACACACACACAGACACACATAAATAGACGGACACACATGGACACACACACACACACACACAGAGACACACACAAATAGACAGACACACATACAGACACAAGGACACACACACATGGACACACTCACACACACAGACACATAGACACACAAGCACACACACTTACAAACAGACACAACCAGGCAGGCAGAAAATCACACAGGCACACACAAACAGACACACGCAGTCACAGTCACAGAGACGCAGACAAAGACACGCACACACACACACATAGACACTCACATAGAAACACACACAGAGACACACACAAACACACATACACAAACACACACGCACACAGCCAGGCACACACAGACACACACACAGACACACATTGACAGGCACACACACACACACACACGCACACAAACACACACACACACACACACGCACACACAAGCACACACACACAGACAGGCCCACACAGATAAACAAACACCCACAGATACACACAACAGGCACACAGACACATACAAACAGGCACACCGATAGGTACATACACACAAGCACACACACATGTAGAAACACACAGACATAGAGAGACAGACACACAGACACACACAGACAGACATGCAGACACCGGCACACAGACATAGACACACACAGACACACAGACACACTCACGGATGCACACAGCGACACGCACACATACAGACACACAAAGACGCACATGCTCATAGAGACACAAACATAGATACACACATATACACACTCACACACACAGGCATGCCCACACAGACACACAAATACCGACAGACACACACACACCGACACATACAAACATACACAGAGACACATACAGGCACAGAGACTCACACAGATTTACACACAAACACACACACACAGACACAGTATTCAATGGCACATCTTTAGTTATTTCCCTCATTCCGTGGGTGATTACTTCACCCTGAAACTGAGCATTGCTGCAGGGTCAACCTTGGTTCAACAGTTTAGTGTTCACTGCTTTCAAATTGAATCATATTTCCCTGCTTAGCAAACAAAGGCTAAAGGTTAACGTTACGACAACGTGAAGAGAAACACCAATAGCAATAGAACATTGGTGGACTGCAGGATCGTCTGATTAACCCTTTCCTTACACACGTGACTGATGCATTATTCAGCAGTGCTAATCCTTCATCACTTTCCCCAGGGACAAGCCACAGCAGAGTAACAGTGTAGTGCAATCCCAACACATTCCCCCGTGTATAGGGGCCGTTAACGGTGCCCGTGTACCCTTCCAACTCTAATGGAGCAATGCCACAGTAGAATCATCGAATCTTACAGCATAGAAAGGAGCCATTCGGTCCATCGTGTCTGTGCTTGCTCTTTGAAACAGCTATCCAATCAGTCCCACTCCACTGCTCTTTCCCCATAGACCTGGAAATTTCTCCTTTTAAAGTATTTATCCAATTTCCTTTTGAAAGTTATTATTGAATCTGCTTCCACCGCCCTTTCAGGCAGTGCATTCCAGATCAGGACAACTCGATGCATCTAAATATTCCCCTCATCTCGCCTATGGTACTTTTGGCAATTACCTTAAATCTGTGTCCTCTGGTTACTGACCCTCCTGCCACTGGAAACAGTTTCTCCTTATTTACTCTATCAAAACCCTGATAATTTTGAACGCCTCTGTTAAATCACTCCTTAACATTCTCTGTTCTAAGGAGAGCTACCCCAGTTTCTCTAGTTTCTCCACATAACTTAACTCCCACATCCCTGGTCCCATTCTAGTAAATCTCCTTTGCACCCAGTCCAGGGCTTTGACATCCTCCCTAAAGTGTAGTGACTCGAATTGGACACAATACACCAGCTGAGCCTAAGCAGTGATTTATAAAGGTTTGTGTAAATAGAAAGGGCTTTCTCTTAAACTGTGTGGAGCAGGCCAGCGACCAGGAACACTGCATGATGCAGGTCAGTGCCTGATTCTCAGAGAGCAGGCACAAAGCTTTCAATTTAAGATGGGCAGGGTTCCTCACAGACTAAGGCTGCCCTCTCAACCGTGGCTCCTGATGACCTTGCACCAGCCGGGCAGAGATACTGAATGCAGGTCAGAATTGCACCAGGCTTGTTGTAGAAACAGGATCTCCCCACTCATTACTGTCTCCTCTCTGCTGCAGAACTTGACTAATTGAAATTACACAGTCGAATATCCACATATGAGCGTATTCTACTCGAGGGCCACTGGAGAGAGATTTCAGCTGCGATTTCCACTGCCGAACCCAATGTCCCTGTTTCCTGTTGTTTTTCTGCATCAGTGACTCAGAGGCCAGTTGTTTGTCTGCACAAGTCACTTTGAGGCCAGCTGTTTCTCTGTACCCGTGACTTGGAGGCCAGTTTTTGCTTTCTACCACTGCTCCTGATTACAGTTATTTCCCTGCACCAGTGTCTCAGGGGCCAGTTTTTTCTCTGTACCAGTGCTCCTGAGGCAAGCTAACTCAGCAAAGACCTGGGTTGAATCTGGGGCTTTCTATTCTGTTGCCGCAGAACTCGGAGCGGGAATCGAGCGGCCGGGGGCCAAGGGCAAGGGCCAATCTCCCACCGCCCTCCTCTCTCCCGCCCTGTGACGTCAGCAGCTTGATGTCTGGGCCATTTTAAAACACAATCTCCCCGCTCAGGCCACAGTTAAAATTGCAGTGGGGACCGATGATTTCATCGGACCCTGATCTGTATATTTAGCCGGTGATGGACTGGGGTTGACAAATGTAAGGAATCTTACAACACCAGGTTATAGTCCTGGTGTTGTAAGATTCCTTACATCTGTATATTTAGAGAAGGACCCCACTGACTCCAGACGGGCGTCCACGCCGCCTGCTTAGAAGAGCAGATTAAAATGGAAGGTACAGGATATCGGAGGGTAAATCTGCAGGCGGGCAGGGTTAAAATCGCCCCTTCTGTCTCTGAGTCATTGGGATGGAGCACCGACCTTTTCGTTGGGGGCCATGAGGTAAATCGGATCAGAGAGAATTCTGCAGCAGCTCCTACGTTTGTGGAAATCTGGAACAAACAACCCACTGGCCCAGGGGGAGCAGAAATTCTTCTGCAGCTGCTGAGATCTGAACAGTTAAAAAGTTCTTCAGCAGAATGTTAGCGAGGTGAGGCCACCTCCTGGTCACTGTGTGCACTGCAGGCTCCTGACCCTCTGCTGATCTGATCTGAGTCTTCAGAAATAGTTCAGTTTTCGGCGACACTTTACCGCGACTCTCTGTGGTTTTAGTGTCTCACCGACACGTTACAGCTGGGACATCCCACCCATTGGAACTGGGAAGGGGCGGATACACGTGTCAAAACCAGGAGACTGTGTGTAATTTCGCACTAATCTGAGCCTCCATACAAATTAAGAGTAAGAGCCCAAAATATGAGTCAACATACACACAAAATGCAAGGTACCCAGCACTCCCCACCTTCCTCTTTGTCCTTCGGCCTTCCTTGCTCCATCTAGCCCTCTTTCCTTTCGCCCTCTTCCTTCCCCATCCCGCACTGCTCCCATTTCATCCTACCCCACTCCTGCCCACCTCCTTTCCTCCCTCCTCCCTTCACTTGTCCTCCCCCTCATTTCCCCCTCATTCCCAAAGCTCTCACCCCTCTGCTTTTCCCTTCATTCCCCCCTTTCTAATCCCCTCATTAGAACCACAGTACGTTTCAAATGGAATGGAGAGTAGGGCTGACCAATTTCACGGAGGGTTCCTTAAACAGGCGCTAGGCCCCTCAATAGCATATACAAGGGGCCGAGAACCTAATTGAGGTGGCCATCAGGGATGCCTGAATATCGTCCGACCCAGAATGGCATTGGGCGTTTTTCAGGCTTGGGACGCGGGACATAACCCCGTGAAATTGGACCTTTTTGCTCCCGTTTTGGGCCCAAAAAAGGGCAACGAAGCGGTCCAATTTCACACCACCCCAGTGCTTGAGAGTTAATCAAATGAAGCTCATTGAGAAAAATTAAGTTTCATTTGAAAATCTTGCTTGAAATTTGTTTCATTGCCAATAGAGGCCAGTGTTATTCAACAAATGCTATTTTCTTGGCATTTGAGTCATATCAGGAAGAGGATTGTCCAGCTCTGGGGCATGATTTTAAATTTGGAGCATAGAACCCAGCCCATTCCCAGACATTCACGTGGGGAACCCGAAAGCCAAATGAGTGCATCACAATCTGCGATCGCAACTCAATTGAGTATTTGTGCTTCCAGCTTTCCCACGTGCCAGGCAGCCTGATTGATAGGCCTAGTATCAGGGATGGGGGGCGGAGGTGGGTCCAGCATCAGGATGCGGGGGGGGGGGGGTTGCGAGGTCCAGCACCGAGGGGCAGGGGGCGTGGTTGACTGATCAAGGGGTCATGTCACGAAAGGTGAGCTGGTTGAGCCTGGATGAAGCACTCCTGCTCCTCAGGGCCCACAAGCAGTGAAATAAAGGCACACGACTTATGGATCTGGCCTTTCCTGCTTGCTTTCAGCTGACATGAGTCGGAAGTGATGGAAACCATAACAGGTAATGTTAAGTACATTTTTCATTTGTAATACACCAACAGTAAGTACCTCAACTATTTCAATGAGGTGCATGGTCCCTTTAAGTATCGGCCCACTGGCCTTAAGTTGGGCGGGACTTCCTGGTGTCTGTCCAACCCGGAAGAGGGCTCGTTGGAGCCAGGATGTGGTCCTACTCCAAAAAGCTATATTTTAACCACCCTCCTGCCCTCAGCCCATCAGTTCCGGGGGGGGGGGGGGGCGGGGGGGGAGTTAAAATTGCCCCCCTGGTGTTAGGAGCTTAAATTTCACCCGGATTCTCTCTGTGTCCTGGGGCACGATTTTAACTAGGGTTCTCAGAGCGGGGTGGGTCAGTTAGAGGGTGGGAAACCCAAAGAAAAATGTTTTGCTGTTTCCCACGCGATCACGACTCAATTGGAGCCACTTAACTCAGCCTCCTCGTTTCACATCCTCAAGCTGCGCAGCTCATGAGGGCACACCGGCATGACTTAAAGCCTACTATTTAAAGGGCCACTCCAGCAATGCATTTGGAAGGAGAAAGGAGGACAAAATGAGTGGGGGAGATCGTAAAGTGAAGCCAGCACCTAGATTCTCTGACGCCATCCTGGAGACATTTCTGGGTGCAGTAAGAAGCAGGAGGGAGATGTTGTCCCCTGCAGACCGCAGCAAGAAACCTGGACGTGTCACTAAGAAGGTTTGGCTGGAGGCGGTGGTGAGCAGCAGAAACACAGTCCTCCGGTCGTGGCTTCAATGCAGAAATAGGTTTAATGACCTCACCAGGACAGGAAAAGTGAGTACAATTACTGATTGACCTGCATTCCATGGTGAACAGTGCCCTCCCCCCCGTCCTCACACTGACCTGCGACGCCTACTTCACCTCTTCTCTCTTCACAACCGCTTAAGGCTCAGTCTCATATCAGCTTCACTTTCTGTGCACTTCTTCACCCCTCCCCGCTATTTGTGCACCCGCCTCTCCCAATCACCCCAATCCTGATGCAATGTGAGCAATCTGTCTGATAATCACCCTCTGGTGCATCTGCTTCATTGTCATCCTGAGCCAAAGCAATCCATCCATCGGCTGACCACATCACCCTTACTCACTCACACATCTGAACTTTCTCCCCTTGTAGGAGAAGAGAGCACAAAATGCAAGGGAGAGGGTGAGGATTGGAGGCGGAGGAGATGACCATGGATATAAACCGGACGGTGGAGCGCCTGCCCGCCGTGGATGACGAGACTGGCACCCCGCAAATGTATGGTGACAGAATTTAACATCCCTCACATGCAATGTAGATTGACGTTATTGATGATTGATCTGTTGCACACCTCAGTAGGATCATCACAACTTTACTTCTGCAATGATTATTAATATTGCGGTATGTTCTCTTCCAGGGGTGTCATGGATCGAAGATATGGTCGAGGGCAATTCCTCAGAGGAGCTCCCAGTTCTGAGGGCACAACATCACATCTTAGAGAGCCATCCACCAGCGCAAGTACTCGCACCTTGATGGGTCCTATTAGATTGTGTTGTCATCTGGCGAATCAACACACACAAGTGAGCACGAGCAGAGACTGGTGGCAGGGGCAGTGGTTGAGAGTCTGCTTCGGTGGGCACACTCCTCTCCAAGCTCTGCTCAGCTCTGATCCTGAACCTTGGGGGCCATCGTTGAGAAGGAGGATGATAGAGGAACAGGAGCAACTTTGTGAGGGAGTGGAAATTGTGCCATATACACTCACCACAATAGCGCAGAGGACAGAGGAGTCTAACTCCATTACTAGTGGATTGCTGGCACAGGTAACTGCTGGAATATCTGCGATGAAGAGAATGGCTGCCTCTATTGAGCTTCATGCATGGCTCAAAATGAGTCCATTCAGGCCCTGACCATGGCCTTGTGTTTTCTGGATGCCAAAATGTCTGCCACCTTAAACAGGCAGACAGATACTTTCGCCGTGACCTTCGAACTCTTCACAGATCTGCTCCAAGCTGTTGTCCACCAGACTGGTAGGAATGATGTGGCCTTGGCCCATGAGAGGGATGATGGCAAAAAGGGACATAGAAGTGAGGACACCACTCAAAGTGCTCCAACATCTCAGCCGTTGCCCCCCACATCTCAGCCGTTACCCCCCACAAGAGGTCAGAGGCTGGGTATTCTGCGGAGAGTGACTCAACTCCTGACTCCCCAAAGCCTTTCCACCATCTACAAGGCACAAGTCAGGAGTGTGATGGAATACTCACCACTTGCTTGGATGAGTGCAGCTCCAACAACACTCAAGAAGCTCCACACCAACCAAGATAAAGCAGCCCGCTTGATTGGCACCCCATCCACCACCCTAAACATTCACTCCCTTCACCACCGGCGCACTGTGGCTGCAGTGTGTATCATCCACAGGATGAACTGCAGCAACTCGCCAAGGCTTCTTCGACAGCACCTCCCAAACCCGCGACCTCTACCACCTAGAAGGACAAGAGCAGCAGGCACATGGGAACAACACCACCTGCAAGTTCCCCTCCAAGTCACACACCATCCCGACTTGGAAATATATCGCCGTTCCTTCATCGTCGCTGGGTCAAAATCCTGGAACTCCCTTCCTAACAGCACTGTGGGAGAACCGTCACCACATGAACTGCAGTGGTTCAAGAAGGCGGCTCACCACCACCTTCTCAAGGGCAATTAGGGATGGGCAATAAATGCTGGCCTCGCCAGCGACGCCCACATCCCATGAACGAATAAAAAAAACTCGTGTCTCCAATACTGCCTCCTCTCCAGGTGGCCAAGTCTGCCCCGTCCTATAGCTTGTTCAATGATAGACCTGATGGTGATGTGACTGTATATGACAGTTCACACGTGGCTTGTTTGCCAGGGCATCTCACTACGTCAACTTCCCCATTGACGAATGTGCCTCGCTGGTGGGGTTCCTCACAGATGTCATGAGCCATGTCTGCAAGGGGTATCCCTTGTCTTCAAGGAGCCATCCCTTAATTGTGTCTTGTGCATGGAAGAGGCCCAGGATGTTGGATTCACGCAGAATGAAGGAATCATGGCAGTTGCCCTGGAATTTGGCACACACCCGCAGAAACCTCCGCTGGTGGTCACAATCTAGCTGTGCATTTATAGAGGGATATCCTTTTCCATTGATGAACAATCCTGGCTCATGTGGAGGTCCACAGATTGCTATGTGTGTGCAATCAATTGCGCCCTGTTTCCATGGGAAGCCAGCTAGAAAGTGAAAACCCACTGCCCTCTCAATCTGGCTGATGTCGTCAATGGGGAAGTTGATGTAATGAGATGCCCTGGCAAACAAGCCACCTGTGACCTGTCATATATGCTTACGTGCAGACAACTGAGAGATCCTGGTGATGTCACCGGTGGCGCCCTGAAAGGATCCAGAGGCGAAGAAGCTGAACCTGCATGGAGGAGCCTGCATATGTCTGCGACCACCTGGCGACTCAATCTGAGCCTGCGTAGGCACTGCTCCTCAGAGAGGTCCAGGAAGCCTTTGCCTGTAGAGAGTAGAGACTCCTGTGACATCGGCTTGTCCGTTGTTCCCCTCTCTGTTCTTCTGCAAGTTCCTGTGGTGCATCTCTGTCTTGTAGAGCTGCAACTCCCAGAACTGCACACCTTTCCTGGTGTGGATGGTGACGTGCTTCCTCCTCAGATGTAGTGCTGTATACATTCATTGCGCCTCCCATCCTGATGGTGTCAGTTTGAGAGGGTCTAAAATGCAGGTAAATATGTCTGAACATAAGAATGCTGAGTGCAAACAAGAACATATGAGTCTAAACACTAAGAACTCCCAGCCAAAGGTTTGTGTGAGAGAACTGCTTGCCCTGCTATAAAATCTCACCCTTTATCCCCATTTTTCAATCATTGGTTTAAATGTCTAAAAGGCTGCCGGCTGTTACAGAGGCCATGGGAAACACGTTCAGGCAGAATTAAAATCGTTTGTCTGCCTCAATTCCCACAAATTTATTTGATTTAAGTACTTCAACGATGTTAATTTTCCTTTTAAATATCATCCTGCCAGCTTTAATTATCGACGGGACTTTTGGTTTCCCAAACGGACGTGTACTCAGATGCGTTTGGGTGAAACTCATTTTCAGTGCATTGGAGCTGGGACTCGTTCCCACTCCCAACTTTTACTATTTTTACTGGCCCCCACCCCAATAATCCCTATCCCACCAGTTCTTCGAGGTTAAAATCATGCCCTGTTGTAACACTGGCAGAACTCACTGCGTATGCTTGAAAATGGACGTTTGCACCATTGCTCTGGGGATTTCACTGATCTTGTGGAATCTTGGATACTGGGAAAACCTCTGCAGAATTTTAGCTTCAATGGAAATGAAAACTGGAAGAGATGTAAATCGGGCGACTGAATTGTTATCATACCTATTACTCTATCACCCAAAGTCAAAATTACCTGATGTGTCCATGGGAGCAAACTTCCATGAATTGTCTCTCATGCCATGTGCAGGGAGATGACACTGCCAATGAATGCCAACTTTCTAACCGCAAGAACCACAGACCAGTGCCACAAGATGTCCAATGACCAGAGCAGGGCAGGCAAGGTCGCAGGGCAGGCCAATTAACAGAACAAACACTCCTTCCTTGGGCACCAGTGTACTTTTCACTCTGTGAAATTGAAAGCTGCACAACTAATCTTTCACATTGCACTCTGGCTAAGGGGTGTTACTAACTAGGGTCGTACAGTAGGAATCACTGTCTCCCATATTTACATGTATAATATTAAACCCCTTCCTCTAATGTAACTGTCACAACAACAATAACAACTTACATTTATTTAGCGCCTTTAATAATAGGAGCGTAATCAGAGAAAATCTGACACCGAGCCATATAAGGAGATGATAGGACAAATGACCAAAAACTTGGTCAAAGAGGTAGTTATTAAAGAGCATCTTAAAGAAGGAGAGAGGGGTGGAGAGGCGGAGAAGTTTAGGGAGGGAATTCCAGAGTTTAAGGCCTAGGCAGCTGAAGGCATGGCAACCAATGGTGGAGCAATGAAAATCGGAGATACGCAAGAGGCCAGAATTGGAGGACTGCAGAGATCTCGGAGGGTTGGAGGGTTGGAGAAGTTAACAGAGTTAGGGAGGGGTGAGACATTGGAAGGACTTGAAAACGAGCAAATGTAACACCACTATTCACGAAAGGATACAGAGAGAAAGCAGGGAACTATCGATCAGTTAGCCTGACATCAGTCATCGGGAAAATGCTGGAATCAATTATTAAGGACGTGGTAATGGGATACTTAGAAAACCGTAATATGATTAGGAGAGTCAACATGGTTTTATGAAAGGAAAATCGTGTTTGACAAATGGATAAGAGATTTTTGAGGATGTAACTAGCAGTGTAGATAAAGGGAAACGAGTGGATGTAATATATTTGGATTTTCAAAATGCTTTCGATAAGTTGCCACAGAAAAGGTTGTTACACAAGATAATTGCTCATGGGGTTGGGGGTAATATATTAACATGGATAGAGGATTGGTTAAAGGACAGAAAACAGACAGTAGGGATAAACAGGTCATTTTCAGGTTGGCAGCCTGTAACCAGTGGGGTGATGCAATGATCAGTGCTTGGGTCTCAGCTATTTATAATCTACATTAATGACTCAGATGACTTAGATGAAGCAATTTGCTGATGATACAAAGCTAGGTAGAAAGTAAGCTGTGAGGAGGATGCAAAGAGTCTGCAAAGGGATATAGACAGGTTAAGTGAGTGAGCAAGAAGGTGGCAGATGGAGTACAATGTGGAGAAATGTGCGGTTATTCACTTTGGCAGGAAGAATAGATAAACAGAATATTTTAAGTGGCGAGAAACTATTAAGTGTTGGTGTTCAGAGAGATTTGGGTGTCCTTGTACAAGAAACATAGAAAGTTAGCATGCAGGTACAGGCAAACAATTAGGAGAGCAAATGGCATGTTGGCCTTTATTGCAAGAGGGTTGGAGTAATAAGACAATAAGACCATAAGAGATAGGAGCAGGAGTAGGCCATTTGGCCCTTCGAGCTTGCTCTGCCATTTAATGACATCATGGCTGATCTGATTCTTACCTAAACTCCACTTTCCCGCCTTTTCCCATATCCTTTTACGCCCTTGCTGATCAAAAATGTGTCTAACTCAGCCTTGAATGCATTCAATGACTCAGCCTCCACAGCTTTTTGGGGTAAAGAATTCCAAAGATTCACGATTCTCTGGGAGAAGAAATTCCTCATCATTACCTTCTTAAATGGGCGATCCCTTATTCTGAGAATATACCCCTAGTTTTAGATTCCCCCATGAGGGGTAGCATCCTCTCAGCCTCTACCCTATCGAGTCCCCTCAGAATCTTATGTTTCAAAAAGATCTCCTCTCATTTTTTTAAACTCCAATGAATATAGACCCAAACTGTTCATTCAATCTTTTCTCATAAGACAACCCTTCCTTACCAGGAATCAACCTAGTGAACCTTCTCTGAACTGCCTCCAATGCAAGTATATCTTTCCTTAAATAAGGGTACCATAACTGTACGCAGTACTCGAGGTTTGGTCTCACCAGCACCCTGTACAGTTGTAGCATGACATTGCTGCTTTTATACTCCATCTCCCTAGAAATAAAGGCCAATATTATATTTGCCTTCTGGCTTACCTGCTGCACCTGTATGTTGACTTTTTTGTTTCATTTTTGAGGACATCCAGATCCCTCTGAACCGCAGCATTTTGTGGTATTTCTCCATTCAAACAATATTCTGCTTTTTCATTTTTCCTCGCAAAATGATTGGCTTCACATTTTCCCACATTATATTCCCTCTGCCAAATTTTTGCCCAGTCACTTAATCTGCCAATATTCCTTTGCAGACACTTTGTGCCCTCCTCGCAACTTGCTTTTCCACCTATCTTTGTATCATCAGCAAATTTGGCCACAATACACCCTGTTGCTTCATTCAATCATTGAAATATATTGTAAATAGTTGAGGCCCCAGCACTGAGCCATGCGGCACCCCATTAGTTACAGATTGCCATTTGAAAATGATCCTTTCATCTTGACTCTTTGTTTTCTGTTAGTTAGCCAATCCTCCATCCAAGCCAGTGCATTACCCCCAACACCATGAGTTCTTATCTTGTGCAGTAACCTTTTATGTGGCACCTTATCGAATGCCTTTTGGAAATCCAAATATACTGCATCCATTGGTTCCCCTTTATCCACCCTGCCCATTACTTCCTCAAATAACTCTAATAAATTTGTCAGACACGATTTCCCCTTCATAAAACCATGTTGGCTCTCCTTGATCGTATTCTGAGTATCCAAATGTCCTGCGACTACTTCCTTAATAATGGACACTAGCATTTTCCCAATGACAGATGTTAGGCTAACTGGTCTATAGTTAGAGTACAAGAGTAAGGAAGTCTTATTACAATTGTACGGGGCTTTGCTGAGACCTCACCTGGAGTACTGTGTCCAATTTGGTCCCTTATCTAAGGAAGGATATACTTGCCTTGGAGGCGGTGCAACAAAGGTTCACTAGATTAATTCCAGAGATGAGAGCGTTGTGCTATGAGGAGAGATTGTGTAGAATGGGCCTACATTCTCTCAAGTTTAGAAGATTGAGAGGTGATCTCATTGAAACATATAAGATTCTGAGGGGGCTTGACAGGGTAGATGCTGAGAGGTTGTTTCCCCTGGCTGGAGAGTCTAGAACTAGGGGGCATAGTCTCAGGATAAGGGGTCGGCCATTTAGGACTCAGATGAGCAGGAATTTTTTTTCACTCAGAGGGTTGTGAATCTTTGGAATTCAAAGCTGAGATAGATTTTTTGGACTCTAGGGGGATCAAGTGATATGGGGATCGGGTGTGAAAGTGGAGTTGAGGTCGAAGTTCAGCCATGATCTGATTGAATGGCGGAGCAGGCTCGAGGGGCCATATGGCCTAATCCTGCTCCTATTTCTTATGTTCTTTTTTTTTTTGGATACCTCAATCTAACAACGCTATTAAAACCAGGGAATCGAAGATTATTTTTAACGAAAAGTTAAACAAATGGGGCTGCTAGTAGTTTATTCTTATATTAATTTAACTGTGTCCCCTGGCAGTTGAATTATCCCTTTGATACGGACAGATCCTGTTCGAAGACATTCTGAGTCTTTTAGGCGCGACTGGGTATCTAGAGTGAACGGCATCCTATAGATTCACAGGGACATGGGAGAGATCCGACAATTCTAAGATGGTTCGGCGTCTGAAAAGTTGAAGGTGGGTTGTATTGATATATAAACGGCTGTATGCGATGGCCACATTGGGAGGCGACATCTGTCAAAAGGAATACGGTTTAAGTGGATGGATAAAGAACATCAGCAGAGTGCTAAAGACCTTCGATTGTTCATGGATTTCTCTAGCTGTCTTCAGCCTAAGGATTTGATCGACATATCAATCAGGATGTCTAAAATTAAAGTCATTGACACGTGTCATGAAATGAACCTTGCGTAATACTAAAACATAACAGGATTGGAAATACCCATGTGAAGGAGTAGTGGCTGGGAAAGACCTCAGAATTCGATGAGTACTGATCAGTCTACAACTTTGCTGTTAACGTGTGTGGATTCTCCAGTAAACTCGCAAGCCTTTGCCGTAAGTGCAGGTACATGGATCATTGAAGTGTCATGAATAGGTGCAGAAAATAATCAAGAAAGCTAATGGAATGCTGGCCTTTATATCTAGAGGACTAGAGTACAAGGGGGCAGAAGTTATGCTGCAGCTATACAAAAATCCTGGTTAGACCGTGCCTGGAGTATTGTGAGCAGTTCTGGGCACCGCATCTTAATAAGGACATATTGACCTTGGAGGGAGTGCAGCGTCGGTTTACTAGAATGATACCCGGGACTTCAAGGGTTAAGTTACGAGGAAAGATTACACAAATTGGGGTTGTATTCTCTAGAGTTTCGAAGGTTAAGGGGTGATGTGATCGAAGTTTATAAGATATTAAGGGGAACAGATAGGGTGGATAGAGAGAAACTATTTCCGCTGGTTGGGGATTTTAGGAGTAGGGGCCACAGTCTAAAAATTAGAGCCAGATCTTTCAGGAGCGAGATCAGAAAACATTTCTACACGTAATGGGTGGTAAAAGATTGGAACTCTCTTCCGCAAACGGCAATTGATACTAGCTCAATTGCTACATTTAAATCTGAGATAGATAGCTTTTTGGCAACCAAAGGTATTAAGGGATATGGGCCAAAGGCAGGTATATGGAGTTCGATCACAGATCAGCCATGATCTTATCAAATGGCGGAGCAGGCACGAGGGGCTGAATGGCCTACTCCTGTTCCTATGTTCCTATGTTAAGTGTACATTTAATTTATGTCGATAATAGTTATCATCATACGCTTAATGAATCTGTGAATATTTACCTTTAATTCTGTGAACAGTATCATTTTGAGGAGCAGATTATAAGAACATCCATCCTCTCACAATTCACTTCAATTATATGAGGAAAGAAAGGGCATATTTAGGAAGAAATGTTTGAAATCCTGTTTTCTTTATCACTGAACGAGAGAAGGGTAATGAGAATTTCCAGATAATGGAATGTTTTAAGAGGTAATCATCGGTCGAGCTGGAATTCCTTTTGAGTTTGAAACAGTAATTCCCCGCTGTGACAACTGCTAGACAATTGGTACTTTCTCTTTCGATAAAGCGCATGTACGTGACGCTAATTATGCCGCACATGCGCATTGCTTGTCAACAACTGCCCTCGCTGTCGTTCACTAAAATTGCGAACTGGAGGCCTAAGGCCGAGCACCAAAAATGCAGGCAATGCAGGTAGCCATGATGGGGCAGCAGAGCAGAGCCCGAGGGAATCAAGAGCCCGGGGTTAGGAGCGCAGGGAGCAAAAACAGATGCCAGGGGCGAAGCAGGAGCACGGGTTAAGGGGCGAAGCAGGAGCACCGGGGGAAGGGCAGAAGCAGGAGCTCGGGAGGAAGGTGATAACAGGAGTCTAGTGAAAATGAGGAAGCAGAAGACCGGGGTGGGGGGGAAACTGAAACTCGGGGGAAGGGGCTAAGCAGGGGCCCGGGTGGAAGGAGGAAGCAGGAGCACCGGGGTAAGATGGGGAAGTAGGAATATACAGAGAAGGGGGAGCAGGAGCCAGGGAGGAAGTGGGGAAGCAGGAGCCAGGGGGGAAGCAGGAGCCAGAGAAAAACAATATCCTGGGGTATGGGGCAAAACAGGAGCACGGGGGAGGGGGAAGCAGGAGCCTGGGTAGAAGGGGAGAGGGAGAATGTAATCCTGGTCAAAGGTGTGGAGGGAAAGAGAGGGAGAACGTAGTCCAGACTGGGAGATGGATCACGTTCTCCACCAACACCCCCGCCCCCCTCTCTAGATCTGGATCACGTTCTTGAGCATGGATGGCAACGAGTTGATGTCTCGGAAAGCCTGGCGAATGCATGGTAAATGACATAATCGAACGAAGTCTTACTCTTCACTTTGTAATGTATAAGGTGACCCGCCCGCTTTCTGCCCATTAAACCTGAAAACAATCACTGACCAGCAAACAATGCACCAACCTTCGCTGCAGCTGTTTCCCATGGGGTTTAGTTTGACGGAATAACAGTGGGCAATTCCGGTTTTCAGTCGACATGTGGCATCCTGCTGCGCATGCGCCGGGGGGGACTCGATGACGTCACCCTCAGCGCATGCAAACAGCTACCGCTCGACTGGAAACGTCACTTATAATTACGTCAACCTTGAATGAACAGCACCTCAAAAAGACTTGGGCAGTGTTGGTGCTGCCTGTTCGCTGAATTCCGTATTATTAGCGCTGTGCCTTGTCTGAACTCTGCCACTTGACAATGATTGGATGAAACTACACATTCCAGTCAAAGAATTGGATGAGTATTGTTCTCCCACTTACTGTCGCTGACAATAGGGAAAGTGCTTAAATCCACCACAATGGTGGAAATAGACTCGACCGCAATTCCCAGGCACCAACCTGTTTATGAGCGGGAATATGCTGCACAAATGGGAGGATGTCTTGCATCAATGTAAATGAAACCTACGGGTCACGTGATCACTTCTGCGGTGTGTGCATTCAATTCGTTGGATGTATGGAGATCCGTAATTGTTATGGCTCCTCATTTATGAGCAGGTGTTAATCAGAAAGCATCATTTTTTTGGTCTGCTTGTAAAATATAAATCGAAGCACAATTTGGTGCGAAAAAATTCAGGGGATCTTTGTAGCAGCTAATTTCTGAGAGGTGACCCGCAGCCAGAAAAACTAAGGGTTTTATCTCGCATGATTGTAATCCCCAAACATATTCAGATAATGTCAAGGCTTTGGATTACTTCTTTTTTCGAAGAAACGTTCAAGGTGTTGACTCTGTTGCACTCGATCCAAACTGCGGGTTGACTTGAAGCATGTACGCATGGGAATTGGGGAATCTCAGAAGAAGAAGGTTTGGTTGAATATTGATATATTTAATGATCATGGCAAGGTGCCTCTAGAATGGCCACAGGTGTAATGGGTAAGGACAGTATTATATTATTACCTGCATTCCTGGTTGGTCACCGCGTTGTCTCGGAGTTTTTCAGACACTTCACGTCACGTTATCTACAAGGAAATAGACTTGAAACGGAATCGGAAGCTGGAGGGGACGGGATACTGCATTTCCTTATCCCCAAATATAGATTGATACCTGCAATCTAAAACGGCCCTAAGAACGGAGCCTAAGTCCCGAAGCGGGCACAGCCCCTGTTATCCCAAATTGAAGAGAAGCGGCAGCAGCGTGGGGCCCACGAACTCAAGCTGGTGTTATGTGGTAATGGGAGAATAACGGCGTACTCTTGCAGGGCTGGAACAGGACTTTTAACAATACACTGTCTCTCGAACAATATGTGCCAAAACAATCCTGTACAGGTTTTCAAGTGTACAGAACAACATATTTTATCTTATTTGATTTGCTGACAGCTCGTTGGCCAACTGCCCGTCCAATATTTAATTAAAGTCTCTTAACACATCATGGGGCATGTGACTCATAGTCGAGACGTTGGTGCGGTCAATACCCAAAGTTCACGTCAGTGTCTACAGTTTACAACTGTCGATATTATTGTACTTCCGTTATTGAAATGCACCGAGACAACGTTGAATTACTAGTTATTACTATTTTGGCCGTTCCTCCTTTTTGTATTAAACTCGTCCAGTGCTTTTCGGCTACACATTAGTGAATCATCATTTCTCTTATCCATGTTAGCCATCCTTCAACGCAATGAAATTCACAGCAACTCTCCTGTATATATCGCGCCGGCGTGAATGATGACACTGTCGGGAAAAATGTACCTCCTATATATTCTTGTAATGCAGATCACATTGTTAAAATACATTTTATTACTCCCAGTAAAGTGGATACAAAGTACGCTATTTGCTAGTACCTTGTAAATTAAAACAAAACTTCCAATAATTATGTGATGCGATATGTGTTTAAGGTACATTTGCCTGTTTCGGGCTAATTGCAGCAAGGGCTGGAATACTGCAAGTATATTTCACGATGATTGTGTGGGGAGCTGTCAGCGCGAGCGGAATGGTCTGTAGCGCTGCAGTTCACGAAGTTTAGTTGGTGGCTGTTTAAAAGTCTACTGCAATGTTGGGATTGTGTTTTGGCTGAAATTTGTCGGAGGCAGGCCGTGCATGAATTTTAGCTGGAAGTAGGGTGATGACAAAAGTAAGGGTAATCCTCCTGTCGAATTCAGCCTTGCAGCTTCTTCCGGAAGAGCTGCAGCAAAGGAGGGTTGTTCTTGGCATGGCACGCATGGAGCACGGACCTTTAACTCCAGCTGCTGTATTTTGAAGTTGAACATATATATGTCACTTAAGAACATTTCTCCCATTTACGTGTCAGTTCGTATAGATGAACAACAGAGCCTGTCTCTGTAAAGTACGTTTCTAAATAGTTATACTAGTAAATAAAATGTCCTTTAATGCGGCATTCAACGCCAGCTTATTGCAATTTGTATGGACATTGATTTATATATGCATTGCGGTGCAGGATAAGTATTTGCAACGCAATGTATGCAACCTTCAGACGAACGACAATATGGCCACCCGTTATCCTTGATTTGTGTTGCGTCTGGAACCAGGTTTTAAAGATAGCCAATGGACCACTGGCTTTTACTGCTGTCATGGCTTGTCTGGTAGGCCTGCTGTTATGAGGAAATGAAATAGGAGGAGTAGTTGAGCGAAGGAGGGCACTGCACAGAAGGCCACATTTGAGTTCAGCCGTGGCTCAGGTTTAGGACTCACGCCTCCAATCAGAAGGTTGGGGATTTATGTCCCACTCCCTGGACTTGAACGCGAAGTCCAGGCTGACACTCCAGTGCAATACTAATGGAGTGCTGCACTGTCGGAGGTGCCGTCTTTCGAATGAAATGTTAAAACGAGGCCCCGTCTGCCCCTCCAGGTGGACGTAAAAGGTCTCAAAGCAAGATTTCGAAGACGTGCAGGGGTGTCCTTGCCAACATTTATCCCTAAAGCAACATCACTAAAACAGATTATCTGATCATAATCACCTTGCTGTTGGTGAGACCTTCCTGTGCACGGATTGGCTGCCGCATTTCCTACATGTCAACAGTGACTACACTTCAAAAGTATTTAATTGACTGTAAGACGCTTTGCGACGTCCTGCGGTGGTGAAAGGAGCTAAATAAATTAAAGTCTCTCTTTTCTTCTTTATACCCACAGCGTGATTTTCATGGAGCACTTCTCCTAACTGAACTTCACGGAGGAGCAATGTGTCAGGTCCTTGACTTCTCACAGGTAGGCGATCACCGAGCTACATCACCAGCTGCGGCCACAAATTGAGCTTCGAACCAGAGTTTGGACAGCAATACCTATGCCAATCAAGGTCATCTAGGCCTTTAATTTATATGCAACAGGCTTCTGCCACGATGCAGCAGGTAACTCTCAGTTTGCAGCCCACCGCTGTATCAGGGAGGCGTAGGAGGCTTTCTACGCCAGGAGGAATATCTTCATCTGCTTCCCCATGGACAGAGCAAAGCAAATCAAGAGCGCAATAGACGCCGCCAACATTGCAGGGTTCTCCAGGATGCAAGGTGCATTCGTTACACATACCATAGCCTTATGTGCTCCTCATCACCACCCTGATATGTTTGTGCACAGAAACGGTTTATAACCCCTCAATATCCAGCTTGTTTTCGACCACAGGCAGCGCATCATGAAGGTCTATGCCCAGTTTCGAGGCAACAATGATGATTCATTATTCTGCTCCAGGCCTCTGTGCCGTCCTAATTTTCAAACAGGCCTTCAAGTCATAGGCTGGCTAATCCACGAGAGCTTCTATTGCCTTTAGGCTTGCCTCGTGACTCATGGGAGGAACACGGACACAGCGGCAGATGTAGCCGACACGGAGGAGCAGGAGGAGGAGGAGGAAGAGCAGCACGAAGAGATTGTACAGCATCGACCACCAATGCATTTAGCTGCTGGAGCACGTCGAGAGCAGCTCATAGAAGAGCGCTTTATGTAAACCATCCCTTCCATCTCCAATGGCCCAATAGTCATCCAATCCTTGTCACCACCAGTTTTGCTACCACACTCTGATTACCTTCCTTCAGTCTATCCTTGCAGGGTGTTGACGTCACATCAGTACATGTATTTCTGTGCTTTTCTTCGAATAGTGCCATGGGATATTTACATCCATTCGAGAAGACAGTTGGTTTAATGTCTCATCCAAAAGTTGTCACCTCCGACAGTGGAACACCCCTTCAGGAGAGCAGAACAGTGTCAGTTTAAATATAGTGCGCAAGTCTCTGAAGTGGCATTTAAATCCACATCCTTCTGAGCAATAGGCGAGTATGCAAGCAGTGAGTATACGGGTTGAAGGCGATGGTTGGTTGTTAAAAAAACGAAGCCGGCAATAACCTTTGCCCTTGAGGATTTTACTCTTTTTCTTCTTGGCCTGTGGTCCATGGATCGCTATGCAAGTTGTGTGCCAGCTACACTTGTCTGAGTTTCTTTCACTTGAGTGAGCAAAGAAGGGGGCGTGCCAGGTGGGGACGATCAAATGTAAGGCAGTGAAGGTTTTTTTTTCTTGTCAAGAGCATTGAAAGGGAAGGTAAGAGAATGGTCCTGTCAATAGAGGGCTGCAGAGGTAGAGTGGCAAATGGAAGGTCAAAGCCTCAGAAGATGGGGGCCTAGAAATTTGATCGCATCCAAAATCGGTAGCACAAGTGGCTGGGCCAGCATTGCAGATGCCTTTTCCAGTGGGCCCAGGCAACACGTGAAATTGGTGCTGGTATTTGATTATAACGAATCAGGCGTGCAGCCAGCGCTACCCGCTCAATTTATTGGCTGCACGCCTCATTTTGGGGGCAGGACGTGAAATTGGGCTTCAGTGACGCCAATTAAAGAGAAATAGCATTTGTTGAAGTGGGTGACCACCACCTCAACCTCTATCGCTACCTCAACTCATCGGCTAATTAAACCCTCACCATGCTTTTGTCACCTTTCGAAACGACTATTAATAGTTGACTGTAAGAATGTTAAATATCAAAATTCCCCAATGGAATACAGTAATGATACAATATAGCATAAGTTATTATAAAAAGGCCCGCCTGATAGGAATGTAAGCTGATTATCTGGGCTAAACTTTATTGTGAGGGCTACGAGGCTTGAATGCAAAATTAACAATTCTGGAGCAAGACAAAGAGCTGGACTAATTGCTTTGACATGACAGTAAAATTGTGGGTACCAAAACCATTCAAAAATGGTCTGTTGTCATTGATCGAGAGAAACCATTGTAATGGATTTCGCATATAATCTGTTGGCAATCTGGTTTGACATGCCAGATTATATTATTATATCGCTGCTTTCAGGTGTTGTGGAATGCAACAATTTTCTATTTTCCCCACAATAGTTCCAAGAAAGAAACTTTCGGTTAGTGTAAATCGAAGGTTAGCAGCAGATTGAAGGTCTATCTGTATTGTGGTAGCATTGACTCCAACCAGGTGATAAGTTCCGACTGCAGCAGTTTCCATGTTCACATTAGTCATCCACTTGATCACCGTGTGTGACACACTTCCGTGGGACGAAATTCTGCGCATGAGCAGCTGAATTGATGTTGCCCACACCAATGTACAGTTAGAATAGGTACAGCCAGCCTAATAAAATAAATCTTCCTTTCATAGAATTACATGGTATAAACTGCACAGGAACAGACCATTCGGCCAATGATCCGTGCTGCTGTTTATGCGACTCAGGAGCCTCCTCACTCCCTATTTCATCTAACCCAAGCAACATGTCCTTCTTTTCCTTTCTCCCTCACTGGATTTATTAATGACGATATTATATTTATGACCCTAAGTTCTGTTCTCTCCAGTCCCCCAATTTGGAAATACCTTCTCTACGTCTCCCCTATCAAACCCTTACATAATCTACATGCCCTCGATCAGTTCACTCCTCAGTCTTCTGTTTCCAAGAGGAAAGAGTCCCAAACTGCTCAATCGTTCCTGAAACGTATAACCTCTCAGGTCTTGCATCATCCTACTAAATCTTTTTGCACATTCTCCAGTGTCTCTGCATCCTTTTTATAATGTGGGGACCAGAAATGTTCACAATACTCCAAGTATGGTCTTACCAAGGTTCTATACAAGTTTAACGTAATTTCTGCTTTTCAATTCAATTCCTCCAGAAATGAAGCCCAGTGCACGGTTTTCCTTTTTATGGATCTTATTAACCTGCATCGATACTTTACACGATTTGTGTATTTGAACTCAAGGTCCCTCTGTTCCTCTACCTCATTTAGACTTTCCTTTCCAAGCAGTATGTGGCCCACATTTTGTACCTACGCAAATGTAATGCCTAGCCCTTATCTATATTGAAATTCATTCACCAATTACACGCCCATTCTGCAAGTTTCTTAATGCTTTCCTGCATTTAATCTCTGTTCTCCTCAGTATTAAATATACGACCCAATGTGATGTCATCTGCAAATTTTGAAATACTTCTTCCGATTCCCGAGTTCAACGTTCATGTAAATTGGGAACAACAGTGATCCAAGCACAGGTCCTTGTGGAACACCCTTTGTCAGTGTGAGTAATTACTTTTAACCACTACTCTCTGTTTTCTGTTTTGTAAACAGCTTGCTATCCATTTGTTACTTGTCACCTGGTTCCACATGTTCTGACCTCAGTCATGAATCTACTATGAAGTACCTTATTGAAGGCCTTTTACAAATATATTACATCTACTACATCACCCTTGTTTACTCTTTCTGTTATTTCTTCAAATAATTCAATAAGGTTTCTCAAGCATGACCATCCCTTTGAAAATCCGTGCTGAGTATTCTTGATTGTATTTTCTGTTTCTAGATTTTTTCTATTGCATCTTTGAGTAAGGATTCCATCATCTTTCCTACCACTGACGTTAAGCTGATAGGTCTATAGTTCCGTGGATTCGTTCCATCATTCTTTTTAAAATATAGAAATCACATTATGTGTCTGCCAGTCCTTTGGGACTATTCCCTTTTCTAATGAATTTTTATACTTATGTAATATTGCCTCTGCTTTCTTTTCCTAACTTCTTTTAATATGTGCGGATGCAATTCATCCAGGCCAGGGGATTTATCCTCTCTAAACTTGATTAGTTTATCAATGGTCTCCCCCTTTCTATCTTAAATGTATTTATAGCTTTTTTGATGTCTTCTTCGAATGTCATGCCCACCATTTTAGTCAGCCTGGTAAATACTGGGGCAAAGTAATTATTTAATATTTCTGCCATTTCGCCGTAATTACCTGTGAGTTAATCATGCGTTTCAGAGCTAAGCGATTCCACAACCAACAAATCAGATCAAATCTCTGAAGTCCTGCCACATCAAGTCGTGATTGGTGGTGGACAATTAAATAACTAAAGGGAGGACCAGGCTCTGTAAACATCCCCATCCTCAATGATGACGGATTCCAGCACGTGAGTGCAAAAGACAAGGCTGAAGCGTTTGCAACCATCTTCAGCCAAATGTGCCGAGTGGATGATCCATCTCGGCCTCCTCCCGATCTCTCCACCATCACAGAAGCCAGTCTTCAGCCAGTTTGATTCACTCCACGTGATATCAAGAAACGGCTGAGTGCATTGGATACAGCAAAGCCTATGAGCCAAGACAACATCCCGGCTGTAGTGCTGTAGAATTATGCTCCAGAACTAGCTGCGCCTCTTGTCAAGCTACAACACTGGCATCTACCCGACAATGTGGAAAATTGCCCAGGTATGTCCTGTCCACAAAAAGCAGGACAAATCCAATCCGGCCAATTACCACCCCATCGATCTACTCTCAATCATCAGCAAAGTGATAGAAGGTGTCGTCGACAGTGCTATCAAAAGGCCCTTACTCACGAATAACCTGCTCACCGATGCTCAGTTTGGGTTCCACCAGGAGCACTCGGCTCCAGACCTCATTACAGCCTTGGACCAAACATGGAAAAAGAGGTGAGTTCCAGAGGTGAATTGACAGTGACTGCCCTTGACATCAAGGCAGCATTTGACTGAGTGTGTCACCAATGAGCCCCAGTAAAATTGAAGTCAATGGGAATCAGAGGGAAAACTCTTCAGTGGCTGGAATCATACCTAGCACAAAGGAAGATGGTCGTGGTTATTGGAGGATAGTCGCCTCAGGACATTGCTGCAGGAATTCCTCAGGGCAGTGTCCTCGGCTCAACCATCTTCAGCTGCTTCATCAATGACTTTCCATGCATCATAAGGTCAGAAATGGGGATGTTCGCTGATGATTGCACTGTGTTCAGTTCCATTCGCAACCCCTCAGATAATGAAGAAGTCCGAGTCCACAAGCTTGAACAACATCCAGGCTTGGGCTCATAAGTGTCAAGTAACATTCGTGCCAAACAAGTCCCAGGCAATGACCATCTCCAACAAGAAAGTCTAACCACTTCCCCTTGATTTTCAAAGGCATTGCCATCACCGATTACCCCACCATCAACACCCTGACCAGAAACTTAACTGGAACATCCATATAAATACTGTGTCTAAAAGAGTAGGTCAGAGGCTGGGTATTCTGCGGCGATTGACTCACCTCATGACTCCCCAAAGCCTTTCCACAAGGCACAAGTCAGGAGTGTGATGGAATACTCTCCACTTGCCTGGATGAGTGCAGCTCCAACAAAACTCAAGAAGCTCGACACCATCCAGGACAAAGTAGCCCACTTGATTGCCACACCATCCACCACCCTAAACATCCACTCCCTTCATCACCGGCGCACTGTGGCTGCAGTGTATACCATCCTCGGGATGCACTGCATCAACTCTCGAAGGCTTCTTCGACAGCACCTCCCTAACCAGCGACCTCTACCACCTAGAGGACAATGGCAACAGGCACGTGGGAATAACACTACTTGCACGTTCCCCTCCAAGTCACACACCATCCTGACTTGGAAATATATCGCCGTTCCTGCATTGTAACTGGGTCAAAATCCTGGAATTCTCTACCTAACAGCACTGTGGGAGAACCTTCACTACACGGACTGCAGCGGCTCAAGAAGGCGGCTCACCACCACCTTCTCAACGACAATTAGGGATGTGCAATAAATGCTGGCCTCGCCAGGGACGCCAACATTCAACGAACGAATAAAAAAATCGCTTAGTGGCACTATCTCTATTTTCATTTTCCTTATGTTATTTATGTGTCTGTAGAATAATTTACTATTTACTTTTATATTCCTTGACAATTGAAATTCGTTGTTTATCTTCGCCTTCCTAATTGATTTTTAACTCCTTTGCCAACCTTTTCGTCTTCTCTTTTGTCATCCTCTCCTTTGTTGTCTATGTAGTGTAAGCCTTTTTCTTTAGTTTCAATTTTGCACTTATTTCTTTATTCATCCACAGTGTATTATTAATGGTTAGTTTATTCCGGCTTTTTAAGTGGGATACATTTCTTGTGGAATCTTCTGATCACAGTTTTAAATGTTTCACCCTGCTGTTCTATTTTGTTTATCAATACATTTTCCAGTTTGTTTTCCCTTGTTCCATTCTCATCCTCTGAAAAACAGCTTTTTTTCCAATTTATTACTTTGTTCTGTGTCTTACTTATGTCCTTCCCAATCTTTATCCTGAACCTTACTATGTTGTGATCGCTATTGCTTCGATATGGACAGCCATCTTTCAACGCAATGAAATTCACAGCAACTCTCCTGTATATATCGGGCCGGCGTGAATGATCACACTGTCGGGAAAAATGAACCTCTTATATATTCTTGTAATGCTGATCACACTGTTAAAAATAATGTGATCAGCATAATTTTCCTAATAATTTTCCTACTCCCAGTAAAATTGATACAAAGTATATTATTCGCAAATACCTTGTAAATAAAAACAAAACCTCTAATAATTGTGTGATGCGATATTTCTTTAAGATACATTTGTCAGATTCTCCTAATTGCAGCATGGGTTCGAATACAGCAAGTATATTTCACGATGAATGTGTTGGGAGCTGGCAGCAGGAGTGGAATGGTTTGTAGCGCAGCAGTTCACGAGGTTTAGTTGGTGTTGTTTATGCTACTGCAATATTGGGATTGTGTTTTGCTGAAATTTATCGGAGGCGGGCCTTGCATGATTTTTTGATGGAAGTCGGGCGATGACAAGAGTAAGGACAATCTTTCTGTCGAATTCAGCTTCGTGGCTTCTTCAGGAAGGGCTGCAGCAAAGAAGTTTTGTTCTTGGAATGGGACGCATGGAGCACGGACCTTTAGCTCGAGTTGCCGCATTTTGAAGGTGAACACGTATCTGTCACTTGTAAACCTTATAGCATTTTCTCCAATTTACATATCAGTTCGTATAGATGAACAGCAACGCCTGTCGCCGTAAAGTACGTTTCTAAATAATTATCCCAGTTAAGTAAAGAAATGTCCACTCATGCGGCCTCCAACAACAACTAATTGAAATTGGGATGACCATTGATTTATATACACGTTGACATGCAGGGTACCCATTTGCATAGCTATGTATACACCCTTCAGGCTTACTACGATAGTTTATTTTCAGTTTCTGACAGAAAATAGCTGCCCATAAGAGAAGGCGGTGGAATGGGCCAGTGAAAGACCTGCAAATTCTCAATATTTCAGCTATTACATTAATGTAACTAACTCACTTATTAACATCTGATGAATCCAAATCTTCAGGAAGGACTTTTGCAAATTATTATCCCTGGCCTGAAGCTCTTCTCGGTATTCAATGGCGGTTAGATGTAGACCTGCTTCCTGCATCCAGTTCGCTTTTTAACTTATCACCGGGCGTCAATCTGATGTTGCGGTTTCGCCACTCATTATCCTTGATTTGTGTTGCCTTCGCAACCAGGTTTTAAACATGGCCACTGGACCACTGGTGGCCACTCAGAAAAAGGTACCAAAAGACCTTCCCTCAATCGTAAGGTGAGAAGTGTTTCTGGTCGCTGATGATTGCATCACGTTCAGATTAATTTGCAATTGATCAGAAGCAGGCCGTGTCCCTGTGCATTTAGAATTGGACTAAATCCATACTTGAAATAAGTGGCAAGTAACATTCATTCCAAACTGGTACCAGACAATGGTCACCTCGGCACGAGCTCGATGGGCCGAATGGCCTCATTCTGTGCTGTAACCATTCTGTGATTCTATGATCTCCTCGAGGAGAGAGCCTAACCACCTCTCCTTGATATTTACTGTCAATACCATCACCAATTCCCACGCCTTCTACATCCTGCGGGTCACTATTGACCAGAAACTTTACTGCGCCCTCTGCACAACTGTCGTGGCTGCTAGAGCAGGCATGAGATCGCATACGCTGTGGCGATTGGTTCACCTCTTGACTCCCCAAAGCCTCGTCACCACCAGCAAGGCACAATTAAAGCTGGTCATAAATATGTCAAGCGCGCGAGGGTGAGTAAAAAATGAAATGGCTCCTCCGTTTTGGTCCAAACGTCTGCGCCAAATTTAATCTCCGATTCCTGGTTTGTTTCTCTTCTGATCAAAATTTTCTTTTTTTGTAACCAAAGGGCACTGCTATGTGATGTAATTCTGCGTGAGCTATTCTGTTGTTCAATTATCTGCATGCACATCCAATTTCTTACAGAGGAAAGCTGCTCATCTTTGGCTTTCTATCTTTATAGAGACCTGGTACTCCTTGGGACTCACACAAATTTATATCGAGTTACATCGAGTTTCATCGAATCAACATCACAGAACCAGGTCATTCGGCCCAACTTGTCTATGTGACCATTTATGCTCCACACGAGTCTCTTCCTTCCCTACTTCACCTAATCCTATCAATATATCTTCTAGTCCTTTCTCCCTCGAGTGCTTATATGAATTTGCATTAACGGCATCTATGTTTCTTGCCTCAACCATTCCTTGTAGGAGCACGTTCCACATTCTTACTGCTGTTTGGGTAAATACGTTTCTCCTGAATTCCCTCTTGGATTTATTAGTGAATATCTTATATGTATGATCCCTAGTTTTGGACTCCCCCACACGGAGAAACACTTGCTCTACGTCTACTCTCTCAAACCCTTTCATTATCTTGAAGGCATCCATCAAGTCACCCCTAAGCCTTCTCTTTTCTAAAGAGAAGAGCCCCAGCCTGTTCAGCCTGTCCTCATAAGTATAATCCTCTCATTTCTGGTATCATCCCAGTGAATCTTTTTTTCACCTTCTCCAGTGCTTCTCTATCTTTGTTATAATGTGGAGACCAGAACTGTGCACAATCCTCCAAGTGTGACCTAACCAAGGTTCTATTCAAGTTTAACATAATGTCTCTGCTTTTCAATTCTATCCAACTAGGAATGGACGCCAGTGCTTGGTTTACCTTTTCATGGCCTTATTAACAAGCGTTGCTACTTTTAGTGACTTATGTATCTGTATCCTGACATCCCATTTCCCCATCTACCCCATTTAGACTCTTATTACCCAAGCATTATGTGTCGTCCTTATATTTCCCACGAAATTGTACCATTTCACACTTACCCATATTGAAATTCATTTGGCAATTACATACCAATTCTGCAAATTTATTAATGTCTTTTTGCATTTTGACGCATTCTTCCTTTATATTAACTATACCCTCCAATTTGGTGCCATCTGCAAATTTTGAAAATGTAATTCCGATTCCCGAGTCCAAATCATTAATGTAAATTCAGAACAGCAATAGTCCCACCAAACATCCCTGTGAAACATTGCTTCCCATCTTTGCCAGTCTGAGAAGCTACACTCTCTGTTTTCTGTTTTGTAGCCAGCTTGCTATCCATTCTGCTACCTGTCCCCTGACTCCAAATGCTCTGTCATAAATCTACAAAGCGGTAACTTATCGGAGGCGTTTTGAAAATCTAAATATATTCCACCCATGCATTACCCCGTGTACACTTTCTGTTACTTCTTCAAAGAATTGAATAATGTTGGTCAAGCATGACGTTCCCTTTTGAAATCCGTACTGAAAAATGTTTATCATATTTTCATTTTCTAGCTAATTTTCTGTTACATCTTTGAGGAAAAAAATCCATTATCTTCCCCACCACCAAGGTTGAGCTAACTGGTCTATAGTTACCTGGACTTTTTCTATCGTCTTTTCAATATAGGAATAACATTAGCTGTCCGCCAGTACTCTGGCACTAATCCTTTCTTTAACTAATTTTTTATGTATATGTAAGATTGTTTCTGCTTTATCTTCCCTAACTTATTTTAATATGCACCGATGCAATTCATCTGGACCAGGGGTTTTATCCTCTCTAAGCTTGATTAGTTTATCAATTATCTCACCCTTTCTATCTTAAATGTCTTTGTATATTTTGATCTCTCCTTCAAATGTGATGCCCACCATGATAGTCTCCCTGTTCAAAACTGAGGCTAAGTAACTGTTCAATATTTCTGCCATTTCGCTGTCTTTACCTGTGAGTTTATTTTCTGCATCCCTTACTGGCCCTGTTCCAATTCTGATTTTTCTTTTGTTATTTTTCATCTGTAGAATACTTTACTATTTCTTTTTATATTCATTGATGATTTAGTTTCGCATTTCCTTTTTGCTTTCTCAATGGTTTGTTGACTTCATTCCCATTCTCTTCGTATTCTCTTTGGTCATCCTCTCATTTATTGTCTATGCACTTAATGAATGTCTTTTTCGTTGTTCTCAATCTTACCCATGTCTCTTTATTCCTCTATGGTATTTCATTATTCGCTAGATGCTTCTTGATTTTTAGAGGAGTATTGATCACCGTTTCAAATATTTCCCACTGCTGTTCTATCTCATTGTCAAAAGATTTTTCCAGTTTACCTTCCCTTGAGTCGCTGTTGCCTCTTGTGCTTATTGTTCTTTCCAAACCACTCTGGGAGAAGGTAATACAGCAGGCCACACTATTGATGGGCTCAGATACTGAATTGGACAACTAGGTTGCTTGATAGAAATTTATTATGCAGGAAAATATACCGGACAGCATAAGCTTGTGTACAAAGACAGGAGTAAAGCTGCAGTCTGTTTTTTGCCAGCAGTAAATGTTGTGAGTGATTTTACACAGTCTATAACATGCTCCAGCACTCACTCTCAATTAATTTCACCAAAGATTCCCACGGTTTTGCGGTTCACTGCTCCTCTCTCTCAAGTCTCTGCGGTTAGATGCATAAATATTCACTTTCGCCTTTGATTGGCCTGGAATGCATTCCGGATTCGGATGGACATAAAATATTTCATATTTATGTTGGAGTCTTATGTGTATCTAGGCACCTTCACCCAATCACCTTCATCCAGCTATCCCCTTCCAACCGATGCCTTCTGCGTCCATCCCTGACAATTGGCTGCAACTGCACTTTTACACTACTTGGCCTAAACATTCAATATGAGGGACGGAGCGCGGACTCATTCCACACTGGAAGTGAGCCATATTAGATCGGATTTTCCTTAAGAAACAAGGTCGTGCACCGCAAGTATTTAAAACTCTGATTAAAAGCTTTAAATGAGATTCCTGTGCTAGTTGTAGGACACCTTTCCGAAGCTGGGGTGTCCCACGCCTGACTCGACATGTGATGAACTCGCTAAGCAACTCGGAGCGCCAACATGCAGGAAGGAGCCTTTAAACAGACCTATCTGAAGGGTTCTTCGAATACATACAATTATTGCTCTTTTTTTCCTGTTAGACTAAGAGTCAACTGAAAGGCCTTTCTTGTCTGATTTTCTGACTTCCAGAACTAATTTCTAACTTGAATAGAAGTTTTAGTGGTGCTAGACTGTTTTTCATACCTTCAGAGCAGTTTACTGCAGTCACCGGTGGTCTGTTAGGACTGTCTTCAGGAGTGGAGGAGGAAAGGACCAGTCAAGAATATAGGAGTGAGCAGGAACTGTTTAGAGTAGAAGGAATATGAGTGCACTGCAGAGGACACCATATCCAAAGCGGGGATTTCAGGAAGCAATGATCCGAATTGAAGTTCGCTAAGGAACAAATTCTCAGGAACCTTGTGTTGAGAAAGGAGGCTATCACCGAGCTACTTTGCCTTTTGCAACCACAACAAGAGTCTAGAACCAGGGCATGGACTGCACTACCTCTCGCTGTCACGACACCATGGCAATTCATTTGATCGCAACAGGATCTTTCCAGCCTGCATCAGGTGTCATGAGTGGTATATCTTAGTTTGTAGTCCAACGTTGTAACTGTGATGTGATCAAGGCTCTGCTTTTTTATTCGTTCACGAGGTGTGGGCATCGTTGGCAACGCCAGCGTTTATTGCTCATCCGAATTGCCCTTGAGAAGATGGTGGTGAGCCGTCTTCTTGAACCGCTGAAGTCTGTGGCGAAGGTTCTCCCACAGTGCTGTTATGTAGGGAGTTTCAGGATTTTGGCCCAGCGATGATGAAGGAACGGCGATATATTTCCAAGTCGGGACGGTGTGTGACTTGGAGGGCAACGTGCAGGTGGTGATGTTCCCATGTGCTTGCTGCCCTTGTCCTCCGAGGTGGTAGAGGTCGCGGGTTTGGGCGTTGCTGTCGAAGAAGCCTGCGAGAGTTGCTGCAGTGCATCCCGTGGATGAGACACACTGGAGCAAGGATGCGCCGTTGCTGAAGAGAGTGAACGTTTAGGTTAGTGGATTGAGTGCCAATCAAGCGGGCTGCTTTGCCCTGGATGGTGTGGAGCTTCTTTTGTGTTGTTGGAGCTGCACTTATCGAGGCAAGTGGAGAGTATTCCATCACACTCCTGACTTGTGCCTTGGAGATGATGGAATGGCTTTGGGGAGTCAGGAGTTGAGTCACTCGCCGCAGAATACCCAGCCTCTGACCTGCTGTTGTAGGCACAATATTTTTGTGGCTGGTCCAATTAAGGTTCTGGTAAATCGTGACCCCCAAGATGTCGATGGTGGGGGATACTGCGATGATAATGCCATTGAATGTCAAGGAGAGGTGGTTAGACTCTCTACGCAACGAGGAACTCTTTGATCTGTTTCCTCATGGATAGAGCTAAGCAGGACCGAATAGCACCAGGCTTCACCCACATTGCAGTCTTCCCCTTGATGCAAGATGCCATCATGGGTACGATAGTGTCGTCGTTATATAACTGGATAATAATGCAGAGACCGGGACTAATAATCCAGAGACATAAGCTCAGATCTCCGCGACGGCAGCTGGTGATTTTAAATTCAGTTAAGTGATCTGGAATAAAAAGCTGGTATCTGTAATGGTGACAATGAAACTAGCAGATTGTCGTAAAAACACACCTGGTTCACTAATGTCCTCTAGGGAAGGAAACCTGCCGTCCTTGCCTGGTCTGGCCTATATGTGACTGGAGACCAACAGCAAAGTGGTTTATTCTTAACTACCCACTGAAATGGCCTAACAAGCCACTCAGTTGTACAAGCCTGCTCACCACACGGACTGCACCGGTTCAAGAAGACAGCTCACCACCACCTTCACAAGGGCAATTAGGGATGGGCAATAAATGCTGGTCTTGCCAGCGACGCCCACATCCTATAAATGAATGGAAAAATATAAACTAGGGATATTGCCTGGCGTGCTCCCCATCACCATCCTGACATGTTTGTGACTAGAAATGGATTCTACTCCCTCAATATCGAGCTTAGTTGCGACCACAGGCAATACGTCATGCAGGTCAATGCCCGTTTTCCAGGCAGTAATCATGATTCATTCACTCTGCAACAATATTTTTTTCCAATCAGACTGCCAGTTCAAAGGTTGGCTAATGGGGAACAAGGTCTATCCACTTGAAGCATGAATCATGCGTCCTATCAGGAACTCGAACACCGCTGCAGAGATGCCCGACAACGAGGAGCGGGTGGAGGAAGAGCAGCATGAGGTGCAGGAAGAGCATGAGCAGTATCGATCACATGTGCACCTAGCTACCAGTGTCCTTAGAGGGTCGTGCCATGGGATCTGAAATGGCAATAGGGCCTTTGATTTAATGTCTCATCCAAATGATGTCACCTCCGATAGTGCAGCACTCCCCCATCAAGGCATTGACGTGTCACTCTGATTATCTGCTCAAGTTTGATGAGTACGATTTCAACCACAACGTTCTTACTGAGGCGAGTGTGCTCGCACTGAGTTTATTTATTGCCCATCCCTAATTGCCCTTGAGAAGGTGTTGCTGAGCTGTCTTCTTGAACCGCTGCAGTCCTTGTGGTGAGCAGCATTGTACAACTGAGTGGTTTGCTGAACCATTTCAGAGGGCAGTTAAGAATCAACCACATTGCTGCATTCATGGCTTGCAAGAGACGGCGGATGGTATTAAAAAACAAGCTGGCAATTACCTTTGCCCTTGGGAATGTTCCTAGTTTTAAGCTTTGACACATAAGTGGTTAACGTGCAACATGGCAGAATTGGTGATGGATGGCGTTAATCAGTTATGTATCAGGTACGCTCAAGTCTGGGTCTTTTTCACTTGAGGGAACAAAGGAAATCTTCATGCCAAGGGGTAGCTGGGGACAAGCCCATGAAAACAGAAGTGGAAAAAAATGGTTCTATAAATCGAGGGCTGTAGTGGTCTGCGGCCAATGGAACTTCAAACTCTAAGCAGGTGGAGGCTAAGAAATTCGATCGGTTCCGAAAACGGGCGCGCAGGGAGCTGAGCAAGCGCTGCACATGCCTTTTTCCAATGTCCCAGGGACCACGTGAGATAGGTGCTCACATCTGATTATAATTCAATCAAGCGTGCATTCAGCGCTACCTGCTCTATTCATTGGCTTCACGCCTGTTTGGGTGGTGGGCGTGATCTCGGGCTTCACTGTCGCCAGTTAAAGGCAGATCAGACCTTTTAAGGGGGTTGTGAGCGGCCTGCACCTCGACCGCAGCCGAGCTGCTGAAGAATCCCTCACTTCCGCTTGTGTCACTTCTAAAAACGACTATTAATAGTTGACTGTGAGTATTTGTCGGGAGATCGTTATTTCGAGTGATTCTTGGACACTGAACGAATAGTCAAGCAAAGAAAATCACCCTCAATCAATGTAGTTTCGTTAATCAGAGGTAATTATTTAATGACGTTATAATTAATCCGAGGATTCATGAAGCAAAATCAAACCATACATATGACTTTCCTCTATAAAATCCCACTATACCTCAATAATTCGCAATGTTATCAGGTGTTGACTTATCAATTCATACTAACATAAGACAAAGGCATATACAACCTCTAAACTAAGGATTTTGCTCATCGGGCCTGAAGGTTGATCAGCTCTTCAGTCCTGGAGGTCCTTTTCTTCTTGCGTGATGTTCCACTGCAGTCTGCATTCCTTGTGACTGCTGGCTGGTGAAGAGTCTGTACTTCTCTCAATGTCTTCTTTTTGTATTGTTTTTTTACCAATAGGACGTAGGATTGGGGACGGTCATTCTTTTTGTCCAATTGCTCCCTATCGCCATGCCCCAATCAGTAACACACCTCAATGAGTTTACCTCAATGATTGACAGTTTAAGCTTTGATCATGTGACCAGAGACCCTTTTTATGTGGAAAAGACCATGCGCTCGAGCTGTGGATTATAAAAGGCCCCTTTACTATCTCTGTTTATGGTCTTTCATATCGAGATAGCCCCTTACATTTCTATGCCCAGACAGTCTGAATGGTCCTGTTGTCTCCTGTTTTGGTGGCTTCAATTGCTGCAAATCCAGTACTTATACCATTTGAACATATGCTGGATGCAATACTATTTCATGTTTTACAAATCACAGTTCTTAGAACAGATTACCAGATAGGAATGAGCGGCCCATGCTTTTTGTCACACCGATCATTGCTTTCCCGATCTGAAGACTTTGATGTACGCCTTTTCTTACATTACCCTCTGCTGTGTTGAAAAGCTTGTGTTTCCAAAAGCCGATGCGTTTTGAAAGCCTGACAATGCTTTAAGTTCAATATGATCCATCTAGCTTATTTATTTAATAATCTAGATATCTATCCGCAGTACAATGTCTTCGATCCCGAAGCTGAGAATTCTCCAATGCCATCAGCGTCACAAAGGGAAAAACAGCATTGGCGAGAACACAGTTTACCACATTTCTGTGTTTGCAGGTTTTCAAATATGTTTGTTTGAAAGGGGTACATTTAACCTGCTCCTTCAAATGTATTTTGTTAAAGGGGTTTTGAAGCTCACATAAGTTAAATATGAAAATTCCCTAATGGAATGCAATACAACTTCAGGAGGGTATAGACAGACTGAAATAAAGTGCAGACACAGTCCAGATGAAATTTAACGCAGATAAATGTGAAGTTATGCATTTTAGTGGAAAGAATGAGTAGATGCAATATAATCTAAAGGGAACAATTTTAAATTGGAGCAGGAACAGAGAGACCTGGGGGTGCACATGCACAAATGTTTGAAGGTGGCAGGACAAGTTAAGAAGGCTGACAAAAAAACATGTGGGATCGCCAGCTTCATTAATAGAGGCATAGAGTACAAAAACAAGGAATGTATTCCAAACCTTTATAAAACACTGGTTCGGCCTTAGCTGGATTATTGCGTTTAATTCTGGGCACCACACTTTAGGAAGGATGTCAAGGCCTTCGAGAGGGTGCAGTAGAGATTCACTGGAATAATACCAGGGATGAGGGATTTCAGCTATGTGGAGAGACTGGAGAAGATGGGGTAGTTCTTCTTCGAGCAGAGAAGGTTAAGGGCAGGTTTGATAGAGGTGTTCTAAATCATGAACGGTTTTGACGGAATAAATAAGGAGAAACAGTTTCCAGTGGTAGAAGGGTCGGCAACCAGAGGACACAGATTTAAGATGATTGGAAAAAAATCCAGAGGCCACATGAGGAAACATTTTATTATGCAGCATGTTGTAATGACTGCCGGGGTGCATCGCTGCGGTCCACGCAGGCGCCGTCCTGCCACACGAATTCCTATTTCCCCAAACCGGCCAGGCAGTCACAGCTGATAGGAACAGGCCCAAGCCCTGCAGGCTCTGATCCTGCCCTAAGTTATAATCGAGGCCATCGACTTTGTGACATTGATTTTGGGTGGTAATGCAAAACGAGTGAGACCATATTATATATAAAGGGTGAGACACACCCCACCCGATTTTACTCTCTGCTGCTCCTCCTGGGCGATAATTAGATAAAGGAAAAAAATCCACTCCATTTATATTTTCTTTCCCATGGAAAAGTAAATGCACGGAGCACATTCCCACCATATTTAAAATTGATATTTTCAGTCACTGGAAAAGAAAGATAGTCGCATTTCTCATAGTGATTGAACGATATAGATGAATGCAGATATCACTGACCCAATATTGTGTGGAAGTGTAGATCCAACAATAGTCAGGAAATGGAAATATATGCACACAAGGCTACATAATGGAAATTATAATAAATGATGCTGAAATTAAAACAAAACCACTTTAAGCACCAAATCCGGTTTTGCAATGAAGTGCTTACACTTGACGGGAGAGACAAATTGAACAAATGAAACCATCGACCTGATCCCAGCTGCACAGGAAACCACTCTGCTCGTTAATTAACTGCAGATGGAGCGCGTAATTCAATGAGATTTGCCGAGAATGACAATTTCTGGACTAAATAGATCTGCTTCCATTTCCAAATGAAAACAAGTTAGTTTCACCAAAGCCTTTGAATTTCGTGATTTCTATTGGAGCAATTCAGTAACAAGACATATAAGAATACTTTTCGCACAACTGTAGACAAAAAGTCAATGCTTGATAACAAGTGTAAATATTGTCAACGAACTCACCGAAAACACTTAACATGGTAGCCCTTTCCTTATGTTTATTCCGATAACGTTGATACAAATTAAAATATGTGAATAACGTTTGTTAATATTTCAGAATGAAACTTGAGAACTTTTAATTCCAGAGTCCACAGCAGAGAAGCGGGTGTGGACGTGTTGCATCAACAAGTAAAAATAGACAGACGCATTTCAACTCCCTTCTACACCGAGTATTATTTTGTGAAACACTGCGACAGGAACATGCAATAATTTAATAATTTTTCATCTCCCCAGCCTGAAGCCCTCAATGATCTGCGACTTGATCAGTAGAGGATTCCATTGTCGCTTTTATTTTGTTAGATGACAGTGCGTTCTGAGCACCCTCTTTGGATTCTTGAGCTTCACCTGCCCATAGACTACGGCCTCCTCCTGCCGTTTCGGTTTGGGTTGTGCCTTCTGACCGACGACATCTACAGCACAGTAGCTCAGTCCTTCAGCTACCATTTGCGGAACCTGTAATTTTATTCAGAAAGTGTAAATATGTGCCTTCCCCAGTCAGAAGATTGCCACATCAAACAACCTAGAATAACCTTGCATAGGGACAGGCAAATTCAACATGTTAATACCAACTGGCGGTCAATGGAAATTAGAATTGGGAGAGCCGTCGTGCTACCGGTTCATTGTCACCCACTTTACACTATCGCGCAAAGTCAAGATATACCCCATTGAGCCCAACATGTGCTTTGGTGAACAGACAAGTAGAGGTCATGGGCAATGAATGTTTCGCCTTGGAGGTGACAATTTTAATTATCGGTGTGATCAACCTGTTCTCGACACAGAGTAGTGTGGTGTGTGCAAAACTTTGCTTTGTTTTGCATTTTTGAGGCCGATTATAACTCACCGAAATCGGTGTAAATAATGCAATAATGACAACATAATGGGGTCGGTAGACTTACCATACCGTTAATAAGGACAGTTTACCCACTGTCGCTTTTTCTATGCCCTCCCGTTGGCTGACAGAAGCGCCTGGCTGTTAAGGTGGGACGCCCGTTTCACCACGCAAATCTCAACTTGCATAATGTATTATTTTATCTTAAAAGAAGCCACGAAAAAAATGCAAATCTCACTGTGAAAATGTTATCCTGTACAGTCATTATTTTATATAAGCTTTATATAAATGAAACCAGATGTTGTTTTACAATTGGCCTCATCTCCCCAAAGCGCTGTTGAATTCAATTTCTAGCAGATAGGAGAAACTGAGCTGGGGCACCCGAATGATCACCGTATCTTTGGAGGGACTGGGGATTCGACTTGGGCGGTAACGCAAAGAGGGCGATAATTCATCGACATCCCATTTTTGAATCCTCCCATTTTCTTTTTCATTGGTAAGCGAATCGAAACTCGGGCGCTGCTGATGCGTCACACCCGTTTTGTGCTATCACACAAGAGGAATTTCACCCGCGAATACACAAAACAAATCGGATTATATTGGTCATAATTGTCTTAATGCACGAGGGTGGCAGGGTGGCGCAACTGAGATAAAACTGAATCCATGATTCAGTGCATGTGTCTGCATGCAATGCACGAACTAAAAATACTTCAAACCTACACTGGCTCACAAATGCATGAATTACTGTCACGTATATACAACAAATAACGTTGCACATGTGTATGTAATTGTGTTATATGTATACACGGAATTATCAGTACCTCCGCGTTCACGTCTTTCCCTTTCATCTGTTTGAGGTTCGAATGCCTCTTGGGGTCAGTAAAATTCAAAGTTGCGTACGTGAGCTGTTCTTCTGTTGCTTCTTGCAAATCTATTGGCACGATTTTCATTGTATTATGGAACAGATTGAGATCGTTCGTAGATTTCAAATATAAGCATAATACTTTACTGGGGTAAAACTTCCAAAATCCAATTTTGTTTTATTTAATTGCTGTTTCGAAATTGAGCTTGCAGATTTCTATTATGACACTCTCACACTGCCGCAAGTCACACTTATTCTCAATGCAGAATTGCTATTGACCCTCGCCTAGAACGTTACATTTGTTTTAAGTATTTAGTAACTAATCAGAAAAAAAAATATCTCTACGTAGTCACTTTATGTCGTTGACTATCCATTAAAACATCGTGTAAACTCACTCCTTGTTAGGTGCAGTGTTCGTTTAATTAAAAACTATAGAGTCGAAGCTTTGCTCCTTTGGACTGCTTGATGCAGTTTTGTTTTCATTGCATCACAGGCAGATTTGACATCCTCACGTTAAATAAAGAAACTCGAACAATATGATACAATACTCTACAAAATCTGATTAAAATGCACACAGGCTTAAACAGAACCTTGTATTTTACGAACTTGGTCTTATTAGTTCTGAAAACAGTGCACGGCAGACAAAGGAGTAGCATCTAGAGCATATTGGAAAGCAACAAACCATCATCTTCAGCCCCCGCCACAATCTCTGCACAGTCGCCATCAATTCGAGCCCCATTCCCGGTCACTGTCTCAGGATCAAACAGAGTGTTCGTACTTTCGGTGCACTTTTTGGCCTCCAACTGCCCTTCCGACCCCATATCCTCTCTATTACAATGATTGCCCACTTCCACCTCTGTAGCATTATCTGTCTCAGCCTCTGTTCAAGCCCATCTTCTGATGAAACCCTGAACCATGCCGTTGTTACCTCCAGACTCTACTTCTGCAATGCATGCATGGCCATTTTCCAATTCTCCTGCCTCCTTAAATTTTAGCTGAACCCAAACCCTGCTGCCCATAACCTATCCTGCAACAAGACCCACTCACTCCCCCACCCCTCTGCTCACTGACCTATATTGGCGCTTGGTCTCCCCATGCCTCAGATTTTAAATTCTCATCCTTGTGTTGAAATCCCACAGTGGTCTCGCCCGTCCCTATCTTTCATCCATACTATCCCTGCAGAGCGCTGTTTTCCACAAATTATGCCTCTTGTGGATTCCTGTTCCCTTCACGGCATCATTGGCAGCCCTGCCTGCAACATTTAGGCCCAAAGCACTGACATTCCGTCAGCAAACCGCTTCTCCACCTCCATTTGCTAATTTTATCATCTAATTATCGCCTTTTTTAGCTCCATGTCGATTCTTGGCTGTTTAGACTTCTGTGAACCGCATTTGGAGGTTTTTTACGATCTGAAAGGCGCAAATTACACGGGTTTCAGTCGATCTTCCCCTTAATTGATGGCTGCAGATCAGGAGAACAGCTGATAAAATTCCAGGGACGATTAACAACGGGGTGAAATTTCTGCAGTGTTCAAGAACGTAAACTGTCAGTTGCGCCATTGCTCCGAGGTTTTCACCGAGAGCATGAGATCGGCAACCGAGGAGGAATTCTACTCCTGTTTATATGTGGTTTCCATTACTCTCCCACCAAAGTTACACGGGGGACTGGCGGTACCCACAGAGCATCTGAGCCTATACAATTAAACATCACACCGACAATTATATCTCACAATTTCTCAGAGGAGTACGCCGGTCTACTGACAAAGTTGGGCGAGAAACTGGGACAAGCCCCGTGTATTGTTACGTATTGCTTGAGAATATTGCTTACATCATAGAATCATAGAATCATAGAAGGTTACAGCACGAAAGCAGGCCATTCATCCCATCGAGTCCGCCCCGGCTTTATGCATGAGCAATCCAGCTGGTGCCACTGACAAGCCCTATCCCCGTTGCCCTGCATATATTTTCGTTTCAAGTACTTATCCACTTCCCTTTTGAAGGCCATGATTGAACCTACCTCCACCACCCCTTCGGGCAGTGCATTTCAGGTCCTAACCACTTGCTGTGTAAAAAGTTTTTCCTCATGTCACCTTTGGTTCTTTTGCCAATCACCTTAAATCTATGCCCTCTGTTTCTTGACCCTTCCACCAATAGGAACAGTTTCTCTCTATCTACTCTGTCTAGACGCTATATGATTTTGAACATGTCTATCAAATCTCCACTCAAACTTCTCTGTTGCAAGGTGAACAATCCCAGCCTTCTAATCTATCCACGTAATTTAAGTCCCTCATCCCTGGAATCATTCTGGTAAATATCCTCTGCACCCTCTCAAGGGTTCACATCCTTCCTAAAGTGCGGTGCCCAGAACTGGACACAATACTCCAGTTGTGGCCAAACAAGTATTTTAAAAAGGTTCATCAAGAATTTCTTGCTTTTGTACTCTATGCCTCTATTTATTATGCCCAGAACTCTGCATGCTTTTTAAACCGCTTTCTCAACCTGACCTGCCACCTTCAATGATTTATGCGCATACTCCCCCAGATCCCTCTGTTCCTCCACCCCTTTTAGAATTGTGCCCTCTAGTTTATATTGCCTCTCCTCATTTTTCCTGCCGAAATGCATCATCTCGCATTCATCAGCGTTAAATTTAATCTGCCACGTGTCCGCCCATGCCACCAGCCTGTCGATATCCTCTTGAAGTCTATCACTATCCTTCCCACTGTTCATTCCCCTTCTAAGTTTTGTGACATCCGCAAATTTTGAAATTGTGCCCTTTACTCTTAATTCCAAGACATTAATACATATCAAGAAAATATCTTTTATTTCGTTATTAATCTCACATTTCCTTTGATTTTAGAGGGCGATGGTTCACAATCCCTTTGTTATAGCAGCTATGCAACCCTTGTTACTGATTAGTTCAACATTTTAATTGCAGCTCAAATTACCAAGAGAGATGAGAAATTCTACAGGCATGGCTCTGTAACATCGTCACTGTTCTCCAAGTCTCCTGCTTTAACGTTGCTATAGAACCGGCTGCACCTTGAGCGAACTAACTTAAATTGTCATTTTGAGCCAGTTATGACGTTGGCATGAGAGACTGATGGCTTCGCATGAAATGTGATAGCCGATTTGTCCGAAGTAAGTTTCAGTCAAACATTGTGGTCCTTTTATCTCTTGTTCCAGTCGCTGTTTTCCGGTTGCACTAATTCTTTTGTTTACAAAATAGTCGGCAATTGTTCTTAGGTTTGATCGAATCTTGATCTCCACTGGTACAATTATTATTTCCTGCTTTTTTAGTCAAAGTAATAATCAAACGTGAAAATACTTTACTGGAGGTGGGCTAATTTCCGTGAGTTGAAAGGGGATCTGGCCCAGGTGGATTGGAAGATTGGCAGATAAAACAGTAAATGAGCTCTGGGAGGCCGTCAAAGTGTACATACTTCCAGTACAGCCTAGAAACATTCCCACGAGAGGGAAAGGAAATGCATCGTAAAATAAGAGCTCCCTGGATGACTAAAGATACCGAGATTAAAATGAAATAGAAAAATTAGTCTTATGATAAATAGTAGGCTCATAACAAAGTAGAGAATCAAATTAAATATATAAAGTGCAGGGGAGAACTGAAAAAAGTAAATAAGAGTGGCAATGAGAGTACATGAGAATAGATTAACGGGTAACATAAAATGGAATCCAAAAGTTTTTTTGTCCACATAGAAATAATAAAAGAATATTCAAAGGAAGTGTGGTGCTGACTGGGGACAAAGAAGAAGCTCTTTTTGTGGAGGCGGCGGGCTATTCTGAGTTACTAAATGAGCACTTTGCATCTGTCTTCACTAAAGAAGAGGATGCTAACAATGTCACAATAAATGAGGAGGTAGTAGAGAAATGGGATAGGATAAAAATAGATAAAGAGGAGGTAATTAAAAAGCTGTCGGAGCTCAAAGTCGAAAAGTCACCCTGTCCGAATGGGATGCAGTCTAGGTTTCTGAGGGAAGTAAGGATATTGATAGAGGTGGTTCTGGCCACAATCTACCAATGCTCCTTAGATATGGGAGCGGTGCCAGATACATGTAGGAGTGCAAATGTTCAACCCCCATTCAAAAAAGAGAAGGATAAACCGGGCAATTACAGGCCAGTCAGTCTAAAGTTTTTGGTGGTGAAACTTTTAAACACTTAAGGGGAAAAAATTGGACAGGGGCCGTTTTTGGGCATGGGTAGCAAAATGCACAATTGCCCCGCACCCAATGACCCCTGCGCAGAGAGGACACAAGTTTCTGCCACCCCAAGCACTCACCTGTAATCAGCATTTAATTTGCGGCCTTACAGGTGGTATCAATGCAATTTGCACCTTCCACCACCAGGGTGAGCTCAATCTCTTAATGGGAGAATGGGGGAAAAATTCGACAGGGGCCGTTTTTGGACGAGATGCGCTAGTACCCCGCACCCAATGGTCCCTGCAAAGGCAGGACGCAAGTTTGGACCCACCGAAGCAATTACCTGCAATCAGCCTTCCTTTCCAGACCTTGTACGTGGAATCAATGCAATTCGCACTTTCCACCACCAGAAGGAGATCAATCTCTTAAATGAGGATGTTTCCTAGAAATCTCTTAAAGGTAGCTGGTACCGATTTTTTTGCTGAAAATAACAGTCTACTGTCTGCACGGAGTCTGAACAGAGATCAGAAATTGCGCACGTAAAACACAAATGCAGATCCCATCCCCACATTTACACACTGATGAGTTATGTTGATAGATTGAATAAAGGTTGTGCACCACTAAATATCACAATCACCAATCTGCATGCCAGACCTCGCCAATCTGTGAATCTGATTTGCTACTAGGCCTGCGAGAGTGCATGCACCAAGGTTCTCTGCTGATGCACTCGGAGGCTAAATTGGACCGCGTGGCGCCCGTCGTTTCGGCGCAACACGGCGGCTCGGGCAACCAAGATGGCGTCTTAGATGCGTACGCACGTTTCCAGCGTGACGTGCGCCGGACGCCATCTTGGTATAGGAGTTAGCGTAGGCGCAGATAACGAACGTTGGAATTTTGTAAAGTATTGAGAAAATGGCTTCAATCAGTGTGAAACGCTGATTTAAAGTGATAGACACCATTTTGGGACTTTACGCTCAACTCGACGAACAGTCCGACCATCTGAACGTGTCTTAGAGAGTCTGGAGGACCCCCCGCAACAGTGCTATTTAAAGGGAACATGCAAGGATTACAGGTTACTGACTGCATTATTGGTTCTGGATGCCGATTCATTTGTAACTGTTTTTGGAAGTCTTTTAGGATGCGAGGACATAGCCTAATATTTAGAGCCAGGATGTGCAGGAGAGAAGTTAGGAAAGGCTTCTAGACGCAAAGGGTGGGAGACGTTTAGAATGCTCTTCTGCAGATGGCAATTGGGCTAGCTCACTTGTGAATGTTAAATCAGAGATTGATAGATATCTGTGATCCAAGTGCATTAAGGAATATGGGACTAAGATGGGTATATGGAGTTTGGTCACAGGTCCACCATGATCTCATTGAATGGTGGAACAAGCTCGAGTGGCGAAATGCCAGTGCCACTTGCTGCCGCCTGATATGCGCCACCTATTCCTGCATGAAAGTGGGATGTGTCCGTGTGTGATGTGCCTTTAATGGTAGAATAGCTAGTATGTGTGACCTGTGAGTTGTGGGTGGGGGGCTTGAAACAGTGGTAACGTGTAAGGGTGAGAGGAAGCATCTTGTTGGAAGAGTTGAGTACTGATTGAAAGAGTTTGTTGGTAGATGGGTGGTAGGGGCTGTAGTGCATGGAGCAATTGGTAGGAGACGCCACTTGACAGTTGACCAGACTCACCTTGACCACTCATGTCAAAGCATTGAACTTCATCCTGCACTACACCCATCTTCATGATGCTGTGCACCTGGAATTGACTTTGTCCCTCACTGCCTTTTGGATATATGTTTGGAGGGCCTCCTTCCACCCAACCACCCGTCCCCGCAGATATAGGATGTCCCTCCTTCCGTCCACATCTTGCACCAAGGCCTCTTATGAATAAGCAAAGATGCTTGGTGCACGCACTCTCCCAGGCCTGGTACCACCTCTAATTGGTAGATTGGTGAGGTCTGGCATGCAGATTGGAGGACGTTGGATTGAGTAGTCTGCAACCTTTATTCAATGTTTTAACATGATTCATCAGTGTGTAAACATAAGATCACAAGACCATAAGAGATAGGAGCAGAAGTAGGCCCTTCGGCCGCTCGAGCCTGCTCCGCCATTCAATGAGATCATGGCTGATCTGATGTTTACCGCAACTCCACTTTCCCGCCTTTTTCCCATATCCTTTGACTCCCTTGCTGATCAAAAATGTGTCGAGCTCTGCCTTGAATGTATTCAATGAATCAGCCTCCACAGCTGTTTGGGGTAAAGAATTGCAAACATTCACGACCCTCTGGGAGAAGAAATTCCTCCTCATTTCCATCTTAAACGGGCGACCAATTATTCTGAGACTATGACCACCAGTTTTAGATTCCCCCATGAGGGGTAACATCCTCTCAGCATCTGCCCTATCGAGGCCCCTCAGAATCTTGTATATTTCAATAAGGTCGTCTCTCATTCTTCTAAACTCCAATGAGTATAGACCCAACCTGTTCAATCTTTCCTCATAAGGCAACCCTTCCATACCACGAAGCAACCAAGTGAACCTTCTCTGAGCTGCCTCCAATGCAAGTATGTCCTTCCTTAAATAAGGGCACCAGACCTGTACTCAGTACTCCAAGTGTGTTCTCACCAGCACCTGTACAGTTGTAGCATGAATTCCTTGCTTTGATACTCCATCCCCGAGAAATAAAGGCCAATATTCAGTTTGCCTTCCGGGTTACCTGCTGCAAATGTATGTTGAATTTTTGTGTTCAATGTACAAGGACACCCAGATCCCTCTATACCGCAGCATTTTGTAGTATTTCTCCATTCAAATAATGTTTTGTTTTTTTATTTTTCCTCCCAAAGTGGATGACTTCACATTTTCCTACATTATATTCGATCTGCCTTTTTTTGCCCATTCACTTAACCTGTCAATATCCCTTTGCAGACACTTTGTGTCCTCATCGCCATTTGCTTTTCCACCTATCTTTGTATCATCAGCACATTTGGCCACAAGACACTCTGTTCCTTCATCCAAGTTATTGACATATATTGTAAAAAGTTGAGGCCCCAGCGCTGAGCCCTGCGCCACCCTACTAGTTACAGATTGCCATTTTGAAAATAACCCGTTTTGAAATTGACTCTTTTTTTTCTGTTAGTTAGCCAATCCTCTATCCATGCCAGTATGTTACCCCCAACACCATGAGCTCTTATCTTGTGCAGTAAACTTTAAAGTGGCACCTTATCGAATGCCTTTTGGAAATCCAAATATACTGCATCCATTTGTTCCCTTTATCCACCCTGCCCGTAACTTCCTCAAAGAACACTAATAAATTCGTCAGAAACGATTTCCCCTTCGTAAAACCATGTTAACTCTCCTTGATTGTATTATGAGTCTCCAAATGCCCTGCTACTACTTCCTTAACAATGGATTCTAGCATTTTCCCAATGACAGATGTTAGGCTAACTGGTCTATAGTTACCTGCTTTCTGTCTCACTCACGTCTTGAATAGGTTTGTTATGTTTGCGGTTTTCCGATCCGCTGGGAAGTTTCCAGAATCTAGAATAGGGATGGGACCTATATCTGTGTTTTAAGTGTTCGATGTCTGATCTCCGTTCAGACTTTGTGCAGACAGTAGACTGTTATTTTCCGCAAATAACAGGGACCAGATACTTTTAATTGATTTCCAAGAAACATCCACCTCTCAAGTGATTGAGCACCCCTGGTGGGGAAAGTGCGAATTGCATTGCTTCCACGTGCGAGGTCTGGAACGGAATGCTGATTGCAGGTGAGTCCAGGGGGGCACAGAGACTTGCGTCCTGCCTGCGTAGGCGTCATTGGGCGGGGGTAATAGCGCATCACCCTACCTACACCCAAAAACAGCCCCAATCTAATTTTTCCCCAATATTCCCAGACAAAATTAATCCTCACATGGAAATTTATGGGTTAATAATTGACAGCCAGCACGGATTTGTTAAATGCAAATTGTGCTTCACTAACCTGTTTGGGTTGTTTGATGAGGTCACGGAGAGAGTTAATGAAGGTCGTACGTTTCATATTGTATGTATATGGAATTTCAAAACGGTTGTAATAAAGTCCCACATAATAGACTCGTTTGCAAAATTGAGAATCATGGCATTGAAAGCGCAGTGGTAGCATGGATACGAAAATGACTAAGCTCAACAGAAAGGAGAGAGAAATTGGGAAAGGTTGTTTTACAGACTATAGGAAATATATAGTGGTGTCCTCCAGGTTATTAATAACCTGGACTTGGGTATGCGGGGCATGATTTCAAAGCTGAAGATGACACGAAACTTAGAAATGTAGGAAACAGTGAGGAGGACAGTAACAGACTTCAGGAGGATACAGGCAGTCTGGTGAAATGGTCAGACACATGGCAGATGCAATTTAACACAGAGAATTGTGAAGTGATGCATTTTTCCAGGAAGAACGAGTAGAGGAAATGTAAACGAAATTTTAAAGCGGGTGCTGGAACAGAGAGACATGGGGAAAAATAGAGTATGACAGCAAACTTGCAAGGAACAAAAAAGCAGATTGTAAAAGCATCTACAAGTATGTAAAAACAAAAAGATTGGTGACGATAAATGTTAGTCCCTTACAGTCAGAAAAGGAAGAATATATAAAGGGAAGAAGGAAATGTAAGAGCAATTAAACAAATACTTTGGTTCTGACTTCATGGAAGAGGACACAAATAATTTACCACAAATGCCAGGGAACCAAGGGACTAGTCAGAAGGAGGAACTAAAGGAAAATTAGAATAAGTAATACAATAGCGCTGGAGAAATTAATGGACTGAAAGCCAATAAATCCCCAGGGCCTGATAATCTGCATCATAAAGTACTAAAAGAGGTAGCCAATGAAATAGTGGATGCATTGGTTGTCTTCTTCAAAAATTCTATAGATTATGGAACAGTTCCTGCCGATTGGACGATGGCAAATGTAACCCCACTATTTAAAAAAGGAGGGAGAGAGTAAACAGGGATCTACAGACCGGTTAGCCTCACATCAGGAGTAGGCAAAATGCTGGAGTCTATTATAAAGGATTTGATAACAGGACATTTCGAAAATATTAACGAAATTAGACGAATTCAACATGGGTTTATGAAAGGGAAACTGTGTTTGAAAAAACTACTGGAGGTTTTTGAGGATGTAACTGGTATACTAGATAAGGGAGAACAAGTGGACGTGGTGTATTTGGATTTTCAGAAGGCCTTCGAAAAAGTCCGACATAAGACGTTAGTGTGCAAAATTAAAGCACATGGGGTTGGGGGAAATGTACTGGCATCGATTGAAAATTGGTTAACAGAGAGGAAACAGAGTGCAGGAATAAATGGGTCTTTTTTGGAGTGGCAGGCGGTGACGAGTGGGGTACCGCAAAAAATCAGTGCTTGGATCCCAGCTATTCACAATATATATCAATGATTGGGTGAGAGAACCAAATGTAATATTTCCAAGTTTGTTGACGACACAAAACTAGGTGGGAGTGGGAGTTGTGAGGAGGATGCGAAGAGGCTTCAAGGCGATTTAGAAAAGTTGAATGAGTGGGCAAATACATGGCAGATGCACAATAACGTGGCTATCCACTTCGGAAGGAAAAACAGAAAGGCAGATTATTATTTAAATGGTGATAGATTGGGAAATGTTGATGTACAAAGGAACATCGGAATATTGGAAGAGTAGTTGGCTGTTCTGCCCCTCTTGCCTGCTCCGCCATTTGATAATATCATGGCTGATCTGTGATCTAACTCCATATACCTGCCTTTGAACAATATCCCTTAATAAATTTGGTTGCCAAAAATCTGTCTAACTTAGATTTAAATTTAGCAATTGAGCTATTATCAATTCCCGTTTGCGGAAGAGAGTTCCAAACTTCTACCACCCTTTCTGTGTATAAATATTTTCCAATCTCACTCCTGCAAAGTCTGGCTCTAATTTTTAGACTCTGCCCCCTACTCCTAGAATCCCCAGCCAGCGGAAATAGATTAACACTATCCACCCTATCTTTTCCCTTGATATCTTATAAACTTCGATCAGATCACCCCTTAACCTTCGAAACTCGAGAGAATACAAACCCAATTTGTGTAATCTCTCCTCGTAACTTAACCCTTGAAGTCCGGGTATCATTCTAGTAAACGTTTGCTGCACTCCCTCCTAGGCCAATATGCCCTTCCCAAGGTGCAGCGCCCAGAACTGCTCACAGTACTCCAGGTGCGGTCTAACCAGCATTTTTTTATAGCTGCAGCATAAATTCTGCCCCCATTTACTCTAGTCCTCTAGATATAAAGGCCAGCATTCTATTAGCCCTAGTGATTATTTTCTGCACCTGTTCATGAAACTTCATTGACCAGAGCAGAGGCGGACCTGATCGGGAGCAGAGGAGAGAGACCGAGAGCGGGGATAAAAGATCGGCGGACCAAGGCCCGAGACCAGAGCGGCGGAGGACCTGATCGGGAGCAGAGGAGAGAGACCGAGAGCGGGGATAAAAGAGCGGCGGCCCGAGGCCCGAGACCTGATCGGATCAAAAACAACAACAGAAAACCAAGGAGTGACGTCACAGGACAGCAGGTAAGTGATTGGTTGGTGAGTATTACTGTTTTTTTTTCTTCTCTAAATTAGGGCATTGGTTTAAACTAAGAGCTGGGAAACTAAGCAGCTTTTATAGCAGGTAGTTTTTTTTTAGTGAACCTAGGTCCCTGGTATAGTTAACATTTTCAAATTTCAACGTAATTTAAAAGGGGTACCTAAGCTAAGGCAAATCATGGCAGCAGACCTCGCACCCGTGATATGCCCCTCCTGCAAGATGTGGGAAGTCATGGACACTACCAGTGTCCCTGCCGACCATGTGTGCAGGAAGTGTGTCCACCTGCAGCTACTGACCGATCGTATCTCGGAGCTGGAGCTGCGGGTGGACTCACTGTGGAGCATCCGCGATGCAGAGAAACTCGTGGATAGCAAGTTTAGCTATTTGGTAACACCACAGGTAAAGGCAGTACAGGCAGGAAGTGAATGGGTGACCACCAGGAAGAGTAAGAGGTGCAGGCAGGTAGTGCAGGGGTCCCCTGTGGCCATCCCCCTCTCAAACAGGTATACCGTTTTGGATACTGTTGTGGGAGATGGCTCACCAGGGGAAGGTGGCAGTGGCCAGGTTCATGGCACCGTGGCTGGCTCTGCTGCACAGGAGAGCAGGAAAAAGAGTGGCAGAGCGATAGTGATAGGGGACTCGATTGTAAGGGGAATAGACAGGCGTTTCTGCGGACGCAACCGAGACTCCAGGATGGTATGTTGCCTCCCTGGTGCAAGGGTCAGGGATGTCTCGGAGCGGCTGCAGAACATTCTGGAGGGGGAGGGTGAACAGATAGTTGTCGTGGTGCATATAGGTACCAACGATATAGGTAAAAAACGGGATGAGGTCCTACAAGCTGAATTTAGGGAGTTAGGAGTTAAACTAAAAAATAGGACCTCAAAGGTAGTAATCTCAGGATTGCTACCAGTGCCACGGGCTAGTCAGAGTAGGAATGACATGATAGCTAGCATGAATACGTGGCTTGAGAGATGGTGCAAGAGGGAGGGATTCAAATTCCTGGGACATTGGAACCGGTTCTGGGGGAGGTGGGACCAGTACAAATTGGACGGTCTGCATCTGGGCAGGACTGGAACCAATGTCCTAGGGGGAGTGTTTGCTGGTGCTGTTGGGGAGGGTTTAAACTAAAGTGGCAGGGGGTTGGGAATCGATGCAGGAAGTCAGTGGGAAGTAAAGTGGTGACTGAAACAAAAGGCAGTAAGGGAGAGTGTACAAAACATGACCAGACAAATGGTCTGAGAAAGCACGGCAAAGACCAAGGGAAGTCTAGATTAAACTGCATTTATTTCAATGCAAGAAGTCTGATGGGCAAGGCAGATGAACTCAGGGCATGGATGGATACATGGGACTGGGATGTTATAGCTATTACTGAAACATGGCTAAGGGAGGGGCAGGACTGGCAGCTACATATTCCAGGGTACAGATGCTATAGGAAAGATAGAGCAGGAGGTAAGAGAGGAGGGGGAGTTGCGTTCTTGATTAGGGAGAACATCACGTCAGTAGTGAGAGAGGATATATCCGAGGGTTCGCCCACGGAGTCGATATGGGTAGAACTGAAAAATAAGAAGGGAGAGATCACGTTGGTAGGATTGTAATACAGACCCCCGAATAGTCAACGGGAAATTGAGGAGCAAATATGTAAGGAGATTACAGACAGCTGCAAGAAAAATAGGGTGGTAATAGTCGGGGACTTTAACTTTCCCAACATTGACTGGGACAGCCATAGCATTAGGGGCTTGGATGGAGAGAAATTTGTTGAGTGTATTCAGGAGGAATTTCTCATTCAGTATGTGGATGGCCCGACTAGAGAGGGGGCAAAACTTGACCTCCTCTTGGGAAATAAGGAAGGGCAGGTGACAGAAGTGTTAGTGAGGGATCACTTTGGGACCAGTGATCATAATTCCATTAGTTTTAAGATAGTTATGGAGAAGGATAGGTGTGGCCCAAAAGTTAAAATTCTAAATTGGGAAAAGGCCAATTTTGATGGTATTAGACAGGAACTTTCAGAAGTTGATTGGGAGAGTCTGTTGGCAGGCAAAGGGACGTCTGGTAAGTGGGAGTCCTTCAAAAATGTGTTAACCAGGGTTCAGGGTAAGCACATTCCTTATAAAGTAAAGGGCAAGGCTGGTAGAAGTAGCGAACCTTGGATGACTCGGGAGATTGAGGCCCTAGTCAGAAAGAAGAAGGAGGCATATGACATGCATAGGCAGCTGGGATCAAGTGGATCCCTTGAAGAGTATAGAGATTGCCGGAGTAGAGTTAAGAGAGAAATCAGGAGGGCAAAAATGGGACATGAGATTGCTTTCGCAGATAAGGCAAAGGTGAATCCAAAGAGCTTCTACAAATACATAAAGGGCAAAAGAGTAACTAGGGAGAAAGTAGGGCCTCCGAAGGATCGACAAGGCCATCTATGTGCGGAACCACAAGAGATGGGTGAGATCCTAAATGAATATTTCGCATCTGTATTTACGGTTGAGAAAGGCATGGATGTTAGGGATCATGGGGAAATAAATAGTGATGTCTTGAGGAGTGTACATATTACAGAGAGGGAGGTGCTGGAAGTCTTAACGCGCATCAAGGTAGATAAATCTCCGGGACCTGATGAAATGTATCCCAGGACGTTATGGGAGGTTAGGGAGGAAATTTCGGGTCCCCTAGCAGAGATATTTGAATCATCCACCGCTACAGGTGAGGTGCCTGAAGAATGGAGGGTAGCAAATGTTGTGCCTTTGTTTAAGAAGGGCGGCAGGGAAAAGCCTGGGAACTACAGACCGGTGAGCCTGACATCTGTAGTGGGTAAGTTGTTCGAGGGTATTCTGAGAGACAGGATCTACGGGCATTTGGAGAGGCAGGGACTGATTAGGAACAGTCAGCATGGTTTTGAGTGAGGAAAATCATGTCTCACGAATTTGATTGAGTTTTTTGAAGGGGTAACCAAGAAGATAGATGAGGGCTGTGCAGTAGACGTGGTCTACATGGACTTTAGCAAAGCCTTTGACAAGGTACCGCATGGTAGGTTGTTACATAAGGTTAAATCTCACGTGATCCAAGGTGAGGTAGCCAATTGGATACAACATTGGCTTGACGACAGAAGACAGAGGGTGGGTGTAGAGGGTTGTTTTTCAAATTGGAGGCCTGTGACCAGCGGTGTGCCTCAGGGATCGGTGCTGGGTCCGCTGTTATTTGTTATTTATATTAATGATTAGTAAGTTTGCAGATGACACCAAGATTGGTGGCATCGTGGACAGTGAAGAAGATTATCTAGGATTGCAACGGGATCTTGATAAATTGGGCCAGTGGGCCGATGAATGGCAGATGGAGTTTAATTTAGATAAATGTGAGGTGATGCATTTTGGGAGATCGAATCGGGCCAGGACCTACTCCGTTAATGGTAGGGCGTTGGGGAGAGTTATAGAACAAAGAGATCTAGGAGTACAGGTTCATAGCTCCTTGAAAGTGGAGTCACAGGTGGATAGGGTGGTGAAGAAGGCATTCAGCTTGCTTGGTTTCATTGGTCAGAACATTGAATACAGGAGTTGGGATGTTTTGTTGAAGTTGTACAAGACATTAGTAAGGCCACACTTTGAATACTGTGTACAGTTCTGGTCACCCTATTATAGAAAGAATATTATTAAACTAGAAAGAGTGCAGAAAAGATTTACTAGGATGCTGCCGGGACTTGATGGTTTGACTTATAGGGAGAGGTTCGATAGACTGGGACTTTTTTCCCTGGAGAGTAGGAGGTTGAGGGGTGATCTTATAGAAGTCCATAAAATAATGAGGGGCATAGATAAGGTAGATCGTCAAAATATTTTCCCAAAGGTAGGGGAGTCTATAACGAGGGGACATTTATTTAAGGTGAGAGGGGAGAGATACAAAAGGGTCCAGAGGGGCAATTTTTTCACTCAAAGGGTGGTGAGTGTCTGGAACGAGCTGCCAGAGGCAGTAGTAGAGGCGGGTACAATTTTGTCTTTTAAAAAGCATTTGGACAGTTACATGGGTAAGATGGGTATAGAGGGATATGGGCCAAGTGCAGGCAATTGGGACTAGCTTAGTGGTATAAACTGGGCGACATGGACATGTGTGGGCCGAAGGGCCTGTTTCCATGTTGTAAACTTCTATGATGTCCCTGAACCCCGAAGTCCCTTTGGACATCCACTGTTCTTAACTTTTTACCATTTAGAAAGTAACCTGTTCGATCCTTTTTTGATCCAAAGTGGATGACCTCACTTTTGCCTGCATTGAATTCCATTTGCCGCAGTTTTGCCCATTCAGCTATTCTATCAATATCCCTTTGGATTTTTTCATCTCCACTGCTTATAATACACACCAATTTTTTGTCATCGACAAACTTAGATATGAGACTCTGCATGCCTTCATCTAAGTCGTTAATAAATATTGTGAATAATTGAGGTCCCACGACAGATCCCTGCGGAACTCCACTAGTCACATTCTGCCAATGTGAGTACCTACCCATTATCCCTACTCTCTGTCGCCTTTCGCTCAGCCAACTTCCTAACCAAGTCCGTACTTTTCCCTCGATTCCATGGGCTTCTATCTTAGCTATCAGCCTCTTATGTGGGACTTTATCAATGCCTTCTGGGAGTCCATAAATATATAACATCCATTGACATTCCCCTGTCCACTACTTTAGTCACCTCTTCAAACAATTCAATCAGGTTTGTCAGGCACGACCTCCCTTTCACAAATCGATGCTGGCTCTCTCTGATTAACTGAAAATTCACGAGGTGTTCAGTCACCCTATCCTTAGTTAGAAATTCCAGCATTTCTCACACAACAGATATTAGGTTATCTGGTCTAAAATTCCCTGGATTCCCTCTCTCTCCTTTCTTGTAAAGCGGAGTGACATGTGCAATTTTCCAATCTAGAGGGACAGTTCCTGAATCTCGAGAACTTTGAAAGATTATAGTTAGGGCATCTGCAATGTGCTCACCTACTTCCTTTATAACGCTGGGATGGAAACCATCTGGTCCTGGGGAGTTGTCACTCTTTCGTGCTATTATTTTCTTCATTACTGTTGTTTTACTTGTGTTGATTTTATTGAGTCTCTGTCCCCCATTCAATATTCGTTTTCTTGGGATTTCCGGCATGCTATCCTCTTTTCCTACTGTAAATACTGACGCAAAGTAATTGTTCACCATGTCCGCCATTTCCCCATTGTTAATGACAATATCCCCAATTTCAGTTTTTAAGGGGCCAACATTGCTCATGACCACCTTCTTTTTCCTAATATAACTATAAAAGTTCTTCGTATTGGTTTTGATATACATTGGAAGTTTTTTTTTCATACTCTCTTTTTGTAGCTTTTAATATCTGTTTTGTGACCCTTTGTTGATCTTTGCATCTTTCCCAATCGCCAGGATCTGTGCCATTTTTTGACTTTTTGTATGCCCTTTCCTGATATCTTATACTGTCCCTTACCTCTTTAGTTGTCCACGGTTGGTTTCTTTGGCAAGTGGAATTCTTGCCCCTCAGGAGTGTAAAACGATTCTGTATCACGTTAAATGTTTCTTTAAACATTTCTCACTGATCATCAGTCGTTTTGTCCATTAACAGATTTGCCAAGTTTACTGTGGACAGTGTCCGTCTCATCCCATTGAAGTTGGCCTGACCCAAGTCTAGAATTTTAGCAGCTGACTTACTTTTTTCCCTTTCAAGCACTACATTGAACTCGATCATGTTATGATCGATATTGGATAGATGTTCACGCACAGTTAAGCTGTTCACTAAATCTGGTTCATTACTCATTACGAAATCGAGTATGGCTTGCCACCTGGTTGCCTCTCGGACATACTGCTGTAGGAAACTATTCCGGACGCACTCAATAATTCCACAACCTTTCGGACAGTTGCTATTCTGCTTTTCCCAATCTATGTGAAGGGTAAGGTCCCCCATTAAGACCACTATGCCTTCGTTACACACTTGTCTAATCTCTGCATTTATAAAATCTAGCACTTCAGAGCTGCTGCCTGTGGTCCTATACACAACTCCCACGATAGCCTTAGATCCTTTCCTATTCCTGAATTCAACCCCTTAGGTTTCTTTTGGCTGCTTACCCCTCGTTATATCCTCCTTTATCATTGAAGTGATTTCATCTCTAATCACTAAGGCTACTGCTCCCCCTGTTCCATTTTCCCTATCTCGCCGGTAGACGTTATAACCTGGTATATTTAGTTCCCAATCCTGACCATCCTGCAGCCATGCCTCATTAATAGCTATCATGTCATACACTCCAATTTGAATTTGAACCTGTAGTTCATTTAATTTATTCCTTATACTCGGTGCATTTGTATATAGAACTCATAGGTGGGCCACATACCCTAGCCTGACCTTCAGCTTTGATTCTGGGTTAATCGTTTTACACCTTCTAGTATTCATTTTATCTGTAGTGCCTAAAGTACACTTCCTTTCTGCTGTTCTACACTTTTCCCTTTCACTTGTTCTTGAACAACGTTTTGTACAATTTGTATTCCAAATTTCCCTTGGATCTTCCAATCTCTTGGTGCTCTCAACTTTACTCCCTTCTGACGCCCCGCTCAGGCTCCCATCACCCTGCCAGTCTAGGTTAAACCTTTCCCAACAGCCCTACAAACACCCCCGTGAGTACATTGGACCCGGTCCTGCTCGGGTGTAACCCGTCCCGCTTGTACAGCCCCACCTTCCCCAGAACCGGTCCCAATGTCCTGAGTGCCCTTCTACACCAATCACTCAAAGCAAACATGCAGGTGCAGCAAGCAGATAGTAAGGTTAATGGTATGTTGGCCTTCATTGCAAGAGGATTTCAGTACAGGAGCAAGGATGTATTATTGCAGTTATACAGGGCCTTGGTGGGACCACACCTGGAGTATTGTGTGCCGCTTTGGTCTCCTTACCTAAGGAAGGATACACTTGCCATAGAGGGAGTGCAGCAAAGGTTCACCATAATGATTCCTGGGATGGCAGGACTGTTGTATGAGGAGAGATTGAGTTGACTAGGCATGCATTCATTAGAGTTTAGAAGAATGAGAGGGGATCTCATTGAAACGAATAAAATTCTGACAGGGCTGGACAGACTGGATGCAGGCAGCATGGGGAGAGAGCGGGAATATGGTATTGAGATAGAGGATCAGCCATGGTCATATTGAATGGCGGAGGATGCTCGAAGGGCGGAATGACCTACTCCTGCTCCTATTTTCTATGTTTCTATCTTACACAAATCATTATTGTGGCAGGACAAGTTTTGAATGCTGTTAAAAAAAACATTTGTGTCCTTTGACTGTTTAAAGAGACGCGTACTGTACATTTATCAATCACTTGTTAGGCCCCAACTGGTTCATTGTGTCTAATTCTTGGAACGAGAGTTTGCAAAGTAGGTGGTGAGCGAACCAACACGAGCAAAACTTATTTGACCTCAACCTCACCAATCCACCTGTCGCAAATGCATCTGTCCATGACAGTATTGGTAGGAGTGACCACCGCACAGTCCTCGTGAAGACGAATTCCCGTCTTCGTACTGAGGATACCATCCAACGTGTTGTGTGGCACTACCACCGTGCAAAATGGGATAGATTCAGAACGGATCTAGCAGCTCAAAACTGGACATCCATGATGTGCTGTGGGCCATCAGCAGCAGCAGAATTGTATTCCAGCACAATCTGTAACCTGATAGCCCGGCATATTTCTCACTCTACCATTACCAACAAGCCAGGGGTTCAACCCTGGTTCGATGAGGAGTGTAGAAGAGCATGCCAGGAGCAGGAACAGGCGTACCTAAAAATGAGGTGCCTAGCTTGTGAAGCTACAACTCATGATTACATGCATGCTAAACAGCGGAAGCGACATGCTATAGACAGAGCTAGGCAATTCCACAAGCAGCGCATCAGATCAAAGCTCTGTATTCCTGCCACATCCAGTCGTGAATGGTGGTGGACAATTTAACAACTAACCGGAGGAGGAGGCTCTGTAAACATCCCGATCCTCAATGATGGCGGAGTCCAGCAGGTGAGTGCAAAACACAAGGCTGAAGTGTTTACAACCAACTTCAGCCACAAGTGCAGAGTGGAAGATCCATCTCGCCCTCCTCCCGATATCTCCACCATCACAGAAGGCAGTCTTCAGCCAATTCGATTCACTCCACGTGATATCAATAAACGGCTGAGTGCACTGGATACAGCAAAGGCTATGGCCCCCGACAACATCCCGGCTGTAGCGCTGAAGACTTGTACTGCAGAACTAGCTGCGCCTCTAGCCAAGATGCTCCAGTACAGCTAGAACATTGGCATATACCCGACAAAGTGGAAATTGCCCGGCTATGTCCTGTCCACAAAAAGCAGGACAAATCCAATCTGGCAAATTACCACGCCATTAGTCTACTCTCAATCATCAGCAAAGTGATGGATGGTGTCGTCGACAGTGCTATCAAGCGGCACTTACTCACCAATAACCTGCTCACCGATGCTCAGTTTGGGTTGCGCAAGGACCACTCGGCTCCAGACCTCATTACAGCCTTGATCCAAACATGGACAAAGAGATAAATTCCAGAGATGAGGTGAGAGTGGCTGCCCTTGACATCAAGGCAGCATTTGACCGAGTGTGGCACCAAGGAGCAGTCGTAAATTTGAAGTCAATGGGAATCAGGGGGAAAACTCTCCAGTGGCTGGATTTATACCTAGCACAAAGGAAGATGGTCGTTGTTGTTGGAGGCCAATCATCTCAGCCCCAGGACATTGCTGCAGGATTGCCTCAGGGCAGTGTCCTTGGTCCAACCATCTTCAGCTACTTCATCAATGACCTTCCCTCCATCATAAGGTCAGAAATGGGGATGTTCGCTGATGATTGCAGAGTGTTCAGTTGCATTCGCAATCCCTCAAATAATGAAGCAGTCCGATCCCTCCTGCAGCAAGACCTGAACGACATTCAGGCTTGGGCTGATAAGTGGCAAGTAACATTCGCGCCAGACAAGTGCCAGGCAATAACCATCTCCAACAAGGGAGAGTCTAAGCAGCTCCCCTTGAAATTCAACGGCATTACCATCGCCGAATCCCCAACGATCAACATCCTAGGGGTCACCATTTACCAGAAACTTAACTGGACCAGCCGTATAAATACTGTGGCTCTTCGAGCAGGTCAGAGGTTTGTACTCTGCGGCGAGTGACTCACCTCCTGACTCCCCAAATCCTTTCCACCATCTACAAAGCACAAGTCACGTGTGTGTTGGAATACTCTCCATTTGCCTGGATGAGTGCAGCTCCAACAACACTCAAGAAGCTCAACACCATGCAGGACAAAGCAGCACGCTTGATTGGCACCCCATCCACCACCCGAAACATTCACTCCCTTCACCAGCGGCGCACTGTTGCTGCAGTGTGTACCATCCACAGGATGCACTGCAGCAACTGGCCAAGGCTTCTTCGACAGCACCTCCCTAACCCGCGACCTCTTCCACCTAGAAGGACAAGAGCAGCAGGCACATGGGAACAACACCACCTGCAAGTTCTCCTCCAAGTCACACACCGTCCCGACTTGGAAATATATCACCGTTCCTTCATCGTCGCTGGGTCAAAATCCTGGAACTCCCTTCCTAACAGCACTGTGGGAGAACCTTCACCAGACGGACTGCAGAGGTTCAGGAAGGCGACTGACCACCACCTTCTCAAGGGCAATTGGGGATGCGCAATATATGCTGGCCTCTCCAGCGACGCACATCCCATGAACGAATAAAATAAATGTCATGGCCTAAAAGAGGATGCGCAGAGATGTGCGAGAATGGACAGGGATTTGGGACTTCAGTTACGTTGGGAGACTGGATAAGCTGGTCTTGTTCTCTTTAGAGCAGCGAAGATTGAGGAGATATATTCGAAGTGTTCGAAGTCATGAAGTGTTTTGATGGAGTAAATCAGGAGAAACTGTTTCCAGTGGAAGAAGGATCGGTAGCCTGGGCATACAGATTAAAGGCAATTGATATATCTATTTTAGTTTTTTGAAGGTGTAAATACCAGGGCCGATAAGGGGAAGCAATGGAGATTGCATATTTGGATTATCAATAGTCATTCGATAAGGTGCCATACAAGAGATTGTTACACATAATTATGGCTCATGGGATTGTCGGTAATACATTAGCATGTTTTGAGGATTGTTTAATGGACAGAAAACAGAGAGAAGGAATAAACGGATCATTTTCGGGTTGGCAAATTGTAACTTGTGGAATGCCGCAAGGATCAGTGCTTGGGCCTCAGTTGTTTACAATCTATATCAATGCCTTAGATGAAGTGACCGAGTGTTATGTATCTACGTTTGATGATGATACAAAATTACGTGGGAAAGTAAGCTGTGAGGAGGATGCATGGAGACTGCAAAGGGATAAAGACAGGTTTGGTGAGTGGGCGAGAAGGTGGCAGATGTAGTCTAAAGTGGGGAAATGTGAAATTATCAACTTTGATAGGATAGAATAGAATAACAGAATATTTTTAAAAAGGTGATGGGGTAATAAATATTGATAATCATGAGGATTTGGGTGTCTTGTAAACGAATCACAGAAATTAAAAAATGGAGGTACAGCAAGCAATTAGGATGCAAATGGTATATTAGCCTTTTTTGCAAGGAGGCTGGAATATAACAGTAAAGAAGTCCTGCTGCAATTGTATAGGGCACTGGTGAGACCACATCTGCTGTACTATGTACAGTTTTGGTCACCTTACGTAAGGAACGATATACTTGGCTTCGAGAGGGTGCAACGGAGGTTCACTAGATTGATTCGTGGGATGGGAGGGTTGTCCTATCAGGAGAGATTGAGTAGCATGGGCCTATATTCTCTGGGTTTTAGAACAATGAGAGGTGATCTCATTGAAACGTATAAAATTCTTAGACTGCTTGACAGGGTAGGTGCTGAGAGGCTGTTTCCCCTGGATGTACAGTTTAGAACTAGCGGCATAGATTCAAGATTATGGGTCGGCCATTTAGGACTGAGATGAGGAAAAAAATCTTGACTCAGAGGGTTGTGAATCTTTGGAATTCTCGACCGCAGAGGGCTGTGGATGCTTGGTCGTTGATTATATTTGAGACTGATATAGATGGATATTTGGACAGTAAGGGAATGGAAGCGATAGGGGATAGGGAGGGAAACAAGATTTGAGGTGGAAGGTCAGCTATGATCTTATTGAATGACAGAGCATGCTCGAGGGGCCGCATGGCCTTCTCCTGCTCTAATGTGTTTTGTTCTTATGTAATTTGCAAAAGGAGAGGCGGGATGAGGGGATTTTTTTTGCGGCGAATTTTTATGATCAGTAATGCACTGCCTGAAAGGGTTGTGGAAACAGGTTCAATAATTACATTTAAAATGGAATTGGATATATGCTTAAAGAGGGGAAAAGAACATTGCTATGGGGAATGGAACTAATTGCACAACACTTTCAATGAGCCCGGACTCGTACGGTGAGCTAAATGGCCTCCTTCTTTGCTGTATCATTCTATGATGCTATGATTCTGTAATATTTTGAAACGTAAAACAATCACGGGATACTAGATAAAACGAACATGCTTACCTTTGATTCTATGTAATTTAAGTAGTTTCACTATGATGATCACCAATAGTAGAATTAATGGTCCAACCCCGATACAGATACATATTATCACGAGTGGAACGCCACGATCGGTATCTGCAAAATAAACAGAAATCCCACTTAAAATTCTAACTGATCATGAACAAGGGTTGCATTATCGTGCCAAGTCTGGGACTGTGAATCATCACATTCTGAAATGAGAGAAACTGAATTTATCGAATATAGGCTTAAGATATAAGTTCTGATATTTTCTGCAGGTTTGCCCCAGGGTCTTGCCATAACGTTACCAAAGCAACAGTGGATCACCCAGGTAAATAGCGGAGGCCCGAAAACTGTGCGGCTGTCGTTGGTCTCCCCTTATAGTTTCGGTGGGAAATTGGCAGCAACACCATATAAGTAGTTTAAACGGCGATTTTTAGCTGTCTACATGGTTCCTTTGAGGTTTCGCTTGTCTCGCATACAAATTATGACGCCAGATCAGTGATACCCCATAAAATTTCAAATCCATGGTCTCTACCTTAACTATCTCAGTTGTCTTGGTAATAATGTTTCTGCCGCCGTCTCCCCTCTTCTACTTCTGCCTTATTCTTTTGCCCCTGATGCTCTCTGTCCCTAAGTTCGTGTTGCTTCCCTCCTCAATCTGCCTCTGCTTCCTTGTCTGCATTCATGCTCTAACAGTGGAAGCCAATTTAAAAGACTTATCCAATTCGTCCCACTCCCATGCTGACAGGTCTAAGGCAACCTTACCCTTTGCCGGTTACTCCCTCCTACTACTTAGTAGAAACTTCTTTACCCAGAGAGTTTTTACAATGTGGAACTTGCTACCATATGGAGTTCCTGAGGCAAACAGCATAGATGCCTCGAAGGTGAAGCAAGATACGCACATAGGGGAGGTATGAATCGAAAGATATGCAGATAGGGTTCGATGAATTAACGTGGGAAGAGGCTTGTCTGGAGCATTAAAAACGGCATAGGCCAGTTGGACCGAATGGCCTGTTTCTGTGCTGTAAATGTTATGTAATTCTATGGAATATTGCCCAATCTTCATATTACAGACGGTGCTTGATTTGAAAATATCGCTTACATTTTGAATGCAATTAATTTCGAAAGAGGTAAAGCCACTGGTTGTCTACATCTCTTCTATCTCTCCCACTCACTGGGGGTAATTTTAACTTTTATTTCTTGACGAAAAATGGGTAAAAGGGAATTGGCAACCCGTCTTGCACCAAGCCCGATTTTCTGCCCATTTGCTATGATCCATTTGTCGCCTCGCGATAAAAATGAAAAGTGTTCCCCTGACGCAAATTCTTTTGTGTTAATAATTAGAATGTCTGTCTCACAGCTGTAACAAATTACAATGTAACCGTAGTAACTGTCAAGAAAAAGTAAGATACAGATAAAGCCATTATATGCCACAAAATGCATTTTTTGTGTGAAAATATTAACCTGAACAAAGGCTTTAACTCTCTCTTCTGTCCCTCCCCTCTCTCAATCGCTGCCTGTTGTGCCTTTCCTTACGCAATTTAAGACAGAAGTTTCTCTCGCCCTCTGTTCCTCAGCTTAATAAACTTTCTGTAATTTATAGAACACAGTACAAAAAATAATAGTGGTATGACACATAATGCTATTTTTTGTAAACTCAGCTGTCTCTCTCTTGCTCTCACTAACACACGCACAAAACAGGCCTGCATTTTCTGAAACACTGAATATAAACTTTTTTTGAATAAATATTCTCACATTTCGCTTTTTCGTGGATAAATCAACAGCTGACTAAAAGCCACTGATACACGGCACACGCTACATATCCTAATTTCAGCTCATATTGCGACAGCGCTGGGCAAAATATCATGGCCAAATCGAGACTTCTGGGAGCGACTGAGGCATTCAAGAAATATCTTATGAAAGGAAATCTAAGATGGAGACGACAATTAAATGGATACATGCTACTGATAAATATATTATATATTGTCTTTTCAATTTTGTGTAATCGCTTATTTTGCAGGTTAGCTATTTCAGTTGCTGCACAAAAAGAATTGCAGCTGAAAAAATTAAAAGCCATGAATAATATCTGCCTTTGTGCCTAGCTATCCCTGTAAATTTGGTGGGAAATCCGCGGAATCCGGAGACAAGCTCATGGACAGCCCATATCAAACCTTTTCGTCCGCTTTGCTCAAATGGTTCCGCCGATGTCCCACTAAAGTTCGGGCAGCAGACCGGGGCAACTCTTCAGAAAATCATGGTCAAATTTTTAAATCAAGATCCAGATATGAATCGCTGAAGTCATTGAACAGATAAACGATTAACAGTTGACTAACAATGCTCGCGGAAAGGATAAATAGGATGGTAAATTTTGTGTATGGCGGGTGGTGGTGGCAAAACAATCGTAAAAGATATAGTTTAAACATTAAAGAATGGGATGAGAGCAGAGTTCAGGTCACAAACAGTGACACTCCCGTTGAAGGGAATTCAAAAATAACTAAAGTAACCCCAGCAGGATTGACAAATAAGAAACGTGTTAAGTTAAGCAGCGTGAGAAAGACAGCATCAGGGCAGAAGGACCGGTTAGGATCTCCTGCCAAATAAGAGTTTTATATACTAGTGCACAGAGCATGATGAATAAATTGGGTGAATTAGAGGCTGAAATGCAGCTTTAAGGGCTTGTCATGGTGTCCATTACTGAGACATAGCTGTAAGTTATCATAATTAGGATTATATATAGCATTACAACATTAGTAAGAGAGGATATAGGTCACGTAAAGTGATCAGCAGAGATTCCATGGGTTGATTCGAGAAATAAGAGAGGACTTTAAATTGTAATGGGCGTAATCTACAGCCCTCCTGATAGCAGCAATGGAGTGTCAGAATGTATGAATTCAAAGACTACAGAGGCTTGAATTTTCAATTAAATTGGGAAGAGCGGAGTCAGAAAGGTAATACATTTCTTGAGTGCATTCAATATTGTTTTCTGGAGCAATATATTCTACGACCAACAAAAGGGCAGGTCGTACTAGATTTAATAATGAGTATTGAGCCAGACATCGTTAATTATCTAACAGTGATCTATTATGATCGAATTCAATATTAGGTTTGAAACGGAGAACATTAACAAAGTTACTAAGGCTCTAGATATTGGTAAGGTCAACGTTAACGGGATGAATTAGAGACTTCGACAGCAAACTGTCCAAAGCTGTTATCGGGTGAACCTACAGATGAACAGTGGGAGGTGTTCAAAAAAAAAAAAAGCTTAACACAGGCCTAACGTATATCCCGAAGGGGCAAGGGCACTAATGAACACATAAAACAGCTATTGTCGATAAAAGAAATGAGAGATAACATAAAGCTAAAGGAAAGTGCATACAAAAGTGAAAATAATAGTGTAGATCCAAGGGACTGTGAGATATATAAAGAACAGCAAAGTAAGACAAAAAAGATAGAAATATTTGTAAAAGGGAATAGAAAAAGGAAGTTGTGAAGGATGGCAAGATTAATACAAAACGATTTTCCAATTATTTTAGAAGAAAACGAGCAGTCAAGGATGCTGTGGGTATTTTAAAAACAGATGCGTGTAATATTGAAAATGAAAATAAGGAAATGGCTGGCTTGTTGAACAATTACTTTGCATCAGCCTTCACAATAGAGAAAGAGAAAAATATACTTGATATTCCAGGCAATCTAATAACGAATTAAGGACCAGAACTCACTAAAATTACCGTGAACAAGAAAACAGAATTAGAAGAAGTAATGCCACCAAAGACTGACGAATCTATGGCACTTGATCGTTTCCACGCCTGGGTTTAAAGGAAGCACTTGCGGAAATTACAAATGCTTAGCCATAATCTTCCAAAGCTCTGTCCATTCAGGAATTCTCCCTTTAAATTGGAGAATTGCAAATGTAACTCCGTTATTTAAGAAAGGTGAGAGAGAGAAAAAACAGGAATGTATAGACCGATTGGTCCAACATCTGTTGTGGGGAAAGTATTGGAATAGATAATTAACGATAGAGTGTATTAGCACATAGAGAAATTTGAGCTCATTAGAGCGAGCCAACGTGGATTTGTAAAACTGAGGTCATGTCCAAGGAACCTAATGAAATTGTTTTTTTAAATGGTTCATGGGATGTGGGCGTCGCTGGCGATGCCGGCATTTATTGCCCATTCTTAATTGCCCTTTGGAACGTGGTGGTGAGCCGCCTTCTTGAACCGCTGCAGTCCGTGTGGTGACGGTTCTCCCACAGTGCTGTTGGGAAGGGAGTTCCAGGATTTTGACCCAGCGACGATGAAGGAACGGCGATATATTTCCAAGTCGGGATAGTGTGTGACTTGGAGGAGAACGTGCAGGTGGTGTTGTTCCCATGTGCCTGCTGCTCTTGTCCTTCTAGGTGGTAGAGGTCGCGGGTTTGGGAGGTGCTGTCGAACAAGCCTTGGCGAGTTGCTGCAGTGCATCCTGTGGATGGTACACACTGCAGCCACAGTGCGCCGGTGGTGAAGGAATTCAACGGTTAGATTAGTGGATGGGGTGCCAATGAAGCGGGACTCTTTATCTTGGATGGTGTCGAGCTTCTTGAGTGTTGTTGGAGCTGCACTCATCCAAGCAAGTGGAGAGTATTCCATCACACTCCTGAATTGTGCCTTGTAGATGGTGGAAAGGCTTTGGGGAGTCAGGAGGTGAGTCACTCGCCGCAGAAAACCCAGCCTCTGACCTGCTCTCGTAGCCACATTATTTATATGGCTGGTCTACTTAAGTTTCTAGTCAATGGTGAACCCCAACCTGGGGGATTCGGCGATGGTAATGCCGTTGAATTTCAAGGGGAGCTGGTTAGACTCTCTCTTTTTGGAGATGGTCATTGCCTGGCGCTTGTCTGGCGCGAATGTTACTTGCCACTTATGAGCCCAAGCCTGGATGTTGTCCAGGTCTTGCTTCATTCGGGCTCGGAGTCCTTCATTATTTCAGGGGTTGCGAATGGAACTGAACAATGTGCAATCATCAGCGAACATCCCCATTTCTGACCTTATGATGGAGGGAAGTTCATTGATGAAGCAGCTGAAGATGGTTGGGCCTAGGACACTGCCTTGACGAACTCCTGCACCAATGTCCTGAGGCTGAGATGATTGGCCTCCAACAACCAGTACCATCTTCCTTTGTGCTTGGTATGCCTCCAGCCACTGGAGAGTTTTCCCCCTGATTCGCATTGACTTCAATTTTACGAGGGCTCCTTGGTGCCACACTCGGTCAAATGCTGCCTTGATGTCAAGGGCAGTCACTCTCACTTCACCTCTGGAATTCAGCACTTTTGTCCATGTTTGCACCAAGGCTGTAATGAGGCCTGGAGCCGAGTGGTCCTGGCGCAACCTAAACTGAGAATCGGTGAGCAGGTTATTGGTGAGTATGTGCCGCTTCATAGCACTGTCGACGACACCTTCCATCACTTTGCTGATGATTGCCATAATGTGGAGATGCCGGTGATGGACTGGGGTTGACAATTGTAAACAATTTTACAACACCAAGTTATAGTCCAACAATTTTGTTTGAAATTCACAAGCTTTCGGAGGCTTCCTCCTTCCTGAGGAACATTCAGCTGAGGAAGGAGGAAGCCTCCGAAAGCTTGTGATTTTAAAAGAAAATTGTCGGACTATAACTTGGTGTTGTAAAATTGTTGACAATTTGCTGATGATTGAGAGTGGATTGATGGTATGGTAATTGGCTGGATTTGATTTGTCCTGCTTTTTGTGAACAGGACATACCTGGGCAATTTTCCACATTGTCGGGTAGATGCCAGTGTTGCTGCTGTACTGGAACAGCTTGGCTAGAGGCGCAGCTAGTTCTGGAGCACAAGTCTTCAGCACTACAACTGGGATGTTGTCGGGGCCCATAGCCTTTGCTGTATCCAGTGCGCACAGCCGTTTCCTGATGTCACGTGGAGTGAATCGAATTGGCCGAAGACTTGCTTTTGTGATGGTGGGGATATCGGGAGGAGGCCGAGATGGATCATCCACTCGGCACTTATGGCTGAAGATGGTTGCAAACGCTTCAGCCTTGTCTTTTGCACTCACGTGCTGTACTCCGCCATCATTGAGGATGGGGATGTTTGCAGAGCCTCCTCCTCCCGTTAGTTGTTTAATTGTCCACCACCATTCACGACTGGATGTGGCAGGACTGCAGAGCTTTGATCTGATCCTTTGGTTGTGGAATCGTTTAGCTCTGTCTATAGCATGTTGCTTCTGCTGTTTAGCACGCATGTAGTCCTGAGTTGTAGCTTCACAGGTTCGCACCTCATTTTTAGTTACGCCTGGTGCTGCTCCTGGCATGCTCTTCTACATTCCTCATTGAACCAGGTTTGATCTCCTGGCGTGTTGGTAATGGTAGAGTGAGGAATATGCCGGGCCATGAGGTTACAGATTGTGCTGGAACACAATTCTGCTGCTGCTGATGGCCCACTGCGCCTCATGGATGCCCAGTTTTGAGTTGCTAGATCTGTTCTGAATCTATCCCATTTAGCACGGTGGTAGTGCCACACAACACGTTGGATGGTGTCCTCAGTGCGAAGACGGGACTTCATCTCCACGAGGACTGTACGGTGGTCACTCCTACCAATACTGTCATTGACAGATGCATTTGCGACAAGTTGCTTGGTGAGGACGAGGTCAAGTAAGTTTTGGCCCTCGTGTTGGTTCGCTCACCACCTGCCGCACGCCCAGTCTGGCAGCTATGTCCTTCAGGACTCGGCCAGCTCGGTCAGTGGTGGTGCTACCTAGCCACTTTTGGTGATGGACGTTGACGTCCCCCACCCAGAGTACGTTTTGTGCCCTTGCTACCCTCCAAGTGATGCTCAACATGGAGGAGGACTGATTCATCAGCTGAGGGAGGACGGTAGGTGGTAATCAGCAGGTGGTTTCCTTGCCCATGTTTGACCTGATGCCATGAGATTTTATGGGGTCCAGTCAATGTTGAGGACTCCCAGGGCCACTCCCTCCTGACTGAAAATCACTGTACCGCCACCTGGGGTGGGTCTGTCCTGCCGGTGGGACAGGACATACCCAGGGATGGTGATGGAAGAGTCTGGGACGTTGGCTGAAAGGTATGATTCTGTGAGTATGGCTATGTCAGGCTGTTGCTTGACTCGTCTGTGGGACAGCTCTCCCAATTTTGGCACAAGTCCCCAGATGTTGGTAAGGAGGACCTTGCAGGGTCGACTGGGATTGGTTTGCTGTTGTCGTGTCTGGTGCATTGTGGTTCGTCGGGTTTTATTCTTATTCTGACTTTTTGGAGCGAGATTTTGCAACTAGAGTGGCTTGCTAGGCCATTTCAGAGGGCAATTAAGAATCAACCACATTGATGTGGGTCTGGAGTCACATTTCGGCCAAATCGGGTTCGGACGGCAGGTTTCCTTCCATCAAGGACATTAGTGAACCAGATGGGTTTTTATGACAATCCGGTCGTTTCATGGCCACCATTACTGATACTAGTATTTTAATTCCAGATTTGTATTTAAATCATTTAATTAAATTAATTAATTGAATTTAAATTCGCCAGCTGCCGTGGCGGGATTTGAACTCATGACTCCAGATTTTCGCCCAGGCCTTTGGACTACTACTCGTACAGTAACATAACCACTATGCTACCGTACCCTAATTTTGTGAGCAATGAACTAAAGTATGTCCACGGATGAAGTTTATATGGACGTCCATAAAGCATTTGATAAGGTTGCATTTCAGGGAATGCGAGCTGAAATGAAAGCTCAAGGAATTGAAGGCACATTATTAACCTGTTTTGGAGATTGGTTAGGTGGTAGAAGACAGAAAGTAAGGATAATGGCTATGCACTCCAATTTGGAGGAAGTCACTGGTGTTGTCTCAAAAGGATCTGTGCTGGGGCCTCAACTAATTATTATATTGATTAATGACTTAGATAACTTTGGCAAATCGATTTCAATGCAATCAAGGTTGAGATCAACCACTTTGGACCGACAAAGATAGATACGAATATTTTTTAAACGGTGACAATCTACGAACAATGGAGGTCTAAGGAGATTTAAGAGTCCTTAAAAAGTGATAATTGTAAAGTTTTAGACAGGTCAAAAAATAATCAAAAGGGCTAATGCAACGTTAGCCTTTATTACGAGAGAGCGAGAATGTGGAGCGGAGGAAGTTTTGCTACAGCTATAGAAAGCCTGGTTAAACCGCATCTGGACGACTGTGTTCACTTCTGGGCACTGCACATTGAATAGGATACATTGGTCTTGGAAGGAGTGCAGAGCAAACTCACAAGAATGTTACCAGAGCTTTAAGTTATATTATTATGAGCAGAGATTGCATAAACTAGCCTTGTATTTCCTGGAATATGGAAGGTTAAGTAATTGTTTCATTAAGGTTTTTATGATTTTGAAAGGAATTGATAGGATAGATAGAAATAAACATTTCCGCTGATGGTGGAGTCTAGAAAAGGGAACATAGCCTTAAAATCAGAGCCACTTCATTCGGGATAGAAGTTAGGGAACACTTCTTCACGAAAAGGGTGGTGGAAGTGTGGAACTCCCACAAAAAGCGGTAGATGCGAGCTCAATTAATAACTTTAAATCTGACAGCGATAGATTAGTGTTAGCCAAGGGTATTAAGGGATATAGAGCCAAGGCGGGTGGTTGGAGTTCGGATACAGATCAACCATGAAAACAATTAATGGCGAAACAGGCTCGAGGGGCTGAATGGGCGACTTCCATTGTTTCTATGTTCCCAATCACTGTTAGTCATAACTTTTCTTTATCCTATCTGCTTAATTTATATCGTTTCGACTTGTATCAGTGACGGTGAAAGATTTCAGGCTTCTGACGGTATATTCCCGCGAGCTTAAGTAAATGTATTGATAACGGAAGTGTCCATTAACGGGCATATTTGGAATTGCGTACTCCAATAAACTTGAAGCGGGGAGAATCAAGATATCTCCCAAAATATGAGTGCGGCTAATACATTTTCTTTACAAAAGAATTTGATTGAAATGCTGTAATTCTGAGATATGATTGACTGACATTTAAGGAAATGTTTCGATGCAACCAAAACTTCTACCTCATTTCGCACAATAATGAAATTTATATAAAGAAATAAATCTGTTACCAGCCTTATAGAATGCTGCCGTTATACCGATGGATTTAACTGATAAACGTAGATTCATGCAAGGCCTGGTCGGTGAAGACAGCATCCGGCAAAGGTCTGAATACATAAGGGCAGAATTTTCGCTCATTGTTGTCGTGTTCTCCCCCATTTAACCTCGTAGGAAAGTCCCGCAAACCTCGGACAAAAGGCCAAATTCGACCCCGAAATTCCAGACGGTAATGTCTGGAATTCCCGGAGGATGGGGAAAATGATTTCGTGCAAAAAAGTGTAGAATTTCCGCTTGATTTAAGGGCCAAATAGGTCAGAAATTCTCAGGTTGGTGCATTTCCGGTAAGTGCTCATCAATTTATTGGGGCGGGAAAACCGACCTCCACCTGGACTGGGGAAAAGGACAATAAAACACGTGCCTTTCTTCAGATCATGTACAAATGTCCTTGCTGAAAACTGAAGGGTGGAGATAGATTTGGCTATTGGTATAAAGTTCTCCCGAAACTCTTTCGGATCTCACATTAAGAGTAGCAACTCACGAAGCAAAAAATGGGTCCAACAGTCTGTGGAGACGGATCACAGCAAAATCATCAATTTCATGAAAGGCGGAGAAAATCGGCAAACTCTTCTGAAACATTTTTTTCTGCATATTGGAATTATACATAGCTGTTTTTAAACTTGAAAATTTACCTGAAATTTGAGAAATGTAATGAACACTGGCTCCAGTCTGGAGAGAGACGTGTGATACCTGACAGGTGTAATTAGTTCCACTCTGCAACGGACCTGTTTCAGTGAGATAACTGGAAACTTCATACAGTCCCGCTAGGTTCTGGTCTTTGATTGGTTCCATACCGCTCAGAATTTCGGATCCATTTTTATACCAACTAATGTTCAGCTTTTCCGGGAAAAACGCAGCTGTTTTACACACAAGAGTCAAAGCAGTCGATGACACAGTGGGGGAAATCTGCAAAGGCGTCGGAGGAACTGTTGATAAAATATAATCAAATGTTATTGTGAATTTAATTGTCAACCAATGTGGACTGAGAACCAAACAGCAGTAAATAAATCAACAATGATTTGAAATAGGGCCACGGTCAGGTAGGATCACATTAAAACGGTCATTAAATACAGTTGAAGTTTGTATTGTCAATATGTTAAAGCAACAATTATCATTCGCAAGCTACGGTTCATGGGTTCATGCTATTTTATAAATAAAATGTCGGTTAGACAAAAAAAAGCTTCTGCTGCGTAGTTAATTCCCTGCTCAAAACTTTCACAGAACACAACTAGATTTGCTTGATGTTTAAAATCGATTTTGTGGGCTTGTAAGAAAGTGTGGTTTTGATTGGAGAAGGAGCTTTCCTTCAGCTGTTAAAGAATCTTCACTCCAAATAAAATATCGCATGGTCCAAAATACATGTTCGAATGAGAAAAGCTCTTCTGCGTGTTCGATTTTACCCTCTGGAATACCAATTGAACTGTGCTCCCTTTACAGCATCTCGCTGATTTCCAAATGAGCCCAATTAATGACCAAGCCGCCCTGGAAAATAATGGCACTGAAATCCTGCGGCATCGACATCTGGTGACTTTCAATCAGATCCCTTAACTTTCACTGATTTCGGGAATAAAGTTCAAATTTCTGTCGTCTGTTGTCATAACTAAACCGTCTCAGCCTTCATCCCAAGTTAGTGAATCCTCTCAGTGTCCTTGACATTTTTCCCAAAGTAATGCCCCGAAATCTGTATACTGTTGTCTAACTGGATTCTGCCCAGTGATTTGTATAGGTTTTGCAATATCATTGACTTTGATCCGTAAGCTCCATTATATAAAACCTAGGGCCGTAAAATTCGGCCGGCGCTATGATCCGTTTCGCGCAGGACACGGTATAACAGGCCGGTTCTTGACATGGAGACCGTTTCTCCAGGGCTTGAGCCAGTCTCCAGCCAGAGTTACGGCGATGGACCAGGAGACTCTCCGCTGGAGTCGATTCAATTTGATTGTTGTTAAAACGTTGCCTATTCCTCTTGCCATCTTTTAAAATTGCGAACCCAAACTCCTAAATCGACCTGCTCTTTAATTCATTAATTATTTTTGGCTATGATTTATTTTTAATTCGTTCTCGGGATGTGCACATCACCAGCAGGGCCATCATTTATTGGCCATCCACAATTACCCGGACACTGTGTTTGTGGCCCACCTTTGTAGCGGTTTCATACAACTCGTTGTCTTTCTAATCTACTTCAGAGGGCAATTGAGAGTCAACCACGTTAGTGTGGGATTGCAATCACATATTGGCCAGACCGAGTAAGGATGGCAGATTTCATTCCCTAAGGCACTTTCGTGCAACAGTAAGGTTTTACGACAATCCACTCACACCAGCTTCTTATTTCCATATTTTTAAAACTGAACCCATATTTTCAAACTGCTAAAGTGTGATTAGAACTCGTATTCTCTGGATTATTAGTCGACACATCTGGATTACGAGAAACTAAGATAACTACGACCCCGCAGTAACTGTTACATTCGATCTCATTCCTCCTTCCCAAAAGCATTAACTCATATATATCCATTTTAAACGGATTTGATTCTAAACAACATTGCAACCTATTTGTATTATCTTGAAGTTGTGTAGAGTCTCCTACACAGTAAACAACATTCCTCATTTTGTCTGCTCTACAAATGTCGATATTGTCCCTCTTCAAGTTGTCACAATTTAGACCAAGTTAGTTCAATTCCCCCATTATCATTGTCGTCAGGGCTTGAAATTCCACGAGGCTGCGCAGTATCTGCGGGAATCCAATAGAAATCCCAAAGTATCCGTTTTGCTCCGGTTCCGCACGTCTCTGTCCGAAATTGCCCGAAGTGACCAGGGGAACCCATCGGAATATCAGGTGGTCCTTCACAATTACCGCTAAAAAAATGTTTACTTGGGTAAGCGAAAGGCCAACACCAGCTGAGAGCAGTTAGTCTTGAGGAGAAGCATCTCACGGAGAGGATTTATATATATACCCTGGGCCTAACTGGAAAATGGTTCGATTTGATTTCAATGGAAAGTAAATTCGGGCGGTTTCAAGAACAGACGGATCACGTGCAATTTCAGGTTTGGACCCTGGCGGCATGTTATAAATGTACTCATATGAGAACATTTATGATTTCATTCACCAAAAGACGAATTAACGGTTTTAAGTGGGGTGCAAAACACTTCCGAAAATAGCCTTACATTATACAGTCCGTCGGAGATTTAAAGAAGATTACAGCACGGAAGGAGGCCATTCGGCCCATCGGATCTACGCCTATTCTATGCATGAGCAATCCAGCCAGTCCCACTGCCCCGCCCTATCCCCGTAACCCTGCACATTTTTTTGCGTTTCAGGTACTTATCCTGTTCCCTTGTGAAGGCCATGATTGAATCTGCCTCCACCATTCCCTCCGGCAGTGCATTCCAGATCCTAACCACTCGCTGTGTAAAAAAGTTTTTCCTCGTATCACCTTTCGGTCTTTTCCCAATCATCTTAAATCTACGCCACTTGGTTCTTGACCTTCCGACAATAGGAACCATTTCTCTCTATCCACTCTGTCCACTCTTTCATGATTTTGAACACCTTTATCAAATCTCCTCTCAACCAACTCTGTTCCAAGGAGAAAAATCCCAGCCTCTTCAGTCTATCCACGTAAATTATGTCCCTCATCTCTTCTGCACACTCTCGAAGACTTTCAAATCCTTTCTGAAGGATTGGACATAATACTCCAGTTGTGGCCGAACCAGTGTTTTATAAAAGTTCATCATGACTTCAATACTTTTGTACTCTATGCCCCGATTTATAAAGCCCAGAACCCTGTATGCTTTTTTAACTGCTTTCTCAACATGCCCTGCCAACTTCGACGATTTATGCACATGCTCCCCCAAATCCCTCTGTTCCTCCAGCCCGTTTAGAATTGTGCTCTCTAGTTTATATTGCTTCCACTCATTTTTTTCCGACAGAAGTACATCACCTCGCATTTTTCGGCGTTAAGCTCCATCTGCCACGTGCCAGCCCATGCCACTAGAGTTTCTACATCCTCTTGAAATCTATCGCTATCCTCATCACTCATCCTTATCCTTCCAAGTTTTGAGTCATCCTCGAATTTTGAAATTGTGCCCTTTACTCCCATGCTCAAACCATTAATATATATATATATATATATATATATATCAAGAAAAGCAATGCTCCCAGCACCGACCCCCGAGGAACACCACTGTACACCAACTTCCAGTCCGAAACACAACCGCTCACCACTACACTCTGCTTCCTGTCCTTTAGCAAATTCTTTATCCATGTTGCGATTGCCCCCTTTATTCCATGGGCCGCAATCTCAATAGTTAGCCTACCATGTGGCACTTTATCAAAAGCTTTTGGAAAATCCATTTACACCACATCAAATGCATTGGCCTCATCTATCATCTCTGTTACCTCATCAAAAAACTCTACCAAGTTAGTTAAACTCGATTTGCCTTCAACAAATCCGTGCAGGCTTTCCCTAATCAATCCACACTCATCCAAGTAAGTGTTAATTCTGTCCCGGGTTATCGTTTCCAAAAGGTTCCCCACCACCGAGGTTAAACTGACTGGCCTATAGTTGCTGGGTTTAATTTTACACACTTCTTTGAATGAGGGTGTAACATTTGCAATTATCCAGTCCTCTGGCAGCACTCCAGTAGCTAAGGATGTCTGGAAGATTATGAGCTGTACCTCCACAATTTTCCCCTTATTTCTCTCAGCATCCGTGGGTGCATCCCATCCGGACCGGGTGAATTATGCATTTTAAGTACAGCTAGCCTTTCTAGTATCTTTTCTTTCTCAATTTTTAGCCCATCCAGTATGGCAGTACCGTCGTCCTTGGTAAGGAACGATGCAAAGTTCTAATTTTGTAGCTCGGCCACGCCCACTGCCTCCATGAGCAGATTTCCTTTATGGTCCATAATCGGCCCCACCCCTCCTCTTACTACCCGTTTATTGCTAACACGTCTGCAGACAACTTTTGGATTCCCTTTTATGATGGTTGCTGGTCTACACTCAAACTCTCTCTTTGCCCCTCTTATTTCCTTTTTTCACTTCCCCACTGAACTTTCTATATTCTGCATGGTTCTCACTTCTGTTATCAACCTGATACCTTTCATATGCTGCTTTTTCCTGCTTCATCTTATTCTCTATCTCCTTTGTCATCCAGGGAGCTCTGGCTTTAGTTGCCCTACCTTTCGCCCTCGTTGAAATGTACATTGTCTGTACCTGAATCACCTCCTCTTTAAAGGCCGCCCACTGTTCAATTAGAGTTTTGCCTGCCAATCTATGATTCCTATTTACCAGAGCCAGATCTGTTCTCATGCCACTGAAATTGGCCCTCCTCCAATTGTGTATTTTTACTTTAGAGTAGACGGAGTCCCTTTCCATAGCTATTCTATACCTTATGATACTATGATCGCTGCTCCCTTACGAGAGGGTGCATTTATTTAAAACCAGCATCATTCCGTGAAGTCCAGCCCTCGACGGACAAAGACCCGCTGGATTTCCTTTCCTATTGAGTTCCATTCACGGGCCGCCTTTGGCGGCAGCGCCAAAGCACAAAATCTCTCGCCCGATTTTCCAACCAATTGTGATCAACACGAAAGTGACCAGTTGCCGATGTCGACCTCCGTGTTGCGCTGACGCCTAAGGCGACTTTCACACCGATCAAATTGCGTTGATTGCCGTTACCATTCTTCCTTTGATTGATTTGTTTTCAGTGCGTGTGTGTTATTGGGGGGCGTCCCTATCATTTGGCCAGATTGCCTCCGGACTCGAATTGCCAGCGTGTGTTGTGCTGTCGATGGTCCGCTGAGAGTTTTATGGGAGATTCTGCCGCTCATCCGCTTTTAATTCGGCGAAAGAGCAGCGGAAAACCCGAAAATTAAATAACTTGTTACTTATTATAACTTTTCATGGAGAACTCTCATGTATAAATATTCATTTAAATTACCAAATAAAAGCTGGGATGTTTTAAGTCTATATAGAGTGTTACTAAGGAAGATGCGTAATGTTCCTAGAGTTTGAACCGTTAGATCTGTTAAACAATATTTTTATCTGTATATCTACTACGTATCTATCTATCTGTATGTCTAGCTGTCCGTCCATCTAGCCATCCTGTTATCTTCCTTTATGTCATCAGTACATGAACGACATTTAAGTTTTTATGGAACGCCGCTTACCACATACGATTAGTTCTGTGCCGCATCCATCAACATAATTGGAGTTCCCAACTCTCACTCTACAACGATAGGCTCCAGAGTCGTGGAAACTCACATTCTGTAGATGAAGAAAAAATGTTCCATTCGGTAGAACACGAGATATTACGCGGTTGTCAGGCGTAATTATTACGTTTTGCTGGGAATCGTTCTTACTCCAGTAAACATTCATATCCTCAATCTTCTGGAATCCAGATACGTTGCCCTGTAATGTTACATTCTCACCTGTGTTCGCCTTCACAGATTCAGGGACTTTCCGTGAAACATCCAGGGCAACTGTCGGAAATAGATACAGTCGCACAATATTTTCTTTAAACGCAAAATAACTCCAACGATTAATAACAGAACACAACATAGACAAAAGCAGAATACCGCAATGTAAATGAACCAATTCAAAACGTGACCAATAAAACAGAACAAAGAGAAATATGAACGGTGTATAATTGATGACAATTCTCTGCTCCAGAGAAATCAGTCGAATACCTGTGCAGAAAATCCCCAGCGTGGCACAATACTGAAACATGGCATTCCGAGCCAGAACTAAACCCATAACTGACTTGAGCGCTGCAGATACTCCGATCAGACAACTGTTACATTGACTTGTAAGGTTGTAACATATCTATGCTGAATGCCATCCGGCTGAGGAACGTGGTTGCGCAGGATGTGCGTTCCGCCTACAACGTGCAGGGTTTCCGTTCCACTCCTGCAACTCTCACTAAAGAAATTTACAAACCACGGATTTGTTGAACGAACAGACAAAAAACAATGTCGAAATTTCAATAATCTGGAATCAAGAACTGAAGTCTCTTTACGACATTGCGGTTCAGGACGTACCATTGTAAAAGGACATCCCCGAAAGAAAGGTCGAAAAGCGATTTAGAATAGGAAGCTGTGAAATGCCAGCGCAAGGTAAAGGAGTTTGCATTGGAAGGAGATACGGAAAGTAGAGGGCAAGGGAGAGAGAGACCGACCGAGCGAGGGAGCGGGGGAAGTGATTTCCAGAGGGAACGTTGGGTTAGTTGCTTACCGATAAATAACAATTTCAATTTAGATCTACTGGTGCTTTTCTGGGAGGTTAATGCACACAGTTGTGAGATAATGCTACATATTGTGAATTGAAACATGGCATTACGTGAAGTCCATATGGTGCGTGATTCCGCAGGGAAACAGCTCCAAGTCCGTCTATAATAGACCATGACCTGGCAATTAACTGCTAATGTATCTGCCACTGTGGAGCGCGTTCTCACTTTGCGCACGATTTAAACTGACGCTAAAAACGTTAAAACGTTGATGTTGTTGTAAACAGTATTGCTTCAATCAACATATACAGATCTTTGCATGTGGCCTTTCCCAAACTCCTTAGAGCATTGCCATTCATTTTTTAAACAAATAGACGCATGTCTCAAAGTTCATGTCATGTACTAAATTAACTCTCAAATGCAGCTCATGGTGAAGCTAATTAGCGAGAGTGCTCCAGTTGGATTGAACATCCAAGGAAAAGGATGATTGGAGTACCATGTGGACTTTCAGGTTGGAGAAGAAATGGGTGGGATTAATTTTACATATTTTTCAGGTGATGAAATTCTGGATAACCCACGGCAGCATGTCAGCCAAACAGGTAGAATACGCCGTGGCCGTCATGGACTGGTAAAGCTGGGTGTCCTCAGCAAACATAGGGAAGTGACTCACTTGATTAGTTATATAATGGCACCAACTGTCAGCAAAAGAAGGATAAGAAATGGCGAAACTTCGGGGGGAATGGGTTCACTGCAGGGATGATGCGGTATGAACAGTAACGGTTGCCTGAGTTACACTGGGCTAGCAGAAGACAAACAGAATTCATAAATTTCACCGGCGAGAATAGGTTGTGGAGGATGTCCGTGTTGTGAACTACGTCAAGCGTTATGGAAGGTAAAAAGAGATATCGCATACCATTGCCATTACTGAGGACGTACTTCAGTGAGGTAACATCGCAGTCGACTTCTTTACAGGCTGGGGAGCCCAGTTTTTGTAAAGTTCACTCACAGTCCGTGCACAATAACCTCGCACGTACATATAATAATGATTTGTATCATTCGAGATCACTCAAAAGATTATTAGAGCTTTGTGAACTTCAGAAGCCATTCATCAAATTCAATTAAATATTTTTGTTTTGACACAGAATATTTTTCTCACTTATTTTCGTGTACAACATCTGCAAACCAGCAACATTCTCAAAACTTAACGAAAGGAGTTGCGGTTTTTACCTCAGGTCAGCACTAGAATAAAATTTGTTTCTCTATGTCTCTTTTTTCAGTAGCCTGTGTTGCACGACAAGCTTTTGTTCACACGTTCTTTGCAGTTGATATGTTTATTCCAGACAGTTACTGGAGGCTGCTGATAGTTGCAATTTAAGTGCAAATCATAGAACATACAGCTTTGAATGTGGCCATTCGTCCCATCGTGCCTGTGGCGGCTCTCCGAAAGTCCGACTAATTAGTCCCACTCGCTTGCACTTGCTGCACAGACCGACAAATGTTCCTGTTTTAAGCTTATATCTCCTTCCCTTTTGAAAGTTGCTATTGAATCTGCTTTCACCTCCCTTTCAGGCACTGCATTCCAGTTCATAACAAGTCATAGAGTAAAAAAGAATCTCCTCATCTTCCCCGGCTTTTTTGCCAATTTTATGGAATCTGTGTCCGCTGGTGACCGCCCCCCCTGCTAGGATTTAAATCCTTCCCCTCTGCACTAGTTAACCTCCCTGTGAGGACATTGATGCCAGCACTCTTCAGGTGCAAACGGTCCATCTTGTGCAGGTCCCTTCTGCCACTGACTGGTTCCTAATGCCACATGAATCCGAAGCCCTCTCTCCCGCACCATTTATCCAGCCCACATGAACGGGCTTTCTGTTGCTATTCCTATACTCACTAGCTCGTGGCACTCGGAGAATTCCAGACATTAACATCTTTCAGGTCCATCTCTTTAGTTTCCCCTTTAGCTCCTGAATCTCTGTCTGTAGGACCTCAACCCTTTTTCTTCCTATGTCATTGGTTCCAAAATAGACTATTACTTCTGGCTGTTCCCTTTCCCCACGCAGAATGTTCTACATCCTTTCCATGATATCCTTTAAGCTGGCACCAAGAAGCCAACACACTATCCTAGATTCATGTCGACAGTTGCAGAAAAGCTCTCTATCCCCCTGTCTATCGAATCCCCGGTGATGACTGTATTTGTACACTTCGCTGTGTCCCCTTGAGAAAATGAGGAAGCAGAAGAACGGGGGAAAGTGGAAGCTGGAACTCGGGGGAAGGGGGTAAGCTGGGGCCCGGGTGGACGGAGGAAGCAGGAGCACAGAGGGTAAGGTGGGGAAGCAGGAATATGCAGACAAGAGGTGGGGGGAAGCAGGAGCCAGGGAGGAAGTAGGGAAGCAGGAGCCTGGGAGAAGCGGTGGGTGTTGCGAAACTGGAGCTAAGTGGAAGCAAGAGGCAAGGAGGAAGGGGGTAAGCAGGAGCCCTGGGGGAAGGGGATGGAAACTGGAGCCTGGGTGGAAGGGGGGAAGCTGGAGCCAGGTGGATGCAGTAACCTGGGGGAATGAGGCAATGCGATAGCCTGGGGGAAGGGGGGAAGCAGAAGCCCGTGTTAAAGCAGGAGCTCCTGGTGGAAGGGGGAAGCAGGAGCATGGAAGGAATCGGGAAGCAAGAACCAGGGGGAACCAGGAGCCAGATAAAAGGAATAGCCTGAGGTATGCGGCAAAACAGGATCACGGGGAAAGGGGGGAAGGAGGAGCCTTGGCAGAAGGGGAGAGGGATAATATGATCCAGGTCAAAGGTGTGGAGGGAAAGAGAGGGAGAACGTAGTCCAGACTGGGAGATGGATCACGTTCTCCACCAACCCCTCCCGCTCCCTCAACTCCCCCGCTTTATATCTGGATCACCTTCTTGAACATGCAGGGCAACGAGTTGATGTCTCGGAAAGCCTGGCGCATGCGTGTTAAGTGACGTCATCGAACAAAGTGTTACGATTCACTTCTAATGTAAAAGGTGACCCGCCCGTTTTCTGCACAATAAACCTGAAAACAAGTAGTCACCCGCACACAATGCCCCAACATTCGCTGCAGCTGTTTCCCATGGGGTTTAGGTTCACTGAGGGACAGTGGACACTTCCGGTTTTCATTCGACATGTGACGTCCTGCTGCGCATGCGCAGGGGGCACTCGATGACGTCACCCACAGCGCATGCCGAACACTTACCGCTCCGCTAGTGACGTCACTTCCAATTACATCACCCTTGAATGAACAGCACCTCAAAACAACTTGGGTTGTGTTGGTGCTGTCTGTTGGATGAACTCAGTAGTGTTAGCCCTGTCTGTTCTCTGAACTGGGCAGTGTCAGCCCTGTCTGTTCTGTGAACTCGGTAGTGTTGATGCGGTCTCTTCTCTGAACTCGGTCGTGTTGGTGCTTTCTGTTCTCTGAACTCTGTCGTGTTGGCGCTGTCTGTTCTATGAACTCGATCGTGTCAGCCCTGTCCTCTGAACTCAGTACTGTTGGTGCTGTCTGTTCTTTGAACTCCCTAGACTTGGCGCTGTGTGTTCTCTGAACTCCGTATTATTAGCGCTGTACCTTGTCTGAACTCTGTAGCTTGATAATGATTGGATCAAACTGGACATTCCAGAAAAAGGATTGGATGAATATTGTTCTCTCACTTACTGTCGCTGACAATAGGGAAAGTGCTTTAATCCACCACAATGGTGGAAATAGACGGGACCAATCTGTTTATGAGCGGGAATACGCTGCAAAAATGGGAGGATGTCTTGAATCAATGCAAATTAAACCTACGGGTCACGTGATCACTTCTGCAGCGTATGCATTCAATTCGTTGGATGGATGGAGAACCGTAATTGTTATGGCTCCTCATTTACGAGTAAATGTTAATTAGAACGGATCATTTTTTTCTGGGCTGCTTGTAAAATATAAAGCGAAGCACAATTTGCTGCGAAAAAATTCAGGGGATCTTTGTAGCAGCTAATTTCTGAGAGATGACCCACTGCCAGAAAAACGAGGGGTTTTATCCCGCATGATTGTAATACCGAAACATATTCAGATAATGTCAAGGCTTTGAATTACTTCTTTTTTTTCGAGAAACACGGTCAAGATTTTGACTCTGTTGCATTCTAACCAAACTGCGGGTAGAGTTGAAGCATGTACGCATGGAAATTGCGGAATCTCAGAAGAAGGTTTGGTTGAATATTGATATATTTAATGATCATGGCAAGGTGCCTCTAGAATGGCCACAGGTGCAATGGGCAAGGACAGTATTATATTATTACGTGCATTCCTGGTTGGTCACCGCGTTGCCTCGGAGTTTTTCCGGCAGTTCATGTCACGTTATCTACAAGGAAATAGACTTGAAACTTAATCAGAAGCTGGAGGGACGGGGTGCTGCATTTCCTTATCCCCAAATATGGATTGATACCTGAATCTAAAACGGCCCTAAGAACGAACAATATGTGCCTAAACAATCCTGTACAGGTTTTCAATTGTACAGGTTTCGGGCCAATTGCAGCAAGGGCTGGAATACTGCAAGTACCGTGTAGGGAGCTGTCAGCGCAAGCGGAATGGTCTGTAGCGCGGTTTAGCTGGTGGCTGTTTAAAAGTCTGCTGCAATGTTAGGATTGTGTTTTGGCTGAAATTTGTCGGAGGCAAGCCTTGCATAAAGTTTAGCTGGAAGTAGGATGATGACAGGAGTAAAGATAATCCTCCTATCGAATTCAGCCTTGCAGATTCTTCCGGAAGAGCTGCAGCAAAGGAGGGTTGTTCTTGGCATGGCACGCTTGGAGTTCCAGCTGCTGTATTTTGAAGGTGAACACATATATGTCACTCAAGAACCTTTCTCCCATTTACGTGTCTGTTCATATAGATGATCAACAGAGCCTGTCTCTGTAAAGTACTTTTTAAAAATAGTTATAGCATTAACTAAAATGTCCTTTAATGCGGCATCCAACATCAGCTAATTGCAATTTGTATGGCCATTGATTTATATATGCATTGCGGTGCAGGATAAGTATTTGCATCGCAATGTATGCAACCTTCAGACTAACGACAATATGGCCACCCATTACCCTTGATTTGTGTTGCGTTTGGAACCAGTTTTTAAGGATAGCCAATGGACCACTGAAGGCCACTCAGAAAAAGGTCCGAAAAGAAATTCCTTCAATCGTAAGGTGCGAAGTTATGGTTGTACCGTGTTCAGATCAATTCGGAATTCCTCAGATGACGAAGCAGTCCATGTCCCAATGCAATAAGAATTGTACTAAATCCATGCTTGGGATAACTGGCAAGTAACATTCACGCCACAAACTACCAGGCAATGACCACCCCCATGAGGAGAGAGCCTAACCACCATCCCTTGACATTCAATGTCAATACCGTCACCAATTCCCGCACCTTCAACATCCTGCGGGTCACCAATGATCAGAAACTCGACTGCGCCCTCCGCATAAATGTGCTGGTTACCAAGAGATCGGTTATGCTGTCGCGATTGGTTTAGCTCTTGACTTCACAAAGCCCCTCCACCGCCTGCAAGGCATATGTAACGATAATCTTAAATGTGCCAAGCGCACCAGGTTGAGTAAAAATGAAATATCAAATCTTTTTTTGTCCAATGGCTTGCGCCAAATTTAATCTCAAAGTTAAATGATAACTTTTGCTGGTTTGTTGCTCTTAGTATCATAATTTGCTTTTCTTGAGTGGGTACAGCTATCTTCCAAAGCGCGCTGTTGTGTGATGTAATTCCGGGTGTTGAGTGTGCTATTCTCTCGTTCGACGAACACAAAGAGCATCCACACTTCCTGCAAGGGAACCTCGCTGTTTTACTATCCCTGTAGATACCTGACACGCTTTAGACTATGTTGAGTCGATTTTGCCTCCTGTGACTTTATTTCCCTCCAAAACAGTCTCAGATGGTAATATTAGAACACTACATTTAAGATGGGCTCAGATCCTGAAATAAAGCCCAAGGTTGTGTAAAAAGACAGCAGTAAAAGTAAAAATTCAGGCCTTTTAAAGCTGCACTCTGCTTTTGACAGCAATGAATGTGGGCAGTCTTTTTACCACAGTCCAGAACCGGCTGCAGCACTCAATTTCAGTGCATTTCACGAAATGCAATTTCGTTTTCAAACCCTTTGCTGTCCAGTGCTTCTCTCTCTGCTTTCAGCGGGAAGATGCATAATTGTTCACTTTAGTCATTGATTTGCCTGGAATGCATTGCAGATTCGCGTGAGCGTAAAATATTTCATATTAATGTTACAAATTTGAGAATATATTGCTATTTTCGGCCAATGCACTTAATCCCGCTCTCCCATTCCACTTCATCCCGTTATCCCATTCCAATTCCCCATCCTTCTGCGTCTACCCCTGCAAAAATTATTTCACAAATTCGTTAAAAATGCACTTTCAGACTCCCTCGTCTAACAATTCGTTGGCACTGCGCCATTTTAGAGGCGGAGAACTGGTTCCTTCCATAGCGGAAGTGCGCCACCCGCCATATTAGATCCCGCTGTTCCCTGGGTGTCCAGGGCGTGCTGCGCAAGTATTTAACAGTCTGATTAAAATCTTCCAGCAGTCGTCCACTGCATACAGGTTAGTTGCTGTTTCTAATTGCTAGACTGCTAGTCAACCTCTGGTCGTTTGTGGCCGGTTTTCGGACTTCTACAACTGACCAGAAATAAGTTTTTATTGGTGCTGGACTGATTCTGGCTGCCTTCAGAACAGTTTTATTGCTGTCAAGGCTGGTCTGTTCGGTCTCCTCTTATGAGGAAATAAGACAGGAGGAGCAGCTGAGCGAAGGAGGGAACTACACAGAAGGCCACATTTGAGTTCGCCGTGTCTCAGTTTTGGGACTCACGCCTCGAATCAGAAAGTTGGGAATTTATGTCCCACTCCCTGGACTTGAACGCAATTCTAGGCTTACACTCCAGTGCAATACCAATGGAGTGCTGCACTGTCGGTGGTGCCGTCTTTCGCATGAAATGTTAAAACGAGGCCCCGTCTGCCCTTTCAGGTATAAGTAAAAGGTCCCATGGCACGATTTCGAACAAGAGCATGGGTGTCCTTGCAAATATTTATCCCAGAAGCAACATCACTATCTGATTATCTGATCACTATCAATTTGCTGTTGGTGGGACCATGCTGTGCACGGATTGGCTGCCGCGTTTCCTACATTTCAACAGTGACGACACTTCAAAAGTATTTAATTAACTGTAAAGCGCTTTGCAACGTTCTGCTGTGGTGAAAGGAGCTATATCAATTAAAGTCCCTTTTTTTCTCCAAACCAACAGCGGAATTTTCATGGAGTACTTCTCCTAACTGAACTTCACGGAGGAGCAATGTGTCAGGTCCTTGATTTCTCACAGGAGGCTATCACCGAGCTATATCACCAGCTGCAGCCACAAATTGAGCTTCGAACCAGAGTTTGGACAGCAATACTTCTGCATATCAAGGTCATCCAGGCCTTTAATTTATCTGCAACAGGCACCTTCCAGGATGCAGCAGGTAACTCTCAGTTTGTAGCCCATCGCTCTATCAGGGAGGTGTTGGAGGCTTTCTACGCCAGGAGGAATATCCTCATCTGCTTCCCAATGGACAGAGCAAAGCAGGTCAAGAGCGCACTAGACGCCGCCAACATTGTAGGGGTCTCCAGGATGGAACGTGCATTCTGACATGTTTGTGCATAGAAACGGTTTATAACCCCTCAATATCCAGCTTGTTTTTGACCGCAGGCAGCGCATCATGAAGGTCTATGCGCAGTTAAGAGGCAGCAATCATGAGTCATTATTCTGCTCCAGTCCTCTGTGCCGTCTTTATTTTCAAACAGGCCTTTGGGTCACAGGCTGGCTAGTCGACGAGAGCTTCTATTGTCTTTAGGTTTGCCTCATGACTCATGGGAGGAACACGGACAAAGTGGCAGATGAAGCCGACATGGAGGAGCAGGAGGAGGAGGAAGAGCAGCATGAAGAGATTGTGCAGCATCGACCACCAGTGCATGTAGCTGCTGGAGCACTTCGAGAGCAGCTCGTAGAAGAGCGCTTTATTCAAACCATCCCTTCCATCTCCAATAGCCCAATAGTCATCCAATCCTTGTCACCACCGGTTTTGCTACCACACTCTAATTACCTTCCTTCAGTCCATCCTTGCAGGGTGTTGACGTCATGTCAGTACATGTATTTATGTGCTCTTCTTCGAAGAGTGCCATGGGATATTTACATCCATTCGAGAAGACAGTTGGTTTAATGTCTCATCCAAAAGTTGTCACCTCCGACAGTAGAACACAACCCCCCCCCCCCCGCACACACACACAGCAGAACAGTGTTATTTTAAATATAGTGCTCAAGTCTCTGAAGTGGCATTTGAATCCACAACCTTCTGACCAATAGGCGCATATGCAAGCAGTGAGTATGAGGATTTTACTAGTTTTCTGTCTTGGCAAAATGTAATGAGGCCTGTGGTCCATGGTGGGCCTGGTCCATGGATCGCTATGCGAGTTGTGTGCCAGCTACACTCTGAGTTTCTTTCACTTGAGTGAGCAAAGAAGGGGGCGTGCCAGTGGGGACGATCAAATGCAAGGCAGTGACGGATTTTTTTTCTTGTCAAGAGAATTAAGAGGGAAGATAAGAGAATGGTTCTGTCAATGGAGGGCTGCAGAGGTATAGAGCCAAATGAAAGGTCAAAGCCTCAGAAGATGGGGTCCTAGAAATTCGATCGCATCCAAAATCGGTAACGCAAGGGGCTGGGCTAGCAAGGGGCTGGGCAAGCATTGCAGATGCCTTTTCCAGTGGGCCCAGGCAACACGTGAAATTGGTGCTGGTATTTGATTATAACGAATCAGGCGTGCAGCCAGCGCTGCCTCCTCTATTTAATGGCTGCACGTCTCACTTTGGCGGCAGAGCGTGAAATTCGGCTTCAGTGACGCCAATTAAAGGGAAATAGCATTTGTTAAAGTGGGTTACCACCATCTCAACCTCTATCGCTTCCTCAACTCATCGGCCACTAAAACCCTCACCATGCTTTTGTCACCTTCCGAAACGACTATTAATAGTTGACTGTAAGTATGTTAAACCTCAAAATTCCCCGATTGAATACAATAATGATACAACATAACATATGTTGTTATAAAAATGCCCACCTGATAGCGATGTAAGCTGATTATCTGGGTTAAGTTTGATTGTTAGGGCCACGAGGCGGAAATGCAAAATTAACAATTCTGGAGCAAGACAAAGAGCTGGACTAATTGATTTGACATAACAGTAAAATTGTGGGTACTGAAACCATTCAAAAATGGTCTGTTGTCATTGATCGAGAGAAACCATTGTAATGGAATTCGCATATAATCTGTTGGCAACATTGGTTTGACATGCCAGATTATATTATTATATCGCTGCTTTCAGGCGTTGTGGAATGTAACTCGAAGGTTCGCAGCGGATTGAAGGTCTATCTGTACCGTGGAAGCATTGACTCGAAACAGGTGATAAGTTCCTACTGCAGCAGTTTCCATGTTCACATTAGTCATCCAATTGATCACGGTGTGTGACACACTTCCGTGGTACGAAATTCTGCGCATGAACAGCTGAATTGATGTTCCTCACACCAAACTACAGTTAGAATAGGTACAGCCAGCCCAATGAAAAAAATCTTCCTGACATAGAATTACATGGTATAAACTGCACATAAACAGACCATTCGGCCAATGGTCCGTGCTGGTGTTTATGCCACTCAGGAGCCTCCTCCCTCCCTACTTCTTCTTCCCTATCAACATGTCCGTCTATTCCTTTCTGCCTCATGTTTTTCTTTAACTTCCCCTTAAATGCATCTGTGTTATTCGCCTCAGCCAGACCTTGTGGTAGCGAGTTCCATATTCTAACCAATCTCTGGGCAAAGTAACATCTCCTGAAATCTCTACTGGATTTTTAAATGACGATTTTATATTTATGACCCTTAGTTCTGCTCTCCCCTGCCCCCCCAAGTTGGAAATATCTTCTCTACGTCTACCCTCTCAAACCCTTCCATTATCTTAAAGCTCTCTATCCTGGCACTACTCATTCTTCTCTTTCCAAGAGGAAAGAGTCACAACCTGCTGAATCATTCCTAAAATGTATAACCTCTCAGGTCTGGTATCATCCGAGTAAATCCTTTTGCACATTTTACAGTGCCTCTACATCCTTTTCATAACATGGTGACCAGAAATGTTCACAATACTCCAAGTGTCGTCTAACCAAAGTTCTATACAAGTTTAACGTAATGTTCTGCTCTTCAATTCAATTCCTCCAGAAACGAAGCCCATGCACGGTTTTCCTTTTTATGGACCTTATTAATCTGTATCGATACTTTACGTTATTTGTGTATTTGAATTCAAGATCCCTCTGCTCCTCTACCTCATTTAGAGTCTTCATTTCCAAGCAGTATGTGGGCCACATGTTGTACCTACGAAAATGTAATGCCGAGCACTTATCTATATTGAAATTCATTCACCAATTACGCGCCCATTCTGCAACTTCCTTAATGTTTTTTCTGCATTTAATCTCAGTTCTCCTCACTCTTAAAAATACGACCCAATATGATGTCATCTGCGAATTTTGAAATTGTGCTTCCGATTCCCGAGTTCAACGTTCATGTAAATTGGGAAAAATAGTGGTGCCAGCACAGATGCTTGTGGAACACACTTTGCCTGTGTGAGTAATTACTTTTAACCCAGACTCTCTGTTTTCTGTTTTGTAAACAGCTTGCTATCCTTTTGTTAATTGTCGACGTTTTCCTCATGCTATGACCTCAGTCATGAATCTCTTATGAGGTACCATATTGAAGGCCTTTTCCACATATATTACATGTACGACATTAACCTTGCCTGCCCTTTCTGTTACTTCTTCAAAGAATTCAATACGGTTGATCAAGCATGACCTTCCTTTGAAAATCCTTGCTGATTATTCTTGATTGTATTTTCTGTTTCTAGATTTTTTTCTATGTCATCTTTGTGTAAGGATTCCATCATCTTTCCTACCACTTACGTTAAGCTGATGGGTCTATAGTTCCTTGGATTGGTTCCATCATTCTTTTTTAAATATAGAAATTACATTAGCTGTCTGCCAGTCCTTTGCAACTATTCACTTTTCTAATGAATTTTTATACTTATGTAATAGTGCCTCTGCTTTCTTTTCCAAACTTCTTTTAATATGTGCGGATGCAATTGATCCAGGCCAGGGGTTTTATCCTCTATAAACTTGATTAGTTTATCAGTGTTCTACCCCGCACCTTCCATCTTAAATGTATTTATAGCTTTTTTGATCTCTTCGTCTAATGTCATGTCAAAAATTTGAGTCAGCCTGGTAAATACAGGGGCAAAGTAATTATTTAATATTTCTGCCATTTCGCTGTCATTAACTGTGAGTTTATCATACGTTTCAGAGGTAAGCGATTCCACAACCAACAAATCTGATCAAAGCTCTTATGTCCTGCCACATCCAGTCGTGAATGGTGGAGGACAATTAAAGAAGTAAAGGGAGGAAGATGCTTCATAAACATCCCCATCCTCAATGATGGAGTCCAGCACATGAGTGCAAAAGACAAGGATAAAGCGTTTGCAACCATCTTCAGCCAGAAGTGCCGAGTGGATGAGCCATCTCGGCCTCCTCCCAATATCCCCACCATCACAGAAGACAGTCTTCAGCCAATTCGATTCACCAAGAAACGGCTGAGTGCACTGGATACAGAAATTCTATGGACCCTGACAACATCCCAGCTGTAGTGCTGATGTCTTGTGCTCCAGAAACAGCTGCGCCTCTAGCCAAGCTGTTCCAGTACAGATACAACACTGGCATCTATCCGACAATGTAGAAAATTTCCCAGGTATGACCTGTCCACAAAAAGCAGGACAAATACAATCTGGCCAATGACCGCCCGATCAGTCCACTCTCAATCATCAGCAAATTGATGGATCGTGTCATCAACAGTGCTATCAAGCGGCACTTACTCACCAATAACCTGCTCACCGATGCTCAGTTTGGGTTACGCCAGGACCACTCGGCTCCAGACTTCATTACTGCCTTGGTCCAAACGTGGACAAAAGAGCTGAATTCCAGAGGTGAGGTGAGAGTGACTGTCCTTGACATCAAGACAGCATTTGACCGAGTGTGGCACCAATGAGCCCCAGTAAAATTGAAGTCAATGGGAATCATGGGGAAAACTCTCCAGTGGCTGGAGTCATAGCAAGCACAAAGGAAGATGGTAGTGGTTATTGGAGGACAGTCGTCTCAGCCCCAGGACATTGCTGCAGGAGTTCCTCAGGGCAGTGTCCTAGTCTCCAACATCTTCAACTGCTTCATCAATGACATTCCCTTCATCATATGGTCAGAAATTGGGATGTTCGCTGATGTTTGCACAGTGTTCAGTTCCATTCGGAACCCTTGAAATAATGAAGCACTCCGTGCGCGCACGCAGCAAGACCTGGGCAACATCCAGGCTTGGGCTGATAAGTGGCAAGTAACATTCGCACCAGACAAGTGCCAGGCAATGACCATCTTCAACAAGAGAGAGTCTAACCACTTCCCCTTGACTTTCAAAGGCATTCCCATCACCGATTCCCCACCATCAACAACGTGGAGTCATCATTGACCAGAAACTTAACTGGACCAGCCATATAAATACTGTCTCTAAAAGAGCAGGTCAGAGGCTGGGTATTCTGCGACGAGTGACTCACCCAGAAATCACCAAATCCTTTGCACCATCTACGAGGCACAAGTCAGGAGTTTGATGAAATGGTCTCCACTTCCCTGGATGAGTGCAGCTCCAACAACACTCAAGAAGCTCGACACCATCCAGGACAAAGCAGTCAGCTTGATTGGCACGCCATCCACCACCCTAAACATTCACCCTCTTCACCAACGGCGCACTGTGGCTGCAGTGTGTACCATCCACAGGATGCACTGCAACAACTCGGCCAGGCTTCTTCGACAGCACCTCCCAAACCCGCGACCTCTACCAACTAGAAGGACAAGGGCAACAGGCACATGGGAACAACACCACCGGTACGTTCCCCTCCAAGTCACACACCATCCCGACTTGGAAATATATCGCCGTTCCTTCAACGTCGCTGGGTCAAAATCCTGGAACTCGCTTCCCAACAGCACTGTGGGAGAACCTTCACCACACGGACGGCAGCGGTTCAAGAAGGCGGCTCACCACCACCTTCTCAAGGGCAATTAGGGATGGGCACTAAATACTGACCTCGCCAGCGATGCCAACATTCCATGGACGAATAAAAAAATCCCTTAGTGGCCCTATCTCTGTTCTCATTTTTTATGTTTTTTATGTGTCTGTAGAATAATTTACTATCTATTTTATAAGCCTTGACAATTGAAATTCGTAGTTGATCTTTGCCTTCCTAATTGATTTTTAACTCCTTTCCGAACCTTTTCCTCTTCACTTTTATCATACTTTCCTTTGTTATCTATGTAATGTATGCCTTTTTCTTTAGTTTCAATTTTACCATTTTTTTCTTTATTCATCCACAGTGTATTTTTACTGGCTAATTTGTTCCTGCTTTTTAAGTAGGATACATTTCTTCTGGAACCTGCTGATCACAGTTTTAAATGTTTGATCCTGCTGTTCTATTTTGTTCATCAATACATTTTCCAGTTTGTTTTCCCTTGTTCCATTCTCATCCTCTGAAAAACAGCCTTTTTCCCAATTTATTACTTTGTTCTGTGCCTTACTTATGTCCTTCCCAATATTTATCCCAAAACTTATTATGTTGTGATCGCTATGGCTTAGATATGGATAGCCATATTTCAATGCTATGATATTCACAGCAACCCGTCTGTATATATCGCGCCGGCGTGAAAGATCACACTGTCAGGAAAAATGTACCTCTTATATGTTCTTGTAATGCTGATCACATTGTTAAAATACATTTTACTGCTCCCAGTAAAATAGATACAAAGTACATTTTTCGCAAATACCTTGTAAATAAAAACAAAACCTCCAATAATTGTGCGATGCGATATTTAAGATACATTTGTCTTGTTCCCTTAATTGCAGCATGGGTTGGAATAAAGCAAGTATATTTCAAGATGAATGTGTTGGGAGCTGGCAGCAGGAGTGGAATGGTTTGTAGCGCAGCAGTTCACGAGGTTTAGTTTGTATTGTTTATGCTACTGCAATATTGAGATTGTGTTTTGCTGAAATATATCGGAGGCAGGCCTTGCGTTAATTTTTGATGGAAGTATGGCGATGACAAGAGTCAGGACAATCTTCCTGACGAATTCAGCTTCGTGACTTCTTCAGGAAGGTTTGCAGCAAAGGAGTGTTGTTCTTGGAATGGGAAGCATGGAGCACGGACCTTTAGCTCGAGTTGCTGGATTTTGAAGGTGAACACAAATCTTTCACTTGTATACCTTATAGCACTTTCATTGCATAAGTATGTATACATCCTTCAGGCTAACTGCAAAAGTTTTTTTTTTGCCTTCTTAAAGAAAAGAGCTGCCCATAAGAGAAGGCAGTACAATGGGCCAGTGAAGTACCTGCAAATTCTCAGTGTTTCATCTATTACTGTAACGTAATAAACTCACTCATTAACATATGAGGAATCCAAATCTTCAGGAAGGTCTTTTGCAAATAAATATCCCTGTATCCCTGGCCTGAAGCTATTCTAGGTATTTAATGGCGGTTAGATGTAGACCTGCTTCCTGCTTCCAGTTCGCTTTTTAACTTATCACCGGGCGTCAATCTGATGTTGCGATTTGGCCACTCATTATCTTTGATTTGTATTGCCTTCGGAACCAGGTTTTAAACAAGGCCAGTGGACCACTGGTGGCCACTCAGAAAAAGATCACAAAAGAACTTCCCTCAGTCGTAAGGTGCGAAGTGTTTCTGTTCGTTGATGATTGTATCGCGTTCAGATTAATATGCAATTGATCAGCAGCAGGCCGTGTCCCTGTGCCTTTAGAATTGGACTAAATCCATGCTTGAAATAAGGGCAAGTAACATTCATACCAAACTGGTACCAGACAATGGCCATCTCGGCACGAGCTTGATGGGCCTCATGGCCTCATTCTGTGCTCTAACGATTCCTTGATTCTATGACCTCCTCGAGGAGAGAGCCTAACACCTCCTCTTGATTTTCAATGTCAATACCATCACCAATCCCCACGCCTTCTACATCCTGCGTGTCACCATTGACCAGAAACTCAACTGCGCCCTCTGCATAAATGTGGTGGCTACTAGAAAAGGTATGAGACCGCATACGCTGTGGCGATTGGTTCACCTCTTGACTCCCCAAAGCCTCCCCATCACCTGCTAGGCATAAGTCAAGCTGGTCACAAATGTGCCAACAGCTCAAGGGTGAGTAAATAATGAAGTGGCTCCTCCGTTTTGGTCCTAACGCCTGCTCGAAAGCTAATTTCCGATTCCTGTTTCTTTTCTCTTCTTCTCAAAATTTTCTTTTTTTGTAACCAAAGGGCACTGCGATGTGATATAATTCTGGGTTAGCTATTCCTTTGTTCAATTATCTGCATGCACATCCAATTGCTTACAGAGGAAAGCTGCTCATCTTTGGTTTTCTATCTTTATAGAGATCTGGTACTTCTTGGGACTCACACAAACCTATATCGAGTTTCATCGAGCCGACAGCACAGAAACAGGTCATTCGGCCCAACTTGTCCATGCCACCATTTATGCTCCACACGAGTCTCCTCCTTCCTTACTTCACCTAATTCTATCAACACATCTTCTAGTCCTTTCTCCATCGTGTGCTTATATGACTTTGCATTAACGGCATCTATGTTTCTTGCCTCAACCATTCCTTGTAGGAGCACGTTCCACATTCTTACTGCTCTTTGGGTAATGAAGTTTCTCCTGAATTCCCTCTTGGATTTATTAGTTAATATCTTATATGTATGATCCCTCGTTTTGGACTCCCCCACACGGAAAACACTTGCTCTACGTCTAATCTCTCAAACCGTTTCCTTATCTTGAAGGCATCCATCATGTCACCCCTAAGCCTTCGCTTTTCTAAAGAAAAGAGCCCCAGCCTGGTGAACCCGTCCTCATAAGTATAATCATCCCATTTCTGGTATCATCCAAGTGAATCTTTTTTGCACCTTCTCCAGTGCCTCTATATCCTTGTTATAATGTGGAGACCAGAACTGAGCACAGTACTCCAAGTGTGATCTAACCAAGGTTTTATTCAAGTTTAATATAATGTCTCTGCTTTTCAATTCTATCCAACTGGGAATGGACGCCAGTGCTTCGTTTACCTTTTCCTGGCCTTATTAACCTGCGTTGTTTCATTTAGTGATTTATGCATCCGTACCCTGACATCCCTTTTCCCCTTTACCCCATTCAGACTCTTATTATACAAGCATTATGTGGCCTCCTTATATTTCCCAGCAAATTGTACCATTTCACACTCATCTATATTGAAATTCATTTGGCAATTACATATCCATTCTGCAAATTTATGAATGTTTAATGACGCATTCTCCCTTTGTATTAGCTACACCCTTCAATTTGGTGCCATCCCCAAATTTTGAAATTGTAATCCGAATCCCGAGTCCAATTCATTATTGTAAATTGAAAACATCAATAGTCCCAGCAAAGATCCCTGTGGAGCACCACTTCCCACCTTTTGCCAGTCTGAGTAGCTACACTCTTTGTTTTCTGTTTTGCAGCCAGCTTGCAATCCATTCTGCTACCTGTCCCCTGACTCCTAATGCTCTGTCATAAATCTACAAAGTGGTAACTTATCGAAGCCGTTTTGAAAATCCAAATATATTCCACCCATGCATTGCCCTGTGTACACTTTCTGTTACTTCTTCAAAGAATTGAATAAGGTTAGTCAAGCATGACGTTCCCTTTTGAAATCCGTGCCGACTATTCTTTATTATATTTTCATTTTCTAGCTGATTATCTGTTGCATCTTTGAGAAAAAAATCCATTATCTTCCCCGTTCAACAGACGTTCAGCTAACTGATCTGTAGTTACATGGACTTTTCCTATCGTCCTTTCAATATGGGAATAACATTAGCTGTCCGCCAGTACTCTGGCACTAATCAATTTTTTATTGATTTTTTACATATATGTAATAGTGCCTCAGCTTTATTTTGCCTAACTTATTTTAATATGCACGGATGCAATCCATCCGGGCCAGGGGTTTTCTCCTCTCTATATTTGATTAGCTTATCAATTATCTCCCCCCTTTCTATCTTAAATGTCTTTGTATATTTTGATCTCTTCTTCTAATGTGATGCCCACCATGTTAGTCTCCCTGTTCAAAACTGAAGCGAAGTAACTATTCAATATTTCTGCAATTTCGCTGTCATTCCCTGTGAGTTTATTTTCTGCATCCCTTACTGGCCCTATTCCAATCCTGATTTTTCTTTTGTTATTTTGTATCTGTAGAATACTTTACTATTTCTTTTTATATTCAATGATGATTTAGTTTCGCAGTTCCTCTTTGCTTTCTCAATGATTCGTTGACTTCATTCCCATTCTCTTCGTATTCTCTTTTGTTCTTTTCTCATTTGTTGTCTATGCACTTCGTGAATGTCTTTTTCATTGTTCTCAATCTTACCTTTGTCTTTTTATTCCTCCATGGTATTTCATTATTTGCTAGATGCGTTTTCATTTATAGAGCAGTATGTTTCTTCTCAACTCTATTGATCACCGTTTCAAATATTTCCCACTGCTGTTCCAACTCATTGTCAAAAGATTTTTCCAGTTTACCTTCCCTTGAGTCGCTGTTGCCTCTTGTGCTTATTGTTCTCTCCAAACCACTCTGGCAGGTGATAACACAGCAGGCCACAATATTGATGGGCTCAGATACTGAATTGGACAACTAGATTGCTTGATAGAAATTTATAAATCAGGAAAAATACAGGACAGCATAAGCTTGTGTACAAACTCAGCAGTAAAGCTTAACTCTGTTTTTGCCAGCAGTGAATGTTGTGAGTGATTTTACCACAGTCTATAACATGCTCCAGCACTCACTTTCAGTTCATTTTACCACAAATTCCCACGGTTTTGCGGTTCACTGCTCCTCTCTCTCAAGTCTTTGCGGTTAGATGCATAAATATTCACTTTCGCCTTTGATTGGCCTGGAATGCATTCCGGATTCGGATGGATATAAAATATTTCATATTTATGTTGGAGTCTTATGTGTATCTAGGCACCTTCGCCCAATCACCTTCATCCAGCTATCCCCTTCCAACCGATGCCTTCTGCGTCCATCCCTGACAATTGGCTGCAACTGCACTTTTACACTACTTGCCCTAAACATTCAATTTGAGAGTCGGAGCGCGGACTCATTCCACACTGGACGTGAGCCATATTAGATCGGATTTTCCTTAAGAATCAAGGTCGTGCAACGCATGTATATAAACTCTGATTAAAAGCTTTAAATGATGTTCATGTGCCAGTTTTTGGACACCTTTCCGAAGCTGGGGTTTCCCACGCCTGACTCGACACGTGATGAACTCGCTAAGCAACTCGGAGCGCCAACATAGGAGCCTTTCAGCAAACCTCTTTAAACAGCTCTTCGAATACATACGATTAGTGGTCTTTTTTTCCTGTTCGACGAAGAATCAAACTTATAGGCCTTTCTTGTCTCTTTTTTTTTCTGACTTCCAGAACTAATTTCTGAATTGAATAGAAGTGTTTAGTGGTGCTGGACCGTTTTGCATATCTTCAGAACAGTTTACTGCAGTCACCGGTGGTCTGTTAGGACTGTGTTCAGCACTGGAGGAGGGAAGGACCCGTCAAGAATACAGGAGAGAGCAGGAACAGTAAGGAGTAGAACGAATAAGAGGGCACTGCACAGGACACCATATCCATAGCGGGGATTTCAGGAAGCAATTATCCGAACTGAAGTTCGCTGAGGAGCAAATTCTCAGGAACTTTGTGTTGTGAAAGGAGGCTATCACCGAGCTACTTTCCCTTCTGCAACCACAACTAGAGTCTAGATCCAGGGCATAGACTGCACTACCTCTCGCTGTCACGACACCATGGCAATTCATTTTATCGCAACAGGATCTTTCCAGCCTGCAGCAGGTGCCATGAGTGGTGTATTTTAGTTTGCAGTCCAAAGTTGTAACTGTGAGGTGATCAAGGCTCTCCTTTTTTATTCATTCATGGGATGCGGGCACTGCTGGCAATGCCAACATTTATTGCCCATTCCTAATTGCCCTTGAGAAGGTGGTAGTGAGCCGCCTTCTTGAACCGCTGAAGTCCGTGTGGTGAAGCTTCTCCCACAGTGCTGTTAGGTAGGGAGTTCCAGGATTTTGGTCCAGCGATGATAAAGGAACGGCGACAAATTTCCAAGTAGGGATGGTGTGTGTCTTGTAGGGGAAAATGCAGGTGGTGTTATTCCCATGTGCCTGCTGCCCTTTTCCTTCTAGATGTTAGAAGTAGCGGGTTTGGGAGGTGCTGTCGAAGAAACCTTGGCGAGTTGATGCAGTGCATCCCGTGGATGGTATACATTGCAACAAGGGTGCGCCGGTGGTGAAGGGAGTGAATGTTTAGATTGGTGGATGGGGTGCCAATCAAGCGGGCTGCTTTGCCCTGGATGGTGTGGAGCTTCTTGAGTGTAGTTGGAGCTGCACTCATCCATGCAAGTGGAGAGTATTCCATCAAACTCCTGACTTCTGACTCGTAGATTGTGGAAAGGCTTTTGGGAGTCAGGAGGTGAGTCACTCGCCGCAGAATACCCAGCCTCTGACCTGCTCTTGCAGTTATACTATTTATGTGGTTGGTGCAGTTAAGTTTCTGTTCAATGGTGACTCCCAAGATGTCGATGGTAGTAGATTCGGTGATGGTATTGGCATTGAATGTGAAGGAGAGGTAGTTAGACTCTCTACGCAAGGAGGAACTCTTTGACCTGTTGCCTCATGGATAGAGCAAAGCAGGATGGGAGAGCAACACGCTTTACCCACATCGCAGTCTTCTCCATGGTGCAAGGTGCCATCATGGGTACGAAAGTGTAGTGGTTATATTACAGGACTAGTAATCCAGAGACTGGGACTAATATTCCGGAGACGTAATGTCAGATCTCCGCCACGACAGCTGGGGAATTTAAATTCAGTTAATTAAATAAGTTATTTGGAATAAAAAGCGAGTATCTGTAATAGTGACGTTGAAACTACCAGATTGTCGTAAAAGCACACCTGGTTCACTAATGTCCTTTAGGGAAGGAAACCTGCGGTCCTTGCCTGGTCTGGCCTATATGTGACTCGAGACCCACAGCAAAGTGGTTGGTTCTTAACTACCCACTGAACTGGCACAGCAAGCCACTCAGTTGTACAATCCTGCTCACCACACGGACTGCAGTGGTTCAAGAAGACAGCTCACCACCACGTTCTCAAGGGCAATTAGGGATGGGCAATAAATGCAGGCCTTGCCAGCGACGCCCACATCCCACGAATGAATGGAACAATATGAACTACGGACATTTCCTGGCATGCTCCCCATCACCATCCTGACATGTTTGTGAATAGAAAGGGATTCTACTCCCTCAATATCGAGCTTATTTTCGACCACAGGCAATACATCATGCAGGTCAATGCCCGTTTTCCAGGCAGTAATCATGATTACTTCAATCTGCATCAATACTTTTTTTCCAATCCGACCGTCAGTTCACAGGCTGGCTAATGGGCAACAAGGTCTATCCACTTCAAGCATAACTCATGCGTCCTATCAGAAACCCGAACACCGCTGCAGAGATGGCCGACAAGGAGGAGCGGGTGGAGGAAGAGCAGGATGAGGTGCAGGAAGAGCATGAGCAGTATCGATCACCAGTGCACCTCGCTACCAGTGTCCTTAGAGAGTCGTGCTATGAGATCTGAATTGGCAAGAGGGCCTACAATTTAATGTCTCATCCAAATGATTTCGCTCCCGACAGTGCGGCACTCCCTCATCAAGGCACGGACGTGTCACTCTGATTATCTGCTCAGTTCGATGAGTTCGATTTCAACCAAAACTTTCTGACTGATTCGAGTGTGCTAGCACTGATTTCATTTATTGCCCATCCCTAATTGCTCTTGAGAAGGTGGTATTGAGTTGTCTTCTTGAACCACTGCAGTCCGTGTGGTGAGCTGGATTGTACAACTGAGTGGCTTGCTGGACCATTTCAGAGGGCAATTAACAATCAACCACATTGCTGCGTTCATGGCTTGCAAGAAATTACTGGTAGTATTAAAAAAAACAAGCTGGCAATTACCTTTGACCTTGGGAATGTTCCTAGTTTTATGCTTTGACAAAGAAGAGGTTAACGTGCCACGTGGCAGAATTGGTGATGGATGGCTTTAAGCAGTTATGTCTTAGGTACGCTCAAGTCTGGGCCTCTTTCACTTGACGGAGGAAAGGAAATGTTCATGCCAAGGGTTTACTGGGGACAAGCCCATCAAAACAGAAGTGGAAAAAATGGTTCTAGAAATCGAGGGCTGTAGTCGTCTGCGGCCAATGGAACTTCAAACTCTTGACAGGTAGAGGCTCGGAAATTCGATCGGCTCCTAAAACTGGCGCGCAGAGAGCTGGGCTAGCGCTGCACATGCCTTTTTCCAATGTCCCAGGGACCAGGTGAAATTGGTGATCACATCTGATTATAATTCAATCAAGCGTGCAGTCAGCGCTACCTGCTCTATTCATTGGCTTCACGCCTATTTGGGGGATGATCGTGAGCTCGGGCTTCACTGTCGCCAATTAAAGGCAGATCACAGCTATTAAGGGGGTTGTGACCGGCCGACGCCTGTACCCAGCCTGGCTGCTGAAGTATCCTTCACTTCCGATTGTGTCACTTCTGAAAACGACTATTAATAGTTGACTCTGAGTATTTGTAGGGAGAACCTTATTTCGAGTGATCTTTGGACACTGGACGAATGGTCAAGCAAAGAAAACCACTCTAAGTCACAGCAGTTTCGTTAATCAGAAGTAATTATTTAATGATGTTATCATTCATACAAACATTCATGAAGCAAAATCAAACCATATATATGACTTTCCTTTATAAAATCCCGCTATACACTTAATAATTCGCAATGTTATCAAGTAATGAATTGTCAATTCATAATAACATCAGACAAATCACGAATACATATGCAACTTTTCAACCAAGGATTTTGCTCATCAGGCCTGACGGTTGATCAGCTCTTCAGTCCTCGAGATCCTCTTCTTCTTGCATGATGTTCCGCTGCAGTCTGCATTCCTTGTGACTGCCGGGTGGTGAAGAGTCTCTTCTTCTCTCAAAGTCTTCTTTTGACTTTTTTTTACCAATGGGACGAAGGATTGTGGAGGGTTATTCTTTTTTGTCCAATTGCTCCCTGTTGCTATGCTCCAATCATTAACACACCTCAATGATTGATAGTTTAAGCTTTGATCATGTGACCAGAGACTCTTTTTTTATGCAGAAAAGACCATGCGTTCGAGCTATAGATTATAAAAGGCCCCTTTACTATCTCTGTTTATTGTCTTTCTTGCAGAGATAGCCCCTTGCATTTCTATGTCCAGATATCCTTAATGGTCATGATGTCTCCTGTTTTGATGGCTTCAATTGCTCCAAATCCATTATTTATTCCATTTAAACATATGCTGGATGGAGTACTATTTATTTTTTTACAAATCCCAGTTCTTTGAACAGATTACCCAATAGGAATGAAAGGCCCATGCTTTTTCTCACACCTATCATTGCTTTCCCGATCGGAAGTCTTTGACGTACGCTTTTTCTTACGTTGCCCTCTGCTGTGTTGAAAAGCTTGTGTTTCCAAAAGCCTATGCGTTTTGAAAGCCTGACAATGCTTTAAGTTCCAGATGATCCATCTCGCTTATTTATTTAATAATCTACATATCTATCCGCAGTACAATGTCTTCGATCCCGAAGCTCAGACTTCTCCAATGCCATCAGCGTCGATAGGAGAAAAACAGAATTTGCGAGAACACAGCTTACCACATTGCTGTGTTTGCAGGTTTTCAAAAGTCTTATTTTAAAAGGGGTACAGTTAACCCTCTCCTTCAAATGTCTTTTGTTAAACGGGTTTTGAACCTCACATAAGTTAAATATGAAATTTACCCAACGAATTACAATACAACTTCAGGAGGATATAGACAGACTGAAGAAAATGGCAGACACATTCCAAATGAAATTTAACGCAGAGAAGTGCAAATTGATACATTTTAGTAGAAAGAATGAGGAGATTCAATATAATCTAAAAGGTACAATTTTAAAGTGGTGCAGGAACAGAGAGACCTGGGGGTGCACATACACAAATGTTTGAAGGTGGCAGGACACGTTAAGTAGGCTGTCAAAAAGCATGTGGGATCCTCAGCTTTATTAATAGAAGCATGGAGTACAAAAACAATGAATTTATTCTAAACATTCATAAAACACTGGTTAGGCCTTAGCTGGAGTATTGCGTTCAATTCTGAGCACCATACTTCAGGAAGGATGTCAAGGCCTTCGAGAGTGTGCAGAAGAGGTTTACTGGAAGGATACCAGGGATGAGGGACTTCAGTTGTGTAGAGAGACTGGGGAAGATGGGGTACTTCTTTTTCGAGCAGGGAACGTTGAGGGCTGGTTTGATACAGCTGTTCAAAATCATGAACGGTTTTGACGGAATAAATACGGAGAAACAGTTTCCAGTAGCAGAAGGGTCGGCAACCAGAGGGCACATATTTAAGGTGATTGGAAAAAATCCAGAGGCCACATGAGGAAACATTTTGTTGTGCAGCGTTTTGTAATGACTGCCCGGGTGCATCGCTGCGGTCCACGCAGGCGCCGTCCTGCCACACGAATTCCCACTTCCCCAAACGGGCCAGGCATTCATAGCTACTGGGAACAGGCCCGAACTCTGCAGGCTCTGATCCTGCCATAAGTTATAATCGAGGCCAGCGAATTTGTGACATTGATTTTGGGTGGTAATGCAAAAGGAGTTAGACCAAATTATATATAAAGGGTGTGACGCACCCCACCGTATTTTCCCCTCTGCTGCTCTTCCTGGGCGATACTTAGATAAAGGAAAATATCTACTCCATTTATTTTTCCTTTCCCATGGAGTACATTCCCACCATAAGTAATATTGATATTTTCAGTAACTGGTAAAGAAATATAGTCGAATTTCTCGGTCGCGCTGTGATTGAACGATATATGGATGAATGCAGATATCACTGACCCAATATTGTGTGGAAGTGTGGATCCAACAATAGTCAGGAAATGGAAATATATGCACACAAGGCTACATAATGGAAATTATAATGAATGATGCTGAAAATAAAGCAAAACTGCTTTAAGCACCAAATGTGGGATTGCAATGAAATGCTTACACTTGACGGGAGAGACAAATTGAACAAATGAAACCATCGACCTGATCCTAGCTGCACAGGAAACTACTCTGCTCGTTAATTAACTGCAGATGGAGCGCGTAATTCAATGACGTTTGCCGAGAATGACAATTTCTGGACTAAATAGATCTGCTTCCATTTCCAAATGAAAACAAGTTAGATTCACTAAAGCCTTTGAATTTCCTGATTTCTATTCGAGCAATTCAGTAACAAGACAAAAAAGAATACTTTTCGCACAACTGTAGACAAAAAGTCAATTCTTGATAACAAGTGTAAAGATTGTCAACGAACTCACCGAAAACACTGAACCATGGTATCCCCTTCCTTATGTTTATTCGGAAAACGTTGTTACAAATTAAAATATACAAATAACGTGTGCTAATATTTCAGAATGGAACGTTAGAACTTTTAATTCCAGAACCCACAGCAGAGAAGCGGGTGTGGACGTGTTGCATCAACAAGTAAAAATAGACTGGCGCATTTCAACTCCCTTCTACAGCGAGTATTATTTTGTGAAACACTGATACAGGAAAATGCAATAAATTAATAATTTTTCATTTCCCCAGATTGAAGCCCTCAATGATTTGCGACTCGATCAGCAGAGGATTCCATTGTGGCTTTTATTTTTTTCGATGACTGTGCGTCCTGAGCACCCTCTTTGGATTGTTAAGCTGCACCTGCCCATACACGATGGCCTCCTCCTGCCGTTTCGGTTTGGGTCGTGCCTTCTGACCGACGACATTTACAGCACAGTAGTTCAGTCCTTCAGCTACCATTTGCGGAACCTGTAATGTTATTCAGAAAGTGTAAATATGTGTATTCCCAAGTCAGAAGAATGCCACGTCAAACAACCTAGAATAACCTTGCATAGGGACAGGCAAATTCAACGTGTTAATACCAACTGGCGGTCAATGGAAATTAGAATTGGGAGAGCTGTCGGACTGCGGCTTCACTGTCACCCACTTTACACTATCGCGCAAAGTCAATATATACCCCATTGAGCCCAACATGTGCTTTGGTGAACTGACAATGTCGATGTCATGGGCATTGACGGTTTCTCCTTGGAGGGGACAATTTTTATTGTCGTTGTGATCAACCTGCTCTCGACACAGAGTAGTGTGGTGTGTGCACAGCTTCGATTGGTTTTGCATCTTTGAGGCCAATTATAACTAACCGAAATCGGTGGTAATAATGCAATAATGACCTCAAAATGGGGTCGGTAGACTTACCGTACCTTAAACAAGGACAGTTTACTCACTGTCGTTTTTTCCATACCCTCCCTTCGGCTGACAGAAGCGCCTGGCTTTTAAGATGGGACTCCCGTTTCACCACGCAAAACTTAACTTGCAGAATTGATCATTTTATCTTAAGAGAAGCCACGGGTGAAATATAAATCTCGCTGTGAAAATGTTATTCTGTACAGTCATTGTTTTTTATAAGTTTTAAATAAATGAAACCAGTTGTTTTACAATTGGCCTCATCTCCCTAAAGCGCTGTTGAATTCAATTTCTCACAGATAGTAGAAACGGTGCTGGGGCACCCGAAAGATCGCCGTATCGATGGAGGGGCTGGGGATTCATATTGGGCGGTAACGCAAAGCGGGCGATAATTCATCGGTATCCCATTTTTCACTCCGCCCATTTTCTTTTTCATTGTTAAGCGAATCGAAACTCGGGCGAAATGTAAAACCGGGTGCTCATGCGTCACGCCCGTTTTGCGCATTCGCACAAGAGGAATTTCACCCGCGAATACACAAAACAAATAGGATTATATTGGTCATAATTGTATTCTTAATTTACGTGGGTGACAGGGTGGCGCAACTGAGATAAAAGTGAATCTATGTTTCAGTATATGTGTCTGCAAGCAATGCACGAACTAAAAATACTTCAAACCTACACTGGCTCACAAAGGCATGAATTATTGCAACTAAAATACAGAAAATAACGTTACATGTGTGTACAAAATTGTGTTATATGTATAGACGGAATTATCAGTACCTCCGCGTTCACGTCTTTCCCTTTCATCTGTTTGAGGTTGGAATGCCTCTTGGGGTCAGTAAAATTCAAAGTTGCGTAAGTGAGCTGTTCATCTGTTGTTTCTTGCAAATCTATTGGCACATTTTTCATTATATTATAGAACAAATTGAGATCGTTCGTAGATTTCAAATATAAGCATAATACGTTACTAGGGTAAAACTTCCAAAATCCAATTTTGTTTTATTTAATTGCTGTTTCGAAATTGAGCTTGCAGATTTCTATTATGACACTCTCACACTGCCGCAAGTCACACTTATTCTCAATGCAGAATTGCTATTGACCCTCGCCTAGAACGTTACATTTGTTTTAAGTATTTAGTAACTAATCAGAAAAAAAAATATCTCTACGTAGTCACCTTATATCGTTGACTATCCATTAAAACATCGTGTAAACTCACTCCTTGTTAGATGCAGTGTTCGTTTAATTAAAAACTATAGAGTCGAAGCTTTGCTCCTTTGGACTGCTTGATGCAGTTTTGTTTTCATTGCATCACAGGCAGATTTGACATCCTCACGTTAAATAAAGAAACTGGAACAATATGATACAATACTCTACAAAATCTGATTAAAATGCACACAGGCTTAAACAGAAACTTGGATTTCAAGAACTTGGTCTTATTAGTTCTGAAAAGAGTGCACGGCAGACAAAGGAGTAACATCTGGAGCATATTGGAAAGCGACAAACCATCATCTTCAGCCCCCGCCACAATCTCTGCACAGTCGCCATCAATTCGAGCCAACTTCCCGGTCACTGTCTCAGGTTCAACCAGTGTGTTCGTAGTTTCGGTCCAATTTTTGGCCTCGAACTGCCATTCCGACCCAATATCCTCTGTTACAATGACTGCCCACTTCCACCTCTGTAGCATTATCTGTCTCAGCCTCTGCTCCAGCCCATGTTCTGCTGAAACCCTGATCCATGCCCTTTTTACCTCCAGACTCTACCACTGCAATGCATGCCTGGTCATTTTCCAATTCTCCTGCCTCCTTAAATTTGAGCTCAACCCAAACCCTGCTGCCCATAACCTGTCCTGCAACAAGTCCCACTCACGCCCCCTCCTCTCTGCTCACTGACCTGTATTGGCTCTCGGTCTGCCCATGCCTCAGATTTTCAATTCTCATCCTTGTGTTGAAATCCCACAGTGGTCTCGCCCGTCCCTATCTTTCAGCCATACTATCCATCGGGAGCGCTGTTTTCCTCAAATTATACCTCTTGTGGATTCCTGTTCCCTTCACGCCATCATTGGCAGCCCTGCCTGCAACATTTAGGCCCGAAGCACTGGTATTCCGTCAGTGAACCGCTTCTCCACTACCCTTTGCTACTTTAACCCTCTCACCTCTTTGACCAAGCTTTTGGTCAGTCCTCTCATTATCGCCTTCTTTTGCTCCATGTCGATTCTTACTGTTTAGACTTCTGTGGAGCGCCTTTGGACATTTTTTTTTGTGTATGAAAGGCGCTATTTACACGAGTTTCAGTCGATCTTCCCCATAATTTATGGCGGCAGATCAGGAGAACCGCTGATAAAATTCCAGGTAGGAATGTTCATATTCATTATCGGATTGACCACGGGGTGAAATTTCTGCACTGGTCAAGAACGTAGACATTCAATTGCGCCATTGCTCTGAAGTTTCCACCGCGAGCATAAGATCGGCAACCCAGTAGGAATTCTACTCCTGTTTATCTGGGGTTCCCATCACTCTCCCGCCAAGGGTACACGGGATAATGGCAGTACCCACAAAGTATCTGAGCCTATACAATTATACATCACACAAATAATTGTATCTCACCATTTCTCAGAGGGTTTCGCCAGTCTTCTGACAAAGTTGGGCGAGAAACTGGAACAAGCCCCGTGTATTATTACGTATTGCTTAAGAATATTGTTTTTATCATAGAATGATAGAAGGTTACAGCATGAAAACGCTCCATTCAGCCCATCGAGACGGCCCCGTTATTATGCATGCGCAATCCAGCTAGTCCCACTGCCCCGCCCTATCCTCGTAGCCCTGCATATTTTATTTCGTTTAAAGTACTTATCCACTTCCCTTTTGAAGGCCGTGATTGAACCTGCCTCCACCACCCCTTCGGGCAGTGCATTCCAGATCCTAACCACTTGTTGTGTAAAAAGGTTTTTCCTCATGTCATCTTTGGTTATTTTGCCAATCACCTTAAATCTATGCCCTCTGGTTCTTGACCCTTCCGCCAATAGGAACAGTTTCTCTCCATCCACTCTGTCTAGACCCTTTATGATTTTGAACACCTATATCAAATCTCCGCTCAAACTTCTCTGTTGGGAGGCGAACAATCGCAGCCTCTCCAGTCTATCCACGTATTTTAAGTCCCTCATCCATGGAATTATTCTATTAAATCTCCTCTGCACCCTCTCTAAGGCCTTCACATCCTTCCTAAAGTGTGGTGCCCAGAAGTGGACACAGTACTCCATTGTTTTATAAGGGTTGATCAAGACTTTCTTGCTTTTGTACTCTATGCCTGTATTTATTATGCCCAGAACTCTGCATGCTTTTTAAACCGCTTTCTCAACCTGCCCTGCCACCTTCAACGATGTATGCGCATACTCCCCCAGATCCCTCCGTTCCTCCACCCCTTTTAGTGTTGTGCCCTGCAGTTTATATTGCCTCTCCTCGTTTTTGCTACCGAAATGCAACACCTCGCATTTTTCGGCGTTAAACTTTATCTGCCACGTGTCCGCCCATGCCACCAGCCTGTCTATATCCTCTTGAAGGCTATCGCTATCCTTCTCACAGTTCATTACCCTTCCAAGATTTGTGTCATCCGCAAATTTTGAAATTGTGCCCTTTATTTCCAATTTCAAGACATTAATATATATCTAGAAAATATCTTTAATTTCGTTATTATCGTCACATTTCCTTTGATTTCAGCGAGTGATGGTTCACAATCCCTTTGTTAAAGCAGCTATGCAACCCTTGTTACGGATTAGTTCAATTGTAAGTTGCAGCTCAAATTACCAAGAGAGATGAGATATTCTACAGGCATGGCTCTGTAATATCGTCACGGTTCTCCAAGTCTCCTGCTTTAAACTTTGCTGCAGAACCGGCTGCACCTTGAGGGGACTAACTTAAAAAGTCATTTTGAGCCAGTTATGACGTTGGCATGAGAGACTGATGGCATCGCATGGAATGTTATAGCCCATTTGTCCGAAGTAAGTTTCAGTCAAACATTGTGGTCCTTTTATCTCTTGTTCCAGTCGCTGTTTGTCCGGTTGCACTAATTCTTTTGTTTACAAAATAGTCGGCAATTGTTCTTAGGTCTGATCGAATCTTGATTTCCACTGGTGCAATGATAATATCCGCTTTTTTAGTCAAAATTATAATCAAACGTGAAAATACTTAACTGGAGGTGGGCTAATTTCAGTAAGTTGAAAGGGGATCTGGCCCAGGTGGATTGGAAGATTGGCAGATAAAACAGTAAATGAGCTCTGGGAGGCCTTCAAAGCGTCCATACTTCCTGTACAGCCTAGAAACATTCCAACGAGAGGAAAAGGAAGTGCATCGCAAGCTAAGAGCTCCCTGGATGACTGAAGATACAAAGATTAAAATGAAATAGAAAAATGTGTCTTATGATAAATAGTAGGCTCATAACACAGTAGGGAATCAAATTATACACATAGAGTAGAGAGGAGAGCTGAAAAATGTAAATAAGAGTTGCAATGTGAGTACATGAGAATAGATTAACGGGCAACATAAAAGGGAATCCTGATTTTTTTTTATCCACATAGAAATAATGACAGATTAGTCAAAGGAAGGGTGGTGCTGACTGGGGACAAAGAAAAAGCTCTTTTTGTGGAGGCGGCGGGCTATGCTCATTTACTAAATGAGTACTTTGCATCTGTCTTCACAAAAGAAGTGGAAGCTAACAATGTCACAGTAAAGAAGGAGGAAGCAGAGAAATGGGATAGGATAAAATAGATAAAGAGGAGGTACTTAAAATGCTGTCAGAGCTTAAAGTAGAAAAGTCACCCTGTCCGGATGGGATGCATTCTAGATTGCTGAGGGAAGTAAGGATAGAGATAGAGCAAATTCTGACCACAATCTTCCAATTCTCCTCACATATGTGATCGGTGCCAGACGCATGTAAGAGTGCAAATGTTCAACCCCCATTCAAAAAAGTGGAGAAGTATAAAACGGGCAAGTACAGGCCAGTCAGTCTAAAGTTATTGGTGGTGAAACTTTTAGACACATTGGGGGAAAAATGGACAGGGGCCGTTTTTGGGTGCGGGTAGCGTGAAGCTCTATTACCCCACACCCCTGCACAGACAGGAAGCGAGTTTCTGCCGCCCCAAGGACTCCCTTGCCATCAACATTCCATTCGGGGCCTTGCACGTGGATTCAATGCAATTTGCATTTTCCACCATCAGGGGAGCTCAATCCCTTAAGGGAAGGATGGTGGAAAAATTCGACAGTGGCCGTTTTGGAGGAGATGCGCTGGTACCCCGTGCCCAATGGCCCCTGCACAGGCAGAACGCAAGTTTGGAACCACCGAAACATTTACCTGCAATCAGCGTTCCTTTCCAGGCCTTGCATCTGGAATCAATGCAATTTTCACTTTCCACCACCAGAGGGAGCGCAATCTCTTAAAGGGTGAATAGTTCTAAGAAATCTCTTAAAGCTAGCTGGTAACTGTTATTTCCTGAAAATAACATTCTACTATCTGCATGGAGTCTGAACAGAGATCAGACATTGCACACGTAAAACGCTGATGCAGGTCCCATCCTTATGTATACACAATGATGAGTTGTGTTTAACCATTGAGTAAAGGTTGCACACCACTAAATCTCAATTCCCAATCTGCACGCCAGAACTCAACAATCTGCCGATCTGAGTTGGTAACAAGCCAGCGAGAGTGCATGCATCACGGTTCTCCGCTGATGCACGAGGGAGCTAAATTCGACCGAGTAGCGCCCGGTGTTTTGGCTCAATTCGGCCTTTCCGACTGTCCAGAAGGCGTCTTGGATGCGCACGCATATTTCCATTGTGACCTGTACCGGACGCCATCTTGGTATAGGAGTTAGCGCAGGCGCAGATAACAAACGCTGGAATCGTGTAAAGTAGGGTGAAAATGGCTTCAATCAGTGTGCAACGGTAATTTAAAGTGATGGACACCATTTTGGGACTCAACGCTCAACTGAACACACAGTCCGACCATCTGAACGTGTCTTACAGTGCCTGGAGGACCCGCCCCAGCAGTGCTATTTAAAGGGAACACGCAGGAATTACAGGTCAGTGACTGCAATATTACTTCTGGCTGCCGAGACTTGTATAACTGTTTTTGGAAGTCTTTTGGGATGCGAGGACATAGCCTAACATTTAGAGCCAGGATGTGCAGGAGTGAAGTTAGGAAAGGTTTCTCGACGCAAAGGGTGGGAGAGTTTTGGAATGTTCTTCTGCAGACGGCAGGTGGTGCTAGCTCACTTGTGAATGTTAAATCTGAAATTGATAGATATCTGTGAACCAAGTGTATTAAGGGATATGAGGCTGAGATGGGTATATGGAGTTAGGTCACAGGTGCACCATGATCTCATTGAATGGTGGAACAGGCTCGAGGGGCAAAATGCCACTTCCACTTGCTGCCTCCTGATGTGCGCCACCTATTCCTGCAAGAATGTGGGACGTGTGTCTGTGTGATGTACCTGTCATTGTTGAATAGCTAGTGTGTGTGGCCTGTGAGTTGTGAGTCGGTGGCTTGCAACAGTGGTAATGTGTAAGGGTGAGAGGAAGCATCTTGTTGGAAGAGTTGAGTACTGATGGAAAGAGATTTTTGGTATGTGGATGATGGAGTGTGGTGCATGGAGCAGTTGTTTGAAAACGTCACTTGAGAGTTGACCTCACTCACCTTGACCACTCATGTCAAAGCATTGAACTTCTTCCTGCACTGCATCCATCTTCATGATGCTGTGCGCCTGGATTTAAATTCATCCTCCAATGTCTTTTGGATATATGTTTGGAGGGCAGCTTGCTCCCCCTCCCTCAGATATAGGGTGTCCCTCCTTCTGTCCACCTCTTGCACCAAGGTCTCTAGTACATCAGCAGAGAAACTTGGTGCAGGCATCCTCGCAGTCCTGCTATCATCTCCAATCGGCAGATTGGTGAGGACTGGCATGCAGGTTGGAGGATGTAGGATTTAGTCGTCTGCAACCTTTATTCAATGTTTTAACATAACTCATCAGTGTGTAAACATAGTGATGGGACCTGCATCTGTGTTTTACGTGTTCGATGTCGGATCTCAGTACAGACTAAATGTGGACAGTAGACTGTTATTTTCAGAAAATAACGGGTACCTGCTACCTTTAAGTGATTTCGAATAAAAATCCTCCACTTAAGAGACTGAGCTCCCCCTAGTGGGGAAAGTGAGAATTGCATTGATTCCACGTGCGAGGCCCGGAATGGAATACTGATTGCATGTGAGTCCTTGGGGTCCGCAGAATCTTGCGTACTGCCTACGTAGGGGTCATTGGGCGCGGGGTAATAGCACATCGCGCTATCCGCACCCAAAAACGGCACCCATCCAATTTTTAACCAATATTTCGTGACAAAAAATAATCCTCACATGGAAATTGATGCGTTAATAATTGGCAGCCAGCACAGATTGATTAAAGGCAAATTGTGCTTGACTAACCTGATTGAGTTGTTTGATGAAGTCACGGAGAGGATTAATTAAGGTCGTAAGGTTGATATTTTATGCATATGGACTTTTAAATGGGTTTTAATAAAGTACCACATAATAGACTTGTTAGCAGAATTGAAACACATGGCATTCAAAGGGCAATGGCAGCATGGATACGAAAAAGACTAAGCGCAACAGAAGGGAGAGAGAACTGAGGAACGGTTGTTTTACAGACTGTAGGAATTATATAGTGGTGTCCTCCAAGGGTCGATATTATGACCGCTGCTATTTTTGATATATATTAATAACCTGGACTTGGGTATACAGGGCATAATTTCAAAGCTGAAGATGACACGAAAATCAGAAATGTAGCAAACAGTGAGGAGGACAGTTACAGACTTCAGGAGGATATCGGCAGACTGGTGAAATGGGCAGATGTGATTTAACAAAGAGGAGTGTGAAGTGATGCATTTTGCCAGGAAGGACGAGGAGAGGCAAAAGAAACGAAATTTTAAAGCAGGAACAGAGAGACGTGGGGAAAAATAGAATATGAGAGCAAACTTGCAAGAAACAAAAAAGCTTCTACAAGTGTTTAAAAACAAAATGATTAGTGACGATAAATATTGGTCCCATACAGTCAGAAATGGGAGAATTTATAATGGGGAACAAAGAAATAGCAGAGCAATTGAACAAATAGCAGAGCAATTAAACACATACTTTGGTTCTGTCTTCACGGAAAAGGACACAAATAATTTCCCAGAAATGCTCGGGAACCAAGGGTCTAGTCAGAAGGGGAATTAAAGGAAATTAGTATTAGTAAAAAAATAGTGCTGTAGAAATCAACGGGACTGAAAGCCGATAAATCTCCAGGGCCTGATGATCTGCATCCTACAGTACCAAAAGAGGTAGCCATGAAAATACTGGATGCATTGGTTGTCATCTTCCAAAATTCTATAGATTATGGAACAGTTCCTGAAGTTTGGAGGGTGGCAAATGTAACCCCACTATTTCAAGAAGGAGGGAGAGAGAAAACAGGGAACTACAGACCGGTTAGCCTAAAATCAGTACTGGGGAAAATTTCTAGAGTGTATTATAAAGGAAGGAATAACAGAAAGGCAGATTATTATTTAATTGGTGATAGATTGGGACATGGTTATGTATAAAGGGACCTGGGTGTCTTTGTACACCAGTCACTGAAAGCAAACATGCAGGTGCAGCTCGCAGTTAGGAAGGCAAATGGTATGTTGGACTTCATTGCAAGAGGATTTGAGTACAAGAGCAAAGGTGTCGTACTGCATTATAGAGCGCCTTGGTGAGACCACACCTGGAGTATTGTGTGCCGTTTTGGTCTCCTTACCTAAGAAAAGATAGACTTGCCATAGAGGGAGTGCAGCAATGGTTCAGCAGACTTATTCTTGGGATGGCAGGACTGTTGTTTGAGGAGAGATTGGGTCGACCAGGCCTGCATTCACTAGAGTTTAGAAGAATGAGAGGGGATCTCATTGAAACGTATACAATTCAAACTTGGCTAGACAGACTGGGTACAGGGAGGATGTTTTCCCCTGACTGGGTCTCCAGAACGAGGGGTCACAGTCTCAGGATTCTGGTTAGGACATTTAGGATTGAGATGAGGAGAAATATCTTCACTCTGAAGGTGGTGAACCTGTGGAATTCTCTGCCATAGAGGGCTGTGGTAGAAAGTGATTATATTTAATAAAGAGATAAATAGATTTCTAGAATCAGCAGGCATCAAGGGGTCTGGGGAGAAAGCAGGAATATGGTATTGAGATGGAGGATTAGCCATGATCATATTGAATGGTGGAGGAGGCTAGAAGGGCCGAAAGACCTACTCCGACTCCTATTTTCTATGTTTGTATGTTACACAAATCTTTGAATGTGGCAGGACAAGTTTTGAATGCTGTAAAAAAAAGCATATGTGATCGTTGGCTATTTAAACTGAGGCGCACAGTGCAAAAGCCAAGAAGTGATGCTATACATTTATCAATCACTTGTTCGGCCCCAGCTGGATCATTGTGTCTAATTCTTGGAACGAGAGTTTACAAAGGATGTCATGGCCTCAGAGTGGATGCACAGAGATATGCTCGAATGGACCAGGGATGTGGGACTTCAGTTACGGGAGACTGGATAAGCTGGGGTTGTTCTCTTTGGAGCAGAGAAGATTAAGGATATTGATTCGAAGCGTTCGAAGTCATGAAGTGTTTTGATCGAGTAAATCAGAAGAAACTTTTCCAGTGGAAGAAAGATCGATAGCCAGGGCATACAGATTAAAGGCAATTGACACATGTATTAAGAGTTTGTTGAAGGTGTAAATAGCAAGGCAGATAATGGGGAATCAGTGGATATTGCATATTTGGATTTTCTAAAGTCATTCGATAAGTTGCCATACAAGAGATTGTTACATACGATTATGGCTCATGGGATTGGGGGTGATACATTAGCATGAATTGAGGATTGGTTAATGGACAGAAAACAGAGAGAAGGAATAAACGGGTATTTTCGGGTTAGCAAGTTGTATCCAGTGGATTGCCGCAAGGATCAGTGCTTGGGCCTCAGCTGCTTACAATCTATACCAATGTCTTAGATGAAGGGACCTAGTGTAATGTGTCCACGGTTTGATGATGATACAAAATTACGTGGGAAAGTAAGCTGTGAGGCGGATGCACAGAGACTGCAAATGAATATCGACAGGTTAGGTGAGTGGGCGAGAAGATTGTCAGATGTATTCTGAAGTGGGGAAATGTGAAATTATCCAGTTCGATAAGAAGAATAGAAAAACAGAATATTTTTTAAAAGGTGATAGAGTAAGAAATGTTGGTAATCAGGGGGATTTGTGTGATTTGTACATGAATTATAGAAATTAAAAAATGTAAGTATAGCAAGCAATTAGGAAGCAAATAATATGTTAGCCTTTATTGCAAGGGGGCTGGAGTATAAGAGCAAGGAAATCGTGCTGCAATTGGAGAGGGCACAGGTGAGAAAACACCTGGTGTACCATGTACAGTTTTGGTCTTCTTGCCTAAGGAACGATATACTTGTCTTAGAGGGGGTGCAACGAAGTTTCACTGGATTGATTCGTGGGGTGGGAGGGTTGTCCTATGAGGAGAGATTGAGTAGTATGGGCCTATATTATCTGAGGTTTAGAAGAATGAGAGGAGATCTCATTGAAACGTATACATTTCTTAGAGGGCTTGACAGGGGAGGTGCTGAGAGGCTGTTTCCCCTGGCTGTAGAATTTAAAACTAGGGGCATACTTTCAAGATTAGGTGTCGGCCATTTAGGACTGAGCTGAGGAAACATTTCTTCAAGCAGAGGGTTGTGAATCTTTGGAATTCTCTACCCCAGAGGGCTATGGATGCTTAGTCGTTGAGTATATTTAAGACTGAGATCGATGGATATTTGGAAATTAAGGGAATGGAAGGATATGTGGATAGGGCAGGAAACAAGTGTTGAGGTCGAAGATCAGCCATGATCATATTGAATGGCAGAGCAGTCTCGAGGTGCTGTGTGGCCTTCTCCTGCTCCAATTTGTTATGTTCTTATGTAATTTACAAAATAAGCAGAGGCCAGATGGGGGGAATTTCTTTTTATGCGTCGAGTTTTTATGATCAGTAATGCACTGCCTGAAAGGGTTGTGGAAGCAGATTCAATAATAACATTTAAAAGGGAATACTTTAAAGAGGGAAAATTGCAGGGCTATGGTGAATGGAACTAATTGCATCGCACTTTCAATGAGCCGGGACAAGTACGGTGCGCTAAATGACCTCCTTCTTTGCTGTATCATTCTATGATACTACGATTCTGTAATATTTTAGACGTAAAACAATCATGGGATACTAGATACAACGAGAATGCTTAGCTTCGAATCTATGTAATTTAAGTAGTTTCACTATGATGATCACCAATAGTAGAATTAACATTCCAACCCCTATACAGATACATATTATCACGAGTGGAAAGCCACGATCGGTATCTGCAAAATAAAGAGAAATCCCACTTAAAAATCTAACTGATCAGTAACAAGGGTTGCATTATCGTACCAAGTCTGGGATTGTGAATCATCACATTCTGAAATGTGAGGAACTGAAATAACCGAATATAGATATAAGATAAAAGTTCTGAAATTTTCTGCAGGTTTGTCCCGGGCACTTGCCACAACTTTAGCAGGCAACAGTGGAACACCCATGTAAATAGCGGAGGCCATAAAACTGTGCGGCTGTCGTTCGTGTCCCCCTATAACTTCGATGGAAAATTTGCAGCAACCCCATATAAATAGTTTAAATTGTTATGTTTAGCTGTCTACGTGGTTTGTCTGGGATTTCGTTCGTCTCGCATGCAAAATGTGACGCCAGATCAGTGATACCCCATACAATTTCAGATCCATGGTCTCTCCCTTAACTATCTCAGTTGTCTTGGTAATAATGTTTCTGTCGCCGTCTCCCCTCTTCGACTTCTGCCTCTTACTTTTGCCCCTGATGCTCTCTGTCCCTAAGTCCGTGTTGCTTCACTCTCAATCCGCCTCTGCTTCCTTGTCTGCATTCATGCTCTAACAGTGGAAGTCGGAGGTGGTGCGTGGCACTGTGTGTTGTGTAAGAGCAAAAGTGCAACTAATGGCTCCCTGCTGCAATTTAGGTGGGATTATAGGGAAGCTCTGGTACCTACTATTTCTTGTCCACCTTATCCACAAATATTCATGCTTCAGCCACATTTTTGCTGCTATGGAACTCCCACTCCGTCAAGTCTGCACTTCCACTCGCCCCTCCAAAGTGTGTGATGAATCGTAGAATCATAGAATCTTACAGGACAGAATACGGCCATTCGGCCCATCGTGTCTTTGCCGCCAATTTAATACACCGATCCAATTAGTCCCACTCCCTTGCTGTGAGGTCTAAGGCAACCTTACCCTTTGCCGATGACTACCTGCTACTACTCAGAAGAAACTTCTTTACCCAGAGAGTTGATACAATGTGGAATTTGCTGCCATATGGAGTTCCTGAGGCGAACAGCATAGATGCCTTGAAGGTGAAGCTAGATACGCACATAAAGGAGATATGAACAGAGAGATATACAGATAGGGTTAGATGAACTCGCGTGGGAGGAGGCTTGTGTGGAGCATAAACAACAGCATAGGCCAGTTGGGCCGAATGGCCTGTTTCTGTGCTGTAAATGTTAAGTAAATCTATGGAATATTTCCAGACCTTCATATTACAAACTGTGCTTGATTTGAAAATATACCTTACATTTTGAAAGCAATTAAATTCGAAAGATCAAAAGTCACTGGTTGTCTACACCTCTCCTATCTCTCTCTCTGGGGGTATTTTTTAACTTTTATTTCTTTGCGCAAAACGGCTGTAAGAGAATTGGCAACCCGTCTTGCACCGCGCCCGATTTTCTGCCAATTTGCTATCATCCATTTTTGTGGAGTGGAAGTGTCCCCTCTGACGCAGATTCTTCTGTTAGAAATTAGAATGTGCGTCTCACAGCTACAAGAAATTACTATTAAAACGTAGTAAATGTCAAGAAAACATGTCACAGATAAAGCCATTATATGCCTCAAAATGCATTTTTTGTGTGAAAATATCAACCTGAAGAAAGGCTTTAACTTTCTCTTCTGTCCCTCCCCTCTCTCAATCTCTGCCTGTTGTGCCTTTCCCTTCGCAATTTAAGACAAAAGTTTCTCTCCCTCTCTGTTCCTCAGCTTAATAAACTTTCTGCAATTTATAGAACAGAGTACAAATATTAATAGAGGTATGACACATAATGCTATTTTTTGTAAAGTTCGCTCTCTCCCTCTCTCTCACTGACACACGCACAAAACAGGCCTGCATTTCCTTAAACACTGAAAGTAAACTTTTTTTTGAATAAATATTCTAACATTTCGCCTTTTTGTGGAAAAATCAACAGCTGACTAAATGCAACTGATACGGCACATACAACATATCCTAATTTCAGCTCATTTTGCGACAGCGCTGGGGAAAATATCATGGCCAAATCGAGACTTCTGGGAGCGGATGAGGCATTGAAAAAAATCTTATTAAAGGAAATCTAAGATGGAAACGACAATTAAATTAATACATGCTTATGTTAAATATATGATACATTTTCTTTTCAATTTTGTATAATCGCTTATTTTGCACGTTAGCTATTTCAGTTGCTGCAAGAAAAGACTTCCAACTGAATAATTTAAAAGCCTTGAAAATCCTCGGCCATTGTGCCCAGCTATCCCTGTAAATTTTGTAGGAAATCAGCGGAATCCGGGGATAAGCTCATGAATAGCCCATACCATTCCTTTTCGTTCCCGTTGCTCCAATGGTTGCCCCGATCTCCCACCGGTGTTCAGGCAGCAGACCGGGGCAACTCCTCAGAAAATCATGGTAAAATTATTAAATCAAGAACCAGATATGAATCGCTCAAGTCACTGAACAGATAAACGAATAAAAGGTGACGAACAATGCTAGCGGAAAGGATAAATAGAATGGTAAATTGGAGGGCGGTCTCAGTCAGAAATAAAAGTAAAACATATACTTTATACATTAATGAAACGGATAACAGCAGAGTTCAGGTCACAAACAGTGATGCAAACACTCCTGGTGAAAGATAAACAAAAATAACTAAAGCAATTATAGCAGGAGTGACAAATAAGAAACGTGTTAAATTAAGCAGCGTGAGAAAGACAGCATCAGGGTAGAAGGACAGGTTATGGTCTCTTGCCAAATAAGAGTTTTATATACTAATGCACGGAGCATGATGAATAAATTGGGTGAATTAGAGGCGAAATGTAGCTAAAGGGCATGCCATGGTGGTCATTACTGAGATATAGCTGTAACTGGACATATTTGGGCGTTAAATATTCCAGGTTGTGAGGTCTTTGAAAAGGATAGTGATACTGGAAGAGGAGGAGAGATAGCCTTACTGATTAAATATTCTATTACGACATTAGTAAGAGAAGATATAGGTAAGGGATAGCAATCAACAGAAACTCTATGGTTAGATTCGAGAAATAAGAGAGGACTTTAAATTGTAATGAGCGTTGTCTCCAGGCCCCATGATAGCAGCAATGAAGTGTCAGAATGTATGAATTCAGAGATTACAGAGGCTTGTAACAAAATCAGTGTCGTTTTAATAGGACACTTTAATTTTCATATAGATAGGGAAGAGCGGAGTCAGAAAGGTAATACATTTCTTGAGCGCATTGAAGATTGTTTTCTGGAGCAATATATTGTAGAATTAACAATAGAGCAGTTCGTACTAGATGTAATAATGAGTATTGAGCCAGACATCGGTAATTATCTCAGAGTGATCATAATATAATGGAATGTAATGTTAGGTTTGAAGTGGAGAAAATTAACACAGTTACTAAGGGGGCAGATGTTGGTAAGGCCAAATTTAACGGGATGAGAGAGGGGCTGACGACAGCAAACTGGCCAAAGCTCTTATCGGATAAAACTACAAATGAACAGTGGGAGGTTTTCAAAAAAAATAGCTTAATAGAGTGTATATCCCGAAAGGGCCAAGAGCACTAATTACCAGATAAAACAGCCATGGTCGACAAAAGAAGTGAGAGATAACATAAAACTAAAGGAAAGAGCATACAAAGATGAAAATAATCGCGTAGATCCAGGGGACGGGAGAGATATAAAGAACAGCAAAGGAAGAAAAAAAGATAGAAAGAGCTGCAAAAAGAGACTAGGAAAAGGAATTTGTGAGGGATGGCAAGATTAATACAAAACATTTTTCCAATTATTTTGGAAGAAAACGGGCAGTCAAGGATGTTGTGGACATTTTGAAAACAGCTGCGTGTAATCTTGAAAATGAAAAAAAGGAAATAGCTGGCTTGTTGAATAATTACTTTGCATCAGACTTCACAACAAAGGAAGAGGTTAATATACCTGATATTCCAACCAAACGAATAATGAATCAAGGACTGGAAATCACTAAAATTACCGTGAGCAAGAAAACAGAATTAGAAAAAGTGATGCCACGAAAGACTGACAAATCCACGGCACTTGAACGTTTCCACCCCAGGGTTTAAAGGAAGCAAGTGAGGAAATTGAAAACGCTTCAGCCATAATCTTCCAAAGCTCTCTCTTTCAGGAATTCTCCCTTTAGATTGGAGAATTTCAAATGTAACTCCGTTATTTAAGAAAGGTGAGTGAGAGAGAAACGAGGAAAGTATAGACCTATTAGTCTAACATCTGATGTGGAGAACTTATTGGAATAGATAATTAATGACAGAGTCTCTTAGCACGCAGAGAAATCTGAGTTCATTAAAGCGAGCCAACATGGATTTGTAAAAGTGATGTCATGTCTAAGGAACCTAATGGAATTTTTTGAGCAAGTAACTGAAGGATGTCTACGGATGTAATGTATATGGACTTCCAGAAAGCATTTGATAATAATCCATATAAGGGAATGGTAGCTCAATTTAAAGCTCATGGAATTGAAGGCAAATTATCGATCTGTTTTAGACATTGATTAGGCAGTAGAAGACAGAAAGTGGGGATAACGGCAATTTACTCGAATTGGAAGTTGACTGGTGTTGTCCACAGGTATCTGTGCTGGAGCCTCAACTATTCATTGTATTGATTAATGACTTAGATAACTCAATAGAGAGAAATATATCTAAGTTTGCCGATGACACAAAGACTGTGGGCATTATAAGTCGTGCAGACAGGAGCATGAAATTAAAAAGAGACATTGATAGATTAAGTTAGTGGGCAAAGCGTTGGCAGCTCGATTTCAATGCAATTAAGGGTGAGGTCAACAATTTTGGACCAAGAAAAGATAAATGCGAATATTTTTAAATGGTGACAATCTACGAACAATGGAGGTCCAAAGAGATTTAGGTGTCCTTCCACATTGATTATTAAATCGTTGTAGTCAGGTGCAAAAAATAATCAAAACTGCTAAAGTAACATTAGCCTTTATAACCAGAGGGCGATAATGTAAAGCAGAGGAAGTTTTGCTGCAGCTATAGAAAGCCCTGGTTAGACCACATCTGGGCTACTGTGTACAGTTCTAGGCAACACACATTGGATAGGATACATTGGCCTTGGAAGGAGTGCAAAGCAGTCTCCCCTGAATGTTAACAGAGCTTCGAAGTTTGTATTATTATGAGCAGAGATTACATCAACTAGGGTTGTATTACATGGAATGCAGAAGGTTAAGGGATTATTTGATTGAGGTTTTCATGTTTTTGAAAGGAATTGATAGGGTAGATAGAAAGAAGCATTTCCGCTGGTGGTGGAGTCGAGGAAAGGGGACCATCGCCTTAAAGTCGGAGCCACGCCATTCGGGAGAGAAGTTAGGAAAAACTTCTTCACGAAAAGGGTGTTGGAAGTTCAGAACCCTCTCCCACAAAAAAAGCGGTAGATGCTACCTAATTAATAATTTTAAATCTGAGTGCGATAGATCTTTGTTAGCCAAGGGTATTAAGGGATGTGGAGTCAAGGCGGGTGGATAGAGTTAGGATACAGATCAGCCATGATCTAATTTAATGGAGGAACAGGCTCGAGGGGCTGAATGGCCTACTTCCTTTATTTCTATGTTCCCAATCACTGTTAGTCACAACTTTTCTTTACCCCGACGGTGAAAGATTTCAGGCTTCTGACGGTTTATTCCCGCCAGCTTAATTAAACGTATTTGCAACGGAAGTTTCAAATTAACGGTCATATTTGGAATTGCGCACAAAAATAATGTCAATGACTAACACTTGAAGCGCGGAGAATCCAGATATACAACAAAACATGAGTGCGGCTAATGCATTTTCTTGACAAAATAATTTGATTGAAATGCTGTAATTCTGAGATATGGTTGACTGACATTTAAGCAATTATTTCTATGCAAACAAAACTTCTCCCTCATTTCGCACAATCACGAAATTTATACAAAGAAATAAATCTGTTACCAGCCTTATAGAATGCTGCCGGTATACTGAGTGAATTGACGACTAAAACTAGATTCATGCAAGGCTTGTTTGGTGAAGACAACATCCGGCAAAGGTCTGAATACAAAAGGGCAGAATTTTAGCTCAAGGTTGTCCTGTTCTCCCCCCTCGGAGGATAATCCCGCAAACCTCGGACAAAAGGCCAAATTCGCCGCCGAAATTGCAGACGGTAAAGTCTGGAATTCCCAAGAGGATGGGAGAGGGCTTCCATGCAAAGATTTGTCGAAATTCCGCTTGATTTAAGAGTAAAACAGGTCAGAAAGTTTCAGGTTAGTGCATTTCCGGAAGTTCTCATCAATTTATTGAGGCGGCAAACCCGACCTCCATCTTTTTTTTATCCTTCATGGGAGGTGGGCGTCGCTGGTGAGGCCAGCGTTGATTGCCCATCCCTAATTGCCCTTGAGAAGGTAGTGGTGAGCTACCTTCTTGAACTGCTGCAGCCCACGTGGTGAAGGTTCTCCCACAGTGCTGTTAGGTCGGGAGCTCCAGGATTTTGACCCAGCGACGATGAAGGAACGGCGATATATTTCCAAGTCAGGGTGGTGTATGACTTGTAGGGGAAGGTGCAGGTGGTGTTGTTCCCACGTGCCTGCTGGCCTTGTTCTTCTAGGTAGTGGAGGTCGCGGGGTTGGGAGGTGCTGTCAAAGAAGCCTTGGGGAGTTGCTGCAGTGCATCCTGTCGATGGTACACACTGCAGCCACAGTGTTGTCGTGTTAAAGGGAATGGATGTTTAGAGTGATGGATGTTGTGTCAATCAGTGGGTTGGTTTGTCCTGGATAGTGTCCAGCTTCTTGGGTGTTGTTGGAGCTGCACTCATCCAGGCAAGTGGAGAGTATTCCATCACACTCCTGACTTGTACCTTGTAGATAGTGGAAAGGCTTTGGGGAGTCAGGAGGTGAGTCACTCGACACAGAATACACAGCCTCTGACCTGCCCTTGTAGCCACATTATTTATATGGCTGGCAAGTTAACTTTCTGGTCAATGGTGACTCCCAGGATGTTGATGGCGGGGAATTCGGCGATTGTAATCCCGTTGAATGACAACAGGAGGTGGTTAGACTCTCTCTTGTTTTAGATGGGCATTGCCTGGCACTTGTCTGACGTGCATGTTACTTGCCACTTCTCAGCCCAAGCCTTGATGTGCTCCAGGTCTTACTGCATGCGGGCATGGCCTGATTCATTATCTGAGGAGTTGCGAATGGAACAGAACACTGTGCAATCGTCAGCGAACATCCCCATTTCTGACCTTATGATGGAGGGAAGGTCATTGATGAAGCAGCTGAAGATGGTTGGGCACAAAATAGTTTCGGCAATCCATGGAGACGGATCTCAGCAGAATCAACAATTCGAAGAAATGCGGAGAAAATCTGCAACTATTCCAAAACATTTTTGTCTGCATTTTCGAATTTATACATAGCTGTTTTTAAACTTGAAAACTTACCTGAAGTTTGATAAATGTAATGAACACTGGCTCCAGTCTGGAGAGAGACGTGTGATACCAGACAGGTATAATTGGTTCCGCTCTGACACGAACCTTTTTGATTGAGATAACTGGAAACTTTATACAGTCCCGCTGGGTTCCGGTCTTTGATTCGTTCCATCCCGCTCAGAATTTCGGCTCCATTTTTATACCAACTGATGTTCAGCTTTTCCGGGAAAAACGCAGCTGTTTTACACACAAGAGTCAAAGCAGTCGATGACCCACTTCTAAACACAGTGGAGGAAATCTGCAAAGGCGTCGGAGGAACTGTTGAGAAAATAGAAATAAATGTTATTTTGAATTTAATTGTGAACCAAATTCGACTGCGATCCAAAGAGCAGCAAGGAAGTCAACAATCATTTTAAGGTTCAGCTAGGATCACATTAGAACGGACATTACGTAAAGTTGATGTTTGTATTGTCAATATGTTAAAGCAACAATTAGTAAACGCAAGATACAATAGGTTCATGCTATGTTATGAACAAAATGCGTGCGAGACAAAAAAAAGCTTCTGCTACGTAGTTAAATCTGTGCTCAAAACTTTCACAGAACAAAACTAGATTTGCTTGATGTTTAAAATCGATTTTGAGGAAATGTGATTTTGATTGGAGAAGGGCCTTTCATTCAACTGTTGATGAATCTTTACTCCAAATAAAATATCGCATGATCCAAAAAACATGTGCAAATGAGAAAAGCTCTTCTGCCTATTTGAATTTACCCACTAGAGTACCAATTGAACTCTGCTCCCTCTACAGCATCTCGCTGATTTCCAAATGAACCCAATTCCTAAACAAGCCGCCCTGGAAAATACTCAGTGGAACTAAAGGCACTGAAATTCCGTGGGATCGACATCTGGTGACGTTCAATCAGATCTCTTAAATCTCACTGATTTCGGGAATAATGTCCCAATTTCTGTCGTCTCTTCTCATAACTAAACCGTCTCAGCCTTCATCCCATGTTGGTGAAAATCTTTTGAAACCTCTCAGCGTCTTGACATCTTTCCCAAACGTAATCCCATTAAAGCTGTACACAGTTTTCTAAATCGAGTCTGCCCAATGATTTTTATAGATTTTGGGACGCCATTGCTTTGATCCGTATGCTCCATTATATAAAAAATAGGGCCCTAAAATTCAGCAGGAGTTATGATTCGTTTCGCGCAGGACACGGGCAGTGAAACGGTATAACCGGCCGGCTGCTGACAGGGAGAACGTTTCTTCACGGGTTGAGCCAGTCTCCAGCCAGAGTTACGGCGACGGACCAGGAGACTCTCCGCTGGAGTCGATTGAATTTGATTGTTTTTAAAGCTTTGCCTATTCCTTTTGCCATCTTTTGAAATTGCTGCCCAAACTCCTAAATCGGCTTGCTCTTTAATATTTTTGTCTATGATTTGTTTTTAATTCATTCTTGGAATGTGTGTGTCACTGGCAATGCCATAATTTATTGGCCATCTATAATTGCCCGGAGACTGTGTTTGTGGGCCACCTTTGTAGCGGTTTCAGGCAACAGGTTATCTTTCTAATCTACTTCAGAGGGCAATTGAGAGTCAACCACGTTGGTGTAGGATTGGAAACACATTTAGGCCAGACCGAGTAAGGATGGCAGATTTCATTCCCTAAAGAACATTCGTGCACCAGTAAGATTTCTCGACAATCCACTCATCCCAGCTTTTTATTTCCATATTTTTAAAACTGATCTAACATTTTCAAACTGCAAAATTGAGATTTGATCTGATGTTGTCAGGATTATTAGTCGACATCTCCGCATTACTAAACACTAAGATAACTATAACCCTACACTAACAGTTGAATTCGATCTCATTCCTCCTCCCCAAAAGCATTAACTCATATATCTCCACGTTAAATTTCACCTGACTTGATTCTAACCAATCTTCCAACCTATCTATATTATCTTGAAGTTGTGTACAGTCTTTGTCACAGCAAACAACATTCCCTATTTTGTCTGGTCTACAAATGTCTATATTGTCCCTCTTCAGATTCTCCCAATTGAGAGCAGGTTAATTAACTTAATGCTGTTGTCTGGGCCGTGAAATTCCATGAGGCTGCGCAGTGTCTGCGGGAGACCAATGGAAATCCCACAAAATCCGTTTTTCTCTGGTTCCGCCGGTCTCTGCCCGAAGTTACCCGAGGAGACGGGGAGAACCCATGGAAATATCAAGTGGTTCTTCACAATTACCGCTAAAAAATGTTTACTAAGGCCAGCGAAAGCCTAATACTAGCTTAAAGCAGTTAGTCTTGAGGAGAAGTCGCTCACTGAGAGGATATATATATGGACCCTGGGCCTAAGTGGAAAATGGTACGATTTGATGTCAATGGATATTAAATTGGGGAGGTTTTTAGAATAGACGGATCACATGCAATGTCAGGTTTGGGCCCTGGCGGCAAGTTAAAAATGTACCCATATAAGTTCTGCAACAACTTTATGATTTCATTCACCAAAAAGACGAATTAACGGGAATAAGTGGGAGGCAAAACGCTTCCGAAAATAACCTTATATGATAGAGCCTGCTTATTTGAAACCGGTATCATCGGGGCCAATTTCAACTGGGGTGAGATTCTATAAAAGGCCCATTGCCAATACCGGTTTTACACCCTGGCCGCAAGTTGAAAATCTACCCAAGTGAGTTCTGGAGCAACATTATGATTTCATTCACCAATGAGATGAATTAGCAATTGCAAGTGAGGGGCAATAATTGGATTACGTTATGGTGCACTTATTTGTTGCTTCACTTCATTTTTATTTATCTGTCTAAAAAACAAGTCTCGGTTCACTTTTTTAGAATGTCAAAATGATGAGAAGCATTTTTGGAGGCTCAATGTCCAAATAAGAATTTTAAAGTAGCATATTTGGGTGAAATCCAAGTCTAGACGGACAAAGACTGACGCTAGCGGGTCACCCGCTGGATTTCGTTTCCCATTGACTTCCATGCACGGGTTGCCTTTGGCCGCAGCCCAAAAGAGCAAAGACACCTGCCCGATTTGCCATCCAATTGTAGTCAACAGGAAAGTGGCCGGTTCCCGATGCGGACCTGCGTGTTGCGCTGACGCCTAAGGCGACTTTCACACCGATCAAACTGCTTTCCTTTCCGCTGCCATTCTTCCTTTGAGTGATTTGTATTTTTGGGGGGCGTCTCTCTCATTTGGCCAGATTGCCTCCAGACTCGAATGCCAGCGTGTGTTGTGCTGTACATGGTCCGCAGAGAGTTTTATGGGGTATTCTGCCGCTCATCCACTTTTAATTCGGCGTAAGAGCCGCGGAACACCCCAAAATTAAATAACTTATCACCTGTATCAGCTTTTGATAGAGAACTCCTATATATAAGTATTCACTTAATTTCCCAGGTAGAAACTGTGACGATTTTAATCTATATCGAATGTTATTAAGGAAGATGCGTAGTATTTCTAGAGTTGAACGTCAGCTCTGTTAACCAATATTTTCATCCATCTATCTACTATCTATCTATCTATCCGTCCATCCAGCCATTCTCTTGTCTTTCATGATGTCATAAGTGCCTGAACAACATTTAGGTTTTCATGGAAAGCCACTTACCACATACAATCAGTTCTGTGCCGCATCCATCAACATAATCGAAATTCCCAACTGCCACTCTACAATGATAGGCTCCAGAGTCCTGGAAACTCACAGTATGGAGATGAAGGAAAAATGTTCCATTCGATCGAACACGAGATATTACGCGGTTGTCAGACTCTATTATTACGGTTTGATTGGAATCGCTCTTACGCCAGTAAACATTCATGTACTCATTGGTCTGGAATCCAGATACGTTGCCGTGTAAGGTTACATTGTCACCCCTGTTCGCCATTACAGATTCAGGGACATTCCGAGAAACATCCTGCGCAACTGTCGGAAATAAAAACAGTAGCACAATATTTACTTTAAACACAAAATAACTCCAACAATTAATAACAGAACATAACTGAGACAAGCAGAATAGCGCAATATAAAGGAAACAATTTAAAACGTGATCAATCAAACAGAACAAAGAGAAATACGAACGTTCTATAATTGATGACAATTCTCTGCTCCAGTAAAATCGGTCGAATACCTGTGTAGAAAATCCCCAGGTAGAGAGAGTGACGGAGAGAGGGAGCGGGGGAATTGATTTCCACAGGGATAGATTGGTTAGTAGTTTACCGATAAATAACAATTTCAATTTAGATCTACTGGTTCTTTTCCGGGAGGTTAATCCGCACAGTCGTGAGATAATGCTACATTTTGTCAATTAGAACATGAAAAAATGTCAATTCCATATGGTGTGTGGCTCCGCGGGAAAACAGCTCACTGTCCGTCCAATTTATTCTGACGCTAAAAAACGTTAACACTTTGATGTTGTGTTAAACAGTAATGCTTCAATCAACATGTGCAGCTATTTGCATGTGACCTTTACCAGACTCTTGAGAGCATCCCCATTCATTTTTGAAACAATTAGGCGCATGTCTCAAATTTCATGTAAGGTATTAAATAAGACTTTTAAATACAGCTGATAGTGAAGCGGATTATCGAGAATGTTCCAGTTGCATTGAGCACCAAGGAGGAGGATGATTGGAGTACCATGTGGACTTTCAGGTGGGAGAAGGAATAGGTGGTTTTAGTTTTACATATATTTAAGTTGATGAAATTCTGGATGACCCACGGCAGCATTTCAGCCGAACAGGTAGACTGTGCTGTTGTGGTCATGGACTGGTGAATCTGGGGTTTTCAGCAAACATATGGAAGTGATTCCCACGATTAGGGATATAATGGCACAAATTGTCAGCAAAAGGAGGAGAAGAAATGTCCAACGACAGAACTTCGGGAGAAGTGGGTCACTGCAGGGATGTGGCGGTGTGAACAGTAACCATTGCCCGAGTTATACAGGCTACGACCGGGCTAGCAGAAGACAAACCCAATTCATAAAGTTCAACGGCATGAATAGGTTGTGGAGGATGTCTGTGTGGTGAACTACGTCAAGCGCCATGGAAGATAAAAAGATATGTAACACGATTTAATTACTGAGGACGTGCTTCAGTCAGGTAACCTCACAGTCGTCTTCTTTATAGGCTGAGGAGCTCAATTTTTGTAAAGTTCACTCACAGTCCCTGATTAATAACCTTGGAATTACATATAATAATGAGGTGTACCATTCGAGATCACTCAAAAGATTATTAAAGCTTTTTGAACTTCAGAAGCATTCATCACATTCAATTAAATATTTTTGTTTTGACACAGAATATTTTTCTCACTTATTTTCGTGTACAACATCTGCAAACCAGTAACATTCTCAAAAATTAACGGAAGGAGTTGCGGTTTTGACATCAGATCACCACTAGAATAAATTTTGTTTCTCTTTGTCTCTTTTCTCAGTAGCCTGTGTTGCACGACAAGCTTTTGTTCACACGTTCTTTGCGGTTGATATGTTTATTTGAAACAGCTACTGAAGCAACTGAGTGTTGCATGTTAAGTGTAAATCATAGAATCATACAGCTTTGAATGAGGCCATTCGTACCATCGTGCCTGTGGCGGCTCTCGGAAAGTCCTAACAATTAGTCCCACTGGCGAGCTGTTGCTGCATCGAACTACATTTTTTTTTCGTTTTAAGCATATATCTACTTTCCTTTTGAAAGTTAGTATTGAATCTGCTTCCACCTCCCTTTCAGGCACTGCATTCCCCCTGGCTTTTTTGCAAATTATCTTAAAATTGTGTCCTCTGGTAACCGGCCTTCCTGCCAGTATTTAAACCCTTCCACACTGCACTAGTTAATCTACCTGTGAGGGCATTTGTCCCAGCATTCGTCAGGTGCAAACGGTCCATTCTCAATGATGGCGGAGTCCAGCACGTGAGTGCAAAAGACAAGGCTGAAGCGTTTGCATTAATCATCTTCAGCCAGAAGTGCCGAGTGGATAATCCATCTCAGCCTCCTCCCGATATCCCCACCATCACGGAAGCCAGTCTTCGGCCAATTCAATTCACTCCACGTGATATCAAGAAACGGCTGAGTGCACTGGATACAGCAAAGGCTATGGGCCCCGACAACATCCCAGCTGTAGTGCTGAAGACTTGTGCTCCAGAACTAGCTGCGCCTCTAGCCAAGCTGTTCCAGTACAGCTACAACACTGGCATCCACCCGACAATGTGGAAAATTGCCCTGGTATGTCCTGTCCACAAAAAGCAGGACAAATCCAATCCGGCCAATTACCGCCCCATCAGTCTACTCTCAATCATCAGCAAAGTGATGGAAGGTGTCGTCGACAGTGCTATCAAGCGGCACTTACTCACCAATAACCTGCTCACCGATGCTCAGTTTGGGTTCCGCCAGGACCACTCGGCTCCAGACCTCATTACAGCCTTGGTCCAAACATGGACAAAAGAGCTGAATTCCAGAGGTGAGGTGAGAGTGACTGCCCTTGACATCAAGGCAGCATTTGACCGAGTGTGGCACCAAGGAGCCCTCGTAAAATTGAAGTCAATGGGAATCAGGGGGAAAACTCTCCAGTGGCTGGAGTCATACCTAGCACAAAGGAAGATGGTAGTGGTTGTTGGAGGCCAATCATCTCAGCCCCAGGGCATTGCTGCAGGAGTTCCTCAGGGCAGTGTCCTAGGCCCAACCATCTTCAGCTGCTTCATCAATGACCTTCCCTCCATCATAAGGTCAGAAATGGGGATGTTCGCTGATGACTGCACAGTGTTCAGTTCCATTCGCAACCCCTCAGATAATGAAGCAGTCCGAGCCCGCATGCAGCAAGACCTGGACAACATCCAGGCTTGGGCTGATAAGTGGCAAGTAACATTCGCGCCAGATAAGTGCCAGGCAATGACCATCTCCAACAAGAGAGAGTCTAACCACCTCCCCTTGACATTCAACGGCATTACCATCGCCGAATACCCCACCATCAACATCCTGGGGGTTACCATTGACCAGAAACTTAACTGGACCAGCCATATAAATACTGTGGCTACAAAAGCAGGTCAGAGGCTGGGTATTCTGCGGCGAGTGACTCACCTCCTGACTCCCCAAAGCCTTTCCACCATCTACAAGGCACAAGTCAGGAGTGTGATGGAATACTCTCCACTTGCCTGGATGAGTGCAGCTCCAACAACACTCAAGAAGCTCGACACCATCCAAGATAAAGCAGCCCGCTTGATTGGCACCCCATCCACCACCCTAAACATTCACTCCCTTCACCACCGGCGCACTGTGGCTGCAGTGTGCACCATCCACAGGATGCACTGCAGCAACTCGCCAAGGCTTCTTCGACAGCACCTCCCAAACCCGCGACCTCTACCACCTAGAAGGACAAGGGCAGCAGGCGCATGGGAACAACACCACCTGCACGTTCCCCTCCAAGTCACACACCATCCCGACTTGGAAATATATCGCCGTTCCTTCATTGTCGCTGGGTCAAAATCCTGGAACTCCCTTCCTAACAGCACTGTGGGAGAACCGTCACCCCACGGACTGCAGCGGTTCAAGAAGGCGGCTCACCACCACCTTCTCAAGGGCAATTAGGGATGGGCAATAAATGCCGGCCTTGCCAGCGACGCCCACATCCCGTGAACGAATAAAAAAAAAAAGGTCCCTTCTGCCCCTGACTGGGTCCTAATGCCACAGGAATCTGAAGCCCTCTCTCCTTCACCATTTATCCAGCCCGAATTAACGGGCTCTCTGTTGCTATTTCTATACTCACTTTTTCGTGGTAATAGGATGAATCCAGACATTACCACCTTTGAGGTCCGTCTCTTCAGTTTCCTCCTTAGCTCCTGAAACTCTGTCTGTCGGACCTCAACCATTTTACTTCCTATGTTATTGGTTCCAAAATAGACCATGACTTCTGGCTGTTCCCTTTCCCCACGTAGAATGTTCTACATCCTTTCCATGACATCTTTTAAGCTGGCACCAAGGAGCCAAAACACCATACGAGATTCATATCGACAGTTGCAGAAACGCTTGTCTATCCCCCTCTCTATCGAATCACCTATGATGATTGTATTTGTACACTTCACTGTGCCCCCTGTGCAAATATTTGCCCCCCAGTGTCATGGATTTGCTCTAGACTGCATTCCTTCGAGGTGTCGTCAACCTTACCGGTATTCAGCACTGAAAACCGGTTGGTGAGCTCCACATTTCCCAAGGATTCCTGCACTTCTTCCTTCACTGCCTGATGGCCAGCCATTTACTGTCCTCCTGATCTCTCTATGGCTGCCGGGTTGCCACCTCCTGGAACGCGGGATACAGGATATTTTCAGCCTCCCGAATGACCCGCAGTGACAAAAGCCGCCCATCAAGCTCAGAAACACTGTGCTGGAGCTCGAGCTCGAAGAGTCAGAGGCATAACCTGCACACATGGTTAAACAGGAGACACGAAGCGTCCTGATCTTCCCACACGGCACAGGATGCGCATTCAACGGGTCTCAGTTGTCCTGCCATTTTGCTGAGAGTTACTGTCTGTTTACCTGAGATTTAGCTTTGCCCTTGTCTCTTTTGCCATATATATATATATATATATAGTATTTTAGTTTCGTCGCTCCTTTGCTTCTCTATAGTGAAATAAGAAATCGTAAGTATATAAACCAAATAGTTAGCTTCTATTCCTCGGACCGCGTCGCTTCTCCCTTTGTATTGTCTGGGACGTAACTTTTCAAATTTTATTTATTTTTGCGTCAGTGTCCGTTTCACAGTGCTCTTTCTATTCACACCTTATCTTTCATACGTGTCAGCTCGATGCTTTCCTTGGGTCCCGATTGTTCTATGTTTATGATGATTTACTCCCACACTACAGTCGAGCGCATTCAAATGAGATTGACAGTAAATTGGAGCTTTACCCCATGTGCAGAATGAGCATGGGAATGTACACATTTTCGGTTCTAAGTTCCGCTTTGTGTCCAGGAAAGGTAATTCTAGGCCGTTGGGCCATATAATGTTTCAACATTTCATAATATAGTAGTGATAGAAACTTGGCGTATTTATAATATGATTATGAGTCTATTAACAGCACATCCTTCAAATGCAATTTGGGTATTTTTTTTGTCTTTGTCGACTCGGGGAAGAGTTTCATGCATCGGGGTATATATTGGAAAATTAAGTCTGCATCCAGTTGGAGGCTTTCATATAATAGTTAGGAGTTAGGACTGCAGATATAATAGGCCATACAATGGCAGATGGGATTTTGAGTTTTATTCATTCGAGAGCCAAATATAAAAGAAACGAAGCGTTGTTGAATTTGCACAAGGTATCAGTCGAGTCACATTTGAAGCAATATGTGCTTTTCTGTTCATACAATTATAGCAAAGTATTTTGAAGCCATTGAACGGTACATTGAAGATAAATTAGAATGTTGTGCGGAAAATTAAATTGGGGCCATGCAGAACGATTCAGGTGAGCTTTATCTCCAGTGGAATAGAAAAGGTTGACAAGGAGCCTTTTAAAATTCTGAAAGCATCTGAAAGGGTGACCAGTGGCAGATTATTTCCTTTGGTAACAAGGAGTGTGGACTCTGAATTATCACTATAATTATCACTATAATAAGGCGAGGGGGTTGGCGGGGGAGTGGGGTGGTGGTGGTTAGGCCTGTTTCCATACGTTGGTTGATCAGAATATAGAATCATTCAGCACAATCGGTTATTCAGTTGAAGGCTGTAACACTCTTTAATTAGAAATAGAATAATTATATACAAGGGAAGAATAAATTAACGTGTAGTAAATCGATGTCACAGAAACCTTCCAACACCACACAACAACTGAAAGCAATGGAGGGTCCTTTATTTCTTTGCCTGTGTCAGCGGAATTCCCAGTAATTCTTGATGAATTGACTTTGTGTTGAACGGGCCATATAAATGGGGAACGGTACCTGGTGACAAAAGCTCAAAGGTTATATGTAAATGTGGCACGAATCATTTCGTGATGTGCTTGAACGGGTGACCGTCAGGCTCACTAATTTAAATATACTTCTAAGCAATTGAACTGCTTCAATGAGGGAAACTAACTTCACGCCCCTTGAAAGAGTATGACAATATTTGCTAGGCAGCCTTGGTTTGGTTACAGCTAATTGTGGATATCGTAGATACGGCTGCTTCATCATTTTGCCTTTTTTGGTAAAACGTGGTGCCTCGGCAGGAGAATTATCTTCTGAGCAAAGTAATGAAGGGAAGCGAGGTAGGAACCGCTTAGCTACCTAAGGTTAGTGTGAATGACAAGGATACCTGCATAGCAGAGGCAGCAATTGGACCATATTTTTCGGAGTTCCACGTCAAACACACAAAATATATTGTTCACGTTCCCAATATTCCAGAATAGGCGGGGGAGGGGGGGGGGGGGGAGGTGGAGGAGGCGGTGCAGTAGGGGTGCAAATTTACACAGTCGAAAATACTTTTTGGCCCTCCAACCTGCAATTCTCGCAACTTGAAGGTAGCGGGGCAAGTTTGTAAAGCTGTTGGAAAATGCGTACAGTATCCTTGAATTTATTCGGAGAGGCATAGAGTAAAAAAGCAAGGAAGCGATACCTTTATAAATCACCGATTCGGCCCCAGATGGTGCATAAAGTCCAGTACTGAAGACCACTCGTTAGGAAGGATGCCAAGGCCTTGGCGAGGCTGCAAGGGAGATCCCCAAGAATTATACCAGGGATGAGAAGCTTCAGTGATGTGGAGGAACTAGAAAAGCTGGAATTGTTCTATTTGGAGCAGGGAAGGCTAACTGGATATTTAACAGTGGCGTCCAAAATTTTGCAGGACTTTGATGGAGTAAATGAAGAGAAACTGCTTCCACTGTCAGGATGGTCAGTTACCAGAGGACACATATTTTATATAAGTGGCAAAAGAGTCATAGAAGACTGAGAGGGAATATCTTTTGTAATAAGGGTTTTACTTTCAAATGTAGACGAAGAGTGTTTCAATGCATTAAAAATTTAGTCTAAGTTACTTCCTTTATTCAGTAATCTATCCATCAATTAGTGTTTTTCTAACAGAGACTCAATATTTTTCCACCACGAACAAGCGGTGGATTGGAAAGTTGATGTAATTAAAGTTGTTTTCAAGAACAGTCAATCAGAATATAGAATATTTCAGCACAAGTGGGACAACAAACAACTCTGTTGTCAGCAAATACGACAGGAGGAGGAGATAGATTAGATTGGGAACTGTCAGAATGAGATGCAGTATGTTATCATAATCTCGACTGCGGTGACTGCATAAGCCAGCCCTAAATGTGATTACCAACAGTGGGAAAATTAATCAACAAGTTGCGATTACGTCAAGACGCAATGACAATAAAAACCATCAAACCAGATGAAGCAGCTGCTTTGGTTAGATATTTAGGGCCCATTAAGGATGGCAATGACGTTATTTTGCTCACTCGAGCTTGGGGAGATTTTCAACTATAAGATGATGATTTAAAAACTATTTAATTTGCCACCCAGGATGAGGGCTTACAGCCATGTCTTACTCTTCCGCTTATGCAGTAAGTGGGCCCGATGTGATGTTTGGCGGAATAGTAGATTTGTTGGGAATAAACACCTTAAATTTGACGGTACAGGAACCTACAGAGCACTCTACCGCGTTCACAAATGGATTGCTTGATGTATATGAAATGACACAACTAATTGTGCCATCTCAGCCAGTACTTGTGCCAGCAAACCACGTGCCGTCTGATCGGCGAAAGGATAACCTGTTTAAATAAATGTTTATCAGTAGCTATCTGTAAAAATAATAGGTGGGACGAAAACTTGATACTATTCAGCCTGGGATAATGTAGAAGGACACATCGCCACACCAACGGGAGGGCCGCAAAATTCCAGAACGAGAGGAAACTAGTGTCCGTGTTTGAGGAACCACAGAAGGATATGAATAACTGGGGACCAAATAAAGGGTCAGGATTAGGAAATAGGGGACCACAATGTTACAATTGTTGCAAAATGAGACATTTTGGCGAGATTGTAGACAGGGAAGGGACAGCTACCCAGCTCTTCCACCACCTCGGTACTCCCAAAAACTGGAACTTCGGTCATATACCGCCGAGGATAAATTGACCAAATTACTGGCACTACTGACAACCAGTTAAATTATGGGCTAATTTAAATAAGTGGCGGAAATTGCCATAGCTCCCACTCCTTCATCTGCGCCTGAAGGACAAAATCCGGGCCAACAATAAAGGGAGTCGGGACCCTCGACGAAATCGACAGTGGAGTTCCGACGTGACGGCCATGTTAGACCTGTTGTACCTGTTGTTACTGATGGGGGCCAACAACTGATGATGGTAATAGACACAAAATCAGCGGGAACCATCATTCATACTCCATTTCCCCTAATCTACGCTGCGGCCAGAGGGAAGCGAATGCATTTAAAGGTTTTGATGGATCGTCACTGTATGCTTTTCAATTGAGCTTGTTTCAGATATCTTTACAGGGTGCGGAACATAAACAACGTACTGTGGTAGAAATGCGATGGGCGAGGTATATTGGGAACTGACGTTTTAGATCAATGCGGGTTCATTATTGACGTCTGTGGTTTGGCCTGCTGGTAAGTTGGTTGTCGAGATTTCAGATATGCATTCAGTGTTCTCGATTAAGAAAAAGGAGGTGCATGATTTTCTGGTCCACCAGGACATGAGGTACAAAATATGCTTCAAAAATGGGCATTCATATTTTCCCGCAGTAAATATGATTGTGGACGGATGGAAAGAGAGAAGTCCATGAATGGACTCCATATCTATTTTCAAAACAGCATCCAATTCCTAAAGAAAGCCATCCATATGTCGAGGCTACAGTTCAGTCGTTAGTATGGAAGGGTATTGTTGGATTTGGGACACTGACTGCAAATTCTCCAATTTTGCCAGTTAAGAAAACAAGCAGTAGATGGTGATGAACTATTGATAATCGTAAGTTAAATTCGGTAACTCTCACTTGCTCACCAGTGTAAGGAAACACCAACGTTGTTATCCCAAACTCCACCAAGTGACAAATGGTTTTCGAACGTGGCAGAGCTAATGGATTTTCGAGCATACCCATAAGAAAAGATCAGTGTAAATTCGCTTTTACCGTTGAAGATCAGAGTTATACATGCACTTCATATAGAGATTTCATAACGCTGCGCGATCTTCCAGAAGCGAATGGCAAAGGTCATCAAAGGTTTCTTTAAGCCAGAGAGCATGTTAGATGAATTGCTGCTAGCTCCGGAGCAAAGGAGCAACATCTCCTGGTGTTGGAAGAGCGGTTCGACATGTTAAAAGGAGTGGAATTAAAACTTAACCCTCGAAAGGTTCAGCTGCTACAGGAACAAATGACATTTCTGAGCATGTCCATATCTGCTGCTGGACAGACTCCAGATCAGCACAAAGAATAAATCATAATAGGCCACAGTACAAAAAATGTTTATGTGTCTAAAAATGTTAAAAAAGCAAATCTAGATTCACTGTATCTGAATACACGAAGCATTCTGAATAAGTTAGATGAATTAACAGCGCAAATAGAGGTAAACGGATATGATATAATTGCAATTTCAGAGACAAGGCTGAAGGGTGACCGAGGCTGGGAGCTGAATATCCAAGGGCATTCGATTTTAGGAAGGACAGGCAAAAAGTAAATGGAGGTGAGGTGGCGTTGTTAGTAAAGGATGAAATCAGAGCAATAGTGAGAAAGGCTATTGGCTTGGAAAATCAAGATATGGAATCAGTCTGGGTGGAGTTAAGAAGCACCAAAGGGCAAAAATTATTGGTGGGAGTTGTCTATTGGCCTCAAAACAGTGGTGGTAATGTAGGGGATGGGATCAAGCAGGAGATTAGAGATGCATGTAACAAGGGTGCTACAGAGATCATGGGTGACTTCAATCTGCATATAGAATGGCCAAAAGAAATGAGCATTAATACTGTGGAGATTTTTTTAGACCAGTATGTTGAGGAGCCAACCAAGGAACAGGCTATCCTAAATTGGGAAATGTGCAATGAGAAGAGGTTAATTAATATTCTTGTTGTGCAGGGTCCTTTAGGGAAGAGTGACCATAACATGATCGAATTCTTCATTAAGATGGAAAGTGAAGTGGTCCAATCCGAAACTAGGGTCCGAAATCTAAACAAGGGAAACTACGAAGGTATGAGGAGTGAGTTGGCTATGATAGTTTGGGAAGCTTCATTAAAGGGCATGAAGGTGGAAAGGCAGTGGCTAACATTTAAGGGACAAATGCATGAATTGCAACAATTATCGATTCCTTTCTGGCTCAAAAACACAAAAGTAAATGAGGCCCAACCTTGGCTAACAAAATAAATTAAGGATAGTATTAGATCCAAAATGGAGTCATACAATGTTGCCAGAAAAAGTAGCAAGCCTGAGGATTGGGAGCAGAATATAATTCAGCACAAAAGGAACAAGAGATTGATTGAGATACCAAAAATAGAGTATGAGAGTAAATTGCAAGGAAATTAAAAGTAGACTGTAAAAGCTACGACAAGTATGTAAAAAGAAAAAAAATTAGTGTGGATAAACGTAGGTCCCTTAGAGTCAGAAACGGGAGAATTTATAATGGTGAACAAGGAAATGGCAGAACAATTAAACAAATACTTTGGTTCTGTCTTCATGGAAGAGGACACAAATAACTTCCCAGAAATGCTCAGGAACCAAGGGAATAGTGAGAAGGATAAAATAAAATAAATTAGTATCAGTAAAAAAATAGTGCTGCAGAAATGAATGGGACTGAAAGCCGATAAATCCCCACGGCCTAATCATCAGCATCCCAGAGTACTGAAAGAGGTCGCCATGGAAATAGTGGCTGCATTTTTTCGTTGACATCTTCCAAAGTTCTACAGATTATGGAACAGTTCCTGCAGATTGGAGGGTGGTAAATGTAACCATACTATTTATAAAAGGAGGGAGAGAGAAAACTGGGAACTACAGACCAGTTAGCCTAAAATCAGTAGTAGGGAAAATGTTAGAGTCTATTATAAAGGACGTGATGACAGGACACTAAAAATATCAACGGGATTAGACAAAGACAACATTGATTTATGAAAGGGAAATCATGTTTTACAAACCTATTGGAGTTTTTTGAGGAAGTTACTGGTAGAATAGATAATGGAGAACGAGTGGATGTGGTTTATTTGGATTTTCAAAAGACCTTTGATACACTCCCACATGGGAGGTTACTGTGCAAAATTAAAGCAAATGGGATTGGGGGTAATGTACTGGCATGGATTGAAAATTGGCTAACCGACAGGAAACAGAGAGTAGGAATGAATGGGTCTTTTTCGGGGTGGCAGGCAGTGGCTAGTGAGGTACAGCAGGGATTAGTGCTCGGGCCCCAGCTATTCACAATATGTATCAAAGATTTGGATTCGGGGACCAAATGTAATATTTCCAAGTTTGCTGATGACACAAAACTAGATGGGATCGTGAGTTGTGAGACGGATGCAAAGAGGCTTCAAGGCGAATAGGACAATTTGAGTGAGTGTGCAAATACATGGCAGATGCAGTATAATGTGAATAAATGTGAAGTTATCCAATTTGGAAGGAAAAACAGAAAGGTAGGGTATTACTTATATGGTGATAGATTGGTGAATGTTGATGTACAAAGTGACCTGGGTGTTCTTGTACACCAGTCACTGAAAGCAAACATGCAGGTGCAGCAAGCAGTTCGGAAGTCAAATTGTATGTTGGCCTTCATTGCAAGAGGATTTGAATATAGGAGCAAGGGTTGCTTACTGCAGTTATACAGGGCATTGGTGGAGTATTGTGTGCAGTTTTGATTTCCTTACCGAACAAAGGATATAGTTGCCATAGAGGGAGTGTAGCGAAGGTTCACCCAGACTGATTTATGGGATGGCAGGACAGTCGTATGAGGAGAGATTGGGTCGACTCGGCCTGTATTCACACGAGTTTAGAAGAATGAGAGAGTCTCTCATTGAAACATATAAATTTTGACAGGGCTGGACAGACTGGATGCAGGAAGGATGTTTCCCCTGGCTGTGTGATCCAGAACGAAGGGTCACACTCTCAGGATACGGGATAGAACATTTAGGACTTAGATGAGGAGAAATTTCTTCACTCAGATGGTGGTGAACCTGTGGAATTCTCTATCACAAAAGGCTGGGGAGGCCAAGTCACTGGATATATTTAAGAAGGAGCTAGATAGATTTCTCAACACAAAAGGCATCAATATTTATGGGGAGAGAGCGGGAATATGCAATTGAGTTGGAGGATCAGACATGATCACACTGAATGGTGGAGCAGACTCGAAGGGCAGAATGATCGACTGCTGCTCCTATTTTGTACATTTCTATACTTCTGTGCAGTGATTACCTTTGGCAATATCTTTGACAGCGCTCCGTTCATTCTTGGGATTGTTGGTATCCCAGATGGCTTTCATACCGCGTTTTGCAGATCTTGCTGAAACATTGTATGAGTTTGTTAAAGGAAAGGAAGACGATGTGCAGTCCAGATGGACCTCGCAGCACACCAAAGCGGCACCACAGCTAAAGAAGATGGCGATACAAGCAACGTGCCTGATCACACCAGTTCCAAGCGAGCTTTTTCATGTGGAGGTAGAAGCGACTGTCCAGAGTGTGGCGGCAGCCCTGTGTCAAGATGTCTAATGCAAGCTCTTGCGAATATTGACAGGAGTGAAAGAGGCAAAGGACCGGTGTGAAAGACCGCCACCTTTTGGGCTGTGAAATAATTTACTTCCATCAGGGAATTGAGAACTTTCGTGCTCCACTCCGTGCACACTGCACCCAAACTATTGATGAAGCTGAGAGACACGTTGGTATCACATGCTCCTTTAAGCCCCTTGACATTTTAGTTGAAGGAATGATATGTCGACATTACACCGAAACAGACAACTCTTCCACCACAGTTGTTACAAAACCTGGGAGAACGTCATGTTAGACTTGGGTAATAACCCAGTTTAAAAGACGCCGTTGGAGGGTGTTACAGATGTCGATGTCGATGGTTCCTCATTTCAACAAAAAGGGGGACTGTTTAAGGCTTTTGCAGCATCCTCCCTGAAAAAAATTATGCAACAGACGTGCGAACCACACACAGCACAAATTTCTGAAATCGCCGCGCTCTTGACAGCTGTAATTGAAACAACCGGCCAACCTATTAATATTTGGTCTGACAGTGCCTACGCTATCAATACTACGCTATCAATTCCTCCATATTGCAAGAATAACTACCATATCTCTGATGGGAAATTACTGGTATATGGTGACGTATTTAGAATAATAAGAGATAGAAGGCAGCCATACTTCATCGGTAAGGTAAAGGCCCACACCAAAGGATCCGATCTACACCCAACAAGGCTGCCATCGAGGCCGCACACAACGAGTATCCTTTTGGTCCATTCTCAAATGGCCGTGTCTGTGCCATTGCTGGTGATTCCATCAAATTCGACTTGCACACCTTAATAATGTCCTGGCCATTGTATGAGTAAACCACGGTGTGGCACCAAGGGATTAAACCGTTATCTCAACCCAAAACATCGTCTCATGAAGCCACGCAAGGCGATTATGCACACTCCTTACTTCTGTATCAATCCACGTCCGAATCTTTCCCAATTCTCTGTGTTTCCCCGACACTGGCTGACGAATTCTTTGACATGTTCCACAATCATGTCGTGGTTGGTCACTTTTCTGCAGAGACCACAGTGCATAAAATCCAAAAAGTTGCTTGGTGGCCAGAAAGCAAAGACGACTTCATTCATGATGCAGTGAGATGTTTAGTATGCCTACAACACATTCCAGCCTTACACACCAATCGTGCGTTCCTTCCAAGTGCATCTCCCCCTGAGGGACCTCGGACACGTTAACAGATTGAATTCATGAGCCTTTTACAACAGATGCCTTCAGGCTATTGCATTGTTTGGTTAATATTGAAAAAAAAATACCGCAAAGAAGTAAAACTGAGTATGAGGTAGAGATGCAGTTATGGTTCTGAATTATGGGGAACGAGAACACGTTATCGAGCCTAAATGGAAAGAACCATTTCCCACAGTAGACAGAGCAAATCTGGATGTGTACTTCATAGAGTATACAGGAAAAGGAGAGACAAAGGTTATTAAATGCTACCATATTAATCAGCTCATTTTTTTTATTCGTTCATGGTATATGGGCGTCGCTGGCGAGGCCGGCATTTATTGCCCATCCTTAATTGCCGTTGAGAAGGTGGTGGTGAGCCATCTTCTTGAACCGCTGCAGTCCGTGTGTTAAAGGCACTCCCACAGTGCTGTTAGGAAGGGAGTTCCAGGATTTTGACCCAGCGAAGATGAAGGAAGGGCGATATACTTCCAAGTCGGGATGGTGTGTGACTTGGAGGGGAACGTGGTGGTGGTGTTGTTCCCATGTACCTGCTGCTCTTGTCCTTCTAGGTGGTAGAGGTCGCAGATTTGGGAGGTGCTGCCAAAGAAGCCTTGGCGAGTTGCTGCAGTGCATCCTGTGGATGGTACACACTGCAGCCTCTGTGCGATGTTGGTGAAGGGAGTGAATGTTTAGTTAGGTGGATGGGGTGCCAATCAAGCTGGCTGCTTTGTCCTGGATGGTGTCGAGCGTCTTGAGTGTTTTTGGAGCTGCACTCATCCAGGCAACTGGAGAGTATTCCATCAAACTTCTGACTTGTGCCTTATAGATGGTGGAAAGACGTTGAGGAGTCAGGAGGTGAGTCACTCGCCGCAGAATACACAGACTCTGGCCTGCTCCTGTTGCCACAGTATTTACATGGCTGGTCCAGTTAAGTTTCTGGTCAATGGTGACCGCCAGGATGTTGATGGTGGGGGATTCGGCGATGGTAATGTCGTTGAATGTCAAGGGGAGGTGGTTCGACTCTCTCTTGTTGGAGATGGTCATTGCCTGGCACTTGTCTGGCGCGAATATTACTTGACACTTCTCAGCCCAAGCCTGGATGTTGTCCAGGTCTTGTGGCATGCGATCTCGGAATGCTTCATTATCTGAGGGTTTGCGAATGGAACTGAACACTATGCAATCATCAGCGAACATCCCCATTTCTGGAGTTTGATGGAGGGAAGGTCATTGATGAAGCAGCTGAAGATTGTTGGGCCGAGGATACTGCCTTGAGGAACTCCTGCAGCAATGTCCTGGGGCTGAGATGATTGGCTTGCAACAACTACTGCCATCTACCTTTGTGCGAGGTATGACTCCAGCCACTGGAGAGTTTTCCCCATGATTCACATTGATTTCAATTTTACTCGGGTTTCTTGGTGCCACACTCGGACAAATTCTGCCTTGATGTCAAGGGCAGTCACTCTCACCTCACCTCTGGAATTCAGCTCTTTTGTCCATGTTTGGACCAAGGCTGTAATGAGGTCTGTAGCCGAGTGGTCCTGGCGGTACCCAAACTGAGCATCGGTGAGCAGGTTATTGGTGAGTAAGTGCCACTTGATAGCACTGTCGACGACACCTTCCATCACTTTGCTGATGATTGAGAGTAGACGGATAAGGCCTTAATTGTCGGATTTGATTTGTCCTCCTGTTTGTGGACAGGACATACCTGGGCAATTTTCAACTTTGTCGGGTAGATGCCAGTGTTGTAGATGTACTGGAACAGCTTGGCTAGAGGTGCAGCTAGTGCTGGAGTACAAGTCGTCAGTACTACATCCGGGATATTGTCGGGGACCATAGCCTTTGCTGTATCCAGTGCACTCAGCCGTTTCTTGATATCACGTGGAGTGAATCGAATTGGCTAAAGATATCGGGAGGCGGCCGAGATGGATAATCCACTCGGCACTTCTGGATGAAGATGGTTGCAAACGCTTCAGCTTTTCCTTTTGCACTCACGTGCTGGACTCCGCCATCATTGAGGATGGGGATGTCTACAGAGCCTCCTCCTCCCGTTAGGTGTTTAATTGTCCACCACCATTCACGACTGGATGTGGCAGGACTGCAGACCTTTGATCTGTTCCGCTGGTTGTGGAATCGGTTAGCTCTGTGTCTGGCATGTTGCTTCCGCTGTTTAGCATGCATGTAGTCCTGACTTGTAGCTTCACCAGGTTGGCACCTCATTTTTAGTTACTCCTGATGCTGCTCCTTGTATGCTCTTCTACACTCCTCATTGAACCAGGGTTGCTCCCCTTGCTTGTTGGTTATGGGAGAGTGAAGAATATGCCCGGCCATGAGGTTACAGATTGTGCTGGAATACAATTCTGCTGCTGCTGATGGCCCACAACACCTCATGGATGCCCAGTTTTGAGCTGCTAGATCGGTTCTGAATCTGTCCCATTTAGTACGGTGGTAGTGCCACACAACACGTTGGATGGTGTCCTCAGTGCGAAAACGGAACTTCGTCTCCACGTGGACTGTACGGTGGTCACTCAAACCAATACTGTCATGGACAAATGCATTTGCGACTGGTAGATTGGTGAGGACGAGGTCAAGTAAGTTTTTCCCTCGTGTTGGTTCGCTCACCACCTGCCGCAGACCCAGTCCAGCAGTTATGTCCTTTAGGGCTCGGCCAGCTCGGTCAGTAATCGTGCTACCGAGCCACTATTGGTGATGGACATTGGAGTCCACCATCCAGAGTAAATTCTGTGCCCTTGCTACCCTCAGTGCTTCCTCCAAGTGGTGTTCAACATGGAGGAGGACTGATTCATCAGCTGAGGGAGGGCGGTAGGTGGTAATCAGCAGGAGGTTTCCTTGTCCATATTTGACCTGGTGCCATGAGATTTCATGTGGTCCAAAGTCAATGTTGAGGACTCCCAGGGCCACTCCCTCCTGACTGTATATCACCGTAACGCCGCCTCCTGTGCGTCTGTCCTGCCGGTGGGACAGGTCATACCCAGGAATGGTGATGGAAGCGTCTGGGAAATGGGCTGAAAGGTTTGATTCTGTGAGTATGGCTTTGTCAGGCTGTTGCTTTCCGAGTCTGTGGGACAGCTCTCCCAATTTTGGCACCAGTCCCCAGATTTTAGTGAGTACGACTTTGCAGGATCGACTGGGCTTGGTTTGCCTTTGTCGTGTCCGGTGCCTCGTGGTCCGATGCCGGGTGGTCCGTCCGATTTTAATCAAATTAACTGACCCAAGAGAAGAAAGATGTTACGGATATTCATGAGTCTATGGGTTGTAATTCATGGCTGGATTTGGGAGACTTAATATGTCCTCTGGTCTAATGTGGCACAACGAAGTTTTGAGACCAACACTGCCCCGGTGCCCATCATCATTTGTTAACAAGAGGCATCACACGAGGTTGGTGGAATAACGTTGAAAGATAATGAAAAGCAAAACACCTCTAGAATTTGGACCTGTCATGGCAATATGCCCCTGCCTTCGGAGAAAAGAAACGGTCGACAGGCAGCGTCAAACTCGGATTCCAGAAATTGCTCAGTACTGGTCTTTGACCCATCAACTACCTACACCACAGCTTACGATGTTTACTGGTGCGAGGCTTCTTCCTATTTCGGCTCAAATACGTGTTCTCGTTTCTCATAATTCAAAACCATAACTACATCTCCTACCTCATACTCAGAGGGTTTTACTTCTTTCTGGAAATACTTTGTAAACAGATTCTTAAATTTCCCAAAGTTACTTAGCACAAATCGGTTCGTTTCGTTTACATATTCCACCATCTGATTTAAATATATCCTCTACTGGGACGAGGGTGTGGCCATGGCAAAAGATTCGGGATTGTTGAGGACATGGCACTTAAAAGTATGGGAACTATGTATTGACGTTTGAGTAGCCGTGTATTATAAATGTCATTTTGTAATATGGAATAACCCCTTGTGTGCAAAACTCGATAACGACCTTAGCATAGAAGTAAGATATAGTCAAGTAGGACTAAAGAAATTAAATGGGCCAAATTATAACATCACGATGAGTCCAGATGGTCAGGCTCTGACTTTTAGTTTGAATTGTACAACAAAGATTAGGTAATACTTCCAGCACAAATCCTTACCTCGGGAGCCTGAATAAACGTGATTATGGATGGCGTAACAACACATTACATGTACAGTTAAATGTGTGTTGTAATGGTGGAAATAAGGCCCGCATGAGAGCAGAAATGGGTGGGTTATGGACTATTTATGTTCTTCCAATTTTACAGAATTTTCCCGTTTTACCAGCAATGACACCAAATGTAACATGGCTTCAACCATATGTGGTACAAGCGAATACACCACAAGGATTAATGGTGAATCCTAGTAGGATCCTGAAGAAAATAGTAATATCCCTAAAAGGAGCTATTATTTCCTCAATAAAAGCGATGTGCACCACGTTTATTAAAACCGATGTTGCAATATCAATCTTAAAAATCGCATACACGTGGTAAACGTGATATCCTGGGTGCAGTATTGGGAGAAACAGTTGCTGCGCTCGGAGTTTTGAATAGTGTGAATGTGGAAACATTGACGAATAAATTAGAATAGATGGCACTCAATAAGGGATATGGCAAAACCCCTGTTCACCTCCTCAGAGAAATTGGCAATGGGTCACTGGATGCAAGCACATCTGTTCCTTGATTTGAAACATGAGAATGAAAAAGATCATCAGTTTTTGTTGAAGCACGAGGTATGGATCAAGAGAATGTATTCTTAGCAATTTCCCATACACAAGGCCAAGCACGGCTACAAATTGTGGTGATGGGTAAGAAAAGGGATGGGGAAAAAGGAATTTTATCCCCAGAGATGCGAAGGATTATATTAGATAGCGCCTCAGAGTTTGAACGTAAATGGCAGACTTGTTGGCAATTGGTAAACTTCATATATGATGTCAACCTGAACACTCTTGTAGGGTAAGTATTAACTTTGAACAATGCGAGCATTTAACCTATAATAAGTCTAATTAGAACAAAATGTGACATATATCACTGGAGGCATGCATACAGGAAAGAGATCTTGGATTTACCTGTTCATGAAGTATACTTGAGACTGGTGATCCTTTTTATCCCCAGATGGGACAGGAGGCAGGTATTTTTGATCATAAATAAGATAGGGGAAGAAAATCTGAAGTCGTATATGTAGGGAAGGGGTATATGTCTGCGTACCACCTGTTCAAGTACAACAATTAATGAAGCGTTCTTAGAATACCCAAATGGGAACAATGTATGTGCTTGCAATATTACTGCGATGGTTGGGGGGTGGGGGGGGGGGCGGTGGTGGATGTGATTTTAAAATGGCTACACCACCATGTACTCAACAGTTCATGATTCAGAATTATACTTTTTATGAACGCATAGAACTTGTCGTATTGGGAATGAACCTGGAACTATTGCGACAACTTTTACAGCATAAGGAGTTAGTGAAACTATTGCATACAGTAGAAAGTGATGCTAAGGCGACGGTCGTAACTGTCCATCATGATGGAAGACATATCCAGAAGGTTCTTGAGCGCGTTAAGACCCAAACGTAACACCATTGGTGCGGGCTATTCTTTGGATGATCTAGCTCTGCTACTGGGATAATTAATTTACTGTTACATCTCATCGTTGTCTTGCTGATTGGACCAATAGTGTTGGTTGTCTTAATGCTTTCGTTGTGCTGTTGGCTGAGGACGGTGCATTAACCGATCAACAAATTGGCTACGGAAATTAGGTTACGAATAGACTTGGGAAGCGAGCACTCCTATCCACAGTTATTACGGCGAGGTGAATGATAACCATCATTTTCCAATCCTCCCTGGCTAGAGGCGTGGTGCCATCGGATTGAAGGGCGGCTAACGTTGCACTGTTTTTTCAAAAGGGGAGAAAGAGATAGACCGAGTAATTATAGGCCAATCAGTCTAACCTCGGTGGGCAACTTATTGGAATCGATTCTGAGGGAAAGCATAAATCGTCATTTAGAAAGTCATGGTTTAATCAAGAAGAGTCAGCATGGATTTGTTAAGAGAAGGTCGTGTCTGACTAACTTGAATGAATTTTTGAGCAGGTAACAAGGAGGGTCAATGAAGGTAACGCATAGTGTAGATCGATTTTCGAAAGGCCTTTGACAAGGCCCCACATGGCAGACTGGTCAAAAGATAAAAGCCCATGGGATCCAAGGTAAAGTGACTGGTTGGATCAAAATTGGCTCAGTAGCAGTAAGCAAAGGGTAATGGTGTTTTGGCGACTAGAAGGCTGTTTCCAGTTGGGTTCTGCAAGGCTAAGTACTAGGTACCTTGCTTTTTGTGTTATATATTAATGATTTGGACTTGAATGTGTTGCGTTTGATCAGGAAGTTTTCAGATAATACAAAACATGGCCGTGCAGTTGATAGTGAGGATGAAAGCTTAGACTGCAGGAAGATATCAATGGACTGGTCAGGTGCGCAGAAAAGTGGCAAATGGAATTTAATCCAGAGAAGTGTGAGCTAATGTATTTGGGGAGGGCAAACAAGGCAAGGGAGTACACAATAAATGGGAGGATGCTGAAAGATGTAGAGGAACAAAGAGAATTTGGAGTGTATGTCCACAAATCCCTGAAGGGGGGAGGACAGGTTAGATGAGGTGCTTAAAAATTGTAAGCCCCTTATTTTAGTTTAAGTTATTACATTTATTCAATCGTCTATCCAGTTTTTACTGCTTTTCTAACAGAGTCAGTATTTTTCCACAACTAGAATGAAGAAATTAAAGTTGCTTTCAAGAACAGTTGATCACATCCTGAGGTCATTAACAGATAATGGAAATTAGCAGGGTCAATGGACAAACCGGAATTAGCAGATAGATCGGTCCCATTCCACATAGTGTGTGGAAGGCAACGCATTCTCGGCAAAAATGCCAATATTGGAGATTAGCCGGGACAGTGAAAAAGCAGACAATAACAGAGATGCATGCTAAACAGCGGAAGCGACATCTATAGACCGAGCTAAGCGATTCGATAACGAATAGATCAGATCAAAGCTCTGCAGTCCTGCCAAATCCAGTCGTCAATGGTGGCGCACAATTAAGCAACTAAAGGGAGGAGCAGGCTGCATGAACATCTCCATCCTCAATGATGGCAGACCCCAGCAAGTGAGTGCAAAAGACAACTCTGAATCGTTTGCAACTATCTTCAGCTAGAAGAGCCGAGTGGATGTCACATCTCGGTCTCCTCCCGATATCCCCGCCATCACAGAAGCCAGCCTTCAGCCAATTCGATTCACTCCACTCCAAGAAACGGCTGAGTGCACTGGATGCAACGAAGGCTATGGGCCTCGAAAAGATCCCGGCTGCAGTGCTGAAGACTTGCGCTCCAGAACTAGCCGTGCCTCCAGCCAAACTGTTTCAGTACAGCTACAACATTGTTGACAATCGAATCGCTTCGCTCGGTCTATAGATGTTGCTTCCGCTGTTTAACATGCATCTCTGTTATTGTCTGCTTTTTCACTGTCCCGGCTAATCACCAATATTGGCACATTTTTGCCGAGAATGACAATGTTGAAAATTGCCCAGGTGTGTCCTGTCCACAAGAAGGAGGACAAATCCAATCAGGCCAATTACCGCCCCATCAGCCTACTCTCAATCATCAGCAAAGTGATGGAAGGTGTCATCAACAGTGCTATCAAGCGGCACTTAATCACCAATAACCTTTTCACCGATGCTCAGTTTGGGTTCCGCCAGGACCACTCAGCTCCAGATCTCATTACGGACTTGGTCCAAACATTGTCAAAAGAACTGAATTCCAGAGGTGAGGTGAGAGTGACTGCGCTTGACATCAATGTAGCATTTGACCGAGTGTGGCACCAAGGAGCCCTAGTAAAATTGAAGGTAATGGGAAACAATGGGAAAAATCTCCAGTGGCTGGAGTCATACCTAGCACAAAGTAAGATGGTAATGGTTGCTGGAGGTCAATCATCACAGCCCCAGGACATTGCTGCAGCAGTGTTCTTGGTCCAACCAACATCAGCTGCTTCACCAATAACCTTCCTCCACCAAACGGTCAGAAATGGGATGTTAGCTGATGATTGCACAATGTTCAGTTCCATTCACAACCCCTCAGATAATGAAACAGTCCGAGCCCGCATGCAGCAACACCTGGACGACATCCAGGCTTGGGCTCATAGGTGGCAAGTAATATACGCGCCAGACAATTGTAGAGAAGGAAGACAGCTTAGCATGAAGGAAGAAGGCCGGATTCGTGGCAGTGACTAAGTTACTATGTCCACCCAAAGGACAATGGAGTAATATGATTCCTTGTTCTTTGAAAATTACTTGCTTAAATACTTGCATGTATTAATCCTTGCTTTTGTTCAAATAAAAAAAAAACACTACCATACTGTAGTAGTACAATATTATAACCAGTTGTTGTCAGGACAATATAGTCTGACAAGAGATGGGAAGAATTTGTTTCATGTAGCGAGTTATTATGATCAGGAATATACTGTCTGAAACGGTTGAAGCACATTCGATATATATTTCAAAAGATAATTAGATATATGTTTGAAAATGAAAACTCTGCAGGGTAATGGAGAAAGAATGAGGGAGTGGTACTAATTCGATAGCTCTTTCAGAGCCAGCTCAGCCACGATGGGTCGAATGGCCTCCTTGTATGCTCTATGATTCTATCTTGTATGATCTCCAAAGCCTTTCCACCATCTACAAGGCACAAGTCAGGAGTGTGATGGAATACTCCCCACTTGCCTGAATGAGTGCAGCTCCATCAACACTCAAGAAGCTCGACACCATCCAGGACAAAGCAGCCAGCTTGATTGGTTCCCCATCCACCACCCTAAACATTCACTCTATTCACCACCAGCGCACTGTGGCTGCAGTGTGTACCATCCACAGGATGCACTGCAAAAACTCGCCAAGGCTTCTCAGACAGCACCTCCCAAACCTGCAACCTCTACCACCTAGAAGGACAAGAGCAGCCGGCACATGGGAACAACACCATCTGCACGTTCCCCTCCAAGTCACACATCATCCCGACTTGGAAATATATCGCCGTCCCTTCGTCGTCGCTGGGTCAAAAACCTGGAACTCCCCACCTAACAGCACTGTGGGAGAACCTTCACCGCACGGAATGCAGCGGTTCAAGAAGGCGGCTCACCACCACCTTCTCAAGAGCAATTAGGGATGGGCAATAAATTCTGTCCTCGGCAGCGACACCCACATCCCATGAACGAATAAACAAAACATTTTATATTGCGCTGATCCTTGCAAAGCTGTCGTCGCCCTGTTTCTATTCGGGACCACATTTCTGAGTCTTCGATGGAGGCTCAGATCCCATCGGTTAACAAGTAGCGAGTTAGTCACGTCTTGGTCAGAGAACCAGTTTAATTCCTCATCCTGTAATCAAACTTTTTGAGCTTCATGTAGTCTAGGTGATGAAGCTGTCAATTCGACATTCTTCGCTTCTTTCCCTTGCTTCATTTGGGCAGTAATCTCCTCCGTCAGTTCGTTCTCTCTCTCTTTTTATCCTATCACTTTCTCCGCTCGCACTCCTATCGCTATTCCCCTCATTGACTGCGATGCTTCTTATTTACGTCACAATTCCATCCACATCAACCCATTCACTTTCTCTCTATACATGGAGACTACGGAAAGAGGCAGGCGTCTCTCAGCCCACTGCGCTACTCTGAGAGACCCGCAACGTTGTATGAGAGCTTTCACGTTCCTGAAAACGCTGCTTTCGGAACATGTTTTCCTCAATCAGGATCCGGATTGTAAGCCGGTTAAAACTAGATAGCATTTTAAGTCTGCGACATGCATACTAGAAAGGCTCAGTTCTTTACCTCCAAGAGCTAGCTGAAGCAGTTGTCGCCCTGTGTGGAGAATCGATACCCAGGTTCAATCGATATTTAGGTCGTTTTTTTTGTTTTTAATTAACGTAATGATACAAGTTATTCACAGTGCAGCACTGGGCATTGGATACCCTACTGTAAAATCACTATAACTGATCCAGGAGCCGGAGTAGCGCAGTGATTTGGTCACGGTTCATTCCCCTTTGTGACCTGGGTTCCGACGCGCCTCACGTGGGTGAGATTGAAGTCTTCTTTGTCTGGAGGCTGCTAGAGTCCGATGTGAAATGGTTTAGGGTGGCGTAAATAGAATTCTTTATCGTCTTGAAATATAGCTCAAAACCTTCTCCAATGCAAAGCTAATGTGTACAGTTGCTCAGACTATCCTTGCATAGTATCATAGAATCGTGCATCACAGAAGAAGAACATTCGGCTCAAACTTTCTAATCCGGCTCTTTAAAAGAGCGATCCAATTAATCTCGCTCCCCTTCACTTTCCACATAGCCTTGCATTTTCTTCCCGTTTTAATTATATATTCAATTCCCTTTTGAAATTTACTATTCAATCTGCTTCCACGCTTTCAGGCAGTGCATTCCGGATCATAACATATAGCTGTGTAAAAAAAAATCTCCTCCTCACCCTTGGCGCTTTTGTCAATTATCTGAAATCTGTGCCTTTTGATTATTGTCCCTGCTGTCAGTGGAAACAGTTTCGCCCTAACTACACGACCAAAACGCTTCATAATTTCCAACACTTCTCATAATTCTCCCCTTAACCATTTCTTCTCTAATTTCTCTTCATAACTGAAGTCCCTCATCCCTGGTGCCATTCGAGTATCTCTACTCCCCACCCACTCGAAGATCTTGATATCCTTCGTAAATTGTGGTGTCCAAAATTGGACAGAATTCTCCAGCTGAGGCGACAAGTGTTGTGTAAAGGTTTAGCATAACTTCCTTGCTTTGTTCTCTATGCCTCTGTTTATAAAGCCCAAAGCTTTATCAACTTGTCTTGCCACCTTCAATCCCCCGGTCTCTCTGTTCCTTCACCCCCTTTAACATTGTACCTTGTAGTTCATATTGCCTCTGCTCGTTCTTATTTCCAAAATGCATCACTTTCACTGCTCTGTGTTAAATTTCATCTGCTATATGCTTGCCCATTTCACCACTTTATCTATGTCCTCCTGAAGTCTACAACTATCGACCTTACATTGGGTACGGTGTCATAGTGGTTATGTTACTGGACAATTAATCCCGAGACCTAGACTAATTAATCCGGGGTCATCAATTCAAATCCCGCCAAGGCAGCTGGGGAATTTAAATTCAATTAATGAAATAAAATCTGGAATTAAAATGCTAGTATCAGTAAAGGTAGCTGGGAACCTACCGGATTGTCGTAAAAGTCCCATCTGGTTCATTAATGTCTTTCGAGAAGGAAAGCTGCCGTCTTTGCCCGGTTTGGCCAAAATGTGACACCAGACCCACAGCAATATGCTTGATTTTTAACGGTCCTTGGAGATGGCCGAGCAAGCCACTCAGCTGTAAACTGTAAAATGTCACTTTGACATTTAGGGCAGTCATGGATTCACACAACATGCATGAAAAGGGAATGGGTGGTTTCCGAAAATAGAAATATAAACGCTGTATGTTCATGTCCGTTATCAAGAAAGCGCCCTTTATGTTTCACTCAGCAGCAGTCTACCGTGTTTGAAGTCGACCAGAAAATTAACAGTTCACTCATAGGAGACCAGGGCTACTTTTTGCAGTCAGTACTTCCATCGAGTTACATCGAAACTGCAGCACAGAAACAGGCCATTCGGTCCAACTGCTCCATACCGGCATTTTTGCTCCACAGGAAACACCCCCATCCTACTTCATCTAACCCTATCATGATAACCGTCTATTCTATTTTCCTTCATGTGCTTATCTAGCATGGATTGACGATTGCTTAACGAACAGAAAATGGAGTGTCGGGATAAACGGGTCAATTTCGGATTTGCAGGTTGTAACGAATGGGGTGCTGCAAGGATCAGTGCTTCGGCCTCAGCTGTTTACAAAATATACCAATGACTTCGATGAAGGGAACGAGTATAATGCATTCAAGTTTGCTCACGATACAAAGCTAGGTGGGAAAGTAAGCTGTGAGGAGGACGCAAAGAGGCTGCAAAGGGATATCGACAGGTTAAGTGAGTGGGCAAGAATGTGGCAGATGAATTGTAACGTGAGGAAATATGAAATTATCCACTTCGGTGGGAAGAATAGAAAAACGCAGAATATTTTTCAAAATGCGAGAGACTAAGTAATGTTGAAGTTCAAAGGGATTTTTGTGTCCTTGGACACGAATCACAGAAAGTTAACATGCAGGTACAGCAAGCATCTAGGAAGGCAAGCTGTATGTTAGACTTTATTGCAAGAGGTTTAGAGTACAAGAGTAAGGAGGTCCTGCTGCTTTCGTGCGACCATACCTGGAGTACCGTGCACTGTTTTAGTCTCCTTATCTAAAGAAATATATACTTGCCTTCGAGGTCGTACAACGAAGGCTCGCTAGATTGATTCCTGGGATGAAAGGATTGTTCTATAAGGAGAGAATGAGTAGAATGAGCCTATTTTCTCTCGAGTTTAGAAGAATGGGCGGTGATCTCAAAGTAACGTGTACAATTCTTAGAGGAACATACAGGGTAGATGCTGGGAGGTTGATTCCCCTGGTTGGATAGCCTGGAACTAGGGGGCATAGTCTCAGGATAAGGGATTGGACATTTAGCGCCGAGATGAGGAACCATTTCTTCACTCAGAGGGTTTTGAATCTTTGGAATTGTGCACAATACTCCAAAAGTGGTCAAACCAAGATTCGATACAAGTTTATCATAACTTCTGTGCTTTTCAATTCGATCCCTCCAGAAATGAATCCTGGTACTCGATTTGCCTTTTTATGGCTTTACCAACCTGCGTTGCTACTTTTTGTGAGTTGTGTCTCTGAACCCCTAGCTCCCTTAGCTCCTCTATCACATTTAGACTCATATTACCCAAGTACTATGTGGGCTCCTTATTCTTCTGACCAAAATACACCACTTCACATTTACCTATATTGAAATGAATTTGCCAATTACACGCCCATTCTGCAAGTTTATTGATGTCCTCTGGCATTTTGATTCATTCTTCCTTTGTACTAACCACACACCCCTATTTGGTGTCTTCTGCAAATTGTGAAATTTTTATTTCCGATTCCCGAATCCAAATCGTTAATGTAAATTGTGAACAACAGTGTTCCCAGCACCGGTCCATGTGGAAAACTACATGCCACCTTTTGCCAGTCAGAGTAGTACCCTTAAACTCTACCTTCTCTTTTCTGATTTGTAGCCAACTTGCTATCCATTCTGCTACCTGTCCCCTGGGTCAACATTCTCTGACCCTAGTCATGAGCCATTAATGCTGGAGCTTATCGAAGGCCTTTTGGAAATCTAAATATATTACATCTACTGCATCAGCCTTGTCTACTATTCATGTTACTTCTTCAAAGAATTTAATAAGGTTGGTCCAGCATAATTCTTCGTTCTGTAATCCGTGCTGCCTATCCTTTCCAACATTTTCGTTCTCTAGATATCTTTCTCTAACATCTTTGAGTGCAGATTCCATTATTTTCCTCCCACCGATGTGAAGCTAACTGGTATGTAGCTCCCTGGACTTGTTCAATCTCAACTTTTAAAGATAGGATTAACATTAGCTGTCTGCCGGTCCTCTGGCACTGTTCCCTTTCCTAATGAAACTATATAATAGTGCCTGTGCTATCTCCTCCCTAACTTCTTTTAACATTCACAGACGACATTCATCCGGACCAGTTTTAATACCTTTTTGGATTTCTTCTTCTAATATCCTGTCCACCTTGTTAGCCTCCATGGTAAATACGGAGGCAAAAAAAAATCATTATTTCCGTCATTTCGCTGTTGTTACCTGTGAGTTTACTTTGTGCATTCTTTATTGGCCCTATCCACATTCTGATTTTTCTTTTGTTATTTATGTTTCTATCGAATACTTTACGATTTCTTTTTAGATTCCTTGATAATTTAATCTCATGGTTTCTCTTTGCTTTCCAAATTGTTTTTTTTACTTCCTTCATAACCTCTTCGTATTCCCTTTTGTCATCCTTTCCTTTATTGCCTACATACTTAGATTATGTCCATTACTTATGTTTCAATTTTACCCTTATCTCTTTATTCATCCATGGTGTTTCATTATTGGATATATTGTTCTAGCTTTCTAGAGGAATATATTTCTCCAGAAATTTACTGATCACCGTTTAAAATATTACCCACTGCTGTTCTATCTTTTTGTCTGTCAGCGTTTTCTTTCAAGTTTACCTGCCCCAGTTGCATTCTCAATGCCTCAAAATGAGATTATTTCCAAATTATTACTTTGGTCTTTGTCTTACTTATATCTTTCTCAAAAATTAGTTTAAAACTTGTTATGTTAGGATCGCTATTGCCTAGTTGTTCCCCTATGCTTACTTCTCTTATCTGTTCTGCTTCATTTCCCATTGCTAAGTCCAACAGTTTTTACTCTCATGTTGGATTACTCACATAGTGAGTAAGAAAGGAGTCCTGTACGCACTATAAAAATTCCATTCTCTTTTCTCTTTCCCAGCCTCTTCTTGCCAGTTGTTTGTGGGCAATTGGAAACTCTCATGTTTATGATTCGATGTTTATTAATCTGTTCATAGATATGTCTAAATATTTCAACTCAGTTCCCTTCAACTAATATGTATATTACACCAATAGTGAGAATATACATATTAGCGTGATCGATCAATTCACATGCTTTGTCTCAAACGATAAGGATTCGGGTTCTATTTTAATGTTACTTATGACCCTTTTTTCTATTGCCATTATGTTTTCTCTGATTAGTGCAGCAACCTACACTGCAACGACATTTTTACTTTGCTATCTTCCCCTTACAGACGACCACAATTAAAAACATTTGCACAGCTACTGAGAGCAGATACCGAAAGGCTCTGGCCACCACTTAAATTATTGATGAACATCATTCAGAACAGATCTAGCAGCTCAAAACTGGGCATCCATGAGGCGCTGTGGGCCATCAGCCCCAGCAGAATTGTATTCCAGCACAATCTGTAACCTCATGGCCCGGCATATTCCTCACTCTACCATTACCAACAAGCCAGGGGATCAGCCCGGGTTCAATGAGGAGTGTAGAAGAGCATGCCAGGAGCAGAACCAGGCGTACCTAAAAATGAGGTGCCAACCTGGTGAAGCTACAACTCAGAACAACATGCATGCCAAACAGCGGAAGCAACATGCTACAGACAGAGCTAAGCGATTCCACAACCAACGGATCAGATCAAAGCTCTGCAGTCCTGCCACATCCAGTCGTGAATGGTGGTGGACAATTAAACAACTAACGGGAGGAGGAGGCTCTGCAAACATCCCCATTCTCAATGATGGCGGAGTCCAGCACGTGAGTGCAAAAGACAAGGCTGAAGCGTTTGCAACCATCTTCAGATTTGTGCTCCAGAACGAGCTGCGTCTCCAGCCAAGCTGTTCCAGTACAGCTACAACACTGACATCTACCCGACAATGTGGAAAATTGCCCAGGTATGTCCTGTTCACAAAAAGCAGGACAAATCCAATCCGGCCAATTACCGCCCCATCAGTCTACTCTCAATCATGAGCAAAGTGATGGAAGGTGTCGTCGACAGTGCTATCAAGCGGCACTTACTCACCAATAACCTGCTCACCGATGCTCAGTTTGGGTTCCGCCAGGACCACTCGGCTCCAGACCTCATTACAGCCCTGGTCCAAACATGGACAAAAGAGTTGAATTCCAGAGGTGAGGTGAGAGTGACTGCCCTTAACATCAAGGCAGCATTTGACCGAGTGTGGCACCAAGGAGCCCTCGTAAAATTGAAGTCAATGCGAATCAGGGGGAAAACTCTCCAGTGGCCGTAGTCATACCTAGCACAAAGGAAGATAGTAGTGGTTGTTGGAGGCCAATCATCTCAGCCCCAGGACATTGTTGCAGGAGTTCCCCAGGGCAGTGTTCTAGGCCCAACCATCTTCAGCTGCTTCATCAATGACCTTCCCTCCATCATAAGGTCAGAAATGGGGATGTTCGCTGATGATTGCACAGTGTTCAGTTCCATTCGCAACTCCTCAAATAATGAAGGAGTCCGAGCCCGCATGCAGCAAGACCTGGACAAAATCCAGTCTTGGCCTCATAAGTGGCAAGTAACATTCGCGCCAGATAAGCGCCAGGCAATGACCATCTCCACCAAGAGAGAGTCTAACCACCTCCCCTTGACATTCAACGGCATTACCATCGCCGAATCCCCCACCATCAACATCCTGGGGGTCACCATTGACCAGAAACTTAACTGGACCAGCCATATAAATACTGTGGCTACTCGAGCAGGTCAGAGGCTGGGTATTCTGCGACGAGTGACTCACCTCCTGACACCCCAAAGCCTTTCCACCATCTACAAGGCACAAGTCAGGTGTGTGATGGAATACTCTCCACTTGCCTGGATGAGTGCAGCACCAACAACACTCAAGAAGCTCGACACCATCCAAGATAAAGCAGCCCGCTTGATTGGCACCCCATCCACCACCCTAAACATTCACTCACTTCACCACCGGCGCACTGTGGCGGCAGTGTGCACCATCCACAGGATGCACTGCAGCAACTCGCCAAGGCTTCGTCAACAGCACCTCCCAAACCCGCGACCTCTACCACCTAGAAGGACAAGAGCAGCAGGTACATGGGAACAACACCACCTGCACGTTCCCATGCAAGTCACACTCCATCCCGATTTGGAAATATATCGCCGTTCCTTCATTGTCGCTGGGTCAAAATCCTGGAACTCCCTTCGTAACAGCACTGTGGGAGAACCTTCACCACACGGACTGCAGCGGTTCAAGAAGGCGGCTCACCACCAACTTCTCAAGGGCAATTAGGGATGGGCAAAAATGCTGGCCTCGCCAGCGACGCTCACATCCCATGAACGAATAAAAAAAAATAACATATGGATACTTAAGTACTGATGCCAATATTTAGACCACATAAAAGGTTAATCCTGTTCAGTCGATCTAAAGTCTGTAAACCCAATTTTTCTGTCACGAAATGTTGCCATTTAAAGCGAGATCGGCTTGCAGAAGGACAACGTATTGGCTGATGGGGCAACATTCCCATTGGAAGAAGTTGTGCAATAAACATCAGGGAGGCAAAGAGGGACGTGATGTCCAACCATGTAGATTGAAGTGAAATACTGTGCTAAGGAATTACACCCAGCAATGGAAACCTCATTCTGCTCACCATCGTTGCTTTATGATGAGAGGTAAGAAATAGCAAGGAAAATAAATCACTGAAGGGAGTAGTACATCGGCGCTCTAAAAGTAGCTACACTGTAGGGCAAAATAAAATTCAGGAAATAAGGGGGGCTTGTAAAAAAGGTAATGCAATAATCATAGCCGATTTTAACTTTCAGATAGATTGGACAAATCAAATTGGCAAAAATAACCCTGAAGAGAAGGTCATACAATGTATTCGGGACTGTTTCTTGGACCAATACGATAGCGAACCAACCAGGAAACAGGCCATTTTGGATCTGGTAATGGGTAACGAAACAGGATGGCATCAGGTTAAAAGAAAACGCATAAACATGGCAAAAATTACTGGTAAGCCCGAAGATTGAGAAAACTTTACAAACCAGCAAACGATGGCTAAAAGAATAATAAAGAGGGAGAAAATAAATCATGAGAGTAAACTAGCAAGAAATATAAAAACTGACGGTAAAAGCTTCTACAAGTATATAAAAAAGAAGAGGGTAGCTAAATAAACATTGGTCCCTTAGAGGATGAGACTGGAGAAATATTAATGGAAAACAAGGAAATGGCAGATGAATTGACCAGATAGAAGACACGAATAACATAACAATAATAGTAGAAAATTAAGGGGCAAAGAGGAGGGAGGAACTAAAAGCAATCACCATCACCAGAGAAAAAGCAGTAGGGAAACTAATGGGTCTAAAGGGTGACAAGTCCCTGGGACCTGATGGCTTGCATCCGAGGGTCTTAAAGGAAGTGGCTACAGAAATAGTGGATGCATTGGTTGTAATCTTCCAGAATTCACTAGATTCTAGAAAGCTCCCAGTGGATTGGAAAACCGCAAACGTAACACGCCTATTCAAGAAGGGAGTGAGACAGAAAGCAGGTAACTGATGAGTTAGCCTAACATTTGTCATTGGGATAATGCTGGAATCCATTATTAAGGAAGTAGTAGCAGGACATTTGGAGACTCATAATGCAATCAAGGAGAGTCAACGTGGTTTTATGAAGAGGAAATCATGTCTGACAAATTTATTAGAGTTCTTTGCGGAAGTAACGAGCCGGGTGGATAAAGGGGAACCAATGGATGCAGTATATTTGAATTCCAAAAGGCATTCGTTATTGTGCCAAATAAAAGATTACTGCATAAGATAAGAGCTCATGGTATTGGGGGAAATATACCGGCATGTATAGAGGATTGGCTAACGAACAGAAAACAAAGAATCGGGATAAAAGGGTCATTCTCAAAATGGCAATCTGTGACTAGTGGGGTGCCGCAGGGATCAGTGCTGGGGCGTTAACTATTTACAATATATATGAATGACTTGGATGAAGGAACAGAGTGTCTTGTGGCCAAATTTGAGGATGATACAAAGATAGGAGGAAAAGCATGTGGCGATGAGGACACAAAGTCTCTGCAAAGGGATATTCGCAGGTTAATGAATGGGCAAAATATTGGCACATGGAATATAATGTGGGAAAGTGTGAAGTCATCCACTTTTGGAGGAAAAATAAAAAAACAAAATATTATATTAATGGAGAAATACTATAAAATGCTGCGGTACAGAGGGATCTGGGTGTTCTCGTACATGAAACATACAAGTCAACATACAGGTGCAGCAGGTAATCCGGAAGGCAAACGGAAAATTGGCCTTTATATCTATGGAGGTGGAGTATAAAAGCAGCGAAGTCATGCTACAACTGTACATGGTGCTGGTGAGACCACACTTGGAGTACTGCGTACAGTTCTGCTGCCCTTATTTAAGGAAGGACGTACTTGCATTGGAGGCAGTTCAGAGAAGGTTCACTAGGTTGATTCCGGGTATGGAAGGGTTGTCTTATAAGTAAAGGTTGAACAGGTTGGGTCTATACTCATTGGAGTTTAGAAGAATGAGAGGAGAACTTATTGAAACATATAAGATTCTGAGGGGACGCGATATGGTAGATGCTGAGAGGATGTTACCCCTCATGGGGGAATCTAAAACTAGGGGGCATAGCATCAGAACAAGGGGTCGCCCGTTTAAGATGGAAATTAGGAGGAATTTCTTCTTCCAGAGGGTCGTAAATCTTTGGAATTCTTTGCTCCTTGAGCTGTGGAGGCTGAATCATTGAATATATTCAAGGCTGAGTTAGACAAATATTTGATCAGCAAGGGCTTCGAAGGATATGGGGGAAAGGCGGGAAATTTGAGTTGAGGTAAAAATCAGATCAGCCTTCAGCTCATTAGATGGCGGAGCAGGCCTAATGGCATTCTCCTGCTTCTTTCTCTTATGGTCTTATGATGTGCAGTCGTCATTTTGTCCCCCTTCCAACTCTTGGATAATGTACACTGCATCGCCGAACACACTGATTCTATTTAGAGGCAATATAGAGATTAAAATTATTTTTGGTACATTTAGAAAACTAATGTGAACTAAGCCCATCATGTGCACTTCTTTCAATTCATTTCAAACGATGTCTTCTTGTTCACTGAACAGGTGGAAGAGTTCTGCTGGAAAGTATACAGGTTAGGCACGAACCTGTCTTGGGTTGGAAATAGCCTTGAACTCCTGGGTGCAGGGTTAGGAGACGTTCATGCATTTGTTGGACTTGCGACTGCCAGCATCTTCCATTCTTCGGAAACTCCAAAGTCCTTTGAAGGCCGTGTAGGCAGTGGTAGGATGTGCGTTATATTAAAAGGAATCATCCTCATTACTCCGTTCGTCAACAAAGCCCCTAAAGCTGGACTCGCATCTGGGCGCAAAGGCGACCCGCAGGAGTTCAGTCTGTTGTTTGTCTCGATTTTGGATGGCACCTGCCGTCAATATTCTTTACAAATAATCGTCCAATGATTTTTTTTCTCTCGGCAGTGAAAGGCTTTTGTATCTGAATGCACACAATCCCAATATAAAGATTTACCCCGTTTGTGAGTAATCTTCTGTCTTGTTCACTCATTCCAGTAGGGATTCCTTTGAGAATGTTTATGGAGATGACAATCATTGCATGGTGCTACTTATTTCCAAAACTCTCTTCCAGTACACAAGTATTCTGCAGAGTTGGACGACAACAACATTAAGAAGAAGAACGTGAACTTATTTACACCTTTATCCTAGATAATCATTCAGGAGCGCATATTTGGGGTGTGAAAAAAGGGCATTACGCCGAACAATGCACATTTTAAATTTGAGGTTTTGTGGAAACAGGTGTTCATGTGGGTCAGTGAGGAGACAGATGATGGGCGACTTGGTGATTCTTGGTTTACTGTTTTTTCATTGTTATATCTACTTTAGCCATAATCTTCCGAAGCTGTCTCAAATCAAAAATTGCCCCTTTAGATTGGAAAATTGTAAACATAACTCCATTATTTAAGAAAGGTAGGCGAGCAAAACCAGGAGATTATAGAGTTGTTAGGTTAACATCTGTTCAAGGGAAGTTACTGGAATCTAAAATTAAGGACAAGGTGACTGAGTGCTCAGATAAATTTGAGCTGATCGTAGAACTGATTTTTTTAAGGAAGTAACTGAAGTGGTAGACGGTGAATGAATATAGATGCAGGGTATAAGGGCTTAGAGAAGGTATTCGATAAGGTTACACATAAGAGGCTGCTTGCTAAAATTAATGCTCATGGAATTGAAGCCAAATTTTTGACCTAGTTAGGAAATTGGTTAGGCGGTAGAAGACAGAGTAAAGGGTTAATGGGTATGTACTGGAATTGGGGGGAAATGAGTAATGGTGTCCCACAAGGACCTGTACTGGGGCCTCAACTTATCATTATATTTATTAATGGCTTAGGTAAAGCAATAGAGAGGCAAATATCCAAGTTTGACGATGAAACTAAGTTAGGTCACATTGGAAGTACTGTAGACGGGAGCACAACATTACAAAGAGACATTGATGAATTAATTGAGTGGGCAAAACTGTGGCAGATGGATTTCAACACAACGTGAGCTCAACCATATTGATGCAAAAAAAGACGGATCTAAGCATTTTTCTAAATGGTGAAAAGCTAGGAAGAGTGAAGGTTCAAGGAGATTTCGGTGTTCATGTACTCAGATCACTCAACTGTACTGATCAGGTACAAAAAATAATCAAACAAGCGAATGGATTGTTACCCTTTATATCTGGAGGACTAGAATATAAATGTAAATAAGTTGTGCTACAGCTATACAAAGCCGTGATTAGACCACATCTGGAATATTGAAAACAATTTTGGGCACCGCACCTTCGAACGGCTGAAAAAAAAACAGAAAATGCTGGAGAAGCTCAGCAAGTCAGTCAGCATTTGTGGAGAAAGAAACAGAGTTAACGTTTCAGGTCGAAGACCTTTCATCAGAACTGATTTTATTTCAGATTTCCAACATCTGCAATATTTTGCTTTTGATTTTGTACGGACCAAGGCCCTTTATATCTAGAGGGCTAGAATATAAAGGGGAGGACGTTCTCCTATGGAGGTATAATACAGAGCCCATATGGAGTACTGTCTACAGTTCTGGGCACCGCACCTGAGAAAGGGTATGTTTGCTTTGGAAAGAGAGCAGTGCAGATTCACCAGAATGTTACCAGGGCTCCAAGGGTTAAATTATGAGGAGAGATTACATAAACTAGGTTTGTATTCCCTGCATATACAAGGTTAAGGGCTGATAAGATTGAGCTATTTAAGATTTTGAAATGAATTTAAAGGGTAGATGGGGGAAACGTTTTCCGCTGGTGTGGGAGTATAGGACAAGGGGCATTACCTTAAAATCAGAGCCGGGCCATTCAGGAAAGAAGTTGGGAAACACTTCTTCACACAAAGTATGACAGAAGTGTGGAACTCTCGCCCACAAACATCAGTAGACGCTAACTCAATTAGTAATTTTAAATCTGAGATCGATAGATTTTTGGTAGCCACGGGTATTAAGGCATATTGAGGCAAGCCGGTTGGATGTATTTAGGGTACAGATCAGCCATGATCTCTTGAAAGGTGGAACAGGCTGGAGGGGATGAGTGGCCAATGCCTGTTCCTTTGTCTTATATTTCCATGAACTATCCAAGAAAAGCGTGTTGTTCAATGACCTTGCCACGAGGCTCTATCACCAGACTATCCATTGCTGCACAATGACAGTAGTATTTACCAATTAGAGGATTCCTATCAGCAACTCAACAAGTTTGATTCAAAATTCCGTTAGATGACCTCCAACACCGAGAGCAGCAATGTCATGCAAACATCCTCAACACCAAGATCGCCGCCAAGGTGCAAACAAATCCAAGGCTGGCAAATATTCCTGCTTGCTGATCCATAGTTTGGTTCAAACCCTGAAATTCCCGAATGGGCACAAAATGGCAGCCCGATGAGCACAAGAATTCCATTTCTTCTTTAGAATGAGGAGAGACAATATAAACTAAATGGCACAATTTTAAGAAGTGGTTCAGGGACAGAGAGACGTAGGGGTGCATATTATTTCCTTCATGGGATGTGTGCCTCGCTGGCAAGGCCAGCATTCATAGACCATCCATAAACTTTGAAGGTGGCAAGACAAATTGAGAAGGCTTTTAAAAAGGCTTACGGTATCCTTGGCATTATAAATAGAGGCATAGAATACAAAAACAAGGAAGTTATCTTAAACATTTATCAAACAGCAGTTAGGCCCCAGCTGTAGTATTGTGGCCATTTCTGGGCAGCACACTTCAGGAAAGATGTCAAGGTCTTGGAGAGGGTGTAGAGGAGATTTACAGAGATCCCAGTGTCGTGTACCAGGGATCCGGGACTTCAATTATGTGGAGAGACTAGAGAAGATGGAATTGTTCCCCTTCGAGAGACGAAGTTACGGGAAGATTTGATAAAGGTGTTAAAATCATCAAAGTTGTTGATTGAGTAAATAAGGAGAAAGTGTTACCAGTGGCAGTAGGGTGGGTATCCAGAGGCGCAGATTTAAAGAATTTGGCATAAAACACCACTTGGAGGAAGCAGTGAAGGTAGCAATGGCACAGCATGTACTATGGGTCGGGGAATTCAATGTCCATCACCAAGAGTAGCACCACTGCTGAGGGAGCTGGCCGAGACCTGAAGGAAATAGCTGCTATACTGGGCCTGCGGCAGCCACGGTGGGCCGGTGGTGAAGGGAGTGAATGTTTAGGGTGTTGGATGGGGTGCCAATCAAGCGGATTGCTTTGTCCTGGATGGTGTCGAGCTTCTTGAGTGTTGTTGGAGCTGCACTCATCCAGGCAAGTGGAGAGTATTCCATCACACTCCTGACTTGTGACTTGTAGATGATGGAAAGGCTATGGGGAGTCAGGAAGTGAGTCATTCCACGCAGAATACCCAGCCTCTGACCTGCTCGTGTAGCCATAGTATTTATGTTTCTGGTCCAGTTAAGTTTTTGGACAATGGTGATCCCCAGGATATTGATTGTGGGGGATTCGGTGATGGTAATGCCGTTGAATGTCAAGGGGAGGTGGTTCGACTCTCTCTCGTTCGAGATGGTCATTGCCTGGCACTTAACTGGCGTGAATGTTACTTGCAAATTATCAGCCCAAATCTGGATGTTGTGCAGGTCTTGCTGCATCCGGGCACAGATTGCTTCCTTATCTGAGGGGTTCCGAATGGAACTGAACACTGTGCAATCATCAGCGAACATCCCCATGTTTGACCTTATGATGGACGGAAGGTCATTGATGAAGCAGCTGAAGATGGTTGGGCCTAATACACAGCCATGAGGAACTCCTATAGCAATGTCCTGGGGCTGAGATGATTGGCCTCCAGCAACCATTACAGTATTCCTTGGTGCTAGGTATGACTCCAGTCACTGGCAAGTTTTCCCACTGATTCCCATTGACTTCAATTTCACTCGCTCTCCTCGGTGACACACTCAGGCAAATGCTGCCGTAATCTCAAGGGCAGTCGCTCTCACCTGACATCACAATTCAGCTCTTTCGTCCATGTTTGGACCAAGGCTGTAATGAGACCTGTCGCCGAATGGTTCTTGTGGAAGTCAAACTGAGCATCGGTGAGCAGGTTTTGGTGAGTATTTTCGCTTCATCGCACTGTCGACGACACTTTCCATCACTTTGCTGATGATTGGGAGTAGACTGATGGGGTGGTTATGGGCCGGATTTGATTTGTCCTGCTTTTTGAGGACAGGACATATCTGGGAAATTTTCCACACTGTCGGTTCGATACCAGTGTTGTAGTTGTACTGGAACAGTTGTGGAGCACAAGTCTTCTGCACGACAGCAGGGATGTTGTCGGGGCGCATAGACTTTGCTGTATCCAGTGCACTCAGCCGTTTCTTGATATCATGGAGTGAATCGAATTGGCTGAAGACTAGCCACTGTGATGGTGGGGATATTGGAAGGAGGCCCAAATGGACCTGCGGCAGGTGGTGAGCGAACCAACACGAGGGAAAAGCTTACTTGACCTCGTCCTCACCAATCTACCTGTCGCAGATGCATCAGTCCATGACAGTATTGGTAGGAGTGACCACTGCAAAGTCCTCGTGGAGGTAAAGTCCCGTCTTCGCACTAAGGACACCATCCAACGTGTTGTGTGGCACTACCACTGTGCTAAATGGGATAGATTCAGAACAGATCTTGCAGCTCAAAACTGGGCATCCTTGAGGCGCTGCGGGCCATCAGCAGCAGGAGAATTGTATTCCAGCACAATCTGTAACCTCTTGGCACGGCATATTCCTCACTCTACCATTACCATCAAGCGAGGGGATCAACCCAGATTCAATGAGGAGTGTAGAAGAGCATGCCAGGAGCAGCACCAGGCGTACCTAAAACGGAGGTGCCAAACTAGTGAAGCAACAACCCAGGACTACATGCATGCTAAACAGCAGAAGCAACATGATATAGACAGAGCTAAGCGATTCCAAAACCAACGGATCAGATCAAAGCTCCAGAGTCCTGCCACATCCAGTCGTGAATGGTGGTGGGCATTTAAACAACTAACGGGAGGAGGAGGCTCTGTAAAAATCCCCATCCTCAATGATGGCGGAGTCCAGCATGTGAGTGAAAAAAAACAAGTCTGAAGCGTTTGCAACCATCTTCAGCCAGAATTGCCGAGTGGATGATCCATCTCGACACCTCCCGATATCCCTACCATCACAGAAGCCAGTCTTTGGACCAATTCGATTGACTCCACGTAATATCAAGAAACAGATGAGTGCACTGGATACAGCAAAGGCTATGTGCGCCGACAACAATCCGGCTGGAGTGCTGAAGGCTTGTGCTGCAGAACTAGCTGCGCCTCCAGCCAAGCTGTTCCAGTACCGCTACAACACTGGCATCTACCCGACATTGTGGAAAATTGCACAGGTATGTCCTGTCCATAAAAAGCAGGACAATTCCAATCCGGCCAATAGCCGCCGCATCAGGCTACTCTCAATCATCAGCAAAGTGATGGAAGGTGTCCTCGACAGTGCTATCAAGCGGCACTTGCTGACCAATAATCTGCTCACAGATGTTCATTTTGGGTTCCGCAAGGACCACTCGGCTCCAGACCTCATTACAGCCTTGGTCCAAACATGGACAAAGGAGCTGAATTCCAGAGGTGAGGTGAGAGTGACTGCCCTTGACATCAAGACAGCATTTGACCGAGTGTGGCACCAAGGAGCTTTAGTAAAATTGAAGTCAATGATATTCAGGGCGAAAACTCTCCAGTGGCTGGTGTCATACCTAGCACAAAGGAAGATGGTAGTGGTTGTTGGTGGCCAATCATCCAAGCACCAGGACATTGCTGCAGGAGTTCCTCATGGCAGTGTCCTCGGCCAAAGCATCTTCAGCTGCTGCATCAATGACCTTCCCTCCATCATAAGGCCAGAAATGGGGATGTTCGCTGATGATTGCACAGTGCTCTGCTACATTCGCAACAACTCAGATAATTACGCAGTCCGAGCCCGCATCCAGCAAAACCTAGACAACATCCAGGGTTGAGCTCAGAAGTGGTAATAACGTTCGCGCCAGACATTTGCCAGGCAATGACCATCTCTAAGAAGAGAGAGTCTAACCACCTCCCCATGACATTCGACGGAATTACCATCGCCGAATTCCCCACCATCAACATCCTAGGGTTCACCATGGACGAGAAACTTAACTGGACCAGCCATATAAATACTGTGGCTACAAGAGCAGGTCAGAGGCTGGGTATTGTGCGGCGAGTGACTCCCCTCTTGACTCCCCAAAGCCTTTCCACCATCTTCAAGGCACAGGTCAGGAGTGTGATGGAATGCTCTCCACTTGCCTGGATGAGTTCAGCTCCAACAACACTCAAGAGCTCGACACCATCCAGGACAAAGCAGCCCGCTTGATTGGCACCCCATCCACCACCCTAAACATTCACTCCCTTCACCACCGGCGCACAGTGGCTGCAGTGTGTACCATCCACAGGATGCACTGCAGCAACTCGCCAAGGCTTCTTCGACAGCACCTCCCAAACCCGCGACCTCTACCACCTAGAAGGACAAGAGCAGCAGGTACATGGGAACAACACCACCTGCACGTTCCCCTCCAAGTCACACACCATCCCGACTTGGGAATATGTTGCCGTTCCTTCATCGTCTCTGGCTCAAAATCCTCGAACTCCCTTCCTAACAGCAGTGTGGGAGAACCTTCACCACACGGACTGCAGCGGTTCAAGAAGGCGGCTCACCACCACCTTCTCAAGGGAAAATGGGGATGGGCAATAAATGCCGGCCTCGTCGGCGACGCCCATATCCCATGAACGAATAAAAAATAAGAACCAGAGGCGACAGGAGGAAAAAAATTCGCAATGACTTGTTGTGATCTGGAATGCACTGCCCGAAAGGATGTTGGATGCAGATTCAACCGTAACTTTCAAAGGCGAATTGGATAATCACTTAAAGGGGAAAAAATTGCAGCGCCATCGAGAAAGAGGATGTGAGTGGGACTAATTGGATAGTTCTTGAAAATAACCGACACAGGCACGATGGTCCGGATGGCCTCCTTCTGTGCTGTAGCAATCTATGATTCGATAATTCTAAGAAAAACAGCGGTTAGAGACTTAGATCTCTTTTCAGGATAATTAGGGAAGAGCAATAAATTAAGTTTTGTCTGCATCAACCACATTCCAGAGGTCACGGCAATATTGTGTCTGTTCAAGGAAGCTTCACCCTCCTTTTGCCATGTGCCGAGGTTCCTTACCTTCCTGCCCTTCACTCATCTCGCACCTGGTTTGAGGGCGGGGGTGAAAATTGAAGATTATCAGTGTAGAAGTCTTGTCCATATGCATGTCTCTTAATCTCCCAAAGTCTTTTGCAGCAATTCTTTCCTTTCTTAGATGATCGGTTTGCACGATAGGCACAGCGGCTGGCGGTACGTCTCTTCGTCCCGAATCTTTTCCAGCCGTTCCAAAATGCCCATTGCCCACCACGTGGCAGCCAACAAAGTATCCAGGCCTCTCAGTTTGGACTGAAAATAAAGAATATCTACTCCACTAACCTGCGTTTTTCGGATTATTGCTGCATCCGATCTAATTTGATAATCTACCCCTTGAGCCATTTCCTGTCATTGATGCTGTTAACGTCCATTTGATGAACCTGGTATGAGTCATAATGCTATCCACAGGAAGATAGTCCTTCAAACTCGTTGGAGAGGATAATTTGAACTGGATGTTATTGCTCAAAGTGTCCCTCTTCACTCTCTTTGCCCCGTGGTTAATTACAAACCCTGCTGAAAGAATGGCTTCAATAAACCTGTCTCCCTCTCTGATGTGTCAGATTGTCTTCAACTTTGTCTTAACTTCTGAGATCATGTCAGTTAATCGTAGATGGAAATGCTTCTAGCATATCTGCTCGTTTCAAAAACAATCCTTACCCAAATTCCTCGCATTCTGCAAGGACAGAACATTGTTGGTCCTTATGTCGTGCTATTATTACTGTAAACTATAGTTAATTTCATTGTTTTCATTTGATCTTGGGACGTGGCGAACACTGGCATGACAACATTTATCGCCCATCTCTATTTTCCCTAAGGGGTTTCAGATTCAGCAACTTTGTGAGTTTAAAGAGGGTTGTCCAATTGGCTAATACAGGATATGCTCGACAATAACAATCAGAACTGAACGGTCTGTGCTTGAAGGGGTTCAATTCAAATTTAAACTGGGGAAACCTTATTTAAGTGAGAGAGTAGTAAATAAGTCGAACAGGCTCCCTGTGGAAGCATAAATTGTAGACTAATTCAAATTCAGATTTGATAGATTTCATTGAGAAAAAAAAATTGGGGAATTCTTGCATGAGTAATTGGAGACATGATATGTGGTAAGTGTCGCATGCTTGGGAGGAACTGGTGAATTTGTGCCCATGGTTCCCAAAGCTGTCCACCACTGGAATTTTCCTCGCCTCGTGTTTGGGTCTGATGTAGACTTATTGAGTGATTGATTGTTATGATTCATCAACAAAACCATAAATGATTGTATAATGTATACCACCAGGATGGTAGACGGTTAAGAAGAGAAAGAACGATGGTAGACGGTGAACTCGATGGACAATAGCCTTTTTTATTCGAGAAATTCCTGTCTACTTGCGTTCCAATGGGTCGTAGTTTGCAAGAATGTTACCTCATATACTCGATGCACTTTTACCACATCCTTAAAAAAAAGTATCCTACGTCCAGACACTGCTAGCGAGTGGTACTTTTGATATGGACTTTTCTGCATCAAAGGCATTATACAATTCATTTTAATTTGCAGAAGTAAACGGAGGTGAATTTCCGCGGGGTTTCTACAGCTCGGTAAAGGGACTGCTTGAAATTTGCGCCAGCCCGAGCATTGTTTGGAGAATATGTAATGACATCCAGGACGAATTTATACCCCAGTGAACTCCAGAGAAGCAAATGCTGTTTGTCAAAGAATTATGTTCTTTTTCACATCTCCCAACTCGTCGTGTGTGGTACCGCAGAATAACCTTGGTAAATTGTTCACCTCTATTTAGATCAAATTTATAAAACAAATCCAGAAACTTTAAATTTTAGTTTAGCAGGTTCTACGACATACATAGGTGATATGAGGATTTTTTTTTAAAAATGGCGAGTGTTTATTTTTATTCGTTCATGGGATCCCCACGATGTTGATTGTGAGGGATTCGGTGATGGTAATGCCGTTGAATGTCAAGGGGAGGTGGATAGACTTCTCTTGTTGGAGATGTTCTTTGCCTGGCACCGTCGCTAGCGAGGCCAGCATTTATTGCCCATCCCTAATTGCCCTTGAGAAGGTGGTGATGAGCCGCCTTCTTGAACCACTGCAGTCTGTGTGGTGCAGGATCTCCCACAGTGCTTGAAGGCAGGGAGTTCCAGGATTTTCACCCAGCGACGATGAAGGAACGGCGATATATTTCCAAGTAGGGATGGTGTGTGACTTGGAAGGGAACGTGCAGGTGTTCCCATGTGCCTGCTGCCTTTGTCCTTCTAGGTGGTAGATGTCGTGGGTTTGGGATGTGCTGCCGAAGAATCCTTGGCGAGTTGCTGCAGTGCATCCTGTATAAGGGAAACACTGCAGTAACGGTGGGCCGGTGTTGAACGGAGTGAATGTTTCGGGTGGTGGATGGGGTGCCAATCAAGCGGATTGCTTTGTCCTGGATGGTGTCGAGCTTCTTGAGTGTTGTTGGAGCTGCACTCATCCAGGCAAGTGGAGAGTATTCCATCACACTCCTGATTTGTGCCTTGTAGATGATGGATAGGCTATGGGGAGTCAGGAAGTGAGTCACTCCCCGCAGAATACCCAGCCTCCGACCTGCTCATGTAGCCATAATATTTATGTTTCTGGTCCAGTTAAGTTTTTGGACAATGTTGATCCCCAGAATGTGGATTGTGGGGGATTCGGTGATGGTAATTCCATTGAATGTCAAGCGGAGGTGGTTAGACTCTCTCTTGTTGGAAATGGTCATTGCCTGGCACTTGTCTGGCGTGAATGTTCCTTGCAAATTATCAGCCCAAACCAGGATGTTGTGCAGGTCTTGCTGCATCCGGGCACAGATTGCTTCCTTATCTAAGGCGTTGCGAATGGAACTGAACACTGCGCAATCATCAGCGAACATCCCCATGTTTAACCTTATGATGGAGGGAAGGTCATTGATGAAGCAGCTGAAGATGGTTGGGCCCAGGACACTGCCCTGAGGAACTCCTGCAGCAATGCCCTGGGGCTGAGATGATTGGCCTCCAACAACCACGACCATCTTCCTTTCTGCTAGGTAAGACTCCAGACACTGGAGAGTTTTCCCCCGGATTCGCATTGACTTCAATTTTACTAGGGCTCCTTGGTGACAAATTCGAGCAAATGCTGCCTTGATCACAAGGGCAGTCGCTCTCACCTGACCTCTCCAAGTCATCTCTTTCGTCCATGTTTGGACCAAGGCTGCAATGAGGTTTGGCGCCGAATGGTTCTTGCAGAACTCAAACTGAGCATCGGTGAGCAGGTTATTGGTGAGTATTTTCGCTTCATAGCACTGTCGACGACACTTTCCATCACTTTGCTGATGATTGAGAGTAGACTGATGGGGTGGTGATTGGCCGGATTTGATTAGTCCTGCTTTTTGAGGACAGGACACACCTGGGCAATTTTCCGCACTGTCGGGTCAATAACAGTGTTGTAGTTGTACTGGAACAGTTTGGCGAGAGGCGCGTCTATTTGTGGAGCACAAGACTTCCGCACTACAGCAGAGATGTTGTCGGGCGCATAGCCTTTGCTGTATCCAGTGCACTCAGCCGTTTCTTGATATCATGGATTGAATCGAATTGGCTGAAGACTGGCCTCTGTGATGGTGGGGATATTGGGAGGAGGCCCAGATGGAGCATCCACACGGCACTTCTGCCTGAAGCTGGTTCCAAACGCTTCAACCTTGTCTTTTGCACTCACGTGATGGACTCTACCATCATTGAGGATGGGACTGTTTACAGGACCTCCTCGTCCCATTAGTTCTAAAGTTGCGCACTACCATTCACGACTGAATGTGGCAGGACTGCAGAGCTTTGATCTGATATGTTGTTTGTGGGGTCGCTTACCTCTGTCTATAGCATCTTGCTTCCGCTGTTTAGCATGCATATATTCCTGAATTGTAGCTCCACCAGGTTGGCACCTCATTTTTATGTACGCCTGGTGCTGCTTCAGGCATGTTCTTCTACACTCCTTACTGAACCAGGGTTGAACCCCTGGCTTGTTGGTAAAGGTAGAGTGAGGAATATGCCGGGCCATGAAGTTACAAATTGTGCTGGAATACAATTCTGCTGCTGCTGATGGCCCACAGTGCCTCGTGGATGCCCAGTTTTTAGCTGCTAGATCTTTTCTGAATCTATCCCATTTAGCACGGTGATATCGCCACATAACACGTTGGATGGTGTCCTCAGTGCGAAGACGAGACTTCCTCTCCATGAGGAATGTGTGGTATGCACTCCTAACAATACTGTCATGGTCAGGAGCATCTGCGACAGGTATATTGGTGAGGACAAGGTCAAGGAGGTTTTTCCCTCGTGTTGGTTCTTTCGCCACCTGCCGCAGGCCCAGTCTGGCTGCTATATCCTTCAGGACTCGGCCAGCTCGGTCAGTAGTGTTGCTATCGAGCCACTGTTGGTGATCGACAGTGAACTTCCCCACCCAGAGTATATTCTGAGCTCTTGCTACCCTCAGTGCATTCTCCAAGTGGTGCTCAACATGAACGAGTGCTGATTCCTCAGCTGAGGGAAGGCGCTAGGTGGTAATCAGCAGGAGATTTCCTTGCCCATGTTTGCGCTGATGCCATGAGCTTTCTTGCGGTCCGGAGTCAATGTTGAGTACTCGCAGGGCCACTCCCTCTTGACTGTAATTCACTGTACCACCTAGGTTGGGTCTGTCCTGCCGGTGGGACAGGACATACCCAGGGATGGTAATCGAAGAGCCTGTGACGTTGGCTGACAGATATGATTCTGTCAGTATGTCTATATCAGGCTATGCTTGATTTGTCTGTGGAACAGCTCTCCCAATGTTGGCAGAAGTCCCCAAATGTTAGTGAGGAGGAATTTGCATGGTCGACTGGGCTTGGTTTGACTTTGTCGTGTCTGGTGCGGTTAGGATATGGAATGCACTGCCCAAGCGGGTGTGGGAGGCAGATTCAATCATGGTCTTCCAAAGGGAACTGCACAAGTACTTGAAAGGAAAAAAAAAGCAGGAACGCGAGGATAGGGCTGGGAAATGGGACTAGCTGGATTGCTGTTGCATATAGCCGGTGCAGGCTTGATGGGCCGAATGGGGCGCTCCGTGCTGTAACCTTTTCTATGATGCTATGATTCTATTGAAATTCACTCGCCTGCACTTGTAGAAAATGAATGGTCCGATGCCTCCAGGTGATCGAAAAAGGAGTGTGCATCCTGTAGAATAGATGCAGGCTAAATTAAACACAGAACGCCAAATGGGGTTGCATTCCCAACGCCTTTTTATCCTGTTCATTTGCTGTTACTTCGGCGGGACATTCGTGAAACCCCGTAGAAACGGTGTAAATGGCAGGGATTGGCAGAAACCCCTTGGAAATTGACCCCGTGTTGTGTAAAGTAGGAGGGCCTAAAAAAGTAATAGATCCTAAAATATCTAGTTCATTTTTTTTATAAACTCGTATATCAATTCGTAGTGAATCCCGTTTGAAATTAACCTTACCTCCTATTTAGAGGAAATTAACCCTCTCACTAGATCTATACCCATGGAGTTCCCTTCAATGTCTCTATATAATTGATACATTTAAATTGGTTGAATATTAATGTACAGGGCTGTGTTATAAATTATATAATGGTGGATAATATCCGCTCTAACTTTGGCGTAAAATCGACGAACACTCCAGGGACACACCAAAAATGGCCGCCTTTTGCCTTTTCCCGAGAGTTTCTTCCTATCATCGGTTGTAATTTTAACTTTTGGGATAATGTAATTCTGGGAATATCGAATGACAACCATTTGGACATCCCACCGAATTTCCGTTCCCATTGTCTTTAATAGAAGGGAAAGTCAAGCGAGGTTTACAACGGGCAATTGTATTACACGCTGACCAAAAGTGAAAATTGCCCTATCCACTGAAGTTACGGTGGAGAATCGCGAAACCTTCAAAGAAATGTAGGTAGCTTGGGTTCCTGCAAGAAATATAAATATGCACGGCGGCCATGAAACCAGATTCGAAATTACGTATGACGACCACCATTCTTTCCTTTAACTTCTAGGGAAGACCGTGTAAATGACAGAAAAAGGGCCATTTCAAGAAGTTGTCGCTATTTCTCCAGGATTTGCGCCAGTGTTCTGCGGGGTGACGACAGCATACCAATGAATCCCCATGGATTTTCAAGATGTCATGTTATTAATGCTCTGAAGCATGATGGAGTGATTTGGTGCAGAAGTACTGAGTGAGGTGCTATGGTAAGTGCTGAGATGTACTTTAATGTGAAAAATCGTCCACATGTTTACCTACTCACTTATGCTGATAACAGAATAGATGTTTCCAATAAATGAAGGCGTGATAATCGTAATTGAATTAAGGTGTCACTGAGATTCTTTTGTATCTATTGTCTATCGTAATTTACATGTCCAAGTATTCTCAGTTCACTGGATCTGTAGAGAGCAGTTGGTAACTGTTCCTTTACTGTGTTCATATTACTTTTGTACTTTTTGAAATGTTACGTGTAGTCCAGTATTATTTCATTCAATAATATTATCTAAAAACATGTATATTTGTACAGAATCTTTCACGACCTCAGGATGTCCCAAAGCGCTTCACAGCCAAGGAAGTAATTCTGAAGTATAGTCACTGTTGTAATGTATGAAACGAGAAGCAAATTTGCCCACAGCATGGTCCCACAGACGTGAAAGTCATAATAACTAGATAATCTGTTTCTAATGATGCTTGAAGGATAAATATTGGCAAGGATATTTTGGGAATATTCCCCTTCTTTTCTTGGAAATCGTGACATGGGATCTTTTATGTGAACATTAGATTGCAGAGGGGGCCTCGCATTTAAGGCAACGTTGACAGTGCAGCATTCCCTTAGTACTGCACCGGAGTACCAGCCGAGCTTTTCTGCTCAAGTCTCTGGAGTTTTACTTGAATCCACAACCTTCTGAATCAGAGGCGAGAGTGCTACCACTGAGCCTCGGCTGGCATATCTAAGTATATTTTCCATTTGTAAACATTAACCCATTGTTGGGATTTATTTTAAGAAATGGAAGCGTGATCGAAAACAAAACAAATGTTCACATAAAAGATCGCATGTCACGATTTCCAAGAAAAGAAGGGGAATATTCCCAAAATATCCTTGCCAATATTTATCCTTCAAGCTTCATTAGAATCAGATTATCTAGTTATTATCACATTGCCGTCTGTGGGACCTTGCTGTCGGCAAATTTGCTTCTCGTTTCATACATTACAACAGTGACTATACTTCAGAATTACTTCCTTGGCTGTGAAGCGCTTTGGGACATCCTGAGGTCATGAAAGATTCTGTACAAATATACTTTTTTTTAGATAATATTATTGAATAAAATAATACTGGACTACACGTAACATTTCAAAAAGTACAATAGTAATATGAACACAGTCAAGGAACCGTTACCAACTGCTCTCCACAGATCCAGTGAACTGAGAATATTTGGACATATAAATTACGATAGGCAATAGATACAAAAGAATCCCAGTAACACCTTAATTCAATTACGGTTATCACGCCGTCATTTATTGGAAACATCTATTGTGTTATCAGCATAAGTGAGTAGGTAAACATGTGGACGATTTTTCACGTTAAAGTACACCTCAGCACTTACCATAGCACCTCACTCAGTTCTTCTGCAGCAAATCACTCCATAAAGGGCGAAAACTCAAGGAAATATCCATCTCTTTAGCAGTCTTTCATCCCTTATGTGCCCTGCCGCACGGCAATGCAGTGGGCTCACAGATGAAGATCCAGTTCAGCGAATGATTGGTTGAATGTTTGCAGCTTCTCGATTTCTACCCACGAGACAACACTACGACAATTCTGAGGCCACAAACTGATCAGAGTGTTTAGGTAACTGTTTGAACATCTTGCACTTTTGATCAAGCGACCAGACCCTCCTCATCTGGAGCTGCTTCCAGAAGCAGATCCCTTTTCATCAATCGCTCGCCATGGTCTTTCATAATACACGATATGTTCTCCAAATAAGCAGAATTCCCGTAGTACAATATAAGATTAAAAAAATTCAAACGCTTCCAATCTCACTTACGATCAGGAAACAATATAATTTATACAGCAGATCAGATACAAGTGATAAAAGGTAATGGTATGATATTAAAATTTTAAGTATGTCTGATGAAGGATGTATACTCGAAATGTTATAACACTAGTACTGATTGTCCGTGAGTTGTACAATGTATTTTTAGTTAATTACTTTCTTGTAGACTTGAGGCATCAAAACATAAGTAGTGAGAATAGCATAGTTTATGATATCATAAACCATAATATCCACTTGGGTCTTCGCCCAACCTGCGAAACTCTCTTCCTCTTTAAAAGCTGGAAACCCTTAACACTTTCATCCACTAGGGGACACGGTTTCTCTGAATCTATCATATTCAATTCCTTTAAAACTTTTAACAGCTGAATTACATCAAAACTCAACGTTGTAAATTCCTGGAAAGGCAATCTAAGTTGATGCAATGCGCCCTCCTGAGACTTAAGCAATGGTTGGATTTACCTCCCTCAAATTGCCCAAGTATTTTTATGATTCTGGGCTTAGTTAAAGCTCCTTGAACATTCCAGGGGCAGCTGTATTGAAAGGGAATCTTGCCCCCTTCACATTGGACAGGCCATTCTTGACGTTGTAGCCAGTGACCCAATGCAGCCCAAGCACATTTTCATCTCCGGCAGTGTGGGACTTCCTCGAAAGGGTACTATGGAAGCTGGCTTTGCTTATTTAATTGCCCATTGCCCAGCAAAGGTGGTTCGGAGTAAAGAGCAGATCCGCTTAACGTGTGCAGCTCCCGCTGATGCACATATGACGCGCACTCACCGCCCTGTCACTGGCACTAGGCGGTTGCCCTCTCCTTCCCTCAATCCGGTCGTACTGAATTTATTTTCACAGATTGCCTACATTTTGCTTACTCTCGCCCTCTCTCCCTCTTTCGCTCTCACACTATGATGGAGGATCGGCGAAATTTATTAATACACACATACATTTTCACCTTCCCATATCAGGTCTTTATCACCTCTATTCTACTCAGCAGAAACATGCATGCCTCTCTCAGCATTCTCAAAAGCGTTTATCTCCTTCTTTCTTTCCCCCTGGTCGTCAGGTTTTTGCTCGCTGTACATTACTCGGAAAAGGTTCCCTAGCTAATTGTCTCCCTTACTTAATAACAACAGGAGCAACACAACAACAAAAATGGCAATGCGAATCTGCCTTGGAAAAGTTGCTTGTCTCGGTCAGTTGCTTTCTAATTGCCACAAAGCGTTACATAGAAACATAGGACCATAGAGCAAAGAAAGAGGCCATTCAGCAAAAAGAATATAAAGTAAACATAAAATTCCCTTTTAAAAGTGATTAAGAAATCTGCTCCCACGCTTTCAGGTAGTACATATCAGATTGTAACATCACGCTGCGTAAAAATATTCTCCCCTTGGATCTTTTGCCAATTACCTTTCATCTTTGTCCTCTGGTTACTCACCCTCCTGCTAGTGGAAACAGTTTCATCCTACCTACTCTATCAAAATCGCTCATAATTTTGAACACCTCTATTAAATCTTCATTTACCCTTCTCTTCTATAAAGAGATCAATCCCAATCTCTCTGGTCTCGCTACATAACTGAAGTCTAATAACTGAATATTTTAATAAATCTCCTCTCTACCGTCACAGCCTTCAAATCCTTCCTAAAATGTGGTTTCCAGAACTGGACACAATACCCCAGTTGAGACCTAACTAGTGATTTAGAGAGTTTTGCCATAAGTTTCTTGTGTTCCTATGCTATGCCTCTATTTTTAAGGCCAAAGATCCCATGGGCTATTTTAACAGCCTCATCGACTTCGAGAATTTGTGTATGTGAACCGCCAGGTCCCTCTGTTCCTGCACTCCCCTTTAAATTGTACCATACCGTTTATATTTTCTCTCCTAATTCTTCCTCCTAAAATAAACCAAATTCTGTTTCATTCTGTGATTCAAACTTATAATTAAATTAAATCTTAATCATGAAAACACATTTGAACAATAATCTCTGATTGAAAGAAAAAAATATTCTAACATTTATTCTAACTGATCTCCTCAGTTGTTTTACACAAAGTGAATATCCTTAAGCTTTTCCTTTCATTTTTTCTGAGTTAGGCGATCCGACAGCAAACTGTTCTCCAAACAGCAAGGCGGCGTTCCTCCTACACCCCGCCCTAACTTCCCCGAAATATCGGTGGAGTCTCAGGAGAAACGGCAAAACGTCGAATCCGCCCAAACTTCAAGAATTCCGTCCATCTTCCACCGAATTTAACGGGGGAGATCGGGGAAGCGCCGTTGAAATTGCATCCGTCCGAGTGAAATACGTGGTCAATTTTATCATTGATGAAAATTGCCTGCCAAGTAAGACCATCAACAACCATCAACAACAATTAACCATTTCCCTCCCCGAATCATCAGAATGCAAATAACGTGGAGTGGAAGCTAATCTAGTCCGCCTGACGGACTGAATCAGCCTCCATTGAAAGGGTTAGGTCATTCATCTAGCCATTGAATTGTAATTACCTCGCTCGCCTTGGCAACGCGCCTGCACCCAAAAGCATGGAGCGGAATCCAGCCGCTGCTGGTGCTGTCGCCTGAGATGGCTGCAGGAGCGTTAATGGCCTCCGACTGCTGGCTACTGCTCAAAACACAGTATCAAGTAGACCCCCCAAGCCACGAGCGTCTTCCGGCTGACGCTGCAGAAGGAAACAACTTACGTTTTTGCCTCAACTTTTAGTGGCGCTGAGGCCCAGTTCACATACTCCAAAGTAAGCTGGGCATTGTGCATTGCCTAATTCCTGCTTCTTTTGCCCCACTCCTCTCACGAAAAATGTGCGAAAATCAGCATAGCTGGAAAACAACGTGGTGCAAGGTCCCTTTGGGGTACTTGTTCCCTCACTTCCGTGTACCGTGCATGCGTGGAGCCGAACCGCCCTGCACTTGGTAGCCTTGCATACGATGCATGCAACTATGGCAGAAGCGTATCCTCCGCATCGTAATCCGGGCGAAGTCATGGCGGAGTAAGTCTTTAGCCCAATTCGTGTCTGTTTCGCTAGTCTGAAAGTGGAGGAATTGGGAGCCTAAGCTGCACAGTGGTATTGACATGCAGTTTGACCACCGAGATAATGGTGATCAAATATAAATTCATGCTACCCCTCCGATTTTGGTGCAAAACACTGGGCTATGGGAACTCTTGTTTCCGTCATGTCCTTTCACGTTTTTATGACTAACCTTCTTGAACAGGTATTCCCCAAATAAGTCCACATAATTCTTCTGTACCCCTTAATACATTATTTAGGCAGAACTATTTTCTATCCATGATTCTTGCACACAGGTGCAGTTTGAAGCTAAACACTGCACTGCGTGTTGACTATGCTCGGCAACAATTGATGTGGCTCCCGCCCTTAAAAAAACTATTATTGTACCATTTGCCTACTTGAAAAAGTGTCTTGGCCAATGATACATCCTCATATTAGATTTTCTGTAGTGTTACCAACAACTACACCTCCTTTACTTTCTTATTTGCAAATAGAGAATTATGTTTCCAAACCATAGGCCAATCGTCGCTGTAATTGGATAACAAGGACACATGAGACCTTCTGTAAGCCGGTGTGCACTACGTCTTGTGAAGTACAACAAATAGTTTTTGACTTTTATTCCTTTTCCGATTGGGAAATTTGATCTACCTATTCATAGTTATCCCGTTTTCTGAATAAACTTTAAAATCACTGCACCCTGCAACAGTATTTTTAATATTTTGCATAAATATTCTTTGCATTACTTATTGTGTAATTGGATAATTTTAATTCAGTTAAATTACTGATTTCTTTGTATACATTTCAGTACAGGCTTGACATTGGCAGTCACTTTATTCACAATTAATATTAGTTGAAACAGAGGAAGCAAAAAACGCTCCTAAATCTCCTTGAAGCTCATTGTGGACAATTACCGTGTGCTGGCGCGCTGATACTGAGTGTCACATTTGTTCCTTGACTATGTACAGATCCGATGGTGACCATTACACAAGTTCTTAGAAGGCATAAGGTATTGCAGCCTATTCCAGGATGCAGCCTTACCAGTCTCATTTATTAGAGTCTTTTGAGGGTGTAACCAGCAGAGTAGATAAAGGGGAACCAGTGGATGTAGTATATTTGAATTTTCAAAAGGAATTCAATAATGTGCCACATAAACGGCTGTTACACAAGGTAAAGGCTGATGGGGTTGGGCGTAATATTTTAGCATGGATAGAGAATTGGCTAAATGACAGAAAACGGAGAATAGGGATAAACGGGTCATTCTCAGGTTGGCGTCAGTGACTAGTGGGGTGCCACAAGGATCAGTGCTTTGGCCTCAGCTATTTACAATATATGTTAATGACATAGATGAAGGGACCGAGTGTAATGTATCCAAGTTTACTGACGATATAAAGCTTAGTGGCAAAGCAAGCTGTCAGGAGGACACAGGTAGTCTGCAAAGGGATATAGACATGTTAAGTGAGTGGGCAAGAAGGTAGCAGATGGAATATAATGTGAAATGTGAAATTATTCACTTTGGTAGGAAGAATTCAAAAATTGTTTAAATGATGAGAAACTATTCAATATTAGTATTCAGAGAGACGTCGATGTCCTCGTACAAGAAACACAAAAACTTAGTATGCAGGTACAGCAGCCAGTTAGGAAAGCAAATAACATGTTGGCCTTTATTGCAAGGGTTATGCAGTGCAAGAGTAAGGAAATCGTATTACAGTTATACATGGCTTTAGTGAGACTTCACGTGGAGCACTGCGTTCAGTTTTGATCTCCTTATCTAAAGAAGGATACACTTGCCTTGGAAGTGAATATAAGAACATAAGAACATAAGAAATAGAAGCAGGAGTAGGCCAATCGGCCCCTCGAGCCTGCTCCGCCATTCAATAAGATCATGGCTGATCTGATCCTAATCTCAAATCTAAATTCATGTCCAATTTCCTGCCCGCTCCCCGTAACCCCTAATTCCCTTTACTTCTAGGAAACTGTCGTTTTCTGTTTTAAATTTATTTAATGATGTAGCTTCCACAGCTTCCTGGGGCAGCAAATTCCACAGACCTACTACTCTCTGAGTGAAGAAGTTTCTCCTCATCTCAATTTTGAAAGAGCAGCCCCTTATTCTAAGATTATGCCCCCTAGTTCTAGTTTCACCCATCCTTGGGAACATCTTTACCGCATCCACCCGATCAAGCCCCTTCACAATCTTATATGTTTCAATAAGATCGCCTCTCATTCTTCTGAACTCCAATGAGTAGAGTCCCAATCTACTCAACCTCTCCTCATATGTCCGCCCCCTCATCCCCGGGATTAACCAAGTGAACCTTCTTTGTACTGCCGAGAGAGCAAGTATGTATTTTCTTAAGTATGGACACCAAAACTGTATGCAGTATTCCAGGTGCCGTCTCACCAATACCTCATATAACTGCAGCAATACCTCCCTGTTTTTACATTCTATCCCCCGAGCAATAAAAGCCAACATTCCGTTGGCCTTCTTGATCACCTGCTGCACCTGCATACTAACTTTTTGACCTTCTTGCGCTAGGACCCCCAGATCCCTTTTACTGCAGTACTTTCCAGTTTCTCGCCTTTAAGATAATAACTTGCTCTCTGATTTTTTCCTGCCAAAGTGCATAACCTCACATTTTCCAATATTGTATTGCATCTGCCAAATCTCCGCCCACTCATCCAGCCTGTCTCTATCCCCCTGTCGATGTTTTATGTCCTCCTCACTCTCCACTTTCCCTCCCATCTTTATATCATCTGCAAACTTTGATACGTTACACTCGGTCCCCTCCTCCAAATCATTAATATAGATTGTAAAGAGTTGGGGACCCTGCGGAACACCACTGGCCAATGGTTGCCAGTCCGAGAATGAATCATTTATCCCAACTCTCTGCTTCCTGTTCGATAACCAATCCTCCACCCATGTCAGTATATTACCCCCAATCCAGTGATTCTTTATCTTGAGCAATAATCTTTTATGTGGCACCTTGTCGAATGCCTTCTGGAAGTCTAAATACACTACGTCCACGGGTTCCCCTTTATCCACCCTGTACGTTATGTCCTCAAAGAACTCAAGCAAATTTGTCAGACATGACTTCCCCTTCGTAAAGCAATGCTGACTTTGTCCTATTAAATTATGTTTATCCAAATGTTCCGCTGCTGTCTCCTTAATAATAGATTCCAAAATTTTACCCACCACAGATGTTAGGCTAACTGGTCTATAATTTCCAGCCTTATGCATACTACCCTTTTTAAATAAGGGTGTTACATTAGCAGTTTTCCAATCTGCCGGGACCTTTGCCGAGTCCAGAGAATTCTGGAAAATTATTACCAAAGCATCCACAATCCCTACTGCCACTTCCCTCAAGACCCTCGGATGTAAGCCATCAGGTCTAGGGGATTGATCCTCCTTGAGTCCCAATATTTTACTGAGTACCAATTCCTTCGTGATTTTAATCGTATTTAGCTCCTCCCCCACTAGAGCCCCCTGTTTGTCCTGTGTTGGGATATTCTTAGTGTCCTCTACCGTAAAGACTGAAACAAAATATTTGTTCAGCATTTTTGCCATTTCCATGTTTCCCACCATTAATTTCCCGGTCTCATCCTCTAAGGGACCTACGTTTGCCTTAGCCACCCTTTTTCTTTTTATATAACTGTAGAAACTCTTGCTATGTGTTTTTATATTTTTTGCTAATTTATTTTCATAATCTATCTTCCCTTTCTTAATCAATCCTTTAGTTACTTTTTGCTGTCTTTTGAAGACTTCCCAATCTTCTATCCTCCCACTAAGTTTGGCTACCTTAAATGTCCTTGTTTTTAGTCCGACACTGTCCTTAATTTCTTTACTTAGCCACGGATGGCTGTCATTTCTTTTACACCCTTTAATCCTCAGTGGAATATATATTTTTTGAAAGTTATAAAATAATTCCTTGAATGAACACCACTGCTCATGTACCGTCTTACCCTTTAATCTATTTTCCCAGTCCACTTTGATCAATTCCACTCTCATACCATCATAGTCTCCTTTATCCAAGCTCAGTACGCTTGTTTGAGAACCAGCCATCTCACCCTCTAATTGGATATGGAATGTAACCATGTTATGGTCACTCATTCCAAGGGGATCCTTAACTAGGACATTATTAGTTAATCCTGGCTCATTACACGGGACCAGGTCCAAGGTTGCTTACCCCCTTGTAGGATCAGTTACATACTGCTCAAGAAATCCATCCCTAATACACTCAATAAACTCTTCCTGAAGGCTGCCCTGCTACTAAGGTTCACTGAATTAATTCCTGGGATGAAATGGTTGTCCTATTAGGAGAAATTGAGTCGAATCGGCCTGTACTATCTGGAGTTTAGAAGAATGAGAGGCGATCTCATTGAAACATATAAGATTCTGAGAGGGCTTGAGACGGTAAATGCTGTTTGATTGTTTCCCCTTGCTAGAGAGTCTAGAACTAGGGGGCAAAATCTCAGTATAAGGGGTCGGTCATTGAAGACTGAGATGAGAACGAATTTCTTCACGCAGATGGTTGTGAATCGTGCAGTCATTGAATGTATTCATGGCTGAGATAGATAGATTTTAGGGCTCTAGTGGAATCAAGAGATATGGGGTAGGGCGGGAAAGTGGAGTTGAGTCGAAGATCAGCCACGATCTGATTGAATGGCGCAGCAGGCTAGTGGGGCCGTTTGGCCCACTCCTGCTTCGATTTCTTATGTTCTTATGTTCTTAGTCGCGATTTATACTGTGGCTCTCTTCACAACTGAGAAATTGCCATTTCTTCTTAACTCCTGGAGTATTGTCCATCACTGTTTCCGCATAAAATAGCCTGGAAATAAACAACCCTTCTGTTAGTCACATATTGTAAACATTCGCTTTAATGTACAAGTCCATACCGGGGTCGATTCGGTTCTACTAGCAAGTCTATTATTGTGTTTCAAAATAATTATGTTCGTCTGATTGTAGTGCCATTCATTATCTTTTAATTCCTTGCATATTGGGGAAATATCCGCCCTTCATTACTACCTATATTGGTGGATTGGAAATGGGGAACAAAGTTTTCCCAAATTACTCTCGCGTTATCGGTGTCTTTGCATCAAAAGATCATTTGATCAATATTTTTCATTGCTTATTTACCCAGTTCCAAGCTTTTCAAAAGTTTTATTATGATTAACCATAATTTTCTGGATCTCGGTGTTCAAAATCTCCCAGGCTATTCGGGCTATTCCACCACGGGCTCTTATACAAGAAGAGCCGTATACAACTCATTCGAAATTTGAGGATAGATTTGTCGAGAAATTCCGCAGGGCGTTCCCCTGATCTACAGCCTCCATTTCGATTGGAGAGAGTAGAATCCAGGAGAAACAGTTTAACGGTTGAAAACAGCCATCTGAGCCGTTTTGACTTGGTTTTCGCTGGGTGATTGAGACAACCCCGCAGGAATTCGGGGCGACTGAATGTCAGAGCCACGATATGGGATACTTCATCAGTCATGGCAACTGTATCAAACTAGAATCAAAATAGTGAAAAGTCTGAAAATCTGAAATGAAAACAGAAAATGCGAGAAAACCTTTTCAGGTCAGGGAGCATACGTGGAGGGAAAAACATAGCGTTAACGGTTTCGGGTCAATGACTTGTCTTCAGTACTGAAAGATGTCTGAGTATGAATTCTTTCAGGCAGCTACATAGCTGAGGAAAAAAGAACATGTAAAATAAAAAAAAGAGAGGTCTGTTATTGAGTGGATGGCAAGAGTTGATTCAATGACAGAGGTGATGATGGTGCAAGGCAAAACAAGATGAGTTCGTTTAGAGAAAGAAGACTTGTGTCTGGAGGATGTATGAATGGTTTCAGCAGAATAACAGAGGGGATGGAAGTACGTAAAATCTGGCTAAGCGGAAAGGCTCCAGTGGCCCAAGAATGTAGCATAAAAAGGCTGGTAGATGCCAACGATCGTGTAGCGTAAGGGGATCCCCATCCAAGCACCAGCCCACACTTTCCCCATTTCCAGTCATCCCATTCTACTTAACCAACATCTGATTTGGGGGAGAAAATGGGCGCTGTGGTTCAGATTTGAAGTTGGCTAAAGTCAGCATTCAAGCCAGCGGCCTGCAAAATGCCAAACAACAATAACCTGCTTTAGACAGCGCCATTAACTTAGTTAATCGTCCCCAGGCGCTTCACAGGAGCGTTTACAGAAAAAAAAATAAACCGAGCCATAGATATTCGGGCAGGTGACTAAAAGGTGGGATCAAGGGATAGATTTTAAGTAGCGCTTTGAAGAAGGAGAGGCAGATAAAGAGATGGACAGGTTTCGGGAGGGAATTGCAGAAATTAGGACTTGCACAGCTAAAGGCAAGCCGCAAATGTTGAGGTGAGGAAAATCGGGGTTGCGCAAGAGGCAAGAATTGGAGAAGCACAGAAATCGCGGAGGTTTATAGTGCTGGGGAAGGTTACAGAGATTGGGAGGAGCGAGGCAATGGAGCGATTTGAACACAAGGATGCGGACTTTAAATTGGAGGCATTGCAAGATGGGGGTCAAGAAAGTTCAGAATGTCCAGGTGTGATTGGTGAACGGGTTAGTATACGGGGAGCGGAGTTTCGTATGAGCTGAAGAGGTGGAAGGTTTCAGACCATCCAGGAGAGCATTGGAATAGTCCAAACTAGAAGTAACAAAAGCATGGATAAGGGGCTCAACAGCAGAAGGGCTGAGGCAGCAGCAGAGAGCTGCAATATTACTGATTAGGAAGTAGACAGTGTTGGTGATGGAGAGGATATGAGGTCGGAAACTCCAATTAGGGTCAAATAGGACAACGAGGATACAAATAGTTTGGTTAAACCCCAAAGTGTGGCCCGAGAGTCGGTGACTCGGGAACGGCGTTTGTAGCAGGACCAATATTAATGCGAATCTGGGGATGCTTTTGCGGTGGGGGGAGGGGCGGGGGCGGAGGGCGTGGACCCCCTTTGGGGTGAGAACCCAGCAAGGCCGGTGACGTGGATGCCCTGCCGACCTTAATAGCAGTGCCTCATTAGCATGTTGTTGAGCGTGCCAAGTTGACAGCCTGTCCAGCAAGCGGGAATCAAGTTTGTTTGCGGGATGCCGCAGCCATCGATCCGTGTGGGTTTTCCACAGAACCTGGATGCGAGCCGAAGTTCCGGGCCTCGATTGGGAAAGCGAGAGGCTGGAGGTCGCGGCCAGGTGGAGGTTGGAGTTCGAGGCCGTGGGAGGGAAGAGATCAGGGCCAGTGGAGGCTCGAAATGGGGGCCAGTGAGAGGATGGAAATCGTGGCCGGCGGGAGGCTGGATTTCGGGACCAGTGGGTGGGTGAGCGGAAAGAACTTACCCCCGTGACCGTGCAGCCCGCACCTCGGATTAGCAGCACGCAGCCGACAGCTCGGGCCTCCCTCGCATTTCCAGTTAAATTTAAGTCGTGGAGCCTATGATGTCAGCCAGCCGTGACTTTGGAATATTAATTATGACCCTGGCCGCCTTTTGCCAGAGCCTTGTCAATGGCATAAATTCTGTATCATAAACTTTAAAGGGGTGGGAATAGAGTGGGTTGGGGTCGGGTTGCTCCATCCTGATATTTTACCATCACCCCCACCTCCCTCACAACAACCACCCCGCACCCCAACCATCTCCCACAAATGGCTTCTCTCTTCCTAATACTTAATTTGAGGAAATTACTGCACATCCAATGCTGGGTGACGGACAAGCAGCATGGGAAATCAGCTAAAGTGAAGATGTCGAGAGAGGCGGTGATGAAGTAGAGCTGGGTGTCATCAGAGTACTTATGGAATGTGGCATTGTAGTTTCGGATGATATCACCACGTGCCATCAAGTCGGTGAGAACTCGGAGGGGGGCAAGTAAATATCCGTGGTCGTCTCCAGATGCAACGGTGTGGGAGTAGCAAGAGAAGCCATTATAGGAGAATCTCTGGCTGTGACTGGACAGATAAGAATGAATCAGGGTGAGGTGGACAACGGAGGGAAGATATTGGAGATGGATGATGGGCTCAATCATGATAAAGGCTCCAGATAGATCGAGAAGAACGAGGATGGAGAGTGAATCACAGTCACAGTTACATAGGATGTAACCTGTGAATTATATACTGGCCATTTCAGCGCTGTGGCCGGGGTGGAAACCCGATTGGAGAGAATCAAGCATGGAGTCCGGGGAAAAATGGGCATGGATTTGGGAGGTGCAACACGTTCAAGGACGTTGGAGAGAAAAGGGAGTTTGGAGATGAGTCAATAGTTTGCAGCATCAGTGTGGATCAAGGGTAGGTTTTTGGATGAGGTATTAATGACGGAAGATTTTAAAGGGTGGGGTACAGAAACTGAGGCGATGAACAGTTAGAAATATCAGATGGCATGGGGGTCAGGAAAGAAAGTTGGGTGGTCAGTAGTTTGGTGGGAATGGGGTTGCAGGAGCAGGAGTTGGGTCTCGTGGGCAAGATGAGGTCGGAGATGTCATGAAGGGAGACAGGAGAAAAACTAAAGAATGATGCGTGTTCAGGGCTAGGGCAGGGAGAATCGTTGGGTGAAGTTTTGCTGGGTTGCCGGGGGGAATGGGGGGAAGCAGCACAGTCAATTGAACGGATGTTCATAATCTTAGTGACATAAAAGTCAATAAGCTCCTCGCACGTGTTGGAGGTGAGGGAGGAGGGTGCGGGGGAGATGGGCTTATGAAGACAGTTGGTAGTGGAACAGAGATGCCGGGAGTCATCTTTGCATTCCAGGATGAGCCTGGTGTTTTGAGCAGTTCTGGCAGAGGAGAGCAGGTCCTGATAGTGCTTCATGTGTTCGTACAAAAATCAGTTGCTGTTCTTCGAGCTTGCGTTGAGCTTCATATCAACACCAACACATTGTCACAAGCTCAAGTACTGTTTGAGGACTAAATTCAACCATTAATAGAAAATACATTTTGTAAACTCAATGAATTATGCTTTTCCATTATTATCGTCAAATTCCGCTGAGGTTCTTTTGCTCTCCCACTCTAACTTCCCATCATTCACATCGTTTCAACTATGGTTTCGCTTGGTGTCCTATTGAGATTCAACCTGGACACCAGGCACTTGCAGAGTTTTCAGGTCTTGAAGCGTTTCACAATCAGAATTGAAACATCACCGTCCTTACCTCCGGATATCAGCCTAAATCCCAGACCATCGGTGCCAGTTATCTTTTCAGGCATTTATCCAATTATTTTTCTGGCATATGCAACCCACTCCCCACCCTAACTCCCCCGAACCTACCACCGGGACACTGGTGGCAGCTTTGCAGGATGTCAGGACCAATGTGCACCCAAAGGTGAATTACACATAGATGGGTTTTGTGTAGAATTACTGAAAACTAAATTAAGTTAGAGGCTGAAATTTAGAGGACAAATTTAAATTATATAACGGATTTCTCACAACGATTACAAAGCTTGTCCCTTTGATGAATTCATTTGAGGCCATGATAATGATGAGAATTTGAAGGCCTGTTTTAACCATAGTACATAGAATTCATTCGAGACAGTTTCGTGCAACAATACGTCGTGGAACCAACCAGGAAGCAGATAATTTCACATCATGTCTTGTGTCATGAGGCAGGGTTAATAAGTAATTAAATAGTAAGAGATCCTCTGGAGAAGAGGGATCATAATATGATATAATTTCACATTGAGTTCGAGAGTGACTTATTAAGTCCGAAACTAGAATCTTAAACTTAAACAAAGCCAATCACATAGGTATGAGGGGCGAGTTGGCTAAGGTTGATTGGGAAATTAGATTAAAATATATGATGGTAGATAAACAATGGCGAACATATAACTAAACATTTCATAATTATCAACGATTATTCATTCCATTGAGAAATAAAAAATGAACCGGAAAAGTGATCCATCCATGGCTAAAATATGATAAGGATATAAATAGATTAAAAGAAAATGCTTATAATATTAAGAAGAATAATAGAAAGCCTGAGGATTGGGAGAGGTTTAGAAACCAGCAAAGGATGACCAAAATAATTAATAAAGAACGAGATAATATAAAATGAGAGAAAACTAGTAAGAAATGTAAAGTCAGGTTGTAACAGCGTCTTCAAGTATATACAAAGGAAGAGAGCTGCGAAAGTAAAATACATACCTTAGAGGCAGAGACAGAAGAAATTATAATGGGGAATAAGGAAATGATAGTAATGTTAAACAAATATTTTGCATCTGTCTTCACAGTAGAAGACACAAAAACATACCAGAAATAGTGGGGAAGCAATGTTCTGATGAGAGTGAGAAACTTAAGGTAATTAATATTGGTAAAGAAGAAGTACTGGAGAAATTAATGGGACTAAAAGCCGACAAATCCCATGGACCGGATGGCTTATATCCTGGGGTTCTAAAAGAGGTGTCTGCAGAGGTCGTGGATGCATTGGTTGTGATCATCCAAAATTCCCTACATTCTAGAACGGTGCTAATGGATTGGAAAGTAGCAAATTTATTACCGCCATTCAAGAAAGGAGGGAGAGAGAAAGCATGGAAATGCAGGCTAGTTTCCCTGACATCAGTCGTCGGGAAAATGCTGTAATCAAAAATTAAGGGGGTGGTAACGGGGCCCTTAAAAAATCATAATATGTTTAAGTACAGTCAACATGGTGTTATAAAAAGGAAATCGTGTTTGACAAATCTATTCGAGTTTTGTTGACGATGTAACTCACAGGGTAGATAAAGAGGTACCAGTGAATGTAGTGTACTTGGATTTTCAAAAGGCATTCGATAAGATGTCACACCAAAGGTTTTTGCACAAGATAAGGGCCCATGGGGTTGGGCCAATATATCAGCATGAATAGTGGATTGGTTAACGGACAGAAAACAGAGACTAGGAATAAACAGTTCATTTTCAGGTTGGGAGTCTGTAACTAGTGGGGTGCTGCAAGGATCATGGCTTGGGCCTCAACGATTTACAACCTATTTTAATGACGTGCGTGAAGGGACCGAGAGTAATATATTCAATTTTGCTGACAATGCAGAGCTAAGTGGGAAGATAAGCTGTGAGGAGAACACAAAGAGTCTGCAAAGAGATATAGACAGGTTAAGTGAATGGGCAAGATGGTGGTAGATGGAGTATAATGTGGGGAAATGTGAAGTTATTCACTTTGGTAGGAAGGAAAGGAAAACTGTTTTTTTTTTCAACGGTGAGAAACTATTAAATGTTGGTGTTCAGAGGGATTTGGGCATCCTTGTACATGAAAAGCAGAAAGTTAACATGCAGGTACAGCACTAATTAGGAAGGTAAATGGTATGCTGACCTTTATTGCAAGGGGGTTGGAGTATAAGTGTAAGGGATTCTTGCTGCAATTGTACAGGCCTTTGGTGAGACCAGGCCTGGAATAATGTGTACGGTTGTGGTCCCCTAACATAAGGAAGGATATACTTGCCCTAGTGGCGATGCAATGAAGGTTAACTAGAATAATTCCTGGGATGAGAGAGTTTTCCTATGAGGAGAGATTGAGCACAATTGGTCTCTCTGGAGTTTTGAAGAATGAGAGACGATCTCATTGAAACATATAGGATTCTGAGTGGGCTTAACAGGGTAGATGCTGAGAGGCTTTTCCCCCTGGCTTGACCGTCTAGATCCAGGCTACATAGTCTCAGGATAAGGAGTTGGGCATTTAGGACTTAGATGAGGAGACATTTCTTCACCCAGAGAGTTGTGAATCTTTGGAATTATCTACCCCAGAGTGCTGTGGATGCTCAATCGCTGGGTATAGTTAAGACTAAGGTCGATAGATTTTTGGATTCCAGAAGAATCAAGGGAGGTGGGGATCAGGCGGGAAAGTGGAGCGAAGATGGAAGATCAACCATAATCTTCGTGAATGGCGGAGCAGGCTCGAGGGCTGGTATGGCCTACTCCTGCTCCTATTTCTTATTTTACCTTATCTTCTAACACCCGCATTAAACAGCGGCGCTGATAGGACTTCCTGTTTGTTTATCACGGCTTCAGGCATTTCATTATTTTGTATTTATTGAGTGGAAATCTCTAAAATTGATAACCAAATGTCACATATTCCTTCCATGTTAGAAATTAAATAATACTATTTAAGATTAACATTTTGAAAACTCTCTTACCTTTAGAAAGTTATCTGATGTAACATGGTTGAGGATGATAATCAGTAGTAGAATAATGACCAATAACCCCACTGTGGATCGATAAATCAGGTGGGCGGGTAGAACAGAATGGTGACCTGTAACAGGTATAAAGTAATCAATGATACACTGCTCACAACCAGAAACCATATCAATCTGATGATATTTCTGATGATGCCATGTAATCAAACATTATCCACTAGATAGTTATTGTATTATCTTTATATTTTGTAATAGAACCACAGAATAGAACCACAGAAAATCATTTGAAGTTATAAAACCGACTGGAACAAGGATTCCATTGATTGCCATGTGTCGTGATATCGTCAATGCTTTGGTGAAGATTTTCTCTGTCCGTTTTTTCGAGCAATACTATAAATACATTCGAGAAAGAAATATTTTAAATGTCGCTAGGAATGAGCATGAGACATGTTCATGCACTTGAGCGAGACGAGCTCCGTGGATACTTCGTGACACGGAGTCGATAAAGCCTAAATTTACAAATACTGATGTTGGACCTGACCTCGTCGTGTTTTTTGCTTGTAAAACCGTAAACGTCTTCAATTTCCTCGCAATACCTTCATAGGCTAATCTTCCAGCTTTCTCTACTGCCGTGTTTTGACATTGTCCTATTTTACATCAGCCGTCAATACGACTTGTCTGCTTAACATCTACAATTAGGGAAGAATTTACGTTAGTTCCATTGATCTCCTCCCTCACGCTATAAGAAAGATTGTTTTTAGACTATTAAGCTGTTTCTTCACTGGTTTCGCTGATGTCCAGCCGGTGACTTCCAAGCGATAATTCTAGTGACAGCATGTTCACGCGCTTTAGTTTCGCGGAATTTTCGCAGGTCACGCATCCGAATTCTGACGCCAAATCACTGATAACCCATGTAAATTGAAGGTCATGTTGCCTTCCTCATCCGTGTCAGTTCTATTGTCATTACTGTTTCTCTCTATTTCTCCGCTCTTCCAGTTCTGAATCCTTCTCTTTCCTCTTTTGCTCTCTGTCACTAAGTTCTCTTTGCTTCTCTCTCCATCTTCTTTTGCTTCCTTCTCTGCATTATTGCGCGATCCATGGAAGACGGAGGTGGCGAGGGGCACATTGTGTTGTGAAAGAGAAATGAGGAACTAATGGCTGCACGCAGTATTTTAGCTGAGATTGCAAAGAAACTCTTGCCCTAATTGACTGATTTCCCATCTTCTCCGCAATTATTCATGCTTCACCCAAGCCCCTAGCTGCTGTAGCAATTTCCACCTATTCACCCTTCCACTGCTTCCTTTTCTTCATATCACTCCTCACTCCAATCACTGTTCCAGGTCTTCTTCATTGAAATATAAATTCACACCAAAAATTCTGTTGCTCCTGTGCAACTAACCTTACCTATAACCTCCCCCATGCTCTTCGCCACTCCTACCCTTTTGCACACTCCTCCAGTGTGTGTGATAAATCATAGAATCGTAGAATCTTACGGCACAGAATGAGGCCATTCGGCCTTTAGTGTCTCTGCCGGCTCTTTTAAAGGGCGATCCAATTAGTCCTATTGCCCCGCTGAGAGATCTAAGGCACCCTTATGCTTACGCAATTTCATGACTGTTATTAGCACCATCCCTTTCTATTCATTTCCTTTGAATTGGCTGCTTTTGGTTTGAAAATATAACTTACTTTTTTCAAAGAAATCAAATTCGAAAGAGGAAAATCACCGTTTGTCTGCATCACTCTCTGCCTGTCTCTCTGGTCGAATTTTAAATTTTGTGTCTGGGTGCAAAACGGATGAAAGCGATAAAAGTTAAAATTACCCCCTTGGTCTTTGATTGGCATATGTGAGCAAGTATAATTTCTGTCTCGTAGCAGTAAGAAATTAGAATTAACTCTTTGTAACTGTCAAGAAAACATAGGAGACAGAGGAGGCAATTAGGTGAAACAACGTTCAATTTACATTTGTTCGAAAACTAAATTAATATTAAGCTGAAGAAATATCTCAAAGTTCTCTCCCTCCCCTATCTCTGTCTGTGTCGTAAGAATATCCTCTATCAATCTCTGATATGTGTCTTTCATTATCATTCTCTATTCCTCAGCTTAACAAACTTTCTGACGTTTATTGATCAGAAAACAAAACGTAACACAGGTGCCTAGTCATAATGCAATTGTTAGTATTCTTCTCTCTCTCTCTCACACAGGCACATACAGAAAACAGACCTGCTTTTTCTTAAACACTAGTTAGAAGCATTTTTATAATAAATAACCTAACATCTGTCCTTTGTATGGATGAATCGACAGCTGACGACAAGTACAAATACACTGCACATTCTCAGACGTATAACCTAAGCTCAGCTAACAGTGTGACAGCACTGGACAAAACTATCAAGCGCAAACCTGCACATTTGGGAGAGGTTGAAGCATTGAATTAATACCTTAAAGAAGGAACTGGAAGATTAAAGGGGGAATTCGATGGAAACGTTTAATCATGCTATTGTAAATATATTGTCATTAAATTTTCAATCGTGTATATTGTCTTATTTTGCGAAAAAGATACTTCAGTTGCTGCACAAAAATTTGCAGATCAAAAATTTTCAGGTGAAAAAATTTCAAAAAGGAATAGGAGTGATTCCTCTGAAAGTTATTTGCTTACCAGACCGGATGAAGTTTTTAGCCAAAACAGTTTGGGTAAAATTCTGTACAGGATATCCCGCTCGACCGCCATAACTTCAGCGGGAGAGCCGCCAAAACTCCAGACTACCCGTGTTTCCATAGTGCTTCCCGTGAAGTTAAAGCGACCGAGTGGGCGATATTCACGCTTGTCAGCCCTGTTCATGAACTTTTCCACAACGGTTCCACTGATCTCCCAGCGATTAGCGCAGCTGACTAGGAAAGTCCCTCAGAAATTCATGGCCAAATTTGTTAATAATGATACAGTTACAAAGGGCTGAATTCACTGGATAGTTAAATGACTGTTGGTCATAACCTGTCATTGTCTGAAGTGTTTCATTTGTATTGTTTCTTTTTGTATCAGTGACGATCAAACATTTAAGGCTTCTGACAGTGTATTCCTGCGAGCTTTATAATTATATTGATAACGGGAAATAAACGTCTATGAACTGGAAAATTTGGGACTGCGCACAGCAATAATGAAAATGAAAAACCTTTAGTGCGGATCACCCAGCTATACGCCAAGAAAAGGTGATTCGGGTGGTGCGGGGTGTGGGGTGGGGGGCGGCGGTGGTGTTAATATACACTCTCTACAAATCATTTTGATTTAAATTCTGCAATTGTGGGGCATTGTTAACTTAAGTTTAAGGAAATGTCTCTAGAGAACCGAAACTTCGCCCTCATTTCGCACAATAATGAAAATAATATAAACAGATCTTTCTATTACCACCCTTATAGAACGATATCGGAGTGCTGAAGAATTTAAACAAAAGTCCCAGGTTCCTGGATGGCCTGGTCGGTTGGTTAGTAAACGCATCATGCAGCAAAAAGTTGATTATATAGTTGAAGAATTGTTGCGTTCTCCCGCTTTAACCTCGGTGGACGGTCCCGAAAACCTCGGACAAACTGCCGAAACCGCCGCAGAAATTAAAAGCGATTGGGCCTGACATTCGCTTGGGGCCGGGGGCGGGGGAGTTTGGAGGTGTGTTGTCCTCCGGCGAGAAACTCATAGAATCACCACGCAATTAAAGAGCCAAAGAGATTATAAAGTCACTGGTTGGAAAATTGCAAATGTAACTCCATTATTTAAGAAATGTGTGAGAGTGAAACCAGGGTAGTATAGACCTCTTAGTCTAACATCTGTTGTGGGGAAGTTATTAGAACAGATAATTAACGACAGAGTGACTTAGCACTTACAGAAATCATTAGAGCGAGCCTACATGGATTTTTAAAAGTGAGGTCATGTCTAACGAACCTAATTGATTTTTTTGAGCAAGTCGCTTAAGTATGTCTATGGATGTAATGTATATGGACTCACAGAAAGCATTTGATAAGGTTTCATACAAGAGACTGTTAGCTAAATTTAAAGCTCATGGAATTGAAAGCAAATTATCGACCACTTTTGGAGATTGATTAGGCGGTAGAAGACAGAAAGTAGGGATAATGGCTGTTGCAGACGGCAATTAATAAGGAATTACGAGCTTCGCAATATTAAAATATTAATGTGTGGATGTATAATATTAAATGGATACTAAGCTAGGCTGAGCAACCGCATAATGGGAAGCTTGACCAAAAGCAGACTAAAGCAAAGTGTCAACAGTTGCAGCGTGGCAGTTAATGAAAACATGTTTTGAACGAAACTCTATGAAGCAGGAACAAGTTCCAAAGTTAGTCACAATGAGGGGCCAGACAAGGGGAGTAACAGGCCAAAAGGAGAAATAAGGACCTTGGGAGTAGAAAATTGAAATAACAGGAAACTTCTGCTTCCGCATACGTGCGATTCCCTACAACGGTCATGGACAAGGCACAGGCGGCCCCAAATTGGTTGCAACCACATGCAAAACAGAAGTAAGGACTTCACGTTGCAGAATCTGTAACGGCTTTGGACGAAGCATAGGCGTGATTAGTAAGCGATTGGAGGCCGATGGGCAGCTGCCTGTCAGTAACAACCATGTATGCACGTACCCGGTGTCTGCTAAGTGTATGCTGTCATTTCCAACTCAGTTGTGTATAAAGTCTGATATAATTGTTGAAATCAGTGAGAGACCTCGTTACGCCGAAGGCTCTCCCTTCCATCTGCTCCAGTAAAGCTCTGTTACAAAAGACTATCGGTAGTAATAAAGGCGACCAACTGGATCCGCTACGACAATGGCTATGTACTCGAATTGGAAGGAAGTAACTGGTGTTGTCCAACAAGTATCGGTGCTGGGGCCTCAACTATTCACTATACTTATTAATGACTAAGATAACTCAATAGAGAGCCATCTATCTAAGTTTGCCGATGACACAAAGATTGTGGGCATTGTAAGTCGTGCAGAGGGGAGCATAAAATTAAAAAGAGACATTGATAAATTAAGTTCGTGGGCAAAACTTTGGCAGATCGATTTCAATCCAATTAAGTGTGAGGTCAACCATTTTGTACAAAAAAGTATATTTTTTAAATGGTGACTATCTATGAACAATGGATGTCCCAATAATTAGGAGTCTTTATACACTGATAACTAAAATGTAGTAGTCAGGTGCAAAAATAAATCAAAACGGCCAATGTAATGTTAGCCTCTATAACTCGAGGGAGAGAATGTAAAGCGGAGGAAGTTTTGCGACAACTGTGGAAAGCCCTAGTTAGACCACATCTGGACTACTGCGTACAGTTCTAGGCACCACATATGTGATAGGACACATTGGCCTTTGAAGGAGTGCAGCGCAGGCTGACCTGAATGTTACCAGAGATTCAAAGTTTATATTATTATGGGCAGCGATTACATCAACTCGGGTTGTATTGCCTGGAATATAGAAGGCTAAGGGATTATTTGCTTGAGGTTTTTATGACTTTGATAGGAACTGATAGATTAGATAGAGGGAAACATTTCCACTTGTGGTGGAGTCTAGGAAAGGGAACATGGCCTTAAAATCAGAGCCACGCCATTCGGGAGAGAAGTAAGGGGACACTTCTTCAAGAAAAGGGTGGTGGAAGTGTGGAACCCTCTACCACAAAAAGCGGTGGATGCTAGCTCAATTAATAATTTTAAACCTGAGATCGATAGATTTTTGTCAATCAATGGTATTAAGGGATATGGAGTCAAGGCGGGTGGATGGAGTTCGGATACAGATCAGCCGTGATCTCATTTAATGGCGGACTCGGCTAGAGGGGCTGAATGGCCCACCTCCTTGGTTTCTATGTTCTCAATCACTGTTAGTCATAACTTTTCTTTACCCTATGTGATTAAGTTGCATTGTTTCGATTTGTATCAGTGATGGTGAAAGGTTTCAGTCTTCTGACAGTGTATTCCCGCGAGCTTAATTAAACGTATTGATGACGGAAGTGTTCATTAACCGGCGTTTTTCGAATTGCGCACAACAATATTGTCAATGTGTAACACTTGAAGCTCGGAGAATCGAGATATAATACAAAACATGAGTGCGGCTATTGCATTTTCTTCACAAAAGCATTTGATTGACATGCTGTAATTCTGAGATATGGTTGACCATAATTAAAGGAAATGTTTCTATGTAACCGAAACTTCTACCTCATTTCGGAAAATAATGAAATTTATACAAAGTAATAAAGCTGTTACCAGCCTTAAAGAATGCTGCCGGTAAACCGAACGATTTAACTACTAAACCTAGATTCATGCAAGGCCTGGTCGGTGAAGACAGCATCTGGCAAAGGTCTGAATACATAAGGACAGAATTTTAGCTCAAGGTTGTCGTGTTCGCCACCCTTTAAACTCGGAAGAGAACCCCCCAAACCCCTGACAAAGGCTAAAATCGCCCCCGAACTTCCAGACGGTAAGGTCTGGAATTCCCGGGAGGATGGGGAGAAGTATTGCGTCTAAAGATTTGTAGAATTTCTGCTTGATTTAAGAGCCAAACAGGCCAGAAAGTGTCAGTTTATGCATTTCCAGTAAGTCCTCATCAATTTATTGGGGCGGGAAAACCGACCGCCACCTGGGCTGGAGAAAGGGACAATAAAACAAGTGCCATTCTCCAGATCACTGTACAAATGTCCTTGCTGTAAACTGAATGGCGGAGATAGATTTGGCTATTGCTGTAATGATCTCCCGAAACCCTTTAAACTCTCACATAAAGAGTAGCAACTCACGAAGCACAACATGAGTCCGGCAGTCTATGGAGACGGATCTCAGCAAAATCAACAATTTCTTGAAAGGCGGGGAAAATTGTCAACTCTTATAAAACATTTTTTCTGCATGTTGGAATTATACATAGCAGCTTTTAAACTTGAAAATTTACCTGAAATTTGAGAAATGTAATGAACGCTGGCTCCAGTCTGGAGAGAGACGTGTGATACCTGACAGGTGTAATTAGTTCCACTCTGCAACGGACCTGGTTCACTGAGATAACTGGAAACTTCATACAGTCCCGCTAGGTTCCGGTCTTTGATTCGTTCCATACCGCTCAGAATTTCGGATCCATTTTTATACCAACTGATGTTCAGCTTTTCCGGGAAAAACGCAGCTGTTTCACACAAAAGAGTCAAAGCAGTCGATGACCCATTTTAAACACAGTGAAGGAAATCTGCAAAGGCGTCGGAGGAACTGTTGATAAAATACAAATAAAATGTTATTGTGAAATTAATTTTCAACCAAAGTGGACTTGGAGCCAAACAGCAGCAAGGAAGTCAACAATTATTTAAATAGGACCACGCTCAGCTAGGATCACATTAAAACGGACATTACGTAACGTTGATGTTTATATTGCCAATATGTTATAGCAACAATGATTAAACGCAAGATACGGTTCATGGGTTCATGCTATTTTATAAACAAAATGTCTGATAGACAAAAAAAAATTATTCTGCTGCGTAGTAATTCCCTGCTCAAAACTTTCACAGAACACAACTAGATTTGCTTGATGTTTAAAATCGATTTTGGGGGCTTGTAAGGAACTTTTGTTTTGATTGGAGAAGGGCCTTTCAGTCAGCTGTTGATGAATCTTCACTCCAAATAAAATATCGCATGGTCCAAAAAACATGTTCGAATGAGAAAAGCTCTGCTGTCTATTAGATATTACCCTCTGGAATACTAGTTGAACTGTGCTCCCTTTACAGCATCTCGCTGATTTCCAAATGAGCCCAATTCCTGACCAAGCCGCCCTGGAAAATACTCCGTCGAAATAATGGCACTGAAATTCAGCGGGATCGATTACTGGTGACTTTCATTCAGGTCTCTTAACTTTCACTGATTTCGGGAATAATGTCCCAATTTCTGTCGTCTATTCCCATAACTAAAGCTTTTCAGTCTTCATCCAATGTCAGTGAAAATCTTTTGGATCCACTCAGTATAGTTGACATCTTTCCCAAAGTAATACCCCTAATGCTGTGCACAGTTGTCTAACTGGAGTTTGCCAAATGATATGTATAGGTTTAGCAATATCATTGTCTTTATCCGTATGCTCCATTATATAAAATCTAGGGCCCTAAAAATCCGCAGGGGCTATGATCCGTTTCGCGCAGGGCACAGGCAGTGAAACCGTATAACCGGCCGGCTGCTGACATGCAGAACGTTTCTCGAGAACTTCAGCCAGTCTCCAGCCAGAGTTACGGCGTGGACCAGGCGACTCTCCGCTGGAGTCCATTCAATTAGATTGTTTTTAAAGCTTTGCCGATTCCTCTTGCCATCTTTTAAAATTGCGAACCCAAACTCCTAAATCGACCTGCTCTTTAATTCCTTCAATATTTTTGCCTATGATTTGTTTTTAATTCATTCTCGGGATGTGTGCTTCACAGGCAGGGCCATCATTTATTGGCCATCCATAATTGCCCGGAGACTGAGTTTGTGGGCCAACTTTGTAGCGGTTTCCTGCAACCGCTTGTCTTTCTAATCTACTTCAGAGCGCAATTGAGATTCAACCACGTTAGTGTGAGACCAGATTCACATAATTGGCCAGACCGAGTAAGGATGGCAGATTTCATTCCATAACGCACTTTCGTGCATCAGTAGAGTTTCACGGCAATCCACTCATACCAGCTTCTTATTTCCATGTTTTTAAAACTGAACTAATAATTTCAAACTGCTAAAGTGAGGTTCGAACTCATATTCTCTGGATTATTAGTCGACACCTCTGGATTACTAGACGACTAAGATAACTATTGCATTCGATCTCATTCGTCCTTCCCAAAAGCATTAACTCATATATCTCCACATTAAACTGACTTGATCCTAACCAATATTGCAACCGATCTGTATTATTTTGAAGTTGTGTACAGTCTCCTACACAGCAAACAACATTCCTCATTTTGTCTGCTCTACATATATCGACATTGTCCTTTTTCAAGTTCTCTCAATTTAGATCAGGTTAGTTAAATTCCCCCATTACTACTGTCGTCTGCGCCGTGAAATTCCACGAGGCTGCGCAGTGTCTGCGGGAGACCAAGAGAAACCCCTAAGTATCCGTTTTGCTTTGGTTCCGCCGGTCTCTGCCCGAAGTTGCCCGAACAGACGGTGAGAACCCATGGGAATATCAGTTGGTCCTTCACAATTACAGCTGAAAAAATGTTAACTAAGGTGAGCGAAATGCCAACACCAACTTAGAGCAGTAGTCTTGAGGACAAAAATCTCACGGAGAGGATATATATGTACACCGGACCAAACTGGATAATGGTTCGTTTTGATTTCAATGGAAAGTAAATTCGGGCGGTTTCCAGAACAGACGGATCGCGTGCAATGCCAGGTTTGGGCCCTGGCGGCATGTTTAAAATTTACTCATATGAGTTCTGCAACAATTTTATGATTTCATTCACCAAAAAGACGAATTAACGGTTCTAAGTGCGATGCAAACCACTTCCGAAAATAGCTTTACATTATAGAGTCTGTTTGTCGTAGAATCATAGAAGATTACAGAACGGAAGGAGGTAATTCGGCCCATCGAGTCCGCGCCTGCCCGATGCATGAGCAATCTTGCTTGTCCCACGTGTCCGCCTATCCCCGTAACCCTGCCCATTTTTTCGTTTCAAGTACTCATCCAGCTCCATTTTGAAGGCCATGATTGAATCTGCCCCCACCACTCGCTCGGGCAGTGCATTCCAGATCCTAAACATTCGCTGTGTAAAAAAGTTTTTCCTCATGTCACCTTTGCTTCTTTTCCCAATCATCTTAAATCTATGCCCTTTGGTTCTTGAACCTTCCGCCGATGGGAACCGTTTCTCTCTATCCACTCTGTCTAGACCTTTCATGATTTTGAACACCTCTATCAAATCTCCTCGCAAGATCCTCTGTTCCAAGGAGAGCAATCCCAGCCTCTCCAGTCCATCCACGTAATTTAAGTCCCTCATCACTGGAATTATTCCAGTAAATCTCCTCTGCACCCTATCTAAGGCCTTTACATCCTTCCTAAAGTGAGGTGCCCAGAAGTGGACACAATATTCTAGTTGTGGCCGAACCAGTGGTTTATAAAGATTCATCATGACTTCCATACTTTTGTACTCTATGCCTCTATTTATAAAGCCCAGGACCCTTTATTCCTTTTTAACCGCTCTCTCAACCTGCCCTGTCACCTTCGACGATTTATGCACATATTCCCCCTGATCCCTCTGTTTCTCGACCCCTTTTGGAATTGTGCCCTGTGGTTTATATTGCTTCTCCTATTTTTTTCCTACAGAAATGCATCACCTCGCATTTTTCGGCGTTAAACTCCACCTGTCAGTGTTTCTATATCCTCTTGAAGTCTATCGCTATCCTCCTCACTGTTCACAACCCTTCCAAGTTTTGTGTCATCTGCAAATTTTGAAATTGTGTCCTGTATTCCCATGTCCACACACTGCCTGGTTCTCACTTGTGTTATCAACCTGACACCTCTCATATGCTACTTTTTCCTGCTTCAGCTTATTCTCTATCTCCTTTATCGTCGATGGAGCTCTGGCTTTAGTTGCGCTATCGTTATCCATCGTTGGAATGTACCGTGTATGTACCCGAATCAGCTGCTTTTTAAAGGCCACCGACTGTTCAATTAGAGTTTTGCCTGCCAATCTTTGATTCCAATTTACCCGAGCCAGATCTGTTCGCATCCGACTGAAATTGGCCCTCCTCCAATTCAGCATTTTTACTTTAGAGTGGATAGAGTCGTTTTCCATAGGTATTCTAAACGTTATGATAATATGATCGCTGCTGCCAAATGCTCTCCCACTGACACTTACTCCATTGGCCGGTCTCATTCCCGAGAACCAAGTCCAGCAGTGCGTTCTTCCTCATTGGGCCAGAAACGTACTGGTCGAGAAAGTTATCCTGAACACATTTCAAAAATTCCTCCGCCTCTTCTATTATTACTACTCCAATCTATATTAGGATAGTTGAAATCCCCCGTTATCACAAATCTATGGCGTTTACACCTCTCTGTAATTTCCCTGCAAATTTGCTCCTCTATACCCTTCCCACTAGTTGGTGGCCGAGAGAATACTCCCAGTAGTATAATGGCACCTCTATTATTCCTTAACTCTAGGCAAATAGATTCTGTCCTTGACGCCTCCAGGACATTCTCGCTCTCCAGCACTTCAATATTCTCCTCAATCAATACTGGTACCCCCACCCTCTTATTTGTCCTTCCCTACCTTTCCTGAACTCCTTTTATCCAGGAATATTTAGCACACAATCCTGGTCTTTTTGAGCCACGACTCCGTTATTTGAAACCGGTATCATCGGGGTCAATTTCAACGGGGGTGAGATTCTATAAAAGGCGGACCATTGCCAATTCCGGTTTTACGTTCTGGCGGCAAGTTGAAAATTTACCGAAGTGAGTTCTGGAGCAACATTTTGATTTCATTCACCAATGAGTGGGAGGCAGTAACTGGATACGATAGGGCGCATTTATTTGAAACCAGCATTATTAGGTGAAATCCAATCCTAGAGGGACAAAGACTGACAGCAGCGGATCACCCGCTGAATTTCCTTTCCCATTGACTTCCACTCACGGGTCGACTTTGGCGGAAGCGCGAAAGCGCAAAATCTCTCGCCCGATTTTCCAACCAATTGTAGTCAAAAGGAAAGTGACCAGTTGCCGATGCTGACCTCCGTGTTGTGCTGACGCCTAAGGCGACTTTCACACCGATCAAACTGCGTTGATTGCCGTTACCATTCTTTGATTGATTTGTTTTCAGTGCGTGTGTTATATTGGGTGGCGTCTATCTCATTTGGCCAGGTTGCCTTTGAACTCGAATTGCCAGCGTATGTTGTGCTGTGGATGGTCCGCTGAGAGGTTTTTGGGGGATTCTGCCGCTCATCCGATTTTAATCCGGCGGAAGAGCAGCGGAAAACCCGAAAATTAAATAACTTATTACTTATTTAAGCTTTTCATGGAGAACTCTCATCTATAAATATTCATTTAATTTACTAGATAGAAGCTGGGATGATTTCAATCTGTATAGAGTGTTATTACGGAAGATGCGTAATGCTCCTAGAGTTGAACCGTCAGCTCTGTTAAGCAATATTTTTAAATATCTATCTATCCATCTATCCGTCCATCTCGCCATCCTGTTATCTTCCATGATGTCATCAGTACATAAACGACATTTAGGTTTTTATGGAACGCCACTTACCACATACAATTAGTTCTGTGCCGCATCCATCAACATAATTGTTTTTCCCAACTCTCACTCTACAACGATAGGCTCCAGAGTCCTGGAAACTCACATTGTGCAGATGAAGGAAAAATGTTCCATTCGGTAGAACACGAGTTATTACGCGGTTGTCAGTCTTTAATGTTCCGGTTTGATGCGAATCGCTCGTACTCCAGTAAACATTCATGTGCTCATTCTTTTGTAATCCAGATACGTTGCCGTGTAAGATTACGTTCTCACCCCTGTTCGCCGTTACAGATGCAGGGACTTTCCCAGAAACATCCAGGGCACCTGTAGGAATTAGATACAGTAGCACAATATTTACTTCAAACACAAAATAACTCCAACAATTAATAACAGAACAAAACAAAGACAAGCAGAATAGCCCAAAGTAAAGGAAACAATTTAAAACGTGATCAATAAAACAGAACATAGAGAAATATGAACGTTGTATAATTGATGGCAATTCTCTGCTCCAGAGAAATCGGTCGAATACATGTGCAGAAAATCCCCAGCGTGGCACAATACTGAAACACGGCATTCCGAACCAGAACTAAACCCATGCCTGAGTTGAGCGTTGCAGATACTCGGATCAGACAGCTGTTGCATTGAGTTGTCAGGGTGCAACATATTTATGCTGAATGCCATCCGTCTGATGGACGTGGCTGCGCCGAATGTGTGCTCCGCCTACAACGTGCAGTGTTTCCGTTCTACTCATGCGACTAAGGAAATTTACAAACCACAGTTTTGTTGAACGAACAGACAGAAAAAATGTAGAAAATCGGCTTAAATTAGTGACTTTCAATAATCTGAGATCAAGAACTGAAGTCTTTATACGTCCTCGCGGTTAAGAATGTACCAGTGTAAAACGACATCCTCGAAAGAAATTCCGAAAAGTGTTTTAGAATAGGAAGGTGTGAAATGCCAGCGGAAGGTAAAAGAGTTTGCAATGAAAGGAGATACGGAAAGTAGAGTGCAAGAGAGAGAGAGGGAGCGGGGGAAGTGATTTCTAGAGGGATCGTTTGTTTAGTTGCTTACCGAGGGATAACAATTTAAATTTGGATCTACTTGTGCTTTTGTGGGAGGTTAATGCAGACAGTTGTGAGATAATGCTACATATTTTCAATTAAAACATGTCAATACGTGAAGTCCATATGGTGCGTGACTCCGAGGGGAAACAGCTCCAAGTCCGTCGAAAATAGACCATGACCTGGCAATTAACTGTTAATGTATCTTCCACAGTGGAGCGTGTTCTCACTTTGCGCACGATTTAAACTGACACTAAAAACGTTAAAACTTTGATGTTATGGTAAACAGTAATGCTTCAATCAACATGTGCAGCTCTTTGCATGTGGCCTTTCCCAGACTCCTTAGAGCATCGGCATTCATTTTTGAAACTAATGGACGAATGTGTCAAAGTCCATGTAATGTATTAAATAAGACTCTTAAATGCAACTCATGGTGAAGCTAATTACCGAGAGTGCTCCAGTTGGATTGAACATCCAAGGAAGAGGATGATTGGAGTACCATGTGTACTTTCAGGTTGGAGAAGAAATGGCTGGGATTAGTTTTACATATATTTAAGATTATGAAATTCTGGTTAACCCACGGCAGCATGTCAGGCAAACAGTTAGACTGTGCTGTGGTGATCATGGACTGGTAAAGCTGGGTATCCTCAGCGAACATATGTAAGCTATTCCCATAATTAGTTATATAATGGCACCAACTGTCAACAAAAGAAGGATAATAAATGGCCAATGATGAAACTTCGGGGGGGTGGGGGGAAGTGGGTCACTGCAGGGATGCTGCGGTGTGCACAATAACCATTGCCTGAGTTACACAGGCTACGACCGGGCGAGCAGAAGACAAACCCAATACATAAAGTTCACCGGAGAGAATGGGTTGTGGAGGATGTCTGTGTCGTGAACTACGTCAAGCGCCATGGATGGTAAAAAAGAGATATCGCATACCATTGTCATTCCTGAGGACCTGTTTCAGTCAGGTATCCTCGCAGTCGCCTTCTTTACAGGCTGAGGAGCTCAGTTTTTGTAAAGTTCACTCACAGTCCCTGCATAATAACATTGCAAGTAAATATAATAATGACTTGTACGATCCGAGATCACTCAAAAGATTATTAAAGGTTTTTAAACTTCAGAAGTCATTCACCAAATTCAATTAAGTATTTCTGTTTTGACACAGAATGTTTTTCTCACTTATTTTCGTGTACAACATCTGCAAACCAGTAACATTCTCAAAACCTAACGGAAGGAGTTGCGGTTTTGACCTCAGGTCAGCACTAGAATAAAATTTGTTTCTCTATGTCTCTTTTTTCAGTAGCCTGTGTTGCACGACAAGCTTTTGTTCACACGTTCTTTGCGGTTGATATGTTTATTCCAGCAATTACTGAAGGCTGCTGATAATTGCATTTTAAGTGTAAATCATAGAATCATGCAGCCTACAATGAGGCCATTCGTCCCATCGTGTCCGTGGCGGATCTCTGAAAGTCGTACCAATTAGTCCCACTAGCTTGCTTTTGCTGCATAGACCTACAAAGTTCCCTTTTTAAGCATACTAATTCGCTTTTGAAATTTACAATTGAATCTGCTTCCACCTCCCTTTCAGGCAGTGCATTCCAGATCATAATAAGTCACTGAGTAAAAAAAAAACTCCTCATCTTCCACCTGGCTTTTTTGCCAATTATCTTAAATCTGTGTCCTCTGGTTACCGCTCCTCCTAACAGTGTTTAAACCCTTCCCAACTGCACTAGTTAACATCCCTGAGAGGACATTGGTCTCAGCCTTGTTCAGGTGCAAACGTTCAATTGTGTGCAGGCCCCTTCTGCCCCTGACCGTCTCCCAATGCCACAGGAATCTGAAGCCCTCTCTCCTGCGCCATTAACCCAGCCCCGCTTTCTGTTGTTATTCATATACTCACTAGCTCATGATACCAGGAGAAATCCAGATATTACCATCTTTGAGACCCTTTACTTTCGTTTCCTTCTCAGCTCCTGAAGCTTTGTCTGTGGCACCTCAACCCTTTTTCTTCCGATGTCATTGGTTCCAAAATGGACGTGGAATTATGGCTGTTCCCTTTCCCGATGCAGAATGTTCCACATCCGTTCCATGATATCCTTTAAGCTGACACCAGGGAGCGAAAACACCATGCTAGATTCATGTCGGAGTTGTGGAAACGCTTGTCTATCCCCCTGAGTATTGAATCCCCTATGATAACTGTATTTGTACACTTCGCAGTCCCCCCTGTGCAATCATTTGCCCCACACTGCCATGGATTTGCTCTGGACTGTACTGCTTCCAGGTGTCCTCACCCTTACCGGTATTGAGCACTGAAAACCGGTTGGTGAGTGCCACATTTCCCAAGGATTCCTGCAACTCTTCCTTCACTCCCCGATGGCGACCCAGTTACTGTCATCCTGAACTCTCTGTGGCTGCGGGGTTGCCTCCTGGAACATGGGATACAGGAAATTTACAGCCTCCCGTATGACCTGCAGTGACACAAGCTGCCCCTCAAGCTCAGAAATCCTGAGTTCGAGCTCGAAGAGTCGGAGGCACATCCTGCACACATGGTTGTCCAAGAGACACGAAGCGTCCTGAATTATCCACACAGCAGAGGATGCGCATTCAACGGGTCTCAGTTGTCCCGTCATTTTGCTTAGAGTTACTGTCTGTTTGCCTGAAGTTTGGCTTTGCCCTTGTCTATTATGCCAAAATATTTGTATATATATATATATATATATATTTGTCTAGTAGCTCCTTAACTTCTCTATAGTGTAATATGAAAGCGTAAATATATAAACCAAACAGTTAGCTGCTCTTCCTCGGTCCCCGTCCCGTCTCCCCTTGTATTGTCTCGGACGTCACGTTTAAAAAATTATTTCTTTTTGCGTCAGTGTCCGTTTCATATTGTTCTTTCTATTTTCCGGGTCTCCCGCTCTTTCTATTCACCGGGTCTTCCGCTCATTGTATTCACTGGGTCTTCAGCTCTATATCTTCATCGGGTCTTCCGCTCGTTGTACTCACCGGGTCTTCTGCTCTTTGCATTCACCGAGACTCCCACTCTACATACTCACCGGATCTCCCGCTGTGTTCTCAGCCAGTTCAGTTTCACAGCGCCCTTTATATTCACCGGTTCTTCCTCTCCGTTCTCACGCAAGTCAGTTTCGCAGAGATATTTATACTGATAGGATCTCCCGTTCCATTCTCTCCAAGGAGAGTTTCGTATAGCTCGTTTTAATCTGAATGATATAGGATACAGCTGCCAGACTGTGCCTGAGGCAGATGGTGAGCGAACCAACAGGAAGGAAAAACCGAATTGACGTTGTCCTCACCAATCTACCTGTCGCAGACGCATCTGTCCATGCCAGTATTGGTTGGAGCGACCACCACACAATCCTCGTGGATACGAAGTCCCGTCTTTGCACCGGGGACACCATCCAACGTGTTGTGTGGCACTGCCACAGTGCTAAATGGGATTGATTCAGGACAGATCTAGCAGCTCAAAACAGGGCATCCATGAGGCGCTGTGGCAATCATCAGCAGCAGATTTGTATTCCAGCACAATCTGTAACCTCATGTCCTGGCATAATCCTCACTCTACCATTACCATAATGCCAGGGAATCAACCCTGGTTCAATGAGGAGTGTAGAAGAGCATGCCAGGAGAAGCACCAGGCGTACCCAAAAATTAGGTGCCAACCTGGTGAAGTTACATAACAAGACTACGTGCATGATAAACAGCGGAAGCAACATGCTATAGACAGAGCGAAGCGATTCCACAACCAACGAATCAGGTCCAAGCTCTGCAGTACTATCACATCCAATCGTGAAGGTGGTGGACAGTTGAACAACTAACTGGAGGAGGAGGCTCTGTAAACATCCCGATCCTCAATGATGGTGGAGTCCAGCACGTTAGTGCAAAAGGCAAGGCTGAAGCGTTTGCAACCATCTTCAGCCAGAAGTGCCGAATGGATGATCCATTTCGGCCTCCTCCTGATATCCCCAACATCACAGAAGCCAATCTTCAGCCAATTCGAATCAATGCACGTGATATCAAGAGTGCACTGGATACAACAAAGGCTATTGTCCCCGAAAACATCCCGGCTGTAGTGCTGAAGACTTGTGCTTCAGAACTAGCCGCGACTCTAGCCGAACTGTTCCAGTACAGCTACAACACTGGCATTTAACCGACAATCTGGAAAAATGCCCAGGCATGTCCTGTCCACAAAAAGCAGGACAAATCCAATCCGGCCAATTACTGCTCCATCAGTCTTCTCTCAATCATCAGCAAAGTGATATAAGGTGTCGTCACCAGTGCTACCAAGCGGCGCTTACTCACCAATAACCTGCTCACTCATGCTCAGTTTCGGTTCCGCCAGGGCCACTCGGCTCCAGACCTCATTACAGCCTTGGTCCAAACATGGACAAACGAGCTGAATTCCAGAGGTGAGGGGAGAGTGACTGCCCTTGACATCAAGCCAGCATTTGATCGAGTGTTTTAGTTGGAGCCCGAGCAAAACTGAAGTCAATGGGAATCAGGGGAAAAACTCTCCTGTGGCTGGAGTCATAAGTAGCACAAAAGTAGATGGTAGTGGTTGTTGGAGGCCAATCATCTCAGCCCCAGGACATTGCTGCAGGAGTTCCTCAAGGCAGTGTCCTCGGCCGGACCATCATTTGCCGCTCCATCATTGACCTTCCGTCCATCACAAGGTCAGAAATGGGGATGTTCGCTGATGATTGCACAGTGCTCAGTTCCATTCGCAACTCCTCAGATGATGAAGCAGTCCGTGCCCACATGCAGCAAGATCCGGACAACATCCAGGCCTGGGTTGATAAGTGGCAAGTAACTTTCGAGCCAAACAAGTGCCAAGCAATGACCATCTCCAACAAGAGACAGTCTAACCACCTCCCACTGACATTCAACGGCATTACCATCGCCGAATCCCCCACCATCAACATCCTGGGGGGTCACCATTGATCAGAAACTTAACTGGATCAGCCACATAAATACTGTGGCTACAAGAGCAGGTCAAAAGCTGGGTATTCTGCGGCGAGAAACTCAGCTCCTGACTCCCCAAAGCCTTTCCACCATCTATAAGGCACAAATCAGGAGTGTGATGGAATACTCTCCACTTGCCTGGATGAGAGCAGCTCCAACAACACTCAAGAAGCTCGACACCATCCAGGACAAAGCAGCCGGCTTAATTGGAACCCCATCCACCACAGTAAACATTCACTCCTTCCACCACCGGCTCACCGTGGCTGCAGTGTGTACCATCCACAGGATGCACTGCATCAACTCGCCAAGGCAGCTGCGACAGCACCTCCCAAACCCACGACATCTACCACCTAGAAGGACATGGGCAGCAGGCACGTGGGAACAACACCACCTGCACATTCCCCTCCAAGTCACACACCATCCCGACTTTAAATATATATACGGTTCCTTCATCGTCGCTGGGTCAAAATCCTGGAACTCCCTGCCTAACAGTACTGTGGGAGAACCTTCACCACACGGACTGCAGCAGTTCAAGAAAGCGGCTCACCACCACCTTCTCAAGGGCAATTAGAGATCGACAATAAATGCTGGCCTTTCCAGCGAAGCCCACATCTCATGAATGACTTAAAAAATGATGAATTAAAGGTCAATGTTTCGTTAAACAAACAGAAACATTTTCCCGGGGATATTCCGACCTCCGCCTGAACTTTAACAGAGGATTGACGGTAACTTTGGGGAAACAGCCGTTTACAATAATTTGCAACGTTTCTCCCAAGGTTCCTCCAGTCTTATGCCAAGTTACCAGAGGAAATCGGGATAAAATTAATGGAAATTGCAGTTCGGTGATAATTCAGAAGTGCATGGATGTAAGACACCCTGCCACTTGGCTTATATATGAGATTATTATTTGTCTTTTAACAAAGTTCCTTTTAACAATGTTGATTAAATATCCTTGTGTGAATTTGCTCTTCAACTATCCTGGTAATGCCCGATCATTTATTGGCAAATTTCGTCAGTATACCCGCTGGTTTTGCTACCATTGAATTTAATGAAAATTCACCAGCTGGTGGTGTGAAGCTTCCCATATGCGCTCCAGGTTCGGGCGAGCAACCCTTAGAGCGGAAAATACCAACATCCAATCCCATGTAAGTATTTTTTGTCGATATGCAGACACCGCATAGATCTTTATAGGTAATAATGCAATTACAAAGATCACAAACCTGGAAATTCCTTAATGTTGTGTGCATAAGAGCAAATGATATGAAACTATAGAACAAATGAGCAGAGGAACAGAAGTATGCCAACTTTCAAGATATGTTGCACATATATGTAACTAAAAACAAGCAAATGCATCTATCATACTTACAAATGGGATATCCATCAAGAACTAAGAACGTCACCCACTGACGAATGGGTGACCCACTGAAGAATACATCGTATTCTTCGTTTAGCCATTTTCTATAACTTAGCTACTTTTGGTCATAAAATACTAAGTAACCCAAGCACAATGTCTTATCCTTTTGGCTAAAAACTGAATCAAACCAAATCTCTTTAGTTGTGCAGACTGGTTAGTTTCAGTTCGAAACCATTAGACACAGTGCCTTCCTCTTATCTCTCACTCAAAAATACTACAGCTTATTCCCCTTACTTGCTTTTGCATATATTTGGCTTTCATACCTTCACTCTCTTTCTCTATCTCCAGTCTGCACATTCACTATTGGCCCCAGTTTAATTAACAGATTATGCTTTTTATTATCAATGCCAAGAAGCTCACTTGTTATATTGTACACCATATCACATACTACATTGACATGTCTAGCTGGATTATGTACTTGAGTCTCTGGAATAGAATTTGAACCTACTACATTCTGACTCAGAGGCGAGAGTGCTATCATTGAGTCAAGGCCGACACGGCATGGAAGTAGGCCTTTGCGAAGAGCAAGGAAATCGTCCTTCATTATACAGCGTGGCAAATTCTTCCAGACGATTTGCAGAAAAGGGGACTTGGTCTTGGCATGGTATGCCTGGAGTACGGTCTTTTAGCTCCACCTGCTGTATTTTGAAGATCGACGCATATCATAGCAGGTACAGCATACGAGGTGGCCATTCAGCAAATCATGCCTGTGCCGGCCCTTTGGAAGAGCAATCTAATTTTTCCCATTGCCTGCTCTTTCCCAATAGCCCTGTAATTTTGTTTCGCTTCAAGTATTTATCTAATACCATTTTGAACGTTATCATTGAAACTTTTTCCACTACCTTTCAGGTTCAAAATTCCAGAACATTACAACACGCAATTGACGTCAAGGAAGCATTTGACCAAATGTGGCACCAAGGAGCCCTAGTAAAATTGAAGTCAATGGGGATCAGACGGAAAATTCTCCTGTATCTAGAGTCATACCTAGCGCAAAGGAAGAATGGTAGTCGTTGTTGGAGGCCAATTATCTCAGCCCCAGGACGTTGCGGCAGGAGTTCCTCAGGGGAGTGTCCTAGGCCCAACCATCTTCGGCCGCTTCATCAATGAACTTTCCTCCATCATAATGTCAGATATGGGGATGTTTGCTGATGATTGCACAGTGTTCATTTCCATTCACAACCCCTCAGATAATGAAACAGTCAGTGCCCGCATGCAGCAAGACCTGGATAACATCCAGGCTTGGGCTCATAAGTGGCAAGTAACATTCGTGGCAGACAAGTGCCAGGCAATGACCATCTCCAACAAGAGAGAGTTTGGCCACCTCCCCTTGACATTCAACGGCATTACCATCGCCGAGTCCCCCACCATCAACATCCTGGGGGTAACCATTGTCCAGGAACATAACTGGACCAGCCACATAAATATGTGGCTACAAGCGCAGGTCAGAGGCTGTGGTATTCTGCGGCAAGTGACTCACCTCCTGACTCCCCAAAGCCTTTCCACCATCTACAAGGCACAAGTCAGGAGTGTGATGGAATACTCTCCACTTGCCTGGATGAGTGCAGCTCCAACAACATTAAAGAAACTCGACACCATCCAGGATAAAGCAGCCCGATTGATTAGCACCGCATCGACCACCCTACGCCACCGGCGCACTGCGGCTGCAGTGTGTACCATCCACAGGACACGCTGTAGCAAATCGCCAAGGCTTCTTCGACAGCACTTCCCAAACACGCGACCTCTACCACGTCGAAGGACAAGGGCAGCAGGCACATGGGAACAATACAACCTACACGTCCCCGTCCAAGTCACACACGATCCCGACTTGGAATTATATCACTGTTCCTTCATTGTAGCTGGGTCAAAATCCTGGACCTCCCTACCTAACAGCACTGTGAGAGAACCTTCACAACACGGACTGCAGTGGTTCAAGCAGCCGGCTCACCACCACATTCTCAAGGGTAATTAGCGATGGACAATAAATGCTGGCCTTGCCAGTGATGCCCACAACCCATGAACGAATAAAAAAAAACGTTTTGAAACAAAATTTTCCTCATACCTCCTCGGGCACTTTTGCCAAACACCTTAAATATGTGCCCTCTGGTTACCAACGCCTCTGCCACTGGAAAAAGTTTCTCCTTATTTCTTCTATCAAAACCGTTCATCATTTTGAACACCTCTATCAAATCTCACTTAACCTTCTCTGCTCTAAGGATGTCAACCCTAGCTCCTCCAGTCCCTCCACATAACTGAAGTCCCTCATCCTGTTACCATTCTAGTAAATCTCTTCTGCACCCTCTCCAAGGCCTGTATATCCTTCATAAAGTGTGATGCCCAGAATTGAACGCAATATTCCAGCTGAGGCCTAGTCAGTGTTTTATAAAGGTTTAGAATAACTTGTTTGCTTTTGTACTCGATGCCTGCGTTTATAAAGCCCAAGATCCCAAATGTTTTTAAACAGCCATCTCAACTTGCACTTCCACCTTCAAAGATTTGTGTATTGGTGCCCCCAGGTCTCTCTCTCTTCCTGCACCCCCTTTCAAATTGTATCATTTAGTTTATTTTTCCTCTCCTCATTCTTCCTACCAAAATGTATCACTTCACAATTCTCTGCATTAAATTTTATCTGCCATGTGTCTGCCCAATTCACCAGCATGGCCATGTCCTCCTGAAGTTTGTTACTATCCTCCATATTATTTCCTAGTTTCGCGTAATCTGCAAACTTTGAAATTATGCCCTCTACACCCAATTCTAGGTCATTATTATATATCAAAAAGGCACAGTGGACTTAATACAGACCCCTGGGTAACACCACTGTATACGTTACTCCAGTGTGAAAAACAACCGTTCACATCTATTCTCTGCTTTCTGTCCCCTAGCCACTGTCACTTGAGAACTTTTTAGCCGCTTGCTCCCATTCAGCTTTCAGTTTATGGAGACGTTCACGTGGAGCCATTCGTAGTAAAGTACATTTCTAACTAGTTATGCTAGTTAATACATTGATTCGTGTTGCAACAACAGTTAATGCACGTTGCATGCCCAGGGAATTGAAGTTGAGATTGAGGACAACAATCTGTGCATCATTGACACTTCCAAAAATAGTGTTTCTTTTTACTTTCCTTCAGTGAAAGGCAACACCAAACAGAATTTTTTTAATTTTTTTTTATTCGTTCACGGGATGTGGGCGTCGCTGGCAAGGCCGGCATTTATTGCCCATCCCTAATTGCCCTTGAGAAGTTGGTGGTGAGCCGCCTTCTTGAACCGCTGCAGTCCGTGTGGTGACGGTTCTCCCACAGTGCTGTTAGGAAGGGAGTTCCAGGATTTTGACCCAGCGACAATGAAGGAACGGCGATATATTTCCAAGTCGGGATGGTGTGTGACTTGGAGGGGAACGTGCAGGTGGTGTTGTTCCCATGCGCCTGCTGCCCTTGTCCTTCTAGGTGGTAGAGGTCGCGGGTTTGGGAGGTGCTGTCGAAGAAGCCTTGGCGAGTTGCTGCAGTGCATCCTGTGGATGGTGCACACTGCAGCCACAGTGCGCCGGTGGTGAAGGGAGTGAATGTTTAGGGTGGTGGATGGGGTGCCAATCAAGCGGGCTGCTTTATCTTGGATGGTGTCGAGCTTCTTGAGTGTTGTAGGAGCTGCACTCATCCAGGCAAGTGGAGAGTATTCCATCACACTCCTGACTTGTGCCTTGTAGATGGTGGAAAGGCTTTGGGGAGTCAGGAGGTGAGTCACTCGCCGCAGAATACCCAACCTCTGACCTGCTCTCGTAGCCACAGTATTTATATGGCTGGTCCAGTTCAGTTTCTGGTCAATGGTGACCCCCAGGATGTTGATGGTGGGGGATTTGGCGATGGTAATGCCGTTGAATGTCAAGGGGAGGTGGTTAGACTCTCTCTTGTTGGAGATGGACATTGCCTGGCACTTATCTGGCGCGAATGTTACTTGCCACTTATCAGCCCATGCCTGGATGTTGTCCAGGTCTTGCTGCATGCGGGCTCGGACTGCTTCATTATCTGAGGGGTTGCGAATGGAACTGAACACTGTGCAGTCATCAGCGAACATCCCCATTTCTGACCTTATGATGGAGGGAATGTCATTGATGAAGCAGCTGAAGATGGTTGGGCCTAGGACACTGCCCTGAGGAACTCCTGCAGCAATGCCCTGGGGCTGAGATGCTTGGCCTCCAACAACCATTACCATCTTCCTTTGTGCGAGGTATGACTCCAGCCACTGGAGAGTTTTCCCCCTGATTCCCATTGACTTAAATTTTACTAGGGCTCCTTGGTGCCACACTCGGTCAAATGCTGCCTTGATGTCAAGGGCAGTCACTCTCACCTCACCTCTGGAATTCAGCTCTTTTGTCCATGTTTGGACCAAGGCTGTAATGAGGTCTGGAGCCGAGTGGTCCTGGCGGAACCCAAACTGAGCATCGGTGAGCAGGTTATTGGTGAGTAAGTGCCGCTTGATAGCACTGTCGACGACACCTTCCATCACTTTGCTGATGATTGAGAGGAGACTGATGGGGCGGTAATTGGCCGAATTGGATTTGTCCTGCTTTTTGTGGACAGGTCATACCTGGGCAATTTTCCACATTGTCGGTTGGATGCCAGTGTTGTAGCTGTACTGGAACAGCTTGGCTAGAGGCGCAGCTCGTTCTGGAGCACAAGTCTTCAGCACTACAGCTGGGATGTTGTTAGGGCCCATAGCCTTTGCTGTATCCAGTGCACTGAGCCGTTTCTTGATATCACGTGGAGTGAAACGAATTGGCCGAAGACTGGTTTCCGTGATGGTGGGGATATCGGGAGGAGGCTGAGATGGATTATCCACTCGGCACTTCTGGCTGAAGATGGTTGCAAACGCTTCAGCCTTGTCTTTTGCACTCACGTGCTGGACTCCGCCATCATTGAGAATGGGGATGTTTGCAGAGCCTCCTCCTCCCGTTAGTTGTTTAATTGTCCACCACCATTCACGACTGGATGTGGCAGGACTGCAGAGCTTTGATCTGATCCGTTGGTTGTGGAATCGCTTAGCTCTGTCTATAGCATGTTGCTTCCGCTGTTTGGCATGCATTTAGTCCTGAGTTGTAGCTTCACCAGGTTGGCACCTCATTTTTAGGTACGCCTGGTGCTACTCCTGGCATGCTCTTCTACACTCCTCATTGAACCAGGGTTGATCCCCTGGCTTGTTGGTCATGGTAGAGTGAGGAATATGCCGAGCCATGAGGTTACGGATTGTGCTGGAATACAATTCTACTGCTGCTGATGGCCCACAGCGCCTCATGGATGCCCAGTTTTGAGCTGCTAGATCTGTTCTGAATCTATCCCATTTAGCACGGTGGTAGTGCCACACAACACGTTGGATGGTGTCCTCAGTGCGAAGACGGGATTTCATCTCCACGAGGACTGTGCGGTGGTCACTCCTACCAATACTGTCATAGACAGATGCATTTGCGACAGGTAGATTGGTGAGGACGAGGTCAAGTAAGTTTTTCCCTCGTGTGGGTTCGCTCACCACCTGCCGCAGGCCCAGTCTAGCAGCTATGTCCTTCAGGACTCGGCCAGCTCGGTCAGTAGTGGTGCTACCGAGCCACTCTTGGTGATGGACATTGAAGTCCCCCACCCAGAGTATATTTTTTGCCCTTGCTACCCTCAGTGCTTCCTCCAAGTGGTGTTCAACATGGAGGAGGACTGATTCATCAGCTGAGGGAGGACGGTAGGTGGTAATCAGCAGGAGGTTTCCTTGCCCATGTTTGACCTGATGCCATGAGATTTCATGGGGTCCAGAGTCAATGTTGAGGACTCCCAGGGCCACTCCCTCCTGACTGTATATCACTGTACCGCCACCTCTGGTGGGTCTGTCCTGCCGGTGGGACAGGACATACCCAGGGATGGTGATGGAAGAGTCTGGGACGTTGGCTGACAGATATGATTCTGTGAGTATGGCTATGTCAGGCTGTTGCTTGACTAGTCTGTGGGACAGCTCTCCCAATTTTGGCACAAGTCCCCAGATGTTTGTAAGGAGGACATTGCAGGGTCGACTGGGCTTGGTGTTTTGCCGTTGTCGTGTCCGGTGCCTAGTGGTCCGATGCCAGGTGGTCCGTCCGGTTTTATTCTTATTATGACTTTTCGTAGCGAGATTTTACAACTGAGTGGCTTGCTCGGCCATTTCAGAGGGCAATTAAGAATCAACCACATTGCTGTGGGTCTGGAGTCACATATCGGCCAGACCAGGTAAGGACGGCAGGTTTCCTTCCCTGAAGGACATTAGTGAACCAGATGGGTTTTCACGACAATCCGGTAGTTTCATGGCCATCATTACTGATACTAGTATATTAATTCCAGATTTTTATTTAATTAATTGAATTTTTTAATTAATTAATTGAATTTAAATTCGCCAGCTGCCGTGGCGGGATTTGAACTCATGACTCTGGATTTTATTCCAGGCCTCTGGATTACTAGCCCAGTAACATAACCACTATGCTACCGTACCGTAGAATGCAGTGGATTGGGCCACTGAAAGATCTGCAAAGCCGTTATGCTTCAGCTGATGCTTCCAAAAACGAGAGACGTTCGTCGACAACTAATCATTCTAGGTTTTCATGAAGGACTTTTACAAAGAAATATTCCTGCCAGAAAGTCCTCCAACGTACAGTCATAGAGTCATAGAGTTATACAGCACGGATAGAGGCCCTTCGGCCCATCGTGTCCGCGCCGGCCATCAGCCCTGTCTGCTCGAATCCCATATTCCAGCATTTGGTCCGTAGCCTTGTATGCTATGGCATTTCAAGTGCTCATCCAAATGCTTCTTGAATGTTGTGAGGGTTCCTGCCTCCACAACCCTTTCAGGCAGTGAGTTCCAGACTCCAACCACCCTCTGGGTGAAAAAGTTCTTTCTCAAATCCCCTCTAAACCTCCCGCCTTTTACCTTGAATCTATGCCCCCTTGTTATAGAACCCTCAACGAAGGGAAAAAGCTCCTTAGTATCCATCCTATCTGTGCCCCTCATAATTTTGTACACCTCAATCATGTCCCCCCTCAGCCTCCTCTGCTCCAAGGAAAACAAACCCAATCTTCCCATTCTCTCTTCATAGCTGAAGCGCTCCAGCCCTGGTAACATCCTGGTGAATCTCCTCTGCACCCTCTCCAAAGCGATCACATCCTTCCTGTAGTGCGGCGACCAGAACTGCACACAGTACTCCAGCTGTGGCCTAACCAGTGTTTTATACAGCTCCATCATAACCTCCTTGCTCTTATATTCTATGCCTCGGCTAATAAAGGCAAGTATCCCATATGCCTTCTTTACCACCTTATCTACCTGTTCCGCCGCCTTCAGGGATCTGTGAACTTGCACACCAAGATCCCTCTGACCCTCTGTCTTGCCTCGGGTCCTCCCATTCATTGTGTATTCCCTTGCCTTGTTAGTCCCTCCAAAGTGCATCACCTCGCACTTTTCCGGGTTAAATTCCATTTGCCACTGTTCCGCCCATCTGACCAACCCATCTATATCGTCCTGCAGACTGAGGCTATCCTCCTCGCTATTTACCACCCTACCAATCTTTGTATCATCAGCGAACTTACTGATCATACCTTTTACATTCATATCCAAGTCGTTAATGTAGACCACAAACAGCAAGGGACCCAGCACCGATCCCTGTGGTACCCCACTGGCCACAGGCTTCCAGTCACAAAAACAACCTTCGACCATCACCCTCTGCCTTCTGCCACTAAGCCAGTTTTGTATCCAAAGTGCCAAGGCACCCTGGATTCCATGGGCTCGTACCTTCTTGACCAGTCTCCTGTGAGGGACTTTATCGATGACAGTTCTATATAAGCCTGATGCTTCCTTCCGAGTTGTCTTTTTGTTGTAACACCGTTCGAATTCTTGGTCCTTGCTTTCACTGCACAAGTTTAAGAAACAATGTTTTGAATTTCTGGAGATCCATCCTTCGACGATTCGCTGCAATGCACGACTCACTTCAGTCTCGATTTTCTAATCGGATTTTTTATGCACATTACTGAGGCCCTGGAAGATTCACCCTCAAGAAGAGTATATTATGCAACTTCGCAAATTGATAGAGTGTATACAGAGAACAATGACTGTATAAAGTGCTTCGATTGGTGCTTCAGATTTAGTCTGGTAGTTGCTAGCTTAGCTTGGTGTCATGGTTTGATAGGCCCCACAAGGAATATATACAAATTTGGCGAGCCGACTGTCGTAGTAAATGGTTAAAATTAGGCATCATGGGTGAATTAAGTTTGCCTAAATCAATACATGCAGCTGGACACGGGCACATAACGTAATTCTGCTGATATAGGAGGATATATCCTTCAGAAGTCCAGTCAGGCAGCATACGTAACTTAGGAAGCAGAAGTCCAGGGAGCTGTGAAAGCTTATAGTTAACCCAATGCAAACGTAATTAAGAACTAACAAAGTATCATTTTAAGGAATCAACATGACACAGAATAATTTACAATGTTTTAGTATTATTTGTTATATAGAGTAATAACGTTCTTTTAATCGTAGGTATAATAGTTCGTGCATTCTAGTGGAATGCGGGCAACTTTTACTGCAAACTCAGGGCATATTAGGTTCATACAACAGGTTGTCTACGTGTAAGTATACAAATGTATATAATTCACTTACTTACCATGATTGATTCTTTTTATTTCCTAATAAAGTATTTACGATGCTAACATGGGACTCTCGGCCAAATTAATAAAAGAGTCATCTCGAAAGTTCCCAAACCTGGCAGGCAGAAGCTTAATCATAAGTTATTAAAGTTGGGAGAAATGGATAAGATAATTGAACATGTCGATAATTGTTTAGCTCAAAATAATGAATCCGTCCTGCGAGGCGAACAACTCCAGGGATCGTAACATATGGCCGATCCCGTCACTGAGTGTCTGGAGGGCTTTCTCAGGCACCGAAAGACAAGTAAGAAGAAAATTAAGTCTGTTATGATTCAAGATCAATTCTTGGCGATACAGGAGTTGCAAAGTCAGAAACACTGTAATTCAGGAAAATATCTGACTCAAAATCCAAGCTAAAGGACACAACAGAAGGTTAAACAGATATGCATATAAGATATACAGGAACGTAAAGATGATAGTAGAACAATATTCAGCCGGAGTAGTCTGCTCAGATTCTTTACTTAAAGTCTCTGTAGGAATGTACCGTCTTGAAAATGAAATCAGGTGGTAAAGAATTAGGTTTTAAAGATACTGGAACAAAATGAAGAATCAAAATGTTTATTGGGCCATACTGTCCGATATCTGCCGGAATCTGAACCCATCACCAACTCCGAGACGATGTCTTCTGGAGGCTCATCTCGATCGGAGGAACGGAAGTGATACTTATTTAACTCACTGACCTACTTTGTCGTTTAATCTCCCAGCACCTCCACTTTAAAATTCTAGCCGTGGTGTTCAAATCCCTTCACTGGCTCGCCCGTCACTACCTCTGTCACCTTCCCCAGCCGTGGACCCCTGCCACGCTGAAATTACCTCCCAATACTTCACCGGCTGACCACCTTCCTCTACTCCTTTAAAACCACCTTTAAAGCCCAGTTCTTTAACCAAGATTTTCCATACCCCTCCTAATAGCGCCATTGTTTCAGTGACGATTTCTGACTGATTACGTATTAGGACCTTTTTTCTACGTTAATGATGCTATATCTTTGCAAGTTTTTGTCGTTGTCTCGCTAGCTTTGCATTCTCATTCCCACATATGCGGATATTTTCTGAAAATGTGCGAGGGAAAGTGTTGGCAGATGATTGGAAGCTGCCTCAAGTGCAGCTACATATGCCTGGCTACCCTCCGGAGAACTTAAGCGAACTTTAATTAGCATTGGAAAACCTATTATCTCTAATTCGTGAAGCAACCACAAATGGCAGTGCCCGAACCCTTGGTATAAAGTCTCTTCCAAAATACTTTGTAATAGCAAAAGTCGCAAAACAACTAAACACAACAGTTTAATATAGTCTTAAATGTTGCTAAAATGTTATTATGGGAAGAAAGGAAGATAGGAACATATGTCGGCGATTCAGCCCGCCGAGCCTCTTCTAGGATTCAATTAAATCATGGAGATTTTTATCTTAACTACATTTACGCGCTTTGCTTCCATATCACTTAATACCCCTACCTCACAATAATCTATCAATCTCAGTTTTGGAATTTTCAATTGACCTAATCTCAACAGTATTCTTGGCGAGAGAGTTCCAGACTCCCAGTACCATTTGTGTGAAGAAAAGCTTCCGCACCTCACTCCTGAACGGCCGAGCTCTAATTTTAAGGTTAAGTCCCCTTGACCTGGTCACCTCACCATGGAAATAGTTTTTCTCAATCATATTAACTACCTTAATTGGATCACCCCTTAATCATCTCTACGCAATATACTCTAAAGCTTAGTCTATGCAACCTGTCCTCAGTATTCAACCCTTTTAATCCCAGAATCATTCTGGTGAATCTATGCTGCACACCTTCCTGAGGTGTGGTGTCCAGAACTGAACGCAATTCTCCAGATGCAATCTAACCAGAGCTATATACACCTGCAGCATCATTTCCAACCCTTTGTATTGCAGCCTACTTGAGATAAAGCCTATTATTCCATTAGCCTCTTCGATTATGTTATGTACCAATCCACTAGTTTTAAGTGATTTCATAAATGGACCACTAAATCTCTCTGCTCCTCCTCCGTTCTTAGCTTCCCACCATTTAGAAAATACTCTAATCTATATATACTAGGGGGAAATGGATTACCTCACAATTCCACTATAAAATCATTGAGATTTACTTCTGTAAACTGCAACCTCCAGTGGCCTTGGACAGCCATCTTTTTTGGATGGTTCTATACTGGCATCAGTGCAATGACCTTTAATAATTGTCTAAATTGCTTCAGGTGTAATTGATTTCAATATAACTCCGTGAAATCTGCCGGATTCTTTAGGTTGCTTGGCAATATCTGTTGGAAAACTGGATTCCTTTCACCCACTTTATGCTCCATTAATGATATGGAACCCTTCGCAAAATGTAATCTATTTGTAGCTCTTTTTCATATTCGGCTTACTGTGAAATGAGTTTAATGAAAAAATAATCTGATTTTGAATCCGTTAATTAACGTTTAATATATGTATGGCAATGAATCCCGTAATCGAATGGAGAATAATTATTTGACCTTGTTCTGAAAAATACAGAATAACTGAGAAACTGTTTTAAAAGTGATGCAGAATGGTACGTGTTTAACATAATTTAGTTGCATGACGCCGAAGCTGAAACTCTACTGCTTAATGCAAGGATGAGTAACCAGGCAGAGTTTTGAGACATGAAATTCGTATTGCGGGTTTATCTGTTAAAGTTAGTGATTGGATTCCATCACAAAGAGTACAAATGTGAGAATTACTTTGGGAATTTTCAAAATTTCTTAAAAGTGCAGATTAATATATGGTTGGGAAACTGGGCCTGATGATTCCTTTATTAATTGATGTTAACCAAGGCATTTCATTCAAAAAATGACTGGCTTTCTGAACTTGAGCTGTAGCACTGAGACATATAATTGATTAATATAATGGTTCCACTTATTTCTTCTGGAAAAATAAAACGATTGAACCAATGCGAGAGATGCTTAATAGGAAATAACCTCCACAGAGCCAATACTTAACTTTTGATATCAGACCCTACATGCACTTTCGTACGCAATGAGGCTATGCGAACATTTTTACGATCATTCTACAGGGACGGGGGAGTCGTGCACCGCTTGCCAGTGACTCGTCCATTATTCCCAATTGATTGCCACCTGCCTGGTCTGTACGTGGTACTTTTTGTGGGTCCTAATGTGCATCCATAAGGAGCATGCCGCTGTATTGCAAAGGAGCAATCTTTACCCCTTCGTTTTTTGTCAATTCTCAGAGCATATTGTATAATAAATCACACATGAGGCTTATCAGAAAAATGAAGCTGCACGTCGTTGAAAGGAAATGTTGCAGCAGGAAAGAAAGCTGCTGGAGGAGAAGGTATAAACAGAAGAACATAAGAACATAAGAAATTGGAGCAGGAGTAGGCCAATCGGCCCCTCGAGCCTGCTCCGCCATTCAATAAGATCATGGCTGATCTGATCCCAACCACAAATCTAAAGAACACAAGAAGTCGGAGCAGGACCCGGCCACATAGCCCCTGGGCCCTCTCCGCCACCCACAGGGCATTGACCGATCCTAACTCAGCTTCATGTCCAATTTCCTGCCCGCTCCCCATAACCCCTAATTCCATTTACTTCTTGGAAACTGTCTATTTCTGTTTTAAATTTATCTAATGATGTAGCTTCCACAGCTTCCTGGGGCAGCAAATTCCACAGACCTACCACCCTCTGAGTGAAGAAGTTTCTCCTCATCTCAGTTTTGAAAGAGCAGCCCCTTATTCTAAGATTATGCCCCCTAGTTCTAGTTTCAATAGTGCTGGTGTCGTTTGGAATGGAAAATTGCTGGAAGTGGGAATATATATATATATATTATATATAGTTGAATATAAGCTTTGATGTGCATGTACATTTTTGTTTTGGTTAGTGCGGAACTTACTTTGTTCATTCTGGACACTAGGACTTTTTCTCTCCATCCTCTGAGGGGATGTGGAGGCGGTAAATTGGCTGCAGTTCCCTTCATACTGCCGTGCACTGGAAATTCAAGCCACAAGGGGTCAGTGAAGGCTAGGAGTTAAATGAATGTTAAAAATAAATTTGTAAGTATTAAAAAAAAACATAATCACTCACCTCAATTCTTTGCGTTTGTGCTACTGCCATGAAGGCCCAAACATAACTTCAAGCAAAAGTCAAAGATATCATTAGAGAACTTTTATATAATGGATTGATGTGTTTTCCTGTACAATCGAGGGCGGACCAATTAAACTGCGTTTCAATAAGCAATATCCGTGATTGCGTCATGTGAATTACATTTTAATTGGCCACCAAAATACTCAGACACCACCACGGCAAAGTATCCACCACTATATGCATATAAGATATTGCTTCGACGTGTTTGAACATGTTGACTTCAAATGAAAACCGAATTATTTCAGTCCCCTAAATTTCGTCTGCACTTCCCTCAAGAATAACTTTTCATTTCTGATACTCAGAATATTCACGGGAAATGCATTTCTTACGTCTTTTGTGGCACAGTTCTCACCAATCAAATGAGTAAGACCAGAAAAATCTTTGCTGACGGCTATGAAACGCTAAACAGTGTAATGTCTGAAAATATAATTCATCATAACTCAAAAAATAAATGTTGCTCGTAAGTTATTCGAGCATACCGGCAGCGAACATAGTTAAAGAAACAACTTGCATATGTATAGCACGTTCGGAACGTTTTATCTAAAGCAAATAACGACATGTTGGCTTAGCCGGCTGAAAAAAAACTAGATAAGTTTGAGGAGGGACGAAGGTACAGGCCAATGATTCGGTTTTGGAAGATTTTAGAGCAGGGAGGGAAACAATAAGCCAGGTAGATTCAGAAAGTGAATTCCGAAGGGAAGACACGCAGTGGCTAAAACTGCGACCTCCAGTGGTGGATCAGAGGAGGAGGCAAGGATTAACCTGATGTCGGAGGAGCCGAGGTTGCTTGTGGGATGTAAGATTGGAGCAGATCACTGAAGTCGAGTGAAGCGAGACCAGGGAAGGATTTATCGAAGAGGACGAGGATCTTGGAAATGATGGAATTTCGCGAATACGAACATTCTCTCTGTGAGAATCCGAATTCCAATGTTCTGAACATGTTGAGATTGATGGAGTGTGACGGCAGAAATACCGATGGAGATGGTCAGCGAAAGTGAACTGCAATATGTGATAGGCATTTCAGGGTAGGGCTAAGGTGTGTGAGAGTCACCAGTAAAGGAGGGCACTCTAGTGGGAGCTCAGATAGGGTGGTGAATGGAGGAGGAAGATGTTCAGGGTATGCACATGAGTGGTCTTGGTAGCAAATTGGATGTGAGGGCAGTACTTAGCTTAGATGTCATTAAACCCATAAGCTGAGGATTTCCAGATGATGTGTTTTGTAAACCGGAAACCCGGTGGTTGGGGGACACAAGCAATGCAAGAGCAACTATTGTTTGGTTGACCTTAAACGAAGAAACTATTGACTCATTAGGACCTGCATTTTGGAGATGGGAACAATAGTCTACGGAGCAATATACTTAGTCAAAAAGTAACCTGGCTATCTAATGTCGATCTAAAGCCTGATTCTGTCCCGCTGGATCATACTGCATTGAGATCGCATATCAATGATTAACACATGGGGGTTATGGATTGAACACTGGACTAAACCGTGGTTGTGTGGGCTGAGGGCGAGAATTTATTGGAAGTAAAATAATAATAATAATAACAACTGTAAAAGAAAACTTATAATTTTGAACTTAAGTCATACAACAAAAACAAGAAACAGATGAACCAGCGAGCAACTGTGGAGAGGACAAGACACGTCCAAACTTGGGACTTGGTTCCACTTCTGAAAACAAAAATCAAAAATGAATCATTTTAATATAAGCCGGTAAAGGGGGAATGAGTGTGTAGGGGGGGGTAAATAAAGAGAGGAACTACAGGTGGCAAGATAATAGGGTAAAATAACAATTCATCTGTCAGGAAATAGAATGAACCATTAAGAAATTAAAGACAGTAAACAAACAAATAACTCGTGAACAGCTGGTGCAGTATTCGGCATCCCAAAGAAAAACGCGCGATAACAGCAGAAAGAGAAATAGTTAAATGGATATAAATTGATGCCCTTGTTTCACGGTTCAAGCGGAATCACGAGGAAATATATCACGGAATCGGACGGAATGTAGACAGAAATATTGGAGAATAATGGAATGGTTCACGGTACACTTGATGGAGAGGGCAAATAGGATGGGAACTGTGTTGACAGTTACAAAGAAGCCAGTTGTGATGTTGATTGACTCACGAAGTGTGAGTTAGAAGTCGGAATGGAGAGTGCACAATAAAGAATGGTGGGAGGCAACAACGCGTTCCAGGACTTTGGAAAAGAAGGGAAGGCTGGAGATAGGCCAATAGCTGTGTAAAATGCACAAGCAACGTAAATGCATCTGTTACTGAAACATCCCTCGAATCTTTTCAATGCATGCATGTTTGCCTCAATTAGATGCTGGTCTTCACCGCTCTGTATACTAGACTTGTTTCTTTCTGTTGAGATTTCGATTTTTTTCTTGGAACCAGTCAAATTTAAAGTAGCGTACTCAGTTCGCTATCAGCGGCGATCTGTTTGGTCTGTAAAACAAACATTGAGAATAGTATTGTAATTTTTCTTCAAAAAACGAATTGAAAATTAAGTCAAATTAATTCTCAGAATCATCTCAAAACCAAATTTATTCTCATTTGCATGATTATTATTACCCCGTGTGAACCCACCTGTACCTCTGCACACACTGTTCGCTCTTCCTGCTGTTCTGATTTGACAGTTTTCTGATAGCCGATCAGATCCAGAGCAACGTATGTCAGCTTCTCCTCAGCTGACACTCGTTCTTTCTAGAAAGTCAATGTCTAGCATTCATTAAGTTACTTTTTTCTGGAGTTTCAAAAGTCATGAAGTTTTTACATCTAATAGCCAATTCAGGCAGCATAGTCGCATTGACATTATTATTAGTTCTGTAGAAGTTAATGACGTTTATTGTTTCTTTCTGCGATATAACGCTCGCCAGGGATTAATAACCGCGAGCCACTGGATTAGGAAATGGTAAACAGCTGAGAAACGAATGAACTTCAATTTTTAATATTTTGCAAGTTAGCGCCGACCCTCGGCAACGATTGAGTTTCCAAGAACATAGGTTTTACGCATATTGCGAATTTATCGATTTCTGTTATTCAGATAAATTACACCCTCCTTCATTGAATGTGATACATTCAGAATGTAGAATGTTTTATATTCAATCATTCAAGTTGCAGTTTGGTGTGAAATTATTTCATAAATATTAATAAAACTAATAGATTACGCGTTGCCTTGTTCGTGGTTAAAATATAAATCAATAGATTGAGGCACCCAAATCAATAGGTTGTAGGGTGCAACAACTGGACAAATAAATGTAGTCCCTCCCATATGACAGTTAAATCGAAACATTAAGGAATCAATAAAACAAACAAATCAATACGTTCTTACATAGATAATCTGTTATATAAATATGCCCCCCAAAACAAGGGGAAGGTGATCGTTTCGATTGGCACCTCTACAAGTTAATCTTCGGCGCAGCGAAGTGTAGAGCGGCAGATGAAGAAGAAAATGCATTTACATACAGGCGTCGACATACTCTGGATATCCCGAAGCGTTTCATAGCAAATGAAGTATTTCTATAACATAGATACTATTTCTATATAGGGAAATATGGCATCAAATGTGTGCACAACATGGTCGCGCAAATAACAATGACATAAATTACCGCTAATCTGTGTTGTTGCTGTTGGCTGAAGTATCAGAGTAGGCCCAGCAAATTAGGAGAACTCGCCTGCTCTTTTTATAATCTTGTCGTGGTATCTTCTATGTGCATTTGATCAAGAGTAGGGAGCATTCGTCTTTCGTCTCATCCGAACCACGGTACCTGGGACAATGTACGTGAGCATCAGCTTACATTTTAGGATCAGCTTCTGCAGAGGTGCTTTAATGCACGACCTTCTGACTCATGATACAAGTACCACAGCGGAGTAATGAACGCAGTACAAAAATTGGCGTAATTTGCGTGGAAGATTCGCGTAAAGGCCGTTTACGCTATTTGTTACAGGTTTCTGTCGAAGCTACAGTTGACAGCTTGAATTGCCTCTGTATTTGATGCCTACAGACATGCGTAGCCTGATCGCGAACCAATTAGGAGCTCAAAAGATCGCAGAATTTTGAGCAAAAGTGAGTAATGTGTCAAACTACAATACTCCAACATCTCCTCAATCTTTTACGGCTGTCTTTCGATACCTCCCACTGAAGATATCTCCGACCATAATTATGGCTCCAATTCCAGTTGACTGAGACTGATACGCAAGGTTCCTGCAATTACGCTTGCCCAGGGGCGCTTTTACAATCGCTATCAGTTTTTGAGGCGCAGCGGGAAACAATCATTTTTCTGGTGTTTTATTGCAATTTTCAGAGCTTTTTATTTCATGTATGCTTATTGCGACCGGCATTTTGTAGCATAAATAGAAGTCACATTAAAAATTGCTAAGTTTCCCCGATTGCCGGTGCTTAAACACACTTCTTAATGTTCATCAATAAAGGAGACTGAAATAACTTGTATTTGTATAGCGCCTTTCAGGACCGCGGGACGTCCCAAAGCATTTACGTACAATGAAGGATTGTTGTTGGTTGAATGAGTTGAAACCTTAACTTTCATACGTGTCAGCTCGGTGTTTTCCTTGGGCCCCGATTGTTTATGATGATTTCCTCCCACTTTACGGTCGAGCGCATTCAAATGAGATTGGCAGTAATATGAAGCGTAACGCCAAGAATGAGGATGAGAATGTACACATTTTCGGTTCTAAGTTCCGCGTTGCGTCTATGAAAGGTAATTCTAGACCGTTGGGCCATATAATGGTTCAACATTTCATAATATCGGAGTAGTGATAGAACCTTGGTCAATCTCCCTGTGATAAATAGAATCTTTAGATTCATGTATGTAACCTGAAATTAAATAGCTTGTTGGTCTATAATTGACCTGCACCCACCAGAATCCTTATCATTTGGAATCTGGAAGGAACGCACATGTGCGCATGTGCCAGATCACAGTATGCAACGCAGACAAAGGATGGGTCTTATTGTTAGAGCTCTCTGGTGACACTATCATATAAGTGGATATTGATTTGCAACTATTAGGATGGGCAATAAATATCAGCTTTGCCAACAAAACCCGGATCCCGAGACTGAATAATTAAGAAATGTGTGCTCTAGCACCAACTGTCCTTGATCCAGTTTCCACGCCACTACTTGTGGAACTATGGGCGGGAACAGATTCTAAATTGCTTGAAGCCACCAGCTTGTGAAAGATAACCGCAGATTGGCTGCACGGCCTATACCCTTTGGGTTCGCTCACCTGGGAGATGGCGGATTAGGTTCCCGGGCTAAACGGATGGAATGGGTTGATGTTGAGCAGCGCAGAAAGGCGGAGTTGAAGTATGGCAACAATAATGGTCTGTTTCGGAAGGTACAAATCTAATATGGAGATCTGTGGTCAGTTGATCGTTTTATGTATGTGTACCTCAAGATCCCTCTGCTCCTCTACCCCATTTAGACTCTTTTTATCCAAGCAGTATGTGGCATTTTTATTCTTCCTGCCAAAATGTAATAGCTCACAGATATCTATATTGAAACTCATTTGCCAATTACACGCCCGTTCTGCGAGCTTATTAATGTCTTCCACCATGTTGTCGCAGTCCTCCTGGGTATTAAGTCATCCCCCAAACTTTGTATTAGCCTCAAATTTTGAAATTGTACTTCCACTTCAAACATTCACATAATCCTACGATTCCTTCCTTGCCTGCGCTAATTATGTTCCACTGCCAAGTCCATTGTTATAGTCTTTGTAAAACAATTAGGTTAGTCTGATTAAAATGCCACCCATTACCCTTCAGGTCATTGTATCTCTGGGAACTATTCCATCCTTCAAAGCCAGATATATTGGTAAAATGTTGAAGGGGACAAGAGTTTGCAAGAAGGGGAGAAAACTTATTCGGCCATTGTCTGTTTTTTTTGTACTAAAGATATCGATGGGAACTGGAGTAAAAGTAGACTTTCCAGTTGACAGGATGATATGCAAACAACTGCAGTAAGCAGTTCCCACATGGTTGTGTTCTTATTCATTAACAGCAATGGAAACTCGATTACCGGGGGAAGAAACTCAGAAATTGATATAAGTAACACGTTTGCTATAATATTACCTTCGTTAGTAACCATGTAGTTGCCATTTGCTGGTGCCCCATCGAAGTAAGGACCGGGGTTAGGTGATATACTTGACAGGTGTAAACTGTGCCCGCTCGATTGGTTGTGCCACATCTAAGGAGCTGATAACTTCATACAGTCCCTCTGTCCATGCCTGTTGTTCAGTTCTAAATCCTGTCAAAATTGCAATGCCATTTTCATGCCAGTTGAGGTTAAAATCCTTCGGGTAAAAATTAAATCTGCAATAAAGTCTCAGAGAACCAGATGAAGCCCTTCGAGTGGTGTGGAGGCAATCTTTAGGGGAACGGGGGCTGCCAAACGAAAGAAAGAGCAAAAAGAAAAGACCTACTCTCGAGCTAATTTTCGTTCTCAAAAATTAACCAGTACCTCTGTCGGGACATGGTAGTTTTAGCGGAAATCATTATTTATATTGAATGGAGCCTAATCTAAACTTTTCTTCACTGTATCTAGGGACATTATTTCCCGACCTTCCTCTTCCACAGTACTGGTGTATCATTGTTATATTTTACAATGTTTATTTCCAACATTTCGTCTCTTTTTATTCATATGGATAGCACGTTTAGCGAGTTGGTCACACCGCAGGTAAAGGGTAGACAGGCAGGAAGTGAATGGGTGACCACCAGGAAGAGTAAGAGATGCAGGCAGGTAGTGCAGGGGTCCCCTGTGGCCATCCCCCTCTCAAACAGATATGCCACTTTGGATGCTGTTGGGGGGGATGACTTATCAGGGGAAGGCAGCAGCAGCCAACTTCCTGGCACCACGGGTAGCTCTGCTGCACAGGCTGGGAGGAAAAAGAGTGGCAGAGCTATAGTGATAGGGGACTCAATTGTAAGGGGAATAGACAGGCGTTTCTGCGGCCGCAACCGAGACTCCAGGATGGTGTGTTGCCTCCCTGGTGCAAGGATCAAGGATGTCTCGGAGCGGCTACAGAACATTTTGGAGGGGGAGGGCGAACAGCCAGCTGTCGTGGTGCACATAGGCACCAACGATATAGGTAAAAAAGGGGATGAGGTCCTAAAAGCAGAATATAGGGAGTTAGGAGGTAAATTAAAAAATAGGACCTCAAAGGTAGTAATCTCAGGATTGCTGCCAGTGCCACGTGCTAGTCAGAGTAGAAATAGGAGGATATTTCAAATGAATACGTGGCTAGAGGAATGGTGCAAGGGGGAGGGATTCAAATTCCTGGGACACTGGAAACGGTTCTGGGGGAGGTGGGACCAGTACAAACCGGATGGTCTGCACCTGGGCAGGGCCGGGACTGCTGTCCTAGGAGGAGTGTTTGCTAGTGCTGTTGGGGAGGGTTTAAACTAAAGTGGCAGGGGGTTGGGAACCTGAGCAGGGAGAGAGAGGAAAGCGTAACAGGAAGGGACAGAAGGTATGGAGTAATAGGTAAAGTGTTAAAAAAGGAAAAAGCAGGAACTAAGCGTCACAAAACAGATTTGAAAGTTCTTTATCTGAATGCACGTAGCATTCGTAATAAAATGGACGAGTTAACGGCACAAATAACTACGTATAGGTATGATCTTGTGGCCATTACAGAAACATGGCTGCAGGGTGACGAGGACTGGGAATTAAATATGCCAGGGTATTTAACAATCAGGAAGGACAGGCAGGAAGGAAGGGGAGGTGGGGTGGCTATGTTAATAAAGGAAGGAATCACTGTAATACAGAGAAATGATATTGGGACAAAGCATCAAGATAATGAAACAGTTTGGGTGGAGATAAGGAATAATAAGGGAAAAAAAACATTAGTGGGCGTAGTATATAGGCCTCCTAATAGTTGCAACTCTGCTGGAAGAAGTATTAATCAGGAGATAGTCGGGGCATGTAATAAGGGAACAGCCATAATTATGGGGGATTTTAATTATCATATTAACTGGACAAATCAAATTGGGCAGAGCAGCCTTGAGGACGAGTTCATTGAGTGCATCAGAGATGGATTTCTTGAGCAGTATGTAACTGATCCTACAAGGGGGCAGGCAACCTTGGACCTGGTCCTGTGTAATGAGTCAGGATTAATTAATAATGTCCTAGTTAAGGATCCCCTTGGAACGAGCGACCACAACATGGTTGAATTCCATATCCAATTAGAGGGTGAGAAGGTTGATTCTCAAACAAGCGTACTGAGCTTGAATAAAGGAGACTATAATGGTATGAGAGCGGAATTGATTAAAGTGGACTGGGAAAATAGATTAAAGGGTAAGACGGTACATGAGCAGTGGTGTTCATTTAGGGAGTTATTTTACAACTTTCAAAATAAATATATTCCACTGAGGAAAAAAGGGTGTAAAAGAAATGACAGCCATCCGTGGCTAAGTAAAGAAATCAAGGATAGTATCCGACTAAAAACAAGGACATATAAGGTAGCCAAACTTAGTGGGAGAATAGAAGATTGGGAATTCTTCAAAAGACAGCAAAAAGTAACGAAAGGATTGATTAAGAAAGGGAAGTTAGATTATGAAAAGAAATTAGCAAAAAATATAAAAACAGATAGCAAGAGTTTCTATAGTTATATAAAAAGAAAAAAGGGTGGCTAAGGCAAACATAGGTCCCTTAGAGGATGAGACCGGGAAATTAATGGTGGGAAACATGGAGATGGCAAAAATGCTGAACAAATATTTTGTTTCAGTCTTTACAGTAGAGGACACTAAGAATATCCCAACACTGGACAAACAGGGGACTCTCGGGGGGAGGAGCTAAATACGATTAAAATCACTCAGGAGATGGTACTCAGTAAAATAATGGGACTCAAGGCGGATAAATCCCCTGGACCTGATGGCTTCCATCCTAGGGTCTTGAGGGAAGTGGCAGTAGGGATTGTGGATGCTTTGGTGATAGTTTTCCAAAATTCCCTGGACTCAGGAGAGGTCCCGGCAGATTGGAAAACTGCTAATGTAACACCCTTATTTAAAAAGGGTAGTAGGCAGAAGGCTGGAAATTATAGGCCAGTTAGCTTAACATCTGTGGTGGGTAAAATTTTGGAGTCTATTATTAAGGAGACAGTAACGGAACATTTAGATAAGCATAATTTAATAGGACAAAGTCAGCATGGCTTTATGAAGGGGAAGTCATGTCTGACAAATTTGCTTGAGTTCTTCGAGGATATAACGTATAGGGTGGATAAAGGGGAACCAGTGGACATAGTGTATTTAGACTTCCAGAAGGCATTCGACAAGGTGCCACATAAAAGATTATTACTTAAGATAAAAAATCACGGGATTGGGGGTAATATTCTGGCATGGGTGGAGGATTGGTTATCGAACAGGAAGCAGAGAGTTGGGATAAATGGTTCATTTTCGGACTGGCAACCAGTAACCAGTGGTGTTCCACAGGGGTCGGTGCTGGGTCCCCAACTCTTTACAATCTATATTAACGATTTGGAGGAGGGGACCGAGTGCAACATATCAAAATTTGCAGATGATACAAAGATGGGAGGGAATGTAGAGAGTGAGGAGGACATAAAAAACCTGCAAGGGGATATAGACAGGCTGGGTGAGTGGGCGGAGATTTGGCAGATGCAATATAATATTGGAAAATGTGAGGTTATGCACTTTGGCAGGAAAAATCAGAGAGCAAGTTATTTTCTTAATGGCGAGAGACTGGAAAGTACTGCAGTACAAAGGGATCTGGGGGTCCTAGTGCAAGAAAATCAAAAAGTTGGTATGCAGGTGCAGCAGGTGATCAAGAAAGCCAACGGAATGTTGGCTTTTATTGCTAGGGGGATAGAATATAAAAACAAGGAGGTATTGCTGCAGTTATATAAGGTATTGGTGAGACCGCACCTGGAATACTGCATACAGTTTTGGTCTCCATACTTAAGAAAAGACATACTTGCTCTCGAGGCAGTACAAAGAAGGTTCACTCGGTTAATCCCGGGGATGAGGGGGCGGACATATGAGGAGAGGTTGAGTAGATTGGGACTCTACTCATTGGAGTTCAGAAGAATGAGAGGCGATCTTATTGAAACATATAAGATTGTGAAGGGTCTTGATCGGGTGGATGCAGTAAGGATGTTCCCAAAGATGGGTGAAACTAGAACTAGGGGGCATAATCTTAGAATAAGGGGCTGCTCTTTCAAAACTGAGATGAGGAGAAACTTCTTCACTCAGAGGGTGGTCGGTCTGTGGAATTTGCTGCCCCAGGAAGCTGTGGAAGCTACATCATTAGATAAATTTAAAACAGAAATAGACAGTTTCCTAGAAGTAAAGGGAATTAGGGGTTATGGGGAGCAGGCAGGAAATTGGACATGAAACTGAGTTCGGATCGGTCAATGCCCTGTGGGTGGCGGAGAGGGCCCAGGGGCTATGTGGCCGGGTCCTGCTCCGACTTCTTGTGTTCTTTAGATTTGTGGTTGGGATCAGATCAGCCATGATCTTATTGAATGGCGGAGCAGGCTCGAGGGGCCGATTGGCCGACTCCTGCTCCAATTTCTTATGTTCTTATGTTCTTGTATATGTGCTCGAATCGGCATGCTGTGATTAAACTGTTGCAATAATTCAGGTCGCGTGCTGTTGTTACATAGAGAACATTTCCTTCTTCTGGACAGAAAGGAGCGAGTTGGAACCTCTGTCTGGATTTCAGGACCGTCGAATGTGCGTCTCGCCAGCTCCACCGAACAGCGGTTCAGGAATTATATCTGGATCGCAGAAAATGAAATCGTGCCGTATAAATCATGGGAATGGGAATGGGAATTTACTCTTCTACCCTCTTCTTTCCAAATAAGACATTGGTTCGTTTAACATGTATAAAATTGCATGTAACCCCACGAGTTTTCATCCTGACACTTAGTGCTAAAATTGCAAAGAAGCATTTTAGTTCCGAGCCTTGAATTCACTTTCCATGATAAACATAGGATTAAAACACAATTGATGATATCAGTCAGTTGTCACATTTTGTGAAGACTCTGAAACTGGGAAAACATCCTTATTTTTGAACATGAATTGTTATAAACATGTAGAAAGCTGTACTGTTTTATAGACAGGTCATTTCGTAGTTGGGATTCCTTGTTAAACGCAGCATGAATATCGATACCAACTAAACTCTTCACGATTCCGGTTCTAGTGACACTAACCACATGCAACAACTTTTACAAATAACCTTTTCCAACCGTTCGATGCTGATCTTTAGCTTCTCACTGATCACTTCCGGAGTCCACGACAGTCACATTCAGGAGGTAAAGGTTGGCGCCACCTTTCTTTACTTGAAACTATGTTCTGATATCTTCTTGCAGGAGCCTGTAAACGATTACGTTTGAACAATCGAGATCAAAGAGGAAATGGCATTGCTAGTTAAGGTTTGTAACTCTGCGCACCTTCTTTTGTACAATGCCCGCAGTTACCTTGCCCGAAGTGTTCACAGCAATTATCAATAAAAGAAAAAATGATCTGCACCACCAAAATAGCATCGCTTGTCCAGTCCGTTGAAACAATCGTAATTAATTAACTATCACAAATATTCTACAGATCCTAAATGTGTTTCCACATCCTCATCCAGTTTTTCCCCTGCGGCAAGGAACACATGACATGATAAAAAGTATATCAAATTAAACCAGCCAAAAGAAATAACCGATTGCACATCAACTATAAGACCGGCTTCATATGTTGTTTCATGCTCAGCAACAGTCAATAAATAACAATAAAAATAAAAGTTTACCTCGATACAAAATGCCCAGGAAACACATGCGCCAAAGTGGCCCACTCGTAAACATACTGGGCAATGAAAATACGGTAGATGATCCGTTGTGAATGAGAACGGGATTGATGAAGATTTGGGGAATGGGCGGCTGCGTATCTAATATAATCTCAAACTTATCTGTGTTGTCAGATATCACATGACTATTTGGTTGCGGATTGAAGAAATGCATGAGCTTTACGATAAGACCTGATGGTATCGCTCTGAGCAGAAACGATAGCAGGAACTAACAGGCTACATTCATAACAAATGAATGTGTTCAATGTTTTTAGAACTAATCGTATCTTCACCATCTGTTTAATGGGTCCATTATTGACCTGTAGGGGATCGCCTGAGTCCCAAAGGTCCAATCTATCGGGCTACTTCGTGTAACAAACGCATTTTAGAGCGAGGACGTCTCATTGATTGGGGGATGTAGCTAAAGTTTGCAAGCACGATTCAATTATGGGAGAGAAGGTAATTGGACAGCAGATGTAATAACTGTATAGCCTTTCAAATTTATATTTTGGGTGCTTTTATAAATTTGAGTGCATTTCGTGGACTATGGATATATGTCTGATACAGGGATGCAGGGATGATGTTTTCGCTGGCTGGTGGGGGGGGGGGGGGTGGGGGTCCAGAACGACGGGTCACAGTCTCAGGATACGTGGAAGGACGTTTAGGACTGAGATGAGGAGATTTTTTTTTCACTCAGAGGGTGGTGAACATGTGGAATTCTCTGCCACAGAAGGCTGTGGAGGCCAAATCACTGAATATATTTAAGAAGAAGCTAGATAGATTTCGAGACACAAAAGGCATCAAGGGGTATGAGGAGAGAGCGGAAATGTGGTATTGAGTTAGAGGATCAGCCATGATCAAATTGAATGGCCGAGCAGGCTCGAAGGGCCGAATGGCCTACTCCTGCTCCTATTTTCCATATTTCTATGTTTCTATGTCATTTGGTTATAAACTCTACGGCTACAATTACATTAGATTCAGTGATAAATTGGCAGTATAACTCGTCACTCAATGTCCGAATTGACTCGAGAACTCACAGTAAACAAACAGGTTTAAACTAAAGTGGCAGGGGGTTGGAAACCTGAGCAGGGAGACAGAGGAAAGCGCAACAGGAAGGGACAGAAGGTATGGAGTAATAGGTAAAGTGTTAAAAAAGGAAAAAGCAGGAACTAAGCGTCACAAAACAGATTTGAAAGTTCTTTATCTGAATGCACGTAGAATTCGTAACAAAATGGACGAGTTAACGGCACAAATAACTACGTATGGGTATGATCTTGTGGCCATTACATAAACATGGCTGCAGGGTGACAACGACTGGGAATTAAATATGCCAGGATATTTAACAATCAGGAAGGACAGGCAGGAAGGAAGGGGAGGTGGGGTGGCTATGTTAATAAAGGAAGGAATCACTGTAATACAGATAAATGATATTGGGACAAATCATCAAGATAATGAAACAGATAAGGAATAATAAGGGGAAAAGAACACTCGTGGGCGTAGTATATAGGCCTCCTAATAGTTGCAACTCTGCTGGAAGAAGTATTAATCAGGAAATAGTCGGGGCATGTAATAAGGGAACAGCTATAATTATGGGGGATTTTAACTATCATATTAACTGGACAAATCAAATTGGGCAGAGCAGCCTTGAGGAAGAGTTCATTGAGTGCATCAGGGATGGATTTATTGAGTAGTATGTAACTGATCCTACAAGGGGGCAGGCAACCTTGGACCTGGTCCTGTGAAATGAGTCAGGATTAATTAATAATGTCCTAGTTAAGGATCCCATTGGAACGAGCGACCACAACATGGTTGAATTCCATATCCAATTAGAGAGTGAGAAGGTTGCTTCTCAAATAAGCGTACTGAGCTTGAATAAAGGAGACTATGATGGTATGAGAGCGGAATTGGTTAAAGTGGACTGGGAAAATAGATTAAAGGGTAAGATGGTACATGAGCAGTGGTGTTCATTTAGGGATTATTTTACAACTTTCAAAATAAATATATTCCACTGAGGAAAAAAGGGTGTAAAAGAAATGACAGCCATCCGTGGCTAAGTAAAGAAATCAAGGATAGTATCCGACTAAAAACAAGGACATATAAGGTAGCCAAACTTAGTGGGAGGATAGAAGATTGGGAAGTCTTCAAAAGACAGCAAAAAGTAACTAAAGGATTGATTAAGAAAGGGAAGTTAGATTATGAAAAGAAATTAGCAAAAAATATAAAAACAGATAGCAAGGGTTTCTATAGTTATATAAAAAGAAAAAGGGTCGCTAAGGCAAACGTCGGTCCCTTAGAGGATGAGACCGGGAAATTAATGGTGGGAAACATGGAGATGGCAAAAATGCTGAACAAATATTTTGCTTCAGTCTTTACCGTAGAGGACACTAAGAATATCACAACACTGGACAAACAGGGGACTCCAGTGGGGGAGGAGCTAAATACGATTAAAATCACTCAGGAGATCGTACTCAGTAAAATAATGGGACTCAAAGCGGATAAATCCCCTGGACCTGATGGCTTACATCCTAGGGTCTTGAGGGAAGTGGCAGTAGGGATTGTGGATGCTTTGTTGATAGTTTTCCAAAATTCCCTGGAATCAGGAGAGGTCCCGGCAGAATGGAAAACTGCTAATGTAACACCGTTGTTTAAAAAGGGTAGTAGGCAGAAGGCTGGAAATTATAGGCCAGTTAGCCTAACATCTGTGGTGGGTAAAATTTTGGAGTCTATTATTAAGGAGACAGTAACGGAACATTTAGATAAGCAAAATTTAATAGGACAAAGTCAGCATGGCTTTATGAAGGGGAAGTCATGTCTGACAAATTTGCTTGAGTTCTTTGAGGATATAACGTACAGGGTGGATAAAGGGGAACCAGTGGACGTAGTGTATTTAGACTTCCAGAAGGCATTCGAGAAGGTGCCACATAAAAGATTATTACTTAAGATAAAAAATCACGGGATTGGGGGTAATATTCTGGCATGGGTGGAGGATTGGTTATCGAACAGGAAGCAGAGAGTTGGGATAAATGGTTCATTCTCGGACTGACAACCAGTAACCAGTCGTGTTCCACAGGGGTCGTTGCTGGGTCCCCAACTCTTTACAATCTATATTAACGATTTGGAGGGGGGGACCGAGTGCAACATATCAAAATTTCCAGATGATACAAAGATGGGAGGGAAAGTAGAGAGTGAGGAGGACATAAAAAACCTGCAAGGGGATATAGACAGGCTGGGTGATTGGGCGGAGATTTGGCAGATGCAATATAATATTGGAAAATGTGAGGTTATGCACTTTGGCGGGAAAAATCAGAGAGCAAGTTATTTTCTTAATGGCGAGAGACTGGAAAGTACTGCAGTACAAAGGGATCTGGGGGTCCTAGTGCAAGAAAATCAAAAAGTTGGTATGCAGGTGCAGCAGGTGATCAAGAAAGCCAACGGAATGTTGGCTTTTATTGCTAGGGGGATAGAATATAAAAACAGGTCGGTATTGCTGCAGTTATATTAGGTATTGGTGAGACCGCACCTGGAATACTGCATACAGTTTTGGTCTCCATACTTAAGAAAAGACATACTTGCTCTCGAGTCAGTACAATGAAGGTTCACTCGGGTTAATCCCGGGGATGAGGGGTTGGACATATGAGGAGAGGTTGAGTAGATTGGGACTCTACTCATTGGAGTTCAGAAGGATGAGAGGCGATCTTATTGAAACATATAAGATTGTGAAGGGGCTTGATCCGGTAGATGCAGTAAGGATGTTCCCAAAGATGGGTGAAACTTGAACTAGGGGGCATAATCTTAGAATAAGGGGCTGCTCTTTCAAAACTGAGATGAGGAGAAACTTCTTCACTCAGAGGGTGGTAGGTCTGTGGAATTTGCTGCCCCAGGAAACTGTGGAAGCTACATCATTAGATAAATTTAAAACAGAAATAGACAGTTTTCTAGAAATAAAGGGAATTAGGGGTTGTGGGGAGCGGGCAGGAAATTGGACATGAAGCTGAGTTCGGATCGGTCAATGCCCTGTGGGTAGCGGAGAGGGCCCAGGGGCTGAGTGGCCGGGTCCTGCTCCTATTTCTTGTGTTCTTTAGATTTGTGGTTGGTATCAGATCAGCCATGATCTTATTGAATGGCGGAGCAGGCTCGAGGGTCCGATTGGCCTACTCCTGCTCCTATTTCTTATGTTCTTATGTTCTTCTGTAGTGTCAGTGTGAGATGTCCTCGACTTGGAGAATCAGTCCGCTCAGACATGAGTCTGGGTGTAAAAAGTTGGTCTGATCTTCTGGACACTAAATAAGCTATTGGAGTAAAATTGAGTTGTAGATATATCGCATTTGCCTCACATTTGCCAGTGTGTCTAACACTTCATGCTCTGTATTTTAGCAAAAGTTTTAAAGTGTACACGTTCGCCAAAAATTGAAACTGCCCTCACAGTCGCTAATCCCAACATGAAAATGGGATCGCAATTTGATGATTTTGTCCCATCATATCCCACAGTTAATTCGGGGGGAATTTCGGCGGAAACCCCGCGTGAATTCTATCCATTATTATTTTAGCAGGTTCCCAAGGTCCTTCCAAAACTTTGGACATATTGCATTGAAAATTTATTTTTACAATGATACATTCCAACGTTGGCCGTTTCAGCAAGAAGGTAAAATAAATAAATTCTCAATTTAATTGGAGGTCAGAAGATCCCAAGGCTAATTTAGCATTTGGCTTAAATTACAATTTTTAATCAAAAGAACACTTGCCTTATGCATTAATGATCTTAGACTTAAAATAAAACATTGTTACTATTAATTGTAAATAATAATACTTATAGTTAATTAGTGTCACCGAAAAGCCGTTCTTGGGCGTTGGTTTCATTTAATTCTCCTTGAATTTCGACAACGTTTCTTCCCAACTCCTATGTAACGATGGCAAAATTTCAACAGAAACCCCTGAAAAATCCACTGTGAATATAATATTTTGCTCAATAAACCCTCATCAGTCCCGACATTATGCGGGTCATAGAAGGGCTGTGAAGCAATGAATCAGAGATGGGTCCAGTCAATGGTGCACATTAGTCACCAAACCGGCGCTCATGCCTGAATTGAGTTCATTATTGAATTAACATGATTCATCTGTAGAAGTTCTGGTTTATTTTGTTATTTGCTGTAAAGAGCGCTAGCGATTCTGCAAATTACCGATAAAATTTGTAAAATCTGGAAATCTGAACTTTTACAACGCCTCGCTTGACAAATAACAAATTGTAGCAATGGTGCAAGAGGAAAACTTCAGATTCCTGGGGCATTGGGACCAGTGCTGAGGCAGGAGGTATCTGTTCAAAATCGATGGGTGACACCTCAACAAAGGTGGGACGTATGTCCTCTGGAGACGGTTGACCACTGCTGTTTGGGAGATTTTAAACTAATTTGGCAGAGAGGTGAGCATGAGGATCAAACATTAGAGAGAACCAAGTGCACAGACGACTGGGAGGGAAATGTAGTACCAGAGTAAATAATACTTGAGAAATAGGAGGGATCAGACAGAGAACAAATGTGAGGAAATCTAAGATGAGTTTAGAATTCTTGTGCATAAACACACATAGAGTGGTAAATAAGGTTGGTGAGTTGCAGGCTCAAGTCGCCACATGGGATATTGATGTAGTGTCAGTAATAGATAACTGGCTCAAAGAACTGGAGGGTTAGATACTTAATATACCAGGCTGCAAGGTATTCAGGAAAAATAGGGGAGGGAAGAAAGGCAGTGGTAGGCGTGGCACTATTAATCAAAGAAACAATTATAGCAATGGAAAAAGACGATGTAGTTGAGGGGTCAAAGGCAGAATCTGTTTGGTTAGAATTAAGCAAAAATAGCGAAGCTATTACTGGATGCATATTATAGGCCACCAATTAGTGTAGATTAAAAAAATTGAAAGCAATTATAGGTAGATGCAAGAACTATAGAATAGTGATTATGGGGGGACATCAATTATCCCAATATAGACTAGGGCAGTAACAGTGTAAAGGGCAAAGAGTGGGAGGAATTCCTGAAGGTGTTCAAGAGAACTTTCTCGAACGTGTTTCCAGCCGAACCAGGAAGGAAACAGTGCTGGATCTAGATCTGGAGAATGAAGTGGAGCAGGTGGAGCTTGTTTCAGTGGGGGAGCATTTGGAAAACAGTAATCATAATATCATTAGGTTTAGAATAGTTCTGAAAAAGGACAGGGAACAATCAAATGTGAAACAGGAGGATGGCAAATTTCAGTGAGTTAAAAAGTGATCTTTCCTACGTGGATTGGAATCAAAAATTGGAATGCCAGACAGTTGTTGAACAATGGGAGGTCTTCAAGGAGGTGATGGTTAAGGTAAAGAGTAGACACATACCTACAAAGCGGAAAAGAAGGATATCCAAAGCTGGAGCTCCATGGATGTCTAAAGATATATGGATGAAAATTAAACAAATAAGGAGGCTTATGAAGAATATAAGGTTCATAATACAGTAGAGAACCAAGTTGAATACAGAAAGTACAGAGGGGATTTAAGAAAGGGAATATGAGGGGCAAGGAGAGAGGATGAGGCTAGATTAGTGGCTAACATAAAAGGGAAACCAAAAGTCTATCATGAAGACATAAATAGAAAAAAGGTAATAAAAGGGAGGGTCGGACTTATCAGGGACGAAAGAAGATATTCTTGTGGAGGCAGAGGACATGGATGAGGTACTAAATGAATACTTCGCATCCGTCTTCACTAGAGAAAAGGATGTTGCCATTGCAGCAGTAAAGGAGGAGGTAGCAGCGATATTTGATAGGATAAGAATAGGTAAAGAGGAGATACTTAATTGATTGGCAGTGCTCAAACTGCAAAAGTCAACCGGTCCAGATGGGATGCATCCTAGGTTACTGAAGGAACTAAGAGTGGAAATTGAGGAGGTTCTGTCCACAACTATCCAATCCTCTTTGGATACGGGGACGCTGCTGGAGGACTGGAGAATTGCAAATGTTACACCCCAATTCAAAAATCAGGGGGGTATAAACCCGACAATTACAGGCCAGTCAACTTAACGATGGTGATGGGAAACTTTTCGAGAAAATAATCCGGAACAAAATTTATTGGTACTTGGAAAAGTATGGGCTAATAAATGAAAGTAAGCTCGGATTTGTTAAAGCAAAATCCTTTTTGACAAACTTGATTGAGTTATTTGATGAAGTAATGGAGAGGATGATGAGAGTAGTACGGTTGTTCTTGTGTATAGACTTTCAAAAGGCATTTGATAAAATACCACATAATAGACTTGTTGGCAAAATTAAAGCCGCTGGAATTAAAGGGACAGTGTCAGCGTGGATAAAAAATTGGCTTCGGGACAGAAAGCAGACAGCAGTGGTGAACGATTGTTTTTCAGATTGGAGGGAATTATATAGTGGTGTTCCCCAGGTATCAGTTTAGGGCCACTGCTCTTTTAATATATATTATTGACCTGGACTTGAGTATAGCTTGTATAATTTCAAAGTTTGCAGATGGCAAAAAAAATCGGAAATATAGCAAACAATGTGAAGGATAGTAACAGACTTCAGGTGGGTATCAAAAAACTGGTGAAATGGGTAGACATACGGCAGATGAAATGTAATGCATAGAATAGTGAAGCGATGCATTTTGGTAGGAAGAATGAGGAGAGGCAATATGAACTAAAAGGTGTAATTTTAAATGGGATGCAGTAACTGTGAGCCCTGGGAGTGCACATACGCAAAACTTTGAAGGTGAGAGGACACGTTGAGAAAGCTCATAGAAAAACATATGGCATCCTGGGCTTTATTAATAGAGGCATCGAATACAAAAGTAAGGAAGTTATGCTAATCCTTTATGGAACACTTGTTAGGCCTCAGCTAGAGTATCGTGTTCAATTCTGGGTACCATACTTTAGGAAGGATGTCAAGGCCTTAGAAAGGGCATAGAAGTGATTTATTAGAATAGAACCAATGATGGGAAATTACATTATGTGGCCATACTGGAGAAGCTGGGGTTGTTCTCCTCAGAACAGAAAAGTTTAAGGGGAGATTTGATAGAGGTGTTTAGAATCATGAACGGTTTATTAGAGTGAATAAGGAGAAACTGTTTCCAATGGCAGGAGGAGCGGTTGCTGAGTGAGGGAGCATAGAAAGCACGGCGGCAGCGGAGGCCGGAGACGAGAAGGAGCGGGAGATGAGACCAACTCAAACACAGGCAGAAATTTGAAAGAGTGACGTCAGAATCAGCGCACTGATGAAGGAGCGACAGAACCCGAAGGAACGAAAATAATTATCGAGGATATTCATTCAGGTAAGCAACTAAGATGAAGAACGAGCATAATTAAACAGCGATTAAAAAGCGTGTGATTTTACAGTGGAGCCCATTCGGCTGATGCAACTACTCCCGGGCCCGGTGACGTCACAGGACAGAATGTTGTTGAATGTTTGGTGAGGAAAACATTTTTTAATCTCTAATGTTGGGGAGTGGTTTAAACCAGGAACGAGGAACCTATAACTTGCTAACACTATATTAAATTAATGATTGAAACTAGGAAATTAATTAGTTGAAAAAACTAAAAATAAGTAAATAAAATAAAGGTGAGCTCGAGATGGCAGTGCAGGCGATGTGCCCTTACTGCAACATGTGGGAGTTTGTGGGGAGAAGCGTGATCCCAGGCAACCGCATCTGCAGTAAGTGTCTGCAACTCGAGGAACTTCAACTCAGCGTTGTTGAACTGGAGTTCGAGGAGCAGACATTGCAATGCATCAGGGAGGAAGAGAATTACCTGGACACTTTGACCCAGGTGACAGTCAGGCCCCTTGGATTGAATTTGATTAGTGGTTGTAAGAAGAAGGTTTAAAACAAGCATAGAATCAACTTGTTCTTACAGTGCCATGCATCTTAGCAAGAGGGCAGATGCACATCGGAGGACAAAGGTCCCCATCCCTGTAATGAAAATAACTTACAGAAACCCAAGAGGTCATTGAAAGAGTGCTGAGGCATTACAACAGTGAAAAACGATATTATTCAAGGGACAAGTTGTACTAGCCTAGTATAAACATACTAAGACCTGATAACGATGGAAGACTACATGTACACTGAGATATTAAACAAACAATGGTGGCTTTTGGAGAGTCAGCACAATAGGATGGCCTATGACCATTATATAAGACCAGCGGTGCATACTTACAGAACAACGCAGCCGAATGGTATGGAGATAGGGCATGCTACCTCCCAGAAGTTAGAGCTCTCAAGAGGTGACGGTCGGACGTCCAGTACACAGGTAGTCCGCAAAGGTCTGATCGATCTGGATTCAGGGACAGGTCAGGTTGTATTGATTGCTTGTCATTAAGGTAAACTGTAGATATTTGTATTATAACTATAATACTGTTGAATGTAATGTTCAAGACAGCTGTAATGCAACTCTGTTGTATTTCAATCTATTAACCGTGCTATTTTATAACCACTCGGGATGGACAAGTGGAAGTTATTACTAATGGATTAACAACTCATCGGTGCGATAGTAACTGAAAAAATCTGCTAACATTGACGTCCCTGGGTGGCGTAGAGTTTTAAAGGTTTGCGGTAGCTACTGTTAAGAGAATTGACTATATTCCGATGAGACGGGGAGGAAGTGGTTGTGACCAAGTGAAGTAGCAACACCTCCAGCCCGTGGGAGAATGAACCATGGCAAGCGCACCGGATAATTTATGCTCGACAGTCCACACGTACATGGAGAAGTCAAAATTAGGGTCATGCGTATCCTTGAGAAAATAGGAAAGAAATTGTGCAGGAGGACGATGAATTAAAACAGAAACTTCTGTCAGACTTTATGTGAAGTAGGGACTAAGGTGCAGAAACTGGTAAGGAAGAATAAAATTTAAGAGGGTGATTGAAAAGTGGGAGTCTGGTTGTTTCAACCACAGAAGTAAGGGAAATTGAGAGAGGAAGTTGAAATTTAGAAGGGTAGGTTGAAAGATGGGGAAGAAAGAAGAACACAAAAGAAAGATGGAGGGGCCTCACCAGGCTTGATGAGGACACAAACTGTGAGCTTGAGACTTCAAGTCGGTAGCGAATGGGGTTCTATGATGGAATCAAGGAGGAGAAAGGGAGAGGATCACAAGGTACAAAATGTGTTCTTAGTTTTCAGTGTACTGTCTCTTTAAATAGCCTGTCCTATCTGTGAGTGTTTTTTTTCTGTTGTGGGCTATGGCCCATAATTAATGCTTGTTATTTGTTTTTCTCTTTTGTGTAATGTAACAGAGCTGTTGTTTATCAGTGAAAGCAGTTATTTCCAGTATTTTCACAGTTTTCGGAAGGGCACGCCTGAAGAAGAACAAAATGAAAGACATTGGAATTTATTGGGTTTTATCAAGCACGTGCTTTATCGATAAATGTATCTGTTTTGTCTTGTGCTTAATGTTGATTTTGATGAATTTAAATTGGAGTTATTGAGGTTAACTTATCTATCGATTGTGGAAACCTGACTTTTATTGTGTCCAAAGTGAAAATCTGGTCTTTATAAAGAATGTGAGAGCTTCAAATTCCAGACATGAGATTGTCACCTATGAAATGAAGCTGATTAAGGTTGCATTGAGTACTAGTGAGTGTGAATTGTTCTGATTGGAGGTGTGTTGATTATTTGTGGGTGTGAATTGATGTGTAAGTAGCTAATGTTGTCTGTAACTGTAAATTGAAGAACGATATCTTATTATGTAGTACAGGGCTTCAATTTTGCTAATTTTGGGATAATCATCTTCGTTGTACTGAAATGTGAAAGCTCTTATCAAAACTGGCAAGGTGACCAAAAAACAGAAACGATTGAATAAAGGCTATCCTGTATCTCCTTGATAGAAAATGCAGTCGTATTATGGCAAGGAAAGAACATTGTAAAACTTAAGAAGCAATTAGAAACCGAGGGAGACTGCAACAAAAAGTTGATGGAACAAAAATTAGAGGTGAAAATCCAAATCGCTCATAGAATTGCTTCAAATGCGACATTAGCTACATCAGTATATTATTGCCAAACCAAAAGTGCAATTAGAACTAGAAAATTAGCAAAATGGAATGTCGAACTACAATGACAGAAAGATTAGGATAAAATGTGATAAAAATGTGAAAAGATGAGTTAAGCAGTGCCCTACGTGGAGCCCTAAGTCAAAAACCAGGATGACCAACGTACTGTAACAAGATCGGGAGATCATACCCACTGCCAAAAGAAAATACAGGAACTGGAGGAAAGATTAAAATCCGAGATGGACACTCTGAGACAGGAGATACAATTCTTGAAGAAGCAATTAGATCACTCCGATCCTACCCTTGCCCAGCATTGTCCTCTCCCCCCATCACACCCCAGTTTGGAAGCGTAAACAGCTCAGCGCTACCCCATGAATGTCAGGGACAGATATGGCTACCCAATACTGGCGCACCACATACCGTGGTATGGGGCAAACTTGACCAACAATTTGAATTTCAAGGTACAATAGAACTAGGGGATTTGGAAGAGGAATAGGAGATATGGGGAATATGTTGAGACAGAAGTTACAGTCAGGAATGTAAACACTCGTCACTTTGTAGTGTGGACTTCAAAACAATGGAGGATGGTATCTTAGGAGTAGAATAGATGGGAAAGAAAAATGTGGTAGAGGACATGGTAAATATGCGTTTGTGGCAAATGGGTGCAGATTCTACGCAAGGAGGCCTGCTGACAGGGATACAAGGTCAATATGACCTAGCAGTGCGTCTCCTATACAAACGGAGCGAATTTGATCAATTGATAAGGACAGCCCCCCTGTTGGGCACAACACAACATCTGTGTGCAGCAGAATAGACCTAGTAGTACAGATTGACCAGTCAGTGCCAGTATACATTTGCTTTCACTCTACGGGAGCAACAGTATACCTGGACCATTTTACCACAGGGATTTCACAACTTCTCCTCCATTTTTCATTAGGATCTGTTAAAAGAACCATTAGAAGTGGTTACAGTGAGTGGATTAAAATAAAACGGCAAAGGCTGGTGAACCATGCTCACTCAAAGTAGCGACCAGCGTCATTGCAATGTCAGCTGTTTTGCTCCAAGAACGACATGGTATTCACGTGCCTGTGGCATATGCCTCCCAAACACTTTAATCGGCGTAACAGACGTACACTGCTTGTGAGAAACACATTTTAACTGGCCACTAATAAATTTGCTTATATCTCCAGATTCGATAAAGTCATACTTCCAACTGCACCCCCCGCCCCCCACAGAGTTGTTACCATCTGGTGCGTTAGAAGGTTTATTTGGAGGCTGAGCAAGCTTAATTAGTTACAATGGCCTTTGTCCTCCAGATAGATGTAGGGGAATGGGCCCTGACCATTTTCTCCGCAGCTATTATGCTTATTTGTCACTGACTGATTATTTATCAATCTGGGAGAAATTAGGATTCATCTCAGCAGATGGAAAACCATTACCCACCGCTGACCTCTTACAAAAAAACTTTGGAACTGCCCTGAAATCGAACGCATTTGGTTGCTATTGTAAAAGTATAGCCATATTCTAAAAATATGCCATGGGCGTCAGAAAATAGAAAAGCAATTCATTGGCTACAGCTTTCCAGCAGAGTGGCGAATGGTGGGCCTCACCTATTAGTTAGTGACCTCGGATGGCTCCTGACTGAGTGGCTTGCGAACAGTGAAATTTTATTGACTTGGAAAACAAGGATCACTGGAGGCTGCAGGCTGCAGTACTGATCGCAGGCCCATGGCCTCAAGAATGCCTAAGAATTGGGAGGACATCACCATAGACGCTGATAAATTGGTACGTTATCAGAACCAAATGTTCATCTCCACAGAACTCAGAAAAGATATTGTCCGATGGCTGCATACGTCATGGAGACATCAGAGGGGAGAGAGCTTGGCCCAACAATAAGAATTATCTTTAATAAATGCTGAATCCTTTAACAACAATTGGAATTTGATCTGCAAAGTTTGTAGATAAAAAGGATGGAAAACGTTGGCAAACGTTATTTTGTTTGGACTAAGTGAAACTTAATCTTCCGTCTCTATGACAACAATCCGCAAATGTTGGACTAAGTAAAAACTAAGATGAACAAACTGAAATGCTATCTCCCGACATGAAAGATTTTTTTTTAAAATTTACGTAAAAGCAACGTTGATGTACATTGAGAAGATTAGGTATACTGGTGAATTCTGGCTCCGTTGCTTTGTTCTTGCAAAGAAGTTAAGCCCTTCCAAGGTCACGACCATCTGCTTTTAATTCACCAAGCAAAAATCTTTATATTTTCTTTGAAATAACTGGCATAATTTAATTAGATATTTACCAACGGTGACATAATGAAATCATGATATCATGAATTGACAAATTAATCCCTTTGGCTCTCAAGAAGAAGCCCAGTGGATCGCCTGCGTTTCTTTTTAAAATGGAGGCCATGGTTTTTGGGATCGCATGAGCGTTGATGGGGCAGGATTACCAAGAGTGTTTCCTCAACATAAAAATGGTTTCACAATGTTACGGAGTAAACTTTTTTGGATAAATGATGGTGCAGGAAACATCCAGCTATGCGAAGAATTTAATACCTTATCTGCAGATATTGGCAAATATCAAATGTCACAGCAGGTTGACTTTTCGGACTCAGACAAAAAACCTGGATTTCGATAATTCAGAATTACATAGAGAAGGAAAAACAATCATCAGCCTTGATCAAATCTCTTCCATAATTGGCTAAGAGTATACCAAATTGCTTTTCCTCTTTTGAAAACGTTTTGATTTGTTTGACTGTAACCCATTTATTTTACGCGACAGAATGCTTATGGCGGGGAGGGGGGTGGAGGAGCAGGATTACTGTCCAAGATTAATTACAAGCACTGTAAAATCACAAATCCTGGATATTATTTGTTTCTGAATTGGAATTGATAAGATAAATGGATGAGTTACTTTTCAAACACACGAGAAGGGAAAATTTCCCTGTAGTTTAAGTGGATAAACAAATTTTAGGAATCCAGCCTAAAGTATTCCTGTCCAATGCTGTTTATCAAGGAAGAAAATATTTTGTGGTGGAAAATAAAATCGTACATCGATAAGTCATGTCAGTCCAAAAATACTGCTCTCGATTTGGGATAATGTAAAGCGGTCCAGGAAGAATTTAATTAAAATAAATTAAAAAATGTATGAAGATATTCGACCAAACTGTAAATATTGTATTGAACAGTAAATGTCCTTTATTGTTCATGAATGAGATGGAATGGTAATACAATGGGATGTGTAAAATTGGATGAGAGGAAGTGATTGAGAATATAAGATAGAAACAGAGAAATTACACGGCAAAGTGAGAAATTTTCTCAATTGCCCTGGGTGATTTTTGGTGACTAAATCACCTGTGCATGATTTACCAAAAAATATTAATCTGATATAAATGTACGATCTAGTGAAAGTCAGGAAAGTCCAGTTGAGAAGAATAACTGACAGCTTTCTCGTATCCTAATATCTAATATCTGTGCCCTTGCCTATGATGAACAACGAGAAAACTGCACTTGATAGCCTGGCCACTAACCAAGACAACGGAAGCATTGTTGAGGAGATAAGCAAAGGTCTCCAGACAACCCCAGTCTTTTGATCAGAAAACCTGGAAACCCAAGAATGGCTAGAGTGGACATGAAAGATTCAAATGTATGGTGCCTTCAAAATGGAAACGGAGACCAGGATGAACAATATGAATCGAAATGCTTACGACATGGTGAGCTATTGGAACAACTCCTTAAACAGACCAGTTGCTCTTACACGATTTCATCTTACTGGACATATGAAGTGTACCATGGGAAACCATGATAAACCATGAGGAAAGACAAACTGGCGAGCAGATTGTTAATATTCAGCCTGTCATATGTTGCGTGTGAAACAACTAGTATAAGAACAAAAGAAATAGGAGCAGGGGTAGACCATATGGTCCCTCGAGCCTGCTCCGTCATGGCTGATCTTCGGCCTCAACTCCTCTTTCCCGCCGGTTCCCCATATCCCTTGATTCGCCCAGAGTCCAAAAATCTATGGTTGTCAGTCTTGAATATACTCAACGACAGAGCAGTCACAGCCCTCTGGGGTAGAGAATTTCAAAGATTCCAAACCCTCTGCGTGAAAATATTCCTCCTTATCTCAGTCTTAAATTGCCAACCCCTTATCCTGTGACTAAGCCCCCTAGTTCTTGACAATCTAGCCAGGGAAAACAATCTCTCAGCATCTACCCTGTCAAGCCCGCTCATAATCTTATACGTTTCAATGAGATCACCTCTCATTCTTCTGCACTCCAGAGAATATAGGCCCATTCTACTCAACCTCTCTTCAAAGTCCAACCATCTCAGCTCAGGAATTAACCTAGTGAACCTTCATTGCACCGCCTCCAAGGCAAGTATACCCTTCCTTAGATAAGGAGACCAAAACTGTACGCAGTACTCCAGGTGTGGTCTCACTAAAGCCCTGCAAAACTGTAGTAAGACTTCCTTACACTTGTACTCCAACCCCCTTGCAATAAAGGCCAACATGCCACTTGTTTTCCTAATTGCCTGCTGTATCTGCATACTAACTTTTTGTGTTTCTTGTACGAGGACACCCAAGTCTCTCTAAACACCAACATTTAATAGTTTCTCACCATTTAAAAATATTCTGGTTTTGTATTCTTCCTACCAAAGTGAAAAACCTCACATTTCCCCACATTATACTCCTTCTGCCACCTTCTTGCCCACTCACGTAACCTGTCTAAATCTCTTTGCACACTCTTTGTTTACACCTCACAGCTTGCTTTCCCACCGAGGTAATGCGGAAATGCGTGATGAAGATGCACTGAAGAAGGGTATAGGACATGTTCAGTTACTTAATAACAGCCCGACATGAAATGGTTAATGTGGTTGAGGTTAGTGAGGAAATATTTTAAGCACGGCATTGGCACTGCCTGTGGCAATGGACTTTCGTCCGTCCCCTATTAAAAGCTCTGACTTTTGGGAGGAAGCATGCCCTATCTTCATACCATTCAGTTGCGTTGTTATGTTCGGAAGCACCACTGGTTATAACTCATGGTCATACTCTCCAAAAAACACCAAAGTTTATTTAATGTCTTAGGATTTACGTAGCCTTTCACGTTATCAGTCTTAGTGTATTTATACTAGTATAGCACAACCTGCCTCTTGAATTGTATTGTTTCCCTATTTAAATGCCTCAGCAAACGTTCAATGACCTCATGGGTTTCTGTAAGTAATTTCACTGAAATAGTTACGGACATTTGCTCTCCTATGCACATCCACCTCCTTGCTAAGATTCATGGCACTATGTGACCCATTATGCTCTATGTTTGTTTATACCATCTTCTTACATCGGACCTCCTGAGTCTAAGTGGAACCACTCTGGTTCAATTATAGCACCTAGAAATGGGTCATCGCTTGGCATTTGGGTGTTTATAGTTCTGAAGTTTGAGCATGCTCTACGACTTACAAACTGTCTTTCACACACAAAACGAGACACAACTTTGCACCCCCGCCCCACCCCAGCCCCACCGCCTCCTATTAACACCGCCCTCTTACTAAGTGGAGAGGTTTAGGGTGGAAATTCCTTACCTTAGGGCCTAGTCATTTAAAGGCGCAGGCGCCAATGATGGAGCGATTAACATCAGGGATATGAAAGAGGCAACAATTGGAGGAGCACTGAGATCTTGGAAGGTTTTAGGACTGGAGAAAGTTTCAGAGATAGGGAGGGGCGAGACCATGGGGGGTTTGAAAATAAGGATGAGAAATTTAAAATCGGGGCATTCCCGGATCTTGAGTCAATGAAGGTCAGCGATCACAGCAGTGATGGGATAACTGGGCTTGGTGTGTGTTAGGATACAGGCGGCAGAATTTTGGATGAACTCCAGTTTATGCAGGGTGGAAGGTGGGAGACCAGCCAGGTGACCATTACAATAGTCCAGTCTGGAGATAACAAAGACATGGATGAGGGTTTCAGCAGCAGAAGAGCTGAGGCAGGGGTGGAGATGAGCGAAGTTAGGGAGGTGGAATTAGCCGGTCTTGGTGATGGAGTGTATATGTGGTTGTAAGCTCATCTCAGGGTCAAATAGGACGTCAAGGTTGTGAGCAATCTGGTTCAGCTTCAGAGAGTGGCCAGGGCGAGGAATGGAGTCCGTGGCTAGCGAACGGAGTTTGCAGCGGGGACCAAAGGCAATGGCTTCGGTCATCCCAATTTTTAGTTGGAGGAAATTTTTGCTCATCCAGTACTGGATGTTGGACAAGCAGTGTGACACATGAGAGACAGTGGAGGGGTCGAGGCAGGTAGTTATGAGGTAGAGCTGAGTGCCATCAGTGCACATGTGGAATCTACCATGTAATGATGATATCACCGAGGGGCAGCATGTAGATGAGATATAGGATGGAGCCAAGGATAGATCCTTGGAAAACTCAAGAGGTAACGGTGCGGGAGGGGGAAGAGAAACCATTGCAGGTGATTCTCTGGCTATGGCTGGATAGATAGGAATGGAACCAGATGAGCGCAGTCCCACCCCTGAGAGGCGTTGGAGGAGGACGATGTGGTCAACCATGTCAAAGGCTGCAGACAGGTTGAGAAGGATGAGGAGGGATACTTTATGATCGTCACAGTCACATAGGATGTCATTTGTTTTTGAGGCGGGGTGATAACGGTAAATTTGAAGGTGAGGGGGAAAGTACCTGAGGAGAGGGAACCGTTAACAGTATCTGCTAAATGGGGGCCAGGAAAGGAAGTTGGGTGGTCAGCAGTTTAATATGCTAATAGGGCCGAGGAGGAGAATGTGGGTCTTATGTTGAAGATGAGCTCGGACAGGGCATCAGTGGAGATAGGAGAGAAACTAGAGAACATGCGAGTTCAGGGCTAGGGCAGGGAGGAACTGTAGGGGAAGTTTGACTTGGTGGTTAAGGGAAAGGAGGGAAGCGGCAGAGGCAGCTGAATGGATTGTCTCAATCATATGACAAAAAGTCCACGAGCTCCTCACACTTTTTGTTTGAGTGAGGTTTGCGGGTGGGGCGGGGGGTGGTGGGAGTGGGTAGGGGAGAAGGTTTTAACGAGACGGTTTGTAGTGAAGAAGAGAAGCCGGGGGTTATTTTTGCATTCCAGGGTGATCCTGGAATATTGATCAGTTTTGGCAGAGGAGAGCAGGACAAAATAGTGCTTTACGTGATCCAGCCAGATCTGGCGATGAATTGCTAATGTGTTGTCCGCCCTAAACCGTCAAGTCTGCATCTCTTGATCTTAGCGGTGCAGAGATGAGGGTCTTGCCAGGTGGAGCGACAAGGGTGAGAGAGAATAATGGTTTTAATGGTGACAAGGACATCAAAGGTGGAGGTGAGGGTGTGATTGAGCAGATTCGTAGCGGCAGAAATGTGGAGGTGAATAGTGGGCCAAAGGCTAGACGATTGAGAATTTGTATCCCTCAACAATCTCCTTGGTCTTGCCTAGATCATCTTAAGTTTACATGTTATCAACATTCCATTTACATAAGAGAACATAGACATATACTTACTGCTTCTAGGTTTTATTTGGTTAATACAGAAACCTATAGTGTCTCACATTATCAAGAAATCATGGACTTGAAAAGATTCTCCAGCTCTCCTTTTACCAATATCCATCTTGTGGATATGTTTGCGAAGCATTATTTCCCCGTAGCCCAATTTCAGTATTATCTCAAAGGAAACTAACACTGAATTTTTGGAAATCGAAATTATTTTGTACCTCTTTAGGTTAATTTCAATCCCTCTGATAGGTGTAATTGTTTCCTGATTGTTTCATTAATAATCGTTTTCTCTACGGAGCATGTGTCAGTGCCTTGCTTAAAAGGTTTTCTCACTCTCATCATCCACATTAACCAATTCATGTCGTGCTGTTGACAAGTAACTGAACATGTCTGAGACCCGTTCTTCAGTGCTTCTTTATTTATCATTTCCACATAATAGTTGCCTCCCATGCAACATTTACATTTCTAAGAACCAGAATTTCACTGTGGCCAAGATAGAAGTCTGTTTTTAGCAATTTGATAGGTTAGTTAAACTCAATAGCTCCAAACATAAGACAAAACAGGTAAAATTATCAAAGAGCACGTGCTTGATAAAAGCCAGTAAATTACGTCATCTTTCTTTTTGTTCGTTCTTCAGGGCGCACATTTTGAAAAAAACTGTAAAGATATTTTAAATAACTGCTTTCGCAGCTAAACAAAATCATTGTAACATCACACAAAAGAGAAAAATGCATAACAAGCATTAAGAAAGGGGGCATAGCCAAAAACAGCGATAAGAAAACACTCAAAATGAGGCCAGTCCTTTTAAAGAGACAGTACACTGAAAACAAAAGAAGACATTACGTAGCTTGCAACACTCTTCTTTTCTCCTTCTTGATTCCATCAAAGACTAAACTTTTTCTACTTAAACACAATTTCAATTTCTAATGTTTGTGACTTAACCCCATTCTGTACTGACTCAAAAGTCTCAAGCTCACCCAAGCCTGGTGTGGTGAAAGTCCCTCCATCCTTCTTTTTGTTTTTCTTTCTTCCTCATCTTTCAAGCTACTCTTCAAAAGGTCAACCTCCCCTCTTCACCTCTCTAACTCTTGTGGCTGAAACAACAAGTCTACCGCTTTCCAATCCTCCTCTTATTTTCTTCTCCTTTACCAGTTTCTTCATCTTAGTCTCCACCTCACAAAAAGTCTGACAGATTTTAATTGATACTTTACAAGTTCCTATGTTCCCCTGGATATGTTATGCATCTGATTTTTACAAGATTCCTTTACAATTTTTGTTTGCAGTGAAAGGACTCATTTTAACTCCTCGTTCTCCTGCAACATATCTTTCCTCTCCTCTTTCGCTTAGAATATTTTAACTCCTCGTCATTCTGCACAATCTCTTTCCTCTTCTCTTTTGCTTAGAAGATAAAAAATCCGGTGGACTGGCCGTGGTTTGTTCATTTTCGGTTTTAGGGGTCCGCTTCCTCTTATTAACTCGGCCCCAACTACGTACAGGAGTTGAACAACTCTTAATAACGCGGACCAAAACACATATTCCTCTTCCCCGTCTCGGCGGAATCACACAGTCAATCTCTTAACACTAGTTATTTTTAAACCTTGAAAACTCAGGTCCACCGAAGGGCACCATTTGTTAGAGGATTTTCCCGTTATTGTCACAACTAAAGGGTACTTCAGCAACAAGTGCCGAGTGATACAGGCCATAGTAGTTATCAAAAAAAAAACAGGCGTTAACAGTTGATTCACAGGAGTATTATGATTATCATGCATCTATTTTCAGATTAGCAATTAAAACAGCCTGATTTGCTGATGGACTCAGATTGACCAGGTCATATAGATTTTAGTTAAACAAACGCATTAAGAGATATGAGGCTAATGCGGGTATATAACGTTAGATCACAGATCAGCCATGATCTCAGTGATTGGCGGAACAATCTAGAGGAGCTAAATAGCCTACTCCTATTCCTATGTTCCTATATTTCTAGATCGAACCTCCGTGGCTTCCTTGGCCTGTGGACTTCCGACTCCCCTCTCGAGGGCTCTAAACTTTGGAAGGGATTATACCCTATCTTCACATTATTCAGCTGCTAAGTTGTGCACGAACACATCACAGTCCTTATCTCCTGGCCGTTAATTAGCCGGTCAGACTGACGCCACGATAACAACCCAAAAGAGCTGTTTTATGTTGTATGGTTCGTCACCGAAAGCTGCATCTCTGTTATTACTAGCTGTTATTGTCCTCTCGGATAGTGTGACTCCCTTCCTTATCTGTGTTTAGGACCATGAGTGTCTTGCTTCAATCCATAGCTCTGATTTTCTCAACAGTCACTGAATGCTATCAGTTCTGTGAAAATGTTGGTTCCTTGGTTACCACACCTTCAGATTAAAGCGTGTCTCCATAATTCTCATTTGTGTACGCCATTCTGAATGTAATCTATTCTTATGGAATGTTGGGCTCATAGCAACCACATCTCTTATTTAGATACGGTCCATTGCTTGACCTTTTGCTGTTTTATGATTCTAAAGTTTCAGCATTCTCTGTCATTTACAAACTTTCTTTGTACACACATACCGAGACACAACTCGCACTCCCACACCTCACTCCAAAATCCATCCTCTTCTTAAGATGCTATGAAAGCTATGCGGGATGGGATATTTGACGATTCTTGGTTTAAAACCATATTTTTACAAATCACCGAGAACAATCACTTTGTTATTTTTATTCATCTCCCTGATCTGCCGACACATTTCAGGGGATTTCTCAACTTCGCTACCAGGAGGATAAATAAGGCAGATATTGCTACGAGCTGGCGATCTGCAATGCCAGGTTACTGCCCGATGGCAAAGTTGAAAATTACCGACTTCCTTTGCCATTTAATTCCCTTCATTATGGAGTCAATAGTAGAAACCTATATGACGTAACATTCCATTATTTATCGTTGCTCTCTAAACATCTTGATGTTCTACTTCACTTTCGTGCACACCTGTGCTCTCTATGTCATGTATTCCATCCTCCGCCAGCATCGCCACAACTCCATCTTTCTTACTAATACTGTGCGTCCTGAAGTATTATAATTGAATATACTTATTTTCCACTTCAGCCCGTTTGCAGCTGTGCTTCTGGTAGTGATATAAATATATACATCTTCGAGTGACACCATTTCTTCTAATTTTCAGTTCATTACTCACACTGTGAATATTGAAAAAGGCATATTCTATCTTTTTTTTGTTCAACAACACCAACATCGAATAAGGTTTTATTGCGAGGAATGATCAAAACCTTGATCAAAAACGTTGGCTTTAAGGAGGCTCTTAATGGGAGAGGAGGAGGTGAAGAGGCAGAGCTAGTGAGGAAGGGAATTGCAGAGTTGCTTTAGTTGACTGAAATGGCTACGATTGTTGGGGCAATGTAGGTGGATCTGCACAAGAGGCCAGGCTCAGAGGAACAGAGAAATCGGGTTGGAGGTTGTAGGGCAGGAGGAGGTCATAGAGATATTGAAGGGATTTAATTACGAGGATGATTTTTAAATTTGACGCTTTGGAGAACTGGAAATCAATTTAAGTCAGCGAGGACAGGGATGATGGGAGAACTGGACTTGCAAGTTAAGATATGGGGAGCAGTGTTTAGGATGAGCTCAAGTTTATGGAGGGTGCAAGATTGGAGGCTGGCCAGGAGAACATTGGAATAGTCAAGTCTAGAAGTAACAAAGGCATGGATGAGGGTTTCACCAGCAGATGAGCTGAGGCAGGGGCTGAGCCACAAGGTGTAAAGGAGGTGGAAGTAAGCGGTCTTGGTGGTAGATTAGTTACGTGGTGGGAAGCTCATCTTAGGGTCAAATAGAATGTCAAGTTTGCGAATGGTCTGGTTCAGCCTCAGACAGTGGCCAAGGAAAGGCATGGAGTCGGTAGCTTAGGAACGGAGCTTGTGGCAGGGATTGAAGACATTGGCTTCAGTCTTCCCAATGTTTAGTTGGAAACAAATGTTGCTCATCCAGTACAAGATATCAGACAAGCAGTGTGACAATTCAGACACGGTGGAGGGGTCGAGGGAGGTGGCGGTAATTAGAGCCGGGTGTCGTTACTGTGCATGTGAAACCTGACATTGTTTTTTCGAACGATGTCGCCGAGGGGCAGCATGTATATGGAGAATAGAAGGGGGCCAAGGATAGATCTTTGGGGGACACCAGAGGTAACGGTGCCGGAGCAGGAACAGAAGCCATTAAAGACGATTCTCTGGCAACGACTGGATAGATAAGAATGGAACCAGGTGAGCACAGTCCCACCCAGCTGGACGACGGATGATGGTGTGGTGAACAGTGTCAAAGGCTGCAGGTCGAGAAGGATGAGGAGGGATAATTTATTACGGTCACACTCAGATAGCATGTCCTTTGTGACTTTGATAAGGGCCATCTCAGTACTGTGGCGGGGGTGGAAACCTGATTGGAAGGATTGAAACATGGAGTTGTGAAAAGGATGGGCACAGATTTGGAAGGCGGCAACAATTTCAAGGAATTTGGAGAGGAAATGGAGAATGGAGATTGGGCTGCTGTTTGCATGGCAATTGAAATTTAATGCACTGAAGTATAAATTCATGCATTTTGTGAGGAAGAATGGTACGAGGCAAAATAAACTAAATGGCACAATATTAAAGGGGTGCAGGAACAGAGTGACCCGGTAGTTCACATAGAGAATTCTTTGAAGGTGGCAGGACAAGTTGATAAATCTGTTAAACAGCTTACTGGATCCTTGACTTCATAAATAGAGGCATAGAGTAAAAAATCGGATTCAAATTTTGTATGAAAATGCTCCCGTGAAGCGTCTTACTACGTTAAAGGCGTTATATAAATGCAAGTGGTTGTTGTTGTTGTCGTTGACCTAAACAGGGACTGTATAATACATGTTGTTTTGTATCAAATCATCTGGGCAATACATTTCACTACTTCATTTGCTTTAGCAATAGCCTCGTTCCAATGGTCATGAACCTTCAGAGAGTCATTGACTATGACTCATGGATTATTCTCCTGCTCAAGGCTGTAAGGCCGCAACGCTGCATGGTGTGCACCAGCTTGTCGTTGGCCTTTACATTTACAGCATCCATGTTAAATGGAATCAGCCAGCGAAATATCCATTCCATTACTGCAGATTCAGGTTGACCACTTTCAGGAAAATGCCCATGTTCTGCAGGCTAGCTAAAAGTCATGGCTTCTTGTACTTTCTTGCAGCATAAGACATAGCGTAAGTCACTCTCATGGATCGCCAAATATTATACCCGGAAGGTGGTTGGAGCTCTTTTCTTATATTTCCTAGTGCCAAACCCATAGTCAAACTTGTTAAGGACAGTTACGAAGGGACTTGATATGTTCCAGACCAGCACAAATCAATACAGATTACTTTCCTTGCTGACACATTCACAATTTCAGTTCTTTATTCTGAAACATTTCATACGTCGCAGATAGAAGCGTTCGCTCAAGAATTCATCATTCTTAGAGGGTGTCTGCTGCTACTATTATTGTAACACGTGTTTATCTTGGCGTTTCCACAACATTCGATTAAGAGTCAGGAATCATGGGAAAACGTAATTAACAGCTCAGAATTTAATAGCCACATAGTTAAGCACTCTACCAGTTGCAAACCAAGCAAAACTAAACCCAATCTGGCAGGATTCAGATATTGAGATTCTTCAGGGAGAAGCATATCTAATTCAAGTGAAGTTGGCAACGGAGGAGCAGGAATCTGTGGACTAGAACAGTGGGTGGAGTCCTTTCGCCAGCCACATCTGGCAGATGTCCTTAACCAGTTCAAAGACCAGGAGTCCACCATGGAGCATAAAGCGTCTCCAGGACCATCTGCAGTAGGTTAATGATCGTTAGGCAGATGCATTAAGCACAAACGGGTGTTCTCGTGGAAGTATTCTGACTAAGGCAATAGAGATCATGAATTGCAAACTGCTGGAATTAACATTATCTGGATTAACCTTGCTTGACTCAAACTTGCGTCAACTTTATTGTCATCCTATGCATTGCTCCCACACAATTTACGGAATATTCCAAAGCAGTGTCCAGTATCAGCGTAATACGAAAAGTTGGCTATAAGATTTGGTGTTCTCGCGTCCAACCTGTAGGCAGTACCTTCCAAGAGTTGTTATCAAATTTATTAATGCTACCTCATGGACAAAATAATGAGCATCGAATTTTAGTGTGGTAAAATGGTTTACACAGGGCAGTTAGCATCATGCGAACAATACGAGTTCTAGAGGTGAATGTGCAATTGCAGACAGCCGCTTTACACGTCGTCAACTATACAGTGCAAGTTATCATATAAAGAGCTTTGGAAAAGAGGTATGGCAGGCATCATGCTGACTCCCCCTATAGGTTACAGGGACAGTTTGAATAGGCCGGTGCCCTCACCTTTTGCAGGAGCTTCAATATTTTGCCACCAATGCATCTCAAATTTTAGCCTGGATCTCCCACGCGGTGCAAAATAACCAGGAGGCAATTTTAAATCGAACAACTGCATATATAAGAACATAAGAACATAAAAAAATAGGAGCAGAAATAGGCCACACGCTGCCTCCAGCCTGCTCTGACATTCAGTAAGTTCATAGTTTCGACCTCAACTCCACTTTCCCGCCCGATCCCCATTTCCCTTGATTAGCTAAGGTTCTAAAAATCTATCGATCTCAATCTTGAATATACTCAATGACTGAGCATCCACAGCCCTCTGGGTAAATAATTCCAAAGACTCACCGCCTTCTGAGTGAAGAAATTCCACCTCATCTCAGTCTTAAATGGCTGATCAATTACCCTGAGACTATGCCCCCCTAGTTCTAGACTCGCCAGCCAGCGGAAACATTCTCTCAATCTACTTTGTCAAATCCTTTCCGAATCTTATATGTTTCAATGAGATCACTTCTCATTCTTCTAAACTGCATAGAGTATAGACCCATTCTTCTCAAAAGTTTATGGCTAGCCTTAGGCTTATCAGCCCACAGAAATTGCAGGTGAAATAATGGATAGCTGAACCGCGTTCTCCGTTGTTATTGGCGAAATGGAAACGCAAATTCCAGTATTCGCGCATGGGCAGTGAAACGCGGAAATCAGGAACTTGCTCCTATTGGTTCGCGGGCGATATGACAGCTTTAAATTTAAGGTATATTGCACCCTGCAATCAGAGAAACCATTGAAAAAGAGCAAACTTGCTTATCTTCCCAGCTGGAAAGTAACTATTTATGTCACAAAATAGGTACACTTAAAATACAGGTTTGAACTAAGTTTTAACAGTCTTAATGATTGCCAAATAACTAAAAAAAAACTCTTAAACATGTTGCGTTTCATTAATCCTTATTTTAATTGTTTTTGTTCATTAAAAAAATACTTTTTTTGTTGTTTTTACTTTTGCCTTCTGTCTTTTTTATTTAATTCAATCATTTCTTACCTCGCTTTTCACTGCCTACAACTGTTTTTACATTGATTTTAATATTGCACCTTTCACTTCGTGTTTTAACAATTGAAGCCTGAAGAAACAGTGAACACAACTTGTCAAAAATACTGCGACCTGATTGATCGAGGGGACAGTGTGATCCTGTCGCTTCTCCAAGGGTCCTGGCTTCGCTTGAACTGAAACTGGGCACTTCTCTTATTAGAGGAAGTGGCCAACAAAAAGCCTGCGGTAAGTTACTGGGTTAGTACAAATCTATGGAGGGCGGAGGGGGGGGGGGGGGGTGGTGGCGGGGGTGGTGGTGGAGTGGGGAGCAGTGTTGGTTCGCCGCCCCGAGCAATTTCTGCCCTAGTAATATAGTTGGAACGTTGTGATTTGCGATCAATCGCATGGCTATGATTTCCGTGCTGGTTCTCCCAATATCCCGTGATAACATCAGTGAAGATTGCTGGAACCACAGGACATCACTTCTGCAGGGTGTCCGCCGAAGTTGGAGCAAGACTTGGAGAATTGCACGCAAATTCTGTAGCCTACATTTCACTGCCATTCTTGGTGCTGCAGTTCTATTTACCATAGTATACACAATGCAGCAGTGCCATTCTCTGGTTGAAAATGGAACAATTTGAACAAATCTCATTACGCATGGTCAATAAAGTAAAATTTAAATTAATGTAAACCAAAAAAAAGGTCGCTTATTAATTTCAATATAATGTGTACAATTATATAATTCGATAACTCAAGGCTAGTTCGATAATTATAAACAATGTATTTTTCGGTTTCTGTGGTTCTTTTGCACAAGCTAGGGCAGAGGCGTGGGAACACCCCACGGAAATTTAACTCTAACTCTCTATAACATAAAATTCAATAGGATATACAGCATAGAAACAGGTCATTTAGTTGTACTGGTCGATGCCAGTGTTTATAATCCACACGAGCGTCCTCCCACTCAAATTACCTCTTCCCATCCTGCCGACATTTCTCTTTATTCCCTTCTCCCCCATGTTAACTATGCGTTAAATGTACCATAGTCCTGCATAGAATTGCACGCCAAAGAAACAGGCCACTTCACGCAACAGATCTATGCCGATGTCCACACGGGCCTCCTCCCAACTTAATTCATCTCACCCTATGAACATATCCTTATATTCCTTTCTTCATCATGTATTTATATAGCTTCCCCTTCAATACATCTATGCTATTCGCCATAATCGCTCCATGTGGTAGTGGGTTCCACATTCTCACCACTTTTTGGGTAAACAAATACCCCTAAATTAGTCATTTGATTAGTTTTGGCTATCTTATATTTGCACAGATTGTCCCAATTCTTCTGTATTCACCCATGAATGGAAACAATTTCACCACATGTATCTTGCCGAACTACTTCATAATTTTAAAGACTTCTCCAGAGTAAAGAGCGCTAAACTTCTCAAACGTCCCTGATAGTTTCATCCGCTCAATTTTGATGACATGCTTGTAGCACTTTTTCTGCACTTTCCCAAGTGCTTCAATATCCTTTAGCAGCATAGACACCAGATCGTATTTGAATAAGTGTGATTTTTTTTCTGCGGAGAGGGCGGGAGCTTTAGGCGCTCCTCCTCCCTTACATCCACGGAAGAGTTTCGGAAACACTGGAAAAAAGCATCATTTACACTTTTTTTCTGGAGTTTCCGCAGCTGTTCAGCCAAAGTTGATGCGAATCATCGATGGCATTCCAGCAGACATTAACCCGAGAATATAAAACTTGTACATTGGTCTGCTTAGAAAGCTCTTACACTGCAGTGAGAATCTTTTCAAAATTTACGTGGAGGTAATTGGACACTCGATTCCCACTAATGTTAATATGTAAAGAGCTGCTCGGAGTTATGAAGAGACATAACGCTCATGTCTCCTTCTCTATTTTTCATTTCTGGAAATTCGTCGCATACGTCAGCAGTGGAATTTGGACATATTACTCCCCCGTTTCCACAGCTGTTACTCCTTAAGTAATACAATAACAGTTTCACATTTTGATGTTTGACTTTGCTTCATTATTTCAGCGTTCTCATTTGAAAAGGTTCTGCTCAAGTGATTATTACCAAAAACAAAAGCGCATAGAATTTGAGGGGCCCTTGTGACGTGGTTTGTTAATTTGTTCCGAGTCACGAGACAGAGAGTCGGAATAAAGGAAACGTTCGTTAAACGACGGGATGTGAAAAGTGGTTTCCCCCAGGGATCTTATTGGGGACTCAGCTTTTCACCACATATATCAATGAATTTGATGAAGCAATAGATAGTTGTTTATTCAAATTTGCTGGTGACACTAGATAGGGAGGCATAGTAAATCATTTCGATGGTAGCAGGAAGTTGAAAAGGGACATACACATACAAGGTGACTCAGCAGATCGATAGCAGATGAAGTGCAACGTGGGTAAGTGTTGGGTCGTTCACTTTGGATCCAAGAGAATACATGGAACATCATTTTTAATGGTGAAAGGCTTCAAAAATGTGGAGGTGAAAAGGGATTTAGGTATTCGTGCACACAAATTAATAAAGCTGGTGCAAACGTACGACAAGTCATCAAAACAGCTAATGAAATATTGGCCTTTGTCTCAAGAAGGTTGGAGCACGAACGTTGGGAAGTGATGCCTCAGTTATACAGAGCCTTGGTCAGAACCCATCTGGAGTCCCGCATTCAATTTTGGGCACCACACTTCAGTAAAGATATATTGGCCCGGGGGGGTACTACAGTGCAGATTCACCAGAATGATACGGGACTTAAAGGATTAATTTTTGAGGAGAGGTTGCATTAATTGACCTGTATTCCTTTGAGTTCAGAACGTTGCTGGTGATCTGAGCAAGGTGATTCAATTGATAAAGTATTAAATAGGGTAGATGCAGATCAACTACTCAACGTGGGGGCGGAATCCAAAACAACGGGGCATAATCTAAAAATATGAGCCATGCCAGTTATGAGTGAAATTAGGAAGCATTTTATTGCTCAAAGTACGTACAATATTAACCTGTAACTCTGTCACTCGAAAATGCTATGGATGCTGGACGAAATTATATTTGGAAGACTGAGATCTATTGATTCTTATTAGGCAAATGGGCCATGGGATATGGAGAAAAGTTGGACAAATGGAGTTGAGGTATAGATCAGCCATAATCGCATTGAACGGCGAGCTGGAGGGGCTGAATTTCTTAATCCTGATCCTATGTTCTCCAATTCGATACTTATCTTCTTTTGATATAAAACTTCAGTCAGACATCGTTCATAAATGTTAATAGAACTGGAGGATATATCCTAGAAGTGATAGGATAAAAATGGATTAGAAATGAAGAGGTACAATAAACAGTGTATTCCTCAGTGCAGTAAACAACAACAACTTGCGTGTATATAGCTCAGTCAAAACGACCCAAAGCGCTTCAGAGAAGCGTTATCAAACAAAAATTGACACGGGGCCACTAAAAGGAGATCTCAGGACGGTTGAACAAAAAATAGATCAAAGAGGTAGATTTTGAGGAGCCTCCTTAAAGAGGAAAGAGAAATAGAGAGGCAGAGATGTTCAGAGAGGGAAATCCAGAAATTCGGGCCTAGACAGTTGACGTCACGTCCGCTAACGGTGGGACGAAGGAAATCGGAGAAGCACAAGAGGCCAGAATTGAAGGAATGAAACCCTCGGAGGGTTGTAGGGTTGGAGAAGCTTACAAGGACAGAGACAATCGAAGCCATGAGGGATTTGAACATAAGGATGAGAATTTTAAATTCGAGGCGTTGCTGGATCGGGAGCCAATATACATCAGCAAGCACAGGGATGAAGAGTAAACAAGACGTTTTGTGTGTTATGATATGGTAAGCAGAGGTTTGGATGACTTCAAGTTGACGAAGGCTGGAAGACGAGAGGCTTGTCAGGAGAGCATTCGGTGAGTTTACCTGTAAGCAAGGCATGTATGAGGGTTTCAGCAGCAGATGGCTGAGGCAGGTTTGGAGACAGGCAATATTACGGAGATGGATGTAAGCAGTCCTAGTGATGGAGAAGATATGGCATCGTATGTTCAGCTCAGGGTCAAATAGGTCGACAAGGTAGCAAACTTTCTGGAACAGCCTCATGCGAGGGCCGAACACAAAGGCTTCAGCTTCCCAAAACTAAATTGGAGAAAATGTCTGCTCATCCAATGCGGGATGTCGAACAAGCAACCTAACAAAGCAGATGCTGTGGAATGGGAGAGAGACGTGGTGGTGCGGTTTCATTGGTGCACATGTGGAACCTGATGTTGTATTTTCGTATGGTGTCACCGAGGGGCAGCATGAAGATGAGAAGTATGAGGGTTCTAAGTAAAGGGAGCGCAAAGAGAAATGATTGGAGGAAATTCTATGACTGGATAGCTAAGAATGGAACCAGATGAGGGCAGTCTCACCCAGCTGGACGACGGAGGAGAGGCATTGGAGGAGAATGGTTTGGTCAACTATGTCAGCGGCTTCAGAACGATCCAAAAGCATGAGGAAGGATAGTGCACCACAGTCACGTTCACATAGGATAACATTGGTGACTTTGAAAAGTGCCGTTTTGTTGCTATGACAGGGGCGGAAACCTCATTGGAGAGCTTCACACATAGAGTTGCTAGAAAGATGAGCATGGATTTGAGAAGCAACAGCAAGTTCAAGGAATTTGGAGAGGAAATAGAGTTTGGAGATGGGACGTTAGTTTTCAAGGACAAAGCAGTCAAGATTGAGTTTTTTGAGGAGGGTAGGGATGATGACGGTATAATTGAATGGGAGGGGAAGGTACCAGAAGACAGGGAACCATTAATAATATCAGCTGGCATGGGGGCCAGAAAGGGAAGCTGGGTGGTCACCAGGTAGGAACATTGGAGCATAGGAACAGGAGTAGATCATTCAGCCACTCGAGCCTCTTCCGCCATTCAATCTGATCTGTGTCTTAAATTCATTTACCTGCTTTGGTTCCAGATTCATTAATCCCCTTGCTTAATCAAAATCATTGAATCTCACTTTTGAAATTTTCAATTGACCTGTCCTCAACAGCTTTTGAGGGTGGGGGGAGTTCCAGATTCCCACTATTGTTTGTGGGAAAAAGAGCTTCTTATCATCCTCCCTGAACGGCTCAGCTCTCATTTTTATAATTTTCCTCCCTTGTTCTAGACTCTGCTACGAGAGGCGGATAAATCCCCTGGACCTGGTGGCTTACATCCTAGGGTCTTGAGGGAAGTGGCAGTCAGGATTGTGGATGCTTTGGTAATAATTTTCCAAAATTCTCTGGACTCGGCAAAGGTCCCGGCAGATTGGAAAACTTCTAATGTAACACCCTTATTTAAAAAGGGTAGTCGGCAGAAGGCTGGAAATTATAGACCAGTTAGCCTAACATCTGTGGTGGGTAAAGTTTTGGAGCCTATTATTAAGGAGACAGTAGCGGAACATTTGGATAAACATAATTTAATAGGACAAAGTCAGCATGGCTTTATGAAGGGGAAGTCATGTCTGACAAATTTGCTTGAGTTCTTTGAGGACATAACGTACAAGGTGGATAAAGGGGAACCACGTAGTGCATTTAGACTTCCAGAAGGCATTCGACAAGTTGCCACATAAAAGATTATTGCTCAAGATAAAGAATCACTGGATTGGGGGTAATATTCTGGAATGGGTGGAGGATTGGTTATCTAACAGGAAGCAGAGAGTTGGGAAAAATGGTTCATTCTCGGACTGGCAACCAGTAGCCAGTGGTGTTCCGCAGGTGTCGGTGCTGAGTCCCCAACTCTTTACAATCTATATTAACGATTTGGAGGAGGGGACCGAATGTAACATATCAAAATTTGCAGATGATACAAAGATGGGAGGGAAAGTATAGAGTGAGGAGGACATAAAAACAAGCAAGGGGAGATAGACAGGCTGAGTGAGTGGGCGGAGATTTGGCAGATGCAATACAATATTGGAAAATGTGAGGTTATGCACTTTGGCTGGAAAAATCGGAGAGCAAGTTATTATCTTAATTGCGAGAAACTGGAAAGTACTGAAGTACAAAGGGATCTGGGGGTCCTAGTGCAAGAAAATCAAAAGGTTAGTATGCAGGTGCAGCAGGTGATCAAGAAGCTCAACGGAATGTTGGCTTTTATTGCTAGGGGGATAGAATATAAAAACGGGGAGGTATTGCTGCAGTTACATAAGGTATTGGTGAGATCGCACCTGGAATACTGCATACAGTTTTGCTTTCCATACTTAAGAAACGACATACTTGCTCTCGAGGCAGTACAAAGAAGGTTCACTCAGTTCATCCCGGGGATGAGGGCGCGGACATATGAGGAGAGGTTGAGTAGATTGGGGCTCTACTCATTGGAGTTCAGAAGAATGAGAGGCGATCTTATTGAAACATATAAGATTGTGAAGGGGCTTGATCGGGTGGATGCGGTAAGGATGTTCCCAAGGATGGGTGAAACTAGAACTAGGGGGCATAATCTTACAATAAGGGGCAGCTCTTTCAAAACTGAGATGAGGACAAACTTCTTCACTCAGAGGGTAGTAGGTCTGTGGAATTTGCTGCCCCAGGAAGCTGTGGAAGCGACATCATTAAATAAATTTAAAACAGAAATAGACAGTTTCCTAGAAGTAAATAGAATTAGGGGTTACGGTGAGCGGGCAGGAAATTGGACATGAATTTAGATTTGAGGTGAGGATCAGAGCAGCCATGATCTTATTGAATGGCGGAGCAGGCTCGAGGGGCCGATTGGCCTTCTCCTGCTCCTATTTCTTATGTTCTTATGTTCTTATGAAATATTTTATCAATATCAAATCTTTGATTCATCTTAAACACATCAATTATATCACTCCTTACTCTTCTTCACTCGAGGGAATACAAGCCAATCAATGCAACCTTTTCTCATAACTTAATCCTTTTAGTACTGGTATCAAACTGGTGAATCTGCGCTAAACTCCCACCAATTCCAATGTATCCTTCCTGAGGTGCGGTGCCCAGAACTGAATACAGGACTTCAGATGCGGTCTAACAAGAAGTATTCAACTGCAGCATAACCAAGATCCCTTTGTATTCCAGCCCCCTGAAATGAAGGCTGACAATCCATTAACCTTTTCAATCATTTTTTTTTGCATCGTCTAGTGGGAATAGTGCCGAGAGAGCAGGAGGATCGTGCCATAGACAAGATGGGCTCGCAAGGAGCATGCGGGGAGATTATTGAGAAACAAGAGAAAGATGTGAGATCAGGGCTAGGGCAGGGGGAACCTTGGGCGGAGTTTGACCTGGTGTGCAAGGGATAGGTAGAAATGAGACAGAAACAGCTGAACAAATGGTCTCAATCATTCAGACAAAAATGTATATTGATCCTCGCACGGGGTATTGGAGGTGAGGTTGGAAGGACCAGGGTGGAGAGGTTTAAGAAGATGTTTGGTAGTGGAGACGACAACCCGGGGTTTCCTTTGCATTCCAGGTTGATCCTGGCGTAGTGAACAGTATTGACAGAGGAGAGCAGGAGCCTATAGTTCTTTATGTGGTCCAGCCAGATCTGACGATGAATGACTAAACCTGTTGACCGTCATAAACAATCAAGTGTGCATTTCTTGGACTTAAGGGGCCGAAGATTGGGGCGGTACCAGAGGAACGACCAGGGTGAGAGAAAGTAAAGTTTGAACCGGAGACGAGGGCATCAAAGGTGAAGATGCGATTGAGCAGATCGTTAGTTACAGAAATATGGTGATGAATGTATGGCCAAATGCTAGACAGTTGGGGATTTAAAGTGCCGTTGTAAATGTCTTAGTGGAGAGTTTTTTTTCACATGGGCGGATGCAGAGGAAATGGGGTTGGGAGGGGAAAAGGGGATGTGATTGCAGAGGGACACAAGAAAGTGATCGGAGATTAACTTATCTGTGACTGAGATGATGGGAGTAGAAAGGACACGTGAGATGGCACGATGGAAGAGATAGACTTGAATGTAGGTAGGCGAGTTTATATGGAGGCAGAGGTTAGGGGAGAAAAGGAGACCAGTGAACTTCGAGGAGTGAGGGCAAGGTGAGTTGAAATGAAGGTTGAAATCACCGATGTGAGAATTCGCTTGGTGCAGAGGTTGAGGGCGGAAAGGGAGAGGATATCTCAGTGAGGAACTTGGCGTGAGACTTGGGTGCACAGCAGAGAACGATGAGTTGAAAGGAGAGGCGAGAGGTGTGGAATAACGTTAGCTGCTCAAAGGAAGAGAAGGTGCCAGAGGGGTAGAGGGACAGATCAAGGTGAGATTTGGTGATAATGGCCACCCAGCCACTCCGGCAGTTTGGTTGAGGCAAGTGGCAGAAGGTGTGGAAGCTTTCCTAACGGGGAAGGTGGCATCACCCGTGAGCTAAGTTTCCATCAATGCTATGACTTCGAAGCGATCATGCGCAATAAGGTTATGGATGGCAAGGGCCTTGTTCACAAGTGTACGGATATTCTCGAGGAAGGTGCAGATAGGGGCGGTGATTGATGATCCACTGGCAGAGTCCACAGAGTCAGCGCTGGGAGGGGTGAGAGGAACGGGAACGGGGTTGGCAAGATTAGATCCTAGCAGTCGTGCGGACAAAAATGTCACTGACAGGGTAGGACGCGTCAGTTGGGGCTGCTGCTCCTATGTTAGAAGTGACGAGTGCCCCGATGTGACCTTTGGAGGGCACAGAGACAGGCATAAGGGAAACTGTAGGCTTAATCAAGAGGGAATGGAGAATGGGGCGGCGGAAGGAGAGTAGGAAGGTCGAGGATTAGTGAAAGGTTGGGTGGGGATTTGTTGGCGCAGAGTAGCCGAGAGCGGAGAAATTAAAGGAGGCATGACGACAGGGGAGAAGGGCCTAAGGTGGAGGGGGGGGCAGAAAAGAGGAGAAAAAAGGGGGGATTAGAAGTTGTTGGCTCAGGTACTGAGCGGCAGCCAAAATGTGCATGCCAATGGACACAGGGAAGCCAAAGTTGCATAGGCATGGCAGAGGGTACAATAAATATGTCCTGGTAGTGAATGGATAATAGAGAGGAGACAATAGGAGAGAGTCCGAAGTTAAAGTCAAAGTGATGAATCTCCACCTGCCATCACAGAATTACACAGAAATTACAGCACAGATACCAGCGGTTTGGCCGAATTAGTCCATCGTGGTGATCATCATCCACTTGAACAGTTATCGTCATTCTATGTGCTTGCCCAGATCCAGAATCACTTCATCCTGCTTACCTTTAACGACCTACCCGACTAATCCTTCAACGTTGACAACATCTCTGCTCCTATCAGTAACTCTGGTGCTGCATTCCACAGCTTCCCAAAAATCTGCATAATGATGTCTCTCCTGCTCACTGTCCTAATATCTTACACTTAATTCTATACCTCCGTTCCTTAGATCTGGACCCCTCATGGATTGAAAACAGTCCATGTCAATCTACCCCATCCAATGCCTTCACACTATTAATCATACCTTTCTCTCATTTAAGGATTTGCATCATCTCCAGTATCCATCTGTTTTGATGTGAAGTACTTGTTAGTTATCGCCACCAACCTCTGTTTAAGTTCGATCAGCCCTCTATCCACTTCTTTCGGGGGCCACGTTTCGTGTTCAGCAATTCTCTTCTTACTGATATATTTGCAATTGTTTCTTCACACAGTTTGAGATTCTTTCCGGAATGCTCCTCTTATTTTCCTTATTCATCTCCTCACCTCTTTCATATTTGCTCAAATCTTCTCTCATTTCCACATGTTTATCATGCCTAGGGACTCTATATGCTCTCTTTATTCATATTTGATCTTATCTTCTTATTTATCCATAGCAACCTGAGGATTGATGTAGTTTGCTTTTTAGTGGTATGGGTTGACTCTGTACCCTAGTGATCTCTTTTCAAAACATATCATTGTTGATCTATAATCCTGCGTGCCAATTTGACTTTCCTCCTCTCCTCACCTTTCAAACATCTACCTGTACTAAACTGGTGTCCTTAATTTCTACAAACGTTTTTACCTGTATATTTGGGCGTTAAATCTTATCATTTTAATAATTCCTGGACTGTGGGCGTCGCTGGCAAAGCCGAAATTTATTGCCCAATATTAGTTGCCATTGAAGAGGTGGTGATCGCTCCTCTTGAACCGCTGCAGTACGTGTTGAAGGTGCTCGTACAATGCCGTTAGGTGGTGAGTTGACCATCTCCAACAAGAGAGAATCTAACCACCTCCCCTTGACATTCAACAGCATTGCCAACGCCGAATCCCCCACCATTAACATGCTGGTCGTCACGATTGACCAGAAACATAAATGAACCAGCCACATAAATACTGTGCCTACAATAGCAGGTCAGAGGGTGAGTATTCTGCAGCGCGGAACTCAGCTCCTGAATCCCCAAAGACTTTCCATCATCTACAAGGCACAAGTCAGGAGTGTGTTGGAATACTCTCCACTTGCTTGGATGAGTGCAGCTCCAACAACATTCAAGTATAGCTAGACACCATCCAGGACAAAGCAGCCCGCTTGATTGGCACCCCATCCACTACCTTAAACATTCACTTCCATCACAACTGGCGGACCATGGCTGCAGTGCGTACCATCTACAGGATGCACTATAGAAACTAGCCAAGGATTGTTCGAAAGCACCTTCCAAACTCGCGACCTCTACCACCTAGAAGGACAAAGGCAGCATGCACATGGGAACAACAACACCTGCACGTTCCCCTCCAAGTCACATATCATCCCCACTGGGAAATATATCGCCGTTCCTTCATCGTCGTTGGGTCAAAATACTGGAACTCCCAACCTAACAGCACTATGGGAGAACCTTCACCAAAATGACTTCAGCGGTTCAAAAAGGCAGCTCACCACCACCTTCTCAAAGGCAATTAGGGATGGGCGATAAATGCTGGCCTTGCCAGCGATGCCCACATCCCATGAACGAATACAAAAAAAATGTTTCTGGATTTTCACCCAGCAACAATAAGGAACTTGTGCAAATCGAGATGGTCTGTGAATTGGAGGAAAGATTGGAGGTGATGGTGTTTACATGCACTTTCCACCCTGATCCTTATAGCTGGAGCAGGTCACGAGTTTCGTATCTGCCGCCAGAGAAGCCCTATCACGTTGCTGCAGTACATCCTGTGGATAGTACACGGTGCATTCACAATCCGCTGGTGGTGGAGCAGGTGACATTTTAGGCTAGAGTGTGACGTACCAGACTCTTTTTTGATTACTACCCGGGGTGGTCACTAAAATTTAAATCATGTCCCTAATCTAGATCGAGTAACACGTCTCCCCTTCCAGACATATGTGAATACAACAGCAGAAGGGGTCCTATACGCACTTTAGGAATTCAATTCACCTTTCTCTGTTTAACCCCACCCTGTCCTAATCTTAACTGGTAAATAAAATTACCGAGAGTAATCACTTTGTTGTTGTTATTCATCTCCTTTATCTGCCGACAGGTTTCGGAGATAATTTTCAACTTCACAACCAGGAATTTAAATAAGGCAGGCGTTGCAATGCGCGGGCGATCCACCAGGCTACTGCCCAGGTAGCATGGTTGAAAATGACCCTCTTCCTCCAACGTTTCTCTCCCTTAATTATGAAGTCTTTCGTGGACGCATTCTACTGTTTATGGTTGATCTCTAACCATCTTGAGTTTTTATTTCAGTTTTGTGTACATCAGTGCTCTCTAAATCATGTATTCCATCCTACAACAGTGCAGCTACTCCTCCATTTTTCTGACTTATTCTGTTCCTCCTAAAATATTATAACTGAATATACTTGTTTTCCACTCCGCTCCCATTTGTAGCCATGCTTCTGCTACTGCTATTAAATGTATACATCTTCCTGTTACATAAATTATCCTGATTCACAGTTTATTTCTAACACTCTAAATATTGAAAGAGACATAGTCTATAGATTTGATCTTTAAAGAGGTGAAGCGGCAGAGCGAGTGAGGGAGTGAATTTTAGAGTTGCTTCAGCTAGCTGAAAGGCATGGCGACGAATGGTAAGGCAAAGTGCATCTGTATAAGAGACCAAACTCAGAAGGACTGAAAAATCGGTGTGGAAGTTATAGGGCTGGAAGAGGTCATAGCGATATCACATAGAATATGCAGCACAGAAACAAGCCATTCTGCCCAACAGGACCATGTCGGTGTTTATGCTACGCACGAACCTTCTACCGCCCTACTTCATCTAACTCTATCAGCGTATTCTGCTAATTTTTCTCTCCCTCGTGTGTTTATCTAGCTTCCCCTTAAATATATCTATGCAAATTGCCTCAGCTATTCATCGTGGTAGTGGGTTCTACATTCTAACCACTCTCGAGGCAAAGAAGTTTGTCCTGAATTTCCAGCTGTATTTATTAGTGGCTATCGAATACTTAGCACCCCTTGTTCTGGTCTCTCACGCAAGTGAAAACATCTTCTCAACGTCCATTCTATCAAACCGTTCAAAATAGGCCTCGATCAGGTCACCCCTCAGCCTTCTCTTTTATAGAGGAAAGAGTCCCATTATACTCAATCTCTCCTGACATCTGTAACTTCTCAGTCCTGGTATCATCCTGGTAAATCTTTTTTGCATCATCTCCAGTGCCTCTATATCCTTTCTATAACATGGAGAGCAGAACTGTTCATAGTACTCCACGTGGGGTCTAACCAAGGTACAATGCACGTTTAAAGTAACTTCTCTGTTCCTCAATTCTTTCCCTCCAGAGATGAATCCCTGTGCTTGGTTTGCCTTTTTAATGGCCTTATTAACCTGCATCACTATGTTCAGTGATTTGTGTGCCTGTACCCCCAAATCCCTCTGCTCCTCTACCCCATTTAGACTCTAATTATCCAAGAAGTATGTAGCACTTATTCTTCCTCCCCAAATGTTACACCTCACGCTTACCTATATTGAAATTAATTTGACAATTACACGCCCATTCTGCAAATGTATTGATGCCTTCCTCCATTTTGGTGCAGTCCTCATCAGTATTAACTATAACCACCAATTTGGTGTCGTACAAGCTTAGAGAGGATAAAAAACAATGATCCAGAATATTGAAACTGTACTTCCTACTCCAGAGTCTAAATCGTTTATGTAAATAGTCCCAGCACTTATCCTTGTGGAGCAATTCACACTGTTTGCCTTTCTGAATAACTATCTTTAACCCGTATTCTTTCTTTTCTGGCGTTTGCTATCCATTCTACTACTTTTCCCCTGACTCCACGTGCTCTGACCTTAGTCACGAGTCTACTATACGGTACCTTATCTAAGGCCTTTTGAAAATATTACATCTACCACATTACCCTTGCCTATCCTTTCTGTTACTTCTTCAAATAAATCAATAAGGTTAGTCAAGCATGACCTTCCCTACTGAAATTCCTGCTGACTATTCTTTATTATATTTACAGTTTCTTGATATTTTTCTATTACATCTTTGAGTATTGATTCCATGATGTTCCCTATAACCAACATTAAGCTAATTGGTCTATAGTTCCCTGGACTGGTTCTATCTCCGTTTTAAAATATAAGAATCACGTTAGCTGTCTCTTAATCCGCTGACACTATTTCCTTTCCTAATTAATTTATATCCATTTATAAACGTAATGGAACATCTGCTATTTTCCCTACCTTACTTTGATGTGCCTGGATGCAATCCATCTGGACCATTGGTTTTAACCTCTCTAAGCTTGATTCTTTCATTCATTTTCTCCCCCTTTCTATCTTAAATGTCTTTAAATCTACTTAATCTATTCTTCTAATGTCATACCCATCAATACGGCACTATTCCTTTTTCTATTCCTTGATAATTTAATTGTGTAGTTTCCCTTTGCCTTCCTAATTGTTTACCGTTTCAAATGTTTCTCACTGCTGTTCTATCTGTTTGTTTGTCAGTGTTTTTTTCCAATTAATTTTCCTTAGTTCCATTCTCATCACCAGAAAATTAGCTTTTTTCCAATGTATTACATTGATATTTGTCTTACTTATGTCCTTCTCAACCTTTACCTTATACCTTATTATGTTGTGATTACTACTGCCTAGATGTTCACCCTTGCTTACTTCTTTTATCCATTATCGTTAATTTCCCATTGCTAGATCCAGCAGTGCCGCGTCTCTTTTTGGGCTTTTTACATGCTGCGTAAGAAATGAGTCCTACACACATTGTAAAAACTCCATTCCCAGTGCTACTTTACCCACGTCTTCTTGCCAGTTTATTTGGGGATAGTTAAAATCTCCCATGATCATTATTCTATGTCCTTTACTCATTTCACATATTTACTTACATATCCCTTCCTCCACCTCCTTTCCAATATTAGGTGGTTTGAGTATATCTCTATTAGCATGATCGATCCCGACTGATCTATTTTTGCAAACCATATGGAATCAGTGTATACCCTTCTGATAGTTATGTCACTTTTTCTGCTGCCATTATGTTACCTCTAATAACTACAGCTACTCCACCCTCCTGACTCCGCCTCTTCCTTCCCTATCTTTTCTGATTATGTTCTATAAGTTGCCAGTCCTTTTCTTTATGTAGCTACGTTTCAGTTATTCCTACTACACCTGATTTCTTGCTACGGAGTATTGCCTCCAGTTCCTCTGTTTTATTTTCAACGTTGTACAGGCAGCTTAGTTCATCTTTAACTTTACTTTATTTTTAACAGTCCATTTATACTTATGACTTATAATTGTATTTGTTCCTTGTCCTTTTATGTTATCTTTATTCCTTATCCTGGTCTTACTTTTACACTCATCTCCTGTTTTTTCTTTATCGTTAAGCATTTGTTGTTGCTACCAGACGCTCCCCCCATTTTAATCTCCCAAACTCTGTAGCAATTCTGTTATTTCTTTTCTTAGATCTCTGGTTTACACATGGGCCACAACCACAGGCTTTTCTCCTTCTCATCCATAATCTTTTCCAGCCTTTCCAAATGTCCCCTACACGCCATTTGGGAACCTATAAAACATCCGGGACTCTCAGTCTGGACGAAGGGAAACATGTATCCCTCTTAACAGTGATTTTGGCACTTCTGCTGTAAGGAAAGTATTAATCAGACTGTCCTTGAGTCTGCTTTCTCTCAATATGTAGTAATGAAATGTTTAGCATTTGCCTGTTAAGTAGAGCATTTCAATTTAATTGAAAGTACCACTGGGTTATTACGCCAAGGCTGACTTTGAAGCAATTGACAGTTTATAAACTTCAGTAACACTAATTAAAAGACAAAGTAGTGCATACTGCAGAGAACTGCAGAGAGGCTCGTGTGAAATAGTACTGAAACAAATAGAGACTTGTAATCGACAGTTTATTTCAGCGCAATAACAATTATATGTATCAAAAATGAAACTATCGATAAGGTAACAAAGTTGAGGAGTTGTAACGATCTATGCAAAAATGACTTGTTAAAACTAAAATTATTCACAAGGGAAACGATTATTACAATTATTCAAATATGGAGTTATATTTTGTAATGTAGAATTGTAGAAATTTTCACGTGGAAGTCATTACAGAAATGTATAAAAATTGGGTGTATGCAATGAGTATTTGGATTATATAAGGTCGGATCAGCCTGTATATATAGCTTGGAAATGTGATGCGTTTGAATCCCTCAACTAAACTCGAAAGGTTTTGCTGTAAGTATTGTTTTACGTGTATGTTTTAGTAATATACATGTGCTTATTAATTCTGTGGCATGTGATATTGAATGTTTACAAACATTATTAATTTGAGCAGTAAATTACAAACAAGAACACCTAACCTGCCTAACATTGATATATCCGACCTGACTTGACAATCTCGTCCATATGCCATCATACGTGATTGCTGCTGTGTAGTCCATTTGATGGTCCTGGTCTGAGTCATCGTCCTCTCCACAGAGAGTTATTGCTTCAAACCTGTTGGAGAAGATAATTTGATCTGGGAGTTCTTGTCCCTCCTCCTCCTATCCCCCCTCACTCTCTTTCCTGAGAGGGAATAAAACAATTCATTAACTAATCTGTGGAAACGTTATTTGATTGAGTGAGTGGTAAATGTCAGGAACAGTCTCCCTAGGGATCCGGTTGAAGCAGAAAATGTTGATCATGCAAATGCAAGTGAGATACATTTCTTTCAGAAAATATTATTTTGAGATACAGTATATGAGTAATTTCAGAGGTGACATATGGTAAGTGTAGCAATCTAGGTAAGAACAGGTCATTTCCGGATCTTTTGCAGACTAACTATAGAGATGGATTTCCATGGTTACTCAGAAACTCCATTCTCATTGTATCATGCGACTAACCAGACTGAGAAGAGTGTTCCAATATTCTGAACAATTTCGTTTTGTCTTGTCCAGTCGGCCATGCAGGTGATTAACAGCTCCTCGTGTTTCCTGAAAGGATTAAATGCGCACTTTCAGTTATTACAGTCTGGAAGGTTCGATCACATCGTGTAGGTTCCTTCACTCAAAGATGAATTGGAAGGACAAAGCGGGTATTAATCACTGATTATACGGAATAGGTATGAAGAGCAGTTCAGAGAACACTAAAATTCTGCCCCATAACTGAAGGGATCTAAAGCGAACGGTCTTATGTTTTGTTACATATAACAAAAACAGCCTCCCCTACTTGTCACGCGAGCTACCTTATATTTTTATGTCAAACATAAAGAGTGCCTTTCCTATATTCCTACCTAATAAGAAGCGTTTGTTCTTTGTAACAATTCTCACAATGAAGCAATAGAGAGATAAAGGATCACACTTTCATAAGCAAAATCGGTGTTTGTTAGATGTGTTCTTATTGTTTTGCAAATTTGATACCGCATGGTCGGCCATTCTGTATTGTAAATCGTGAAAATAGATAATAACAGATCGGGAAGCTTCATTAAAAGGCATGACGGTGGGTAGGCAATGGCTAACATTTGAGGAACGAATGCATGAATTGCAACAGTTATATATTCCTTTCTGTTGCAAAAACACAAAAGGAACTGCGGCCCAACCATGGATAACACAATAAATTAAATACAGTATAAGTTCCAAAGAGGTGTCATCTAAATTTGCCAGAAAAAATAGCAAGCCTGAGGAATGGGAGCAGTGTGGAATTCAACAAAAAAGTACCAAGAGATTGATTAAGAAAGGAAAAATAGAATATGAGAGTAAACTTGCAAGGAACATAAAAGTGGATTGTAAATGCTTCTACAAGTATGTAAAAAGAAAAAGATGATTGAAGACAAATGCAGGTCCCTTACAGTGAGAAACGGGAGAATTTATAATGGGGAACAAGGAAATGGCAGAGCAATTAAACAAATACTCTGATTCTGTCTTCATGGAAGAGGACACAAATAACTTCCCAGAATTGCTAGGTAAACAAGAGTCCAGAGAGAAGGAGGAAATAAAAGAAATTAGCATTCGCAAAAAAATAGTGCTGGAGAAATTAATGGGACTGAAATCCGATAAATCCCCAGGGCCTGATAATCAGCATCAGAGCATAGTGAAAGAGGTAGGTATGGAAATAGTGGATGCATTGTTTGTCATCTTCTAAAACTCTATAGATTATGAAATAGTTCCTGCAGATTGGAGGGTAGCAAATGTAACCGCACTGTTTAAAAAAGGAGGGAGAGATAAAACAGGGAACTACAGACCGGTTAGCCTCACATCAGTAGTAGGGAAAATGCTAGACACTATTATAAAGGATGTGATAACAGGGCACTTTGAAAATATCACCGGGATTAGACAAAGGCATCATGGATTTATGGAAGGGAAAACGTGTTTGACAAACCTACTCGAGTTTTTGGAGGATGTAGCTGGTAGAATAGATAATGGGGAATCAGTGGATGTGGTGTAATTGGATTTTCAGAAGGTCTTTGTTAAAGTCCCACATCAGAGATTGATGTGCAAAATTGAAGCACGTGGGATTGGCGGTAATATACTGGCATTGATTGAAAATTGGTTAACAGGCAGGAAACAGAGAGTAGGAATAAATGGGTCTTTATCAGGGTGGCAAGGAGTGACTAGTCGGGTACCGCAGGGATCAGTGCTTGGGCACCAGCTATTCACAATATATATCAATGATTTGGATGAGGGAACCAACTGTAACATTTCCAAGTTTGCTAACAGTTGGGCGAATGACTGTGCATTCATATTTCATATATTTTAGGAACATTATACCGCTGCAGTGGTACCTGACATAGATTTCCTTTCATAAAAATGTACGCTGTACTGATATGTACTTGGAAACAAAACATGTAAACTATAATAGTTTTCAGTACTTTAACAGATAGACTGAATGAACTTCTAATAAGCCAAGAAAAATCGTTTTGTCAGTAGTAATAACACATTATTAATTTTGACGGTTACCAGTGAATGATTAATGAGTATGTGCACCTTAAAGAAAGTTTCCCACTTGGAATACCACATCCTCCATAACGAAGCAAAATCACAGCCTGCAGTCATATCACCAAAACTGCGTTATTTAAGGATTACGAAATTGTTGTACTTTGTTCTCATTTTTATAAAGAAATTCGCCGTCCCTTACTCCAACAGTATCAGCGCTGGCAGTCAACTTCTGTTTACACAGAATGAGGAACGGCTGAGTCTGAGGGAATGGGCAGGGACTAAAAGTTAAAAGCATCTCTGAGAATGACTCCATACATCATCCATCAGCTTTCTATTCTGTGATGGGTCCCTACTCTCCAATAACTATTCGGCCATTCTGAAGGAATCAATATCCATTCATTGAACACTGGACTTTATGCCCAAGTATACTGAGGACAGACATTTTAGAATGATTCCCTTCACAATACTGAAACATTCGCCGAATTACATAGAATTTACAGCACAGAAACAAACCATTCAGCCCAACCGATTTATGCTCCACACGAGCATCCCCCCAACATCCTCCATCTAAGTCTATCAACATTTCCTTCTATTGCTTTCTCCCTCTTGTGTTCATCTAGCTTTCCCTGAAATGCATCTATGCTTGCCGCATCAACTACTCCTCATGGTATTGAGTTCCACTTTCTAACCACTTTCTGGGTAAACAAGTTTCTCCTGAATTACCTCATGGATTTACTGGTGACTATCATATTTATGGACCCTACTTTTGCTCTCCCCCGCAAGTGGAAACATCATCTCCACGTCTGTCTTACCAAAACCTTTCATGATCTTAAATATCTCTACCTGGTCGTCACTCAGTCCTCTCGTTTCTTGAGAATACTGTGGCTACAAGAGCAGGTCAGAGGTTGGGTATTCTGTAAGGAGTGACCCACCTCCTGCATCCCCAAAGACTGTCCACCATCGCCAAGCACAAGTCAAGAGCGTGATGGAGTACTCTCCACTTGCCTGGATGAGTACAGCTCCAAGGCCACTCAAGAAACTCGACACCATCCATGACAATGCAGCCCACTTGATTGGCACCCCATCACCACCTTAAATATTCACTCCCTCCCGCACCAGCTCACCGTGGCTGCAATGTATACCATCCACAAGACGCACTGCAGCAACTCGCCAAGGCTTCTTCGGCAGCACCTCCAAAACCCGCGACCTCTACCACCTAGAAGGACAAGGGTAGCAGGCGCATGGGAACTTCACCACCTGCACGTTCCCCTCGAAGTCACACACAATCCTGACTTGGAATATATCGCCGTTCCCTCATCGTCACAAGGTCAAAATGCAGGAACTCCCGACCTAACAGCACTGTGGGAGAACCTTCACCACACGGACTTCAGCGGTACAAGTTGGTGGGTCACCGTCACCTTCTCAATGGCAATTACGAATGGGCAACAAATGCTGACTTTGCCAGCGATGTCCACATCCCATGAATGAATAAATGAAAAGAAATGCCCCAGTCTGCTCAATCTTTCCTGATAGGTATAACTTCTCCTTTATGGTATCATTCTAGTAATTAGTTTTTGCACGTTCTCCAGTGCCTCTATAAAATAGAGACCAGAAATGTTCACAGTACTCCAACTATAGTCTAACCAATGTTCTATATAAGTTCAACATAACTTCTCTGCTTTACAATTCTGTTCCTCTAGAAGTTAACCCCAGTGTTTGGTTTGTTTTCTTACCGCCTTATTAATATGCTACTTTTAGTGATTTGTGTTGCTGTACTCCCAGATCCCTTTGCTTCCCATTTAGAATCTTATTATCCAAGCCCCCTTTTCCATTCAATCAAAATGTAATATTTCACACTTATCTATATTGAAATTAATTTGCCAATTACACGCCCATTCTACAAGTTTATTAATAACTTCCTGCAATTTGTAGCAGCCCCCATCGGATATTAGCCATACCCCCAATTTGCGTCGTTCACAAATTTTGATATTGTATGTCTGACTCCCGAGTCCAAATTGTTTATGTAAATGATAAACAACAGCGGTCCCAGACCGATCCTGGTTGAACGACACTTCCCACCTTTTGCCAATCTGAGTGGCTATCTTTCTCCGTTTACTGTTTTTTAGCCAGCTTGGAATCCATTCTACTACTCGTCCCCTGACTCCACATTCTCTGACCTTAGTCGTGAGTGTAATATGTTATACCTTATCGAAAGCCTTTTGAAAATCCAAATATAATACATCTACTACATTAACCTTGTTTACTCTTTCCGTTACCTCTTCAAAGAATTCAATAAGGTGGGTCAAGAATGAACTTCACTTATGAAATCGGTGATGACTATCCTTTATTGCATTTTCGGTTTCTATGTGTTTTCCTATAACATCTTTGAGTAAGAATTCCATTATCTTTCCTACCACCGACGTTAAGCGAATTGGTCGATAGTTCCCTGGACTGGTTCTGTCTCTCTTTTTAAATATAGGAATCAAGTTAGCTGTCCATCAGTCCTCTGGCACTATTCCCTTTTCTAATAAGTTTTTGTTTACATGTAATAGTGCCTTGGCTATCTATTCTCGAACTTCTTTAAATATGCGTGGATGCAATCCATGTGGATAGGGGTTTATCCTCTCTAAGTTTGATTAGTTTAAAAATATCTCCCCCCTTTCTATCTAAAATGTTTTTATATCTTTTTTGATATATTTTCTATATCCTGCCCACCATGTTAGTCTCCCTGGTAAATACTGAGGCAAATAAATTGTTTAATGTTTCTGCCATTCCGCTGTGAGTTTATGGTGTGTACCCTTAGTGGTCCTATCTCTATACTGATTTTTCTTTTTTTTATTATTGTGTCTCTAGAATGCTTTTCCAGTTCTTTTCAAATGCTTATAATTTAATTCCGTTGCTTCTCTTTGAATTCCTAATTGATTGTTTTGACTTCATTCCTAACATTTTCATATTCCCTTTTGTCATCCTCTCATTTGCTTTCACTTAGTTTATGACTTTTTCTTTAGTTTCAGTGTTGCACTTATTTCATTATTCATCGATGGTGTATCATTACTGGCTAGTTTTTTCTTGCTGTTTAGTGGGATATATTTCTCCTGGTCTCTATTTATCACCGTTTTCAATGTTTCACCCTGCTGTTCTTTTTTATCAGTGAATTCCAGCTTTTTTCCAATTAATTACTTTGGTATTTTCCTTTATATTAGTTTATATCTGTCTATATAAAAAACACTTTTGGTCACATGCACCATAATCGGGAATTTGTTCCTAATGCCGAGCTCCTCAGCTTCTTTTGCCTTGCAGTCCTGCGCCTCTATAATTTGGAGGTACTTAGTCACTACATGAAGATTATTGCACACCCAAGTTCACAGAGGTTTTGGGATAAACAGTCTAGCATGGATTACCAGTAAAATATACACGTTAACGATTCAATCCGCTGGTGGTATGTGGTCCAGCAGTAATATTTCGTTCATATCATAATACGAGGATTGGTATTGTAATAAATCAACGTTTTTTGATTGTACCATAACAGTAAAGGTGTTAGCCACAAAGTATAATCAAGCGCAGAGGCCTCGCTTTGTTAAAGTCTAAATTCTCAAACTGCGTAAAACTTTCCACAGGGATGGGCCGCCCGTTATTGATACCGCCCGATTTCCATTTCCATTGAAATTAGCAACCCCAGTTTTACGCCTGGGCGGAAAATTAAAAATGGAACCCATCGTATACAAATTTACTCTCTTCCAGGCTCACCATAACCAAAAAGTAGCCTAATGTCTTATTCAAATGTTTCACTTCCTCTCCATTAGCCACAATGATTGCATTGTGTGTTAGTTTCATTCAGCTAATTGCGAATACATAAGTGTTCAGCTCCTATCAAGTTACAAGCTTCCTAACTTTAGGACTGTGATCCAAGGTGTTACACAAAGAATAGGCTACCTTATGAAATCTGATTGCGACAATGAGGTTACTATTGCAGCAAATCCTTGGATTGTATTGTTCTGGACTCAAAACACTCCACAAGTAGAGTGTTGCTTTGGTAGGTATATGAGGGGGTGAGGCAGGGGCAAATGGAGAGTTGTCTACAGAGCAAGAGCCCTGCGAGTGCTACATATTTCCAGTTTTAATAGGCAGCGCTAAAGTTGATCAGCACACGATGGCGACATAGAGCGATGCCTTGACTCATTGCAAAACACAGAATTATGATTGTTTTTTCGCTTTGCAGAAACACCTCAAAATAATTTATGTCTTTTTGAACGTACTTTGATTGTGAATGAAAAGTTAATTTGGCCCTGCTGTAATTCTGCACCAACTTATGATATTACTGAAGGAGAACTGAATATGCACTAACACACATCTTTAACATTCAACTGATCGATAGCATCTGAGTGTTCTTTTTATTTGTTCCTGTAATGTGGTTGACTAAGACGAGGCAATATTCTCTTCTAGTCCCCGAGGGCATTAAAATCATCCACATAGTCTCGCACTAGAGTCACGTGTAGAGCAGACCGAGCAGGGACTGTAGTCCCTCCCACCCCATGGACAATAGTGAACCAATTTGGATTGTATTACAATCCTGCAGCTTTAAAGGGGCTCATATTTTCTGATTCCGCCGGAGAAACTGAATCCTCTTTTCATAACTTGATTATATAAGAGCACCGAGGCTCACAACTGGAGTATACACGTTAACTGTCTTCCTGGATGAGTTGAGAGAACTCTACGTTTATGACCGTTCCCCTGGGCTTGTACATTCGTTCCACAGTAGGGCCTGGGATTTCCGCAGGGTTCTTCCGATCGCCTGTGGTGGCTTTGGCGGAAGATTGGCGCAAACGCAGGTTTCTCAAATTTTCCCAAAGATCATACCGAAGATAGAGGTGAAGTTCAGGAGAACCCCTCTGAAAATCTCCACCATATTCTTGACAGTATTGAAGGGGTGGTGCACTATTGGAGGCGCACTCTTTCGGAAGAGATGTTAAACGCAGGCCCTAGCTACCCACTTACGTGTGCGTAAAAGATCCAGTGATAATATGAGTGGAAGAAAGGGGGAGTTCTCCTGTGTCCTGGTCAACCAACATCATTAAAATAGCTTATCTGGTCATTTATCTCATTACTGTTTATGAGACCTTGCTGCGCGAAAATTTTCTATAGCCTTCTTCTATATTACATCAGTGAGCGCACCTCAAAAGTACTTCATTGACTGTAAAGCGCGTTAGGATCCCCTGAGCTAGTGAATAGGGCTCTTGCATGCAAGTTCTTTTTTATGTTGATTCTTTAGTGCAGCTACTGCTGCATTGTTCGATGTAGCAGCCTTGAAATTCCGCGTGGTGATTTTCCTGGTCTCCTACCATAATCACGTAGGGACACAAGCGAACTCCCAGGGAAACGGCCACATTCTGCCGTTTATAGCCGTACTGCGGTGCTTGCTACGCTCTCCGCCTCAGGTAGCGTGCGATACCTGGAGTACGGCCTCACGCATAGAATTTCACGGAAGTATCTATGAGATATGAGGTTAAACGTACTAGTGCATTACTCCTTTCTAATTAAAGGTATCGGGCAGCAGAAAAGCCAGACACATCATTATAGGTTGGAGTTTCCAGCAGAAAGCCATTTTGCCCTGGTAGAGTTGATTAAATAAAATACCTGTGAAGAATTACACCTTCCACTTCTCAAAGACGAATTTGGATGTTAAAACATCCAAATACGGAACTACCATAAACTAGCAAACCGTGTCTGTGGTGAATATCACCGCAAACAGACATTTAAATATACATTCAGGCCTCTTGCAATTCCATCAATTCACATTCGTAACAGTGTTTTTTTCCTTTGCTCATATTGTCCGACATCTCTCTTCACAGGCGAAGGCTCCATAAAAGACACCCTTGCACCTTCCAGAACAATACATACCCATGGTCTGCATATTCACATCTGATCTATACACTGTAGACATATCATTCAGTTAGCGAGCTATGACTTGTAGAACCATAGAGCACAGAAGAAGTCCATTCGGCCCAACGTTTCTCTGTTGGCTCTTTGAATGAACGTTCAATTAGTCCCGCTCCCCTGCTCTTTCCCCATACCCCTGCAAATTACTCCTTTGCAAGCATCTATCCAATTCCCTTTGGAAACTTATCATTGAATCGGCTTCCAAAAACTTATCAGGTAATGCATTCGAGATCATAACAAATCGCTGTGTAAAAAAATGCCACCTCATTTCTCAGTGGAATTTTTTGACAATTATCTTAGATCTGTGTCTTCTGGTTACCGACCCTCCTGCCAGTGGAAACAGTTTCAACCCATCTAGTCTATGAAAACAGCTTCTATTTTTGAAAAGCTCTACTAAATCTCCCCTTAACCTTCTCTGCTCTAAGGAGAACAATCCAATCTTATCTAGCCTCTCCACATAACTGAAGTCACTCATCCCTGGTATCATTCTGGTAAACCTCCTCTACAACCTCTTTAAGTTCTTGAGATCCTTCCGAAAATGTGCTGACCAGAATTGGACACAATGCTTAAGCTCAGACCTAAACAGTGATTTCTAAAAGTTTAACATAACTTTCTTGCTATTGTACTCTATGACTCTATTTACAAATGTAAGGAATCTTACAACACCAGGTTATAGTCCAACGGTTTTATTTGAAAATCACAAGCTTTCGGAGGCTTTCTCCTTCGTCAGGTGAAGTGGCATTTCACCTGACGAAGGAGAAAGCCTCCGAAAGCTTGTGATTTTCAAATAAAACCGTTGGACTATAACCTGGTGTTGAAAGATTCCTTACATTTGTCAACCCCAGTCCTTCACCGGCATCTCCACATCATGGCTTCTATTTACAAAGGCAAGGGTCTCGTATGCGTTTAGTAGTCTTATCAGCTTGTCCTGCCACCTTCAAAGATTTGTGTATGTGAACACCCGGGGACTTCTTCTCCTGCACCCCCTTTGAAATTATAACATTTAATTTATATCACTTCTACTCATTTTTCCTTCCAAATGGTATCACTTCACACTCTCTGCATTAAATGACATCTGCCACGTGTTTACAAATTTCCCAGACTGTCTATGAGCTCCCGAGGTCTGCTACTATTCTTACTGTTTGCTTTATTTGCAAGGGTTGGGACAGCTGCAAAGTTTGAAATAATGCCCCATATACCCACATAATATATATCAAGAAGAACAGTGGTCTGAATGCCAACCCCTGGGGGGACACCAATGTATACTTCCCTGCAGTCTGCTAAACAGCCATAGAATCATAGAGTCATAGAATATTTAAGGCACAGAAGGAGGTCCTTCAGCCCGTCGAGCCCGTGCCGGCTCTCTGCTGTAGTTACCTAGTTTATCACTCTCAACTTTTTGAACACGGTTTAAAAAATTTCAATTTTCAAGCCCTCTGGCAGCACTGCTGTATCCAAGGAGGATTGAAAGAAAGTGACCGAGCGTCCACTTTTTCTCCACCATTATTTCCCTGAGCAAAGTAGGCTCATCCCATGTGGACCCGGTGACGTTTCTACTCTGAGCGCTACCAGCCGTTTAAGTACATCCTCCTTATGTTTTTCTATCCTATTTAATTTATCCATTCTCTTCTACTTTATTATGACCTTTACACCATCTTCTTTAGTGGACACAGATGCAAAGTACTAATTTAGTACCTCAGCCGTGTCCTCTATCTCCATAAGAAGATTGCCTTTAAGAATTCTAATCGGCCTGACCCTTTCTTTGACTACCCACTAATCTTTCCTCATACATCGTCTTTGGCCCTCTTATTTCCTTTTCAGTTCTCCTTTGCAATTCCTGTATTCTGCTTGGTTCTCTATTGTATTATGAACCTGACATTTATCATAAGCCTGCTTTTTCTTTTTCATTTGAATCCTGTTGCATTTGAATTTCTTTAGTCATGCAGGGAGCTGTTGATTCGGGTGTCATTCTTTGGCGTCGGAATGTGATTAGTCTACTTCGAACTATCTCCTCCTTGAAGGTCTCGCATTGCTCTTTTTTTATATGATAATTCTTGGTTCCATTCCAGCAGGACCAGGTCTCTTTTCAACGCACTGAAATTAAGCTTCTTCTAGTTGAGTATCTTCATGCATGTTTTTTATTTGTCCTATTCTCTAAACCTAATGATACTGTGATCACTCTTTCCGAAATGCTATCCCACTGAAGCATGCTCCACTTACCCACTTCCTTTCCCGGAAATGGTTCCAGCCCTGCATCCTTCCTCGTTGAGATGCAGACATACTGATCAAAGAAATTTTCCTGTACATATTTCAGAAATTCCTCCCCCTCCTTGTACTTTGCACTGCTTCTTCGCAGTTATATTAGAACAATTGAAGTCCTCCATTATCACTACTATGTTGCTTTTAAAGTTTCTATTTGTGGCAGTATAAATTCCTTATGTTTATGAAATATGTGTATTATTTTAAATCTTAGGATTACGGACGAATTTTTTAGTTGTTGTGTCTTTTCTAAATATTAAATAGATGGAATGTCCGCTTCCCCAGGGATATTCAGTGGGCACAAAGGAAAATTAACGAATGGGCATGACAAGAGATGTCACAATACATTAATGTGATCAGTATTTTCTGCAGGACCTGGCTGCAGAGCAGAAGGACACATAGGATTGGAATTTTCGCAGGATGTGCACACTTTTCCACCGAAGTTACAGCAGATATTCGGCAGAACATCTGTGGGAATTAATGATCTCAGTAGGAGTGCCAATGTAAATCTCTCCTTCATTACTCTCATACCTTCCGCATGGCCCTGCAGGACTTTATCTTCACCTCAGCACTATGAACCTTTCCTACCCCGCAATTGCCATAGCTGCTCATAAGTCAGTAGAGAAGACGTTTCTGCCCCTCCCTTTTGTTTTTACTCACAACCTCAAAAGATCTGCCCTTTCGTTATTGTCCAAATTATTTAATTCTTCCTGTCATCGTGCACATTATAGTGAATTGAGTTATACATGGTGAGGGTTCAACGCCTTTCCCGAGGGTACAAATTAAGCCAATTCAACTCTTGTTGCAGGGGAAGCTGGCACGCAAAAGGGGGGAGACAACCAGCACAGGCAGAAGTACTGAAACATTGCAAACACTCACTACTGTGGAATAGCCTACTGTTTACATGATAGGAACAGACTGTTTTAAGGATGATTGTATTGTTTTTCATACTTTGTTTTGTAGAAACAACCTTGAAAGAAAAATCTAATTCACACTGACGAAAACATTTATTCAATTACAGGAACCTAAAGTAAAAAAGTCGAATTATGGATCACTTGCGAATATCTGAGTTAAGCCACGTCCCATTGTTGAAACTATGATGATTAGCTGCTATATGCCTGGTCTGAGGAAAAGCATATAAGACTGTCTAAGTTGGCAGTACAAATAGAACACTAAGAGATAAACGTATAATGGAAGAGCAGCCAAGCTCCGAACCGTCAGATAAAGAAATATGCAAACATCGTGACCTAGCCCGAAAGGTAGAAGACCACGAAACACAGAAGAAAGAAGACATCCCTTCAAATTAAATCAGTCAGATTATCTCCTTATTAACGAGGGAAACAAATGCATGCTTCAAATATTTTGCAATCAAGACAGCATTACCGACTTAAAGGGAAATTAAATTGGAAATTGTCTATTTTCTGCCTATTCTGTTCCTGTGATCCCTTTTTCCAAACTTTACCGATAGTTGTTCTGTACGGGGTTAATATTAGTTACGGAACGTTCTACTATAATAACAAATTTAAAGCCAAAACACAAATCACTGCATATCGCAGTGGAGATGGACAAAATGGATGCCTAATCCACCGTTGCGTATTGGCATTTTCAGTATCTCGTCCCTTTGCACTTACATCGTTCTGTGCGTATTCACACGGTCACGAAATGAAAATGACAAGCTGGTTTTCCATTACATTGCAACTGATCTAATGGTGTTTACGCTCACAAGTATAACCCTTCGTACTCGCCCCTTCTTCTTGGTCAATCAGAAGTCTCAATCACCATAGCCAGACAGACTAATGATGTAACCCCTAATGACAATACAATGTCACTCAATCTTACCCTGCCAAGCACCAGCATCGATATTGGCATCCTACCTGACTCAGCTAGTGAATTAGAGGGGACAACAGAAAGGGATACACCGAGCACAAATGAACAAGACCTGGTGTATCTGACCAGAATGGCCAAGGGAACAATTACACTGAAGGCCAGCTCACGGCCTAGTTCCACAGTTTCTCATTATTTACTCTATCAAAACCCTTTGTTATTTTGAACACCTCTATTAGTTCTCCGCCTAACTTTCTCTGCTCTAACGAGAACAGTCCCAGCTTCTCCAATCTCTCCACATCACTGAACTCCTTCATCCCTGGTGTCTTTTTGGTAAACCTACTCTGTACCCTCTCCAAGGCCTTGATATCCTTCCGAAAGTATGATGTTCAGAATTGTGCACAATACTTCAGCTGAGGCCTAACCAGCGATTTGTAAGTGTTTAATATGACTTCCTTGTTTTTATATTCATGCCGCAATTTACAAAGCGAAATACCCCGTACAATTTTTTAACCGCTTCATCAACTTGACGCTGTGGCAGAGCGTTAGGAGGGCGCGGAGCACCACTGGAGCGGCCACAACTACTTAATGCAGATCACCACAGAGCAAGGGAAGCAAACTCTGAGAAAGTTAATAAAAGTGACGTCACAGTCGACGCAGCAGAGGAGCCCGTAAAAGCTAAGATAATTCAATTTGGTATACAATCGATAATAATAATTGTAGTTAGTTTTCACTGAGAAATAACTATCTTAAAAAGGTAAATAAATAAAGAAGCAATTAAGTATCAATCACAGAAATTAACTACTAACTGTATTGAAATGAAGCTAAGTCACATTGCTAGTTATAATCCAGACTTCTAGTGACTCCATTAGTTCTATAAATAAAATATTGCGAACTAATAAACAAATTAATATTTAGGGTAAGAATTTCAGATAAGTATGTAAGGGGGTAAAATAAACTAAGTAGGGGATACTAACACTAAAAAGATCAAACTTCTATTAAATAAGAGTCTGGTATATTTAAATATTAAATAATGAAGTAATAAATAGGAATTAAAGGGGTACTAAGATAAAACATATCAATGACATAAGAAGCATATGTATATATAGAGAGAGCAAGTAGGCTCTTAATATAATGGAGGTACAGCTGAATTCCTTTAACTGCAATTTCTGTGCCATGTGTTAACGACAGGACACTTCAGCTGTCCTGTGTGACCATGTGTTCACGAAGTGCTTCCAGTTGCTCGAGGTCAGAGTTTCTGAGCTTGAGAAGCAGCTGCAATCCCTTCAGAGCATTTGTTGGATCGTACATTCTAGGAGAAGTTCACTCCACATCCAAAGAGAGCTCAGGACAGTAAGTGGGTGACCATCTGGCAGGGTAAGAAGAGGCAGGCAGTGAAAGAATCCCCCAGGAGTGCCTCGAACACCAATTGGTTTTCAGTATTCAATATTGGTGAGGGTTGCGACACCTCAATAAAGTGTAGTCCGGAGCACGGCACCATGGGGCAAAGAACTGCACAGGGGGCACACAAAAGTGCAGAACTGCAATGTTTATTGCGGATTCAATAGTCAGGAGGACAGACAGACATTTCTGGAACCGCCGACGTGAGTCCCGCATGGTGTGTTGTCTCCTTGGTGCCAAGGTGAAGGACATCCCTGGGAGGGTACTGAACATTTTGAGTGGAGAAGTGGAACAGCCAGAAGTCGTGGTGCACGTGGGAACCAATGATATAGGAAGGAAAAAGGTTGAGGTCCTGCAGTCAGAGTTTTAGGAGCTAGGGAGGAAGCTAAAAAGCTGGGCCTCAAAGGCAGTAAAGTCTGGATTACTTCTAATGCCACACGCCAGTGGGTATAAGAATAGATGGATAAGACAGGTTAATGCGTGGTTGGCGAAGTGGTGCAGGAGGGAGGGCTTCAGATTCCTGGGGCACTGGGCCCAGTTCTGAGGCAGGAGGGATCTGTTCAAGAAGGACGGATTGCACCTCAACAGAGCTGGGGCCAATGTCCTCGTGGGGAAGTTGACTAGTGATGTGGAGGAGGTTTCAATCTAATTTGGCAGAGGGACGGGCACTAGGATGAAACATTAGAGAGGATGAACAAGGGATAGACAAACGGCACGACAATAAATAACAGTCCAGAAATAGGAAGGATCAGACAGGGGGGAAATGTCAGGCAGTCTGTAGTGCATGTGCGTTGATGCACATAGTGTGCTAAATAAGGTTGTTGAGCTGCAGACACAAGTCGCCACTTGGGACTATGCTATAGTGGCATATCAAAGAGTTAGATCAATGAAGGGTAGGATCGGGAACTTAATATTCGTGACTACAAGGTGTTCAGGAAAGATAGGGAAGAAAAGAGTGGGACAGTATTGATCAAATAAACTATTATAGCACTGGAAAAAGATGATGTAGTTGAGTGGTCAAAGACAGAATTTATTTTGTTAGAATTAAGCAACGATAGAGGAGCTCTTACGCTACTGGGTGTATATCATAGGTCACCATATAGTGGGAAGGAGATAGAGGAGCACATTTTCAGGCAAATTATAGAATGATGCAAGAACTATAGAGTACAGGAAATGGAGGACTTCAATTAATCCCAGTCTAGACTGGGATAGTAATCGTGTAAAGGGCAAGTATGGGGAGGAACTCCTGAAATGTATAGAAGAGAACTTTCTTGATCAGTGTGTTTCCAGCCCAAATAGGAAGGAAGTAGTGATAGATCTGGTTCTGGGAAATGAAGTGTGGCAAGTGGATCATGCTTCAGTAGGGGATCATTTGGGGAACAGTGATCATAATATTATCCGTGTTAGTATAGTTATGGAAAAGGACAAGGAACAATGTAGCATTAAAAAACCTAACTGGACGAGGTCTAATTTCGGTGAATTGAAAAGGGATCATGCCCAGGACGATTGGAATCAAAAGTTGATAGGCAAAACAGTAATTGAAAAATAGCAGGCCTTCACGGAGGAAATGGCTTGGCTACAGACTAGACACATTCTCACAAGGGAGAAATGTAGGTCATCGAAATCTGGAGCTCACTGGATGATTAAATATAAGAGATTAAAATGAAACAGCAAAGGAGGCTTATGACAAAGGTAAGGTTCGTAACACAGTAAAGAACAAAGCAAAATGCAGGAAGTATAGAGAAGATCTAAAAAAGGGAACAAGAGGTACAAAGAGAGAGCGGGAACATAAAGTGGAACAAAAATGTATTTGATAAACACATCAATTCAAAAGGGTAGTCAAAGGAATGATGGGGCCGATTAGGGACAGAAAAGGATGACTAATGGAGGCAGATGGTATGGCTGAGTATTAAATATATACTTCGCATTGGTCTTCACGAGGTAAGAGGATTCTGCCTCGGTATCAGTAAAGGAAGAGGTAGTAACTTTATTGCATAGGATAAAAATAGATAAAGAGAAGGTATTTAAAAGATTGGAGTACTCAAAGTAGAAAAGTCACCAAGTCCAGAAGGGATGCATCCTAGGTTGCTGAGGGAATTAAGGGTGTAAATTGCGGAGGCTCTGGTCACAATCTTCCAACCCTCCTTGGATATGGGGGTTGTGCCAGAGCACTGGAGTGTTTCAAATGTAGCACCCTTTCAAAAAGCATTTGATAAAGTATCACATAATAGACTTGCTAGCAAAATTAAAATAAGGAAGTCATATTCAACCATTATGAATCTCTCAGCTAGAGTATTGTGGCCAAATCTGGCCACCACACTTTAAGATAGTTGTCAAGGTCTTGAGACAGCGCAGATGAGATTTACTAGAATTTTGCTAGGGTTGAGGGACTTCAGTTATGTGGAGAGAGTGGAGAAGCTGGGGTTGTTCTCCTTCGAGCGGAGAAGGTTCAGAGAATATTTGATAGAGTTTTTCAAAGTCATTAACACTTCTGATCGAGTAAATAAGGAGAAACTGTTTTTCTCCTCTGTAAATGGTCGAAGGCTCGATAACCAAATTACACAGTTTTAAGTTGATCAGCAAAAAAGCCAGAGGTAACACGAGGAAACATTTTTTTTATGCAACAATTTATTATGATCTGGAATGCACTGCCTACAAGAGTGATGGAAGCAGATTCAATAGTAACTTTCAAGTAGGAATTTGATAAATACTTGAATCGAAAAAAAAATTACAGGGCTACCGGGAAAAGGCATGGTGTGGTTCTAATCGGATACCTTGCCAAAGAGCCGGCATCGGCACGAAGGGCCGAATAGCTTCCTTGTGTGCTGTTTCATACTATGATACTAAATTAGTTATTTCAGGTGATTAAAGGGTTTCGAAGGGTAGTTAGATACAAACTATTTCCTCTGGTGGGGGAATCGAGAATAATAGGGCACAACATTACAATTAGAGCTTGGCCGTTCAAGGGTAATGTCAGGAAACATTTCTTCACACAAAGGGTTGAGGTTAGGTCAAATGAAAAATTCAAAACACAAATTGATAGATATTTCTTAGGCACGGTTATTAAAAGACATGGAATCAAGATGGGTAAATAGTATTAAGATGCCGATCAGCCATGATCTAATTGAATGATGGAACAGGCTCGAGCGGCTGAATGGTCTACTTCTGTTCTTATACGACACAAACGGGACAAGATTAAGTAAACTGTTCAGCAAATCTCATTGGCAATATTTGAATTTGTAATTATATTGAATATTATAGGCCAACAAAAAAACCTTTTATTTTCTGAACATTGAACAAACAACCCCAGCAAAAATTAACTTATTAGCACAGTGTGTTTCAAATTAAATAATGTGTTGGCGTTCGACTAGCCGCCCTTGCTGCTCCAATATACCTACAGGAAGTAGATGGCCTTTCCAGTGTGTTGTTTGTTTCGCTGGACTTGAAAGTTTTACCAAGAACTGATTCTATTGCAAGCGCATTGCGATAACCAAAGGAAATGGTTTGTTACCTCATCCCACGTACTGACAGTCGAAGTGTCAAATTAGACCCGTTAGTTGCAGCAAAATTGAAAGATACCGTGTCGTTATACACCATGTGCCCTCCACAAATATTTCCGCACTTTAACAGCGACCTACTTTCATTTTATCGGTAGTTCCATGATCCAAAGTACGCGCTACTCACCTGTTTCAGTTCCTAACTCTCTTGCTTCGACCGTTCTTCAAATCCCAGACACGCTATTTTTGTTCACGCTCAAAAATGTATCACATGACACCATCGTTCGGCTTTTTATCCCTTTCGTACCGTCTCCTCTGTGCGCCATTTTATGGAGCCCTTAACCTATTTATTTTGAACTAGTTAACTGATTTTTTTTTAGCAAGGTAACAGCAGGGCTACTACAGAAAATATTTTCTTCACAAATAGAATCTTTTGCAATCGAAATAATTGCTACAGGGTTTTACATTGAGCAAGAGAGAAATTATCATATGGATTGGCCATATGTATTCTAAGTAACTATCCAAAATATCGGAACAATAGAATTAAAGTGCAGCTTATTACGTTGAATTATTTCATAATCGTACATGTTTTAAAGGGGGCGGCAGTTTGTATTCTAGCCGCTTTTGCTAATAGTGAGTTAAAGATCCTGAATTTTCAGTTACACCATCACAGCTATGCCAGAAAAAAAACAGAACGTTTGGGACCTCTGAAAAGCAGATACTAAATGGTTAAGACTTTGCGACTGGTAATTTGAGAAGTAGTGGGTGGCACAATAGTGGCGGAAAGTATTAATCCCGAGGTCTGAAGTTGAATATGATGTGTATTGTGAAAAATAATTTGTACAATATGTACCAGTGAAGCCGCTAACCACACCGTGTGTTTCTAAAGTGTTGCAATCAAGTGACTTACATCCATGGCTTGAACCACTGAAGCCTGGGCATAAATAAATGGCCCTATTGCCATTACACTGAGAGAACTATCCCTTTTGACAGATAGGTGCAATTAGCAAACCTTTTGCATATGATGCAAGATACATTTTATTTAAGATAGATAAAAACAGCTATACCCTTCTCTGATACGTTCAATCTGAATAGGTATTAAACTGTGAATATAGTTTAACAACATATACACGATTTATTGAGTTAAAACGGGCTTTAATTTGATCGATGGCCTGCCCTTATTTCATAAGCAAATTCAAATCGAAAGAATCTGCGTGTGAATGATATGTGACCTAGAATCGAAACAGGGACGATAAATGTGAAGTTCTTGGACTCATCATCATACAGTTAGTAATATAAGGAAGAGCCCACTAGACTTCCAAGAAAACCATTAAAACGAATCCGGGTAACCACATACCGTTTACATCTTGCATTGGCAACAACTAAAGTAATCGAATCCGCCGTTTGGATCAAGTTAAGGAGAATCTATAGAACATAATTTAATTAGCTTATGACAAATAGGACTTTTGAAAGCATATCCTGTTTATTTAATCTGTTTGTCATTTTTTTAGGCAAAGGTTGAACAATTCTATAATATCATACAAATCAACGTCAACAAAGCCTTCTGCTAAGACTGCAACATAGATTTATTACAGTCTGCATCCTGGGTGCAACTTGAAATAAGCTAGGAGAAAATCTGGTGAGAATTAGCTCGAGATTGGTGTTGAGCTAGAGATCTTCGCCAGTTCCTAGCCTTTCACCCTTCGGGGTGTTGGTGGCGCTGGCATGGTCGCATTCATTGCCCATCCCTACTTGTTTTTAGGGACTGGAGTAACTTGTACGGGAGACCTGGTAATGTTGCATGTTACCTTCCCTGAAGCACGATAACGAACCAGTTGGGTTTTTACGACAATCCAACAGCTCTTATGTTATTTCATCTCGTGCCAGCCCACAAACCAATAGATTATATGAATTGAATTTCCCATCTTGCCATGGTGGGATTTAAACTCACGAACTCTGCATTACTATAACTAACTGGCTACTATAGACTAGCCACCCTTAACTGAGGTATATGAGAAGAGACTTCATAGGGGCATATAGGAAAATAAATTGCAAAATGTTGTTCCTGAACACTTAACCCGCAATGCAGCATGGCACTTAATAAATGCAGATTGAACTGACTAAAGACAAGTGTAGGACGTGTGCTAGAAAATATTTTTCACACAAATAAATTAATATCTGGCACTTTAGCGGAGGATAATATTCTAGTGATATTGAAAAGGTAATTGAATGGTATGTTGGGATATTGGTGGTTTTTATTGAAAAGCAGCAGCCAGGTGGCTGGAATCGCCTTCTTTTTACGTCAAGTATAGCTTGATTTTAAACTGGCATTTGCTAATTTACACTAGGAAACGCAATGCCTGTAGGAATTTTATGTTTGGGGAGTGCGACAATTAGAAGCAATCGGATTTATACTGCATTCGTCAGACCACGCTTGGGGTGCTGACTTAAATTCTGATCACCCTACTGGAAAATATATACCTGTACTGCAGAGTCCAAATGTAAAGGGATTGAGCAATGAGAAAGGATTAGAAAAGTTACATTGTTACAATATGTAACGAAGGGACCTCGTGTAAGCAGACAGACTAATAATCGTAGAATCAAAGCAAACTGAGGAAATCAATTCAAAATAATCCACGAACAAAGTGCCAGAGGATATAATTGAAAATTGGTAAAATTACATTTTAAAAAGGAAAGAAAATATAGCTTATTTACCCAAAAAAATGGTAAATAATTGAACTAACCTACCAGCTGCGGTAGTCGAAACAATCTACGTTCGGAATGTTCAAAGCGAATTGGAATGCTGTAACGGGTGATCAGGGACACTGGAGAGAATTATTCTTGTTCTTGTTTTCCGTTATGTTCTGAAAAGAAATGAAATTGATCAATGCTATCAAGACATTAGTAAACACAGAGAGGGGTAGGTCTTGCCTTTGTGCGATAAGGATGATCGAGTGTCAGCAGACAGTTTTACAGTGAATCGCAATCTCCCGCTTTACATTACTGCAGAAAATTACAACCTGCCCCATTGATTTCAACCGAAATAAAAATCGGGGGAGATATGTAACGGGCTGCAAACTCGCTATTACCCGTTTTACCGTATTGCACAACTTCAATATCTACCCCAATAATTCTAAATGAGACTTACTAGGGCAGAGTTTCACCTTACTGACTCGCTGCAGAAGTGGTGTTGCCTATCGGCCGTTCCTAGTAGAACCCGCTCGATTTCATTCCAATTGATTTCATTACCGATTGCAAAATCTGAACTTTTCTATTCCTTCCTCATTGCTCAGCACCTTAACAATCGGACTCACTCCAGTACATGTTTTATGGTACGGTGATCAGAATGTAATTCAGTATTCAAAGCGTGGCCTTTGCTTCTAAATGTCGCATCCCCCTCCCGAAATAAAATTCCTACAGCCATTCGGTTTCCTATTTTACTTTACCCAGTGGCAGTTTAAAATTGGCCACTTTGGGTATGTATATGGATGTTATCATATAGACATTTTCATGTAAGAATGCAAAACATTGTTACTATTCCGTATTCGTTGTCCTCAGGTCATCCTGATCCGGTTTACCAATATAATCATCAGTGTGAATATCAGACTGCGATCCAGGTGATATATCTCCTGTTTTTTTATGAATCGCAGTGTTTTTTTTTATCGCTCCCCACATCCTTACCGAAATGTTGACAATCTCATATTACAAACCCAAAATACACACTATTATATAATTACATATGCGATTTTGTGCTATCATTTGTATCGTTATTAGCAAATGTCAGTCTTTGGGAAGGCTGTTTGGGTGACGAAAACACCTGGCTGCCACAATAAATGTGGAGGCATCAAACCGAGACTGTGGCCACGTGATAGACTGACGCAACACTTCACGCTCCGCTGCCCTGCGATGGCTGTCCAACTGAGCATTATGTTCTCCACTCCAGGACACCCTCTACAATGCAGAATGGCAAGAAGGAGGCAGAGCAAAAGCACTGAGACTGTAATTGACAATTGCAGCTTCTGCCAGTGCCAGCCCTATGACACGTTAGCCGCAGTTGCATTCTTTTGCAATTGGGTGTTTGTCAACCAGGTAACAAGTTCTGCACAGTAATTGCCAAGTAGGTGCGCATCTGACTTTTACCGCGGTTAGAGGGTACCACTAGGTTGGCTTAATCTGCCATGTGGTACATCCTGGGCTGCTTGACATCCCTCTATTGGTCTTCCTCCAGGGGAAATAAGTTAAATGATGGCCTGACTTAGGAAACTCATTTCCTTATTAAAATTATGGCCTTTATGCTGGCTCTTCCTGGGTAATTGATCAGAGAATATACTCGAGTGAATCTTAATCGTAGAAACACTGCGTGCATTCCGCAATTGCCCGCCGTAACAACGACAGAAGATCAGCAGTGCCCCGGGGAAATGGCGTAAACGCAAAAGACGTTTACGCCGTTTCCGCGGTTCTCCTTCCAATTCTTCCGCCAATTTATCACCCTTAGTATGTTTATATACTAATCCCGTAAACGTATTTCTAGATCTTACGTTACACATCTACAGATTTTACTTGATGGACAAGCCACATTTAGCAACTGCGTGTACGACACACAGATATTCCGCTCCGCGCTAACCAACCGGCGGCTTTTAACACATTAAACCGCCAAGAGGAAAGAACGTAGGGAATAATGACAAAATAAATGGAGATACAACAGCTCATTGATGCCAAGTATGTGTTTGATAAGCTCGTTAAAATAATTTATCTTTGAGTAATACACTATTAACCAACATTGTAAGATCTCTGGCCTAGATTTCCCTTAATGCCGCTCTTGACTCTAACACGAACAAATAAATTGTCTCTGTTGATCATTATAGCTGACTAGGACATTCATGTTTCTGCTGCAGATTAGAACGCATTGGCCCAAGAAAATCTTGCTTATGCGTAAGGTAGGCATTTTAATGAGAAAAGTCGGAGATATGTCGGCCACTTTGATTGACAGGTACTGCTCATGATCAGAAATGGATGATCTTGAATATTTATTTCTAAATAAAGAAAACACACTCTCAGTTGCTTCGAAACATCTTGCCATGGCTTGTAATCAACATCCCCTTAGAAATGCGGGTGCTTCCCCGATTTGACACAAATTCCGAGGCATTACCAGACACATTTCGCTGACAAAAACGGCAAAAGAAGCATACATATTTCCGACCATGAATGCATGAAATAGAGAGGATACAACATTTTGGGCGATCAGAAACACCAGTATAGAATCATTTCACCCCCAGAAAAAAAACATTATTTAGGGAACAATATTCTTGTAAAAAACTCAAAAATAAGTAGAAGGACAGTAGATCAGTTTTAAACCTTTTATTATAAACTTTCTGCTATAACAACATGGTAATAAATACACGTGGCAACAGGAAAACATTGCAAACAACTTATAAATTTACGTAGGATAATACTCAAATCTTCAATACTAGCAATAAGCGGTCCGGTACAAACATTTGGATATTCAGTATCAATAAAGCTCTGGGGTCAATCTGCAGCACACTGATAGGATAAGACGCACTGTGGTATACAAAAAGGCCAAGAAGCCAAAGCGTGCGTTAAAGGAGGACCTTAAGACTGTAACGGAGTACGGGCAGACTAGAGTCTTTTCACCAACAAGACAACAAGCGGTAACCACAAGCAAAACGAAACAATGTCCTCCTTTAGAAAGGGAAAGGAGGCAGACCATACAAAAGGTGAACACGTACAAAGAATGGGAGCCTAAAAGGAGGGGGGAGGCAAAAAGCTGGGATAATTCGCATTCTACAAAAGACGAAACACGTTTATATACAAAGAGGAACTATTCCGCAGTATAGAAAAGAGAAGGGTGGCTCCCAAACTTTATGAAGTTAAGATCGACTAAATATATCAGTGCCTTTGATTGGATTATTTTATCTTGGCCAAATAAGGTAATGAGAATGAATAAATATTGCATTGCATTGATCTGCTCTGAAGACAAGAATTACAAAACATATTCCAACGTGGAACTCTCTCTAATTAAAATGGTGCGATTAGATGTTATGGAGTGGATGATGGGTGGAGTCAGCCGAACGCACCCGCCCTCCCCCGCCCCACACCTGCAAGAGAATCGAGCCATTTTCATGGTCAGACCTCATTTAGACGAATGAGACCAACCTGGTTGAAATGTCTCGGTCTATTGTAGACTAATTGATGGTGGCTGATTTCAATGATTAGTGAACAATTTCATTGTCATTGTACCATGCAACTATAAGGATGGCAGAAAGTGAACAACAAGGAGATTGTTCTTCGTCGAGCAATTCCAGTGCTTCCATCTTCCTAAATTAGCGACGATAGACAGCTCGCCGATGGCGAGGAGGAGAGCACTGTCAACAAGATATCCACGAGCCCATCTGCAGAGACGGTCCATTCGGGCTGATAGCGGGCTGGTAGAGGTGGGGGAGAGGTTGTTGGCGGGCAAGTGCGGATGTTATGTAACCGTGAGGAGCATTTATTGTAACAGTGCAGCAGAACAGTTACGCTCATGCTACCCTCCAAAAAAGTACCCAAACTATCCAACAACTTTTCTGTGCCTATCATCAGGGTTAGCGTTATGGAGCATTTCAACAACAATGAGCTGATTAACTAGATTCAGAAAGCATTTGTGAAAGAGAGGTCATGTTTTTGAGGAAGGCACTAGAATGGAGGAAATGGGACTGTCTATGGATGTTATGCATATGGGTTTGCAGAAGACAATTGATAAGGTTCTGTGCAAGAGAATTTTAGGAAATATAAAAGAGCGGGGAATTGGAGGTAATTGATTGGGTGGCAGTTAACAGAGCAGAATTTTTTTGTTTGTCCATGGGATGAGGGTGTCGCTAGCAACGCCAGCATTTATTGCCCATCCCTAATTGCCCTTGAGAAGGTGGTTGTGAGCGGCCTTCTTGAACCTCTGCAGTCCATGTAGTGACGTATCTCCCATAGTGCTGTTCGGTAGGGAGTTCCAGGATTTTGAATCAGCGACGATCAAGGAACGCAATATATCTCCAAGTCGGGATGGTGTGTGACTTGGAGGGCAACATGCCGGTGGTGTTGTTCCCATGTGCCTGCTACCCTTGTCCTTCTAGGTGGTAGAGGTTGCGGGTTTGGGAGGTGCTGTCGAAGAAGCCTTGGCGAGTTGCTGCAATGCATCCTTTGGATAATACACACTGCTGCCACGGTGCACTGGTGGTGGAGGGAGTGAATGTTTAGAGTGGTGGATGGGGTGTCAATCGAGCGGGCTGCTTTGTCATGGATTGTGTCGAGCTTCTTGAGTGTTGTTGGAGCTGCACTCATCCATGCAAGTGGAGAGTATTCCATCACACTCCTGACTTGTGCCTCGTAGATGGTGGAAAGTCTTTGGGGAGTCAGGAGTTGAGTCACTTGCCGCAGAATACCCAGCCTCTGACCTGGTCTTGTAGCCATAGTATTTATGTGGATGGTCCAGTTAAGTGTCTGGTCAAAAGTGACCCCTAGGATGTTAATGACGAGGGATTCAGCGATGGTAATACCGTTGAAGGTCAAAGGGAAGTACTTAGACTCCTCTTGTTGGCGATGTTCATTGCCTGGCACTTGTCTGGCGCGAATGTTACTTGCCACTTATCACCCCAAGCCTGGATGTTGTGGGCACGAACAGTTTCATTATCTGAGGGGTTGCGAATGGAACTGAACACTGTGCAATCTTCAGTGAACATCCCGATTTCTGATCTTATATAAGCGTGGGGGTTGGTTGAAGTGGGGGAAGGAGGTGCTGCTTTGTCTTGCTTTTCCAAACATTTTCGGCAGAGTGGCGGCGGAACTGAGCAGCAGCAGACGGAGAACGGGGATAAAAGGAGCAGCAGACCGGCAACAAGAGAAAACTGAAGTGAGACGTCGCAGGTGAGGCAGGTAAGGGATTGGTAGTGACTGTGGGCTAAGTTTTAAGTTAATATATAGCAGATAACTAAATTTGAAAAACTAAACTTAATTTAATTAATGTAACAAATTAAAAGAGGTAAATAAGTTGATTAACATTAAATTAATTAATTATATAAATAAGATAATGAGACGACAGGAGATGTGTTTCTGCTGCAATATATGGGAGCTTGTGGACATTATAATCCAGGGCGACTACATCTGCAGTAAGTGTCTGCAGCTCGAGGAACTTCGGCTTCGAGTTGAGGAGCTAGAGTCCGAACTGCGGACATTGCGAGATATCAGGGAGGGAGAATACGACCTGGGCCTTTTGCTCCAGGAGGCAGTCACCCCCCTTAGATTAAATACTTTAGAATTGACACGTGGTCAGTGACAGGAGGGTGTGGCCGTGGATAAGGCAGGTATGGGGATCCAGGACGTAGTACTAAAGGAGTGGGGGAGGGTCGCGTTGGAGAGAAATTTATATGCTAAAGAGAAAAGACAAAGGAGCATTGTAGGAAAGTGATTCGGATAAGGAGAACCAGGTTTTGCCAGGAAAGGACAGAGCGTAGAAACAAAAGAGTACACTAACAAATAGGATCTGGGTAATAAAAAATGGTAATAAAGACAAATAGGACGATAGTAAAAAAACAGTAAGACGTCTAAAAATATCAAAAAGACAAATCTAATGGCGCTGTATCCGAAAGCACGAAGCAGTTGTAATAAGGTAGAAAAATCAACAGTGTGAATTGATGTAAACAGATACGATACAATTGCGATTACGGAGACATGGCTGCATTGTGACCAAGGCTGAGAGATCAATATCCAAGGGTATTCGATATTTAGGATGGACAGGCAAAAACTAAAATGAGGTGGGGTGGCATTGTTAGTAAAGAATTAAATCAGACCAATATTGAGAAAGGATAATGGCTCAGAAAATCAAGATGTAGATTCAGTCTGGGTGGACTTACGAAGCAACAAGGGGCAGAAAACAGTGGTGGGAGTTGTCCATATGCCTCCGAACAGTGGTAATGTAGAGGATGGCATTAGACAGGAAATCAGTGATGCATGTAACAAGGGTACCACAGTAATCATGGGTGAATTTAATCTACATATAGACTGGCCAAAGCAAATTAGCAATAATACTGTGGAGGATGAATTCCTGGACTGTGTACGAGATGTTTTTTTTAGACCAGTACATTGAGGAGCCAAACAGGGAACAGGCTATCCTCGATTGGGCACTATGCAATGAGAAGGCGTTAATTAATAAGCTTGTTGTTTTTTTTATTCGTTCATGGGATGTGGGCGTGGCTGGCGAGGCCGGCATTTGTTGCCCGTCCCTAATTGCCCTTGAGAAGGTGGCGGTGAGCCGCCTTCTTGAACCGCTGCAGTCCGTGTGGTGACGGTTCTCCCACGGTGCTGTTAGGAAGGGAGTTCCTGGATCTGACACAGCAACGATGAAGGAACGGCGATATATTTCCAAGTCGGGATGGTGTGTGACTTGGAGGGGAACGTGCAGGTGGTGTTGTTCCCATGTACCTGCTGCTCTTGTCCTTCTAGGTGGTAGAGGTCGCGGGTTTGGGAGATGCTGTCGAAGAAGCCTTGGCGAGTTGCTGCAGTGCATCCTGTGGATGGTACACACTGCAGCCACAGTGCTCCGGTGGTGAAGGGAGTGAATGTTTAGCGTGGTGGATGGGGTGCCAATCAAGCGGGCTGCTTTATCTTGGATGGTGTCGAGCTTCTTGAGTGTTGTTGGAGCTGCGCTCATCCAAGCAAGTGGAGAGTATTCCATTACACTCCTGACTAATAATCTTGTCGTGTGGGGTCCTTTAGAGAAGAGTGACAATGACATGATAGAATTATTCATTAAGATTGAAAGTGAAGTAATCCAATCCGAAACTAGAGTCCTAAATCTAAACAAAAGAAACTACGAAGGTATGAGGAGTGAGTTGGCAATGTTAGTTTGGGAAGCTTCATTAAAAGGCATGACGGTTGATGGGCATTGGATAACATTTAAGGAACGAATATATGAATTGCAACAATTATACATTCCTTTCTGGCACAAAAACTCAAAAGGAAAAGCGGCCCAACCATGACAAACAAAAGAAATTAAGAATAGTATTAGATCCAAAGAGGAGTCATATAAAGTTGCCAGAAAAAGTGCAAGGAATCTTACAACACCACGTTATAGTCCAACTGTTTTATTTGAAAATCAGAAGCTTTCGGAGGCTTTCTCCTTCGTCAGGTGAGTGTGGGATTCGGATTCCATGGAAAGTTACCGCATTTATAGTCAGAGAACAATACTCGGTGATTACAGATAATCTTTCCAACTGCACGTTGTCAAGGCAATCAAAGTGTTCAGACAGAGGGATGTTACCTACAGGACCACCGAATACACAATAGGCCAAAACAAAACACAGAGAGAGAGAGAGAAGCATCCGAAAGGAAGTGAAAGACAGAGAATGACCCGTGGTATTAAAAACAGACAACTTTTTTTCGCTGGTGGGGTTACGTGTAGCGTGACATGAACCCAAGATCCCAGTTGAGGCCATCCTCATGGGTGCGGAACTTGGCTATCAATTTCTGCTCGACGATTTTGCGTTGTCGTTTGTCTCGAAGGCTGCCTTGGAGAACGCTTACCCGAAGATCGGTGGCTGGATGTCCTTGACTGCTGAAGTGTTCCCCGACTGGGAGGGAACTCTCCTGTCTGGCGATTGTTGTGCGGTGTCCGTTCATCCGTTGTCGCAGTGTCTGCATGGTCTCGCCAATGTACCATGCTTGGGGGCAACCTTTACTGCAATGTATGAGGTAGACAACGTTGGCCGAGTCACAGGAGTATGAACCATGTACCTGGTGGGTGGTGTCCTCTCGTGTGATGGTGGTATCTGTGTCGATGATCTGGCATGTCTTGCGGAGGTTGCCACGGCAGGGTTCTGTGGTGTCGTGGACGCTGTTCTCCTGAAAGCTGGGTAATTTGCTGCGAACGATGGTCTGTTTCAGGTTGGGTGGCTGGTTGAAGGCGAGTAGTGGAGGTGTGGGGATGGCCTTAAGCGAGGTGTTCGTCGTCATCGATGACATGTTAAAGGCTGAGGAGAACATGGCGTAGTTTCTCCGCTCCGGGGAAGTACTGGACGACGAAGGGTAATCTGTCGGTTGCGTCCCGTGTTAATCTTCTGAGGAGGTCTATGCGATTTTTCGCTGTGGCCCATCGGAACTGTCGATCGACGAGTCGAGCATCATATCCCGTTCTTACGAGGGTGTCTTTCAGCGATTGTAGGTGTCCATCGCGTTCCTCCTGTGTATTCGCAGGGCCTGTCCATAGGGGATGGATCTTTGACGTGGTTAGGGTGGGAGCTGGAAAAGTGGAGCATCGTGAGGTTGTCCGTGGGCTTGTGGTAGAGTGAGGTGCTGAGTTGCCCGTCTTTAATGGAGGTTCGTGTGTCCAAGAAAGAAACCGATTCTGAGGAGTAGTCCATGGTGAGCTTGATGGAGGGATGAAACTTGTTGATGTTATCGTGTAGTCTCTTCAGTGATTCTTCACCATGGGTCCATTGGAAGAAAATTTCGTCGATGTATCTGGTGTATAGGTTTGGTTCGAAGTCCTGTGCAGTCAAGAAGTCCTGCTTGAACTTGTGCACGGAAATGTTGGCGTATTGGGGTGCGAATTTGGTCCCCATGGCTGTTCAGTGCGTTTGGGTAAAGAACTGGTTGTCGAAGGTGAAGGCATTGTGATCCAGGATGAAGCAGATGAGTTGTAGGATGGCGTCTGGGGATTGGCTGTTGTTGGTGTTGAGTACTGATGCTGTTGCAGCAATGCCGTCATCGTGGGGGATACTGGTGTAGAGTGTCGAGACGTCCATCGTGGTGAGAAGTGTTCCTGGTTCAACTGGTCCGTGGATTCTGAGTTTTTGTAGGAAGTCTGTAGTGTCGCCACAGAAGCTGGGAGTTCCCTGTCCGATGGGCTTCAGGATGCCCTCGACGTATCCAGAGAGTTTCTCACGCAGGTTTCCATTGCCTGATACGATAGGACGTCCGGGTGTGTTGGATTTGTATATCTTAGGGAGGCAGTAGAAGTCTCCCACGCGCGGAGTACGTGCGATGAGAGCGCGTAGGATGCTTTGAAGGTCTGGATCGAAGGTCTTGATCAGTTTGTTGAGCTGGTGGGAGTGTTCCTTGGTAGGATCTGTGGGTAACCGTCTGTAGTGTTCCTGGTTGTCCCGTTGTCGGTATGCTTCTTTTCAATAGTCCGTTCTGTTCTGTATGATGATGGCTCCTCCTTTGACTGCTGGTTTGATGACGATGTTGCGGTTGGTCTTGAGAGCGTCGATGGCGTTGCGTTGTGCTCGGATGACATTCTGGACTGTATTGTGAGTGCGGCTGATGAATCTGGCATTGACGCATTTCCTGACAGCTTTAGCATACATGTCAAGCTTAGGGCACCGACCCTCTGGAGGAGTCCAGTTTGACTCTTTCTTCTTCGGTTGCTGTACCGCGGATCCCTCTGTCTGCTGTTCCGGATCGTTGATTGTCTCATTGGGTTCGCTACTGAAATCTTGTGATTTGTGGAAGAATTCCCGAAGCCTCATTCTCCTGATGAATTCCTCTGTGTCCGCCGCGAGACCAATAGGGTCTCAGATGCCGCAACCTCGAAACCGAGATCGAGTCCATACTCTCAACCTGTACTTAGGACACAGCAGACTAGCTACGAGACACCGCCAAACAGACGAGGCAATGGAACTACGCTGCCGACATGAAAACCAAGAGCAGGAAGCTTGAGAAACTCGGCATCACCACCAGCATCAACCAAGCCTCCCCCGGTACCACGGTTGCAACCACAGGGAAGTCTATCGTCAATTTATCCAAACACACCCTTCAACCAGACGAAATCGAAGTTCTCAGCCGAGGGCTCAATTTCTGCCCCACCACCAAAATGGACCCCATTGGTCTCGCGGCGGACACAGAGGAATTCATCAGGAGAATGAGGCTCCGGGAATTCTTCCACAAATCCCAAGATTTCAGCAGCGAACCCAATGAGACAATCAACGATCCGGAACAGCAGACAGAGGGATCTGCAGTACAGCAACCGAAGAAGAAAAAGTCAAACTGGGCTCCTCCGGAGGGACGCTGCCCTAAGCTTGACATTTATGCTCAAGCTGTCAGGAAATGTGTCAATGCCAGATTCCTCAGCCGCACTCACAAGACAGTCCAGAATGTCACCCGAGCACAACACAACGCCATCAACGCTCTCAAGACTAACCGCAACATCGTCATCAAACCAGCGGACAAAGGAGGAGCCATCGTCATACAGAACGGAACGGACTATTGTAAAGATGCATTACGACAACTGGACAACCAGGAACATTACAGACGATTACCCGCATATCTGACCAAGGAACACACCCATTAGCTCAACAAACTGATCAAGACCTTCGATCCAGACCTTCAAAGCATCCAACGTGCTCTCATCCCACGTACTCCCCGCGTGGGAGACTACTACTGCCTCCCTAAGATACACAAAGCCAACACACCCGGACGTCCTATCGTATCAGGCAACGGAACCCTGTGTGAGAAACTCTCTGGGTACGTCGAGGGCATCGTGAAACCAATCGTACAGCGAACCCCCAGCTTCTGTGGCGACACTACAGACTTCCTACAAAAACTCAGCATCCAAGGACCAGTTGAACCAGGAACACTTCTCACCACGATGGACGTCTCGGCACTCTACACCAGTATCCCCCACGATGACGGCATCGCTGCAACAGCATCAGTACTCAACACAAACAACAGCCAATCCCCAGACGCCATCCTACAACTCATCTGCTTCATCCTGGATCACAATGTCTTCACCTTCGACAACCAGTTCTTTACCCAAACACACGGAACAGCCATGGGGACCAAATTCTCACCCCAATATGCCAACATTTTCATGCACAATTTCGAGCAGGACTTCTTCACTGCACAGGACCTCCAACCAACGCTATACACCAGATACATCGTCGACATTTTCTTCCAATGAACCCATGGCGAAGAATCACTGAAGAGACTACACGATAACATCAACAAATTCCATCCCACCATCAAGCTCACCATGGACTACTCCTCAGAATCGGTTTCTTTCTTGGACACACGAATCTCCATTAAAGACGGGCACCTCAGCACCTCACTCTACCGCAAGCCCACGGACAACCTCACGATGCTCCACTTTTCCAGCTCCCACCCTAACCATGTCAAAGAGGCCATCCCCTATGGACAGGCCCTGCGAATACACAGGATCTGCTCAGGCGAGGAGAAACGCAATGGACACCTTCAGACGCTAAAAGACGCCCTCGTAAGAACGGGATATCACGCTCGACTCGTCGATCGACAGTTCCGACGGGCCACAGCGAAAAATCACATAGACCTCCTCAGAAGACTAACACGGGACGCAACCAACAGAGCACCCTTCGTCGTCCAGTACTTCCCGGGAGCGGAGAAACTACGCCATGTTTTCTGCAGCCTTCAACATGTCATCGATGACGACGAACACCTCGCTAAGGCCATCCTCACACCTCCACTACTCGCCTTCAAACAGCCACCCAACCTCAAACATACTTCTGTGACTCGGCCAACGTTGTCTACCTAATGCGTTGCAGGAAAGGATGCCCCGGAGCATGGTACATTGGCGAGACCATGCAGACACTGCGACAACGGATGAACGGACACCGCACAACAATCGCCAGACAGGAGAGTTCCCTCCCAGTCGGGGAACACTTCAGCAGTCAAGGACATTCAGCCACCGATCTTCGGGTAAGCGTTCTCCAAGACGGCCTTCGAGACACACGACAACGCAAAATCGTCGAGCAGAAATTGATAGCCAAGTTCCGCACCCATGAGGATGGCCTCAACCGTCATCTTGGGTTCATGTCACGCCCCACCAGCGAAAAAAAGATATCTGTTTTTAATACAACGGGTCATTCTCTGTCTTTCTCTTCCTTTCGGATGTTTCTCTCTCTCTCTCTCTCTGTCTTTTGTTCTGGCCGTTTGTGTATTTGGTGGTCCTGTAGGTAACATCTCTCTGTCTGAACATTTTGATTGCCTTGACAACGTGCAGTTGGAAAGATTATCTGTAATCACCAGGTATTGTTCTCTGACTATATATGCGGTAACCTTCCATGGAATCCGAATCCCACACTCACCTGACGAAGGAGAAAGCCCCCGAAAGCTTCTGATTTTCAAATAAAACAGTTGGACTATAACCTGGTGTTGTAAGATTCCTTGCATTTGTCAACCCCAGTCCATCACCGGCATCTCCACATAATGGCCAGAAAAAGTAGCAAGCCTGAGGATTGGGAGGAGTTTAGAATTCAGCAAAAAAGGACCAAGAGTTTGATTAAAAGGCTAAAAATAGAATATGTGAGTAAATTTGCAAGGAACATAAAAGTGGACTGTAAAAGCCTCTACAAGTAAGCAAAATGAAAAAGATTGGTGAGACAAATTTTGGTCGATTACAGTCAGAAACGGGAGAATTCATGATGGGGAACAAGAAAATGGCAGAGCAATTAAACAAATACTTTTGTTCTGTCTTCATTTCCCAGAAATGCTCGGGAACCAAGGGACTAGTGAGAAGGAGGAATTAAAGGAAATTAGTATTCGTAAAGAAATAATGCTGGAGAAATTAATGGGACTGAAAGCCGAAAAATCCCAAGGGCTTGATAATCTGCAACCCGAAGTAATAGAAGAGGTATCCATGGAAATAGTGGATGCATTCGTTGTCATCTTCCAAAATTCTATAGATTATGGAACAGTTCCTGCAGATTGGAAGGTGACAAATTTAACAGCACCTTTTAAAAAATGAGGGAGAGAGAAAGCAGGGAACTGCAGACTGGTAAGCCGAACATCACGAATTGGGAAAATGCTTGATTCCATTATAAAGGATGTGGTAACAGAACACTTAGAAATAATCAACTGGATCAGACAAAGTCAACATGGATTTATGAAAAGGAAATCATGTTTGAAAAACCTACTGGAGTTTTTTCAGGATGTAACTGGTAAAATAGATAATGGAGAACCAGTGAATGTGGTTTATTTGGATTTTCAGAAGGCCTTTGATAAAGTCCCAAATAAGAAGGTAGTGTGCAAAATTAAAGCACATGGGATTGGTGTTAATATACTGGCATGGATTGAAAATTAGTTAACAGACAGGAAACAGAGAGCAGGAAAAAATGGGTATTTTTCGGGGTGGCAGGCAGTGACTAGTGGGGTACCACAGGGATCAGTGCTTGGGCCCCAGCTATTCACAATATATACCAATGATTTGGATAAGGGAACCAAATGTAATATTTCCAAGTTTGCTGAAGACACAGAACTATGTGGGATCGTGAGTTATGAACAGGCTGCAAAGAGGCTTCAATGTGATTTCGATAAGTTGAGGGAGTTGGCAAATAAATGGCAGATGCAATATAATGTGGACAAATGTGAAGTTATCCACTTTGGAAGGCAAAACAGAAAGGAAGAGTATTATTTAGAAGATGATAGATTGGGAAATGTTGATGTACAAAGGGACCTGGGTGTCCTTGTACACCAGTCACTGAAAGCAAACATGCAGGTGCAGCAGATGTGTGAGAGTAGACTGATGGTGCAGGAATTGACCAGATTGGATTCGTCCTGCTTTTTGTGGACAGGACATAACTGGGCTAGTTTCAACATTGCCGAGTGGATGCCAGTGATGTAGCTGAACTGCAACAGTTTGGCTAAAGACGTGGTAAATTCTAGAGCACAAGTCTTCAGCACTGCAGCCGGGATGTTGTCGGGGCCCATAGCCTTTGTTGTATCAAGTGCACTCAGCCGTTTCTTGATATCACGTGGAGTGAATCGAATTGGCTGAAGGCAGGCTTTGGTGATGATGGGGATATCAGGAGGAGGCCGAGATTGATCATCCATTCGGCACTTCTGGCTGAAGATAGTTGCAAACGCTTCAGCCTTTTCCTTTGCTCTCACGTTCTGGACTCTGCCATCATTGAGGATCGGGATGCATACAGAGCCTCCTCCTCCCGTTAGTTGTTGAATTGTCCACCACCATTCACGACTTGATGTGGCACGACTGCAGAGCTTTGATCTGATCCTTTGTTTGTGGAATCGCTTAGCTCTGTCGATGGCATGTTGCTTCCCCTGTTTAGTATGCGTGTTGTCATGTGTTGCAGCTTCACCAGGTTGGCACCTCATTTTTAGGTACGCCTGGTGCTGCTCCTGACTGGTCTTCTACGCTCTGCATTAAACCAGATTTGATAACCTGCCTTGTTGTTAATGGTTGAGTGAGGAATATGCCTGGCTGTGAGGTTACAGATTATTCTGGAATACAATTCTGCTGCTGCTGATGGCCCACAGCGCCTCATGGATGCCCAGTTTTCAGCTGCTAAATCTGTTCTGAATCTACCCCATTTAGCACGGTGATAGTGCCACACAACATGTTGGATGGTGTCCTCAGTGTGAAGATCGGACTTCGTTTCCACAAGGACTGTGCAGTGATTATGCCTACCAATTCTGTCATTGACAGATGCATCTGCGACAGGTAGATTGGTGAGGACGAGGTCAAGCAGGTTTTTCCCTCGTGTTGATTCGCTCACCACCTGCCGCATACTCAGTATGGCAGCTATGTCCTTAAGGAATCGACCCCTCGGTCAGTAGTTGTGCTACCGAGCCACTCTTTGGTGATGGTCATTAAAGTTCCCCACCCAGAGTATATTCTGTGCCCTTTCGAGCCTCAGTGCTTCCGCCACTTGGCGCTCAACATTGAGGAGGACTGATTCATCAGCTGAGGAAGGGCGTTAGGTGTTAATCAGCAGGAGGTTTCCTTGCCCATGTTTGACCTGATGCCATGAGATTTCATGGGTTCTGGAGTCAACCTTGAGGAGTCCCAGAGCCACTCCCTCCTGACTGTATATCACTGTACCGCCTCCTCTGGTGGGTCTGTCCTGCCGGTGGGACAGGACATGCCCAGGGATGGTGATGGAAGAGTCTGGGACGTTGGCTGAAAATTATGATTCTGTGAGTATGGCTATGTCAGGATGTTGCTTGACTAGTTTGTGGGGCAGCTGTCCCAATTTTGGCACAAGTCCCCAGATGTTAGTAAGGAGGACTTTGCAGGGTCGACTGGGCTTGGTTTGCCTTTGCCGTGTTCGGTGCCTAGTGGCCCACTGCTGGGTGGTCCATGTGTTTTTATTCTTATTATAACTTTTTTGTAGCGAGATTGTACATCTGAGTGGCTTGCTAGGCCATTTATGAATCAACCACATTGCTGTGGGTCTGGAGTCACATTTGGACCAGACCACGTAAGGACGGCATGTTTCCTTCCCCAAAGGACATTAGTGAACCAGATGGGTTTTACGACAATCCGGTAATTCCATGGCCACCATTATTGATACTCGTTTTTTATTCCAAATTTTATTTAATGAATTAAATATAAATTCAATTAATTGAATAAAATCTGAATATAAATTAAGGGAATGTACTCTGATTGGCGAGATGCGACAAGTGGTCTTCCCCAACGACCTGCACTGGGGCCTCAGCTTGTCACCATATACATCAGTGATCTGGTTCAAGGAACAGAGAACTGTTTATCAAAGTTTGCAGATTACACTATGTTAGGTGGAACAGTAAGTTGTGTAAATGAGAGAAGGCACGTATGCAAATGATATGAGTCGGCTAAACTGTGGCAGATGGAGTTCAATGTGGGAAAGTGTGAGGTCATCTACTGTGGAACCAAGAATGACAAATCTAACTTCTTGCAACCTGTCCTCATAAATTAAAATATTAAGCCCCTGTTCATTCTGGTCGACCTGAGCTGCACCCTCTCCAAGTCAAATAGATCCTTCCTGAGGAGCGGTTCACAGAACTGGAGGCCAAATGTAGCAAGATATCTGACTATGTCCCTTACATTTTTCTCTTTCCTTAAGCGCACACGGAGTTTATAATTGCTACCTGGAGCTGCGTTGCGCTGGTACTCAACTCCTACTGCATTCCCTTGCCATTACATGTTGACCCTTGCCCTACTTCCTCTTCTTTTCAGTTCCATTCGATGCCTGGGGCATTGAAAGCATGCCCTTTAAACATGCACCATCACTCGCTCCAACTATTACAAATACCACGACACAAATCAACATCTTGGGTGGTATAGATAGTAAGTCAAAGGTGTGTGCTCAGGATGATCCGCTCAGCACTGGAGAGCATGAGCTGGTGATAACGGGCCAGGGGAGGCCTGACCCGAGGGCAAATTAAGGTCCTAGCTCCGCTGGAGAGGACAGAGAAACAGGCTTTCGAAGCCCAGCATTCAGTTTCATTTGAACCAGTAATTGTTGGAGGCATTGGACAGGCAGATAATGAGCTCACTATGCCATGTTCGCAATGGGGGACGCTGCTTCCAGATTATCTGGTTCTGGTTCAATCATTAATACTCCACAGTCAATCGTGGAGTGTATAGTAATCTCTATGGACGCTTCAACAGGGATATCTTTCCAGGAGTGCGTAACACAGGCAATAGTATCTTCTGTGGGTGATTAAACTTGCGTCATTCAGGCACAAATTTCCACCATCTTTTCATCCGTCGAAAGTCTGAGGGAAAATAAAGATAGAGGTTGCAAGTGCACCAAAGACCTCCTCCAATCTGCTCTCAGTGATGAACTGCAGCCCCGTGGTAGTGGAAGTGGTGCAATGCGAGTGGTACATTTTGCCCTTTATCACAAGGATAACATGCCGACTGTCACGCCACCCCTTCAATCATTACGTGAGCTGCTGTCGTTTGCATACAGGCAAGGTCCAAGCTCTTCGAGGTCACTGAACACAAGTATCTTAGAAACTCACATCTGAGCCTCTGCAGACTTCCAAATCCCATGTTGATACCAATGATGGCGCACTTTGCAAAAATAATAGGATAACGAAAGAAACAAGAAGTAAGAACGGCACTACGGGAAGACACCTGGGAGGTTATCATTCTCACGTGGAACGACCATTGATACTATGATGTCGTCTGCAGGGTGTTTCCGAAGTAGCAGAAGTTATTGACTCCACAACGTAGGTGGCATATATGTCAATGTATATCAGTGATGGTCAATGAGTTGGAAGTAGTTCATTGGAAGGTGGAAGGTCTGGTAGATTTGCTGTCGTTGACGATAAATGGTGGGTGTGGTGCGGGTGGGTGCAAGCAAAATCCATTACCACCCATGTTTCATACCCGCTAATGTTGAATGTTACCCTCATTTAGTAATCTCGGATAAATTAATGGAAAGGAAAATCCAACGGAGTGTATATTGGGCAGACAATTTGTTGCCATGCGTACGCCATACACGATTCTGCCTTTTAACCCTCCAGCATAGTATCCTTTTCTAGGGCTGAAACACTGTCTTTGTTCAATACTGCCATCTCGCCTTTTTTTGTTCCTTATTTCTCTTAAATACGCTGCAGCCAGGAATTTTAAGTTTCCGTTCATGCCCTTGTTTGAGCCAGATTTCTTTTTTGCACAATATCATGACCCCACGTGGAAACTTTTGTTAGCCGCTCTCCAACAGTATTAGTCACGCTTCGTGGATTTACACATATGCACTCCAAATCCGCCTTAGTCTGCTTTCCATTTCTCCCCTGCATGAGCACTTCTTTCCAGGACTACGCTTTATTCTAATGCTGTTTGTTCGCTCCTAGTTCTCTATTCACCTTGCTACTACTCTCGGATGCTTCATCCTGGTTCCCCACCCCCAACCAAATTAGTATAACCCTCCCTCGCAGCACTAGTTAACCTCCATGCGAGGATATTGGTACCAGCCCTGTTGATGTGCAACCCATCAATTTTGTACAGGTCCATCCGGCCACAGAATTGGCTCCAGTGTCCGATGAATCTGAAGCCCTCTCTCTTGCATGTCAAATAAAGCTTCCTCTACATTGGCATAGACCCAGATGGCAACCAAAAATCACTTTGACACCCAGGACGTAAAAACTTTCAACTTAGGCTTGCATACAGCTTGGCACTATATGCAAGACAAAAAAGGCTAGAAATATCGCACCTGGACTGTGACTGTCCCATTGGCGGAGTAGGCGAGCAATAGTAATCCATCAGCTACCGTCCGCATTGCGGCCATACCGAAGTTGAATTTTACCACCTTCGACTTTAATTAAACATTCTCCAATATTCCCTATCACATATGTTAAACTATAATTACCCCGATTAGCTCTGGCTGTTCTTTTTGAGAATGGGTACGCTTTGTTCGACATAGGCTATTTCTTTCCTCATTTCGCTCAGGATTCTTGGCTATATCGTATTCACTGTTGTCATGAAGGAATTGCAGCCATATTGTGTACATCAAGTTCCTACAAAGAGTAAGTGAGGTAAACAGTGAGGTAATCTGTTTTTTTTTTGCGTTGGCTGAAGATAAATGTTGAACGGAACAGTGGGAAAATCACCTGCTCTACGAATACTGTTGCAGGATCTTTTACATCTTTCAGGAAATGGTAGCTTTGGAGTGCTAGCAGCGTGTCGTCTTGGATTTTTGGTGGCAGGCTCTGTATGGTGCAGAAGAAGTGATGGCATGTTGTGCCTTGACCTACGGGTGTGCTTTTGGCTTCCCTCTGAATGTGCTATTTTATCTTCTATTATTAAATTTGACTTAAGGCAAAAATGTGTTTGTACAGCGCTTCTCGGAGCCTTGAGGCATCCCAAAGCGTTTCGCCAAAAATTAATTACTTTTGAAGTGCAATCACTAGCGTTGTAGGCAAACGAAGCTATCAGCGTGCAACACGGTCCCACAAATAGCAAATGAGTTAAAGATACAGTTTTTTTTTTGGTGTTAGTTCAGGGATAAGTGTTAACCAGGACAGGGGGAGAAACCCATACTCTTCTTGCAGTGCAGATCAGCCTCATCCATCTGAAAATGCAGACGATACTTCGGTTTAGGATGTCATCAGCAAAATAGATGCTCCAACAGTGCAGCGCTCCTTTGGTATTGTACTGAAGTCGACATTTGTTCATAGTGTCCCATTTTCCCGGTATTCCGTTTCCCAGTTCCTAAGGGTGGCCAAAACAATGGAAATGCATCGCAACTCCATCAACAATATGAAAAGAGAAACAAAAGCGTATGAATGACCACCAAATTAGGAATATCCTTCTTCTTCACTGTTGTTGCTTGCTGAATGAGAACATCTTCAATCGTTGTTGTATGTTAGGTGTGATAACTGTGGGTACAGAGGCAAGAAGATGTGGATAAGAGAAAAAGAAACAAACTGAACAAAGAGAGAAAGAAGCAAGAGTGAAGGAGGAACTGACTGAAAAACACAAAAGGAATAAAGAGAATAGAGAAAAAATTGAAGGAAAAATAGAAAAATACATTAATGAAGGGAGTAATAGAGATGTGGATGTTGGAGAATTGAGAAAGATAAAAACGATAGTTTAGTTAGCACATAGTTTATGACATCATTATTTTACTATAATATTAAATTAGTCCATTACAACTAGAAAACATCAATCCGCAATGTTACTGCTCCTCCCCCCATACATCCATTGACAGAATTAACGGCCTGAGATATTGAAAATTGGGATTGTATGAGGAGAGACGGCACCTAAAAGACTAAAGGCAGCAAATATCAATGTATTGTGGTGTACCCAAATAGCAAGATGGGAATTTCGAAATTACTGTCACTGTTTTATAAAAGGAACAATTTAATAATTTAAAAAATCTAACAAGTCATACTTCTGTTGTACTTTTTACTATAAAGATTTGAGGGTTTGAAAAAATACACTAGGTTTATAGCCTGCTTGACATGGGGATAGTGGAAATAGGGAAAAATTTCAGCTTGTTTCCTTCCTTTGCAAAGGGAAGTGGTGAATCCAGTTGTCATGGTCTATGTCGGTACCAATGACAGACGGAAAAACAAGGAAGAAGTTCCGATAAGAGACTATCAGACGCTAGGAAATAAAAGCAGGACCTCATGGGTCGTAATCTCAGGATTACTAACCGTGCTAAGCGCTTATTGGCATAGGGATAGGCAGATCAGAAACTTGAATGCGTGGCTGAAACGATGGTGTGCGAAGGAGGGCTTCCATTTAATGGGACACTGGCACTAGCACTGGGAGAGAAAGGAGCAGTACTGCTGGAACGGGTACCACCTGAACTGGAATGGCACCAGACTGCTAGCGGAAGGGATAAATAGGGTACTGGATGAGACTTTAAAATAGCAAGATGGGGGAGGGATCCGGTAACCATAACAAAAGCCCAAAGCTAAAATATACAGGGATCAGTGTAAAGGTAAGACCAGGACAAGGAATAAAGATGATGTAAACGGTCAAGGAACAAATACAATTACAAACAGAAGTATAAACAGACTGTTAAAATTAAAGATAAAGGAGTAACTATTAAAGACAAATTAATTAACGGAAGGATCAAAACAAAATCCATATGGGTTTAAATAAAAAGTAAGAACGGATCGATCACGATAATAGGGGTATAAGACAGACCAGGAGAGGAAGAACTGTTGGATCTAGTAATGGGAAATGAACCATAACAGATAAATGAAGTAAGCATAGGGGAACATCTAAGCAACAGCGATCACAACATAATAAGATTTAAGATAAAGTTTGAAAAGGATATAAGTAAGACAACCAACGTAATAAATTGGATAAAAGCTGATCTTTAGGATATGAAAATGGAATTAGGGAACATAAAATGGAAATAAATTACTGACAAAGGATTAGAACAGCATTGATTAACATTTAAAACTGTGATCAAGAGTCCAGTGGGAATATATCCCGTTAAAAAGTAAGAGGACACTAGCCAGTAATGACACATCATGGATGAATAAATAAATAAGGGCAATATTTAAACGAAAGAAAATGGCATTGACGAAGTACATAGATTAAAAAAAAGAAAGGATGGCAAAAGAGAATAAGAAAGTGTTAGGAAAAAATTTAAATAAAAACAATTAGCAAAGCAAAGAGAATTTACGAAAATAAATTATCAAGGAGTATAAAAAGAAATAGCAATGTAATCTACAAACACATCAATAACAAAAGAAAAATCAGGATAGGGATAGAGCTACTAAGAGAAAAACTCACAAGTAATAACATCGAAATGGCAGAAATATTAAATAATTACTTTGCCTCAGTACTTACAAGGAGACGAAAATGGTGGGCATGACATTAGAAGAAGAGATCAAAAAAGATATAGATATTTAAGATAGAAAGGCAAGATATAATAGGTAAATTAATCAAACTTAGAGAGGATAGAACCCTTGGACAAGATGGATTGCACCCGCTCATATTAAAAGAAGGTCGGGAAGTGATAGCAGAGGCACTATTAAATATGAATAGAAATTAATTAGAAAAGTGAATTTTGCCAGACGACAGCTAATGTGATTCCTACATTTAAAAAGGAGATAGAACAAGTCCAGAGAACTTTCGACCAATAAGCTGACGGTTGGTGGTAAGAAGGATAATAGAATCCTTACGCAAAGGTGTAATAGAAAAATATCTCGAAAACTAAAATGTAATAAAGAAAAGACAACACGGATTTCGAAGCGGATGCTCATGCTTGACCAACCTTATTGAATTCTTTGAAGAAGTAACAGAAAGGGTAGTCAAGGGTATTGCAGTAGATACAATACAATTGGATCTTCAAAACACCTGCGATAAAGTACCACATAGTAGAATCTTGACTAAGGTCATAACATGTGGAGTCAGGGGACAAACAGCAGAATGGATAGCAAGCTGGCTACAAAATATTGAACAGAGAGTAGGGGTTAAAGGTAGTTACTCAGACTGGCAAAAAGTTAGGAAGTGGTGTTCCACAAGGATCGGTGTTGGGACCACTGTTTTTCAATAATTACACAAATGATTTTGACTCAGGAATCGGAAGTACAATTTCAAAATTTGCAGAGGACAAAATTTGAGGTGTATAATTAATACTGAGCACGACTGCAACAAAATGCAGGAAGACATGAATAAACTTGCAGAATGGGCGTGTAATCAGAACATAAGAACAAAAGAAATAGGAGCAGGAATAGGCCATCCGGCCTCTCAAGCTTGCTCCGCCATTCAACAAAATCATGGCCGATCTTCTACCTCAACGACATTTTCCAGCACCATCCCCATAATCCCTGGATGTCTTTAATATTTAGAAATCTATCGATCTTTGTCTTGAATATACTCAATGACTGAGCCCCCACAGCCCTCTGAGTGAAGAAATTTCTCCTCAGCTCAGTCCTAAATAGCCTACACCTTAACCTGAGACTGTGACCCCTGGTTCTAGACTCCCCCAGCCAGGGGATACATCCTCCTTGCATCTGCCCTGTCGAGCCCTGTAAGAATTTTGTATGTTTGTAAGAAATTTTATGTTTCAATGAGATCACCTCTCATTCTTCTAAACTCTAGAGAATACAGGCCTAGTCTACTCAATCTCTCCTCATATGACAATCCCGCCAGCCCAGCAATCAGTCTGGTCAACATTCGCTGCACTCCCTCTATGGCAAGTATATCCTTTCTTAGGTAAGGAGACCAACATTGTACACAATACTCCAGGTGCAGTCTCACCAAGGCCCTATATAATTGCAGTAAGACATCTTTACTCTTGTACTCAAATCCTCTTGTAATAAAGACCAACATACCATTTGCCTTCCGAATTGCTTGCTGCACCTGCATGTTAGCTTTCAGTGACTCATGTACAAAGACGCCCAGTTCCCTTTGAACATCAACATTTCCCAATCTCTCACCATTTAAAAAATACTCTGCATTTCTGTTTTTCCTACCAAAGTGGATAACTTCACATTTTCCACATTATATTCCATCTGCCATGTTCTTGCCCACTCACTTAGCCTGCCTTTATCCACTTGAAGCCCCTGTTGCATCCTCCTCACAACTCTCATTCCCACCTAGTTCTAAGTCATCAGCAAACTTTGAAATATTTAGTTGAAAGATTAGTTCACCAACCTCCTGTGTGGTACCGATGAAAAGCGTTCTGAAATTCCAAACACACCACATGCACCAGTTCCCCCTTATCAATTCTACTAGTTACATCCTCAAAGAACTTCAATAGGTTTGTCAAACATTATTTCCCTTTCATAAATCCATATTGACTCTGCCAAATCCTATTATTATTTCTCAAATGTCCTGTTATCACATCCTTTATGATAGATTCTCGATTTTCCCCACTACTGATGTCAGGCTAACAGGTCGGTAGTTCCCTTCTTCTCTTTCCATCCTTTCTTAAATAGTGGGGTTACATTTGCTACTCTGCAATCTGCATGAACCGTTCCAGAATCTATAGAATTTTGGAAGATGACAAACAATTCATCATCATCTCAATAGCCACCTCTTTCTAAATCCTGGAATGTAGATCATCAGGTCCTTGATATTTATTGACTTTCAGTCTCATTAATTTCGCTAGTACTATTTTTTTACTAATACTAATTTCTTTCGGTTCCTCATTCTCCCCAGACTCTTGCTCTCTAATATTTCTGGGATTTTTTTGTGTCTTCTTCCGTGAAGACAGACACGAAGCATTTGTTTAATTTCCCTGCCATTTCCTTATTCCCCATTAAAAATTCTCCCGTCTCTGTCTGTAAGGGACCCACATTTGCCTTCGCCATCTTTTCCTTTTTACATACCTAAAGAAGCTTTTACAGTCCGTTTTATGTTTCTCGCTAGGTTACTCTCATATTCTATTTTCCCTTTCTTTATAAATTTCTTGGTCCTCCTTTGCTGAATTCTAAAATGTTCCCATTCCTCAGGTTTACTGATTTTTTTTCTGGCCACTTTATATGCCTCTTCCTTTGATTTAATACTATCTGCATTGGCAAATTCATTTCAATATAGATAAGGTGAGATGGTACATTTTTGTAAGAAAAATAAGGAAGCCACACACTCCTTGGAAAATAAGAGTCTATTTGGAAAAGCTTAGCAAATGAGGCAACATCTGTGAAGAAAGAAACATTTAACGTTTCAGGTCGAAGGCCGTACATCGGAACGTTCTGACGAGAGGTCTTCGACCTGAAACGTTGAATCTGTTTCTTTCTCCTCAGATATTGCCTCACTTGCTAAACTTTTCCAGCATTTTCTGTTTATATTTCAGATTTCCAGCAACTGCAGTATTTTACTTTTGAAGAGTCTCAATGGGGTAGAGAAGCAGAGGGATTTGGGGTAGCGATACATAAATCATTACATGTAGTGTCGCAGGTTAATAAGGCTGTAAAAGAAAGAAAACAAAGCACTGGGGTTCATTTCTTGAGGGATAGAATTAAAAAGCAGAGAAGTTATGTTAAATTTGTATACAACCTTGGTTAGACCACACTTGGAGTACTGTGAACAGTTCTGCTCTCCGTATAATAAAAATGCTACAGAGGCACTGGAGAAGGTGCTAAAAGATTTACTCGGATGATACCAGAACTGGTAGGTTTTAACTATCGGGAATCACTCAAAATGCTGGGGCTCTTTTTCTATTAAAAAGAAGACTGATGGGTGATCTGATAGAGGTATTTAAGATTATGAAAGGGTTTCATAGGATAGACGGAGAGAAGATGTTTCCACTTGATGTGCAGACCAGAACTAGGGTCCATACGTAGAAGATAATCACTAATAAATTTAATAGTGCATTCAGGAGAAACTTCTTTACACAGAGCGTGATTGGAATGTTGAACACACTTCCAAAAGAAATAGTTGACGCAAATGGCACAGATGCATTTCAGGGGAGTCTAGATAAACATATGAGGGAGAAAGGAATAGAAGGATATGTTGATGGGGTTAGATGAAGATTGGATGGAGCAGGCTCGTGTGGAGCATAAACTCCAGCATGGACCTTTTGGCCTGTTTCGGTGCTGTTCTTTCTATGTAATTCTATGATTTTTTGTGTCAAGAAGTAATGTGTTTAGGACATTCTGTGTCATATCTTTCTGTTCCAATTTAATACAGAGCATATATATATATATATATATATATATTCAACGCTTTTAAGATAATACCAGAGTATCCCGGAGTGTTTCACCTCTGATTATTTTTGAAATAGTGGGTGTTGCTTTGTGGTAAACGCGACATTAAAGTTTCACACAGCGAGAACCCACAAAGAGGAAATGGAAGGAATGGTAATTTAATCTATTATCTTGAAGAAGGAATGTTGACTCCGCCCATAATCGAATTTTCTGCTTTTCTTCGAATAGTGTCATGCGCCTTTCAAGTCTACCTGAAACGCACGGAAAGGCAGAAGAGCCGCCGTTTTAAGCGTCACCCGATGAAAAGTAGAACGTGTTGTGAATTGCGTGTTTGATTATTCAGTGCTGGGTGCTGGAATGCCTTACGGTACATTACAAGGAGTGCGATACTGAAGGCCACAGGCACATCAGATCCTTCAATGTTTTGGTTGGTGGCGTCAGTGGAAATTATTCATCACTGTCAAAGAGAAATAAGCTTCTACATTAGTAGCATCATCGAATATTTTACCTCTGCTGCTTTTGAACACTCTTGGAGGAAATGTTCCTCTGCTTGGGACGTGTTACATGAACTGTAAACATGGACGGTAGTCGTGCTATGTTTGCAATGTCTAGTCAAATCTAAAAACATCAAAGTAACGATGGGATTGGCATGCAAGGAATTGACGGAATTCAATCTAAATTCGATATTGGGTAACTACATGGCTCTTCATCGATTTAATTATATGCGACCTAATCCTCTAAAATATGACCTACCCCCACCCCCGTAACTGGAACAAAAGTCTTACTAAACTGATGCTAGATCCATAAATTGAGACAATTTACACAGGTTACACATTTCCAAGAGTTTAACGAATAAGCAACAATCCTGGTTCGACAAGTCTTGGTTGACTATGAATTTGAACTTCTGCAAGTTTCGGTTAACATTTAACTTTTTTTATTCTCAATAAAACGGGCGATTTCTGCGAAGGTTTAAGCGCACACCTCTCTTCCGAAATCAAGAAACATTCACTTGGGAGGTAGGGCAAAACGGGCGATACTCAATCGACAGCCTGTTTTACAACTCACCCGAGATCCTTTTCCATTTACCGCAATGAATTCGCACCCCACATTTCCTGAACTTGCACGACAATAACGTAAAACGTCGCTGTGACTCGATGCTGATGGATCTACCGGAACGTTGCATACAAACCATCCACCTCATAGTGACACGCAGCCAGTGAACAATTTGAGATTATTGCTCAGAATGTTAGCAGTTGTTGTGCTTCACTATGTCTCCGTGCTGAGGAATATCTGCACTGGTAAGTATATGTTCTGTATCCGAATCCCTTCCACATAAATTATGCGTAAAGCGGTTTTCGATCATAAAAAGTATTTTCTTTCATACTGTTTTAACCTCCGCCGTAGCTAATGCGATTAATACCTGTGTGATTTATTTCCGATAGCCACCAGCGATACCTCACTTAGTGTGTCTCAAATTCCTGAGCGGATGACAGTGATCAAAGGTTCGAACGCCAGCTTCTATTGCACATTTCCCTTCTCACTGGACAACTCCCATGTAAACGTATATTGGTGGAGAGAGGGTGAGAATCAATACCTGCACACAAGGTCAGATAGCAGAAAGCGATTCTATCTCCAAACTAAAGCAGTTGGCTTCCTCCAGCTCCTGAATGTGAGTTTCCAGGATTCAGGAGTCTATTACTGCACAGTCATCCGTCAAGGAAGGAGAAGTGGAAATGGAAGCGGATCACATTTAACAGTATGTGGTAAGTGCGAACACGGTGAAGAACCGTTACAATTTTATCTCAGTACAAAAGGCATTGCATATTTGTCACCGTTAATGTATTTGTTAAATAATATATCAATCAGATCTATGTTAAAAAGCTCACTGAAGCCTTTAACATGTTTCAGCTATGATTTTTTGGCATTCCATGCTAATTTTTGTCAACGGACACACAATAAAAGAGGACGAAATGTTATTTAAAGGTGTCTGTTAAAATGAGGAATGGAATTGGAAAGGTCGACGTCCACTGACAAAAGATCTGTTTTCTCGCAAACTTGGGGCTGCTCACAACATCCTGTCCTTTAATTTTAATAGAAGGAAAATATTGAGAAGCTTGTGCCTGTTAAGGAGACTCTGTCCCTGAATCAGGCTCTTTTGTTCAGGCGTTGAAGAAAAACGTACCCGGTGTAATAATTTAATAGATTGTAATATGCAGCAGCTATTCATAAACACGAAGAAAACGTCGCGTTATTCGCTGCAGTCCTCGTGCAGTAATGCACACAAAGTAAAATAGTGTTAGAATCACCTAAAGGAGCCCCGGTAATATTATTTTCTTCTGCGTTTTCTGTTCTGCAGCAGCGCCGACGCCATTGAAGATAGCCTCAGCAGAAAATCGAAAAGATTGTTCTGCTTCTCTGATTCTCGTATGTGAAACGGCAGGATATTATCCGGAGGATCTCACTATCACTTGGTATAAAAATGGCACCCAAATTATAACTGGAATAAACACCATCAAACGGCGGAATACCCAGAATGGCTTGTATGAAGCTGCTAGTTATTTGGAAGAGCAACAACCAGTTCAAAGCTTGAGTGTTTATACATGTCTGATATCGCATATTTCTCTCCAGACTCCAGCCATAGTGATCTACAAGGTTACTGATTTATACACTGGTAAAGTTGTTCATTTCCTTTCTAACTTTGGTTAAACTAATAAGCATACTTTCGGAGATCGTCAGATTCATTTCCTTATGTTAGCCAGCGATAAAATATGAATTATAATACATATGTTATAAAAACTGCCCACATCCCAATAAAACAAAATTAATTCGGCTCCTCTGCCTGCTGGCTTCACACATGGGGCGCCGCATCTTTCCGGCTATTTGATATCCTATATAACTTATTGCTCTCGCATGAAATGTACGTACGCGTGTTTATATCTTTAACTGTAGTATGTGAGGGGAACATATTCATTTAATCATCTACTTGCAGCGAACATTGAAAATATTACAAAGCATTTTTTCGCCTCTTGCGTTAGAACTTGCTTGAGGGAAGAGCTTCAGAGAAATGTTTGGCCAATACTAAAAGTGTGATATTTTCCTATGTATTTGTTTTCCAGAAACCAATGAAAAACATCAACGCCACTGTATCTGAAAAATTAATCTTAGTAACGTCCCTTCAAATCGGCATAGAGCCCCACGCAACTTTGCAACAACATACCCTTCAGCTCATCCTGAGCAAACCGGCCGACTTACTCATTTTACAATTCCTTAAATTGAAATAACATGTATCACTGAAAACCGTGTATAAATGTGTGTAGCATGTAAGGCCCTGTTCATTTCGTCAATCAGCCTTAGGCCATCGATTATCAATGAGTGTGCTCCTCTGTTATTCAATAACGAACGGCAGCATTTATGTCCCAATACCGACACCGGGATTTAATCTTTTGACATCATTTGATTTATCTATGTAACACACAGTGATCTGCTATCGCATAGCAACGTCCACTGTAACTAGGCCACAAGCCCCTTTTAATGTAATTTGAACGGTGACAAGATTTATCTATCCTACATTCCGTTCTTAAAAGATGTGCCTCAAATAACAACAACCATATACTGGGGACTTACTAAAAACTTGAATATTTCTCGAGCAAATAAACTGTAATTAAGCTGTGATTTGAAAGCAGTCTCTGAGCTATGCAGCCTTATATGTAAATTTTATTTTGCAGACACTGAGCATATCGCCAACTACTTATTGATTTCTGGATGCACAGGGATTGTATTGTTATTCCTATCAGCGGCGATCATTATTGGAAGCGACGCTAATGAAAGGACAGCTTAAAAGGTAAGCAATCAACCAATTTCGTTGTTTGTTAAAAATGTTTAATTTTAATAGAAAACACGTGAGCGAGATCAAAAGCATCTTCGGGCATAGATTACTCAGTTCTGACTTAAGAGTTGAAGTTGATGCTCTTTCATGTCAAAGGCATGGAACATAGAAGAATGCTGAAGATTGCAATCGATTCTATACCTGAATGCAATGCATTATAAATCTAATCATTTCCAATGGAGTTTTAAACCTTTTCAAAAGTTTTATTCAGAAAAGATTAATGAAAATTTGAACTTCTGATGTCTTTCATTCGCCAAGGCACAATGGAATTCACCTTACTTTGCAAACCTCCGGGTGCATAGAAGACTGGGTGATACAGCTGGCTTTAAGAATAAACTTAGATTCACCACTATGACCAGTGTTTCATTTTAACCTAGCCAAGTAACCAAACACTAGTTTTGCAATCTAACAAATAATAGACAATGTAGGAAATTAAAACTTAATATCGAGGCAAGAAATAGCCCACTGTGCAACCTTTGCATATCGACCACCTTAATGATTTGCAAACGTAGAAGTTTTTGTTGTTTGTTGAATCAAATATCATTGTTCATAAAACATATTACAGCATTTGATACCGAATAGGCATCCTTGCATCAATTGGAATATTATAGAATTATAGAATAATACAGCACAGAAGGAGGCCATTCGCCTGCGCCGGCTCTATGGAAGAGCTATCCAATTAGTCCCACTCTGCTGCTCTTACCCCATAGTCCTGAATTTTATCCTTTGCCATATATATATATGTATATACCCAATTCCCTTTTGAATGTTTCGATTAAATCTGCTTCCACCACGCTTTCAGGCAATGCATTCTAGATCATAGAAACTTGCTGTGTAAAAAAAAAAATGCTCCTAATTTTCCCTCTGGTTCTTTTGCAAATTATCCTAAATCTGTGTCCTCTGCTTACTGACCCTACTGCCAGTGGGAACACTGTCTCCCCATTTACTCTATCAAAACCCCTAATAATTTTCAACGCCGCTAATAATTCTCCACCTAACCTTTTCTGCTCTACGGAGGATAATCACAGCTTCTTTTGTTATGCATCGCTTTCTCCTCAGTGGTCCAGAATAGATGGTGGCTGTAATTTTATCACACGAGATAGATCGATATTTCTGCTAAATAGTATGGATATATATCAACCATCAAATTGGAAAAGGCAATATTTTAACACGTTTCTATCCGTACAGCCCGACTTGCATCCGGAGAACAGTGGGAAGCAATAGTATACCAATATAAATTATTAGGGCCTTGCTAAAAAAAACTTTATTATATATTTGATGTGATTTGACCAAGACTGTAGATAGTCCGTCACCAACACGATTCACAGATGCCAAGGACCATTTACTCAGCATCCCCAATGGGATGAATTCGAATCTATTAAACTCATTTAGCACGAACGGATATCTATCGTTTCTTCTGCATATAGAACTGAAATGTTGCACAAAGTTACAGATTCTCGAAGCTACTCTGTTTTAATTCATGGGGTTATGTTAATGTTGTTTTGAAAGATCTAAGCAGAAAATCTCTGAAGAAATACGTATTCTTAATCACAGTAAACGAACAAAATTTTCAAAACAACGCTCATATTTCCCAAAGTAAAAAAAACGTTCTCTATCTAGCTATGAAGACCGTTGCGTTTAATTCAAAACTTCGTATATTTATAACGAAAGGTTATTCGTATAACGTGTTATCGAGAATGTGATACTGAAGATCGTAAGGTTGAGGTCTACATCTTAACTTCATACACGTGGATTATAAGACAGCAGTGTTTTAGAATCGATTGCAACACATTATGACGCTGCACTCTATAAATATGGCGAGAATTGGTATAATGTGGCTTAAATTAACTGCAGTACATGCCGAATTTGGTAACACTAACTAATGTTCGTTAACTGCTAAAGCTACACTTTACATCTCCCCATTCTGTTCAGCGTTGAAACGATAGATTCCAGATTGACAAAAATGATCAATTAATCACTTAATCAAATATGATGTTTACAGAGTCCGAGGAGTGGACTGTAGATTTAACCAGCTGCATGAATATGAGCAGAATTTGGGAAGCTTGATGAGAAAACTGAGAGCAGCAAGGAAAAAACAACTCTACATAAATAACAGACATTGCAATTGCCGATGGAAAAAAGATTTCACTGGTATAAATGCTTCCATTTGCCGGTCATATAGACTGCACGTGTATGACGCTCAAGTTAACTGCTGATTTTCTTATTAGTTTCAATGCCCTACAATGTAACAGAATGCAGAAATAGTTAGTGCTTTATTAATTTGGAAGGATTGAATTCACAATACAATAGCACTTGCCTATTGCTTGGAAAAGCTCGTGCCACTTCATTCTGCCATGCAACTGTTAAATTTGAATTTGCTATCAACTATTATTTAATGTTTCACATATATGCAATAGTTTAACGTGTAAAATAACATGCGCTTAAGAATGTACTTTTTTGTAAAGGTAAAGAGAACACGTTTAATACGACATGTGATATGACAGCAGAGAATGAATTGGACAGCGAAAAATAAAATGATAATTAGTTTCTAAATTGTTTTGCAATCATCTATCTTGATGATAGTTGATGATAAATATACTGCCATCTCTTTGATCGCTCTCTCTAATATTTGTCTCTCTGCCTCCGAGAGTTTACATTCTAATTTATGTTAATAAAGGTCAAACCACACAGTAAAATGCAAGTGTACGTCACTGTGGATATATCGTCCTGTCATATTTTGAAAAGTATTTTTAAAAAGTACTTAATTCGCAGCAATGCGTTGGTTATAAATATCACTGTGGCACTTTTGATTCCTAAACATGCGATCTGCAAATAAAAATTTTACTGCGTTTTAGGAACAATTTGGGCACTTAAAATTAGGGGATTTCACTTTATTACAATTTATGAAAGCTAACTCTATCATATTTGTATATTCGCATTTTACACAGACAATAAACATATTATTTGGTTTAGGTGAATTTAGGTTGATTCACCGGTGATGTTTCGAAAATAAACAATAAAAATGATTAAACTGATTTGATTAAACAAGAAGCTTTCGGTAACCCTGAATATTATATGAACGATATTAATCATCTTTAGTGCACATTTAATACGATTACGACACAATTCGTTTAATGTCCGAGGAAGGAAGCATTGACAGGATTTTCGCTTTCAAACACAAAACTAGTAAAACTCCAGAATATCTGTCCAACCGTACAAACATTTCTAGAAGTACGAACAGATTAATAAAACGTTACCAATCAGTAGCACTGTCGTGTAGCAGGACACATCTAGTTTCAAGAATTGTTCGTAATGCAGGTAACTTTACAGATCTGCTATTAGATGCCACCCTCATCCAATTCCCAAACTGACACTGAAAAGTAACATTAGGGGAAATCGATCATTTTATGTGAAAACCCAAGTACTATTTTGTTTATTATTGCTTGATCTCTTTCGCCAAAATATTTCCCCTAGTGAATTGAAAATAATAAATTAACATTTATATAATGTGAATTTATGTGTAACATTACATTGCACGTAATCGTCTAGAAAATAGACGTTGCTGTCTTTCATGTCACGCTCCTCACGAACCTGATACACATTGAACGGAAACTCAGGCATCTTTATAAAAAGTGTTGGTGAGCATTGCATCAGTTCTTGGAGCAATTTTTAGAATATTGTTCAACATAACAGATTAAACATTTCGCCACAACGAGGATTTAAGAGCGGGACCGGAAAGTGAAACTATTACCACTAGAAATTTTAGATACTAATTCTAAATAGCTGCTCACCTCTACAGCTTTAGCTACGAATCGGCTACCTTTAGATGAAAGCGGCACATTTCTTAACGCTTATCAATACCACATGATATTTCCATCAAATTAACACTTTGCTACATTTCTAGCAACATTTGGCAAATTAGGTCGATGGGTCCATTTTAATGATTAGTTAATTCATTCAGCTCAAAATGAGAACTTTCTTTTTGAAAGTATTCTTATCTGTCAATTTTTCCTCGTTCGAGTGCTTGGAAGAGATGAAACTCCAGATTTCCGTCAATTTCTTCAATACGATAGCTCGGGTAACACACATTCGGTCATTTTGGAGAATGCACGCGGAAAATTCCCAGCAGAACCGTGGCCAAATCTCAAAACTTCGTGGTAAAATCCTCAAGCATTAATTTCTCCATTCGCAACAACAGTTGCTGCAATGTAACAAATCCCGTGAAGTCCTTTGGCACATTTTTTATTATTCATTCATGGGACGTGGTAGTCGCTAGCAAGGCCAGCTTTTATTCCCCATCCCTAATTGCCCTTGAGAAGGTGGTGGTGTGCCTCCTACTAGAACTGCTGCAGTCCGTGTGATGAAGGTTCTCCCACAGAGCTGTTAGATAGGGAATTCCAGGATTTTGACCCAGCGACGATGAATAAATGGCGTCATATTTCCAAGTCGGGGTGGTGTGTGACTTGGATAGGAACGTGTAGGTGGTGGCGTTCCCATGCGCCTGCTGCCCTTGTCCCTCTAGCTGATTGAGGTAGTGGGTTTTGGAGGTGTTGTCGAAGAAGCCTTGGCGAGTTGCTGCAGTGCATTTTGTAGATGGTACACACATCACCCACGGTTCGCCGGTGGTGAAGGGAGTGAATGTTTAAGGTGGTGTATGGGGTGCTAATCAAGTGTGCTGTTTTGTCCTGGATGGTGTCGAGCTTCTTGAGTGTTGTTGGAGCTGCATTCATCCAGGCAAGCGGAGAGTATTCCATCACACTTTTGGCTTGTGTCTTGTAGATTGTGCAAAGTCTTTGGGGAGTCAGGAGACACAATATTTGTATTTGTAGACACAATATTTATGTGGCTGGTCCAGTTAAGTTTCGGGTCAGTGGTGGAACCCAGGATATTGATGGTGGGGGATTTGGCGATGGTAATGTTGTTGAATGTCAAGGAGAGTTGGCTAGCCTCCCTCTTGTTGGAGATGGTCATTGCTTGGAACTTGGCTCCACTGGCGCAAATGTTACTTGCCATTAATCAGCCAAAGCCTGGATGTTGTCCTGGTCTTGCTGCATGCTGGCACGGACTGCATCATTATCTGAGGGGTTGCGAATGGAACATAACTGTACAATCATCAGCAAACATCCCCACTTCTGACCTTATGATTGAGGGAAGGTCATTGATGAAGCAGCTGAAGATGATTGGGCCTAGGACACTTCCCTGAGGAGCTCCTGCGGCAAAGTCCTAGAACTGAGATGATTGGCCTCCAAAAACCACTACCATCTTCCTTTGTGCTAATTTGACTCCTGCCACTGGAGAGATTTCCCTCTGATTCCCATTGACTTCAATTTTACTCGGAATCCTTGATGCCAGACTCGGTCAAATGCTGCCTTGAAGTCAAGAACAGTCACTCTCAGCTCACTTGTGGAATTTAGCTCTTTTGTCCATGTTTGGACCAAAGCTGTAATGAGGTCTGGAGCCGAGTAGTCCTGGCGGAACCCAAACTGAGCATCGGTAAGTATGTTATTGGTGAGTAAGTGCCACTTCATAGCACTGTCGACGACACCCTCCATCACTTTGCTGATGATTGAGAGTAGACTGATTGGGCGGTAATTGGCTGGATTGGAATTGTCCTGCTTTTTGTGGGCAGGACATACCTGGGCAATTTTACACATTGTTGGGTCGGTGCCAGTGTTGTAGCTGTACTGGAAAAGCTTGGCTAGATGCGTGACTAGTTCTGGAGCACAAGATTTCAGCACTACAGCCGGGATATTGTCGGGGCCCACAGACTTTGTTGTAGCCAGTGCATTCAGCCGTTTCTTGATATCATGTAGAGTGAATCGAATTGGCTGAAGACTGGCTTCTGTGATGGTAGGGATCTCGGGAGGAGACCAAGATGGATCATCCACTCTGCACTTCTGGCTAAAGATGGTTGCAAACGCTTCAGCCTTGTATTTTGCACCCACGTGCTGGGCTCAGTCATCAGTGAGCCTTATCCTCCAGTTAGTTGCTTAATTTTCCAGCACCATTCACGATATGGCAGGACTGCAGAGCTTTGATCTGATCCTTTTTTTGTGGGATCACTTAGCTCTGTCTATAGCATCTTGCTTCCAGTCTTTAGTATGCATCGCCCTGTGCTGTAGCAGGCACTTCATTTTTAGGTACGCCTGGTGTTGCTCCTGGCAAGCTCTTGTACACTCCTCATTGAACTTGAACCAGAGTTGATCCCCTGGCTGGATGGTTAAGGTAGAATGAGGGATATGCTAACGTGATGAGGTTATAGATTGTGGCGGAATACAACTCGGCAGCTGATGGCCAACCGCACCTCATGGATGCCCAGTTTTGAGCTGCGAGATCTGTTGTGAATCTGTCCCATTTAGCACGGCGGTAGTGCCACACAACACTATGGACGGTGTCCCCAGTTTGAAGACGGCACTTCATCTCCACAAGTTCGGTGCGGTGTTCACTCCTACCAATACTGTCATGGACAGAAGCTTCTCCAACAGGTTGTCTGGTGAGGTCAAGAATGTTTTACCGTCGTATTGGTTCCCTCACCACCTGCTGCAGTCCCAGTCTGGCAACTATGTCCTTCAGGACTCAGCCATCAGTGGTGATTCCGAGCCTTTCTTGGTAATGGACATTGAAGTCCCCCACCCAGAGTACATTCTGTGTCTTTGCTACCCTCAGTGCTTCTCAACATGGTGGACTACTGATTCATCCGCTGACAGAGTGTGGTCAGCGGTGGTGAGCAGGAGGTTTCCTTGTCCATGTTTGACCTGATGCCATGAGAACTCTTGAGGTCCAGAGTCAATGTGGAGGCCTCGCAGGGCAACTCCCTTCTGAGTGTATACTACTGTGCCTCCATCTTTGGTGGGTCTGTCTTGTCGGTGGGACAGCACATACCCAGGAATGGTGAAGGAGGAATTTGGGACGTTGTCAGAAAGGTATGATTCTGTGTGTATGGCTATGTCAAGCTGTTGCTTGACTTGTCTGTGGCACAGCTCTCCCGATTTTGGCACAATCCCCCAGGTGTTGGCGAGGAGGACTTTGCATGGTTGACTGAGCTTGGATTTGCGTTTGTCTTGTCCGGTGCCTCGTGGTCCATCTGATTTTATTCTTATTAAGTCCTTTGGTAGCGGGATTGCATAACTGAATGGCTTGCTAGGGCATTTCAGGGGGCAGTTAAGAACCAATCATATTTTTGTAGGTCTGCAGACACATATAGACAGGGTAAGGACGCTAGATATCCTTCCCTCAAGGACATTAGTGAACCCGATGGGTTTTTACGACAATCCGGCAGTTCCATTGTCATCATTACTGAAACTAGTTTTTTTTTATTCCCGATTTTATTTAATTAACTGAATTTAAATTCCCCAGCTGCCGTAGCGGGATTTGAACTCATAAATCTCCCGATTATTGGCCCAGGCCTTTGGATTATTAGTCCAGAAACATAACCACTTTGCTACCCTTCCCAGGAGGGGATGTTTGACGTGATGAGGCCACTCGTAAAAGCAAGCATTAATAGACTGAAATGAGCCTTATTGATTGACATGTGTTACTGACTTATCTGGGATGCTGCCTCTGTTATTTGTCCTGAAGTACCAACACTCAAAGGCGAGACGCACTCCGGGACGCCCGTGCATAATCTACACCTGCAATTTTTACTGGAATGATAATTCCAAACTACTCTCAGAATGGGCGGAACTTTCATTTTCAGCGGGGGCATAAAACTGGCGGTATCGAATCCACCGCCCGTTATACACGAATGGAAAATTTGGTGGGATGTTGTGTGAGCGGCCGGAATTGGGGAGGGAAGGTGGAAGAAAGTAGGGACAAGGTGGGGGCTTTCTTCAAATACTTTTCTAAAACCTCCTCTGCATAGCAGTGTATTTTCTGCGCTGTCTGTAGTCTCACTACAACAACATGCAGTTCAATTTCAATAAACCAGAAAATGTGCAAGGGAATTCTGAGTAGGGGCTATTTAAATATATGTGTATCAATGTATATAGTCTGTAATGAGTCTGTACACTCTATTTTGCTCCAAAACATCTAAAACAATTTTCTTCGACATGACTTGAACTCCTATTTCACGAAATGGAGTGGACATTCCGTAAGGATTCTCAAATCACTTGCTCTAACTTCCGAGGGAAATCAGCGAAGTCCAGAAAATAAACAGCTTTAACGGCTGAAGGTTGATCGGCCATTTCTCTGGGGGTGTATCCCTACTCCAGCTGGAGATACAGCCAGCGATCGTGATAAGGACCCGAGAAATTTTAGGGCCATAAGGAATTTACACCGGGTTAAAAATGCATTCACGTTGCCAGCTTCAGTTGCTACTAGCGGAAGTGCTTTACCTTGGAGCTTGCAGGCTGGATGCACGTTCATGAGAGGTTTCTAATCCTAAGAATTAGAAGAAATTCTAAAGGAGCTATGTTTTATTATTTTGTGGCCTGGTAACTTGTTTTGTGACAGAATCAGGCCCTGTGACACTACCGGAATGTATTTGCTTGCAACCGGAGAAGGCGGTTCAAAGTGCCAGGATTCCCAATAGATGTGAGAAGTGCACTGTTTTCTCATGATAAGAATCAAGTGGACGGTTTATTTCAGCCGCAGATCTCTGTATTGCGCCCACAAGATTGCAACATAATAGACGCGCAACGTGGCTCAATGCAAAAGCAACAAATATGCCTCATTAAGAAGTTAGTTCTACTATCTCATTTTCCCCAATTCCTAGCTGCACTCACTAAAATTTGCACTGTAATTGTTACACGACAGAACGCCAACGAATATTGTTCTTCAATGCTATGTTAAGGAAACATATTTCTCGAAACCAAAATTGGTTTATATCAATAGTTTATCTCAGCAATCTTTATTTTTAAAGAGATGAAATATACCCATTATTTTATTAAATTGTCCTTTGTTATTTGGTTTACTTGAAACATTTAAAAAGTACAATTCCTGCTTTTGTCGAGAAGATGACATTGCACCAGTGACGTAATTGAAATTGAAATTATGATTTACTTTGTTTTTTCCGCTTGGTTCAATTTCAAGTACCACGGAATGTGGCCATCTTTGGTCTCGAAGGGAGTCTTCCAGGTAAAAATGACCGTGATTTCAGTTCTGTTACCTTCAGCCTGCAAGTAAGAGAAACTACGCCTGAGGCGCAATGAACAAATTTCTCTCACTATTGCTGCTTAACTTAAAAAACACCGCGCTGGCATTGTTCGGGGTTCTGTCGGTCTCCCGCCATAACTTCGGCGGGAGAAAGAAAATCCCACCATGAAGAAAGAAGCATTATGGCTTCTGCTCAAACGTAAAGGCTTTGTTGCAGGGACGCAAGAGAATCAAGTAGTGACTATTAATGTAAATACCACTTTGTGTTTCGGATAAATCTGGAACATGAGCCTAAACATAAACTGTTATTGGGTAATTTTAATTTACCATGCGCAACAGCCGTTTACACATTCTTGTGTTTCCGCCTATCTTACGCCGAAGCTACAGTGGGATACCGGGAGAATCCCGCGGAAATTCTCCCACAATGCACTAAGTTCTGGGATACTTCCGACCTAAGCTCTGATCAGGGCCAATGCAAAATGAGTAATGAAAACGTCTCCGAACTTTAATATAATGTAACATCTTAATCATCAAGTTCACATTTTGTACGAACTCCAAATATAAAAGCAAATGTAATATTTAATAACCCATAAGCATTTATGAGGCAACGAGTAATCCGTAGCCAACTAACATTAAACCAGGTTGGTTACACTTAACACTTCATAAACACGCGTCTGAGAGAATTAACTGAGACTTAAGTGAAAATTCTATTGGTCCATTTTATCCTTTTTTAATGATCACAGTGCTTGACACTTCACTAAAATCTCAGTGTTAAAGCAGAAGGACATATTCAGTACGTAAACTGGCCGTTGATTTTTTAAACTTTCTTACGGAAATAGTCAATTGATATTATTAGAACATATGTTCTATGGGTTACATGGCGGATAATTCACTGTAATAAGCATGTTACTCAGGGCCGCTCCACCTTTAATTCACCTGTTAATAATGCGGCGTGCACGACGTGAGCAAATCCTCATCAGCGAAAAAAAAACTGTACGTGCCCCAGTTGCTGGGGTTAAATGAAAGTCCAGAATGCGTCAATCATCCTGCTCCTAAGTGGGAAGACTCCTCTGAATGTTTTTCCCATAGTGGTTCATTGTTTTGCAGAACCTGAGTGTTTATGTGAGGCAATGTCGCATCTTGAAACGACCTAACCTGGTTGTAACTACAGGCCAAGGCATGTACTCATGCTCTTTTAAAATTTAGATGCAACTAAAACATAGGAACATAGGAACAGGTGTAGGCCATTCAGCCCCTCAAGCCCGCTCCGCCATTTGATAAGATCAAGGCTGATCTGTGATCTAAATCCATATACCTGCCTTTGGTCCATATCCATTAATACCTTTGGTTGGCAAAAAGCTATCTATCTCAGATTTTAAATTAACAATTGAGCTAGCATCAATTGACGTTTGCGGAATGGAGAGTTCCAAATATCTACCACCCTTTGTGTGAGAAGTGTTTTCTAATCTCGCTCCTGAAAGGTCGGGCTCTAATCTTTAGACTGTGCCCCCTAGTTCTATAAAACCAAACCAGCAGAAATAGTTTCTGGCTATCCACCCTATCTATTCCCCATAATATCTTATACATTTCGATCAGGTCACCCCTTAACCTTCTGAACTAGAGAGAATATAACCCCGATTTGTGTAATCTCTCCTTGCAACTTAACCATTGAAGTCCGGGTATCATTCT